>NC_135315.1:8034361-9234361 GCF_048772815.1 Callospermophilus lateralis
GCGATGATGTCTCCAGAGTCACTGGAAGACGCAGGGTTTTCTCCAGTCTTTTTTTCCTTGAGGGATTTCTTTTCCTGTCTTATCTGCCCTGAGAGCCGCCCACGTGTCCCTGTCCTTACACGTGTGCGTATTCCCACGCAGGACAGCTCCACGTGGTTTCAGTTGTAATCGATACAACAAGACCATTAACCAGAGAGTCGACGTTCAGCTCCTCACACTAGCTCTTGGAAACCTGATGCGTACCTTCGGTTGACAGCACATCTCACTTTGGATTCACCATTAGAGTGTTCCATAGCTACTTGTGGCCCCTGGCTACCATATTGGATAGAGCACAGCTCCAGAGCCTTGATTCTAAGCCTTGGCTGCTCACTGCCGTCAGCTGGGGAGCTCTGACATGCTGAGCCCTGGCCCTGACCCGAGGCAGCTGTGGTCTGACTGGGCTGGGCCGGAGCTGAGGGTCGGGTAAACAGGGTTAGGAGACACAGCTTACGGGTGCTCCCCCTGGCCGGGCGGGTCCTTTCCACTGCTCTGACCAGGCCTCTCTTCGCCTCCTTCCCAGTGAGACTCACACTGGAAATGGAAACTAAGCAAGTTCTAACAAGGGTCACGGGGGGTGGAAAACAGGAGCAGGATCTGTTAGATTCTGTCCAGCAGGCGGAGGGACAGCCGATCCCCTCATCCTCTCTGGGTCTGTTTACCAACAGGTCGGCAGTTATTTGCTCTGTGCCTGCCCCGTAAGCTTGCAGTGCGTCCCTCTCACCTGCGCACCTGAGTGCTCTCGGAGAATCCCGACGCATGTAGGACTGAGGCAGACACGGCCACATTTGACCCCGTGCCCCTCGGTCGGGAGCCTCCAAGGGACGTGAGCACATTCCACCAGGAGGAAGGCTGCTGGGGGTCCACGGAGGAGAGGTCGGGGAGACGGAGACCCAGGGTGGTGAGACTTTGGCATGGGCCACTTTGCCCCAGACTAGCGACCTCTCCTTCTCCACGCACACTCTAACCACAGGACTCGGGTTTCTAAACGCATCCAGAAAAGATCGTTTCAGGGAAGTGGACAGAGGAGGCCTGAGTAACTCAATCAGCAGGAAAACACACACAGTGACGTCCCAAATCTGAGTCCCAGCGTGTCCTGGGCAGCCGAGGACCAGTTCCAGCAGCTCAGGAGCACCCGTGGCTCCACCTGGCCAACTGGACCCGCGTGCTTAAAGGAGACTCCCCAGGGCCACAGGGGGCTGGCAGCCACGCCCGGGGAGGACTAGAGGTTGGTAAAGGTTTTCTGGGGTTTGTGAAATCAGAGAACAGGTTTACTGAGGAGAAGAACGCTTGCTTAGTCTCTGCTCCCTGTTGGGAAGGGTTGATCCAGAATTCTCAAAGTGGGTGACGAGCCCAAGGGAAAGATAGCTGCTGCGGTGAGCGCACTTGGGAGACCACGTGGTCTGCCTCTGCCACTGAGGTAGGCCACCTTCTGTCTGGCAGGGTGCCAAGTGCTCTCATGTTGACCTGCAGGGCGAGGAGATGGGCTGACCCATCTGCCCTTGCCCATGTCCCCCTTCGTGGCCAGTGGTCAGTTGTGTCAAGGATACAGTGTGTCTGTAGTTGAAAAGGCTGATGGACTTTGATGAATGACTCACAGGAACCACTTCTTTAAATTTGCTCATGACACACATAGCAGTGCTTATCAGTCTAGAGCAAATAAATCCAATTCTATTTCCTGTGCCCTCCTTACATTCACATCCTCCTCTGGGTAAGCCTGGGTGGAGAGGGAGCAGGACTTTGGCCAACAAGTGTAGCATACTTTTGCAACTCTTAAATGATTTTCAAGTTTGTATTTATATGTAGTTTTTCAAGACTCAGAGATACAATTTATGTTGTCCTAAGCAAAAAAGAGAATTTAGTGATGCATGGAGCCAGAGAGTCCAAGGATCCGGCTTCAGACACACTTTGGTCAAGGGACTCATACTGTGTCACCAGGCCTATGCTTAGTCGTCTTGCTCCCAGTTCTGCTTTCTCCAGTGTAGGCTTTATTGCTGGGTTCCACAGGGTGGCAAGATGGCTTCCTGCTACCAGGTCCACCCTGTGTCCTCCCAGGTTCAAGTCCAGCAGAACTAAGCCACTTCCTGTCCAACAGACAGGTCTCTGTTTGGTGGAGCTTGGAATGGAGCCCCCAGCTGAACACAGGGGCCAAGGGAGTCCCTCCAGGGAGCTGCCAGGTCACTGTCGGGTGGGAGCGAAGGCCTTCATGGTTGAGCCCATGGGGGTTCTTGGATAAAACATGCACAGAGATGGTGCTTTGGTTGTTTTTGTGACAGTGTTACTGCATGTAAAATCTACTGTCAAACTCAGGGCTTTGTAGCACCCACTGGAAAACCCAGAACAAGGCAAATTGAAGCATTCCGGCTTACAGCTGTTCCTTAGGACCTGTGGATTCACCTGCTTTCCTTACTGCTTTAGTCTGAGAGAGAGAGAACTGGGAAGTTAGTTTGTAATACGGTGTGTGAATATGGACCCCTGGGTCCAAGACTAGGTTCTGCCATTCACTGCTCTGTGGCCTTGAATATCTTACTCAAGATCTCTGTGTCTTGGTTCCTTGCCTCTCAATCAGAGGTTGACAACCGTATATCTCTGTTAGGGAGATGATATGAATTGATGAGCTAGTATGTATCAATGCTCAGTACAGTGTCTGACAAATAGCAGGTCCTTTATAGTAAAAATAAAAACTTTTATGAGGTTAGTTCCTCTATTTAGGGATCAGTAAAAGAACTCATTTCTGAGCCTTCACTGAGCAGGGAAGTAGCTCAGCCCGCCCTGCCACTGTTCAGAGCCTTGGACTCTGTGAATCTCGAGTGGGTCTTGGTTGTGAGTGAGTGTCCCAGTGTTCTGAAGGGACTTAGGGACTGGGTCTATCAGCTCTTCACTTTGACCATAGAAAACGACCTAAGCTCGCCCGTGGGAAACCGTTGTCCTCTGTGTGCCCCGTGGGTGACGAGCCTGGAACCTGTGGGACGTCTCCCCCCGCCCACCTTCACCCTGGCCGGAGGTGCAGGTCCAGAGCTGCCCTTTGCTTGCCTGGTGTCCCTCACAGCCCCATCGCAGAACCGCTGTTATTACAAGGCCATCGGCTGAGCGGGTCACGGCTTGGCCGGGGAAGGCGCCTGCAGGTTGGACTCGCGTCTGCAGGGCCTGGACTTGGGTGCACTTGGCCGCATCTCTGTGCCTCCTGGAGCTGCCACAACAGGAGCGTCACCTACCTGGGGGGCTTTTCTGGTTGGGAAGGGATCCACTGCTGACGGAACCCCCCAGAAGTTCAGGAAAAGTCTATTGAATAAACCCAAGTGGGAGAAGAGGCAGTCAGACGAAGACAGACGGCTCCACGGGCTGTGTCTGCGAGGGGGTCACGGGGCTCAGAGGCTCAGAGGCTCAGTGCCCGCCGAGGTCGTCTTGGTCCTTCCAGACTCCCAAGCCCACAGGACAGACGGAGTCATTTTCACAGTTCCTCGGAAACCAGGGCCTCACCCGCTGTTCACACCCCTCCTGGTCGCGTGCACGGGGGATTCTCCATCTGGGAACTAGTGGCACCTGGGACCATCCTTTGTCACGGGGGTCCTTGTGCACTGCAGGCTCTTGGCGGCTTCACCATGTGTCAGAAACGTCATCCTGATGGTTGTGACGACCAGAATGTCTCCAGGTGTGTCCAGTGTCCCCGGGGGCCAAATCGCCCTGTTTGAAAACCTCTGCCCAAGGTAATAGACCTCTCACACATTTGAAGACCCAGCGCATGCCAAATGCTGTACAAGGGGCAGGTTAAAGAAAACTCAGTTACCTGTGACTCGATAGAGCACGCCAGGCAGAGTTCAAACAGTGTGCAAATTTGTGTAAATCCATAGAGTGTGGCCTGGGGGCATCAGTCAGTGACCCCTTCACACCAAGAAATGTCTGTGCTCTTTAAACTGCTTTATTGAGTGTCTTTGAAGCGAGCTCACGGTGGCCCCAGGTCCTCCTGCTTACGGTGGCCCTCTCTGTCCAACTGTCTCTCAAGAGCACACCCCGGGTGCCGTCCTCCACAGAAAGAGCGACTGTTCTCAGCTCCTCTCGACCTGCACTTCCAGGCTCAGCCAGCCTCCCCGGCCCCTCCTGTCTTTGGACAAAACCCCTCAACTCTGGCCTCCTGGAAGGCATGGTGGGTAACATTGAAACTGTTCCAAACTCTGAGCGGGAGCTGCAGAAGGAAGCCAGCTCTTCCAGCATCACCAGACTCTGCTCCTGGGCTGCGGCGTTGGTGTCAGAGCCTTGAACCTGACTTGGAACCTCAGTTCACAGCATGCACTTCAGGTCCATCTCCTCTCACCCCTTTCTTGCCCTCAGTTATTTGCTCAAATTTGGACTTTTTATGTGTGTCTTCTCTGCTAGAACCTAAGGATCCTGGGGCAAGACCGTGACATGCTGGCTCCTGTGTCCCCCCCTGGCAGCCCCCACCCTCCTGTTTTATGGTAGTGTGTAGAGGAGACGTTCAGAGACCACTGGGCATCTCTAGATGTCTGGCGTCACACGTGAGCAGTCAGTCCCTGAGCTCCTCCCCAGAGCTTCTGCCTGGACAGAAACCCTGTGCCCATCCAGCATGAGCCAGGCTCTGCAGGGGCTGCTCGGGACAGACTGTCTCAGGATTGAATTTTAGGTGTAGGACGCCATCAAAACCCACATCCTGCAGGTGGCCTCCTGGAGGGGGAACACTGGTGGTGAACACCAAAGCTGGTGACCTAGGAGTGCAGCTGCCTGTCCCCAGCTGTTAAGATGGTAACTTCAGTGGGTCAACAGTGGTCCTCTGTCCCCTGTGCCTCACTGGCAACATCCATAGTCCTGGCCACCCCACCCCTGCCAGCCCCATCTCAGGTTGCCTGTTACCAGACATCTATCTATCTATCTACCTATCTATCTATCTATCTATCTATCTAAAATTTTGTCCCGGCTTCTGTTCCTGACCACTGGTTCAGCCACTGTCTCTGGCGGAGAACCACTTGAAAGGCCTCTTGCCTCTGGACAAGGCATGGCTGATGAAGAGCTTGTGTGACTTGGGACATTCATACGTTGCCAGGCCCTGGGCAGGAGGACCGGGCAGCTGTTCATCCTTCCTGGACACAACCAAATGGTCAGCGTAGACATCAACTCACAGAAGAGCATTTCTGGAGCCTCTAGGATCATGGGGTGATGGGTTCTGCCCCAAGGGGACTTGGAGGGGCAGAGGATGTGCTCCCTGCACTGGCAGTGACTTAGCGTTTCCCAGAGTCACATCTGGTCAGTCAGCTGCCAGCAGTGATCTGACCAAGGGTGGCAGGGGTGGGCCAGGTGGTGAACCAAGCCCCTCTGAGCATCCTGGATCCTTGGAGGTGGTCTGGTGGCAGCAGGTTCTGATGGCAATTATGGGAGGGTGGGTGAGCCTCTGTGCTCCTTCTGAGCCCAGCCACCCCCTGGCCCTGCCCTTCTTGGGAGCAGGTTGAAGAGAGACACCTCGTCTGGGGATGTCAGGAAAGTTTTTGCAGCAAAATGAAATGTGCAACAATACTTTCCCAAACCATCAAAACCTGCATAAAGTTTTTTTTTTGTTTGTTTTTTTAGGTGTAAGTATTTTATTTTATTTTTTTCCTTTTTTAAATTGGTTGTTCAAAACATTACAAAGCTCTTGACATATCACATTTCATACATTAGATTCAAGTGGGTTATGAACTCCCATTTTTACCCCAAATACAGATTGCAGAATCACATCGGTCACATATCCACATTTTTACATAATGCCATAATAGTAACTTTTGTATTCTGCTACCTTTCCTATCCTCGGCTATCCCCCCTCCCCTCCCCTCCCATCTTCTCTCTACCCCATCTACTGTAATTCATTTCTCTCCTTGTTTTTTTTCCCATGCCCCTCACAACCTCTTATATGTAATTTTGTATAACAATGAGGGTCTCCTTCTATTTCCATGCAATTTCCCTTCTCTCTCCCTTTCCTTCATAAAGTTTTGAGGGGAAAAAAGACAGAGGTTCTGCAGGCAAACTGTCATAGAAGGTGTTGGTTCATCAGCTGCCCAGCCTCAGGCTGAGTGCTGTGTGTAAAAGCCCATGCTGAACATGGCTCACCAGGCGCTGCAGTGACGAACCCACCGTGTGGGCATCTTGCCCCGTGCAGAGCTTTCCCAAGGTGGCAATAGCAGCATAACAGTGATGTTATGTAATAATATTTGCTTATAGAATAATTATTAAAATCAAGTTCATAAAGGTGCTGAAAAGGGATCAACCAGAAGGTTCCTATGAGTTTGGGTGTAGATTAGAAGGAAATTCATATGGAAATTGGGGAGTTTGGGCCACTAGGGAGTGTGGGTTTTGTATGTTGAGAGTAGCACACTGTGATTCCCATGACTCTAGAGGCTGTGGCAGAGAATCACAAGTTCAAGGCCAACCTCTGCAAGACCCTGTCTCAAAATGAAAAATAAAAATCCTGTGGCTATGGCTCAGTGGTGAAGTGGCCCAGGTTCAATCTCTGGTATCAAACACATATACATGTGCATGTGTGTGAGTTATATACACACCTGTGCGCACATGTGTGTGTATTGAAGTGACAACACTGGGGGCTCTTGAGGGAGACGGGGACAGCAAGTCAGCCCTGTGGGACAGACTTTGGCCTCAGGTCTCAGTTTTAATGTGCCAGAGCCTCTGCCCCGCCCCCCCCAGCCTGGGTTCCGGGGTCCGTAGACGGGATGGTTCTCAGTCCCTCGCATCCTGTGACAGTCCTGGTGGGCACCCTGTCATGACCCCACTGTCCTTGGTGCTTTGGGAGGATCCTTCTGCCAGTGGGGTGGAGGATGGGGAGGGGGCGGCCAGATACAGAGGCCAGGATGGGGATCCAGGTGGACATGGGCTTCCCTGTCCCTTCCCATCCCTGGGACCCCAGCTGGATGCCACTCCTCCCAAAGGCCCAGCCTCCCTGCACCTGGTGATCCTGGTCGCCAGCCAGCCCGTGTCCTTCCGAGCTCTCCGTGAGCTGTGATTACGGACACTTTCTTCTTGGCTTAATTACCGTCCGTCTCTCCTCTCAGACTCTCTGCCCCACTCCGGGGTCTGTCCTGCCACGCCCAGCGTCCAGGTGTTGCAGATGCCTGCCTCCTCTGTGCTGGTCTCCTGTGGCCACTGTGACAAATTACCACACCCAGGTGGCTTAGAATGACAGACTCCCTCACAGTTCTGGAGATCAGAGTCTGAAACTAAGATTTTGGCCGGGTGCACTCCCTCTGAAGACCCAAGGGGAGGGTCTGTGTTGTGTCAGATTCTGGTGACTCCAGTTGTCCCTTGGCTTATGGCCATGTCACTCTGATCTATGCCTCTGTCTTCTCATGGCCTTCCTCTGTACGTCCCTTCAGTTTGCCTCTTTCGAGGACACCATTGTCGGGTTAGGGATCCCTCAGTCAGCTCAGGATGACCTCATCCCCAGGTCCCGAACTTCATTACATCTGCAAAGACCCTTTTTCCAAATAAGGTCATGTGCACAGCTTCTGGGACTCGGGTTCACCTCTCGGGCCACCACTCAACCTTCTACACCCTCCTTTGTGAGAGCGTTCTCCAGGGGTGACCAGCTGCCCGTGGGGAGCAGGGCTGTGTTCTGGACACAGCACAGCTGGGCACAGCCCAGGAAGTGCCCTGCGGGCCCAGGGTTCTCCACTCGTGTGGAAAGGCGGGCGAGGATGCACATGGGTGTCCAGTGTGGACGGTCAGCGAGAAGAGTCCAGCGGGCACCAGGCAGGGCATCAGGGTGTAGGGGTGGGAGAAGGTTCTCCTTTAGGGGGTCACTCATGGGCACTCCTGTGAGAGGGCAGCACCAGGGCAGGGATCTGAATCAAGGCACAGGCATCTGGCAAACGGGACAGGGCTACCCTGAGCAGATTTCCTGGTTTCTTGGCCTCCCCAACCTCTGTGCAGGTCATTTCCTTGATTTCCAAAGAGAACCAAGGAATCCATGCAGGAATTCATCCAAGAAAAGGGGGCTGGTACTGGACAGGGAGCAGGAAGTGAAGGAAGAGCCAGAGAGGCTGTGTGCTCAGGCAAGGGTGGGCAGCCCAGCAATGAGAGCAGGAGAGACCCCACCTGGAGCCGGAGCAGATGGGGACCCAGCACCTCCCAGCCACAGAGCCAGGGCGGGACCATCTGCCCAGCCCCCAGTGGCCACCGTCCACAGCCCCCAGGCCCCAGCTCTGCTCACATTTGGCCTCGGTCTCTCTCGAGGGGAAACACTACTTCAGATTGTGGTTTTTAGACCCTGAGGGTCTCCAAGGACCCCCTGAGGGTTCACACCTGTGAGTCATCTTCCTGTCATTGTCCTTAACCAGCCATAGAGTCACAGGCGGTGACAAAAAGGAATCCCAATGCCAACCCCACTGCAAATCCAGAGGTTCCCTGGAGCCCCCTGCAGAGAGACCACAGGTGCCCTGAGACCAACGAGACCATTCTCCTGAAGCCCATGGAACAAGAGCCAGAGCAGAAGGACCCAAGGACCACCAAGGACCCCAGGTCACAGGGAAGCACCAGGAAGGGGGCTGCAGCTCTGGTTGCTTTGTCAACATGAGTAAGAAACAGAAAAGCCCTTTGTAAAGCAGCATCTGCAGGCTCCGCTTACAGTGACCTCGTGGTGGACTTGTAGGTCAGCTCTGCTGCACCCTGAGACCCTGTCTTGAGAGCTGGGTGCTCCATGCTCTGGGCTTGGGCTGCCCAGCCTCATCCCTTCCCTGTCCCCTGAGGCTGCAGCTGTGGATCAGGTCACCACTGCAGGGACGGAATCCCAGCAGCACCCCAACTCCTCCCCTGGAGCTCTGAACATGGACACATCAGTCCAGCCCACAGCCTGAGCAAGGACCCAACTCCATTCCCTAGGGAGGACCCGAGCAGGAGGAGGACACTGCATGGTGACCATTTCTATAAAAGAGGAGGAGGAGGAGGGGGAGGAGGAGGAGGGGGAGGAGGGGAAGAGGGAGAAGGAAAAAGCCCCAACATTTCAGGCTTTGTAGCCAGCCAGTCTCTGTGACAGTACTCAGCTTCGCCCTGATCACCCAGGAGCAGCCATGAATGGGTGTGGCTAGGTGCCCATAAAACTACCTACAATAACAACAGGAGAGATTTGGCCTCAGGCCACAGTTTACCAACCCTTGCTAAAGACAGTGGGGAGCTATGGACTGTTCTTGAGCAGAGGAATTTCTGACCTTGGAAAATGACTTTGGCAGCTGTGGACTGCAGAGACAGGCGGCGTTTCCTTTGCACTGGTTCTCAGATGGCGGTTGGGCAACATGCTACTCAGAGTTCCGTGGTTTTTCCAGGATAATGGGCTAGGGCTCACTTACGCAGAGAAAGATCCTTGCTACTCTGGGGCCACCCAAGGAATGGGTGGTTTCTTGATCTAATTTTTAAATAAAATATTTTAATAATGTTCAAAGGCTTTGAAGCTCTCACCAGGCTGGGCCCCACCCAGCATCAAGGCAGCCGCGTGGGTCAAGAGCGGGCAGCTCTGCCAGCCGCCACATCTGTTTTGATTAAAGATGGGAAAGAGAGGAAGTTCCCCCAGCTGTGGGCTTGCTGATGGCCGGTGGCCTGCACAGCGTCTGAGAAGCGGGGCCATGAGGAGCGTATTCTTGAAGCCCACTGCTTGCACACCTCCTTGGGAAGAAAGGCAGGTGGAGAGAGGGCTGGCCCACGTGGGGGTGACCTGAGCACAACGCCCAAATCGGGGTTCAGCCCTCCACCCCGGGGGAGGCAACTTTGAACTCCGTATTGTTTTCCTTTTTTTTTTTTTTTTTTTTGTCTTGAGACGCTAAGTTCAAACTGGTCCAGATGTTTGGTATATAATGAAGCCATTTGGCGCGTGATGAGACCCACAGAATGCTGACAGCACTTACTATTCTTTGAGTGCTGGGTAGACGGAAGCTGTAACATTGGCCTTTCTTGGCAAGTGAGCCGGGCCCGGGGTCGGATGGAGCCGTCGGCGTGAGAGGGAGGGGCTGAGGAGCCGGAGTCTAACCCAGTGCTCTCCATGTCGCCCCTCCTGCAGCCCCCAGCTCCTCTGCGGGCTCGAGAATCTCAGGGACATTGATGAGAAAGCAGGGCTCAATTTATTTTTCTCCCTGTTCTCAGCCCCCACCCCATCTCATCACCTTAGGATTTGAACAGTTTAACACAAATGGACAGACACTGAGGTAGCAGGTGCGCAGGTCATGATGCCCCCAGTGTGTGCAGGCTCCTGGGCTCAGCAGGAGGGGCTTTTTCCTGCCTCCTGATTTCTCAACGACAGAGGTCACACCTCCCATTTAGCTCAGTGGACATAACTGGAAATCCAGATGTACAAAGACTTTGTATGAGAGAGAGAAAGAGAGAGAGAGAGTGTGTGTGTGTGTGTGTGTGTGTGTGTGTGTGTGTGTGAAGTTGGTTGGGGAGTGTGTGTGCGCGTTGGGGATGAAACCCAGGCCCTTGTGCATGCTAGGCAAGCACTCTTTCACTAAGCCACACCCAAGCCCAGACAGAAATCTATGTGTGTGGGGGGCCCTGTGAATGTCTTGCAAAGAACATTCATGAAGCAGAGGAGTCTACATGTGGACAGGAGTTGGATATGAGTTAGATGCACACACAAACTTTATTCATGTTCAGATTCCACTTGAGAATAATAATGAGGCCCAGTATTTCAGTGTGAGGGAATTCATCTTGAACAGCCAAAATTATTTACCACACTGGTTTCCATTGCAAACGCTTTTGGATCCAGCCCCTGGAGGCCTAGCTGAAGTCCAGAATGTCAACTCTCGCCTTCCACACACAAGTAGGTGTGTGATCAGTAAGCTTGGAGTGTGGGGATGAATCCAAGTCTGCTGGAGGAGAGCCTGACCCTCAGATCTAGAGACCACACTTTTAAAAAAAATGAATTTCAGATGGACTAGACCCAGGGACAGGCAGGATACAATGTATGGAGGATACCTAGGATCTAGGCCAGTCCCGCCATCATACACGGAAAGGAACAGGTGCAGAGAATTTGGCCTCCTGCCCAAGGTCACCACTAGGACAGGCTCGAGCCAGAAACTGAGCTCAGGTTGGACTTTGGCATCTCCTTCCTGCCCTCAGCCTCTGAGACCAGGGACCAACCTTCTTTCTGTCTCTCTGGATTTGCCCACTCTGGGAATTTTGTATCAATCAAATCATGCAACAAGTGGCCCTTTGTATCTGGCTTCCTGCACTGAGCAGGACATTTCTGAGCTCCTCCCCATGGCTGAATAATATTCACTGTGGCCCCTTCAGGGACCAGTGGATGCTGGGTTGTTACCAGCTTTTGGTAACTGTGAACAATGCTGCATTATTCACATGTGTGCACAAGTATTTGCATGAGTCTTTGTTCCCAGTGCTTTTGGGTATTACCCAGGAGCAGAATTGTTGGCATTTACGGTGACTCTGTGTTCCCTCTCCCTGTTTTTTTAAAATGGTGACCCATCAGGCTTCTCTGAAGCTGCTCAGAGGCCACTGGCATGACTGATGTCTTGTGAAGGGCTGACTAATTGCTTAGAAAAGGCAAATTGTCCCCAACGAATCTCTTGATCTCTTGGGAGAACAAGAGGAGGTGAGAGTTTATCAACTGCGTTTAGAACTAAGTATTAATACTTGAGCATAAAGTGGCACAGTCAAGCATGTGGCTTGTCACCTACAAGGCTATCACCAGGATGGCAACTGAATTTGCAGGGAGCTCAGGAGAGACTCATGACCCAGAGGACTGGACAAGGAAGGCTGATCGGCCTACCTCAGGTCCTGTTCCAGGAGGGACCCTGGGCAGCCTGACGGCAGACAGGATACCATGTGTCATGGGGAAGGTGTGCTCAGAACCTGAGGGCTGAATGGACAGATGTCCCAAGGAAACGTGACACTCTGCTACTCCAGCACCCTTCCCTGAGCACCCGGGGTCTACCCACCAGGGAGCCTGCCCTTCTCCCCTCTTCCTGCAGCCCCTGACATCACAGTCTTAGCTTGGTGCTAGGGACCTGCACATGCCAGCTGACACCCATCTCCTCCTCTGGGGCCCTACTGCCACCGATCTGCCCGACCACCCTGAGCCCCATGGGAGAGAACATGGGTACTGGAGGCCACTGGGACAGCTTCTGCCCTGATGCTAGCTAAATCCCTGTTGTGCTCCGGAACCACTGGGGATGCTAAGGCGTACTCCAGTGCCTGGAGAGGAGCCCTGGGAGGACGTGTTTGTCCCAGGAGGGGTAGCTGTGGGCCAGGCTGTGCCAGCCTGGCCTGGGCAGAGGCGGTTGTCCAGCACAAGGTCACAGCTGCAAGGTCTCCAGACTTTGCCATCCCAGGGCCTCTCCTCTCCTGGCGCCGGCTCCCATCCCCCATGGTGGTGACACGTTGTACTTCCCTGGGCCTTCGATCAGGTGTCTTGGGGCCTGTTCTTATTCTGCAAGACTCCTGCAAAGTGCCACTTCCTCATTCAGAGTGCGGAAACAGGCCCGAGCAGGCCCGGGGCAGATCTGTGGCATGAAGGCACACTCGTCTCCCTCAGGTTCACAGTAAATCAGTCCAGAGCGTTTGACAGTCACCTCAAGTGGCCTCCAAAGCTGCCCGGTTCTTCTGTATTTGTCCCCAGCTTGGTCATTCAGCTGGCCTCTCCATCATTGGCATGATAGACCTCCCTATTCCAGCCTCACTCCCAGGGGCTCTTGGCCCCACGCCTTAAGATCTCTGAATTTTTAGCCATGGTTTGCAGCCATCTCCTGCAGAGCCCTGAAGTTTCCACAGCTGGGCCTGAGGAGGACCAAAGCTTTGCTGTCTCCTGTGTTAAATGGTGTGGTGGGCTCCCACCTGACACTTTGAAGAAAAGGATCCCCTCCCCAACTTGTTTGGAAATTACCATTTCAGAAGCTTCTGGAGCATCTGTCCCTGCCTTTAGCGAGGCTTGCTTGTCTTGCCATGGGTGACGGGATGGCTGCTTGGCCAGGCCAAGTGAGCAAGCTCTGCCTTTAATGGCCAGTGGTGAGAGATGCACCAAGTGTCCTGTGAGGGTCCCATTGTGCCCCTGATGTGAAGACACTCTAATTCAAATCTCTTTTACTGCAAGCTAAGCCCGTTTAATAGTTTCTTTTCAGTTGTCCTTTTAAAATGAGAATGCATGTCCTGATTACTGCCTGCGGGGCACACATTGAGACCAGCACCTCACTGGGCCACAGCTGGGCATCTTACCAGCAGAAGGCTGATAGGAGAGGGGCAGAGGCCTGGCCCTAGGACTCACCTGCCCACTGCACAGAAGCACCCAGGTGCAGATGCTGAGAGGGCACGCCACCCACCAGGCATCTAGGGTCTGGAGGAAAGGGTGCCGGGTGAGGGTGATGAGCTGTATTCACCATGGAGAACCCGTGGAGAGTGACGGAGTCTGCAGGGAGATGAGCGTGACAGGGCAGGACCCAAGACCAGGCGGAGCTCAGTCCCCTTCCAGAAGGTCTGCCAGTTCTCAGCAGGATGATTCCGGAGCAGGGACGAGCGCTAAGGAGCCAGCAAGATGAGCTCCAGTCCTGGGGCAGCCAGCATCACCTTGAAGGATGACAGTGGCAGAGCTGGGTTTCGGGGACCCGGGCAAGCCCGGGAAGATGACAGGTGCCCTGTTTTCAGAGCAGCAGAGAAATGTGGAGTCTCAGGTGACTGGAGAAGAACCTCCTGAGTGCATCTGAAGTCAGGTCAGTCCTAGGGACAAGACAGAGCCGCAGGCGGGGCTGAGGGGCCTGGCCGTGGAGCGAAGTGATGCGGGGCTTTGAGCTCCGGTTGTTTCTGAATCAGGCGCTCTTCCTGGGCTCCCCAGCCGTTCCCTAATCCTAGCTGAGCGCTCTAAGTGTGTTGCGTGGGAGGCCGGACATTGGAGGGGGCCTGGCCTGGCCAGTCATAATGAAAACACACCTTTGCCACATTCCCCAGACTGGTCCTCTTGGGGCTCATTGCGTTTGGAAAGTTCTCTGGACTCCAGCCCCGCGGGACTTCTTCAGGTTTCTTGAGCACACAAGACCTCGTCCCTCTGTTGCCCTTTCTTGTTCTTTTCTCTTGTCCCCTCGTGCCCTCTCTCAACGCCACCCCTCCCGTTCATTCTCCAGCCTCAGTCCCAGCTTCACCTCTTCAAAGAGACCACCGCCCTGAAACCAGGTCCTCCCCTGAAGCTCTCTGTCTGTGACCTGGGAGCATTATTCCTTGTGTCATTTAAAGCCATCCTGCCACTTCTAGCTTTAAGTTTGCTCAGCTCGGGCTATAAACAGCCCATTGTCATTCTGCCCTCCTGTGCTCCTTCCCCGGCTGCCCACTCCCTGTTTGATTTACGCATTGTCAGTCTATTCCCAGCCTCATGAGAGCCACGGCCCCCTCTGTCGCCTTCCTTCTGTGTCCCCAGCCCCCGCCTCCGGCCATGACACGCAGGGAGTGCTCCGTAGGTTTTTGCTAAATGAGTGTCCATGCTGCAGAGTTTCCAAGTTGAGCTTTTTCCTGCTGAGGATCATTTCTATCCCTGGCTTGGTCCATCCTGAATTGGTCTTGGTGGAACCAGATGTAGCCTGGGGTCCACAGTATGTTAGTGATCACATCGTCGCCAGTGGCCTGAGACAAGCTCAGGTACCCAGACGTGCTGGCAACCCAAGCCAGTGGGAACCCAGTCTGAGCACCCACAAAGTGCAGAAGTGCTTTTTCTCCTGTCTCCTCTCTGCAGAAGCCTGCCTTCCCCTCCCCCAGCTCCCTGCTGGCACCACAGGCCCCTCCTGCAAGCAGCACAGAATAAGCCCCAGTCAAGGGCCCCATCTGTCACTTGAAGCAGGAGGGGACTCACACTTATGGAGGTGGGTGGTAGTACCTGCCAGAGAAGACCACCTGCCCAGCGGACCCCCTCCCTGCCTAGGTAGAGTATGGGGACAGCACCACAGTTTCAGTCCTTTGATCGGGGAGGTCTGGAAACACCCCAAGGTTGACAGTAGGTTTCCAGGGCCCAGAGGAAAGCACGGTGAGCCCTCGTGAGTCACGTCAGTGCCGGCTGGGCAGGCCTGCCGCACCCGGGACGGTGGCTGTCAGCTCCCTGGCCACAGAGCAGGGTGCTCTGTCCTGGCTTGCTGGCTCATTAGCGCTTGGTGCTGACTTTTATGATGTGTTACTTAGCTTGTAAATTGTCCGCCTGTCCCACCAGCCGGGGCGAAGACTCCAGGCCATGAGCTGGACACTGGAGCCGCTGACTCTGCCAGATCTCAGTGCCATAAATGTCCCACTGACCTCCAGCACAAGGAAGCCAGATGCCTCCCAGGCCAGGAAGTAGGGTCACAAGAACCCATCCTCTGACTCAGGAGCTCGGCAAACCCTCTTTGGGAGGCAGCCTGCGGATGGATCGTAGCAAGCTTAAAGTCAACAGGCCTGGGGAAATAAGCCCGGCACCGGGGGGGCCAAGAGGAGAGCAGAGAACCTGTCCCGTGAGTCACTGCATGTATTTCCCTCTGAGTTTGATTGTGAAATCTTCCAGGCACCCGGCGGCCACTATCCCGGGCCACTTAAAGGGGCCCGCTGTCCGCAGTGGTCATAGGATCTTACTGAAAAGGGGTCAGGCAGGATCCCTCCACTTTCAAGAGCAGCCTGGGAAGAGCCCCATGCCAACAGGCCTCCCAGAGGGGTTGGGCTTCTCCAGGAAAATGCACAATAGAGTCCCAGGGACATGAGCGTACTCGGGGGACCTGGTCCCAGGAGACCATCTCATTTCCAGTGGCCCGTGTTTCCCAGCTCTGTCTTCCTCTATGTGGGGTTTCCTGCCAGGTTCACAGGCCTTTGCCTCTCCGTAGGAGCCAAGTGCTGGTGCGGACCCCTTCCCTCGTCCGATTCTGTCCTCCCCACCGTCACATTCAACCTCAAGGAAATGGGGCAGCAAATCACCGCAAATAAAGACATCGAGTGGGCTGCCCCTTGCTTCCATGGGAGCATATATTTTTCCTGTCCATCTGTCTATCCGTCCTTCCTTCCTTCCATTGAGGATCTGTTGAACTAGGGGTCAGAGGGTCTTTTGCCGGCAGTGGCCTGGGTGAATAAGAGGGGACCCAGAGGATTCTGCACGAAGCCAGGCCCCCTTCAGAGGCCCCGGCAACGTAGCCGCGGGACACTTTTTCAGCCGCGGGTGCGGGGTCTTGCTGGACTGCCCTTGACAAGGGATGCAATGGAGGTGGACTGTGGCCGAGGTCCTCTCAGAGGTGGGTGCTGGTGGAGATGCAGGGCCTGGGGGAGATGCAGTGGGCAGCTTTCATTTCATGTGATTTTGCTGCCATTTCTGTTTTGTGGGGTTTTTTTTTGGGGGGGGGGGGATGGGGGAGGTGGTTGTTGGCCTTGTTTTTTTTTTTTTTAAGTAATGCTCTTGGGTTATTCAGGTTGGAGAAGATCTGAACTTTTGCCCTGAACTTGAGATTGACTCATCAGGGAAGCAGTTATATAAATAAAAGGGCTGATAAGAAGATAGCAGAGGCCCACGGGAACCAACAGCTTCCTGCAGGGTGGAAATCGGCTCTGGACTGAGGGGAGAGCCATGAGGGTCTAGCCAAGACAGACTTGAAGAACGCTTGGAGGGTCGGTGAGCTTCTCCTGGTCCAGCTGGGAGGAGGGTCGAGGTCACCTCGACAGGCCGTCTCATTCACCGGGGGCTCTGCTAGTTGTTTTCAATCCGTGAAGACGTCAGTGGAGATGACCGTCCTTTGTCCCTGGGGGTTGGATGTCTATGGAATGAGGAGGGCAGTCGGATGGAGGAGCTTCCTCCTCCCCTCCTCCTCTGGTCTCTCTCACCTGGACTAACATCCACCACTGGCCACCAATGTCCCCCTCCATCCTGCTGTCCACGTCAGCATCGCAAATGCTTAAAAACACAGTCACGTGGCTCCTCCCTTGAAGGACCTTGTCCTAGGACAAGCTCCAAGTCCTTCAGAGGTGACTCAGCAGTTCCACTCTCAGTATAGACCGGGTGTGATGGAAGACAGGTGTCCAAACAGAAGCTCGCCCACAACGGCTCCCAGCAGCCAGAGGTGGACACGGCCAGATGCCCATCGTGGAAGGAGGGTCAGCACTGTGCACCATGCCCATGAGCCAGGGCGTGGCTCGGCCCCAGAGGAAGGAAGAGCTGGCTCACGGAGCAGCATGGATGAGCCTAGAAGTCTCTGTGCCAGGCAGGAGCCAGGCCCGAAGGCCACCTCCTGTGCAGTTTCATTTCTGTGCTACTCGGGAGGGACAGGTCCACGCAGGCAGAAGCAGATGGGTGGTTGCCAGGGACTGAGGAGGACGGGGAAAAGGGAGGGGCTGCAGATGGACATAGGATTTCCTTCTGGAGTGATGAGAATGTTCTGGAACTCATGGGGACCGTTGCACAGCGCCGTCGAGTGTATCCTGATCGCACTGAAACGTGTACTTTAAAATGGCGGGGCTGGGGCTGTAACTTAGTGGTAGAGGGCCTGCCCCACACGCATGAGGCACCAGGTGCAATCCTCAGCACCACGTAAAAATAAATAAATAAAGATATCGTGTCCATCTACAGCTTTAAAAAAATAAAGTTTTTTTTTTTTTTAAATGGTGAACTTTGTCATGTAAATTATCCATGATTTTAAGAATAGAGCCCTCAGTGTGTCCTCCAGGCCCACCTTCTACCAGGCCATTATCCCTTCACTTTGGCCTCCAATCGTGATCAACACTTCCTGCCACTTGCTGTGACAGGGCTCTGCACACACTGGCCCCTTGGACTTCTGTGATCTTCATCTTCTTGTCAGGACAGTTGTTTAGGAACTCTTAAAGAACCCCGGTGTGAGCGTGGTAGTTACTAAGTTCTGTGTCAGTCAGCTTTTCGTGGCTGTGACAAAGTACCTGAGAAAATCAACCTAAAAGGAAGAAAGATCTATTTTTGGCTTACAGATTCAGAGGCTTCAGTCCAGAGCTGCTTGGCCCCATTGTTGTGGGTTTATGGTGAGACAGGAACATCCCGGTAGGGAGCACACGGCAGAGTGAAGCTCTTCACCTCATGGTGGCCGGGAAGGGGAGGGAGAGCCAGGTCAAGATATAGTCCCCAAGGACCTGCTCCTTTCTAGGTCCCACCTGCTACAATTTCCAGCACCTCCCAATGGTCCCTTCAGCCGAATCCCTCAATGGATTGATCCACTGATGAGGTCAGGCCCCCATGAGCCAATCCCTTCCCTGAATCCCACCCTTGAACGTTCCAGCGTTGGGACCCAAGTGTTCAACATGGAGCCTTTGGGGAACATTCCAAATCCAAGCCAGTCCCAACAGCCCCTCCCCTCCCCCTGCAGGGCAGGTTCCCCCGAGGTCCTGGCCCTTTTCTGTGTCTGAAGCAACCAGAGGGCAGGGATCCGGATATTCTCAGTAGCCTCACATTTGAGAGAAAGTAGGAACTCGGGAGTTACCTGTGACTTGCCCCAGTCCCAGCACCAAGAGCACAGGACGTTCTCCTTAGGGATTCACAGTGGAGAAGCGTCCCTCCGGTCTCTGTGTTTCTCCTGGGTACCCTGCCTTTCCTTCCTGCTGTTCAGGGTGAAGGCTTATTCCCATAAGAAAAGGCATGTAACACACGGTGATTCAGTGCCTGAGCTCCCCCACAGCTCTACCTAACCCAGAGGTACTTAAACACTGGTAAACTACACACGAGTTAAGTGGGCTTTGTGAGCTGAATGGCCCCCCACCTGCCATTTATAATAGAGCTTCACAGGAAAATGAGCTGTGAGCACAAAAAGGCTGCAAATGTCCTGCCCTCCAGGAGGCCCCTGGAACCTGCAGCTTGTTAGGTGATGGGTGGATCGGACCCTCTTCTGAGGTTAAGCTTGGAAGTCAAGCCCAGAGGAGAACAGTGGCACCCCTTGAGCGTGTCGGTGGCCATGTTTCCGTGGCCGGGGGTGAGGGCAAGCCCGCTACAGCCCCCTTCGCTCCCTTCCTTACACACTGTGGTTCCTGCCCTGTGCCCTCTTGAGATTCACCAGGAGGACTACAAAAGACTTCGGAAACCGTGAAGGGAATCCTTCTGGGTTGATTTTCCCAGCAGCACAAGTCTCCCTGGTTGTCCAGGGGAGGGTCCCTGGTATGTGTGTGGGGGGGTCTGTGCCCTAAGGAACCTCTGGGTGCGTCTGAAAGCCCCTGCTCCTTCTCAACTCGGCCCCTAAGCCCTGGAGCCTTTGCAGACAGCCCCCTGTTGCTCAGGTCATGAACACTCCCCTTGCAGCTCCCTTCCTTTTCCTTAAAGGAGTGGGTTCCCAATTTCCCCCCCGCATGACCCGGGCAGTGGCATCTGGGCGTGTGATGGCTTTGTCCTTGCAGCATCCACCAGCCTGCAGTCCAGCCTGTGGTGCTAGATTGGAATCGGAGGGATCCACGCAAAGGCACAACGGCGGGTTGCTTTGTTTCAAGTTTCAAGTTGCTATATGCAGATCAGGAACTGATTGTTACCGTTTTTTGTGTATGTGGCAAAAAAATACTCTGTCATCAAATTTCAAGTATCCAGTACAGTATTGAGTGCTACAGTCACCAACTATAGGTTAGATCCCCCAAACTCACGTATCTTGTAACTGAAAGTTTGTACTCTTTGACCGACATGTCCCTGTTTTCCCTGTTGGCCCCTGGCAATCACCGCTCCACTCTGCGATTCTATGAATTTGCCTTTTATAGATTCCACAGGGAAGTGAGACTCTACCGTATTTGTCCTATGATTTCAGTATCTATGCATATGTATGTATACACACACTCACACACACACACACACACAAGTAAGTAGACGTGGAAACAAATACAGCTGTTTGAGTGAGTGTGGGTTAAGACGTGTACATACATTTCCTGAAGCAAGAGCATCCCAGTGGCCACAGAGTGACCTCGGACTCAGGTCTTGGTTCCTAAGCACCATTCTCCAATCAGAGGAACCAGAACTCCCTGGAGAAGTGGTAGATTCCAGGACCAGGACGTGAAAACACAACCTGAGTCAGGAGAACTTGGGGTGTCCCAGAAAGTCAGGACATCCGTGCACAGGCATGTAGATACATCAAAAGGACACGGGAGCCACCCGAGGGAGCTCCTGCGGCCGAAGCTGGAACAACGTGAGCCACAAAATGATGATACTATTGGGTTATAATCACATATAAGATAAATATCTGCATTGGTTCTGCACAAATAAATAAATACCTGGAGGAGACGGAATAGCGCTCTTACAGAATTCCAAGCTACCATTAGAAAGAATGAGGAAGGAAGAGCCCCTCGGGACTCACAGCAGTAATCCATGCAGCGAGACTGCCAACGTCAGTGTGAGTGGTGGCCTCGCCAGTTGGTCACCACTGACGTGAACAGGAATGGGACACGCAGAGTCATGCGTGCCTCTGATGGGATGGGCCAGGAAGGGCAGGTCCCCTCTGGGTGTCCTCACCACGCTGGATGCTCTCACCCAACTGTGAGGAAACACCAGACCAACCCAGACAACTGGCCAGGGCTCCTCGGGTCCTGGAAAACAGGTGCAGAAGAGAGCAAAGGAGATACGACCACTAAAGGCAGTAGGGACCCGAGCCTGGGTCCTAAAGCAGCCAGACGACATGGTGTGAGAGCGGGTGGGGCTGGAGGAGGCCTGGAGTTGGGTGGGTGGGGTTCCCGTGCCGTTTTCCAGGCACCACCATCCCACCTGGCTAGGGTATGGCTTGGGGTAGGCGAAGGACCATTACTGTGAACTCCCGACCACGTGGGATGTTTCCGAGTTGAAGGTCTCTGAGGGCTATGCATCCCCTGGCGTGACGACCAGGCTGCTTTGACGTGACCTTGTTTTCTTGGCCATGTGGTGGCATGGTCCTGTGTCCTGACCTCTCTCCCCGTCCCACCTCAGGGCGCAGGGACCCTCCTGGGTCTCCAGGGAAGCCAACCAGGTCCCTTGCCCTTTGGCTCCAGCACCAGGGTTTTCACTCTCAAGGGGGAATGACCAGCAAGTGATCCAGAGGGGACAATATTTAACCAGATGGGGTCTGGCCCCTGGGAAGGCCCTAGGGGCACCCACTGGAGCTGATTACGTCCAGCCCATAATAATAGCCAGGGAATCCTTTTGCAAGTTACTAACTTGCTCAAGAGAGAAAAGGCCACCAGACGTGTGTTAGAAGCCAGTGATCCGTTAGAAAATACTGGGAATGTCTTTTAAAGATTCTTACCTAGTATTAATATTTATGGTGAACAGAGATGTTTTATAACGTCCGTGCCGGAGCCCACCCCTCAGTGGAAACTTGGTAACAGATGATTTCAGGGTATGAACCATCGCTGTTAATCACAGACTGCTCCCTCGTAAACTGAGATGACAGCAGATCCAACCTTGTTCTGCACTGTTTCTTAGACAACACTCAGGCAGCCCTTGTGTGAGCCCTGGAACCAGCAGAGCCACGTTGGAACTGCCGCAGTTCTAACATGGGTCACCGGCCGACGGGTTTGGGAGGGATACTTAACCCCGTGAGCCTTGGTTTCTTCGTCTGTAACATGGTGGGCAACACTTCCTGCAGAGGGCAATTAATTGCCAAAGGAAAAGGAGATGGAGCTCAGCATGGGCCTGGCCCGGGGCAGGGGCTCAGGAGACAGTGCTGGCACCCCAGCTCTGCTGCTGTGAGCCAGGTGCCTCCAGGGTGCACCAGGCTTTTCTGGAAGAGGTGGCTCTGATGAGGGTGTCATCCCCGGGTCTTTGGTAGCAGGCTGCTCACCTCCCAGTTACTGACCACCTCCCCCCCGCCCCCGGGCATCAACTTCATTCTTCAGACCCTGCATTCACCCTTGGCTGACCACATTGGGTCATTTCCCAGTGGCAAAGCCCCGAGTTCCCAGCTGGCTCGAGAGTCCTACAGCACATGGCCACACGGTGTGGGAAAGGAAAGCCTTCTCTCTCGCTGTGTTTCCCTCCAGCTTCCTGCCGGGGTTTCTTCAGGTCCTGCCTGCACCCCAGCCAGCAGGCCTGGGCTGTGTACTTTCCACAGTACTGGACTTCCACGGACAGCAGTGGTCTTGCCTTGAGGGAGGTGCTGTTGTTTGTTTAAGGGTGAGGGTCCAGCACTGGGCTTCCAGAACACTCCTGGGTCCTGCTCCCGCTTCTCATCTGCAAAGGATAATAAGAATGGCCAGACACCCTGACCCCAAGGTCCGCACTCCTTGCAGGAATCTCCTACTGACACTAAGGCTCCCTGTGGGCCTTACCCGCTGCAGGGTGTCCTTGCCTCCAAACCCTTTGCATCCTGGGAGGTGTAGGTGCTGATGGGAAGTGCCCTACCTGTCTGCACATGCCCCTTCCCCTCCCTGTCCTGTTTACCTTCCCTTCAATGTCCTAGAATCTCATCTCATTTGCAAAGGAAGAATCATTCCTGTTTGTCTCTGGAGCCCAGGCTGGTTGTCAAACAAGACTGCCTCCTGCCAGGCAGCCTCCTCTGCCCAGCCACATCCTAAGTGCATGCAAATAGCCGGGACTTCTCACCAGCAGAGCTGAAAGCTCCGCTTTCAGTTCAGTTTGCATTGGGCGTGCAGTTCAGCCCCATTCCCTTCAGGGAGCGGAGGAGGAGCAGGTGGTGTTGGCTTTGAACTCAGGCCGCGTGCCCCCAGGGTGAGTGAAGGTATAGTTTGGTCTAAACAAGGGTGTAGGAGAGAAAGAGGGGGGAAAAAAAAAATCTCTTTGAGTTTTGCATTGGCCAGGCGCCAGGCGGAGAGAGCCGCGTGACAGAGACCGCGGTGGAACGCTATTGAGAGCATATGTTCCCTAGTGCAGCAGCCCTCAGCCCCCAAGATTGTGCCCAGAAGAGTGTTTGGCGGGTGGAAAAGAAAGGAGCCTTTCAGCCTCTCGGATTTGGCGCGCGCTGCAGTTCTGCTGAGAGCTCTTTTGCAGTTTCCTCTTGGAACGATTGGCTTATGTCGTCCAGATGTGCACAAGGAGATGGTTTTGTGTTTTGGCTTCCAGATGCGCACACACAGGAATATGGGCTTTGGCAAAGTCGGGGGCCTGCAGCCCCTGGAATCTGGAGAACCCACAATACCCTGGCTGAGTTGGAATCACCGAGCTTAGGATCTAGAAAGGCGCTATGGGTTGCCTCATTTATCTCCTCATTTTATAGCTGAAGGCACTGAGAGCCAGAGAGCTGTGACTGCTCTCTGCTGCTTCACCCTGACAGTTGGCAGCAGACATCAGCCCTGCTGGAATTCCGGGGCCCATATCTGTACACACATCTGTCTCATGGCTGCATTCAGCTGGCTTAGCAGGAGGTGCTGGGACCCACGGTGCACAGACAGGCTCCTAGCTTGTCTGCTGCCAGGTCAGGAGAGGGAGAAAGCATGAACAATAAACGTTTTTTTAAAAAGAACATATCATATAATAGGTCAGAAATGCTGTCAGGAGAAAAGGAAAGATGGAGGTTTCGAAGGAGGAAAGAGAACAAGAGAAAGTAGAGTGGGTTTTAGGTGAGGTGAGGGCAGATTTCACTGAGAAGGTGACTCTGTCGGTTTTCTATTGCTGTAGAACAAACTACTTCAAAACGTGGTGACTTCTCCCAGCAAGCATTCTCTCATGTCTTTTGAAGGCTGAGATCTGAGAGTGGCTTTATTGAGTGGTCCCAGCTCAGGGACTCTTATGAGGGCACATTTCAAACGTCAGCCCTGGGATGCAGCCGTCTGAAGGCTTGACTGGGACTGTAGGAACCACATCCAAGATGGCGCACTCACTTGGCTGTTGGCGGGAGGACTTGGCTTCCACACAGGCACTCCCGGGAGGCTGCTTGAATGTGCTCCCAGAGCAGCAGCTGGCTTCCCTAGAGCTAGT
Source organism: Callospermophilus lateralis (assembly GCF_048772815.1). Taxonomy (NCBI): domain Eukaryota; kingdom Metazoa; phylum Chordata; class Mammalia; order Rodentia; family Sciuridae; genus Callospermophilus; species Callospermophilus lateralis. The sequence continues at coordinate 8,058,210 of NC_135315.1, forward strand.
GGTCAAGAGAGGGAGAGACGGAAGCTCTATAGTGCCCTTCAGGTTATGACCTTGGAAAGGTCAGATGACGTGGCCTTGAGAGGAGAAGTAGCAAACACATGGCTGAGAAGGGAAGTTCCAGTGGAATGCCCTAACGTGCGAGGAACCGAGTGTTTTTGTGGGAGCACAAGGAAAAAGGGGGCTGGAGTAGAAGACCTGGGGGGAGAGCAATAGAAGAGGAGGTCAGAGAAGAGTGGAGGGCGGGAGCACGTGGGCACGGCAGGCCAGAAGAGGACACAGCCTCTGCCCCTGAGTGAAGCAGCAGCCACAGCAGCATGTGGAGCAACGTAACTGGACATTGCAGGTGTGGGGGGGATAAACTCTAGGGGTCCAGAGTAGAGGCAAGGAGACCGTTAGGACGCTGTTCCAGGACCTGGAAGGGCTCGGGGGAAGCTCCCGCCCACTAGAACAATGGAGCCGGGAGAAGGGCTGGATCCTCTGGACAGGTTTGGAAGGTTGGTTCTTCAGGTTCCTCTTCCGATTTCTGTGAGGTGTGACAGAGTACCCAGGCCAACACAAATGTCAGTGCTCTCTTCCCTGAAGTGGCCACCATTGCTTTTCCTCTCTGCCCTTCTGCAGCATCAAATGACACAAGGAGGTTTGTCAAAGACTCGGAGCCAGGCCTGGCTTCCCTCTGTGCCGTGGCCCATGCTGTATCTCCGCAGGCTGATTGGCTGACCCTTAAGAGCCTTGGGGACTAGGTTTGCAAGATGGAAATTGATCTTAAAGCCCCTAAATGAAATGATAAATTTTTGTAATGGTGCTTAAAGCTACCTAGGAGAAGGTAGAAACATTTCTAGAGGCCAGCAATGCTGGGTTTAATGCGGAAGGACAACTACCTTCCCCCCTAATGTTTTGATCCTGCAGAGGGAGAGATTGAGGCACTTGATGAATAAGAACCTGGTGTGGGAGGAGATGTCTGGGGGGATGGACTGACGTGTCTTGAGGCCCAAACGTGGGGCCGAGGGAAGCTGTCCACATGTCACCTTTGCAGATGAGACATGAGGCCCTCAGCCGATCCTCCTCAGGGGTCTCGAACTGCCTCCTAAACCATTTGAAGTTCACAAACAGACACAACTAAATTGCTGTTAGAAGTGAGGCTGGTGCCTCCCTCAGGAGAGGCTTGGTGAACATGGAGTCCAGGCTGGACGTCCGGGGGTGGGGGGTGGCAATGCTCTACTTCTTGATCCGGATGTGGGTGTCCTGGGTTTGCCAGTTTCTGAGAATTCAACCAGCACATTTATAGTATGTGCTCTTTCTGCACCTAGGTTCAACAGCAATCAGACGTCTTTTTATAAGGTAATGGAAAGTTGTTATTCTCCCCCAAATAAGGCTCCCACGCAGAAACTAAGATCCTGCCTTTAGAGGGTCAGTGATTTCTGCTCAAATTCCAAATGCCTTAGAGAGAATTAGCAAATAAAATTGCCAATGGCCATGGATGGTTCATATCAAAGAGTAGAATTTGGGGGATTTTGTGTCAATGGGTCCATATAGCATTTACTATTTTGTGTCCAGTTTCTTTCACTCAAAATTTTGTCTGAGAGATGCCTACAGCCTGCTGCCCGTAGGAGCCGATCTTCCACTCCTGCCCCATACAGTGTTCCATTGTAAGGCTGGAATACAATTCACTTATTCATGCGGTTGTGGATAGGCGTTTGCATGGTCTCCAGGCGGGAGCCATCTCTGGTTGCATCACCCGGGTTAGGAGCACTCCTGGTGTGTGTCTTTCTGTGACCATATGGGCACCTTGCTCCCAGGTGTGTGCCCCCGCCCCACGGGAGGAGGAAGCCTCTCTCCTGGTCAGTGCAGAGGATTGGTTTTGTTGCTGGGAGACTTATCAGGGAAGGGTCCTTAGGGCATGCCCCCCCGCCCCGGGAATCAGAGATCCTTAGGACGTAGGGGAGCGTCTCTGAACTCCTGCAAGAGGGATGTGCAGTGGTGGCCTGAGTCACCTCTGGCCACCACCTGCCTTGCAACCTGATCACCTGGGGGCTCTTCCCTGCCCTCTTTGGGGAGGGCAGCAGATGTTAAGGGAAAGGATGGGTCATCCTCATCTCATCTCGTCTCCCCAGCCTGTGCCAATCAGGCTGCAGGAAGCAGGCGGGGAAGATCCCTTGCGTGCTAAGCCAGCTCTGCTGAGCAGGTAGGGCCGGGCTGCCCTGCGGGGAGCACCCGGCCCCTACCCACCTGCAGGCTCATCAAACACCTCGACAGGCTGCCTGAGTGGGAAGCCGATGATGTCATCTCAGGCCTGAACAATCAGGCCTTTCAGGGCAGGACGGTAACAATCAAAACAGTGTGTAGGGCCTGCCGCACAAGGACACGCGCTCACCGCCCTGGGAGGGCCTGCAAGCCAGGCAAAGCGAGGCTTGTCAGGAATAGGCATAGCCAGCAGGCCAGAGAACGTAGCCCGGAGAGCCAGGCTGCAGGTGCCAGGACACTCAGAGAAACCTGTGACTCTCCACTACCTCCCCCAGGGCGACTTGCCTTCAACCCAGAACTAAACCCCAGGCTGAGCCATAATCCACGGGGTTCATGCAGGGGAAGGCGGGTACAAGGTGCCCTCGAGGTTGGCACCCCAGTCAGGCTGGCACCAACCACTGTCTCAGGACCTGGGGAGAGAGGCCTGGGGGTTCTGAGCCTCGTTCCCACCTCCAGCCCTAGCAATCTTTCTGCAGCCGGGCTCTCCAGAAGACTCACCTCCACCAAACCAAATCATCCTCAGGGGAGCTTCCCGAGACCAGAGGCCTCGTGCCCACTGCAGCAGGTTCTCTAGCTCCGACATCTGCCGAGTTAGCCAGCTCACTTGCATTGCTCATATGGGCCAGTGTAGCTCAAGCCAGGGCGACATCATCCTGCAGGGGACCTGTGGCCATGTCTGGAGATAATTCTGGTTGGGGCTCGCTACGGGTATCTAGCGGGAAGAGGTCAAGGTTTTCTGCTAACCATCCTACAAGGCACAGAAGGGACCCCCCATGACAAGGAACTTGTGACTGAGTGTCCCCAGTGGTGATGTTGACAGCCCCTGCTGTGGTGAGCCATTCCCATTCCCGTGGTTTGAGCCATTCAACCCAGGTAACGGTGTCTAGGATGGTCTGATGGGTCTGTGTAAGACCTGGAGCTCCCACACACGGCTCAGGTTTAGAGGTTCCACTCGGTCACTTCCCATCTGGAAACCCTGGGGACGCCTTACTCATCTGTGAAATGAGGAGCGATGCTCAGGAGGTGATCCAGAGGACCACGCATGCAGCCCCCTGTCAAATGCTCACAAACACACCTGACACTTAGTAACCCTCGGTAAACGGCAGTAAATAGGGTCATCATTTTTAACTCCAGCCGCAGGGCCTCAGCCCCTTCTGACGGCATGGCAATGGAAGACTGTTTCGGCCACAGGGCGTGGGGGCTGCGTGGCGGCTGCGTGGCTCCTGGTTGGAGCCCTGTGCTGACTCACAGGGAAGCTTCCCCCAGGCTCAAGTGAAAGGTGTGAGTGCAGACAGACAATAAATGGATTCCAAGCCCCCACGTCACCCAGGATTCTGTGTCCCAAAGATGGGGTGGGGACCCTGGGAAGAACCCCAGGCTTTTGGCCTTAGAGGAGCCCTGGGCTGGGCAATTATTGCTCAGGTTTAAAAAAAAAAAAAAAAAAAAAAAAAGATTCCGCTGGGAAAGACTTGTGGAGGATAAGTGGGTGGATGTGGAGGGTGATAGGCTTTGGATCAGACGTTTGATGTTTTTATTTGTGTGTCGGCTCTGACTCAGGGAGGGGAGGAAAGCCTGGCCCCTGCTCTCACATCTGGGCTTCATCTGCTCCTTCCTTTCTGAAGTGCGCCGTCTCTCTCTCAAATCTGCCCCCTTTCTTCGAAGTCCATCTAGAAGGTGGCCTCATCCAGGAGGGCTCCCCAGGGGCTGCTCAGTGCTTGGGGTCTCCACGGCCAAGCTCAGGGCCTCCTCCACAGCTGCCAGCGGGCTTGGGTGTCTCCTTCTGCCCTGTTTGATTGTGAACTTGAAGGTGGGGTCCTTCTGGGCGTCATAGTCCTGTGGGGTGTGAGCTCTTGCCTGGTCCGGGGGCCTGGGGCTCCGGTCACTCCTGGGAAGCTGGCCACCTTGCTGTTTCAGGGCCTGGTTCCGACCAGAAGTCTCAGAACTCAGGAGGCTGAAGCGGATTCCCTGTGAGGCCCCGTGGGCGCAGGCTGCGGGGTAGGAGGCCTGAGTGCCCGGCTCAGCACCGCCCCCTACAGGAGTGGGCAAATTTACCAGTAGCCACCGCGGGACAGGCGTCCAAGCTGGTCTCAGGGCTGCGACTGGCTCACGGTGATGGTTTCTCCCCACACAGGCACCCTGCGAGGGGTGCAGAGTCAGGCCCATTCCACAGATAAAGCAGAGGCTGGCACTGGATGGGCCACGGTGCACCTGGGGCTCCCACCCAGGTGTGTGTGACTCATATTCAATGGGTCAGATGGCCTCCAAAGCCATTAAACTTGTCTGGGCCTCTATTCTACCATCACAGTGAAGGTGTCCAGCAAGGTGACCTCCAAAGGCCCTGTGGCCCAAGTGCTGCCTGACCTCTAACGGCCGAGGCAGGACTCTGAGCAGACGGAGCTCTCGGGAGATGAGAGGTCAGCCCTGGGGAGGTGGGCTCGGGCCTCTCCCAGGAGGCAGGGGCAACAGCCCACCCGGATTGGCCTGGCTTCCTGTTTCCTGTGTCTTGGCATCAACCATCTCTGAAGATAGGCACAGGGCCCGGGAGGGCTTCCCTACCTAGTAGCCTAGAGGGCCCCCGGCCATGTGCCTCTTCCAGGCTGAGACAGCAAGGAAGAAGGTGACAAAGCCCCTCCGGGCTGCCCACTTCTGCCCTGTGGGCAGGCGGGAGAGGCCCAGCCCCGACAGGCGCCCTTCACCCTGCCTGCACCACCCTGGCGCCCGCCGTGAGCCAGCCTCCTCCATCTGCTGGGAGTCAATATTTGTGAGTGAGCCCGGCCCCCACGCCCCGCAGGTCTCCCACCCCCGGGGTTTTCCAGCTGCCTCTGGCCCTAAGCAGCCTGAATTGCTCCTTTGTGTCCCTGCCCAGGCTCAGAGCAAAGTGCTGCCGTCCCTGCAGGGAGGCCACCTCTTCCACCCTGTGGTGCTCGGCCAGCCTCTGGGTGTCACTCACGGCAGGGCAGGAGACGGCAGCCCTCACGGACTGACCTGGCACCCCTGGGGATGGCAAGGGTCACACGGGAGCTGACTCTTTAAAGAGAGGTGTGGGTGACCAAAGGGTCCAGAGGGTTGGGACTTGCACGAGACCTCTGCGAGTGTTGCCACGGCCGTTTATTTTTGGACATCTCCGTTTCCAGGGTTCTGCCTTGCCCTCCGTGACAGGTTGAAGTTCTCACCCCCAGTTTGCCTTGGCCACCTATCCTTGGGTGCTTCCAAGGGTGACCAGCTCATCCCCCTGTCCTGGGATGGGGCTGGTTTAGCACTGAGATCCTGTGTCCAGCTCCAGGCACATGGGAACGGTTGGGAACCCTGTTTGCACCTCAGAGGTCACCTGACCCCTTGGCCTACTGGCCTACCCACAGCTGGGAGGCTCTGGGGTTGGACGTCCACTGCCCCCGAGTCCCAGGAGGAAAGTGCCTGTCGTCTTCCTGTCTGCCGCTCGCTCCTCCTGGGGACTTAAGAAAAATCAGTGTACACTGGGAAGTGGGCTTTAGGAACCAACCCTGCTTCAGCCCTCAGGGCCGGACTCGGGGTCAGTGGCTCTCTGGGCCTGTCCCTCCCTGGCAGATTCCCATTCCCAAGGGAAAGGACGCCCAAGCCAGACCTACCTCCTCCACGAGGCAGCCCTCCAGGACAGAGCCTTGGCTCACCTCCCTAAGAGAGGTCTCCCAAGGCACTTGTGCCCCCTCGGGCAGCCGACAGCCTGGCCCAGGGACACCCTGCCCTGTGAACCCGCCCTCCTAGCCTCCGGCACTCCTTCCCTGAAGGTCCTTCCCAGCCTTCTGGCAAAATCCCCTCCTTATTGCTTCCTGGAAGACCCTGGTGACAGGTCACCCTGGGGCTTGGCGGTCATGGGAAGGGCACCGTCAGAGGGCAGCTTGCGGTTCTGTTGGTGAAGGGCCCTTCCTTCCGCCTTCTCTTCCCTCCCGTCTGCTGGTCAGGGGCAGTCTAGAATGGTGTCTTTGTGCCGCTGTTTGGGAGGGCCCTGGGTGGATCTGTTCCCCGCTTGCTTTTGGAACCGTCCCAGCCTGTTCTGGAGAGGAAACCTCTCATTTGGGCTCTCCTTTCCCCAGGCTGCAAGGAGGGAGGCCACCCAGCACCACTCAGCCAGGAGCGCTGCCATGCAGTGTCCCCCTAGGGGGAGACCAGAGGGGTGCACAGTAGGGCTGCAGGAGGCCGGGGGCTTCTTCCACGCCACCAGCTCCTGGGAGGTCCCCTTTCCTTCCCTTTCCCCGCCAGCCCGTCCAGGGTGGCCCTTCCTGAGCCAGTGCCCCCTCACCCTCCCGGGCCTTCGTTCCCTCTGCACCTGATTCTCCATCACACCTAACTCGGCTTCGACCCTCCTGCTCTTCGTTTGCTGGGATCCCCTCCGTGGCTTCACATTCTGCAGGGAGTGAGCACCCCGTCTTCAGGCTGCCAACGCAGTCGCTAGTGGTCCCTGGTGTCCCCGACCTGGAACCTGTGCTGGGGATCGGGACAGCAGGGGAGGAGCTCCTGAGACCCAGGCGGGCTTAGCAACCGTCCTCATCCCCTCTGGTGACTTCTTATCCAGAGGTTCTCAGCGCTGTTCCACGCTCTTAAATAAATCTGCAGGCCCAGAGTCCATCGCCACGACTCGTCAGGACCTGCAGAGAGGGGCCAAGATCCTGGCCTCCGCTGAGGCTCCCTGGTGACCGAGAGCTGTGCATTGAAAGAGCTGTGGATTGAAATCACCTTTCAGAGCTGATCCAAGTGTGGGGGAGAAGTAGAGGGTGTGGAGGGGTCCGGGCCCTTCCATGGGGTCACCTCTGCGTAACGGCTGTGGACACCTCACAGGGGCACAGCGTACAGACCAAGGAGACACGGCCCTGGGGAGGGAGACCCACATTCACAGGCCGCGCAGGAAGGCAGGAGAGGCAGCCCTTGGTGAGAGTGCGGGAGCCCAGCAGTGCTGCAGGAGACTCGAGGTCGGCCCAGCGAGGCAGCGCCCTGCTGAGAAGCCTGGCGGGGTCCAGCGGGTGTGGCGCCCGGTTGGGCTGGAAGCCCTGTGCCAGAGCCGGGCAGGGCAGTTGCCAGGGATGGAAGAAAGGGGTTTCTGTGCTGCTTATCGGGATGGTGGCTCCCAGGCAGGGTGTGGAGTAGGCTTCCACAGCCCGCCCTGGGGATGGCTGCAGTTAGTGCCTTGTCACGGACAGGACTTTGGACAGGGCGCGCCACCTCTGACTTGCTAGTGACCTTAGCTGGCAGCCCTGTGGTCATGCTGGGGGTGAGTCGTGTTGTCCTTGTGCACACGGGGACAGATAATGACAGCGTCTGAAAGGCAGCCACCAACGGCCATTTTCATAAGACCTGGTGGGACCCCTCAGCCTCCCCCACTGGAAAGGCGCTTTCAAAACGTCAAGAAAGCTGATGTGTTCGCTCCGCCGGTCGGGGGGCAGCAAGGAGATGCTGAAGGAGGTCAGAGGGAAAGGGTCCACAGCAGGTGGCTGGGAAGACAGGGTGGGACTGGAATGTTGGCAGGAAGGTGCCCATAGGTCTGTTTGGTTTTGGTTTTTGGTGCCAGGGATTGAACCCAGGGGCACTTGATCACTGAGCCACATCCCCAGCCCTTTTTATATTTTATTTTGAGACAGGGTCTTGCTAAGTTGCGGAGGGTCTCCCTAAGTTGCTGAGGCTGGCCTTGAACTCGTGATCCTCCTGCTCAGCCTCTGTAGTCCCTGGGATCACAGGAGTGCACCACCGCACCCAGCTTGCCCATAGGTCTGCTCCTTTCTCCCCTGCTCCTGGATAGGCACCCAGGGTCTGCTTGACCATGGACAGGCTGTAGTTCCGCCTGCAGCTGATTGGAACAGGCTCCTCGGGGCCCTACATCGTGAACAGGCATAGACAGTGGGTCCCAAGGCTGGAGGTGCAGTCCTGGACCTGGAGCCCAAGGGGCAAGCAGTGAGCTGTTGAGAGATCCTCAAGCCCTGCTCCCTGGCAGCGATGGGCGCTCATCATCCCCCGCTGCCCCCTGCAGACCCACAGAGCCCAGGGCCTTTCCAGGGAGAAAGGGAACTCTTGACCCTTTTATCCAGCCCTATAGACCAGCTGAGGACTGATGGTTGGGGGATCAGAAGACCTGGAAAAGCAGGCGGCCCAGAGGGCCCACCAACTGGTACCTCTGCCCACTTCAGGAGCAAGGGAAGAACAACACCTTTCCCCTAAAAATCCCAAGGTTTCCCTTCTGATCCTCTGATCTCCCCTGATCCCCATGCTCTCCTGTTGAGCTAGGACAGAGCAGGGCTGCCTTGGAGGGTGTGTACAGCCCCTGTCCATTCCCTGCCCTGTCCCTAGTAGAGGCACTTGAGAGAACTGTAAGACTGACTGTCTGCGGATACCAAGGACAGGGTCTTAAGGGTCACCCCGAGCCGACTCTCGGGGCTCTGCATCCAACGAGGGTTTCCATCCCTTGAAGTACTCCAGCCAGCGTGGCCCCTGCCGTGCCCTAAAGATAACCTGTCACCAGGGACCCAGGACAGGTGCTGGGCGAGGACCCCCATTCCTCCCTCCTGCCATGTGTGCTACCTGCCTCCGCGCAGGCCCTGACCCTCTCCTTCCTCCACCAGTCACAGTCCCCACCTGGCTCCCTGGGGCCAAAGGAGGGCTTGGGTTGACCAGGAGCCGCTGGCCGTGTGTTTCCACAGTCCAGACCAAAGCTTCACGTGCCTTCTTGGTTTTCTTCAGGAACTTGGCCCTTGGAATTGGAATCCAGAACTTCCCGGAGGGCCTGGCCGTCAGCCTCCCCTTGCGAGGGGCAGGCTTCTCCACCTGGCGAGCCTTCTGGTAAGTGCTGAGCGCTGCTGTCACAGGCAGGGTCGCTCCGGATTTGAGGGGCACATGCACCATATGAGCTTCCTTCTCCAAGAACAGGCTTCCCATAAAACACCCATGACATGGGTCAACATGGCTCCCCACGGAATAGCCTTGTCTCTGACCCTCGACCTCTCACACACCGGCCTGGGTGGCTGTGCTCCCACTGCGAAACCTCTCTGTGGGGTGCACCATACCCATCAATGGGGGGTGCACCTGCTCTACATGCCACCGGCCTCAATGACACCAGTGTTGCCAGCACCTGACCCTCACGGCCACCCCAGTGGCTCCCCATGCCCGTCAGCATGAAGACAGAAGCACAGCAGCACACGTGGGGTGACGGCCACTGCTGCTCTCGTCCACACCAGTGCTTCTCCCCCCAGCCCCCTGCCATGGGCTTCCCTAACTGTACCTTCAGCATCTGCCATCGGGGCCCACCATTCCCCCAGGGGAGCTGGGGAGTCAGATGGTCCCCCCGAGTCACCTGGCTCATCCAATGTGACTCCTGATATGACGGGCTCCCTGCCCTCTGCTCGGGGTTCCAAGCCTCGGGTGCTTCCTTGTTAAAACAATCTGTTCTCTGGGATGTACCGTGAGCACAGTTTAAAGGACGGTTAACGACCACAACTTAGAAATGCCTTCCACTTTGTAGGACCTCATGACTTACAAGTTCACGGGCAGTGTTGTCTTGGCCGTCTGTCTTCCTTTTCCTTCCTTTCCTGAGGGTTGAACCCAAAGCCCATTAGCACTGAGATACATCCCACATCCCAGCCCTTCCTAGTTTCTCTTTTGAGTCAGGGTTTTGCTAAGTTGCTGAGATTGGCCTAGAACTTGCGATCCTCCTGCCAGAGGCTGTGTTTCTTGCCAAATGCGCCCCCGCAAAAGAGGTGCCCTGACTTCTTGTCTGTTGGTGTGGGACTCAGGTCCTGGCTGATGGCCTGCTCTCAAAATTCTCAGCACTCCTCTCTGCTGCTGTTTCAATCAGAACTCATTTAATTTCAAAAAACACAGAGGCCCCCTCTTGCCTGCTAAAATAAAGGGAGAGATCCCATCTTCATCCAAGGTGGAGAGTGGAGGGACAAGGCTCTCAATACCCATGTAGCCAAGTGGCTCCCCTCTGCAAAAGAGGCAGATGGCTGCCACCTCTCCAACAGGTAGCCACTGTGGCCTGAACCCCTGAGCAGGCCAGACTCAGCTCTCCATGGGTAATGCCTATCACTCCCAATTAGCTTCCTGTGGCTCGATGTGGGCATCAATGAGATGAGCGTATACACAACGTGGGGTAGCCACACGGCAGAGTGTTATTCATCCGTTTAAAGAACTGTGGTTCGAGACTACGTGTGCCCAGTGAGAAGCAGCAGAAAAGGACCACGAATTGTATGATTCCATTTACACGAAACACTCAGAGTGTGTAAATCCACAGAGGGGAAACCAAAGTAGATTTTTGGTGCTCAGGGGGTGGGAGGAGCAACAGTGGCAGCTAATGTGTATGGGATTCTTTCTGGAGTGAGTGAGAATGTTCTGGAATTAGGTGGGGTGACGTTTACATGACCTTGTGAACACCCTGAAAACCACCAACTCCAGGTCAGGTGGGCGTGCCGCGAGGCAGGGGAGTGTGCCTCAGTGATGCTGATGTTTTCGAGGAAGTACAAAATCGAAGGCCTGAAGGGAATTGGAGCGGGGTCCTGTGAGACCTGTTTTTGCATGGCCGTGCTCAGGGGGGAGGTGGGACGGGATGCCCCGTTGTCAAGGGCTGGACCACCAGCATGGGGTGCCGAGTGTCTGCTGGGCTCCCTGCAGCCGCCTGTCTCTGTTCCTCCCCAGGTTCGGGCAGCTGAGCGGCATGGTAGAGCCGCTGGCCGGTGTCTTTGGCGCCTTTGCGGTGGTGCTGGCTGAGCCCCTCCTGCCCTACGCTCTGGCCTTTGCTGCTGGCGCCATGGTCTACGTGGTCATGGACGACATCATCCCCGAAGCCCAGATCAGGTGCGGAGCTCCCGGGAACCCGCTCTCTGCCTCGGCCTCTCCTCTGCTTGCTTCCGTGATCACCTGCCACTTGCCCTGGCCCTGGAAGATGCACGCTGTCATTTTTGCATATAGTCTCTGCCTCTCTGGATTCCTCGGGGGCTGAGTGTTAGTCCGCGTGATACACACAAGCTCTGCTATCCAGCTACGGGCTGGCTGTCAGGTGGCAGCCGGAGGAGGGACAGGGCCCTGCTTTGTGTCATTCTGGCCTTTGTAGCAGAATAATTTTTAAGCCAGTGCATAAGGTCAGATTAAATAATATCTTTGTGAAATCACTGTTTATTCTTCAAGGATACAGTCTGAAGAGCCCTGGGCAGGTGACTTCTCTACGCCTCTGTTCCCCACCCACCCCCAGGAAAATGGGGATAATGGGGACATGGACCTCATGAGGCCTTTGCTTGGGATTAAGAGTTAATCTGTCTGCCTGACGTGTGGTTAGGCCCAGGAAATGTCACCGTGGTTGACCGCAGAACACGCTGCTGGAACTGGACATTGCGGGGAGCCTTGGTTCGCAGGTGTGGTCTCAGGGGCGCTAAGTTAGTCTCACTCTTCTCCCTCTCCTTCCCTCCTAGTGGCAACGGGAAGCTGGCATCCTGGGCCTCCATCCTGGGATTTGTGGTGATGATGTCACTGGACGTGGGCCTGGGCTAGCTCTGGGTCACGACACCCCCCCGGAAGGACAGCACCAGACTTCGATGGGACCACGAGCCTTTCTTCACATTAAACTACTGCTCCCTTCTCTCCTCTGCGTCTCACTGTCCGGATCGCCCTGATTGTGATAGAACCATCTTTACTTTGTTTGTGAGGGAGATGTTGGTTTTCTGTGGAATCTCAAGTTGTCATGGAACCACAGAGTCTTGTTGTGGCCACTGAATGGAATCTTTTCCTCGGTGGGACAGTTGGGACCTACAGATCAGGGAAATGTCTGCTCTCCTTCCTTTATCTCCCTCGCTTGATCCAACCAACCGCAGCTCCTCAAGGTCACCCCCAGAAGCGAGGACCCAGGAGAATTCCCCTAGGAAGTTTGGCCTCCAGCCTCCGAGCTGATTGGCCAGCAGCCCTCCTGCTCCTCGGCTGCGGGGTCCTCCACACACCTGGAATACCTGGACCTAAGCATTATGAACACAGCAATTCTGCTCTCCCAGGCGGAGCTGGCCGGGAGACGAAGAGTCCCCTTCCTCCACCTGCCCAGGGAGTCCTGTCCGGGAGACGGACACAGACTAAGGGAGGAAGTCAGCTAGTCTTTTGCTTTTCTATTTTTTTTTTTTAATTTAAGGCTAAAATTGGCCTTTTTGAAGTTAAGGGAATTCAGGAATTAGGACAACTGTGAGCCCGGTGACGAGGAGAGAGTGGATTCCACGAGCAGAGTGGTTTTCCACGGTTCCCAAATCTCCTAGGCGTTAATTGGATAAGTTGATGAGCTTCAGTTTCCTAAGAGACTTGGGGATACAGCCAGCTGCTAGAACCCACACCCTTTCTCCACTAATGAAGGGAGCCACTTAAGTGAAGGAGGGACACTTAGGACCTGCCGTGGGTCCTTCCCCACAGGCTATTTGGTAACTCACAACCCAACCGAGAACCCTGGAGCCACAGCTAGCTTTGTCAGAGTCTGGCTGGGGGCTGCGGATGGGAAAGGAAGAGGGATAGGAAAAGTACATATCATTCTGAAATGACCGAGCAGAACGACAGGACCTCTGTCCGGAAGGCACGCAGCCAGGAGCCAGTAATTTAGGCACTGTATTCTCGGCGCCTGATCTCTGAGTTTACATGTTCCGTTGTTTCCAAGGGCAAATGTCCTTCTCCGTGAATGCTCCAAGACCCCAGCCAAAGGGTCAGTGTATGTTCTTCCAAAGCACTGATGATCAAAATTGCAGACACATTCAGAGGGTGGATGGGTTGGGATGAGCTGATGTGGTGGTCGGTTGGCGTATATGTGTTTTATTTCTGTCTTTGGGTATAGTTCTGCATAATTGAGATTGTTCTTTCTGCCTGATTAGACCTTGTAACTGTGATTCATATCAATAAAGGGAATGTTGTTGTGGGTGACCTGTGTGGTGTTCTGACCTCCCGAGCTGATGCTTCTCAGGAATGTACTGTGTGGTTGGAAGGAACATCTCCCCTACCCAGCACCAGTGGGAGCAAAGGGAGCTCAGGTGAGAAGGCCGGGAGATGTTTGCCTGTAAACAACCTCAGCCAACTCCAGCTTGCTTCAGCAGGAGAGGAAATCCACGGGTGGCAATTAAGGGACTCACAGGATTTGTAGGAGAATCGGAGATGGAAATGAGTTGGAGCCGAGAAAGCCCAGGGTCTGGGACCATGGCCCAGTCATGCCTGAAGAAGAGCTGGGCTTAGGTGCCATGACCACAGTACTGCTCCCTAGACACTGGACACCTCTTTGGAAACTGTTGCCCTGCATGTGAGAGTGAATGTACACTGCCCCCCGCTCTTGGGTCCTGGCTCCCGTTGACAGTTCCTTCTCATTTTTCAACGGTCTTTGGTCTGTCCTGTAAAGTTAACAATGACCACATGCCCCCATATGCAAGAGAATAGATAGAAGACCATTGAAATATTTAAATATGCACGTGACACAGGCCACAGCTCTCCCTTTGTCCCCTGGAGGAGAGACCTGGATGCTTCCCATTTCCAACCAGCAACTCAGAGCCAGAGGTGGGGTGGGTCACCCTGTGCAGGGCCTTGACCCCACCCCACTCCCTGCGGGCACGGAGAGACCAGCATGTCCCCGTGTTGTAAAGTGTCACTCCTTCCCAGGGTTCATCTCTGCACTCAGTGACAGGGCCCACTCTTTAGGCCTGTTTACCTAATGGTGTGGGAAACCCCAGATACCCAGATCACCTGTCCAGACTACTGCTGGATTGGTTAATTAATTGGTCAATTTTTTTTTTTGGCTCAACATCTACATATGCCCTGTTTTTGCTCTTTTATGGAAATGTCCGCCTTGAGGGCGCTGACCCCCACGCACACCTCACCCCTGTTCTTTTCAAAGGCCAGCTTCCCTGTGGTGGAGCCTTCCTTTCTTGGGCTCCCATATCCGTAATAGGTGGAGCATGAAGTCAAAGAGCAGGAGAGTCATGAAGTGGAGGAGACACCGTCCCCATCCCTCTTCCTCCAGACTTGCTTGGCCTGGCTACGGGAGAGACGGCACCCCGTGCGGGTCACTGGTCAGAGCAAACACCTGTGTCAGAGGACGTCTCCACCCCATCAGGCGACGTCTCTGAGTCCTGAAACCGAATCTCTAGTAGAGTCACGTGGGGGTCAGCACAGGTGACTGCACTAGGGTCACAGCTGTCCCTTTCTTGCTGGGCACAGAATCCCTGGGTCCACAGTGATACTCTATCACCTTGATGCTGTGACAGGCACTGAAGAGAATTCCAAAACCCTCGACAAGTGTCCATTCCAGTGGGGACTGCCCTTTCCATAGAAGTCCACAGGCATCTGTCTGTGACTCAGTAGTCCACGACGTGCCTGGACAGCTGTCAGCATCTGGGGTGGCCACTGACACTGTGTGCAGTCTGGGCCAGGTCTGCACTGAGGAGGGAGTGTCCTTGTGCCCAAATCTGCCGCAGTCCCGTCTTCGCCGACATGGTCACTTCTTCATGGGTCAGTTGAGGAGGCGATGGAATCCCTGAGGAAAGGCAGGTCACACACGTGCAGACAGCCCTGTCCACCGGGGGACATTTGGAGGAGGTGCTTTTACTTGACGAATTATTTTCAAATGTGACCCATTCTGGGAGGGGGAGACCATGTATGTCTCCTCAAACCTCAGCCTTGCTTCTTTCAAGTTCTTGACCTTTTGACCAAACCCTTTGTCTAAACAAATCTTCTTTCATCCAACTTTCCTTCCTCCCAGCAGAGCGGACACCCTCCATCCGCGGCCCTCTTTGGAGCTAGAGCATCACAGTCCTCCATCCATAGTGACAAACTCGGTGGCTTTTCCTTTCTCAGTCATGGGTTCTTGGGAGACCCTCCATGGGACCCAGTGAGATGTTTGAAGGGCTCATGAGTAGGCACATGCACAGCGGGCCACCTGCACATGTGAGTTACCGTGTCTTCAGGACCCCGCCGGCCCAACCCCACGTCAGAAAATCTCTCACTGGTAGTGGTGTTTTGTGAGTGTTAGATGACCCAGTGCATGACGGCCAGCCTGGATCACAGACGGGACTCCATGTGTTAGGAACAGTCACCTGGAGTTCAAGGTCAGTCTCCGAGTCTCAGAGGTCAGGCCTGGCCCCTCATTCTAGCACAGTTAGTCCAGAACCACTGTGACAAGTGTCTGCATCAGCAACGTCAGGACAAGTTAAAACGGTGATCTGCTGTCCGTTGTCCGGCACCCTAAAAATCCATCCCAACACCTTTTCCCCATATTCAAGAGACGATGTGAGTTTCTGACTTGTGCTACCTGGTTTGGATTTGCCACTGCCCCCTGCTGAGGTTTGGATGAGGGTTGATGTGTCCCTGGGGTTCACTGGCTGGAGCTCAGTCCTCAGGGCAGTAGAGCTGTGAGGAGGTGGGACCGTTAAGAGGTGGGGCCTGGGGCTGGGGATGTGGCTCAAGCAGTAGCGCAATTGCCTGGCATGCGTGCGGCCCGGGTTAGATCCTCAGCAGCACATACAAACAAAGATGTTGTCTAAAAAATAAATATTAAAATTCTCTCTTAAAAAAAAAAAAAAGAGGTGGGGCCAGGTGGGAGGTCAACAGACCACAGGGCACCACTCTCGGAAGTGATGGGGTAGCCCCTGTGGGAAGCTGGTTACTGCTTGAGAGAGAAAAGAGTGAGCCTGGCTGCTCCCTGCACTCAGTTCCTATGTCACCGTGTCATCTTCCCTCTTGTAAATGTTCCCATCACGATGCCATCTGCAGGAGGCCCTTACCAGAGGTCAAATGGATGGGGCCACCTGATCTTGGACTTTCAGCCTTCACAACCACTGGCTCAGTAAACCTCTTTCTTTATATAGTGCCCGATCTCGGGGACTTTGTCATAACGATGGTAAACTGACTGAGACTCCTTTTGAAGTATGCTGGAATTTAATTCTAACCATCCCGGGGGTAACAGAGGTTAGTACACATGGACAACTGACTTTCTTTCACTGGGTGACTCCTGCAAAAGAAATGAAGGGCTTATAGTGGTTTTTTGCAAAATGTTTCAGAAGACAGGAGATGAGGGTCTCTGGGGACAGAGGAGGCTCTTTGAGAACAAATGATTCAAAGGGTGCCAAGCTTTTCAGACCCTCTTTTATAGCTCCATCCTGATCCTCTCTGTCCTGATGGATATCCCAATTATCTTCAGAAAGGCTATAATTTTACCAGCACAGAAATCCAGCCAATTCTCAGGCTCCAGTTTTAGCTTTAGCTTTCCATTTTCTCAATCTTATGGGTGAAAGAGGTAAGAAGATATTTATAAATGTTACTGAAGTAATATTTAGGGTGCATGATAATGGATGGAAGAACATCATTTTTAATTGTTCTGAAGTTGATGCTTCTTTTGCTCTTAATTGACTTAAAAATCACCAATTCTGGAGGCCACACAGCTGGGCACAGCATTGTTAGTCTCCCCCTGGCTTTGCTGTAGAGCACACCCCCAAGGTGTGGGTTTGGATGACGACAGGTGCCGAGGTTACTCTCCAGGGACCTGGGGCCACTTTTGCTGAAAACACTGCATATGCTGGGTGGGTGACAGGGATGGGGATCTCTGTCTCCATCTCGTGCCTCTCTCCTTTGTTCTTTGAATCGGATTCAGCACTGCCCGTTAGACTCGCTGATCAGGTGAGAACTGTTTTGTCCAACTCTCTGATAGAGGATTCACTTGACGGAGACTTGCTTAGTCTTTCTCCCCCTCTCTAAGGTGAAGACACCTGCCAGTCACCATGACCAGAAACGCCAGGCCGCAAAGGGAGGGGGAAGAGGTGGGGCCTGAGTTCCTTTCGTCCACTATTCCATCCCGTTTCCCAACCTCTCAACCTGCAGGAGCCGAGAAGCTGGTTTGGGAGCCCGGCTCCCTCCTCATTCTTTGGCCGCTGAGTGAAGCCCTCCGCTCTCTCCAACATTCATCTCTTAGGTGTTGGTTTTTCTGTGAGATGAACCTCTGAACTTGGGGTCAGTTACAAAAGATGAGGAAGCTCCAGGTCTCGGTGTCTCCCTGGGGCTTCTGACTGCAGGCCTTGAGCTTGCCAAGATCTTCAGTGGCTTGGCATTGCTTGCGAGAGCCACCTGTCAGGGCGTGTGTCCTTCACTGATGGCAGAAACAGCCCACGGTCCCCAGGCTGTGCTATTAATGGACCCTCATAGCAGCTGACGGGTGCAGTAGGTAGGGAGGTGGGGAAGGGTGCTAGCATCAAGATCTTGGCTGGGTCTTTACGGAAGACCTTGAGCCCCTGGGCTGATGGAAGGACTCAGGGGCCTTGACCCTGGGGAGACTCTGCGACAGGAAGGCTGCTGTACCTCGACCCTTTCCTCCAGTCCTCTGAGGTCATTGTCATTGTCCCCACTTTACCCAGCAGGAAGATGAGGACCGGGAAGTCCGACTCACCTAGGTGGGAGTGCTGGCAGTCCCAGGGTCAGCTTCACCACGTGCAGGGTGATTTGCTGTGGCTTTCAGCTGCGTGGCGAGACGTCCTGCGCACCGTGACGTCCTGCGCACCTACGTCTCAGATGCACCTGTTTGAACCTGTGAAAGTTGGGAGCCAATGGGAGCCCGCGGCTGTCCTTGCTCCTGCCCTTTCAGATTGAGGTACGACTTGCATTCATGAATCTAAAGGATGCTACACAGCCCCACCGTGTTCCCAAGCCACAGGCGTCCTGGTGCCCAAGGTCTCAGGGCTCCTACCCCTGGCTAATGCGCTGGGCGCACCCCACGCAGTGGCAGGTGGGATCCGACCCTGCCTACCTGTCCAGAGCTGGTGGCCTGCACAGCTGCACATTCTCAGGCACCTCACTGAGAGTTCCCTAGGAGCCTGGGTAGGTCCCACAGCAGCTGCCCACTTGCTTGGGGCTGGGGTGGGAGGCATGGCCACCTGGCTTTCCCACAAAACGACTCAGGCTCAGGGAGGAGGCCACCTAGCTGCCCATGGACCTGCTCCCGTGGCCAGCCCACCCGAGGAGAAGTGCACCCGTGACTCCGGCACCTACTTGGCTGCAGTGAAGCCAGTCAGATGCACCAAAGGGACACTGGTTTCTGCAGGCTGGCCATCCCTGGCCTGTCCCTTATAAGGGAGAATCTGCTCTGGGAGTCAGAAGTACATGTAATTTGGAGAGTGCTCTTTGGGGAAAACAATTTAAAATCACAAATACAAAATTATGTCCAAGGCTTGGACACCCTGAAGCTCGGACTGTCAAAAGCTTCCAGGTCATCTGACCTCTGGCACAGGACAGTGCTCAGGAGTCCCCTGCCCAGCCTGGTTGTGTGGTCATGGCAGGGGAGGCAGAGCTCCGAGCTGTGCTTCTCTCCTGCAGGGGGAAGAAGTAAATCTGCCTGTCCCCTCCTCCCACAGGATGCCAGAGCTGGGCCTGGCCAGTGAGTGAGGGCCGTGGGGAGCAGCAACCTGAATTTCCCTCTGGATTCTTCCAGCCCTCTGCCCGTCTGGCTCTTGTCCTGTGACAGTACCAGGGCTCTACCATGCAGCTTGAAGGTGGAAGGGCTCTGGCGGCCACCATCTGTCTCCAGGGGTTGCTGCCGAGTCCTCGGATCCCCAAGTGTCCTCAGGGCACTGGCCCACTGCCTCTGCTCTGACGCATGACAGACGTGGGCAGATGAGCTAAAAGGACAACCCATTTGTGTTGGCCCAAGGAAGGCCCGTGATCCTGCGCCCAGGGGAACCTCTAGAGCTGCACCGGAAAAAGACCAGACGGGAGAGCACGTGGGTCTCCCCAGATGTCGTCTTTCTCTCTGGTGCACAGTGAGCCACAGTGCCAGGTCTCTCCTGGACCTGTCCATCTAGCAGGGAGAGGCCATGGAACCAGCCTCTTTGGAACTGGTGGGGATCTGCCCTGGGAATATGAATATGTGAGATTCTGGGCTAGCACTGGTAACGGGCCACAACCTCCAAGAAGCCCAGGAGGTGCAAATGAAAAGCAGAATCATGGTGTTATTTATGGTTTGAATCTTAAATGACCCCCAAAGGCCCATGTGGGCTGTGTGTGCTGACACACACCTGTAATCCCAGCGACACGGGAGGCTCAGGCGGGAGGATCACAATTTCAGCGGCCAGCCTCTGTTTCAAAATAAATAAAAAGGGCTGGGGCTGCAGCTCAGTGATAGAAAAGCCCAAGGATTCAATCCCTGTACTACAACAAACAAACACACAGAAACCTTCGCGCTGAAGTCTCGTTGCTTCCAGCTGCCACGGGTGAGCGGCTCTGCTCTGCCCACCACGCTGCTCTGCCTCACCACAGCCCCCGAGCAACAGAGCCGAGTACCGGGGACTGGTATGGCTGAGCCATGAGCCAAAATAAATGTTTCCTCCTTCCAGGTTGGTTGTCAGAGTGATGGGACACTGACCTGTACCGTGGGACCGTCACCTGGGAGAACCCTTAACAAGGCTGGGGTTCCACTCCATAGTTGTGCAGCTGGGGGTGCTAGAGGGGCCCCCTTTCTCTGAGCTTGACTTTTTAGGGGGGCTCAGGGTACACTGTTTGCAGCCTACCTTGGTCACCAGCATGCCCTGGAAGGTGTCCCGTAGGAACGAATAATGGCCCAATTTAAGATCAGCACATGTATCCAAGGTCCCTCAACATCTTGATGCAATGGGATTCTGCTCTCTTTCCAAAACTTTTTCTATGGAAAAATACGCACTGAACTGAGTGGGAAACTATGGGAAATGGAATATTTTTATTCCCTAACGAACCTACAATATGGCCATTAAAGGAAAGATGGCCCTTAAACAAACTGAATCCACCAACGTCTTCCATGTGGACACTGCTCATGTTTGGTAACGTGCTGGGAGACGGCCATGGAATTTGTCTTTTATTTCTGTGTGACAGACTATCGTGAATTTAGCAGATAAAAGTGACCTGCATGGCCATTTCTCTGGGCAGGTACTTTGACTGTCCTGGGTCCTGAGCTCAGGGTCTCAAGGCTGCATCCAGGTTCCGGCGGGCCGGAGAGCTCCTCTGGCACTTGACTGGGAGGGATCTGCTGCCAAGCCCACCCCGGCTGGAGGCCTTTCTCCCCTGGAAGTCCACAGCAGGATACCTGCTTCCCAGGCTAGGTTCCCCTGGCTGCTAGGCACTTGCAGCTCCTAGTGGCTGTGAAAAGATCCTGGGCTTCTCATAGGCTGATTCCTCAGAGCGGCAGGTCAAGGCTGTGGCCAACTCCTGGCTTCTTTGCATGACCCAGTGACACCGAGAAGTTGGCATCTGCATGTCCACTTTCTGTGTCCCTTCCCTCCTGTCCCATCTTCTCTCCTTAGCACAGCGGGGCTGAGTCCAGAACGCTTCCCGTTCAAGTTCCCACTTCCACGCAGATGCTCTTGGGATGTGGCAGGGATGGCTTCCTTGTGAGCACTTCTGTTTTGATGCAGAAACTTTTACAAATCAACCTCAATAACACAAATTCAGTGTCACGGGCTACTCAAGCCTCAGCTATTTTCTATTTCATAGGTATTCAAAACTCACATAATAGGCTTGTGTAATAACACAACAAAACCCTGTGCGTCACACTAAAGTCTTAGTTCTCCTGCTCTGAAGCCCAGACTGGAGAGGGAAGGGAGCTTTGGCAGAATTGGCTGTCAGGTCCTCGGGTGGAGATTAAAACGGATCGTGCTCTGGAAACCAGCAAGGTTCATGAACCCACGTTGTCCTCCCTCCTGGGAGCTGTTTCCTCGCCCGGTCGCCTGTGCCTGTCTGGAAGGCAGTGATGTAGGTGTGCGTGTTTGTTTAATGTGGCATTCCTGGCAGCCGGTCAGGCTGGCAGCACTGAGAAGTAAGATCCTCTTTTTCCACACCAGAAAACCTGGTGCCAGTTTCTCATTGTCATCCTCACAGCTTCGCCAGGCACAGAGCCACCTCTGTTAGTAAAACCTGGTAGACCTGGGGCTAGAAAGCAGTGACAGACCCTAGAGGTACAGCCTCTGAGGTCAAAGGGAAGGTCGGCTGTAGCTGTGCTCCTCCGTGAGCTCTGCCACTCTCAACACGCACTTCCCAGCTTTGAAGCACAGGATGGTTCAGCTTCTCTGTGAGGTTGAGGGCTGGGGTGGAAGAACTGGCTAACGAGGGAGGGAGGGTAGTGCACAGGTATGCAGACGGGCCCCATCGGCACCCTCTGGAAATGTGCGGCCACGGAGGGGGAAGTGGATTTCCTCCCGAGAGCACCCTCAGCCACCAGCATCCTAACCCTGTGGGGGTAGGAGGTGGCAAGGCCAAGAGCATGGCAGGTGGGATCAGCCCGGGCAGCAGCTTCCTGGAAGGCTTCGTGGTTTGGAAAGGTGCAGACAACAGGTAGGGCGCAGGGCTGCCTTGCCAACACCCCTCCTCTGCCCAGGCTGCTGCCCCCAGCACCCGAGCTCAGCTGTCATCTCCTGCCTCCTTGGCTGGTCAGCGAGGCTGGTGCCACCTGTTTGGCCCCTGGGGGGGTTACCACGAGCACCTGGTGTCCTGTCACCCACGGCATCATCCACTTCCCGTGTTGCCCAAGGCCCCCGAGTTGGTGGGCACCGTGCGGCATTCAGGTTCTCTTGGCAGGCAGGAAGAGGGTCGGAGCCGTCCCAGGGTGTTTGAAGCTGGAACAAGTTGAGAAGGAGGTTGGGATTTTGATGTCAGAAGGAAGGGCACCTCGACAGGGGCTGTGGGGGTCCCGCTGGGTGTTTCCCTCCTAGTCTTAACCTCAGCACGGTGTGCGGTCAACAGAAGCAAGAAGCAAGGCCCCGTGGTGACATGAGCGGGCAGTGCACCCGCTGACAGTGCAATCCCAGCTCCCCCAGCAGCAGGCCAACATGACAGCCGTGTCCTGCAGGGTGTTTGGGAGGCTGCTGCACCTTGGGGTCTTGGATGACTGAATGTGCCTGCTGCCAGCCCCTGTCCCTGGCCACTCTTCCTTCTGTCATGTGAACATTTTGGCAGTCTTCCTGTAAGCCACACCCTGATCAACACGTGTTCTGTGTTCGGGAGCTGCCTGCGAGTCAGAGGACCTTCCGCCTGGTCTCTGATTTGGGGATAAAATCTGGTACCACTCAAGAAGTATTTTAGAGTCAACGTCACTAGGTTCTCTGCTGGAATCCTACCGGTAATGGTGAGTGGGGTTTTGTCCAACGATAGTTAACTGGAACTAACTCACCTCTTGTTGTCTGTGTCTGAAAAGCAAAACCAAATCTATTTTAGTCACTTCAATTGGAAAGCAAAGCCATTTCTGATCATTGGCTTCCTTAAGCCCAGGCACTCGCAGACTTATGCTTTACTCCGCTTTGATCTTTCAAATGCCTTTGTGTTCCACTTTTTATTTTGGAGAATTTCAAATCTGCACTGAAGTAAAACGGCACAGTGTCGTGTTCTTGAACCCACCACCCAGTGCAGTGACCACCACCCCAGCTCGCCCTGCCCTACCTCCCCCTGTGATTAAAAAAAAAAAAAAAAGATATCCTTTCATTTCACTCATAAACAGGCCAGCATGTATGCTGTGTCCCCAAATCTCGAGTGTTGGGAACTTAATCCCTGAAGTCATATGTAATGATATTCAAAGATGAGACTTTTGGAAAATGATTGGGCCATGAAGACTCTGCCCTTGTGAATGAATGAATAGATTATCTCAGAGAGGCTGCATTATAAAGCAGGCTCTCTCTGGTTCACTTCTTTTCCACCACTGATGTCCTCTGCCATGTGTTTAGGCAGCAAGAAGGCTCTGGTCAGAAGCCCAGCCGATACAGGCACCAGACTCTTGGACTTTTCATCCTTTCTACTCTTAATTGTTTTCCCAGCCTCTGGTATTTTGTTATAGCAATAGATAACGGACAAAGACAGAAAGGATTTCTCTTTTCCATGACTCTGATACCATTATCACACACATACACATACAGAGTGACATTATATAATCTACTATATAACTATAATTTTCTGTATAAATTTACTATAATTTACTGTATTACTGTAATTTATTGAAGTTCTCTATTGCATATATTTTATTACTTTCCTTTTAGTTAAGCAGTGGCCTTTAGCCAAAAGCAATAAAATCTTACTTAATATTATTTGGCTCAGATATCCTGTATTTCTAAGGGGATTTATGCTTTTCTTTAGACTCATTTGTTAGCTCACTTTGTTCCCATAAATAAGCCTGTGAGTCCAGCATAGGATATGGGAGCGAGGGAGCTTGGCAGAACCAGCACTACCCACAGCTCTGGACTTGCCTTGCCCCCGGGACCCAGGAAAATCATGCCGAGGACCCACCTGGGGGGACTGCACCCTCCTCTTCCATCCTCTCGTTTCTTTTGCTTCGAGTGCCGGGGTCCATCTTGGGGTCTGCAGGGGAAGTTGTTTGCCCAAGGAAAATGCTAGCAATTTCCTGGTCTGGTGGCCGCAATCATGTGGCTGGGGTGGGAAAGGGTGGCCAACAGTGGTCTGCAGGACCCGTGGAGCACTCCGAAGAAGGACGTGGGCAGAGACCACGGGGTCTGCTCCCAGGTTCTCTTTGGCTACAACCTACCCCCCCCAAAGCCTGCCACCTCACTGGCTCCAGAGGAGGAGGTCACCCCTTCTGACCTCTGTCCCTGTGGCAGGGGTCTCACTTGGGAACTCCTGTTTCCAACCTCCCTCTTCCCTTGTCTGTCCTTCAGAGTGTTGGCTGCGTGAACCTGGACCGTGCCCCACCCTGGTTCACACCGTGTTTGCTAAGTAGCCAAAAGAGTCCCTGCCAACATAGGAAATGATTTTTTTGAATTTTTTATCCTAATTTGTTATATACGACAGCAGAATGCATTACAATTCCTATCATACACAGAGAGCACCATTTTTCATATCTCTGGTTGTACAGAGTAGAGTCACACCATTTGTGCCTTCATACATGTACTCAGGTAAGTACACTCTAGGCCACCCTCTTTCCTAACCCCTGCCCCCTCCCTTCCCCTCCCACCCCTCTGCCCTATCTAGAGTTCATCTATTCCTCCCATGCTCCCCCCCCACCCCACTATGAATCAGCCTCCTTATATTGAGAAAACATTCAGCATTTGGTTTTTTGGGACTGGCTTACATCACTTAGCATTATATTCTCCAGCTCCATCCATTTACCTGCAAATGCCATGATTTTATTCTCTTTTAATTCTGAATAGTATTCCATTTTGTGTGTGGATGTGTGTGTGTGTGTGTGTGTGTGTGTGTGTGTGTGTGTGTATATAAAACATTTTCTTTATCATTCATATACTGATGGGCATCTAGGTTGGCTGCACAGTCTAGATGAATTGTGAATTGTGCTGCAATAAACATTGATGTGCCTGTGTCCCTGTAGTATGCTGTTTATGACTTTGGGTATTGACTGAGGAGTGGGATAACTGGATCAAGTGGTGGTTCCATTCCCAGTTTTCCAAGGAATCTCCATACCGCTTTCCATATTGGCTGCACTAATTTGCAGTCCCACCAGCAGTGTATGAGTGTCCCAACATCTTCGCCAACACTTATTGTTGTTCACATTCTTAATAGCTGCCATTCTGACTGCTCTAGCACAAAAATTAAAATCAAGAATCAATAAATGGGATGGATTCAAACAAAAAAGCTTCTTCTCAGCAAAAGAAACCATCAATGAGGTGAATAGAGAGCCTACATCTTGGGAGCACATTTTTACCACATGCACATCAGACAGAGCACTAATCTCTAGATTATATAAAGAACTCAAAAATCTTAACTCCAAAAACAACAACAACAATAAAACACCGAAATAACACAATCAATAAATAGGCCAAGGAACTGAACAGACACTTCTCAGAAGACGATATACAATCAGTCAATAAATAGATGAAAAAATGTTCAACATCTCTAGCAATTAGGGAGACGATTTTTCTTGGTGCTGTGCTCTTGGGGCTGGGTTTAAGAAAGGATGTGTCAGGGTTTCACAGCACCGTCTCTGGCTCTGGTTGGCTTCTGGGAAGCAGGCCCAGTGCCCCCCTCCCACGGCCCCACCCCTGGCTTTCAGAAGGTGACTGACACGTTGCGTGTCAGTTAGAGCAGCCTGCGGGAAGCCTGGGGCTCGGCTGGGGGTGGGGGTCACCGCTGGCATTGTGTGCTTCCAGGGCCCTGACAGGTGCTGATGGATTTGGCTTCCTTGCGGCTCCTGAGCTCTGGGCGGGGACAAAGGGGAGCATTGTTTGGCAGGGCAGGCCTCTGCCTGTGAACCCACTCATTTGCCTGATGGTGGAGACAGGTGTATCACAGGCTCGGTGTGCCAGAGCTGGGGACGATAAGGATCTCAGCTGTGATCCCCAGGGCGGGGCCTCAGGCCTTGGAGAAGCAGATGCGGCCCCAGGAATGTCCTGTGCACTTCCTTCCAAGCTCTGTGTCTAAGAGCGGGGTCTTACGAGGGATGGAAAATGGGATTCTGCGCCAGCCTCCTGAACTTTGTAGCTCAGGAAGGGCCTTGGGCACACTCACGGGGAAGGTCCATTGGACTCTCCCAGGCTGGCCCTGTCACCCCACAACACAGCCAGGGTCGCGAGGGCAGGCATTTTCCTTGTACCTTCGGACGGGTTTCTACAGACGCTCCGAACCGTGTCCGTCATTTTAGAATGAAAAACTGTATTTCTTATTAAGTAAAAGATATCCAAAGCTTAACGAGTCCAACACTCCATGAGAGAGAGACAGGCTGTCGTGACCTGCCCCACCTCTTCTTTCCCTCTCTCTGAAGCTGCTCCCCAAGATGATTTCTTTAAGTTCAGAGTTCTTTAAATCCAGAGATATCTCAGGTGAGGTTGACGGCTGTTTCCCAACTCTGGGCTTGCCTGGTATCTCTTCCCGTTTTGAGTTCAAATGTTTTGAGTTCAAACTTCTTCCCTTAAAAAGTGAGAGTTTCCTTAGGCCTGCATTTGGCTTCTTGGGACAGAAGCTCCCCCAAGGTGGCTTGGCCCGAGCCAGGATTCTTTCCCTGGTGGCGATACAGAGGCTCGGCCTGGGATGGGAGCGTGGCTCTAGGTGGCTTCAGGAGCCCCGCCCTCCCCCGTCCTGTCTGCTCCGCCATCCTTCTTAACATCCACTCTCCCTTTGATCCTCAAGGAGATGACCCAGATTTTATGCAAAGTTGCAACCTGCAGAATAAGGGCTTCCTGAAGAAGATGAAGATGCCTGCCACCTAATCCCCAGCACCCGGACACCTTGGTGCCTGGCAGAGAGGGATGGAGAGGGCCCATGGAATTCGGGTTGTTCACCGGCTGACCTCAAAATAAGAGGACCCTGGGTTTTCCCCTTGGACCAAGATAACCACAAAGGCCCTTCTAAGCAGAAAAAGGAGACAGAGCGTGAGTCAGAATGATGTGGGGTACCTGCCTGCTGAGGACGGGAAGGCGCCATGAGGAAATCAGGGCACAGGTGCTGTGTGTGTGTGGGGGCTGCTTCGTTGACTGGACTGGGCCAGCCTGGCCCGTTTAACCTGGAAACCCAGGTTCCTTTCCTTGTATTATATTTCACAATTTCTTCCCCTCCGCCTTTTCCAGCTTGTCTTTGGGGATTCTTATCCGTAGGATCTCAGACCTCCCAGTTGGACCCCCTTTCTCATCATTCCTCTTGCCTTTACCTCGTTCTGTCCGTGGCCTGCTTGACCCCACATCCCAGCTCCACTACTGGTTTTTCTTTTTCTTTTCTGCTGTTGCACTTTTACTCTCCAAAGCTCTAGTTGCCATAAAAGTCTGCCCGTGGCCTACTGCTCTTACGTCTTGGAGGTAGCCATTTTTTTTTCTCTCTCCAAGGGTGACAATGAAAAGCGGGGGTAGTGTTGGTCCTTCTGCTCCCCGGAGTCTTTCCCCCCGGGATCCATCCTTCTCTTCCCCCAACCCTCCATGTTCTTACTCCCATCTCTCCCTTTCCTAGTGGGGACTTTTCTCAAGTGAAGCTTGCTTCGTGGAACACTCTGCCTCCGGGGTGGGGTGGGAGGGTCCCTGACAACTAGTAAACCTCACTGTAGGACACAGGGACACAGGGGTGACTTCACTGGGGACCTCTACATATCACTCTCCGCAGGACTTTTCTCTTGAGATGACCCATTTTACCATAGAGGGTTCCAGATGGTTCTTGTTGGGGGGAGGGGGGGGGCTGAAGGTTGGTTGTTAACATAGAAAGAGGCAACCAGGCGACTCAGTGTGCGGACGTCACTTTGACACCTCTATCTTCTGCCCGTGCTTTGTCCTCTGCAGTCCCCACATCTCTATGATTTCAGAGGCAGCGTCCCCCTTTGCTGTGACCACCTTGCAAACCTTCCTGTCAACGAGACACTGTGGACACAGCCCTTGAGCAGCCTCCGGCACACAGGAAGCACTAAGCGATGCTGTGATCGATTGACCTGTGCCTCCGGACACACCTCTCCGCGGCCTCACCTGTCCTCTCCCAGGGCCCTGGGCCGTGCGCCTCCTTGCCCAGGTCTGAGGGGTCTGGCGCTGTTTTATTGCCCGTTTCCCTGGCTACACAAAGGGGGCCTTTGTGGCAGCTCCTTCCAGATGTTGAGGATCTAGGAAACATCCGCAGCAGAAGGTGTCCTCTGGATGCCCTCGGAAGAGGAAGGAACCAGGACGTGATGGAGTGGCAGCCCCCCCGGTCTCAGTGCGGATTCCCTGGGGAGCAAGGGGGTCTTCCTGGTGCTGGATAGCATCATGACCACATCCTCAGCAGTCTCACCGCAGGGAGTCCACTCGCCCCTTCACCGGTGTCAGGCAGGGTCTGCACCGCCCTCCTCTGTCCCATACGTAAGTACTCGTGCCTTTTTGTTGACTGAGCTGAGCTGCTTTCCCATCGGGCTGTGTCCTGACAGCAGGGAGAAGCAGAGAGCAGGGGCCCCGATTCACTGTCCAGCGCAACTATGGCTTCAAGAAGACGGGCGGTTCTTTAGCACACAGGCAAGACCCTGGGGTCGATGGCACATCGGATGCTGTTCCGTGACAACGTGCCTCCTCTTTGTCATTTTTTTCTTTCATCTAGGAAAAAAAAATAACAATAAACCACCTCTTTTGGGGTTCACCTGAAAGGAGGTGACCAGGTCACCTGAAATGACCCCTCCTAGTTCAGAGAGACTCTTTGGCTCACTTTCCTAGAGGTTCTTGGGAAGTCAGGAGATGATTATCTTAGTTTTCTGTGGCTATAACAAAGAACCCAAGGCCAGGTGATTTATTTTTTTATTTTTTTTATTTTTTGTGGTGCTGGGGATTGAACCCGGGGCTTTGTGCCTGCAGGACAAGCACCCTACCAACTGAGCTGTAGCCCCAGCCCGTCCAGGTGACTTATAAAGAGTGGAAGTTTGTTCAGCTCACAGTCCTGGAGAATGGCAAGTCCGTTATCAAGGAGCGGGCACCCGGCAAGGGCCCCTTGCTGCACCTTCACATGGCAGAGGGCGTCACAGGGTGGGAGAGAAAACATGCCAGCTCTGCACAGTTCATACGTGGAGAAGTCGCGGCCAGGGCTGCTTGCTCCAAGCCACACCGTCAGTGAGTCTGAGGCCAGGGGAGATTGGACTCCAACTCCAGTGGGTCAGGAGGGGCCACTTGCCTAAGGCCCAGTTCACGGAGGTGCAGAGGATCAGCTCTTCCCAGCCGAGCTGGCCAACGACCAGGCCACCTGGAGGCCCCACAGGGCATCGTCCTCCCTGCCTCTCAAGGGCCCTGTCTGGTTGCAGGCCAGCTCCTGTGTGTCCTGTGGGCACCCAGCACTCCTGCCTGAATCGGGCGCCCATGCTCACTGACAGGGGCTCTGGGCCTCAGGTTTCCTCCTAACACAGGGCTCTGGTGAGGACCAGGGAGAGGAGACCTCAAGCACCAGGTCCCGGGAAGCAGGACGTATGGGGAGACGTCCACTTGTGCAGGAGAGCACCCGGCTTAGATGTGGGTTACCCCCTGGACTGTCCGTGGGGCCACTAGAAGGTTGCTCTTGTCCTCTGTAGAGAGGGGTCCTCACCGTAAGCTCGTCTAGCCAGGGACTATTGGGAGGACGTCACCTAGCGGCCAGACGCTCCCTGCCTTCCCGGGACTGAAGGAAACCCTTGGGACGTAAGCCCTTCAGTGCTAACATAGCAGAGTCCCAGGCAGATGGGGACAAGGTGGTCATCTTGCCTTACCACCGTCCTATGAGGGATGAGTCACCTGTGTTGCCCAGGTCTTCAATTTTAGGAGGTGCAGTCAGGTGACCAAAGCTTGGATCATTGCTTAGCTTCACACACACACACACACACACACACACACGCACCCCTCTTCCCACCACGCCTGCGCTGTGATGTTGGCCTTGGTCCTGTGGCTTGCTTTGGCCAATGGAATGTCAGTGACCATGACAGCGGCTGTGGCTTTGAGGTGCTGTGCAGTGTGGCTTGGTTTGGGCTCCCGTGGTCCACCCGACGAAGACCATATCCCAGGTCACTCATGGCCTGTCAGCCCTGGTTCCAGGTAAAGCAGAGGTGGACTTGAGCCCCACCGCGCTGGACTGTGCTTACAGTCACCTCTGTGTGACCCCACGGTGAGTCACGCCACCCTGAACCCACCTCCCCTTGCAATGGGAGCTGTTCTCTTTTGTCACGACAGGGGTGGGGTCTGCTTCTGTCCCCTCAGCCTGCACAGGAGCTGGCCACCTCGTGACTTGCTCTAACTGGTAGAACGTGGCAGAAGGGAGTGTAAGGCCCCAAGCCCACTGCATGCTCCCTCTGAGGGGCCCCTGAGCCCACCATGTTGGGAGGAAGTCAGTCTGTGGGAGACACGTGGCACAGGACGGAGGGGCCCTGCACAGGGGAGGGAGGCTGGTGAGATGAGGGCCACGGCGGTGAGCCCAGGGGGTACCACCAGCAGGAGACGGTCCAGTCAGCCCAAAGAAATCAGGAGAAGTCCATCATTGTTGATTTAAGCCACTGAGTTTTTTGGGACTTCGTCATGCAGCAACTAATGACCAGTCCAAGCTCAGCCAATAGGCGACCTCAAGTACAGGGGCCTCGCGGAGTCCTTCCTGCATGGCAGGATCACAGTCCACCGGCAGGCCCGCAGTGTAGCAGTGGAAGCCTCTTGTTGTGGGCCCGGAGGTTTGGGGGGTTTACTGGCAACACTGCTGTGCAATGCTGGGGCATACAGGGGCTCAGCCCAGGACCGCCTGGCTCCCCAGCCTGTTCTTACCACAACAGTGCGTTCTGCCCCCACGAAACCGCCAGGAAACGCTGATCTTGGTGCCCAACTGTGTTCCCAGAAACGCCCAGAAACTGTCTCACACGGGTCCCATTTTATGGTCCTCCTTGTAGAGTGTCTTCCAGATGGTTGGAAAAAGAAGGGAGCAAGGACATGCCACAAAGAGACGCTGATGAGCAACGGTTCCCTAAACTCCACAACCCTTTGCAAAGGATATGCCCCTCAATAGAAATTCCAGTAGCTCCGACTATTCCCGGGGTGCTGGTGGGGAGGGGGGCAGGCGGTGGAGGAGGACACACTCCTGCCGTGGTGGGGGGGGCTGCAGGCCCTGGGTGACTTAAGGCCACCTTTATGAAACCCAAAAGCTCGACTGAGCCACGGGTTGTTTGGGGATCCACACGTGTGTGGCAAAGTCACCATGGAAACCCAGGGACCGTGGACCACACCCGGCAGGCCCGTCCTCCTAGAAGCAGCAGAACTCGAAGCTCAGGCGAGCTGGTGAGGCCTGGGAGCGAGCCCTGGTTCGCCACTCCCTGGGGTCCTGAGCCAGGAAGGCCAACTCCCTGCGCCTCTGGTCTCCTGCTCTGTAAGCTGGGCCTGGACGGCAACAGTACCACCTTCCCCGACCTCTGAGGAGGAGACACGGCTGTGGCGCCCACACCTGGGTGCAATTAGCGGTCCGGGCTGCACACCTCGGTGTGATCAAGTGAACGCTCCCTGCCTTCTCAGGACTGAAGGAAACCCTTGGAACGTAAGCCCTTCAGTGCTAAAATAGCAGAGTCCCAGGCAGATAGGGACAGGGTGGTCATCTTGCCTTACCACCGTGGGTTACTGCGTCGATACGACTGTTACACAACAAACAGACTGGGGGGGGGGGGGACGCTCATCAGTCCTCACAACGTCCACACCGACTGGGCATCTGCTCACCCCGCTCAGTCGAAGCAAGCAGGTGAGAGTCGGCCCAACACCGACCCATTCCCAAGGGTAAGGCAGTGGACGCGTTCTGGGAAAGACGCCTTTCACCCGGGTGTCATGGACAGAGGTCGGAAGCGTGTCCCTGGGAGGAAGAGCGTTTCACCCAGCGGCTTCAGGTCCCTCGCCCGGTATGGATTGGATGGTCCCTGGGCTGGACCGACTCCAGGTCCGTCTGGCTGGCCATCCCGCCCAGCGCTGTGGACGGGAGGGGCCCCGTGTGCCTGGGAGGAGCTGACTGAGGAGTTCAATAATTAATTTGCCACAATTAAACCCAAGACTTCTGACTCCAGCAGCAGATAAGCCAGGGCAGAGCTAACAAGGAGGCAGGGAGGGGCGGCTTGGGCAAACCGGTTGTGAAGGCTGACTGGTGTAGATAGGGCCTGTCATTGCTTTATTGTGGCAATAACTTTGTCGTTAGCATCTGGAGATCTAGGAAGGAAGGCGCCGGCTGTCCATGTCAGGCGGGCAGCCCCAGCCAGGCTCAGTCTGCTGCGCCACCAGGGAGGGGCTGGGTCAGGCGGGCAGTGTGCTGGCTCCCCCTCTCCTCCCTGTCTGGGCTGGAAGAGCCCGGATAGAGTGCTGAGGGCTGACGTTCTTACAGACACAGCCAGGGTCAAGAGGATGCCTTTGTGTAGAGGTGGGGATTGCTCTACAGGGAATGTCTTCCCCTGGGAGGCAGGGAATGAAGCAGGCAATGTTAGATTAGACTCCAGCAAGAACTTTCTCCTGAAGAAGTGATAATCACAAGAGCCATATTAGCAGAGTGCTTGCTCTGTGCCAGTGCTAGATGTGTTATGCCAATTCACTTATTCCTGTAACCCATAGTCAGGCATTTTATCAGCCCTTTATGGAGATGAGGAAACTGGGGACCTTGGAAGTCAAACACCTTACCCCAGGTCATAGAGCAACTAAGGGCAGAGACGAGAAGTGAATGCAGACAGCTTGCTCCCGGCGCTACCTTGTCTCCTAAAGGGCCACCCATGAGATGTTGTAGGATGGGGTTTTCTCTGGAATCTCCCGGGGTCTTCTTGCTCTGTCACTGCTCAGCCACTGTGGTCACACAGAGCACACACAGCACACGTGTACACAGGTCACACGACTGCACCAGACACAAGGCACACGTGCACATCGTTCTTCCAGCCATCCCCACGCGGGTCCTTGGGGAGCTGGGTGACTGAGCAGCCGGGGCTGAGGGTCTCCTGCTCAGTCACCTTAGAGAAATGGGTGGCTTTATGGAACCGTAGGGACTGATCCCATTGGCCAAGCTCGAGGGGGCCTGGGCTGTAGCCTGGTTCCAAGACAGGGATCTGGAGCAGGGTGTCTGGGCCTCGGCACGGTGACATTGAGCCTCTTCATTCTTCATTCACTGCCCTGCGCATGGTGGAAAGCTGGGCAGCCCCAGCCCAGCCCCAGCCCAGCCCCAGAGTACCCCTGCCCCTCCCCGTGGGACAGTCAGAAACGTCTCCAGACCTCGCCCTGTGTCTTGGGAGTGTGTGCAACCCCCTCCCCTGGGCCAGGCAGCCCTCACGAGGACCACTTTAAAATACGGGAGCACAGCGGGCTTCCAGCCAGCACACCCCGCCTCTGGTCCCTTTGCTTTTTCTTCTGTCCCCATCCTGCCATCTGTTCCATGGGTCCTGTGACCACTACCCAAGGGACCGTTTGCTAAATGAGTCAGGAGGAAGGCGGCGCCCACGTCTCCCTCACCTGGCCGGAGCGCAGCAGCTGGAGACGGGCTCCCTCCCCGCTCCCCTCCAGGCCCCTGTTCTCTGCGTGGTCTCCTAATGGCCAGCAGCACAAGGCTCCTCTGTCCTTTCTCCCTCCCTGGGCCGCCCCTGCCCCTGGAAGCCCCGGCCCTTCCTCCCGAGCATGCGCTCCCCTCCCCACCTCCCTCCCCGGGTTCACCTGACTTATTTAATTATTTATGGCCGGAGCTGTGAGCCAGGGTCAGCTCAGTCCTGCTCCTTTGCCTGCCCGGGCAGCAGGGTAATGAGTAACCATAGCGTGCTACAGGCAGCTGTCTCGGACAAACCGAGTCGCCACGGAGCGCATAAGGGAGCGTTTGTTCTGTCCTTTCTCAATAGTTCCTTGTGCGGGAGCGAGGGAGGGAGGGGGCAGGGAGGAAGAAAGGGACAGGCTGCTTCTCCCCACCCCCGGCCTCCCCACCCACACTGACCACCATGGACTTGAGACTCCTCTGTGGAGTCCTCTCTCTGAGTCCACAGACCCAGCAGGGGCTCCGAGCCTCCGGCTGTGCTTTCCTGGTGAGCTGCAGAGTCCTTGGAGCCCGAGGGCTGGTTTTCACATGGGCCAGATTAGGTGGGTTAGGTGCCCCATCTCCCTCCCGGAGTGGACGGACACAATACTTATTGTCTCCAAGGCCATTTAATGATCCAATAAATCTCCAGGCATCCATCCCCGACCTTGTGTGCCTGAATGTGCTGTAAAGCTGCTTGAAAGGTGCTTTCATAAAGCACTTCAGGTCTATCACGGGATTAGTTATATGCCCCACAATCAGCACGGGACTCGCTAGGGCTTACTTGATCCGTGTCACTGTGTCGACAAGGGAGACAGACCAAGGAATGGATTGTACACATGGCCTTCATAAAACTCCCACGCGCCAGTCCCATCCGCTCATTGGGAGCATGGGGATCAAACACCTACAGGAGCCAGCTGTTGGCCGGGTGCTGGGAGCAGCCGCAGCCACAAGCAGGGCACGGCGCTGCCCAGGAGTTTACAATGTGGGAGGGAAAATCCGAAAGAGCCCCAGTGCCTGGCTTCCAGTGACATGGGGCAGGAAGATCCAAGCTACATGTCTAGGGAGGAGAGAAAGGACAGAACCTTTGGGGAGCGCAAAGGAGACTCCAGGAAGTGCAGCCCCTCCCCCAGGCAGAGATTGAGGCTGGGCAGGGGAACAGTGAGGGGCTGGGTGGTGAAGGTGTGGCAGGTGACAATCCCCTGGGAGTTTTAGGCAGATTCATCAGGCCAAGGTGCCAAAGGCACATTGAAGGAACAGACTGGTGGCTCCGAAGCCATTGAGGAGTGGATGGGAGGAGACAGGTGGAACTCAGTGACAGGGGACAGGACAGGGGGTGGGGATGCAGGGGCCAGTGGGGCCAGGCCTGAGCAACCAGGGCTTGTCCACAAGGGCACAGTGGGAGGGCCGCAGGGTTTTAAGCCTGAGGGATGAAGGGCAGGACTGGAGAAACCTAAGCAACCCCAGCTCCAGGGCAGGGTTCAAGCTGAGAGCAAGCTGAGGGGGCGGGTTTGGGCGGGTTGAGTTTAAAAGGCCGTAAGGGCAGATGTTGGAAGTGGATGCCGAGAACAGGCTGGGAGGTTAGGGCCTCTAAGGATGCTGCCGGCTGGGCCTCTTCCTTCTGAGCATCCTGCTCTTATCCCCAGACGACCCCACCCTGCCCCGTGCATGCCCCGACGCAGGCTGTGTGGCTTGCATTGCGGGCTTCTGTGCCCTGAGGATTCTGGCTGAGGTCAGTCAGACAGCAAGTGCGAGGTCACGATTTGGAAGGGAAGTACCTTGTTCTCAGCAGGCAGGTCTCCTGAGATAGCTGCCGTCTCTGAATTCTGGAATTCCTCTTGCATCTCCTGACCTCTCAGGGGCAAGTCTTCCCACCTTCGTTGGCCCTGAGTCCCTACTGGCCCCTGGCTGTCTTCTCTGGGCCCTGTCCGTTGTCCCCTTGTACCTCATGGTTTGAATGCACCATCTACATCCTGTCAGGACCTCAAGTAAGACAAAAACCAGAGTCCAAAGGCCCAGGACAAATTTCATCTTCCTTCTTTCTGAGGTGATGTTTCTGGTCAAACTCAGGCCTCTTATAAAATAGGCAGAGAAATAGTCATACAGCTGAGAAAGCCTTATGTGCTGAAACCCTTCACCAAATCTCCAGGTTTCCTCTGTTGTTCTGAACACGTACAGGCTGGTTCTTGTCTTTGGCTCCTTAACATTACTTAGTCTGCTCTGCCATAAGCTTCCTCAGCTGCTGCCTTCCCTAGGTACTCCGAAGCCTCCTCCGAACACTGAGACAAGCAGCGGACCCCACTCCTTTCAAGAATCTCCACTAGCTTTCCTGGGGAACTGGCAGAGGCGGGTTCTTGGCTGCGAGGGGACCCCTCTAGCAAAACCATTGCTACCTGAGCAAAAGGGAATTCCAAGCAGGAGAGTTTGGACTTTTGCTTAAATGTATTAAGAGTTCTTCCAAAAATTAAGAAACTTTTTAGCTAGAAGACAGTCCACAAGAATCAGTCTGTTTTAAACTAAGTCTGTGAATGACAGGCTAGGATCCCATTCCCAGCTCCACAGTCGCTGTGGGTGGCTCTCCCAATCAAAACCTCTTGCACTTGTTTTGGGAGCTGAATTTTTAGTTGCATGGAACAGACTCCCAATGGGAAATAGGATGGCTCCAAAGAGGAATTTATTGGGGGCCTTCTGGGGAAGAAAACAAACCAACAAATAAACCATGCAAACAAACAAAAGAATAAAACTCATAAGAAAAAATGAGATATCAAGAGACAGAGTGGGAAGCACACAGTCCACCTGCAGAACACACGGGGCTGACTTTCCTCTGCACACAGCTCTCTTTGCTGTTGCTACAGACCTGCTTCTCCACGCAGGGAAGCCTGAGCACTGTCCGGGGTGGTGACACAGGCTGAGTGAAAGGGACCTGAACTGAGATGGTACCGGCTCAAGCCCCAGCTTGACCACTCGGTCCCTACATGACATTGGCAAGCATTCAACACGCCTGAACTTGTTTCCAAGTCTTCAAAAGAAGAAATAACAGTTCCTGTCACTTTAAATTACTGTTGTGATGCTTGAATGATGGGGTGTTTGTAAGAGCATGTTGCAAAGCCAGTTAGAGTTTAAGTTCCAAGAGGGCAGAACATCTAACCGGGCATGGTGGCGCACGCCTGTAAACCCAGCGGCTTGGGAAGCTGAGGCGGGAGGATCTTAAGTTCAAGGCTAGACTTAGCAATTTAGCAAGGCCCTAAGCAACTAAGAGGGACCCTGTCTCTGAATAAAAGGCTGTGGCTCAGTGGGCTCAATCCCTGGGGCCAAAAAATGACGCATGAATCCCAGCACAGCCTCGGGTTTCTGTGGTCCTCTGCATCTTGCTGCACTTTAAAGCATCTTACAGAATGAGGAGGGAGAGGGGGAACTCTATGTCTAAGATGGAAGAAACAGGTACAGAAAAGTTGATTGACTTCTCCAAGATCACATGCACGCACACACACACACACACACACACACACACACACACACACACACCTGTTTGGCATGAATTTCATTAAAAACTCTGGTTGTTAAAATAACCACAAAAAAGTGGGCCCAAACCTTATTCCTTCAGCTATTTCAACAAACCTCAAGTTGGTGGCTACTTCGAATGGGGCACAGAGCTGGGTGTATTGGATAATCAGAGAAATCTGCTCCCAGGGCAGCAAATAATATGCAAGATAAACTAGTAAACTTGGTTTCCACTGGCAGTTGTAAGTGCCATGGAAAAGCAAAGCAGAACTGGGCCGAGAGAAGCCCTTGGTTGCAGTTTTAAATAGGAGCTCAGACCTCTAAAAGGTCAAGACGCCGGAGGAGGCGTTTTTATTTGTACATATTTCTACTGACCATTTCAGCACACTGCCGAACTTACATTAAGTGTGAAATAAATATTATTTAATGGTGACACTAACCATATTTCTGACTTGTAATTGGTGGCTACTAAAAGGAATACAAACCCTTCAAGGACTCAGACACATCCATGCTTCTCCTTCAGAGTTCTATTGCCTGGGTTGGATCGAGCGGAGTCCTGGATTTTAGAACAGGAAAGAAAGCTGGCCCCGCGTTCATTTCGTAGGTGAGTTTTGGCGCCTGCCTGAGTGCCATGTGTGAGCTGGGGTGCAGAAAGAGGTGAACTTCCACAGTGACTCACGTGGCCCAGAAGGGAGGAGGGTTGGTCACCTCTTGGCTCCCCAGCATGGGATACAAATTGCTAGACTTTGGACTTTGCCATTAAATATTATACTCAAAGTTTTTGAGATGTCTCAATGACGTTGGCACTATTGTACTGCCACACTACTGTACTGTACTAAAACACAGTGAAATTGGTGTTTCCCAATGGCCCCTTAGTTCTAAAGCTCAGTTGGAACAGGTGGCATGCAGTCTAGGCCTTGCTCAGGGACAGTGTCCCTTTGCTCAGGGACAGTGCCCCCCTTGTTGCAGAAGAAATCTTACCCTTACTTTCTCCTTTTAATTCTTGACTCTCCTTCTAGCATGTGCTAATTGGTCTTTATGGCAATTTATAAATATATTTGGCTAAGGGACTTCATTTATTATCTTAAATAACAGCTTTGTTGAGGTATCACTCACATTCCATAAAGTTCATGTTTTAAATGTATCACTCCATGATTTTTAGTATATTCACCAAGTTGTAAATCGATCCCCATTACCTAATTCCACAATATTCTCTAACACCCAAACACCCATGCCATTACTAGTTCCCATCCCCCAACCCCCGAGCCCCACCCACCCTGGTCTAGTTTCTGCGTCTATGCACTTGCCTACTCTGTGTATTTCATGTACCTGGAACCAGACAATTAGTGGCCTGTGCACCTGGCTTTCTTCGTTAGCATCATGTCTTTGGGGTCCAGTTACCTTGTAACAGGTATCAGTACTTCATCCCTTAGGGTGGCTGAAGAGTGTCCCACTGTCCGGCTCTACCCCATTCTCTTCACTCATTCATGCGTTGAGGGACTTCAGGTTGTTTCTGTCTTG
Source organism: Callospermophilus lateralis (assembly GCF_048772815.1). Lineage (NCBI taxonomy): Eukaryota > Metazoa > Chordata > Mammalia > Rodentia > Sciuridae > Callospermophilus > Callospermophilus lateralis. The sequence goes on from NC_135315.1 coordinate 8,096,334, forward strand.
CCTCCTGTGACTAATGCTGCTGTGAATATCCGGGCCCAGGTTTTTGTAGGAGCACATGTTCTCACTTCTCTCAGGTATATAACTGGTGACTCTGTGCTTAGTCATCTGAGTCCTGCCAGACTGTTTTCTAAAGTGACTGTGCATTTGATAATCCCGCCAGCCGGGGATGGGGCTCCAGTTCCTCCACATCCTCACCAGCACTTTTTATATCATCCTCAAACAGAGAGAGTGTTAGTTCTTCTTCCCAACCTGGATGACCTCGTCAAACTTTCTTGCTGGATTGCTCTGACTAGGACCTCTAGGACAGTGTGGCATGGAACTGGTGACAGTGGATGTCCTGCACATTCTCCTGCCAGGAGACCATCCCGCCTGTAACCACGTGGTATGATATTAGTTCCGGACTTTCCACAGCTGCTGCATGTTGTGTCAAAGGAGTGACCTTCCCTTTCTAGTTTGATGAGTCCTTTTATCGTGAAAAGGTATTGGACTTTGCCAACTGTCTTTTGGGTGTCAATTAAGAAAGATGTAGTTTTAACGTTTATTCAACTAACATGACGTATTGCATCAGCTGATTTCATCTGTTAAGCCAACGGTGTGTTCCTGGTCTAACTCTCACTTGGTTCTGGTCTGTGATCTTTTCATATGTCATGCCTTGTCCTGTTGGCACTTTGTTGAGGACTCTCACACCTGTCTTCATACAGGAGGTTGGTCTCCATCTCCTTCTCTCCTGATGTCTCTGTCTTCTACGTCACTGAAACACTGGCCCCATAAAAATGAGTTGGGAAGGGGTCCTTCTTCCACTTCTGCGTTTCGGAGTTTGTGAAGGGTTAGTGTCAATTCTTTAAGCATTTGGTAGTGATTACAGGTAAAGCCATTTGCTCCTGGGCTGCTTTTTTTTTTTTCTGTGTAAATTCTTTACTTGTTACAGTCTGTTCCGATATTCTGTTCTTGACTCAGATACATTTTGAAAACAGGCAGGTTAAAGGTCAGTTTGTCCAACAAAGTTTAAGAAGTGTTCTTTCCACTCCAAGTGGCTGCTGTTGGCAGTGGGGAGCTGTCAGTGTGGTTTCATGCAGTGGGGCTCCTGCTCTTTGGGGTCTGACTCCGCCGGGCCTTATCTGTGTGACTCTGTTTCTGAGTCCCAGTTTCCTCTTCTGCAAAGTGGCTCAATCCCATCATCCTCAGGGGTGCAAGCGGATCAGGTCCCATCCCTCCCATGCCTGGTACCTAGTGGAACCTCATAATAATGATTGCCTACTTGCTCTGTCCGTGTCTAGCCAGCTCCTCTCAGTGCTGGGAACTCTTCCAGGACTAGCAACACAGAGGAGATCCCAGTCCAAGACTCTGGTGGATGCTTTCTGGTGGGGGAGAGGCCAAAGTCACATAGGTTGAGGGGTTAAGAAGGACCCTGCCTGACTTAGAACCACCTGAGAGATGGACTCAGGCCTCAGACAGGTAGAACTGCCGAGAGGAATCAGTACTGATCAGGGCTGGGGTAGCGGGCCGGACTGGTGTGGCTCTGGGGGCCTCACCTGAGCGCTGCTGCCCTTTCCTGCCTGGTTCCAGGGACAGTCTGCAGAGGGGAAGCTTGGATTTGCAGAGCAGGACTGAGTCTGAGGCCCAATGTCTGATCCTTACCGCTGCTACATGAGTTAGGGGCTCTCATTTGAGAAACCTGGGCCTGGGGCTCTTGCCCACCAAAGGGTCACTCACTGAGGACAAGGTAGAGCAGGTGGGCAGGAGTCTCTTCTCTTAGAGGCAGCAGGGAGCATGAGTCTCTGTCCTCTCCAGCACCCAGCGGGGGAGTGGGAGACGCTTAGACAGGGTGGTCAGAGGTGGCTTTTCTAAGAGGTGGTTAGGACAGAGAACTTGGGTTAGGACAGGCAACAATCTGCAGTCACTCCAGGCAGCAGTGACTATCCCACTGTTGGAGGGACAGGAATGTTCTTTTCTGCCTCTTTTTTCTCCCTGCCTCTCTTCCCGCCCCTTCTTTCTAACCCTCATGCAGACATTGCCTTCCTCGGCACCCCACTGGGGTTTGGAGAAACCAGACAGTCCACGCTCCCCAGCCCTAGCTTGTTCCAGTCAGAACCCCTTAGGCAGGAGCAGGCCCGAGTCCTGGAGCTCCTCCTGACCCACGGGGAAGGCTTCAGAGACGTTTGCCTCCACCTCTGCTCAGGCGATGGGGCTGGCCTGCACTGGGATCCACCTCTGAAGACAGTTTTCTTTCTGGCATGTTTGTGGCTGGAATCAGTCTCCCTACTAATGAGAAAGTCAAGGCTGCTAATTAAACAAGCTACTGTGGGACAGTCATTGAAAGTGACTTCCCAGGGTTGTGACGTTGCTGTGGCATGGGCCTGGTTTTCGGCTGTGCTGTAACCCTGTGCCCACGTGGCCTCTGAGGGAGGCCCTGATGTTTCCTAGCCCCCTGGACCTTCTGTGTTCCTCTTCTGGTCTCTTCCTGCCCAGGGTGGTCTTGGCCAGGAGAGGGCTCAGGCAGTGGTGTCTGTGGCTCAGGGGTCAGTCCCCGGTACCCCCAGGTCCTGCTCCTAGGTGACCAGATGGATAGCTCATTAGAAGATCTCACCTGTGTTACACCAGACTCTGGCATCAGCCCTTTCGATGCTGGAGAGAAATCGAGAAGGTTCTCTTCAGCGCTGGGCCTGGAGCCCGGCCTCACCAAAGTTGCATCAGCAAACTGGGGCTTGTCCTCTCCATGGGACATCTGCTGCAGGGTGGCTGACTTCTGCCAAAAGTGCAGTGGCTGATTCCCCTTCTGGGGAGACCCTCAGTGGGGCCCTGTAAGTGTCTCAGCTTCCTGGTTAGTTGATCTAGAACAGGGCTGTTAGGTTGAACCAAATGCCATTTCAAACCTTCCTCAGATCCTGGATGGCCATCTGAAGCCTAGACCCTACTCTCAGGTGAGCTATCTTAGGACTTAGTGGTTGCTGCCACCTTGCTGTGTGATCTTGGGTGAGTTACTTGCCTTGTCTGGGTGTTATTCCTACCATTGTAAAATTAAGCATGGCGTGAATTCTTCAAGAATGTGCCTTCTGCTTCTATGCTGAAGGATCATATTCATGTCATTTTTCCCTGCCTGACATGTCGATGCCATTCAAAAAAGTTTAATTGATTAATGAAAATGTGATGGTTTTTATGTGATCTCCTCAGCTGTGCCTTTTCTACAGAGCCAGGTATGGCTTATGACCTCTTTGGAGACTTGTGCATACTCCTCTGGTTAAGGGCTGATTCAGAACTTGAACATGGGTTTCCTCCTGTCTTCTGCCTGGGTTTCTTCCGCAGAGAGCCATCTCTCCAACTGGGCTGAGGTCTGGCCAGGAGCAAGGCAGGTGGTGTCCAAGGACACTTGGAACAAGCAGAGTTCAGAGCCGGCCAGGCATCCACCCTCCACATGATCGGGGTCAAGTTCTCCGTCTCTCTAAGCCAGTTTCCCAGGTGTTAAGGGAGTTGAGGGAACCCGGGTGGGGGGCAGGCTTGGATATGCGTGGGAGCCACGGTTAGCCACTTTCCTTTCCGCCCCCTCCCCCATGCCCTGGTGAAGGAGGAGGAGACAGAACCTACAGTTCAGGATGAGGTAAGGGAGGTGGCTGACTTCAGAACCTCCAGCAAACAAAGCCTTAGTGTTCCCCGGGGAGTGTTGGGAGTGGCGACCTGCCTCCTCCTTCCAGGGGGTGGTGGGAGTGGGTGGGGTGGGGCCCAGGCGTCTTCCCAGCACTGCTCAACCCGTCTCCCACCCATCTGACCTGCTCCAGGAGGGGACAGGGAGGGCATCTGAGGTGAAGGGCTGAACCCAGGGCTTTGAGAACATCTGCATCACAAAGCTTCTTGCAAAACCCAGCCAGGCCTTCCACACCGTTGCCATATTGGGTTTCACTAGTTCTGTGAAAGGGAGAAGGTGTCTACTGGATGGGTCCCATGCCCCCTTTGCCTGGACTGGCATTCCTGGGTGTTTGGCGTCCCCAAAGCCACTCCATTCCCAGGGGAAAATGACGTTCTTCTTCTCGGTTGAAGAGCTTCAGAGATGGTCGCCTCTGGGTGTGAGGCTGCAGGGCCTTCCGCCTCCCCCGGCAGAGGAGTCCAGCCTTGTCCTCCCTGGCATCTCCAGACATGCCCTCCCCTTCAACGCAGTCACCTCCACATCTTTTATTAAACTTTTCTGTTTTTAAAGCTACAATCAAGCGAGCCACCCCAGGAAGCCTTTGACCAGAGGGGCCCCTCATGTGACCCGGTCAGGTGTGGCGAGGGCCGGTGTGCGCCAGCAAGGGACATTCTAGTTCCCACCAGCTTTGAAACTCTCCTCTTCCTGGGAGAAAGCTTCCAAGGCAGTCCCTCCCTGCTCTGATGGCTTAGCCTTCTGCCTTGCCTTGTTCTGACGGACTCCACAAGAACTGCATTCAGCTGTTCACTAATGTATTCCGTCTCCTCCACAAAGGAACCTTATCATCTTGATCATTACATCCCCAGTGCTTAGCAGAGTACTTACCAGGTGCCAAGTAGATGTTTGCTGATTGATTGATTGATTGATGAATGAATGATCACCACTGTTCATCTTAAGACAGAAAACTAGCCACTCACATTCTTCAGAGAGCCTTTGGGACGTACACTATCCTTCTCATATGCAGTCATACCTCAATGTGGAATCATTGCTCCTCCATGATTCCACAAACCACCAAAAAATATTAACTCAATATAATGGTGTTGGTATACAGATGCAGGCTAATTAATTCTACCAGTTTGGGCAGTTTGCTGCCATATCAAGTTTTGGGGTGGAGCTTTGTGGTTAAGACTTCTAGAGATTGATTCAGTAGAGTTTGGAGAGCGAGTAAATTTGTCTGCTTGCAAAAGCATCATTGATCTGCACTCGCTTTGTTAACAGTGTGAGCTGGTCAGTCAAATTAAACCAGATGATGTTGACTGGGCCCCTTTTGAAGGGATTTCAAAAAGAAAGAGAGCATGTGGGATTCCTACTACCTTTGATTCCAGCACACTTAGCCGTCACAGGAGGAGCCAGAAATGTATATGACTAAATAGATGTCGCGTGAATACAGGGATCACAGCACAAAGGGAGTTCCAAGGAGAGAGGACAGTCATGGGGCTGAGGTGGAGGGAAGGAAGGGCTACCTCAGAGAGCTCTGAAAAGACCAGCCGAGCCCAGCCTCAAGAGCATCCCTGAGACAGAATGGGGCGAGCAGTGGGAAGAGCCACGGGGAAGCTCCTCGAGCACTTCAGGAAGACACTGTGGGCGGAAGAGAAGGAGCAAAAGAATCAAAGATGTTCCTCAACTTTAAACCCCGATTCTGCCCGACTTAGAGAATTGCAGACATGGGCAAAGAATCTAGAAAGAAAAATGGATGTGCAAGTGGTGTCCTATTTTGCATTCTTCCTGAATCAGAGAGGCTCTTGTGTAATAGCTTATCTTTGGAAGCGCAGGTCACCTGGGAAGGAGGAAGGTTAGGAAACAGTGGGTTAGTGGAGGTTATGCTGTGGACAGACAACCATGCAGAATAAACTTCAGAACAAGTTGAAGAATGGAAAAGCGGGATATTGGTCTGATGCCTCTTTTCCCTCTCGCTTGAGGGTTGTCCTGCAGGGACTGCATGCCAGGCTCTTGGAGGTACTTCTGAAAAGAGCTGAGCAAGTCCCAGGAGCAGGATCCTGGAGCAGCAAGAGAAAGATAAGGTAAAATAACAGCTGCAGATGGTTGAGGGCAGCCCCTTGCTGACACTGTTCCCTGTGGCTGCCAGGAAAGTCAGAGGCAATGCACCTTGGGTGGGAAATCACCAGTGGATGGGCAGAGATGCCTGTGACAATGACTTTGAAAGGTGAGACGACTCTCACAGCCAGCTGCTGGAAATCCTAACAGACACTGATCTCGGAAAGCCCTCGGTGGCTCTGGAGGGCTCAGCCCCCTGAAACTCAGCAGTCTTTCTATCTTTCTTTCCTTTTGTTGTTATTTATTTATCTGCTGAAATCCATCTGCATTTGCCTGTTTTTTAGTTATTTGAGTCTCTGCACCACGCTCGGGAAACTCGGCCGTCAAATCTCATCGATGCGTCCTCTCATCCCTGGAACATAACGCTGCTGGCTTTGGGCTCCCTGGGACCCACCTCTGATAATTTTGGACGTCAGCCCCAAGTTCATCTGCATGTTTTAACCAGCTCCTATGCACATCCTGTGATCTGAGAGATTCACATGATGTGTGGCACTGGGCCAGTCTTGGATTTATTGAATTTTGTCCATGTCAAACTGTTTCCAAATGTTCTATCTCCTCTGAACTGCTGGATTTATGAACATTCTCTAGAACTTTGCTAACAGGACAAAAGTTTAAAAAAGAGTGTTGCAGAATGAGATGGAGGATATGTTCCACTCGTTTAAAACCAATACTCTGTCCAAGAGGATAGGCTTTTTGACTTGAAAAAGAACTTTAAACTGTAATTGTATGTATGTGTAGGCCTACTTGTGAAATTAAAAATTTTTTAAAAAGTGAACCAGAAGATGCAGATTCTGATGCTGGGTGTACAGTGTGAGAATCTGAATTCCTTTCTTTTCTTTATGTGATGCTGGGGATCACACCCAGGGCCTCCTGCATGCTAGGCAGAGGCTCTACCACTGAGCCACACTGCCAGCCCAGAGTCTGAATGTGTCATCAGGTCTCAGTTGGTACTGATGCTGCAGAACTTTTTTGTGCTGGCAGGAATCTCCATCTGCTCTGTCCATCCATTGACTACTCATTTTGACAAGGGAGCATAGGACAGGTGATGAAGAGCTCTATGGGGCAAAGTGGGGGGCGCAGAAGGAGGGACGCAGGTGAGCACCCTGGATCACCAGGATTTATTGAGTAGCTATTATGGGCAAGGCACTGTGCTGGGTGCTTTCCACCTGTCTAACTACAGCCTTATACCAGCTCGTGCAGAACATGCTGCCTTCCTAGAAGGAACCTCCAGGCAGCCTTTGCTGCTGGGAAATCAGAGGAATTGTGCAGTAGGGTGGAGTTGCTTCCAGGAGAGGGCTCTGGGTTGGGGCCTTGGCTCTGCCATTGCTTTGTGACATCGAGCAAGGTGCTTCATTGCTCTTGGCTTGGGTTCTGTTCTGTCTAATGTGGGATCAGTAACGGGACCTACTATTGGTATCTCGGGAGGTTGTGACATGCTGTGAATGTCAAGGACAGGGCCTGGGCCGCTGGAGTTGGGGTTAGTTCTAAGGACGACTGGATGCTGGCACCAAACGCCTCAGACTTGCGTAAAAACCACCCTGGATGGTAGGGACAGGAAGGTTATGAAAAAGGGGAATAAAATTCATGATTTCAGGAAACTTGGTCTGGAGAGGGACTGAGGGAGCTGGAACTCTTCAGGAACTTCAGTGGAACTGTTCCAGGAACTGGGCAGCTGGGAGGGCTTCCTGGAAGAGGTGGCATGTGAGAGACAGGTGGGAGATGCCACAGAAGTCCAAAGGTGGAGATGAGGGTAGAGGAGGCATTAGGAGCCACAGTGGGGGCTGGAGGTCTACAGGCAGCTCCAAGTCAGCAAACGTTCGTGTTGCCTGGAGCCAGGGGCCTCACTGGGGAGATGAGGGTGAAGAAGGAGATGAAGGCCAGACCATAGAAGGCTTCGATGCCAGGAGGTCAAGTTTACATGTAATTTGTGGGCACAGAGGGTCTTCTGGAAGCATCTTTCCTCTGCAATATTTTTGTTTATTTTTACCTAAAACTTAATGTGCTAATTTGGAATTTAATATGGGATGGGAGAGGACCAAGAATAGCCAAGAAACTCTTTTTTGTTGGGGGGTGGGTACCAGGGATGGAACTCAGGGGCATTTGACCACGGAGCCACATCCCCAGCCCATTTTTGTATTTTATTTAGAGACAGGGTCTCACTGAGTTGCTTAGCGCCTCATTTTTGCTGAAGCTGGCTTTGAACTCGCCATCCTCCTGCCTCAGCCTCCCGAGCCACTAGGATCACAGGTGTGTGCCACCACACCCGGTGCCAAGAAACTCTTGAAGAAGATCAAGCTGGTGACATGTCCCACTGAATACTAGGATATAAGAAATGCATTCAAATTCCAACATCATAATCACAGTTCGGAGATAGGAAAAAATGATCAACAGAACAGCCAGCTATTCTATTGGACTCCCCAAATTAAAAAACTTTACTCAGGACAGAATTGGTATTGCAATCATTTCCCTCTGTGTATACATTTTACTTTTATTTTTATTTTTGGTACTGAGGATTAAACCCAGAGGTGCTTAAACACTGAGCCACATCCCCAGCCCCTTTTTATATTTCATTTTTAGAGACAGGATCTTGCTGAGTTGTTAAGTCCCTCGATAAATTATTGTAGCTGGCTTTGAATTCATGCCTCCTGCCTCAGCCTCCCAAGGAGCTGGGATTACAGGATGCACAGTGCTGGCTTTTCTCTGTGTATGCATTTATTTTATTTATTTATTTTTATGTGGTGCTGAGTATTGAACCCAGGGCCTTTCATGTGCTAGGTAAGCACTCTACCTCTGAGCCACAGCCCAGCCCTGTGTATACATTTTTAACCTTTAAAATAGCACTTCAATTTTAGAATAGATTTACAGAATGTTGCAAAGATGGCACATCTGTCCCACCCCCATTGCTACATTTATAACAATTCTGAATCACTAAGGATATATTCTCATTAACTAAAGTCTACACTGTATTCAGATTTCCTCCCCCTTTCCCCTAATGTCCTTTTTCAGGTCCAGATTTCTATCCAGAATAGCACATTTAGTTATCCTGACTTTTTAAGCCCCTCTGGGCTGTGACAGTTTCTAGAACTTTCCTTGTTTTAGATAATCCTAACAGGTTGAGGTGTACTGGTCAAGGATTTTGGGGCCAATCCCTCAAATGGAATTTCTCTGAACCTTCTTTTGCGATGCCACAGTGAGGGGCCCTCTTTCCTTTCTTCACCCTTTGGAAGGAAGTCACAGAGGAAGTGAGGTGTTGGGTCCTACCTTGGAGAGGGCAGCTTGTCCACGTACATTTTTGGAATTCTTCTGCAGAGGAGATTTATTTCCCCCTGTGGATCTATTTATTCTATCAACTATATTAGTATGGACTTAAGAATATTCAGTTTATATTTGGGGCTATCATCCATTTCTATATTATTTATTCTGTTGTTCAAACCATTGCCTAACTTTGGCCATTAGAACCTCAGAAAGTTGGATTCTGGGACTCTTTGCCATACTCACAGGGTCATGGGGTGTGTGTGGGGGTTGTGTATGGGTGGTGATCGTGTGTGTGTGTGTGTGTGTGTGTGTGATGCCTAGGTACACTTTAACACTTTCTGAGACTATAAGATTTCCCAGATTTGTCTTGTACATTTCTTGCACCTGTCCTAGAGTTAGCCATTTCTCCATGTATCCTTGGTTCTCTTTGTTGGACAATGGCATTAGGAACAAAATTGTAGCCCACATGTTCCTGCTACAGGGTGTCATTGCTTCTAGGCTGTCAGTGGAGAGAGGAGGGAGATGTACATATGTATACAATATGTTATATATGCATGTCATAAATATTTCTATATCTATCTGTATCTGAATCTGTGTAAATACAGATTTCATATTGATGTTTCTGGAGGTTTTTGGGCAATGAAGAGATGTGATTCTGGCTTTTCCATTGGTAAAAATATCAAACTAATTGTACCCTGTTTTCCTAACCACTCGAGTAGCTAATGGATGCTGAAGAACAGTTTTGAAAGACTGAGTAGTAGAATGGATTGAATGCAGAAAATACCAGTAACCCTTGCATGATCAACAGTGGGCACGGGGAGCATTCGAGAGGACAGGATGCCCCTCAGCCTGAGCCGTGCAACCCTGTGCTCAGGGAAAGACTCGGAGAGTCCTGCTACTCCCCAAGACAGTGCTGGGGGCTTCTCCCCAGGAGTCTGTGGGGGAGGCCACAGGAGGTCATCTTCATGTTTGTCCTGGTCTCAGTTTTTCTTCCCAAAGCACGAGAGGAGACAAATGTGACTGTAAAAAGGAAACAGTTGTCAAATCACGCTGCACTGCCACTGACTCTCTGCAGATGCCATACGACAAGAGGTGGGAGCCAGGTTCCAGGGCCAAATCAGGACTCACCTGTCACCGGTGATTTCAATGGGCAACAGTTGGTCATCAGGGCAGGTTGAAAATCAGAAACTGCTTAGGGAAGACAAGGCACCCCACCACAACCTTCTCTCCTCCCGGACCCCATTTCCCTGAGCTGGGGGAATATACCCAGGTGCTTCTTGTCACGTTAAATGTGGATACCTTGTTCCTGAGGCTACTTCCTCTCCAATGTCATGTGGCCACAGGGAAACAGGGTCCGAGGCCTCCCTTCCTTTCACAGCCCCAGGGATTCTATGGTTTCATCTCATTTATCAGAGCTTGCTCTTATCAAAAGGGCTGGTTAGTCACAGTGGGTGTTACTGGCGCAGCAAGTCACAGGAGCCTGTTGTGGGCTGAGTCGTGTCCACCTCCAACGTGTTGAAGTCCTAATCTCCTGTAACCCAGAGCATAACCTTATTTGTAAATAGGGCCACTGTAGACGTAATTAGTTAAAATGCAGACACAGCGTAGCAGGGACTTCAAAGCAATATGACTGGTGTCCTTATGACAAGAACACGTGGAAAGAGACAGAGACCCCAGAGGGAAGACATGTAAAAAGACACAGGCCGAGGCACGTGAAAGTGGAGGGTCAGGAGACACATCTGCAAGTCAAAGATCACTGACAAAGGCCAGCCACGGTCAGAATCTGGAGAGGCCTGTCACCCTTTCTCCTGCACCACCCTGTTGACACTTGATCCTGGACTTCCAGCCAAGAAGAACTGTGAGAAAATAAATCTCTGTTGTTCTACAACCCCCCCCCCCCGTCTGTGCCTCAGTCTGTGCACTTTGTCATAGAAGCCCCCAGAAACGAATCCCGGGCCCTGGCCTCCTCCTCGGCTTGCCCTCTTCTTGTATACCTGCAAAGTTTCCCCACACAGACAACTCTCTGCCCTCTGTGTGTTGTTGCTGTGTGTCTGTTCGCCCACCTCCTGCCCGCTCAGCTCAGACACCAGTCCTCTAGAAAGCCTTGGCTGATGTCCCCAGGCAGGGTTAATGCTCTGACCCAGACAGGCCCTTGCACATTCAATGCCAATGTCATGAGGCTGCTTCCTCCTCTCACTTGACTGGGCTGTTGGAGGGAGGCCTCCTGCCTGCATCCAGCGTCTTCGGGGATTCAGGTGTTGGGTGAAGGAGAAGGTGCATGCAGAAACCCAGGGTGGAATAAGGGCAGTGGCAGTTCCAGAATTTTAATCTGGGAGGGGTTCCAGCTAGCAGCTAGGTTGTGGAGGGGTGTCTCAAAGCATGTGTGCTTAGCCGGTAAACAATGTAAGGAAATGACAATCGTTCACCCTAAAGAAGGCGGATCAGGCCACACTGTTTGGTGTGTGGTGTGGGCAGCGCCTGCATAAACAGGCACTAAGGTCCCTCTCCCGTGCCACAGGAAGAATCCGGACCATACTCTCTAGGTCACACAGCTGCTTGGTGGCTAGGCAGAGTTGCTGCTCAGCTGGATTTAACTCCAGAGCGACCAAGGTTTGTCGTCCTGGGCTGCACATAGGGGCAGGTGTGACCCACTTTATGCACAAAGGCCAACCGAACTGATGTTGAGATTGGAGTCCCGCCTGGTCCGTGGAGGAGGGAGGACAGCTGTTGTGCCTTGCCCAGCATTTGCCTGGATCAGGAAGACAGAACTACAAATCCCAGCAAGCCACAGGCCCCGCCCTTCCCCGCCCCTCGCGCTCCGCCCCTCCGCGGTCGGATGGTATAAAAAAGCCGAATGGCCCAAGCGCCCGCAGAGCGCAGAGGCGGTGCGATCGCGCGCGGTGCCGGCGGCTCTCGGAGGCAGGACGCGGCTGCTGCAGCTGGCATCTGTGGCTCGGCCTTCTCCCCGGCATTCTCCCGCCTGGCGGGTGCCCACCCCCGGCTGTCGGGCCCGGCGGACTTGCAAACCCGAGGCCGAGAGAGGCTCTGCCTTTAGCGAGTTCCTGGACTAGCACAGGGGTTTTCCCGGCGCAATCTGTGGGTTCACGAGGGCGATGCGCAGGGATGAAAAGAGAAAAGGTGCGTCCAGGACCGGCTCCAGGAGGCGGAGTGCGTTCATGGGGTCCTCCCGGCGCCGGGCTTATGCCTGCGGGGCGCCCACCCCTGGGGACCGCGAGGCAGCCGCTTGGGGACTCCAGCCGAGATTCCCCGCCATCTCCGCGGTGGAGAGGCTGGGGGTTGGCGGCGCTTTGGCCTTGAATGGACAGTGGGGAAAGGGATGGGGGCTCCCTAACGTGGATTACTTGGCGCATATCAGCTGGGCTCAGAAGACCCAGGACCTCCTCTCCATTAGTGGATTGATTCCTTCTACCTAACAATGGGTCGCTAAGCTGGAGGTAAGTTTCCTTTCAGTTTGGGGAAGGGGATTTGATTTGCTCCCCTCGTCCCCCACCCCTCCGCCCCACGGTGTCTCTTCTTGGAGATCATTTTTGTCATCCCTCTGCCTCGAGGCGGAGCGTATTCCCTGGGGTTGCAGTGATCAGCGACCACCCCAGCCTGGCATTCTTGGTTATTATTCTTAAGGCTCCAGCGCTGCCAAGCCTTTGGCTGTCTTTTGGGACAGAGCGTTAGCTGGAGGAAGCGCCCCCCAGTACTTACGCACCGCACCGGCTTGGCCTGGCCGTGGCACTTACCTTGTTGCTTGGTTCCCCTCCTGTCCCGTTAGTTTGGGAGCGCTGCGCTCCTAACACCTCCTGACATCTGCTCACTGGCGACCCAGTGTGCTGCTGGGGCGCAGCTCTTGGAGAAGGCCCTGAGGTCAATAACTGGGGCTAGAAGGGGCCGGAGTGTCTGTTGATTGGCCCTGCTGAAAGTACTGGCCACCCTCAATGGAAGCCAGGTGGCTGCGTTTGGCCAGAGTGTAAACAGGTTTCCTGAATGAGTGGGAGATGGCAGGAATTTGGTCCATTGCGTTCACCTGCCACCCTCCTACCTCCTCTTTCCTCCGGGCAATTTGTAATGGAAGAGGTTTCTTGGCCAGTATGGGAGGGGGTCTAAGTCTTGGGTCCTGAACTGAAAGTAAACCATTGGTGCATCTACAGTTTCCTTCTCTCCTTGTTCTTTTGTGTCCTCCCTGTTTGGGGCAGCCATCTAGGACCTGTCACTTCAATGTACAAATCAGGGTCCTTTTTTCCTTCTCCCTTCTTGGCACTTGTCCTGAACTCAGGACTCTGCCTCTGAAGATGGTTTCCTGGGGATGCTCTCCCAGCTGTGGGATTCCCTCCTCCACCCACAAACCCATCTGCAGCCTATAGGTTCTCTCATGGAACCTGTTGGTGATGATGTTTCCCACCAAGTCCCTCCTGCATAGAAAACTACAGGTGGTCAGCATCTTCTTTGATTAGTACTCAGGGTTTCAGCACCTCTAAAGAGCACCTGCTGGGCAGGGAGAGAGCCAGGCAGCAGAGGAAGAAAAAAAAAATCAAACGGTGATAGTGCTGATATGTCCCTCTCCCCCAGAAGTTGGGGTCCTCAGCTGCTTTCAGCCCCACCTGGCTCCCTGGAGCTGCCCAGGTTGGTGCAGCATGATCCCAGGCCATTCCCCACCTCCCCCTGCCCAGTTTTGAAGCTGACCCTGGGGCAGGAACTGTTGAAACTGCTCTGCTGAACAGTGACCCACAGTGCCACCTCTGCATCCCACCCATTCTCTTTTTCTCCTTTACAGAAAGCTGCAAAAAAGGTGGGAAATGCAGGAAGAAATCCAGCTCCCACAGTTAAAAAAAAAAAAAAAAAAAAGAGCATGTTTCCTCACTGGTAAAATCTTGTAATTTGCCCAGCTCTGTTTCCTGCTCGATTTCCCCCTTGGTTTCATTTGAATGTTTCCCCATGCAGTGATTCTGCGATACTGTGTTCCACTGCAGGTGTTGAACTATAATGTGCTTGATAATCCCCCCACTGTTGGCCACTAAGGTATTTCCAAACTTTCACCCCCAGAGGTAAGGCATTGTTGATCCTCCCTCTACATAAGGATTTGTCCACATTTTGGTTGTTGCCCTGTGGAAAATCCCCAGAAATTGCTAATTTTTTTTTTTTTTTTTGGTTTTAATTCAGAATCGGGTCACAGTTGAAGGTGTTGGTGAGCATTTCTTGCACTTAGAGGCAAAGGCCACCACTTTTCTACCCGACAGGCCCACATCTTGGGGAGGAAACACAGGTACAGGATACATGACTGCCGACTGAATGCAGGGTTTTGTTGGGTTCTTTTTCCTCTGTGTCAAAGAGTTGATCAGCTTTGGTATGAGAATGTCTTAGACTTTGCCTTCAGGACTGTGGTATGAATAGGTTTAGCAATACTGTATGTAGACTTAGTGTTAATTAAGCAGCTAGAGGAAAACACTGCCTTGTCTTAAACAATAGCTTGGTTTTGATGTAAATCTCGATTTATAGGGAGGTTGCAAAAATTGTACCCAGTTCCCCCGTATCCTCTTCCAGCTTCCCCACTTGTTAACGTTTGACACACCCCTGTGCAAGGACCGGCTGCAGACATTAACATTAATACAACGCTCACTCATAGGTCTTACTGACATTCCTCCTATGGTCCCACTAATGTCCTTTTCTGGTTCATGGTCTAATCCCTGGTCCTACCATGACGTCTTGTAAAAGCAGAAGCAGAGAGGGTCATAGTAGATGGTCTCTGTTCTGGAGAAGGTTTAAAATTGAGATGGTCCCTTTACCTCCCTTCCCAGGATACCTAGCCCCCTCCTGAATGATAGCAGCTGAGTCGGATCATAGCCCTGGGGCCTGGAGGAGCTCTGATGGAACATGGGAAACCATCTGCGTCTCCCCTTCTCTCTCTCCAAACCTCCACTGGGAATGTGGTTGAGTAAAAATTGGGTTATTACCCAATCTGTCCTAACACGTCTCTGGGGGCCAGGTAGATGGATGTCATCTGGTGTGCGTGAGAGCAGGCTGCTAAGTCACTGACTCTGCGGTTGACAAGTACACCATGCAATCAGTGCCTGCGCTGGTGACTCACGCCGCAGGTGTGTCAGGGAGCTCATCGTGCAAACCCAGCCATGTTGCATTTCCTGGTCATCTGGGCAGAGCTAAGGAACATGGGTTCTTGCTCTTGGCTTGGGATGGATCGAGGTTGTTGTTGGGTCATCTTGGGTGAAGACTGACTCTCCTCTTTGGAGAGGTGGGGGATTTGGGGTGAGGAGAGCTATCCTGAAGGTGCTTGGGGACGCAGCTAATGTGGGTAGAGGCTGGCCCAAGGTCTTTGCATAAGAAAGTGCACATGAAAAGTTTAGGAAACCCAAAGAAGACTGATTCTTGACAGTGACCGTCTAAACGGGCCCTTAAAGTCTAGCCAACCACAGAGCTCACTCTCTTCCTCCAGGAAGCCTTCTTGGCTGACCCTCACATGGTCTTCTGCGTCCAACAACAGAGAGACCATGTGAGTCTGAGCCTTTGGCCCGTAAGCCCTGCAGATAAGCACCTTGCTGTCTTTTCCAATGTGGAGAAGTCACCTGCAGAGAGTGTGGGTGATGTTTGCTGGGGGTCTAGAAGTTTTAAGGTGCCTTAAGTCTTCACAGAACACCTTTCTGTTGGCCAGGTAGTTTCTGTTCCTGCCAGGGTCTGTTTGTCTGGACTTGGCCTTTTGTCCCCTCTGTGAGCACGGCCAGCCTTCCCATAGCTTGTGTATAGAAAACAATGATTTCACCTCGCTGTCCTCATGCACCGTGGTGCAGGTGTCCTTGGTAACCGGCTGGCTCCTAGGGGAAAGGGGAGAGGATGCTGCTATCCACACCTGGTTTGTCCCTCTCCTCCGACTCCTGAAGGCCCTGCTCTCCCAGAGGCCGCAGCTCTTCGCAGATCCGTGTGGGCCCCTTCAGAATATTCACTTTGGGATAACTCACTGTGTTCCCACGGTCTGTTCTCAGGGGGCGGTTGGAGAATGAACTGCTTGGAGAACCTGCCAATAACACTTAGCAGCCCCCTCTCACCTTTAGAGGTTCCATTTTGATTTGCTTGAGGCTGGGGAGTCTGCTTGGGTTCCCCAGTTTCTGTGTTCCGCAGCCCATTCAGACAGAGATGGACACTTTAAGAAATAGGGAGTGGACTGATTTTTGACCAGCTCAAGTCTAAATTGAGGCTTCCCCCACCCCGCCCCAGCTCCCCTGGAACTTACCCAACCACAAAGCTCTCTTCCTGTCTTCCAGGAAACCTCCTTGGCTGACCCCCACCTGGCCTGGACCGCCATTTGCACTTAGGGGTTGGTTAGTCCAGGTTTTTACCTAGACATCGCGTGCCCTTTGTCCTTGGCTGAGACAGACGTGGCCGCGCTGGGGTGAATGATAAAGGAACTGTGGATCTGGGCCATGGATCCAGTCAGATCTGCAGCAGTCCTTCCCCTTGGGAGTGCGAAGTCCCCTGGAGCTTGGGAACCTCCCCTTCCGCACTGCTTCCTGGTACCTTAGCTTGCCGGCGTTTGTGTGCAGATTAATTCTCCTTCTATTTCTGGCCACCATTGTCCTAGGCGGATGTCACTGTCATTATGGAGCAGGCCGGGCCCAAGTGAGTACCCCCTCTCCCCGGGATAGATGTCTGCCGCTCACTTTGCAAGAGGACGGGACTGATCCTACATGAACGTCTTCCTTCAGCCACACCTTTAGCTAAGGACACCCTGACCCAAATCACTGGGGCTCCCTTGCTTCACTGAATAGGTTTGCCCTAAAAATAAAAAAAATGCTTCACAAAACCAACTTTGGCTGATTACGTGATGCCCAGGAGGCCTGGAGGAATCAGGAGGCAGCAAGAATGCTGAGGTGGCAGGTTCCCGTCCAGGAATGCTTTCTGAAACGTGAATCATCACCTCCTCCCGTATTTGGTGTGTTGGTACAGGTTTCTGCACAGAAGCCCTGAAACCAGGCGTTTCTGTGTGTCGTGAAACAGGCGGCTGTTCTTGTGCCGACCAGGTGGGACTGCAGTCCTGCGGTTCTGAAGCCCTGGGAACCAATGGGCCGAGAGCACACGCAGCCCAACGTTTGGGAAGGTGCTGATTCCTTATGGTTTCATTTGAATGATTATCAGATTCATTTCTTTTGCCTAAAAACTGTGACCCTGACATCGTTTCACTTTACTGAAAAGAAATTTTTGTTGGTGCACTATGATCATACATAGCAATGGGGTGCATCGTGCCACGTTCGCACATGCACATAAGTTGATCAATCCTATTCCCAGGACATTCCGTCCCCCCCCCCCCCCCCCCCCCGCTCCACTATCATCTGCTGGCTCCACTATCACCGAATTCCCTTTTATTATTATTATTTCAATTAGCGCATTATAATTGCACTCATTTCATTTTTGCCGTTTACTTTCCTATGTGTGAAAGCATAGGACTGAGAGGCCCCAGTAGGACAGACCAGGAAGGACCATGGCTGTCTGACCAGCAGATCTATCTGGAAATTGCTTAGGAATCTCAGGGCATGCTTTTTCCCCTCAGCTAAGTGCCTGTAGGCTTCTTCTTCTCCTTAATTTTTGCAAGTATTGAGTGCCTGCTGGATGCTTCATAGATACTGGTGCAACCCTTGTGGTTCTTACACACGTGGTCTCGAGTGGTCTTCGTGCCAATCAAAGGGTGACTTGAGGAGGTGGCAGTCTTTGCTGGAGGGATTCTGCTGTGCTTTATGTGTAGAAATGAAGATGCCCGAGATGCTGGCCTCTGGGGACAACTCCTTCAGGAGTGAACCACTCAGGACCTTTACATGACGATCATTGCCTCTACCATTGTCTCCCTCACTTAACTCATTTTTAAAAAATGTAAAGGTTTTTTATTGTGACAACCTATACACAACCTAAAATTTACCACCCTGATTATTTGTAAGTATACAGTTCTGGCAGCTTGAAGTGCATTCGCTTGGCTGTGCCACCGTCCACCGGGAAGACCTCCATCTTCCCAACTGAAACCTTTCAGCAAGAGTTCACCATCTCTCCTCCCTGGCCCCCGGCAGCCACCTTCTGCTTTCTCTCTCCAGGAATCGGACATATTAGGGACCTCGTGCACATGGAACCACACCGTGTTTGTCTCTGGGTGTCTGCCTTTGGTCGCCTAGCATGGTGACCTCCTCGGTTGACCCACGTGGTCATGGCTCAGGATTCCCTTCCTTCAAGGCTGAAGGCATCAGGATGTGTGCACAGACCACGTGTGCTCGGGCCTTTCCTCCTGCCACCTTGTGACTGGGAGGTGCTTTTAATTCTGAGTTGTGGTCCTCATCCAGGAAACTAAGGAGCAGCTGAGTAAGTGGGCAGCCCCCAGCTCTGAATATGCAACTCTTCCTTCTAAATTAGAAGGTTGGGGGGTCAGCATGTTCCCAAAGTCCTGATCATTTAAGCTGTTCCACTTGAAGTCACCCTGGGCCTGAGGAAGGACCCAAACATGTTCCCTGTCCCAGAGGACCTTAGGGTGCAGGTGGGAGAAGGAGGCCAGGAGACCTAGCAGAACTCACCTGCAGACCCCAACTCCTGACCTGGTGAAACAGTGAGAAGTGGGTGCTTGGAGGTGTTGGTGGGGAGCAGGGGCCGGGAGGATGGCAAATAGGCCCCCGACTTGTCAGAACTCTAGGGTGAGTCTTCTCTGCCAATGTGTCCTGCAGGGTCAACGTTCATCCATGAAGTTTGCTGAAAGTGGAATGGAGATATGTATATAATTTAAACATCTTTAACCATACAGGTGTTTAAGTAGCCTTTCTCTGCAGTCAGGTGGCTTCAGAAGTGCATCCCGGAGCGTCGTGAGCTGGCCGTCGGGTTTGCCCGGCACCTCGTGGAGAGCTGGGACCTGGCTGGGTTGGGGTGGTCACCTCCTTCTAGGACTTTCTGTCTTGGGCTGGGATTGAAAGTCCCAGGGCTCCATCCTCCAGGGGGGTTAAGATTTGTAGTAAGTGGCTTCCCTGGCCTCGGGGGGACTGTGTCTGCCTCGGTGTGGCTCTCACGGCCTCTCTGTCCCTTCCCATTCCTCGTGAGAGAAAGTGGGCTCGGAGCTGCTGTAGATGTGCTCTTTCCACTTGAGCCTCTTCACGGAGGTATTTCTCTTCACTGTTAAAGTTGGGGAGCCGTCAGTGAAGCTGTTGTTCCTGCACTTGGTTGGACACTTCCCTTGCGGCTCTCTCCTCTCTGGAGGGGAGGGTCACCTCCCTGTCACCTTGCTCCTTCACCTGCAGCCCAGGGTTGGCCGAGGGAGGTCTTCCTGACTCTCGGGGCATCTGTGGTCGTTAGCAAGCCGGCCAGGAAGCTCCGGTGTTTAGGGCTCACCAAGGAGCCACGTCTGACCCATTTCTCATCCCAGCTGGACCTGTGGGCTAGTGGCCTTTCCTGGTGTCTGTCTTCCTCACCTTCAGTGTCTTCCTTCAGGCTGTCCCCACTATTGTGAGGGGACATCCCCACTGTTGTGAGGGGACGGGCATGATCCCCCTTTTCTAAACCCTTCTTTCAGTCCCTGGCACCCTGGGCCTCTGTAGGACACTAACCTGGGGAAGATGGCAGTGTGACCGTGTTCACAGGTCTACCTGCCCCCTGGGCCATGTCACTTGTCCCTGAAATCAGGGAAGGGTTCAACAGATGAGCTCCCCCAGCCAATGCCCTCCGCCCATTGGCAGGGTTCTAGCTGGAAGGAGAGGGTCAGGCTTTCCCTGGATTCTGCAAAAGGAAATGAAGGCCCTTAGGAAGCGGGACAGATGCAGGGCCGTCCCACCCCGTGTTCCTGGGATGGGTTGGAATACTGGATACTGCACCGACATGCATGCTGCTGGGGCAGGGAACCAGTTGTGTCTGCCTGGTACCTAGGAGAGTGCCCGGGACACCTTCGCGTTCAGTAAAAGTTGGCAAACAAATGAACCGCGGCAGGCCCTTCCTGGGACTCTCGGAGCCTTCGTCTGTTTTGGCTTGGGGACATCTTCTTGCTCCATCAGAGAGCTGGCAGTTTGGCTCTTGGGTTGCTAAATCCAGCCTTGCAGTTGATCACTCGTGACTGGTTCTGGTGACAGAATTATCACTGGAATAGCAACTCGGTGCTTGGAATGGCACCTCTTACCTGGAATTTCTTCAAAGAAGGGAAAACATGTTACCTAATTTGAGCTCCTGTGGACTAATGGGGCTGCTCCAGTCTGCTTTGGAGAGGCGGATTTTGTTCCTCTCCTGGTGTGAAAAGCCCGGTGACAGGAGCCGGGGGTGATGGATCTGGGCAGACTTCTGGGCTTCTGCACCGACAGCCAGCGAACTGGAGGCAGGGGACTGAGAACCAGGGAGGCCAGACCCGGAGCTGGTCCAGGAGTGCACACACAGGCAAATTCATTCCGGATGGCTCCTTTGGGTTCAGACACTCGTGTGCCACCAGGAGGACGTGTCTGGGTGCTCCATGTGAGAGACGGCTTTGATCCCCAGGCTGCGGAGTTCCAGGTGGGACCCACTGTTGCTTGTTTGTCCTCTGGCTACACAGGTAGGCTTTGTTTGAGGAGCAGTGACTCATGCTCATGGGTTGTGTGAGCTCCTGGAGGAAACCCTGCTGCTCTGGCAGGTGAGACCAGCTGTCCTTGTTTGCCATTGTTTTGGAGAAAAAAAAAATCTCATTGTCATTGAGGTAGACTCTTCTGTCTAAGCTTGAGTAGGAATAGCCTTTTTAGGGGGTGAAGTGGAGGCGACGGAGGGGCTGTTTGACCCAGTGGGAGTGCTAGCCACTGTGCTTGGTATCGCCCCATTTACCAGACGGGGACGCTGAGGATCCGGGTGCTTATGATACTTGTGCAAAGTCCCCCTGAAGGTCAGTGCGGAACCAGAACTTGATCTGCTTCCAAGTTGGGCACGTGACTGCATCCACCTAGTTGCTAGCTGTGAGCTTGTGTCCCGGTCTCCTTTGGAAAGTGCCATTAGTCACAAATAAATGGATGTCATCCTGTTTCTGTTGCTATGATGCATCTTTGCCATTTTCTCCCAGGAACCCCCTGGAAGCTTTAAAACAGTGTTTCTTTCTTCTGCCTTCTCAGGGCAGAAGTGAGACCTGCCACCTTTTAGGAGTGAATGAAGATAAGACAGTGTCTCAGTGTTAAAGTAATGAATTCCAAAACCAGTGGAGAGGTTCATTAACTAGACTCTCCTCTATGAGAAATGCTCATTAATGGCTCCCCAGGTTCAAGATTCCCCCAGTTTACCTCTTTTGTTTGCCATTCTTCTTGTTCCTCTCTATGGATGTGAAGTCTGGTTTGGAGAGTCAATCATTGCATGTACTTTTTGATGGGCAGGTGGTGGAGTCAGGATCCAGTGTGTCTTCAAAGCCTGTACATTTCCTACACCATTTGCTTCGGACATTGTGTGTGCCCAGTATGCATATCAGCATTGTTGATGCCCGTGAAGGTCGGTGAAGTGGGGGCTTGTTTTGCCTCATATTTACATCCCCCGTGATTGCTGGCCTTTAAATGTGATGATCCCGGGGTGGGGACGTCTCCTAGCATCCTGAATAACCAATGAAAAGGCTTGTGAGATTGGATGCAGGTGTTGCAGTGGATTGGGATGGCAGACACCCGTCATAAGGTGTTCCATAGCAGTGTTGTGCTCGGGATCCTCTGGGCAGAACAACGTCTTTCTGTCAACCAGGCTGTGCACGGTACTCCCTGACCTGAGCTGAGCCTCCAGAAGAGCTCCATTGCTGGGCTTGCTGTTCAGATGGGCTGAGGGTGTGGAAGCCTTGCCCACCTGAGCTGACTCGGGTCAGCTGCCATGTGCCCTGCCTTTCACATGCAGAACCTGTGAGTGGAAATGATTGGGGGGATGGAGAGTGGAGTCCCTGGTGGCCTCCTCCAGATTGGGGCATTGGAATTTGGAGGATGCCTCATGCACTGGACGGAGTAGAGTGCATCTTGCATCCCTGCTTCCCCATACTTCCCCTCCCCCCTCTAGCTCAATCCTTTGCAAGCCTAAAATCCTGGCTCAGTGGCTCTGTCTGCTTAGGCTATAGCTCTGCACGGATGTTGTTGGGTTTAACTGGGGGAAGAGAAGAGTTTCCATTCCCTAACCAGGAGGTCCACTTCCTGTTTTGGCTTTTTTTCTTTGAAGTATAGAGTTTGGACTATGGCTTTCTTGGCTTACGTGCGACAACTTACGTAAAGGTGGTGTGCACACTTCGGTGTGCAAGACAAATATGATGAATGAGCCCAGGAATTTCCACGGGCTCGAGCGTAGGTGTGGGGAAAGGAGGTAGGCAGCACCCTCTGGTTCTTCCTTCCTGGGGTCTGGAATGAGCTTGGCTCAGCTCCTTTCCCCAGTATCTTGACAGGTTCTCCTGGGCCACACCTTCCATCTCCCTTCCTTCCTCTCCCAGGGCATAGTCAGTGATCCTCAGCTTTGGAGGTGACATTGAACCCATCATTCTTGTCCAGTGGATGTTGCAGGTGATACGTGAATAAACTCACCAAGGTGCTCACTCTTTTGGCAGAGCTTACTAATTGTACATACTGACATGAGCCCTGCATGCCCCTTCTCTGATTTCAGTCCCAGGAAAGCCTTGATGCATACGGGGTGACTCTGTTGGTGGGAGGGAGGCCCACGATGCACTCCTGTGGGGTGTGTGGCTGTGGTCCCACTGGAGCCGGCTCAGCAGGCTGTGACTCTGATGCAGACATAGCTTGCTCTCTGCAGGTGCTACGGGCCGCTGTCTGCCATGGTCCTGAGAACCATGTGCCTCCAGCCCCCGAGTCTGGATTTCTATCCACAGGTCCCTGGTTGTCACCTGCCTTTGGCTTTGGGCACATGGCACCTCCCGTCAAGCCTCAGCTTCCTTTCTGTGCTTTGGAACCCGCTGATGCCTGGTTCTTTTTAGCACAGGAAGTGTCTCCTTATTTCCCTCAAGTCCTGCGGATGGCAGAGGAGGAGGAAGGCAGGGTCTTTCTCTAGTATCACCCAGCTCTGTCAGCAGCACCCCTTAATCCCCTGGAGAAGTACTCAAGCAAACAAATGGTCCTGCCGGGCGATCATTCATGACAAGTGTTTTTTTTTTTTTTGGTCACGGATTGAACCCAGAGGCACTTAACCACTGAGCCACATCCCCAGGCCTTAGTGAGACAGGGTCTCTTGCTAAGTTACTTAGGACTTTGCTAAATTGCTGAGGCTGGCTTTGAACTTGTGATCTTCCTGCCCCTGGGATTATAAGTGTGCACCACTGCACCTGGCTTGGCTGTCTTTTTATATGGTGAGTAGTTGGAAGCCTGAGTGACCCTTTTCTCCTGTGGTTTGGAGAAGGGTATTTATTTGTGGGCTTAGGGGTGCCTGCTTGTCCTTTCCAGGGCTTACACTGGGGCTCAAACTGCCGTCAGAGAGTTGATCTCCAGAACCTTCCTTTTGGTCAGAAGGGAGTCCTGTTTTGTGTGCTGGGAGGAGCACATCTTGGATTTGGGATGCAAACCTGGCGCTGCAGACTGACGCCGCCAGGAGCCCCGACCCAGCTTTCCCTGTGGGGCCGCGTGTGCTCGCCCTGCAGCGGCTCCCAGGCACAGAGATGCCTTGTCACAGCCCGGATTGTTCTGGGCCACTCCCCCCACTTCCCACCCTGAACACCCTCCCCTCCCCTTAGGAAAAGAAACCCCCCCCCTTCCCTCTCTCAGCATCCGTGTCTTTAAGAATCGCCTCCATTGTCGCCTGGGACAGAGAGCGCTCTGTGAGTGTGCGGGAGGCCTGTCCTGGGGACGCCCCCCCTCCCCATCAAAAGACCATCCGGAACAAGCTCCCCATTCTCCTCTGGAGAGGGTCCCTCTGTCCCAGGCCAAGGGACTCTTAAGGGAACGTTTATCCCGGGACACTCGGTTTACAAAGCCTGTTGCAGTGTCAGATAAACTCGCTCAGCCCCACGGTGGGGGGCGGGAGAAGGACAAAACCCCCTTTATTTTCACCCCCGCAGTGAGACCAATAAAGACTTTGTGCGAGAGACCAGGGGTCTGGGCAAGCAGAAGAAGGGGGTCTGTGTTGGCATTGCTGCCGGACAGCGCCACAGCTTATTATCTTATCATTTGGGTTTTATGGGGAATCTGGGCGTGGGGCTGTGAGAGCAGCTCTTCCATCGGGAGATGAGCCCACTTTTCCACCTCCCTCCTCTGTTGTAAGTTGGTCTTGGCTAGCCAGGGAGAATCCCCAGGGTGCCCCCCCACCCATTGCTTTTTGGAATAGAGAAAGATTCACCGATTCCGAGGACCTGGCTCTGTGTGTGTGTGTGTGTGTGTGTTTAAGAATCATGGTCTCAGGGACTCTGGGCCATTTAGAAGCATGGGGTAAATGCATACATGCACATCCAGGGTGCAGAGCAACGTGGAGCCCCTGCGTGTATGTGGCTCCCCCTGAGAATACTCTTGATCATGAGTGACATAGGGTTTTACTCGGTGTATATATAAACAGAACATTCTGCGATTGGCCCTTTGTGAAAGAAGGGCATCAGACCACTGTTTGTTGAACATCTAAGTGCCCAAGTTGGATCAGCATCTCCTTCATCTGAGGACATCTTTGCAAGGCTCAGAGAGGGAAAGTGCCTTCCCAGCCATGTTTGAGGTTCCGTCCCTGCTGGGCCTGAGTCCCAAGCCGCCTCGCCTGGCACTGGCTGGGAGTCGGCCACTGAGGTTCAGGTGAGTGAAGGTGTGCGTTCTCGGTGGCCCCCGATCCCTCCTGCTTGGGTGTCTCTGGAGGACTCGGCACATACCTCTGGTGACAGAGGCTGAGCCTGCGTCCATTCAGTGTGGGCTGGGAGAGAGGCACCGGCCTGCTACAGCAGCTGGACTTGGGGACCTTGCTGGAATGCTGATCCAGGAGGACCCTCCCGCTGACATCCTAGAGAGAGGAACCCTAGCCCTGCCCCAGCCCCAATCTGTGACCCTTTCCTCATTGTTACTCTCAGGAGGTGTGTCGGGCCCTGCCGTCCTGGGCAGGACGCTGGAGTGGCGGGGGCTCCTGAGTTCCATTCTGTGCCTCCTACGGGGGGAGGTGGGGTGCAGTTGTTTGAGAAGGGCCTTTCCCAATGGGCTTCCTGGCGTAGTCCAGAGTTCCTGTTCACACAGGACAGTTGTGGGCGGACCTGAGGTCGTTCCCGAGCCTGCCTGAGGGTCATCCTGAAATGCGGGAAGTGATGGAGACAGACCCCCGGATGGTAGAGGCTTCTGGGCTCTGCAGACGCACAGCCTGCAGGAGGTGGGGCCTGATCTCAGAAAGCACTGTGTGCTGCGGTGCAGGTGTCTGGGTGCAGGTGAGGTGCGAGGAGAGTGGTTTGGGGAATTCGGGATGTAGCTGAATGCAGTCTCTGGGAGAAATGAGCCTTGCTCCCTCCCACAGCGCTGTGGACAGGTGGGTCCAGTGGCAGGACACATCAAAGGGTTGGCTAGATGGAAGGTTTCATGCTCATCCTGGGAGGGGGGTGCTAGGGATGGGATGTTGGAAGAGGGGTGAATGCTAGATGTGGAGGAACAGCAGCAGCCCCTTCTTGGACAAGAGGGCAGGTCCCCCCATCCTTGGTATTTTCCTGGACTAGACCTAGAACCTGAGGATTGTGGTGCTGAAGCCACTGCCAACCGTGGGAACAGTCACCATGGACTCTCACGCCAGATGGGACAGTGTCATCCAGAAGGGGGGCCACACAGCAGATGGGAATGGGGATGGACTGGGTTCTTGCCCCACCCCCAACTCCCGCTCAGTCGCCCCGGCAGGTGGCTGCTCTCCAGGTGTGCCTGGTCACTTCTCGTCTTTGCCACACTGAGAACCCTCACTTTGTGCAGGTAGATATTTAGAGCCTGCAGGTTTCGGTTTCATCTACCTGTAGATTGGTTGGGTAAAGGAGGAGGCTGAGAGTCCTATTGGACCAAAGTTTGAATGATATGGGTCTCAATCATTGCATGTCCTTTCTTCCATAGGTGACCTTACAGATGTACCCCTGTTTTGTTTCTTAGGCAAAATACCAGCCATGCACTCCAAGGTTGCGTCTGGCTCTAAAAGTAAACCAGCGGCCTGCCTGGGACATGGGTGGGTGTGGCTTTCCACGTGTGTGTGAGTGCATGGCCTCCCTTGGCTCCTGGTTCTTTCCTCCTGTCTCCCTGCAGCTCAGGTCCCTCCTGGCTGTTTCGTGAGTCCCCTAACTTTCCACCCTGCCCGGGGGAGGGTGGGGTCTTGCAGGGGTGGCCATGAGGACATGTCTGCAGGCCCATTTGGCCCACACAGCCTTATCGAGGGCAGCAAGAGGCAGGCAGGGGCAGTTTGCAATCCTGTCACAGAGCTCAGAGGTGGTGGACTTTGCTATTTCCTCTGCCCTACAGGTGGTCAGGGAGTGGGCAGTGCTGCAGGCTGGGTCTGGCCCAGAGCTGATGACCCTTGCGCTTCTGTGGCTACTGTCTCCTCCTGCCTGCTTTCTCACCTTCCAACCTGGAGGCTCTGGGGACCATCTTGCAGACTTGGGAACCTCTGAGGCTGAGCAGACCAGGCGCCAGCCTGAGTTTGGGGAGGATGACATGCGCGTCTCGTTTTGGCTCGCGGCCCCTGCACACTGGTGCATCCCACCCTCCAGTGGCCCAGGAGAGCGGGGCCTCTGCAGCAGCAGCCCCCTCCCTGGCACATGTGGGAGCTGCGCGGAGCTGGCATTGGGGGCGGGGGCCATTGCCTGCCCGTCCACCTCTTTCATGGCTGAGGTTGGGGAGGAGACTGTTGATGAGAGACGTGTTTTGGAGCCTCCTTCCTTTTTATGTCCACACTGCCAGTTACCACCTGCACGCGAGCTGGCGGCGGAGGCTGGCTGTTCTGAGTCAGGTGACAATGCGGCCTTTCTCTGGAAGACACAGTGGCACCTGATGGCAAGGGCAGGGGCGGCTTCTGTAGAGAGCAGGCTGTGTTTCTCCCCCCTCAACAAGAGATTCCTGTTCTTTCCTGGGGGAGGGAGCCCTTAGCACAAGGGAGACTTCAGACAGGCAAGGCCGGGAGGGCTAGCGGGTTGGTGGCAGGAGGTGGGGGAGCAATGTCACTTATTAGGTCTATGAAAACAATACGGGGTTTGTCTCCTGGGGGTGGTGGTGCCTGGAGAGGCAAGCCAAGATGGGCCCGAGCGAAAGAAAACAAGCCCAGGTCTGACGAAAACGTGGTGACCCCGAAGAGCAGGGAGAAAAGCACCTTTGTTTAGGGCGGTCCGGGGGGAGGCTGGGTGGTCAGGAGGTCGCTGGGGGAATGGCGGCCTCTGTGCAGAGAACCTGGGCGCCTAGAGGGGCTGCAGGAGTCCAGACTCCCAGCTTGATGGGAGTGTCTGGGGTGGGCCAATCCCCCGGGCACTGCAGTCTGGACTGGGTTTGGGGGACCTCTTTCTTATTAGCTCTGTTCCTGAGGGAGGCTGGAGAGACGCTATCACACCCCAGGGCTAGTGCAGGAGGATGGACGGAGGGTCCATCCTGATGTGGAAGGCCAGGCCTGCTGCTCACCATTCTTGCATGATCTGGGGCATAGAAGCCCCTGGAGCCCAGGGACAGGCCCTGCAGACCTGCGGGGAAAGGATGTGCTCCAAGCACCAAGGCTTCCCTGTCTCAGGGTCACATCCGCCTGCCTGACAGCCTTGGAGGGTCACTGTCCTTTGTCCTTGCTTTATAAAGTGCCAGAGCCTGCCAGGCGTGAAGATTAGGTGACTCAGCTCAAGGTCACACACCTGCCAGCGCGGCTCCATCAAACTCCATCCCCAAGTCGAAAGTGTGGTCTCTGCTGCCTGCCACCTGAGGGCAGGGGTCTGACCAGAGGTTTTGGATCAACTGATGTGCATTTTCTGCATTTGAGGGAGAGCAGGACAAGGCAGCAGGTCACCTGGGGGAGGAGCAGGGCTCACCCTTGGTGCCCCTGACACCCATCTGGGGAGCACCATCTGCGGCTCTCCGCCCCTCTCCTGGGGGTGGCCCAGCCCACTCGGGTCCCCAGTGGCCCAGTATGCACTCTGCACTGTTTCCCTTCTGGCCCACCCTGGTCTTCCCTGGACATTCCTGGAGGTCTGCTTTCCACCTGGGCTCCTGAAGACAACCACTTGGGCAAAGGCGGAGCCAGCAGGACCTGTTCCTCCCCTGGAGGAAAAGACCTGCTACCCCAGCAACTGACCCGGGTTGGTTCCGGCTGCTTAGCGGGGCCTCTTTGTTGTTGGTATGGGTGGGGGGGGGCCCTAAGCTGAGGAGGGAGCAAGGAGAGAGATGTTGCCTGGACTAGGTTTGAGGTTTACTTAGGGACAAAGGAGAACCAGAAGATGCTCTTCTGCCAGGTTGGTCTCTTCCCGGCCCCTCTGCAGCGAGCCTTGGTTCCTGAGCTGTTCCTTTGGCTCAGGTTTTTAGCGCCCTCAACGCTCTCCTGCTACCTGCTCACACGGGAGGCATGTCACCTAATGGTTCCTCAGCTCCCACCCTGAGCCAGGCTCTGTGGCTTCTTCCCTGCTTACCCGATACTGTGAGGGGTCCCTGCTTTCATTCCGGCTTTCCTGGTAGGGCCAGATGTTGAGGATCTGCGGGCCTCACAGCCGTGAGAGCCTGGACTTTAGACCAGCGCTCCAACTGGGAAGGCCAGGCCAGTCCTTCTGGGATGTCGCTGCCCCCTGGGGACTCCTGCCCCACACCATGGCTCCACCTTTGGGCTTCTCGGCACCATTTTTCAGCCCGTGGTGGTAAGGGTTCTCAGCTACCTTGACTTGCTTTTTAAGTGTACCGAAAAGGTTGTAAGCTGGGAAATAGGGCTCTTTATGTTACTTTGTGCCCTAAAGCATAGGGCACAGTGCCAGCACCTGCCAAGGTCTCTGTATGTACCTGCTGAATGGACAGGACAGGACTAAAGGCCACTCTGCCTGCCTGTAACATGACCTTGTCTGATGTCTTGGTCTCTTCCCGGCCCTCTGCAGCAAGCCTTGGTTCCTGAGCTGTTGCTTTGGCTCAGGTGGAAGATGGTGGAGACGCTTATTTTAACTCTGGGTCAATTAGAGATTGGCTTTGGTGAAGCAGGCCGGGTTCCTGACATTTTACTATTTAAATCATATTTGTTTTTTAAAAAGCAACTTTGAATTTCAAAAACACTTGCATTTGTTGCATCTGTTCAGCATCTTTCTGCAGGTGAGAAAGTCAAGGTCAAGGCTGGGCATTGGGGATATACCCACCACCAAACAGCTGGGGGGCTGCTTCTGTCTGATCATGAGCTCCATCCTCTATCCAGTCCCCCACCTACCTGCTGGAGTCTCCAGAGCCGGAGGGACAAGGGGTATTCCTGATAAAGTTGGTGAAGGCAACAGGCTCCAGGCTTCATTCTTTTCCCACTGAGCTGCCTGTCTGATCACCAGCTTCCCCACCTCACCCCCACCTGTGCTTCTAAGCCAGCTTTACTGAGGTGTAATTTACATACTGTGCACCCACCTATAGTTAAAAGCACAAGTCTGAGAATTGCAGTCAGCTGGTAGTTTTGCAGCCATAACCACGAGAGAGTTCTGAGTCATTTCCACGGACCCCAGGCCTTCCCTCTTGCTACTTTGCAGTGCCGCCTGTTACCAGCCCTGGATCTGCTTCTGTCTCTGCAGATCGGCCCTTCGGGGACACGTACCGTGAATGGAACGACACACAGGGTCTTTTGTGTTTTCCTTGGCTCAGGATAATGTATATGAGAAGGTGGCCCTCACCCACTTTTCCTGGAGCTTCGTGGGTGCAGGCTGGTGACTTCCAGGCAGTGAATGGGTTAACGGGAACCGAGGCTGAGATGGGCCGGTGGGGGTTGCACTTGGGGTCTGAGTTGTGTCTTGTCTTCCCTGCTTCCTGCCCAGGCTCCCTGACCTGGCTTTCCACCTTCCCAGCCAGTTTTAAGGACCTGGCCGCCTCCTTCCGGGCCCTTGTGGCTTAATTAAGTCATAATGACAGACAGAGGAGGCCTGTTTCCTGGCACTTAAAGTAAGTGGAAGATTGGAACGTGGTCCAGCCCTCCTCTCAGCCAGGCAGGGTTGAGTCTCCCATCTCACTGCTCCTGCCCCACCAAGGAGGGTCTGGGAGCCTAGTACCTGCTTCCAGGTCTTGGAGGAGGGCTCCTTGCAGCTGACTTTTAAGGCTATTGCTTACAAAAAATAAATAAATAAATAAATAAAGTCCATTTATTGTTATTTGTAGGCATCTTCCTACCGTCCCAACCCCAAGCCTAGGAGACAGGGAGGGCGGGCCCATTTATTCACTTAGCAAGCTCCTGCTGAATGTCTGGCCTGGGGGAGAAAGTGAAAGAGCCCAGGCTTCCCCAGTTCACAGCCAGAGGTGGAGGAGGAGGTGGGAGAGGAGCCCCATGAGGCGGTGGCTCTCCCTTAAGCCCTGGCTCTCCCTTGGTGGTGCTTAGAAAGTCCACCTTGAGGGTCAGAGTGTGGGGGAGGAAGAAGGAACCTGGGCAGGGGGAACTCAGGTTGGGGTAGAGGGCACACAGGGGTGCTGGGGGTGGTGAGGAGTCACAGGGCCCCCACAGTCAGGAAAGGCAAGAAGTGCGCTGATGGCTCGTCAGGATGCTGATTTCGGCTCCTGGTGGATTTGAGTGAGGGGCTGTGGTTAAGCAGGCTGGGCTTCTGTTGGGGAGGGTCGGTGATTTTCTCTGCTCTTGGAGATACCTTGGGGGTCACCTCTGCTTCTACTTAG
Source organism: Callospermophilus lateralis (assembly GCF_048772815.1). Taxonomy (NCBI): domain Eukaryota; kingdom Metazoa; phylum Chordata; class Mammalia; order Rodentia; family Sciuridae; genus Callospermophilus; species Callospermophilus lateralis. Next base: position 8,127,048 of record NC_135315.1, read on the forward strand.
TTCATGTTTGTTTTTCAGAACACTTTGCATCCGTCTCACTGGAACTCCAGCTCCCTGCCATGCTTTGACAAGTCTGGTCATCTCTTGTATCCCTAGTCCCTGTTGGGGTCTTGCAGAATTATCATCTTGGAGTGGTGTTGGATTCCTGCCTTTTCCTTAATCTTTTGTGTTCATTTTCTACATTCTCACACCTTAGTTTATCGTTGGTGCTGGTGCAGTGGAGTGAGTACTGTGGCTTGCTAAGGGACCTACTGAGAGTATGAGATGTTAACTTCACTTAATCCTGTTATGTAACTGATGCTCTGAAACGGGTTTCCCTCCATTTGTCTTTTGGTCACCCTGGTGCCTTGGTAACAGGGTGGCAATTGCGCCAGGTGAGGGTGTGGGGAGTTTGGATTGCAGCAGGTGAGCAGCTGGGTGGGAGGGCTCCTGGCCAGTGGCTAGCAGGAATTGGCCAGGAAGCAGTGTCCTGGCACATGGGGCCTGGGGCTGTGCCGGTGTATCCTGGCCTCCGCTTCCTCCCTTCTCTGTTCTCAAGCTCCCTGTCCTGAGGATCTCTGAAGACTCTTCCCTTCTGCTCTTGAACCTGTGTGACACCCAGCTGCCTCTCACAGACTATCTGTCCCCTTACGTGGATTTCCACATTCAGAGTGGAGTGAGGAATTTGGGGAGGTGCTCAGAGGAGAAGCGTGAATCTCTAGGCTTGCTCGGTGTCCCTGGGGGACCCCTTTCCATGTTGGCTCTCTGTCATTCTCCTGCTCTCTGCCCCTGCCTCCTCATCCTGGAAGGACCACTGGGCACAGGGAGAATCGCACAGGAGTGTGGGGCCTCTGCCTGGGATTCCTTCCAGCCACGGAAAAGTCATCTTCCTTTCTTAATCCAGTGCAGGCTCAGGACGTTGGAGTGTTATGCAAACAGCCCTCCAAAGAGAAAAGCGGCATTGTCCTCCCCCTGCCAATGGCCTGGCCTCAAGAGCCACCAATTTCCCTGGCTGAGAATTGCCAAGTGCATTTGCAGAGAGAGATTGTGTGTGTGTGTGTGTGCATGCACACGTGTGTACACACAGCACGTGGTGGGTGTGGCTGAGCTCTTATCCCCAAAGAGCGCTTCTGGATGATTACTGTTGTGAGAGGAGAGGAGGAGACAGGAAAGGTCAGGGAGGAGTGAGTTGCAGGTGACTCGGCCGAGGCTGCTGGTGTTAATGCTCATGGAAACCCTCGGGTCAAAGAGCATCCGATCTGCAAGGTTGAGAGTGGCCTAAAGATGAAGCATGCCCAGTGTCTCCCTGAAGGCCTTGTCCAGTGTCCTGCGTCTGTGATATAACCACGGGAGCTTCTGCCCATCCCCCCTCTGCACTTTGACACCTGAGTCATCTTCCCGTGCCACAACCCGCCGCCTTGAGGACTCCAATGGTGCTCGAGAACCAGCAAGCCGGGAACCACTGTTTTATTAACTAGCTTCACCTTTGGGCTGTTGAGTTTTTCACCAGGAGCAATAAATTGCTTTATATGTTGGTACCTTTTTAAAATTTCAACAACAGGATCACCTGTTCTGGCTTGAGTCTCCCGGCTGAGGGTCATGACCCTTAGTTCCTGGAGACCCTGGTGAGGTGGGGGACAAACGAAAGACATGCCTCCCATGCCTGGTCCCTTGGCTGGTGCCCTGTGCAGGTGGGAGCAATGGCCCTCTGTGGCACTGGTCAGTGGGGTGAGGTGTTGGCTTGCTGTCCATCTTCTGGGCCTCACACTGTTCCTTGATTCATCCCCCTGAACTTCAAAGAGAAGCTCTCATTTTTTTTTTTTTTTTTAAGTGATCTTTTGCTTTTCTGGCATTGGGCACAAGGTCCAAGTGGGTCGTCATCTCCCGACCTGCCCCTCTCTGCCGTCTCCTAGCTTTCACTCAAAGCCCTTCTTTGGTGCATGGTGAAGCCCTCTCCTCCTCCTCCTTCTGCCCACCTTCCTCTTGGGATATTCCTGTTTCTCACTCCTTTTCCCAGTGAAGGGGGACCAAGCCCAGCAACAGGCATGGACCAAGGAGACCGTCGGCTCAGAGACAGAGGCCAGCACAGAGGCCACTTGCCGTGTGAGCCTGCTTCGCCTCCACAGCACAACATTGTGAAAGTAGGTTCACGGTGGCCAGGGACTGGGGAGGGGGTGGGGGTGACTGATGGGAAGATCCGGAGTTTCTGTTTGGGGAGATGGTTGGGACCCAGAGCTAGATACTGGCGATGGCTGCACAGTGCTAGGAATGGACCCGTGCCCCTGGGTTGTACACTAGAAAATGGTCCAAGTGGTGGGGTATGTGGTGTGCGTGGGGGACAAATGCTCAGGGAGCACAGGAGCTTCGAGACGAGGCTTATCCACCAGCAGTCAGTCCCTGACTTGTGACGGTTGGACTTGGGGCTTTTCCATCTTACCCTGGTGCAAAATTGCTCTGCCGTCAGTGGATCTGGATTAGGTCTTGCCCTGGGCTAGGGCCATGTGGTGTGGTTCTCAGTCCTGTCTCGAGTTGCAGGGCAGTGGCAGTGGGCCCTGGATCCCAGGGTGCCCTGGGTTGCTGAGGGCGGATGTTCGTAGGTTAGCTGTGTAAAAATGCATTTTCGATTCATGATATTTTCAACTTCCGATGGGTTTGTCAGGATGTAGCTGCACTGTAACTTGACGAGACCTCGGTTTGACTTCCTGATGTTACTCAGCTGTCTGGCCTTTTGGGGCCCTGACCTTAAGATTGATTAAGAACTTTTTTTTTTTTTTAGTTGTAGGTAGACACCATTATCTTTATTTCATTTCTATGTGGCGCTGAGGATCGAACCTAGTGCCTCCCGTGTGCTAGGTGAGCACTCTACCATTGAGCCACATCCCCAGCCCCAAGAACCTTTTTTGTGGACACAATTTTAAGTGGGTTATTTTTTTGGCAGCAGGAGATTTCTGGTGCAATGAGGAATCTGTTGTCCTGGTTTCTGGAGACGGTGGCCACATCCTCAGGGTGAGGAGAAGGTGGCGAGGGGACTGTCTCCAGTGCTTTGTAAGAGTATCCCAGCTGCCCTGGTCCAGGGGCCCTGGCCCTTCCTCCAAGGCTGCCCCTTCCTACTTAAAAAATATTAGAAGTTTAGTTTTTACAACTGTATTGCTATGAGCACATGAGGTGAATATGACACATTAAAACATTTTCTTCAGCCTAAAAGTGTGTGTTCTTTTGTCCTTATTTTAAGTGAAATTAAAACATGTGTGGCCCTTTGAAGTACCGTGGGTCCTGGCGCGTGTCTCCTGGCCACGTGGTAGTCAGCCCGGGTGGCAGCAGCCTCCTCTGGTTGGTCCCATGCCCGGGGCATCTCTGATCCTGTGGCCTTTGTCCTTCCTCTGAAGCAGCTGCGGTGTCAGGATCTGCTGTGGCCCCCAGACTGAGCCCTTGCTCTGAGACAGGGCCCCTGAAGAGTGGCTGCAGCCCCTACCAGGACCTTAGCTCTGGGACCCTGTCCCCACTTCCCAGTGCCTGTGGATGTGAGCTGTGGCAGGAAGGACTTTGTCACACACAGCCCCAAGTGCGGGCCCTGCTAGGCCCTGCTTCAGGATTAGATGGATCTTCTCTGGGGCAAAGAATGCGGTTCTCTCTATTCTACATACATCATTTGGGACTTAAATGGGGTTCAGCAGATCCATTCTTCTTGTGGAAATGGGAAAGGTTGTTGTATTATCGTTCTCTGCCCAGGAACTATTTCGGGGAGATTGTTTTTTGACAGAAAATATTTTGTAGGGCAAAACCAGACTGAGCCCAGAAAATTGGAGCAAGAGTGTTTCCACAGGGTTTTGGTCTGAAAGTAAAGTAGTTGCAAAAGGTTGGTGGCCACTCCCTGTTGTGTCATTTTTGCATGGTGACCCTGCCCTGGTAGCTCAGCTGTCACTCTGCCTGGTGGCAGGGAGGACCCAGGCACCTCTGAACTTGGGGGTGGGAGCATTGCTTGGGTCTCCTCCTCAGCCTTGTGCTCGCAGCCTCCGTGAGTTTGTGAAAAGGGCTGCCAGCCAAGGCTGGGGACAGAGTGGCCAGAATGAATTGCAGGGAGAGAAGGGCAGGTCTCTTCTGGTGCCTCCGGGAGGTGGGGGCACAAGTGTGCATACACATGTCCACGCAGGGGCAGCACGCACTCCACCTTGCCTTTTATGGGGGTGCTCAGCAGCAGATGGAACTGAACCCCGCGGTGCATAGGACTCAAAATTTCCAAGAAGAGCCGCTGGCTGCAGGCCTCTGAGGGGGCTTTTCCTTGTGGCTGGCCTGAGCCCCAACTCCTGGGGACCCACCTGAGCTCAGTCAGTGGCATTGGCACCAAGTGCAGCCCACTTCTGGGCTATCACGGGCAGGACTCCTGGGAACAGGTTCATGTTTGGCTTTTGGGAGGTGCTGTTCACAAATAGGAGCCACCCTGGGTCTCTAAGTCGCCTGTGCTACAAATTCACATGCAGCCGTGAGAAGTTTCCTTCCACTTACTGCAAGAAGGGGAGAGGACCAGCTTGCTGAGTGCGGGGGGTGCTGTAACGAGGCATGTATAAGGAGATGTCTGTGAGCATCGTATGTTCCGTGGCACCATTTCCTATTCTCAGGGCTTGGCATGTGGTGGGAGCCCCAGGCACCTGCAGGATGAGCAGGGCAGATTTGTGGCTCTACTTTGTGTGCCTCCAAGCACCTGCTTACTGACACCCCTATTGACCAGCATGAGCATTCAGAGTGTGAGGCTGAGAGCCAGTCTCCTGCAGGTCTTAGGGCTCGGGTGCTTTCTGGGGTCTGGGGGAGCCTGGGGCTTGCTTCCAGAGCCTGCCTGCCCCGGGACAGGTCCTTTGCAGCCAGACTCTTGGGTTCTGGTGCCCTCTAGTGTTCAGATCGTATTATTGCAGGTTTGCGGACAAATTCACCAAAGTCAAATGGGCTTGAAAAACTAAAATCCTGGATCTGCCTTTCTTCACTCTGGTGGGGAACTCTGCTTTAGAAAAGTCACGTGTCATTGGCAAACCATTAAACATGCTTATAACTAGCTTGTTGTCAGAAGGATTTAAGGTAGTTTAAGAAAACGTCATTTTTTAATGAGTTAGGAAAATCAAGGTAGAAAAACGTAAGATAAAGGCATGGGAAAAGTTGGGATAAAATGTTCTGCGGTAGTTCCTATGTCATTGCAAGGCTGTTGTGGATATGATCCAGAGTAGTCAGAATGTTCTAGATCTTTCAGTTCTCTTTAGATGGCTTCATCTGTGTGCCATCACTGGTGCAGACGGTGACCCGGGAACCCCTGGCTCCCCAGGATGCCTCACCTTCTCTCAGGAAATTCTGAGCTTCAAGGAGTTTCTGGGTTCTTGCTGTCACCTTCCACTGAGAGGACCCGGGATGTAAGCACCACAGAGCAGGTCTGTAAAGATGACTCGGAGGAAGGCTGTTGGGTGTCATGGAGATGTTCTGGGAGCACTGGAGCTGGGTCCCCCAACCTGAGCCCATCTGGGCAGCTGGAGGGCTGTGGAGCCCAGCTAGGCCACCCTGAGTTACTGACGAGTTGCACAGAGCCTGGGAACTGGCATTCCTGACAAGCTCCCTGGTGATACTGCTGGTCGGGGATCCCGCCCGGTCTAGAAAGAACAGGTGCACGGCCTCTTTCTCTCTCCCCTCCATGAGTGGCATGCTGGCAGCAGAGCTTATGGTGACATTAACCTGAACAGTGTGTGAAGCTCTGCTTTGCCCTTCCAAGCTAGCTAGGACAGCTAGCTCCTCTCTGCAGGTGGCAAAGGAAGATACCTCACAGAGAAGGGGCATATGGGGCTTGCCCTTGGCTGCAGCCATATCTCTACTCTGCCCTAATGTCACCTTCTCCTGATGCAGCTGGATCTGTTCTATACACGAATGACACTCTCTGCTAGAGTGTTCAGATCCTTTTGCTATGGTGCTGGGGTATCTTCACCTAGAGCAGGTGAGAAGCAGTTGATTCTAAACACGCACTTGACCATGAAAACACCCCTCAGGAGAGCAGAGATAAAACGTTGCACTTCTGCCTGGGCAACATCCAGGCCTGTGCTTCAAGGTGCACGTTGCCTCTTATTGCCCTGGGTGCCAAGGCGGCCCACAAGGTGGGGTTCTTTGGTTCTGGTTGGAGGTTGAGGACCTCTCTCAGGACTGAGTCTTTGGTTTTGAGAAAGCTCCAGTTTTTGTTTTTGTTTTTGTTTTTTTAACTCAAATCAACAGCAGGGAATCTGATGCCCTGGTGCTGCCTTGGCAAGACCATGACCTCTAGGAAGCATCCTATTGTTGAGGGCCAGGGGTGTGGTGAATCCACCCACTCAAGGGGTAAGAAGCACTGGGTAAGTGAGGACCACAGCTCAGCCATGGGCCAAGGTCACACAAGTGGTCAGTAACAGAGCTGGAATCTCAGCCCTGGCAGTTGGGTTCTTAGGCTGGAGCACCTGAGGTTCTATAAGGGAACCCAGAGCCGGTGTCTGTGTCCTACCCTGGTCAATTGTGAGCCCGTGTCCAAACGAGTCCTGCCTACCTGCCTTGCCCGGTGAACGTGAAGGTCCATTCCAGGTGCATCTGGGCGCTCAGAGATGTTTGCCAGTTTCTGGAAGAGTCTTTAGTTATTCCTAACAGATGGGCCTCCAGCATGACAGCAGTGGTTGAGGGAAACCACTACTGTCCCCTCACAAATCTGAGCCAAGGGGAAAGCACCGATTAGCTTATAGCAAGTGGTGCCTAACAGGAAGTCTTAGGCCCAGAACTGGGCCTGAGCTGGGCTCCCCTGGAACCCTGCAACCCTCCTCCACAGTGGTAAGGGTCTGCCGCCACCTAGTGGTCCTTCTGGGTATTGCCGCTCCAGGACCTGCTCCCCCAGGGTCTGGGCCTTGGTGTGACAGAGGAAGGCTTGTCTCCTCCAGGAATCTGATAGCAGAAGGGAACTTCGCTTCCTGGAGGGTGAGGGACCCACATACATTATTTGGAGAATTTTTTCTGTCAGGAAATCTTGTTCTTTCTCTGTTTATTCACATCAGCTGGGACTCTCAGACACCTGGCTTTCTTGTTTTGGACCTGGAGCGGTTTCCTTTGTGCCAGGAAGGAGACCCCTTATTGGGGTTGTGGGGTGTTGAGTGCATACTCCTTTATTGTTTCTTTTAGCTCCAGATTTTAAAAAGCCTGTAGCACTGAGTTTATTCAGCTACTCGCTTGGATTGGGACTCTGCGGAGTTTTTGGTATAATGAGAACTAGGTTTCACAGGGGCCTATTCACAGTAGTTGAGGGCCTTTGCCGTCCCCTCTGGGAGAGGCATCCGGGGTTCAGGCTGGCCTTGGGTGGAAACCTGGTGCCCCCCCCCCATTTTCTTCCTTTGGGCGAGTCTCCGCTCCCACCCACCCCAGCTTCGTCCTCTGCAGAGCCTTGACTCTCACCTCGACCAGGTAGAGGCTGGACTGGAGGTCACGTGTGTCTTTATTGTCTCTCATAAGGATGTTTGCAAGGTGGATGCGGACATCATCCCGTCCTCCTGTTGAGCAAGTCATTAGGCTGAACTGCTTGGGACTGTCCCCAAGGCTGCAGCCATGGTATGGTGGGCTGGGATCTGGACCATCGAGGTGGCTGCATTCAGGCTGAAAGGGGGGGACACCACAGGGTCAGAGAAACCCAGAGTGCTCCGAGGCCTCACAGGTGGCTGGCCTTTCCCAGGGTCTGGGGATTGGTCTTGTAGGTCCTGACACATCGGAGTTGGAGTTGCCCTGGCTTTTGCTGACGGATGACTCTGGGGCAGACACAGGATGGGTGTGCGTGCCAGGGGTCCATGTGCCACTGGGCCGAGGATTCACCCTTTCTCAAGGGCTGTGCTGCCTGGAGTCTCTGGCCGTGGCAACCTGGTCCTGGTTTCCGGGCATCTGAAAGGACACGTTGTGCTATATATTTGTCAAATAATGTGTATCAGTTACCAATCACTAAGTCCTGCCACACCTAAGGGGATGGACTCCACGAGGCCTGACTCCAGGAGGCGGGGACCATCAGGCTCCTCTTTGAAGGCTGCTGGTTGTGCTTGTGTTGATTCTCAGAATTCTTGCAAAGTAGGTGAAGTTCTTCTTGCCATTTTACCAAGGAGGAGACTGAGGGACGGAGAAGCTGAATCAGCTCTCAGGGTCACAAAACTGTGTAGTAGAGGATCTGGGAATTATTCAGGCCACCAGGCCACCTCCCCCTTAACCACAAAGCTAGCCATTGTCCGCTGGCATCTCCGGCCATGCGGAGGGCCCCCACCTGACACAGCCGTTCCCCGCTGCGATCACGGGATGTGGAGCAGCCTATGTGGTGAATACCCGCCTCTTGCATGTTTTAAAATAAGAGTGATCAATGTTTGCCGTGCCGTAGTGTGTTTTGAGCAGGATGTGCTGACAGGGGCCTTGGGCACCCTGTTCGTCATCCAGGAATGGAAGGGTTACCTGCTTCCTAGGACGTGGGGTGTGACGTCCTCCCTGATGGCTCACTGTAGCCTCAGGTAAAGGTGATGAGAATGGGGAAGACCGAGTGGGTGGCAGAGTACCAGCTGGACATTGGGGACATCAATGCAGATGGTCCTCTGTCTGTGTCCAGTGCGGTCTGGATGGGGGAAGTGGAAATCTCTGATGGGCCGAGGGCTGGCTTTGCTTAGGGAATGGGGCTGTGCAGAGTTGGGGGCCGTCAGGAATGAAGACGGTGTCCTCAGGACAGACCCAGATCCCCGCTGCTGCCCTGGGATGGCCGGTGCTCTCGGTCCACAGGGTCTTGGCTCCAGGAGGAGGACAGTGACCTCGGTAGGATGTACGGGACTTTTGTAGGGCATGTGGCTTTCTGCTCCGTGACAGGGAAAGAGGACACAGTTTGAAATGCCCACATTTTCCTTTTGTGAAAATCCTGCCTCTTACAGGTGACAACCTCAGGGGCCCCATCCCAGAGGTGGTCCTGTGTGAGCAGGGTACAGAGCCCAAGGCTTGTGGTGCTTTAGGGGCCTGTGAGAATGTTTTAATTTTAACTTCTTTTAAAATCAGGAGGAAAAAAATGACTATAGTCATAAAGAATATGTAACAATGTATCCAACCCAGATTATTTATGCATTGCTTTTACACCAAGGCAGTCATTTAAAAATTAGGTTTTTTTTTTTTTTGAGAGAGAGAGAGAGAGAGAATTTTTAAATTTTTATTTATTTTTTAATTTTTCGGTGGACACAACATCTTTATTTTATATTTATGTGGTGCTGAGGATTGAACCTAGGCCCCGGGCATGCCAGGCGAGCGCACTACCCCTTGAGCCACGTCCCCAGCCCTAAAAATGACTTTTTAAAGAAGAAAGGGGCCACCAAAAGCAACCGAGGGCCCCAGCATCAGAAGGAGTTCTGCAGACGCCTCCCAGGCTGCGAGGTGGTTCCATTCAGCCTCCTGAGTGCAGGAATGGACGTGTTCCGAAATACCGAGAGACAATATCTGCAGTTCAGTGTCCTCAGGAAGGGTCTCCCGGAGGGTTCTGTCTTGGTCTGTCTGGGCTGTTGGGACAGAGTACCCCAGAAGAAGGGACTGGCAGCCACACACACTTCCTGCCCACAGTTCTGGAGGCCAGCAGCCTGAGCTCAGGGGCCTGCAGATCCTTGTGTATTGAGGGCGTCTTCCGGTCCCCGCCAGGTTCTCACGGGGTCCTCACGTGGTGGAAGAGGCTGAGCGTGCTCCACGGTTCTTTTTCTAAGGGCACCATTACCATCCCCAGGGGCTCCACCCTCATGACCTAAAGGGCCTGCCTCCTGACGCCATCACCCTGCCATCACCTTACATCTGCCCGAGGTACGTGAACCAGGCTGTGTAAGTTCTGTTCAATCTGAACCACGAAAAGAGGCATTATTTTGTGTGTGCACGAGCGTCAGGAGAGAAGAGAGCTCTTTGGAGCCGCAGGAGGAACCGAGGGTGAATGTTGATGGCGGCTTTTCGGCTTCCTGGTTTAAAGTCTTTTGCTTCACATCCCATTGGCAGGGTGCTCGGGCTCTGGTTAGTGAGTGAAAGCTAACTAAACCCCCAGGGACCAAGGAAGGGCCCACGATGCTTGTCGATTTACTAAAAATGGGAAAGATCTTTGCCCAAAGACAGACCCCACAGTCAGGATCCCTGGAGGCCACATTGGGAAGTGGGTGGTGTCTACTGGACCTGCTGCCTGGACCCTGGGAGGAAGTTGGCTTGGGGGCCCAGGTTCCATGGATGGGTGCTCTGGGTCCAGGCAGGAGAGGAGGGTGTGTGCTGGGGGAGGCTCTGGTATGGTCGGTGGGTTAGAGGGAGGTTCTTCTGTGCAGCAGAGGCTGAGTTCAGGGTGGATCCTGGATGTCCCAGTGCTGAATGGTTGGTGGTGCCATTCAGAAACTGGCAAAAGAAAAAAGGAGGAAGAGAGTCTGGAGCAAGGTTGGAAGTGCACTTTGGACAAGTTGAGTCCTTGGTGGGACAGGTGCAGCCCTCCCTGCACTGTCCTCCCCACTGTGTTTCTAGCCACCCCTCCCTCCAGAAAAACGTATGAGCTTCAGTCCCATAAAACCTGTTCCACAGGTGGGGGCCGGTGGATGACTGAGAAGGCAGTAAGCCAAGGATCCGCTCCCAACGCCATGATCTGGGCCTGGCTTTGCCTTCTCTGTAAAACGAAAATCATAAAAGAGTTCTCTCTTAAGGTCGTGGTGAAGGTTAAATCAGATCACACGCATAGCTCCATGCTTTTCGGGTGACTTCCAGTTAGTGTGTTCTCTTTAACGCTGCTGTGGTCCCCCTCGTCTGTGGTTTCACGTTCCAGGGTTTTAGTTATTGGAGGCCAGTTGGGATCCAAACATATTACATGGAAAGTCCAGAAATAAGAAGTTCATAAGTTCCATGACAGTATGAAGTTTTAGCTGTTCTATTTGCTTGTTGGTTATTGTTGACCTCTTGCTCTGCCTAATTTATAAAGCAAGGGAGGAACATGCCGTCTGTAGGCTGCAGGCCCCCACTGGGGCTGTGGGACGTATTCCTGATGTGTGTATGTTGGCTTCCTCGCGTGGTCTGTGGATGGAGATCACCCGTCCTCCTCCTGAGTTAACCCATAATTTGTTTCTGAGGACCAGATCTGGGGAGACGTGAGGAATCCTGTGCTGTGTTCCTGGAGGGATGTGCTATGGGGGGGGTCCCGTTCAGGGCTGGGGGCAGCAACTCCATCCCAGACCCTGGGTGCCTTCTTGCAGTCTGGGTGAACATCTGGCAGACTGCCTTACCCCATCGGCACAGTCCCCATGCCCTGCAGAATGTGTGGCAGCTGGCAGCTCTGCGGTGTGCCCTTTGCTCTGGCCCCTGCTCTTCTTGGAAACTGGAGTTTCTAACTCAGCTGGGTGTTGGAGGCCAGGGTGTGTCTGGATTGGGAAAGAGATCTCTCTCCAAGGAGGAGTGGGATCCCTGAGGATCCTTAGGGCAGTGGGATTCCACACAGCCCCTGTCAGTGTAATGCACCAGGACAACTGGCATTGGTCCGAAGGCTGCAGCCTCAGGGCCTGAGTGACAGCTCGGCAGACCCAGCCCTTCCCCCAGGGACAGTTGAAGCTCCCAGCCCTGGACCTCTTCTCCAGGTCCATATCCGCATGCTAAGCAGCACTTCTCCAAGAGGCCGCATGATGGCGCTGTGGCTCCACCACGCAGCGGTCGCTTCCACCGCCGCCAAGCTCGGGCTGCCGCGGTCACCCCCGGCGCCTGGCTGTGCCCGCGCTGGCGCGCGGCTGGAAGGGCACAGCCCTCGGCCCAGCCGCTCTGCAGGCAGCACTGAGCAGCTGCTCAGAGCCCAGGCCAACCCGCTTCTGCCCCCAGTGAAAGAAGGCTGGGACTCTGGAGCTGATTGCCCTCCCTGGCCTGGGTACAGAGGATCTTCGCCACCTAAGGACTTTATTCCTCTTCAAACATCTTCCTTTCCTTCTGTCTTGTTTTTGGTTTGATTTGCTCATGGAGCTGCACTCGTCTCTGCAGGCTTCCCAGCAGCTCCTTGGCCATGCGGGGTGTGCTGACCCGCAGTTTCACTTAATCTGCCCCCTAACCCGGGTGAGAGTGGAAGAGGGCAATGGCTGGTTTGTCCAAATGCTTCCGAGTTTCCCCTCGATCCTAACTTTTCTCCAAAATATCCCTCTTAGAGCTTGTGTTTGGGAGAGGAAACTGAACACAGAGTTGCAAGCTGACACTGAAGGCGAAAGAAGAAAAGAAAAACAAAGCTCTTTAAAAAGAGCCGTGTGGGGACTCCGTAGTCCACGGCACTTCTGTAAAATGCTGAGAAACACAAAGGAGGAAATAAAAGAATCCGTGATCTTGCACCTAGAAATGGGTTTTGTGTCTGAACATCTCTTTTCCGGATTTGTTACCATTGCACAAATATGCTCTCCTTCATCCCCCCAAAGGGGGTCCCTCGGTCCAGTGCAGTGGCCTGCTTTTTAGTCTAACTCACAGCGAAGGTTTTTCCTTGGCAAGCGGGTTTCTGAAGGGCCCATTCAAGCGGGTCCCACTTCGGAACCTCTGTGTACAGACTGCTTTCGGCCGGATTTCTGTGTCACGTGGTCTTACTGAAGCTGTGATGCGGACATTTGGAAGAAGCTGATGGGATTGTAGTTTACAGACAGGGCAGAAATGGAGCTGTGGTTCTTCTTGGAAACCAGAGTTGCCCATTTCCATTTTGCAAAGTGAGCAGCCCCATTTAAAACCAGCAGTTTCCAGGAGACCCAGGGCAGGGTCCAGAATCCAGGCTTCTGGGCTACCCGCTTCCCTCCAAGAACCCCCGGTGTCTGCATGTAGGTCAGATCCCCAGGCTGCCCAGACTGGTGACTGAGAGGCCAGGCCCCTGAGGCCCTGAACAGGCCCTATTCCTCCCGAGGACCCAGGACACATGCAGAGGCCAGTGGGGGAGCCAGGGTACTTTTTCTAAATTTGTCTTCACTTTGGGACGGCAGTGTGTCTGCCTGAGCCGACCCCTTCCAGCAACTCTGAGCACCCAGGGCTGCAGAGGGCAGTGGTCAGAAATCAGGCCAGGGCGGGCATTGGCCTCCCAGCTTGCTTAGGGCAACAGGCCACCTATATTCAGGAAAAGAAAAAAAAAAAAACACTTTTATTGTTTTTAATTTTGCTACCAACTGTGCGTCTGGTTGCCCCCTGGAGGCTCCTGGAGTCCCAACGTGGCTGCTCAGGACTCTGGAAAGATCTGCAGGGACAGGGACAAGGAAACAGCCTCCCAGGCTCCCTGGTAGCCCAGAGAAGTCCTGCCACATCCAAGTCTGCGTGCCCCAGGGGCCCGGAGTCCCTGCAGCCACACCGACCTGGGCTCCAACTTTGGCTTGGCTCCTTTGGGGCTTTGCGATTTGGGGGGGAATCACAGGAAATTCTGCATTTCAATTTTTGTCTCAGTAAAATGGAGTGAAGAGCTGCCCATCCACAGGGCTGATGCGAAGCTGCGTTGAGATAGTGGATGGTAGTTTCTTATTTCTTACATGTAAGTCTTTAATCCACTTTGAGTTGATTTTTTGTGTGTATCAGATGGTAATTTCTTAAAAGCTAAACAGTTATTAAATGCTTCCCATGAGCCAAACACTGTGCTAAGAGCTTTGTTTAGATTATTCTAGTTAATCCTCCCAAGACCCCAGTGAAGCAGGTGCTGCCATGTCCCCCTGGGGGAGCTGAGGCCCACACAGATCTTCAGTCTCTATCCTCAATGGCCCAGATATGAGGCATCAGAGCAGGAATCTGAACCCCAGAGCTTGAAATGTCACTGTTTGCCACCTGCCCCCCCACCCCCCCACTGCCCGCGTGCACCTGGTCAGATGGCAGTCCGGCAGTCCACCAGTCCACAGAGCCCTCGCCTGGGGATCCCCGTCTAACAGCGTCACAGATTTCTTTCTCTTGAAGACCTGGATGGATTTCCCATCTCAGACCCTGTACAAGAAACACCCCTGGAGTTCTGAACAAAGGACATTCAAGGGGAAGTTATCAATTCCCCATTGTACAACTGTGGTCATCAGACGTGACAAAGAAATGGCCTCCACCGTGTCTTTTCTGCACTAATGAAGAAGCCCCTTTCAAGGACACGGTGTGTGGAGAACCCTCATTGCCGAGGTGGGAAATAGTCAGAGGGTTAGCTCCGGCCGTCAGGTGGGGCCCTGCAGAGGGCAGAGCACCTCCCTGGGCAGACGGGGCTGGGGCCAGTGGGGGACGGAGAGGACGAGACAGCTGGCCAGGCCTGGGGGACTTCTGGAAGCCCTTTCCCTGCCCAAGCGCCCGCTGCCTGGATGCTGCTGTTCCTCAGATTCCTTTAAGAAGAAAAAGCCCTTTAATTGGACGCTGGCAGGGGGCTTAGCAGGGCGGCGCCTGGGGAGACCCTGGGGTGCATACGAGTTTCAGTGGAAGAGCGCTCAGTCAGGGGCCCTGGGTGCCGGCCCTTCTGTGCTGAAAAGGGCACCCTGGCATGGTCCCTGCAGGTGGGAGTGTGCAGAAGGCCAATGTGGGGACCGATTTTGCAACGGTGGTGGCAGAGTTCGCTTTCTGCTGGCGTCGGTGGGGAAGGGGCTCTGATGGGCGGCTGTGGGCCCTGCCCTCTGACACCCTCCGTGGTGCCATTCCTGTGGGTCCACCGACCTCCTTGCCTGGGGTCTGCTCCTAGGACCTGCTCACTGTGGGCTTCTCTGGCTCTGCACGATCGGGCACGGGAGGGCACAGTGTGGTCTAGGAGACTCGCTCGTCGGCACCCCTGCACCCCACATGCCATGTTGAAGAGCTGACCTCTGGCGGAGAGCTAGAGGTGGCCCCAGGCAGGGGAGATGAACCCTCTTGTCCGGGATGTTCCATCCAAGGTGCGGCGGTCACCTTGAAAACCCACTGTGTTCTCTTGCTGTCCACAGGTGGCTCTGCACTCAGTTTTGATTTGGTTTTCATGAGGCTGGTGGCTGCCAGGGTAGCAGACATGACCTTGTTATTTTAGCTCTAAATTAACTCCCTGGCAGTAGTTTTGGGGCGCTTGATGCAAATGGTCCTGGGGGACGTTGGCATTTACTGTATGTCCCTGGTGGGGGTTGAGCCCACGCTGCAGCGGCTCCACTGTCACAGCAGGTGTCCCAGACACCTCTGTGCCTCCCTGGGCATGTGTCACCGTGGGCCCCTCCTATCTGCAAGTGGGACGGGGAATTCCTGATAATGCTGTCTGGGGCGAGCCTGGAGCCACGGAAGACTCCCCCAGGGAGCGTGTGATCAGAACATTCCAGAACACTTGGTGCACATAATGGAAACAGTCCCTACCCCCCACCCCCATCTGTGGAAAGGCACTCATTGCAAGACCCCAGGGGTTGCCTAAACCACAATGGTACTGGACCCTGTGTGTCCTACACTTTTCCCTAGACGTGGGTACATCCGACAAAGGTCAATTTATAAATCAGGCACAGTAAGAGATTAAGAGAGACAGTTAATAATAAAATGAAAGAATTATTACAATAACTTAGAGTAGGTTATGTGGACGTGGCTTATCTCTCAAATCCTCATGGTACCGTGCCCACCTCTCTTCTGAGCATGTGATGGTACAGCACCCACGTGATGGGATGGGGGAGGTGAGTAACAGACCCCAGGACATAGTGTCAGGCTGCTACTGGTGATGGTCAGGAGGAGGGTCATTGAGCCACCGGGATGCTGACTGGTGCAGGTGGTTGAGGATGGAAAGCAAACCCCCGGGGCTAAAGTCGGTGTCTGTGGACTACGTCCCCTGGCCTGGTGGTGTTCTGCTCAGGGTATTCTTGGTGTTTCTCTATTCCAGAAGGCAGGCATTGTTTAGATTTTATGAATGAAGAAGCACATTCAGAGAAGTTCAGCAGCTTGGCTGAGGTCACACAGCTTATTGGTGGTGGAGTGGCACATCTGCCCCTGTTCTGCTTGCCTCTCTAGCTGGTCAGCACCGTTCCTGCCAGGCTGGGTGGTTGCTGAGGTCTAGGTGTGTAAGAACCCATGCGGAAGGGAAAGGTGGGGATGACCCAGAGGCAGGTCTCGGAGGAATCAGCTGACCTGCTCACATCACCCTCTTCCTGCTGCAGCCCAAGAGGCCCCTGGACTGACACGCAGCCTGCCGTCCTGCTCCCAGGCTGCCTGGGGACTTGCCTGGGTATGGACGGCGGAGACAGAGGAGTGTGGAGTTCTCTCCTGAGATTCCATCTCTGTTGTCTGGTGGTCATTCGAGAATCAGCTGGGCGGTGGTGCTGGGGCAAGACTCTCTGCAGCGTCTGTTTCCCTAGTAGCATCTCCAAGGAGGAGACATCTGAGACACAAGCCGCTGAGCACGTAGTGACAGCCACAGGTGCATCTATCCCTTCTTCTCTGGACCTAGTGAGCCAGAAGGGCCGCTGTCCTCCCTTGACCGTTGTCAGCCCTTCTTCCGGCCCGTTGGCCTGGCCTGGGGTGGCTTCCACACACACAGGACTGTTCTCTTGACTAAGGTGCACCTGACCATTCTTCCCTTGGGTTGCTGGATGGAGACCAAGGTGACCCGGCTGGGGCCGAGGACTGCACCTGGGGTGGATCTAGCTAGGCCTGCAGCCCACCCTGTCCTTTGAGGTCCTTCCTGGGGAGGAGGGAGAGGGCAAGATCAAGTTAGTTGTTTACTTGGGCAGAAAGGACAGTGGAGAAAAGGGCTTAAGCAAATCATAGGCTGCACATCTGTCCCCGTAGGCTGCCCTGTGGCTGAGATATGGGTTTTCCACTTGTAAACAACTGCACCTGCAATAAGTTTTGATGTGGGTTTTTTAAAAAAGAGAACCTCTAATCTTGTAGATCTTCATGAGAGAAATTTATTCATTTGTTAATTTATTCAACAAATATTTGTTGAGCACATGCCATTAGCCTTGTGCTGTGGTATGTGCTGGAGATACAAAGATACATGTAGATCAGTGCCCTCGAGGACGGTTCCCATGCAGTGGACAGACGGACGGGTAAACCATAGTTACAACAGCACGCAATAGCACAATAGCTCAGTGAGTGGCAGAACATAAACCCATACCTCTAGGGATACTGAGGAATGTGTGATCCAGTTCCATCTGTGCCTGGTAGGACATTCGGTGGTCCTTAAAGGATAAGAGGGGTTCAAAGAGGTTTGCAGGTTTGGGAGAGGGGAAAGGCATCCCAGGGAGAGGAACAGCATGCACAGAAGCACAGAATCTTGAAAGGTGTGTGTAAAGAATGGTAATACTGAGTGTGGGTGTGCACTGGAGCAGTGGTGTGTTAGGATGAGGACAGATTCAGAGAGCCTTGAATATAGATTTCAGCCTTCACCTAATGAGAGGAAGAATGAGAAAAATGTGTTTCAAGGGTCTTTAATGGTGAGTGTCTTAGTCAGGATAGGTTCAGCTATGCTACAGTAACAAATATCCCTAAATGTCAGTGGCTTAAAACAGTGGTTCCTTCCTCATTCACATTACATGTGGAATACTGGCATGGGTGAGAGAGGTTGGACAGAGGCTCCATCTTCCTTTCCTCTTCCCAACCCTATGACTTCACTGTTCATTGTAGCAGGGGAGATGAAAGAAGTCCTTCTGCCCCTTTTCTAGAAAGTGCTGTATGGCCCCACCACTCAAGGTCACTAGGACATGTAGGGGTTCAAATGGACTCTTTGGTTATTAATAAGGCTGACTTTGTGACAGTTACCTTGTGCTGGGGATGGGCTTGTCCAGTTGAGGCCTGGGGAGCCTCTGTTATGGGCGTTAGCTCCCGGTGGGGACCTGGGACGTAACCAAAGTTACGTGTTAACATGGCATTCCACGTGGAATTTTATTGTCCCCAGTACTGAGGCAGTTTGAGAAGACTGTCTTTGGGGGCTGTTGGACTGTCAGTCTGTCCAGCATCGTGTGGGTCTAGGATAGTCCCACAGAAAGGTTTTGTGCAGAATCCAGTAGCAAATTGTAAAGTGGGCTTTTGTGGAGGACTCTGATTATTTTTATTTTATTTTATTTTATTATTATTATTATTTTTAGTTATAGAGGAACACATACCTTTAAACTTTATTTATTTATTTTTATGAGGTGCTGAGGATCAAACCCAGTGCCTCTGCGTGCTAACCACTGAGCTACAGCCTCAGCCCAGGACTCTGGCTCTTTTATACAGATGGTTTAAGCAGCATCATTCAAATGGAGCTGGCATTCCACAGGGGGGACTTTGGAAGTCCCCGGCTGGGCCATTGTCTTCTTGCACTGATAACTCTACAGCCGCTTCTCCCTAGACAGAAGGGAGAAGGCCACCCTGGCCAGCCGTTAGACGTTTCCTGTGCTTCCTTAGGGCTGGTGGATGGAGGCAGGGCCTCTCTGGGCCTCGTAGGTTTGGACTCTGCGCTTGCTAAAGGTGGGGACTGCGGTGAGATTGGGGAAACCTGCTGGGTAGGACACTGGACAAGACGGCCATTAGGGGTGACTTAGGACTTGTCTTCCAGGCAAACACCTGCTTTTGACTTGCTTCCCAGGCAGTTGGTAGGAAAACTTCCTGACGGGGTGAGAGCTGGAGTGTTGTTAGCTGATTCCTTTTGATAAACGGTGGGCTGCGGACTGGCACACCCGTGTGGGAAAGGCCCACGGCTGCCATTTCTTGCTGAGTGGCCGTCTCTGCCTGGGTGTCCCACAGTCGGGGCTCAGCGGTCCTGAGCCTAAAGGGCAGTCTGTCCTCTCCAGCCTGTGCTCCTGTTGCCAAGGTTTACGCAGCAGTTCAAATCCAGCTGTCCCCTTCCTCTGCCCCAGCTCTGAGACACAGTTCAGTCTTCTTACTGCAGCTTGCAGGGTTTAGATCCCATCATTCAGTTTTTAAGCAATTGCAACTGATCTCTCTTTATTCTCCTGCCGAGTTTATTTTGTCTTCCGGGCTGACGTTGGGATTATTTTCCCATTCAGAACCTTGGTGTCCTCATCGGTGAAACGGGCCTGATGGTTGTGCAGCCCAGGGGGCTGGGGGAAGAGCTCTAGTGCCGTGAAATCCTAGCTCAGTCTTGGCGCTGCCTTTTCGGGTCACTTCCCTCTTGTTGAACTCTTCTATTTTTATTTATTTTTTTTTTCATTTTGTAACCTTCACATTTTCTTCATGATAAAAATGAGATCTTTACAGTAATGAAAGTCAAAGGACAACTTGATGTAAGTCTTGTTCTCGTGGAGCTGGGGACATTGCTTTGAGCACCTTCAGTGGTGGGTTGTGTTGAGCTGAGCTGTTTCCCTTCAGGACTGCCTGGGGTTGGAGCAGGTGGCCTGGGCTTGGGCTTTGGAGACGGGGGCTGTTCTGGATGGTAGAGGGGCTTTCCTTTCTAAACACTGGTTTCCAAGCCCTCTGTGTTCTTCATAGGCTGAGTGTGGGCTAATGGTCCCTTTACAGTGTTGGGTCACATAGTGTGCCCACAGGCCATTTTGTGGGTGGGAGCTGAGCTTGGACCGAGGTTGAGGGGGGTGGTCTTTGAAGGAAAGACACATTCATGCAGAAGTCATTTTCTTCCCTTAAATGCTTTTCAAGTTTTCACATTAAAACACTCCTGGAATGTTCCAGACTCAGACATGAGCTGCTGGAGGAGGCCCAGGGGTTGGCCTGGACGTTTCTTTGCAGCCTGCACATTTCTTGGATGCTTCCGATATTCATTCTCCACATTCCCAGGGATTTTGTCATGTTCCACCATGATATGAAGCATGTCAGACTCTATTTGTTATGAGTTTCTGTGTCCCCATGCCCCAAACCCAGGTGTTCCCCCAAAGGTGCACACCTCTCTGTGAAAGTGTGGCTCAGGGCACCAGCCCTGCCAGCGAGGGGACATTGTGTTTCTTCCAGCTGGCCTCCTTCCTCCAGAGACACTGATTTCCCATCATTCGGACGTTCCTGGGCCCAGCTTGCAACATGATTGCGGATTTTGTTCTTCTATCCTGTGCCCTAGATGTCCCCCGCAAGGGATTTTTCACAAGATGCCCCTGTAGGTGGGAAGGGGAGGATTCCAGGGCCTTTTGTAAGGACAGAAGTGGGAGTGAGGGACAGGGAGCAGCAAGAAGCCCGTGTGCGGAGGATAATCAGAATGAGACAGAAACCAAGTGTGGGGTTGTCACTGGAAGCATCCCATCAGATGCTTGTTTTTCTCTTCGGTACGTTTCCTCGTGCTCCTGGGGCAGTAATACTTAAAAGCACAGAGAACAGCCCCCTACCTCTGGCCTATCTGCTGCATTGTGTCTATTGTGTCTTGGGCCTCAGCAACTAGCAGGGGCCTTTCTCCTAGTCCCAACAGGGTGCAGGGCCCACCAGGTGTCTGAATTGCCTCTGAGAGCGGCATAGCTGGAAGCCGCTTCCTAACAGCAGAGGGATTAGGGACAAAGGAGGACAGTTTCAGGCCATTAGGGACAGGCAGCTTTGGGGGTCAATTTTTGAGGTTTAGCTATTCAGTTCCTCCTCTTGTTCTCCAAATTCTTAGGTTCGTTAACAGCAAACGGAGAAAGCCATTAGAGTTCATGTGGGCACTATGACGTGGGATTGGGAGAGTTGATTAAGATGACTGATGTCTAAACAGTGAGTGAATGGACTTATCTTTACCTGGGCTGCATGGACCTGCAAATAAGTGTGTGTGTGTGTGTGTGTGTGTGTGTGTGTGTGTGTGTGTCTGCGCCTACTCTGCCTGACTGGCACGTCTTTCTGTGCACAAATATATGTAGGCCTATAAATAAAACCCACAAATGAGTGCCTTGGGCGGACATGAGGACTACTCTTTCTATTTTGTGCATTAAATGAGGTGTGTAGGTCTCCTTGGGAGACCAGGCCTGGGAGAAACAGCAGCTCCCGGAAGGGGCCCCGGTTCTCTGGGTTTCTGTGCTGTGCTGTTCTGTGGTTAGTGGGGAGATGGATCCATGGGCCTGGGGCATCCTATTCTTAGCTCCAGGGCTACCCTGTGGCTTCTCTTTACCTAGTGGGTGTATTTCCCTTGTCGGGCTTTAGGGATGAATCCTGATTTTGCTGCTTCAGGGACTGTGGGCTAAGCCATGAGACAGCTACTTGAGCCACCGTGCGCTCCCTCTTGGAGGATGCTTACAGATTTCTAAGGTCATCTAGGGCTGTGTGTGTGTGGAGCAGGAGTGAGCTCTGTGGGCAGGTATAGAGATTACACGAACATTGGTTGAGCACCTATGGTGTGCTGGGCCATGAGCTTTAGTTGGCACTTGGGACAACTGAGAGGCAGGTCCTGACACCCCCAGGTTACAGACACAAAGAGGTTTCCAGGAGTGTGAACCAGCCAACAGGGTCATCCACACTGAGATACAGCTAGGGTGACAACTCAGGGCCACAGCCCCAAGGCCTACATACAGCCATTGATATTTCCCTCCTCGGATGGAGATAAATGCTCAAAGAGAAGTTGAATACATGCCTACTGAATGAATGAAATATCAAAAAAGAGAGCTGGAAAAGTCGAGGCATACATGCACACTCAGTCCTCAAGGAGGTTATATCTAGCTAGCAGCTGTGCACACACAAAAATGTTACTTAGCCTCTCTTCACCTCAATTTCCTTATTTGTGAAATAGACTAAAATAACGAGCACATCTGTGAAGACTGAATGAATTTATAATTATAAAACACTTGGGATAGCACCCGATACCGGTGTGCACTTGGTGGGTATTAGCTACTATTAGGACGAGCATTATGACTGTCATCGTGTGTCATAGAGGCACGTAGGGTTAGAAGAGACAGGACTCAGCGTGCGTCCATCATGGCTGTGGGGCACGGGCAGCCTGGGATGTTGAGACAATAGTGTGGAGAATGAGGAGAGCAGTGTAGGTGTCCTAGTCCACGGACACTGCCTTCAATGTCCTGTTCCCTCTAAGATGTCAAGTCTGGCACCTTCTGTGGAGGTGGGAATGGGGTGGGAGAGAGAAGCTGGGGCTCCTTGCCAGGTAGGAGTGAGGGTCAGGAGCCCGGTTAGACCTGGTGTCCCTAGTCCGGTGGCTGCATGCCCAGTTAGCTCTGCCCACATCTCCCAGGCCATAGGAGTTCAGCTGTGGGGCTTACTGGCTTCTTCGGAGCCTCACCCTGACCTGGACTCTGTTGGTTGGGAGCCGGGCCTGGGAGTCTTCATCAGACATGCTCACCATGGCGCAAGACGAGAGTGGTCACACGGGCATCATGAGACCATTGCTTCCCAGAGGCCGAGATCTGCGGGGCACCTTCCTGCACAGCAGGAGGATGCCGGTGGAGGAGGGCGGCTGGGCACCTTGCTCACACTTCTGTGGACTTTTAAGGGTTGATCGGTGCAAGGGCGTGAATGTGTTTACCTGCCAAATTTATGTGAAAATCTAACTCCCAACGTGAGGGTGTTGAGTTGGGGCCTTTGTGAGATGCCTGGGTCATGAGGGTGGGGCCTTTATGAGCATGAGTGGGATTAGTGGCCTTATCTAAAGGACATCCTTCAGGAGGGTGACCACCAGCGAGGGGCCATGAAAGCCGTACTCTGTAAGAGGGAGCTGTGATACTGTGGCCACTGGTAGATGTCAGGTGTTGAGAGATGACTGCATCACCTGGACAGGGGTGGCTGGAGGGGGAAGCCGTCCAGTCTCGGCACCTGACAGGCTGCCATGGGTTAGGGGTAGGGGTAGGATGCCCTCACAGAAGCTCTGAGTGAGTTTGGGGAGAGCTGGACCTTGAGGATCTCTGGTTGCTTTTGACCTTGGTTTCTAGGCACTGTCTTGCAAAACTCCCCAGACAGAAAACGAGCGGCTCAGGTTGTTTGTACTAAGAGACTGAAGTGTTTTATAAAAGACACAAATCCTAAACGTAAGTCCTGTGGATTTTCATATCGTAGACCTCCGTGTAACCACCCTGCAGACCAAGACAGGATCCATGTTTCCAGCATTCTGGAAGGTTCCATCTTCCCACTTCTCAGTCGGTAATTCTCCCCCCTCCCTTGATCCACTGGGGTGGCTGCTAAGGTTGTGGAGAGGAAGGGTCAACAGACAAGCCCACCCACCCAGCAAACAAAGACGGGCTTCTTCTGATGGGGGCATTTCTAGGCTTGGTTTGGGTCAGCAGGGTGCCTTGGTGGATTCTGGAGCCTTTCTTTTGCTGGAACACGTGGGCACCAGGTTCCCATTCCGAGGGCTTTCCTTTCTACTTATCCGACCAACCATACATTTTGTTTCCTTTGAGGGCCAAATCGACCTCGGAGCATGTTCATGGCCACACTTTAAGCATCGGCTGACCTTCCAGCCTGAGTCTCTGCCTTTCCATACGATGCTTCTTTCTCTCTCTTTTTTTTTTTTTTTTACTTTTTTGCTTCTGGTACCAGGGACTGAACCCAGGAGAGCTTAGCCACGGAGCCACTCCCCTGCCCTTTCTGTTTTTGATTTTGAGACAGGGTCTACTGAGTTGCCTGGGGCCTCGCTAAGTTGCCGAGGAGGCTGGCCTCGCCCTTGCAATCCTCCTTCCTGAGCCCCCCGTGCTGCTGGGATTCCAGGTGTGCACCCCCACACCCGGGTGTGCCCCTTTTTCTTACTGCAGACTTTCCCCAGAGGGTTGGAGAGACCCTGCCTGCCCAGCAGGAGAGATGAACGGAGAAGCCTCCCGCCCGGGTCCTGCTCTGGGCAGCCGCAGCTCATGCCAGAAGTTGTCCCTCAGGTCGCCCTGCCTCGGTGTCCCTGTTCCACCTGACCTTTCTGGCTTCTTCTTCCTGGTTTCCCTTCTCCTCTGCCTCCTCTAGGAGCGGGAGCACCCCGAGCTGTTTTAGCAAGTCCCCTGCTTCCCACTCCCCAGGGCATTGCCTGGCCATTGTCCAGGGGTCTTTGCTCCCCTCCAGGGACTGCCCTCAGAACGCGGTGCCCTCTGGATTGACTCTTGGGTTTGGAGCTTACGGGGGAGTGGGAGTCACCGCCACTTACAGGGATGGCTGACGAGGGCGCCTCCTTCCTGCCTCTCGCCAGGCTGGGGAGAAGTGGCTTGGAACCTATTTATTTGTGCTTAACGGTACCGAAATGCACGTGAGGTGCCATTTGACGTTTTAGGCCTTCTTCCGCGTCCCGTTCAGTGACGTTGACTTGACCACATTGTTATGTAGCCATCGCCACCAGCCATCTGCCCCTTTTTTATCTTGCAAAACTGAAACTCCAAACCCTTTAAACCCTAACTCCCTGTTCTCCTCTTCCCCTACCTCCTATCCTGGTGCCCACCCTTCTACTTCCAGTCTCTGTGAATTTGATCCATCTGGGGACCTCCTATGAGTGGCATGAGGTGGCTGCCTTATTTCACCTGGCGTGATGTCCTCAAGGTGCGACCGTGTTGCAGGGAGTGTCAGATTTCTTTTCTTTTTTAGGGCTGAATAATGTTCCATTGCATGGATCCGTCATATATAGAACAGGGTCATAAGGCAAGTGCACCAGGACTCAAAGTCTCCTTACTTTTGCATGTATTGAGCACCTACTGTGTTCCTGACCAAGGTCCCTGTTGTCCTGTGTGGGGACTTTTCAGGCGGGGAAGTCAGCAGGCAAAGGTGAAAGGTAGGGCTTGTGAAGTTCCTCCTTCCCAGCACTCACGGCTCAGAGGGCTAGGAGGTGCCCCTGTCCCTTGGCAAGCCACCTTCCTACATTTCCAGAAATGAGATTAGGATTGTTTAGCTTGGGCTTAAAGTTCACACACAGTGACGTGGTTTAGACATAAGCCGGGGCAGGCTGGCCACCTGGGTTCATTTCATCGCCTCCCAAGTTAGTAGAATCGGAAGGCTGCGGTGCGGGCTTAAGAGGTCTTTTTGAGGAGTTCCAGGCTCTGAAATACCTTTAGAAGAGAATAGCAAAAACCAAGGGGCAGGACACACTTGGGGTGTCTCACATCCTTAGCTGTCTCCTTGGTGGCATGTGGGGAACCATCCCCCCACCCCCAGTCTCGGGACTGGAGACTTTTAAAACGGGCTCCCCATTGGTTTGGGTGGGACTGGACTCGCGTGCTGTCTTGTGCTTTCTATAAGGCAGCACGTGCTCAGCTGGCTCGGGTCTCCGGTACCTTCCAGACCCATCTGTCCATCCATGTCCAGTGGCTGCTTTCCCGTGCCAGGCACTGACGTGGTGTGCTCATCAGAGAGGTCGAGGGTAGACATAATATCAGCCATTAAGTACCTGCTGTTTGATTTTGGGGGTACCTAGGCGTGTTCTGTGAAATCACACCAACAGATTATCGTAATGCCCAGAGCCTAATCCAGACCTGGTTTCTCACCTCCAGCTTAATCCCACCCCCAGAGGGAAAAAAAAAAAAAGGTCGATTTTGACTCTTAATAAGTCTTCATTCTTCCCATTCCTCTCAGCACTCACAGGTTTCACCTTGAGGTCTTGGAGGCGACCTTCCTACCCGTCCATATCTCCCTGGTCACCGGGAAAGAATCAAAAGTCCTGCATACTTGGGACTTGAGCTTGGTGGTGGTGGGAGAGGAGCTGGCTTTGGGGGCACATTTGGTCCAGGGGTCCCTGCTCTCTGAAGAGACTGCCTGCACCCTGATTTTTCACTCACCATTTTCAGATGGCACCTTCCCCTCAGGACTGTGGCTACGGGTGTTCCTCAGCTACCATCCCTGGGCTAGGTAGGACTTGCATGATGGACAGCAGAGAGGTCCTCCAAGTAGATGCACTTCTCAGAGCAGCGATGATCATCGAACCATGAAAATAGAGATGGGGCAGAGGTTGGTATGGAGGAACCCCTTTATGGGTGTCTTCTGGCTGCCACAGCAGAATGGGAAGTTTGCTAATGTGTGTTCTGAGTCATGGAACAAGAAGAAATCATGGGCCCTTACAGTGTCACTTGGAGGGTGCTCCCTGGAGCCTGGGGCCTTGCCCCTTGTTGTGGCTTCACTGTGGCCATCTGTGAGTGTCGGGCACATCAAGATTTCCTTGGGACCCTGTTTCCCCATTGTTGAAACGGAGAGGTTGACCAGATGCCCCTGTGATTCTCCCTCAGCCTCTCCGACTCCCACCTCCTGTCACCGTTACCAGCTCAGCTCTGGGTTGTACCGTCTCAGACCTGTCGCTAGGTCTCTGGCACAAACCTTTGGGACCAGTTTCCAGAGAGTGTTTAATATGCAACTCTGCAGGCTCTTGCAAACCTTTCTGGATAACACTTACTTCATTGCCCTTCTAAAAATGAGAAAAGAAAGAAAAGGTTGCTTAGCAGACTCAGGGTAATCGAGGCTGACAGATGTCACTCAGAATTTTATTATTTAAAGCCACAGTGATTTTCCAAATAACCTAAAAGCATATAATCCAGCCTCAAAACAGTGTCCTGTAACAGAGGCCAGGGAACCCTGTAGGAAGTGAAGTCAGGATCTTGGCACCCTTTGAGTGCTGGGTCAGTGCACTGAACACTTTTATGTTCTCCGAGAAATACGGGAACGTGGAGCCATATCAGATTACTGAGTGTGGCTGCCAAGGTCTCAGAGTGCCGGGGGTGTCTTGGGTGTTTCTCCACAGGACCTCAGCCAGCGTGACACCTCTTTTGGTCCCCTTAAAGAGCTTTCTCCCCATGCTGTGGGAGTGAGGGTGGAGATGTAACAGCTTTCACATATTGAAAACAAACTGAGCACCTTTGTGTGTCTAAGGATTGTCCTGCTGTATTGAGAAGATCACCTCCCTGGTGGGTGGCAGAGACAGTTATAGAAGGAAAGCAAGACATGTTGAATACCTCCTGTTTTCCAACTACCGTGCTTTATTTAAACTGCATATTATTTACTTATCCCTCATAATTATTTTTTAAAATACTATTAATGTTTGCATCAACTTGCACGAACACTCAGTAATTAGGAGTGCATTCATTGACCTTGTGAGAATCGTTGTCCCATTTTACAGATGTGGGAATTGAGGCCCAGAGAGGTGAAGGTCCCTTATCCAGTGTGGAACTAGGAGACGGCAGAGCAGGGTTTGAAGCTGGGAGAGTGGATCAGGGGTTGGGAGCTGGCGTGGATTTCGTTGCTGGCGACAGGTCCTGAGTGGACAGCTGATGGGATGGGTGAGGCTGTCTTCCTGGGACTAGGAATCACAGGACTGGTCTGCCTTGAAGTGGGAGGGATGAGGGGCATGTCATGGACCCAACCCGGGCTGAGGTGCTGTCCGAAGCCTGGCCCTGTGTTCCCAGGTGGCGGCCCCTGCCAGGAGCCCACTGGAAGTTATCTGTCCAGATCCGCGTGCAGGAAGCATCCCGGCGGCTTCCGAGCCGGGGAGAGAGAGGCTGCCGGGCTGCCAGCGTCTGCCTGGCTGTTGTTTGGTTTTCTCTGACTGGATCTTTGTTTCCTGTGAACCCTGGGCCTCCGAGGCTCTCGCCTGGGCTCACTCTGCGCTGCATGGAGCCCTAGCCTGGTTAAGTCAACACCGTTGCAATATTACCTGTCTGTTAACCTGTCAAAATTGCTTTACAGCCCCCTTTTATCTTCCCCCCACGGAATTTCCCCTGGAGTTTTCTGCCTGCTCTCCTCCATCTTACAGAGTGTCCCCACCCCCTGAGTCATTAAATATTGTCAGAGTGCCGCCACTTACTGCTGCCTTGTTCGCCCAGTTCAGATAAATTGTTGTTGACTCTGTGATGCAGACCAAGGACACCGGGCTCCCAGCCCCAAGAAAGTAAGCACAGTCCCTGCCAGGTGGGCAGAGGCCAGGGGGGCTGCGGCCCTACCCGGAGCTGGGGGAGGCCGCGCGGGGAGGGAGCCCTGCCTCCCGGCCAGCGGGCTGGCTGCTGGCTGCCTGGCGGGCCTTCTTCCTTCCCTCTCCGCCTGCTCC
This sequence comes from Callospermophilus lateralis, assembly GCF_048772815.1. Taxonomy (NCBI): domain Eukaryota; kingdom Metazoa; phylum Chordata; class Mammalia; order Rodentia; family Sciuridae; genus Callospermophilus; species Callospermophilus lateralis. The sequence continues at coordinate 8,154,805 of NC_135315.1, forward strand.
ACCCTCTCTCTAAACATGGAGCTGATAAATTGGAGGGTCTTGGGGCAATGTCCAGTTCTAAGCCCCAGCCATTAGGGGCTGAGGCCTGGCCCCAGGTGTTGGTCTCCTGCTGGATTGAATGAGTTCCAATTTGGAAATTTGCTTTTATTAAAAAAAAAAAAAAATTATGGTAAATTACACCTAACATAAAATTTATCATTTTAACCATCGTAAGGTGAATCACTCGCTGGTGTTGGGAGTAGTCACAGGGTTGTCTACACATCACTGCTCTCTAGTGCCAGAGCTTAAAATCCACTTAAAAAATTTCTTAAGTCATGATTCATAGGCAAAATCGTGCACCGTTAATGTTTGCATTTTGAAGAGTTTGGACGTCTGTGGAGACCATCAGAAAGGAAACCCCAGACCTGTTAGGGGGCCGTTCTCTGCTGCCCCTGCTCCCTGGCCCCTGGTGACCTGATGGCCAGTCTACCTCTGCCTCTGTGGCCGCCCCTGGCCTGGAGGCTTAGTCATCTAAACAGAATCCTGCGATTCTGGCTCTGGCTGAGCACGTGTCTCCAGGGTTCTGAGATCCACTTGCATCTTCTGCTCAGCCCCTCCAAGGGCCATGGGTGGTTGCTGGGGCCCTGTGGGGGCGGCCTTGCTTGCTCCGGCAGCAGCTCTCGCAAGCTGGAGCCTCTGGTCTCCATCTGCTGGTACCTGGAGAATTTCCACTGCCACCTGGGGAGGTCACTTTGACTTGCCCAGAGCCTCCGAGCCTCCCTCTGCCGGCTTCCTCCACCCCCAGGGGCTGCTGCCCCTGTGTCCTCTGGGTCAGGAGTCGGACACTTGGGCTCAGCACTTCATGTGGGAAACCCTTTGCTTGGAATCAGAGAGTCAGGATAACAAAGTTAGGGTGTGGGCCTTGGAGTCTGCTGGAGGTTCGGGTCATAGCTGTGTTGTGACTCCACCATTCAGCCCCGGTGTTTCTACCTGTCCAACAGACATGTCCCGGCCCACCCTCCAGTTGACACTAGCAACTGTCAATCCCTGTGCAGAGTCCCTGTGTTCAGGATGCGTACGGTGACTGTTTATTGTTCATAACATCTAGGCTCCAAAAATCACCAGTATAAAATCCCTCCGTCCCCCACCCCCGGGGGCCTCCCTTGTGGTTTGGTCTGAGACGAGGAGAAAACCTCACTTCTCTGCAAGTTAACAACAGCATTTTCCCCCGCTTCTTTTCTTTCTCCTTTTTATTCTGTGTCCCTGGTTTTTGGAATCCCTCCCAGTCTGAGCCCATTCTGAACTCGCTCATGTTTCCATTCCTCCACGCCGACCTCGTGGGGCCTTGGTGACAGGGCAGTCCGTTAATCTTGCATGACACACAGCAGGCTCCAGAAAGTGGGAAAGAGTTAATATTGCCCCCAAGTGTCCCTTCCCTTTTGGGGTCAGGAGAAAAGCGACTTTATTATCCTGTGTAGCCTGACTCAAGTCCAGCGTGGTGCTCTGAAGCTTGTTATCACGTTTACAGTCATCACTTATTGATCTTCTGCTTATGGTATTGCATATTCACAACGTGATGCTGTTTGTTTGCTGCGTGGGCTCATGAAGCAGGCCGTGGAGACCTTGGTGGGCTCCTGACATCAGTCCTGCCTCTGGCTGCGCGACGAGTGGGTTGCGTAACCTCTTTGTTTCACGCCTGTGAATCATTGGCCCTTGGCCTCCGCGTCTTGGGGTGCAGAGAGGAGGAGTGGGCATTGCCTGCAACCCTGCTGTGTTCCCACTCTTGGCCACTGCTCCGTGAGCCCTCGGGGGAGCCGGGAAGTGCCAGTCAGGGACCTTCCTGTGGTAGGATCCTCAGGAGGAGTCCACTGCTTGGCTCAGCTATTGGAACCAAGCTCACTTTTGTTTTCTAAAGGAGGTAGCTTTTCTGACTAAAATAATAATAATAATCGCCACACTTCAGAAGTCAAACAAAAGGTTGTTCCTTTCCTTCTCTTCATTGTTCTGATATTCTGAGTGGATGTGTGTGCTGCCTTCTTTTTTTGGAAAAGGTGACCTCTGGGTTTGTTTCTCAAGTCAGCCTTGATGATGTCAAGTTGACCTACACAATTTGCTAAGAGACGCAGGTCTGGAGCTTCGGGACCGCATGCCCATGTAGACTGCAGTACTGGGGATGGCCCCACTTGGTGAGTGGCCCTGGAGATGAGGTGGTTTCAGGCAGGATTAGAAGTGACCCTAGGGGAGAAGAGACGCACAGGTGAAGGGAAGGTTCTCCCCTGCTCTCGGGACCTGAGTGCCAGTTGTCAGACCTTTCCCTATACCTACAGCAAGCAAGAGGAGGCAGATGGAGTGTTCCCCGCCAGGGCTCAGGCAGGTGTGTCCCCCTCTCCTGACCCTGACTCCCAGCTCCTGCTGCAAGGCCCCTGCCCCATCTACATCACCCAGGACACCCGAGGTGGCCATGCCGATGGGCCGTGGAGAGAGCTGCCTGGCCTCAGCCCCTCTCAGGGGGCCCTTGCCTTGCCTTTAACAGACTGGGCCTCACCCTCTTCACTGGCCAAGGGAATTTTTAGGGGGCCACCGTGAGCTTGGGGGTAAACTGTGCCTTTGTCCCTCTCACGTCTCAGTTCCCCACGGGCCCTGCTTCTGAGAGTCTGGGCAGAAAGCTCTGCAGCCCTTCCAGCTCATGGCTTTGTGGTGAGCTTCCGGTGGACTTCATATCACGGTGCTTGGGAAAAGGGTGGACCTAGGCCAGTCACCATCAGAGTGGGGCTCCCGAAGGTTCTGGAACCACCTGATTTGAAGGAGGCAGATCCCCGCTCTCCACTGGTGCTCTCCCTCATCCGTCTTCTTAAGGAAAAAGCAGACAGAAGCTCTGTCTCTATAAAAAGCTACCTTACACAGGAGCTCGAAGGGACCCAGAACACTCAGCTCTCTCTTTCGGTGGTCTCGTGTACCTTCAGACCCTCAAGACTGAAGCCAGCCTCGTCCATCTCAGGGTGACCGGACAGGAATATGCCTGCCAAGGGAAGGGGCAGCTTTGGAAGGCCCGAGTGTGCCTCTGTCCCTCGCAGCAGCCTGCCGGCTCGCAGCCACGTCCTGGCTGAGCACATCCAGCTTGCGTGGGGCCAGGGCCGAGGCTCCACAAATCCCCCATGGTGCTGGCAGCGGCCACTTAAAGCCCCAGGACCGAAATAGCAGAAGCAGTGAGAGGCTGTGGCTGGAATCGGCTGGAGGAGGGAATCCGTCAGAATCTCCTGGAAGAACCTCTTCTCGGGGGAAGCCCAGGCCTGTCTGCTGGGAGAGATGGAGGGGAAGGGGGTCTCGAATCTGAGTGTTGCTAAGGGGGCTCAGTGGCCAGCCCTGTGAACCTGAGCGTGACTCTTTCATTCCCGGGGCCCTTCGCTGTGTGTAACCCTTTGTGCTTCTGTGACTGGCCCAGCTAGGAAGGTAGACCAGATGAACCACCCATTCACAAGCCTGTTTACTGGGAACTTGGGTGTGTTCTGAAGCACCGTCTCCCACTTAAGCCTCCACCTGAGCATACACGGTGGCCCATTTTACAGATGAGAAGGAGGCTGGAGAGGATTGAGTCACCCAAGGTTAAGGGAAGATGACCTGGTTCCTCAGGTCCTCTCTCTATGGGTTCCCAACCCTGCGGAGCTCATCTGGATTTGCAGGCTTAGATCCCCTTCCATGTCTGTCTGATCTCTGATGGTCTCTTGCACTGGACTCAGGGTGACTGGGGATGTCTGGTTTCGTTCCACGTTGACTCTCTAGTGCCTGGCACACAGTAGGTTCTTTAACTCTTGGTTGCGTGCATGGATGAACAATGCCAGAACCCCTCAGTGGACCTTTGCCACTGGGTAGTCTGCAGCTGCTGCCTGGGCAGAGGACATTAGCAGCGGAGTTCAGCTCCCTCTTGAGAGATTGGCACAGGGGCAGGCAGTGCCCGTCACAGTTCCCGAACAGCTCATGCCATCTGTCTCTGCGGCAGGGTGGCTTAGGCGGCCCACATGGGCCATGGTCCAGAGTCATCCAGAACTGTGGCTTCTCCACCCTCCAGATGGCCCAGTAAGGAGGGCTGCTCAGAGTGACCTGGGAGGTAGTAGCTCCTCTCCTCCTCTGGGAAGATGGAGGGCAGAGGCAGACCGGGAAGTGGGTCCACCTACTGCTCTATCCACCTGGCTGTTAAGGGCACACTGGACTCATGTTGTCTTTTGGGTTTTGCTCACCCAGGAATTTCTCTTTGGAAGTGTTCCATGTTCCAAGATGGTCCCTTGTTCTTTCTTCTCTAAGATATGGGAAACATGGGGGCCATTCTGGATCCATGCGGCAGGAGAACCTGAGAGAAGGAAGGCTTTTCTGGAAGTCAGCATCGCTGTGTGTAACCCCTTGCGCTTCTGTGACTGGCCCAGCTAGGACGGTAGACCAGATGAACCAACCAACCCAAGCTGGGAAGGATTGCAGTCCCTGGAGCTGGGCACGGACATTTGCTTTAAACTCCAATAAAAACAGAATGGGGGGAGGGATTCCAGGTTCTGGACATAAGGCAGTCCCTAAGTCACCCCTTCTGCTCTCTTGCTGGAGGTCCTGGGAAGGCCCAAGGAGGACCTCAGGCCTCGTCCTTCCTGCGGTGCTCTCAGCCTGCCATGGCTTGAGGTGAAGCCTGAGAGCCTGACTCACGTGGCCTTGCCTGGGAGTGTCCCAGGGCCTCGCCTGGGTGGCGTTCTGGATTCACACTGCCTGAGCCTGAGCCTGAGTCCTGGCCAAGCTCTCTGTGGTCCAGCATTGGGAGGGACTTACTGGGAGCTTGCTGCTGTCCTTGGCTCCTTCCTCCCCTCCCACCGTCCGCCCCCAGAGGTTTGTCTTTCATCCTGGAGCTCCAGGGAGCTCGTCTCCCCATGGTTATTCCTCAATGTCAGGCTTAATTTGTTGCAAGTTGTATTCGATTCCAGCCGCCTGTTTTATTTACAGGAGGGAGGTCTTTCCACATATGCCCCATCTTTCACAGTTTGTGCTTACAGAGTATGCATAACTCCTCACAATTAGACGAACACACACACACACACACACACACACACACACACACACCCCTCACACACACACACCCCTGACGGAGCCTGCTTACAGCTTGGGGCCCGGGGAAACCCTCACGAGCCAGTCCCCTTTCTGAAGCTCTGCTCATGACAGAGCCCACCTACCACCCAGCATGGTCAGAACCCTCGGGTGGATCTTAGGTTTCGATGTCAGGTGGATGAGATGAATCGTCTGGGTGTCAGAAATCTCCAGATAGCCTCGGAAGGCCCCCACTAGCAGGGAGGTGGAAGTCTTCATCCTGGAAGACTAGTAACGCTTCCATTTCTAAGGCTTGAGTTTCTCTTTGCTGGAACTTGTTGGGCCCACACTTATGCTTCAGCTTAGGAGAGAAAGCCTCGCCTTATTTGTTTGTTTTTTAAATATTTTTTATACCTTTATTTTGTTGATTTATTTTTATGTGGTGCTGGGGATCGAACCCAGGGCCTCACACATGCTAGGCAAGCGCTCTACCACTGAGCCACAACCCCAGCCCTGTTTTTTTTTGCTTCCCCCTCTTCCTCTGCTTCCCTGAGGTACAAGTGACTGATAAAAAGTGCATGTGGGGGCTGGGGTGGTGGCTCAGTGGTAGAGCACTTGCCAGGCATGTGTGAGGCCCTGGGTTCAATCCTCAGCACCACATATAAATAAATGAATAAAATAAAGGCCCATCAACATCTAAAAAAATATTTTTTTAAAAAAAGTGCATGTACTGAAGGTATTCAGCTTGATGATTCTGTCTGTATGCACACACACACTAAGGTCATCACCGCTGTCAGGGTAATTCACCTTTTCCTCCTCAGCACCGGACAGCCATGGAGGAGAAGGGGCATGAATGTCTTCTGAGCAAATGCTAAGTCCCTGTAACCAATTAGATTTTTCTTTTCCACGGGCAGATCCTCCTGTGGTTTCTGGGCGGAACTCAAAAGTGCAATGGGTTCTACCAGCCGCTGCACCAGACCACAGAGCCCCAGGGGGATGGAAGCCAAGATCATTGGCATTGTTCGGCTGAGGGCGGTGGACTGGCACCCTCAGCTTCGGAGACTTCTCCCCTCCTGACCCGGAGGTGTGGCCTTGACCAGAGTGACAAGATTGCAAACACCGGGGTGAAGAAAATGTCTCATGTTGCTGCCCTTTCCCTTCCAGAATATTCTCCACTTCCTGTTACTTTTAATCGGTTACATTTAGAGACTCTTGGTCTAAAGCAGCATCCCCCTTTAAGAGGTTGTGTTGTGTATTAATTCAAGCTGCGCTTGGCATGGAAGAGCATTCCCTCTGACCAGTAGCTTGTTTTCTTTCTTTTTCTTTTTCTTTCTTTCTTTCTTTTTTTTTCTTTCCCTTTTTGCAAGCCAGGATGGCGCTTAAGAATTCCCCAGCATGGGGTAGGGCTCAGTTTCTCTAAATCTTCCCAGCCACCTCCTTTCCAGTCATCCCAAATATATAGCATTTGATAGTGTTTCTAAGCACAGGGACAAAGTGTTTTGCATGGAAGAAGAGGAGTTTCAAAATAAAATATGGGTTTCTTTTGAAGAGACACCATGGCCACCGTTAGCATGCTGGGCAGGTCCTGGTTCAAGCTCAGTTTGAGCCATTTCTAGATCTGCAAGCAGTTTTACAGTCCCTAGCCTTCTCCCTATTCCTTTTTCCATTAAAAAAAAAAAAAAAATAGGCACAGAACTTTGCTGACGATCCTCTCCTTTTGTCTTCCTGTTGTATGCATTAGTGCCTGAGGCTGCTCCAGGCTTTCCCTTCAGGGAGTTTAAATAGACAGTGCAGAGAGATGAGAAGGAAATTAAACTCAGTTGGGGGCTGCCCTTGTACCCCGAAAGTTAATTCCATGATTGAAATGCCGAAAACCCAAAGATCTCTGTGTCAGATCGGAAGAGGAGAGCCAGGGTAGCCGGAGCGGATGAGAGCGAACGTTTCATTTCTGGGTGTTTCTTTGAAATGGTCAGTCTGGTTTTGGGGAAAATGGCTGTCTCGAAAGTCCATTAACTCTTTCTTATCCCTGCGCTGTTCTCTGGAAGGTAGTGGAGAGCAAGCTCGCCCAGGAAGCCTTCCATCGTCCAGAGAGCATCTGAGCTAATCTGTTGGTGGTGAGGCAACTGCATCAGGGCTCCCTGGAGGAGAGAGTGGCTGGGTGAGTGGAGGTCCCCAAAGGAGAGGCGCTTGGGCCCACAGTGGCTGGACAGGTGTGCCATCGTGGGGAGGAGTTGCCCATCCTGTGTTTAAGGAGTGTGAGGACGGGAAGCTATGGAAATACCAGTTAGTCGGAGGATATCACCCACCTGTAGGGTGGGAGCTGTTGGGAGGGTGACCTGTTGAGTCCGATCTGCTTAAAAACAACACGCTTGAGTTATAAGGAACTTCTCCGTTTGGACCAATGTGCTTTGGTTATGTAAGATGTTCACGAGAGAGGAAGGTGAGGACAGGATGTGCAAGAGTTCTCTGTCCTGTCTTTGCAACTTTCCTGCAAATCTGAAATTATTCCAGAATAAAAAGTTCGAGAAACAAAGCATTTAAGCACATTGAACACGTGGGGAAATATTTTAAACAAAAGATTGACAGGTCACCTCTGCGTGCTGAGATTTCATGTGATCTTAATTTTCTAGTTTTCAATGAGAGTTATTTTATGTTAACAGAAACACAGTTGCTCTGGGGAATAAATCGTGATATACAAAGTATGAATTTGTCACTGGCTAGATACAAAACCCGTTTCTCCATACAGACTCCATGGGTCCTTTAGGGTTAAGTCCACCCTTTTGGGTGCCCACTAGGCAGGACAGAGAGACATGGACTTGGGAATGAATCAGAACTGGATTGAATCCATCATTTTCCAGCTGTGTGGCCTTGGACAGTTACTTTGTCTGTGGCCTAGTTTTTTAAAAAATCTGTAAAGAAGTGTGTTTAATGACCCTGATCTCATAAGGCCATTGCAAGAATTAAATGGGGCAATACAGTGTAACTAACAATCAAGCCTGTCACTTAGGGCAGGGGCCCGAGAACTCGTCCCTAACGGATTCTGGTGTTTGTAACTTCCCGTGAACCCATCTTTTCTGTTACAATTCTCTGATAGCGTGTGAATTATATTTACTGGCTAATTCACTTAATAACAATTTACGAGCTGTTACTCAAACATGGTGTATTTGAGAATCGTTATTTTGCGATTCCCATGCCCACTCTACTGTCCCATGTTCTGTGCCCAAATAATCTTTGTGGGTGGTGTTTGTGTAGATTTGTGTCTAAATTAGGCCCCGTTAGAGAAAATCCTTCATAGGTGTGATTTTTTCCCCTCCCCTTCTCGGCTGCATCCTTACATAGAGGTGCACTGACTTCCCGGGTCCTCGCCTGACCTTACCTGAGAGCTGGAGAGGTCTCCGAGTCTCTGGGGAGATGGCCATTGTCATTATCTCTGCTGATAACTGACACTAGATGTTCCCGTTCATTCACGCGTCCAGGAAGGGTGGCCCCCAGGGTGGTGAACTCGGGGCAGGAGCCCGGTTTTCCTGCTGTGGGAGGAGCACTCTGTGTGGATAGGGGCCAAGCCTCCTGGGCTCTGCCCCAGGTGGGCCACTCTGGAGAAGGTCCCTGGTGCCCAAGCAGCTTCCTCCTCCATAACAGCACAGCAGCCCGAGAGGCTTCCTGGGCCTAGTGAGCCGTGTTTCTAGAACATTTGGAAAGAAAAAGCACCATCCTCATGCTCCTTTCAGGGCACAAGACAAAACAAAAACCCCAAACCAACATCAGAGGCCTGAAGGCTTTGAACATACCATTAAGAAAAAAAAAAATGTTTATTTAATATTGGATAAAAATACACTACCTTACCTTTGGGGGGAAAATAATTAAATAACTAGGAGGACTTCAAAGCGTTTCCTCTCCCTCTGCTTTCCAGGATGAGAAATGTTTTTCGAAGTCATTTGAATATTAAAGAGCTGGGCCCAGAAGCCCTCTGTGTCTGGGATGGAGATCAGCAAGTCGATCAAGTATCTTTTAAAATGCAGGTTTTGGGCACTGGGTGAAATAGAGACCCTTTCTCTGCCGCCCCTGATTTTACCGTCTCTCTTTTCCTTCATTTTCTTTCTTTCCAATCCTGGCTGTGCGCTGAGAAACTTAATCCATTTGTTTCTGATTCATTTACACTTAACTCATCAAAATGCTATTTAGTGAGAGGCGTTTCAAGCCAGGAGGTGCTTAATCCCACAGAACAGGAAACTGCGTCTCGCTCAGGGTGACAGCCTGCAGACCTTGACGGCTCTCGCTTTGGGCTTCCCCTGGACCTCAGAGTGGGTCTGGACACCGGAGCTGGGGGGCTGTATCTACAGCCCTGAATGTCTCCAAGGTGCCCCGGCCCCTCCTCTCCTGCAGCCTCCTCAGTCTGTGACACCAGGAATTTGTGTACACAGCCCTGAAAACTTACCCTATCAACTCACTTTCCACATGAAGCTGTTTGGAACATTCTTGCATTTTCTTTCCCCCAATATTTTATTTTAAAAATTTACAAATATAGAGAAAGGTTGAAAGATTCTTACAGCCAGTGCCTGCATAGTCCTCACAGATCCCACGATTGATTTCTTTCTTTCTTTTTTTTTTTTAATTCCACATCTGCTCACTGTGTCCCTCCTGTAGCCTGGTCCTCAGGCCTCTCTCTGTCCCATTTCTGTTGATCATTCCATGCAAGTTGCAGACCTCGGGCTCCTGCCCTCCAGATGCTGCTGCACGCATATCATTAACTAGAACGCAATATTTGGTTACAAATTTTTTTTTTTTTCTTTTAAGGCAAAATATGCCACAGGCAGTGCCTGTAGCCCAGCAGGTTGCCACATGGTCTCAGCCATCTGTCCCCTTGCCCAGGCCCACTGTGGCAACTTCTTCTGCTTTTTTTTTCCCTGTCTAGGTTAGTTGTGCTATTTTAAGGAAACATCATGTAGATGGAGCTAAACTGTATATACGGTGGTTTCCCACTTATCCATGGTTTGATTTTCACATGCCAACAGTCAACAGCATTTTAAAAATATTAAATTGAAAGTGCCAGAAATAAATAAATCACATTTCAAATAACTTTTAATTTAGTCTATTATAACTGTATTATTTATTTATTTGGTACTAGGGATTGTGGGCTTAACCACTGAACCATATCCCCAGCCCTTTTTATTTATTTATTTGTTTTATTTTGAGACAGGGTGTTGCTAAGTTGCTGAAGGCCTCACTAAGTTGCTGAGGCTGACTATGAACTCGCGATCCTCCTGCCTCAGCCTCCCAAGCTGCTGGGAGTACAGGCGTGCATCACTATCTCTGGCCTAATTGTGTAATTATTAATTGCTGTTGCTAGTCTCTTGCTGTGCCTAATCTATAAATTAACCTTTGCTACAGGTATGCAAACAGAGGAAAAAGCACAGTACAGGGTCAGGCTCTCCGTGGATTTGGACATCCTCTGGGGGTTTTGGATACCTTGGATCAGGGGATGTCTGTTCTCCTTGGTGTCACTCCTTCTCTCAGCATGCTGCTTTTGGGACTCCTCTGTGCTATCACATGTATCCGGGTGGCTCCTCAAGTGCCGAGTCATGCCCCATTGTACGGCTGTCCCACGGTTTTTTATCTGATGGGCATGTGTCCTGTTTCCAGGTTTGGACTGTTTTGAATAAAGTTGGTGCGAGCTTTCTTGAGCACAGCTTCTCGCGGACCCGTTTTCGTTTCTCTCGGGTAAAGGACTCGGCCTAGAATCCATCGCTGGGTCTCCGCCGCTCTGGTTTAAATGTGGAAGAAACCACCAGAGGGTTCTGCAAAGCGGCCTGGCCTAGTTCCACCCCTAGTCCACATGTGGCGCTCTCACTTTGTGACATGTGGCCCCTGGTGGGTGTGTCACTGCTTGGGCATCATTCAGAATAAATGGCCGTGGAGCAAACCCGGATGCGGAGGTGCTGAGCCGGGCTGGCTGTCCTCTGACCTCTTGAGAACCTGTAAACCTTCCTTTCCCTTTGGAACTTGCAAGTTACGCTTTCTCTCTCTGGGGTCTGTTTCCTCTTTGGAGGAGAACACTTCTATGGCAGGGTCCCTGTGGAGCTCAGCTCCGGAGTGTGCTGCAGGGATTTGCACAGGTGCCGCTTAGTGCTGTGACTCTCAGTCCCCCTCACCTGGCTTGGAGCCTCTGCTTGCTCACCTGGGTCCCTGTGCCCAGAAGAGTGAGAGACAGGTGGAATGAGGAATGTAGTGGAATGAGGGGGCAGAGCTGCCTTTGCCCCTCGGGTACATTGTTCACCCATTTATTCAGTAATGATGTCACTAGGATCTGTTGCTCAGCAACAAAAGCTGAAAGCAGTTTGGAAGGGAGACTTGTCCCTGCCTTTGAGGAAGTCTCTGTTAAGAGACAGAAGGTGGGTAAAAGTGGCTTGATTGGCAGGTAGGAGGAAGGTGGTCAGTGCTCTCAGAGGGCAGGGCATACAGCTGACTCCTGGCCACCTTGCTGTTGCTAGGCAGTGGTAGGACTTGGGCATCTTGCTTATCCTCTAAGCCTTGGTGTGTCCATCTGAGCAGTGGGATGGACATGGTTTCTGCTGCACAGGGAGGAGGCAGGGTTGGATCCCGGACCCAGCAAGCCCTCAGCACAGTGCCCAGCAACACTCCAGGAAGGGGACTTGTGGTTTCAGACCCGCACAGTCCGAAGAGACCCAAGCCATGAAACTCCCAGGGATCGACTGGACTCTCTCCAGTGAACTCATGCGCAGTCCTGAACACCCTGCGTCCCTGGGTCCACTCTCCTGGGCTTTCCTCTAATAATGTGCCAAATCTGTGACTGTGTGGAAGATGGACACTCGATACAAAATGGAGATTAATGTGTAAGGGGATTTTTCTTTTTGAAAAAGCAGCATTTCCCCCCAGCCCCAGCCCCTCTGCTGAGTACGGCGTTGGCTTTGCTGGGGACCTGGATAATCTCAGACCGGTTCCTCCAACCCAAGTTCTGTCAATTATGTTACAACAACCAGAGCTTCCTCAGGATTTGATGATGTCCTCAGACTTCACCTGGAGTCTTCTTCCTGTCTAGCCTCAGGCTATTGGGACTCACCCAGCCACATCTGGGCTCTTCTTGCTAAGTGGAATTGTAAGTGATGACCATGCAGGGCCTGCAGAGCACTGGCCTGGAGGAGAGGGGGTGGAGAGGGTGGGAAGCCTACTTCTGAGAATGGGGAGGGAGATGCTGGATGGACGGACGTGCTCAGTCGACTTTCCTGCTCCTTCCCTGGGCTCCATCATCAAGTGACCCGTCCCTGTTTCCTGGGCCTCCTCCCCAAGATAGTCCCCACTTCCCTTCAGCTCTGGTGAGGCCACAGCGCAGTTCCAACAGCTGGGCTGATGTCAGGGCGGAGAGCTGTCTGGATTCCCCTCCGCGGCCTCCCCCTCCAACGCCCTCTTGATCCAAGATTGAGTAAGAAAGGTTGGCAAGAGCCGGGGTGACAGCTCCATTGTTTGGACTTGCAGGAGCGGGAGGTGGGTTCTCATCTGCATATGACTCACGCTCCCAGCACCCCCACCCCTCCCTGCCTTCAGAAGGTTCCAAACCCAATACAAAACCAGAAACAGACCACAAGCAGGTCGCCCCCTTGCCTGCACACACACTGGGAGATGGAGCCGCCCTGGGAGAGTGGCTCAGGCAGGGTTTCCCAGCCACGGAGCCCCATAGAGCTAGCCTTGTTCTGGGGAGTCGGGACCCTGCTTTCTGGCAGGGGGGATTTTCAAGGCTGGGGAAGCGGGCCACCTGGGAAGGGCCAGATTTGCTGCACGGTCTCCATTGCAGCTGGGCCCCAGGCTCCCTGTGGTCCCTCCTCCATGGCCTCTGAGAACAGCTTCTAGTCTGTTCCCTGGACTCTGAATGCGGTAGCTGTCCGGGGCCTGCAGCGCGGGCGGATCATGTAACCCTCCAGCTTCATTCCTATGCAGGACAGGTAGGCTGCAGGCGCTAACGAGCCGCCAGCCAGGCTCCGATGAGGCCTCAGCACCAGTGGAAATTAAAAAAAAAAAAGAGGAGAGAGAAGGAGGGAGAGAGCGAGTGAGGGAGTGAGAGAGGGATTATTTTGTTTCGACGTGTTTGAAAGCGGGATCTGTGGCCAGTTGGGGTTTTTTCCTCCTCCCCCCTTATTTACACAGTCTGTTCAGAGACACACTCGGGCCTGTTTGGATTGGGTGTTTGCTCCGGAGCCGGGCCAAGTATTCCAGCACTGTGCCTTGGCACTGCCACCTCGGCGGCACCAGGAGGCCCAGTCGGTCACAAGACCTCACGGGGCCTCCTCGCTCCCTGCTTATCCTCCCTTCACCTCCTCCCTCTGCCTTGTGCTGATCCCCAGCAGCCCTGGGCCGACTTCACCTTCCGACCGAGGCCTACCCAAGGCCAGGGCAGGGGTGCTGAGCTTGGGAAGGTGGAGAGGAAGTTTGAGGCGCAGACCCTGGGACGGATCTTCTCAAGAAGGGTCTGGATTTGCCAAGGGCCCCGGTGCAACTTGCAGTATGTGGTTTGAGGAGGCGCAAGCAGTGGCTACAATCCCTGGAGATTTGCACATGGGCTATGGTCCTGGGGACACTGAGGAGGAGGACAGAGCCAGCCAGCGCTGGTCTCCACCATGCCAAGAGGGCCCCCAGACTTGGCATCACTTGCAAGCTTGTTAGAAACGCAGAGTCTCAGGCCCCTCCACCCACAGAATCCAAGCCTGCACTTGAACAAGATCCTTAGGTGTTTCAAGGGTATATTAACGTTTCAGAAGCGCTCCTCTGGGCCTGTGTTTCCTAGAGCGAATTAGTATCCTGCCCTCCTCCTCATGCCCCGAGATGCTTTTGGACAAAAGCACTCTGTAAACTAATACACACAGAGAATGTTGCAAAATACAACCCCCTCTTGGAAATTCTCTGGCCTGTGCTCCCTGTGAAGTCTCTTTGAGAAGTTCTACAAAAAAAGAGAATTCATCTCATTTGGATTAACTCAGTGCTTCCCTGAGTGATCCACATCACCTCCTACCATCTCCCCCGAGGAGCATGTGTTAACATTCTCTAGAACTGGCCTCCCAGGCTTCTGCCTTCAGGGACATTGCTGCACATGGTGAAGCAGGTCACCTGCAGGATGCCCCAAGGGACTTGCCTTCACTTCAGGTGTAGAACAAGGTGGTTAAGAGGTGGATCCTGGAGCTGAGCTAACTGGGGTTCTGATCCCAGCTCAGTTCCTTACTGGGGGTGTGCCTTTTGTCAAGTTATTTCAGCTGCCCCATGCCTCAGTTTCCCTCTCTGTCAAATGGGAACAATGATACTACTTAACAGAGTTTTGGCATCATTTAAGTCATTTGAATGAGCCTGGAACATAGAACCCCCTTAATAAAGACTGGCTAGCTAGTTTATTTTTTTGAGTCGTCTTCTGCTGTGGTCACTGCTTGCATCAGAATCATATGTGGAATTCTTTGAAAGGCAATTTTCCGGAGCTCCATGGCAGATCCACTGAGCCAGTCTCCATCAGGGAGGTCTGGGAATCTGCATTTCAAGAAGGGCCTCTGCTGGTTCCACTGGGGCTCAATGGCCCCAGGTGGCCGGCAGCAGCTGACTGCTGGAGTCCAGGTCCTCTAGAGCTAAGTGACACCCACCCTGGATTCCCACAAGATTCAGCCTCACCAGCGTTCCCTGGGCTCTTGGGATTTGGTGCAGGGCTCTGACGTCGGAGAGAAGCTTCTTCGTTCCGCACTTTGGACTTCTCACCTGTGGGAGGGCCTTGCAGAGCGCGGTCCTTGGGGCTCAGTAGCCTTCTTTCCTGATGGGGAGCCAACTGGGCCGGGCTGAGGAAGGTGTGGGGTGTGGTGTGGGTGAACGCTGAAACAGTGACCAGCTGTTATCCATCCGAGCTGGACAAGAGGAAATGAGCTCCAGGAGCCTCGGGGATTATGGTCAGATTTATGAGAACATTTCCTGACATGGAGGGTTAGGAGTCCCCCAGAAGATTTGCAGGAATAAGTGTGCTTTGGATGGGCTTCTCTAGAGCCCATTAAAATCAGAGCGGCTGCTAGGCATCCACGGGACAGATGTTTATGGAGAGTCAACTATATGCCCAGCCTGGGTACCAGGAGGTTGTGGGCAGTGGTCGCAGATGGCAGTGGCTCTCCCCTGCGACTGTTTATGTGACACCAAGGACAGATAGAAACCTGCCCGTGAATAGCTGTGCAGGATAAGACTGACTGTGGACCAGGACCAGAGGGCGCTCCTGTCCCGTCGATGGCCTTGCGGAAGCGTGTGGGTTATCAGTTTCTGTATAACAAGCCACCCTAAGCCTTAGCATTGTAAAGCAGCCACCATTTTATTTGTTCATGATTCTGGAATGTGGGCTCAGCCTCACTGAGCAGATCTTCTGCTGGTCTGGCCAGTGGTTACTCAGGAGACTTTGTTCTGCTAGAAGGTTCATTGGAGACCAGTCCAGCTGGGCGGCTGGTATGCTGAGCCTGTTCCCATGTCACCCGGGGGGCTTCTCTTTGTTCTTATAGGTTCTCCCTCCAGTGGGGGGTAGTTTGACCTCATCTGTGGCTGCTAGGACTCCTGAAGACTGAGGCCTAGAACTGGCATGGATTACTTCTGTCACCTCCTCCTGGTTAAAGCAAGTCACAGGGGCAGCCTGAACTAGAGAGGAGGGGACTAAATGTAGGCATGGTTCTTGGGAGGCAGGTGGCATCAGGGCCACTAGATGTGCCATGCAAGGTCCACACTCCTGCATCTCTTGACACCTGGCCGAGGGGACCAGTCTCCTTTTGGGTCTGGGAGGGATGAGGGTGTTTCTAGATGGCAGCACCAACCTCCCTATCAGCCTTTACCGTTCCCAGGACATTTCTCCCCAGATGCTCTGATTGGACGCCCGACCTCAGTGTTCCATCAGCAGTACCATCATCCCTCCCATGGTCCCAGTCTACAGGACAAAGTGGGTTCAACCCTTCCGCTTTCCTCTGGCCCCCAACATGTTTCCATCCAGACGAACATGAGGAAGCGTGGAGACCTTGGCAGGGTGTGCAGCGTGCCCCCACCCATGGAGGCTCTGGCCCCTGCCGGGTCTACCGAGGGGACTCTAACTGACCACCTAGCCACTCCTTTGCTATCTGCCCACACCTGAAAATCCCACTTTGATCATTTAGCACTGGACATATAACCCACGAGGATTCTTATTTCCTACCAGAATTCCTCTGATCTAATGGAATCCTTCCTTACTCCTGTACAAACTCTCTTTTGGGGGGGGGTTTCCCCATCTGCTCTGAATCAGAACCCTTTTTTATAAACCTGGGGTGGCCTCCTTACAGCCTCTCTGGCTTGACACGCTGCTCTCTCTCCTCTGCATGCTTGACTTTAAGTCCCTCTCCCTTTCCTCTTTTCCTGCAGATTGGACTCTGTTCCATCTCTTCAACTTGAAGCCCCATCTTCTTCATGAACACGCCTATCAAAGTAGCGTCCCTGGCGCTCAACTCTAGAACCTGTCTGCTCTTTATTAGGTGCTTGGTGCTACTCAGGGTCTGCTTTATCCCCTTCCTTTTCTCTCTTATGAAATTGCAATGTTTTGAAGCAATGGCTTTATGTGCATATATATGCACATGTACACATGTACACACGCTTATGCATGTATGGGTATGTATAGGCACATGCGGGTAGTTGTTAATAAAGCACTTTCTTACAACACTGAGATCAGTTTTTACCTGTGGAGGCATCATCTTAAATATTTTGTGTTCTTTTGGGGAGATGACAGAATTTTGTGGGTGACACAGGTCTGTTCTCTAATGCTGATGTTTCTTTGAGGGAAGTGATCAGTTTCCACCCTGACGTGGTCCACGTGGCACCATTAACCCCTTTGAAACTATAGAGTGGGGACGTAGGGAAGAGCAGGGGCTCTGATCCTGGCTCTGCTCTTGCTAACAGAATGGCATCTCTCAGCCAGGGTGCTGTGGGCATTTGGGTGGTCACAGTCCTGCATGATGCAAGTATTCAGATCCCTGCCACCTGCCTGTTTGATGTCAGCAGTACCTCATGCATTGCGACACCCTCTCCCCGCCATCCTGAACCTCTCCCCTGAGCCCCGACTCGGTGTCCGCCGGGACTCAATGAGCCTTCCAAAATTGCCGCAAGAGTTATATTGGTTCATGACGTCAGTGTCTGGTACATAGCTAATGTTTATCGAGCACTTAAGTTATTAATTTATTGGACAATTGTCATGGCTACCAGATAACGTGGTGGCCGTGGAGGTAGGCGTACTGGAGTTTTAGAGGCTGGGGCCCTGGAGAGCCTTTTCCTCCTGCCTGTCCACCTGCCCTTTGGCCAGATGGGCCCAGCGCCTCCCTCTGCCTCGTTTCCGTGTCTGAGGAACACCTGCCTCAGCCCGCCCCCAGGGTGTGGCAAGATTCCACGTCCTTGGTGAGCCCCCGTGCCGCTCCGCTCCGGCTGGCTGCTGGCTTCTTATCGAATGGCCCAAGGAGGGCTCTCGATTTGTAATGGAAACTGCAGGATGTTTGACAAGTATTTACCAAGCGTCCTCGCCATGCCTGACACCTAACCAGGAACTGGCAGTGGGTGTGAGGCTGAGAGAAAGTCAGTGCAGATTCACTCCCGTGTGTGTGTGTGTGTGTGTGTGTGTGTGTGTGTGTGTGTGGCTGGATCGTTCCCATCTGCTCGCTCTTGAAACTGGTGTGTGTGTGCACGTGTGCGTGTGTTAAGTGTGGTGCGTGGTCAGTGTGTGCGTTATCCCCAGCGCTGTCAAGCAGAGAGATTGAGGGCAGAGGCAGGGAGGTGGTGTTCATGCTTCACGGTTGGGGACAGGTAGAACAGAGGGGCCACAGGACCGCTCGTGTGCATGCAGTGGTCACTGGCTTGGCCGGGGGGAAATGCCTGGGGCTTCGGTTGTCCGGAAACTAGGTCTGAACTGTCAAAGAAGATGTGTCTCCTCATCGTCGACTTCTTTTGTGGATAGAATTTGTTTTTGGACTCTGCTTTGCTGTTCCTGGTGTGCAGGGGCTCCCAGGGATTCTGCCTGGGGGCAGAGCCGGGGACCTGCCGTGATTACAGGGCACATCACTGCCAGATGTGAAGACCGCAAAAGACCGGGCTCCCTCTAGTGTGAGGCGCCTCCTCTGAGGTGTTTATGATCTTAAGGTGTTTAATGACGACTGCGTCAGGGTGACGGGGAGGATCACGGCCGTGGAGGGGTCCGTCCACGCACACGGAAGGAGCTTAGGCCTGGGCTTGGCTCTTAGAGTCAGTGGTCCTTTGTCTTCACCCAGGTGTGCTCTCTGCTCCCACAGAAGACCTCTCCTTGAGGGCCTGAAGCTCTGGGACAGAAATTCTGAGTCTTGAGTCAGAGGTGGTCCACTAGGATCCATGCACGCCTTAAAATCCGTCACCAGTGTGACAGATTGCAATATTGCCATCCAAAGATCCAGTTTCCCAGTTTCCCTTGCAAAGTTGGAAAATCTGGCAACAATGGTCTCTTCTTTCCCGTGTGGGGGCAGGAGTCAGCCCGCTGAGAAATGAGTCTCCTCAAGATTGGAACTTTGCTGTCCCTGTATCCGAAAGCTCAGCACGCCCCCTGGTCCCCAGTGCACCTGCCCTCTTGGTCTGATCTAGGCGACTGGGGGCCCCTTAGGTCTTGAGGCCCAGGATCCTGACCCCAGCACCCGTCATCCCCGCTCAATGCTGTGGTGCTGGTCTCCCTGGGTGAGGCGTGGGTGCTTGGTCACTCTGGTCCTGGGGCCAGTGGTACCAGCACGAATGAGTGACTGTCTTCTGCGGGGTCAGAAGGCCCAGAGTTCTGGAGTCTTGTTGCAGCCGGGCCCTGGACTTTCATGCTGAGCCATCAGCCATTGTTTAGCCCGGGTCACGCCGGGTGCAGAATGCTGAGTACACCGCCTTCTCCCCACCTCTGAGTGGACCCATTGAAGAAGGGGGAAACGCCTCCAGAGAATTTTTACCTACATCCTTTTCCTTATGCTTCTCCTTTGCCCTTAATGTCATGTTTGGGGTTAAAAGTTATCTGGGGAGTTCATCTGAGAATCATTCTAATGGAGTGGTGGCCCACACCCAGTGACTTGGGCGGCTGATGCAGGAGGATCACAAGTTCAAGGCCAGCCTCAACAACTTAGTGAACCTCAAAGCAATGTAGCAAGTCCCTGTCTCAAAAAATAAAAAGGTCTGGGGATGAAGCTCAGTGGTAAAGTGTCCCTGGGTTCAATCCCCAGTCCCCGCCCCGCCCGGAAAAAAATCATTCTACTGCATATAGTCATTTTGGAAAACTGGCAGTGTCTGTGAAAATTGAACATGTATACATACTTCATGAAGTCTACCTAACGTATACCTTCACATTTCATTAAAAAATATATACTTGAATGTTTGTAGCAGTACTTTATAGTAGCTCCAAATGATAAGCACTCAAATGACTATCAATAAATAAACTGTGGTATAGTTATTCTATGGAATACTATACAGCAATTAAAATAATCCACAGCTACTTATAACAGACGAATCTCCTAAGCATGATATTAACTGACAGATAAACAGATAAATAAAGATGACAGATAAAAACTTGTAAAGACTACACATTGTTATCATATTTGCATAAAGTTCAGAACTAATCTGTGGTGTCAGAAATCAGGAAAGTGACTACGTTTGGTTGGTGGTAATGACAGTAATGAGCAGGAGGTGGACCTCTGGGAACATAGCCACTGATCTGTTTTTTTTTTTATTTTTTTTATGTGATTACTAGTTTTAAAATTGTGTTTATTTCATGAAAATTCAATGAGCTATACTTTTCTGAAATGTGCATTTTGTGTTCGGATTTTACTGCACTGAAAAGTTAAAATTGATAAAGGCAAAACACAAGACCAAGGCCCAATTGAAGACACACAATGTTGTGAGTTCCAAGTACCAGTGCTGGGATTTTTGTACGAATCCTGTATCTCTCAGGCTTCTTGTGTGCAAGCGATAGAAGTCACCTCTGGCTAATAACAGCCCCAAGTCAGAAGGTATTCTGCTATCCACCCCACCCCCACCCTCACTAGAGTGGCGCTCTCAGGGCTTCTGGGCTTTATGTTACTGTTTAATGTTCAAAGTCAGGCACGGTTGTGTAGATTAGAGGAACCTGGATGTAGTGCTTTTGCCCCAGATGCATAGGATGTTGATTACAGAAGGCCCCAGGGGTTTTAAGCTCCAGAGCAGGATTCAAGCTCCATTTCATGAGATAGAACATTTCTCAGATTAACAGACATGTTCTACCTGGTAATGGCAAAC
This sequence comes from Callospermophilus lateralis, assembly GCF_048772815.1. Taxonomy (NCBI): domain Eukaryota; kingdom Metazoa; phylum Chordata; class Mammalia; order Rodentia; family Sciuridae; genus Callospermophilus; species Callospermophilus lateralis. Next base: position 8,175,130 of record NC_135315.1, read on the forward strand.
TGTCGGAGAAGCTTTCAATGTGATTAGGATTTTGTTCATCTTTCCTAAACCAGAGGGACTGTGGGCCCACAAAGAGACATCTAGTGCCTGAATTCTCTTGTTTCCTTGCCCCAACCCAGACGTTTCCCACCCAGCACGGAAGAGTGCCTTCAAACGAAGCTCTCTGTACCAAATCTTTCCTCCCAAATCCTAGGGGGCAGAGGAAGGATCCCAGCGTCAGAGTGGCTAGCTTAACCAAGAAATGTGCTGGCAGGGTATCGGAAGTCCTCTAGCCCAGCCTTCCACCCACTGTAGGAATTTCCTATGTTTATTTGATCACATTTTTATTGCGCCAATTTCTTTTTTTCTTTCTTTTTTAAAAAATAAATCTACATATTCTTAATCTTTTCCATAGTGAAAAAAAAATTAAGACTCTTCAGTGGTCATATTGATCTGTATATTTGAAAAAGTACACTCCATTTTGTTAAAAGTGGGTGTGGTGGCTTTTTTGTTTTTGTTTTTGTGCTTTCTTTTGATGGATTCTTTGGGCAAAATAATGCAGTATTTCAAAGTATCATTTTTTCTCATCTCTAAACTGAGGATGGCGGGATTGTGGAGGGAATTGGCATGCTGAGCATGACGGCTGCACAGCAGTGTTTGTTCAGATTAGTGGCAATAGTAAATGAGCTAATGATCTGCACCCTGGAGGATTTGGTGATAAAAGGAGATAAGATATTAAAGTCCTTAGCATTGAGAGCATGGATTGTAGCAAACACCCAATACGTTATAACAACAATTGCTATTAGTATTTGATGATGCAGAAAACCTGATCTTAGCAGAGGGTGGTAGGGTGATGGGGTCAGTGGACTGTCGTCTCCTGACAGACCGTGGGAGAACACAACCCCATCCACACATTATACAGATGAGATGATGTAAGTCTTAGGAAATCTGATCATAGCCAAACAGCGTAGAGACTGGACATAGTATGAATGGACCCTCAGAGCCACATGGCGTGGGCCAGGCAAGTATAACCAAAACCTCTGATTGTTGCAATGTGTGCAATTCCAGGAGGGTCACTTTGTAAGCCCCGTGGAACCAGAGCAATGGATGAGCAGTCCTGTCCCTTGGATTCAGTAAATGCCTCAACCCTGGGCTGATTTGGCCTTCCGTCATTTCAGTCCTGAATATGGAAACTTCCGATCCCCCTTTAGCTGTCTAGTAACTGTCTTCACTCTTTCACGTTGGACAGAGCTGGGAGAGACACCGGGCCAGGCTCTCCATCTGCGGGGCCAGCTCTCCCACTCTAAGGATAGACGGGACATGTTCTACCTGGTAATGGCAAACTGCCTGGCCTGCTGTGCGGGAGCCGGTGGATCTTACGACCACGGGGTAAACAGGATGGAAGTCGGGGTGCTTGGGGAACACCATGTGTTGCTGCTCTTCCTCTCCGGTCCCTTCCGTGGGTCCCTGCCTCCTGGCTCTTGCCACACAGCGGATGGCCTGGTGGAGAAGCAGCCTCCTGTTTCCAGGGACAGGCTCCAGGACAGGAAGATGCCCAACTGGAAGAGAAGCTTAGCCAGCCGGCAGCCCTCCACCTGAGCTGGGCCGAGCGGGGAGAGCTCTGTGACTGCAAGAGGTTAAACTTGCCCGTGTTTACTTTTGTTGGCCGCCACGCTGCATAATAATCTGTCAGCACGTCAGGTGCGGATTTATTTGTGCATTAAAAATGGCCTAGAGCGGGCGGATGCAGACGCTCTACAGCACGCTGGAAAATAAATGTGCCTCTAGCACAAAAACAGCCTCTCCAAATATCTCACCCTTTTAATAAGTGCATTTAATTAAAGTCGTATAACTTTTTTTATTATATTAAAAAAAAAATCCTCTCGCTTGCTGAAGCTGAGAGTAAGCTTTTGGGCCCAGAGGGAGCACTTCTCTCGCTCCCTGCCTTGAAAATGGAAAACTCATCACCTGGGGTGTCTCTCGTCCTTGGCCGTCTGATGTGAAGATGGTGACGGTTTAGTCGGGGAGGACAGTCTCAGTGTGTGTGGGGGGGGAGTGTCCCCAGTTGGATATTTTGTTGCATGGGTGCCCTCCCCTGTTAGACACAGGGGCAAGGTGGTGACTGTGTGCCTGTCACTCTTCTCACCCCTCTGGTCCCTGTCACCAATCTATGCGCATAGCTGCAGGGGAGGCTGTTCATATTGAGGACAGCCTTCCCCAAAGGCAGGGCCCTGGACTAGATGACCTGACCTTGCACAGGCCCTGTTTGTGATTTGGGTGGGGGGGGTGGTGGAGGGCTCAGCCCTGGAGAGTTCTCTGCATTTCTCTTCTTCCCATCATGGCTTGGGAAAGTCTAAATGAGTTGAGAAGACGTTGGGCTGGGAGGTGGTGACAGCAGGACCGTGCGTTTGCCAGAGGATTAGGGAACGTGTCAGTGTGAGGGGGATGGTGGCGGTCCTGGGAGCTGATGTGCAGGGGGGCACCGCAGTTGGCGAGGTGGCGCAGGGGAGGCCGGGTGGGGACTTGTGCCGAGTGGCGGCAGGAGTGGCGCCGGTGAGGAGGGGGCTCGGGCCTGTGTTTGGGAGCTGGACGACCACAGCATACCAGGCCTGGCGACTTGAGGCCGCTAATTACGCAGCCCCAGGGAGCAATGTGGGCCTGCCAGAGCCGCCCAGAGAGGTGGCATGGAAAACCTCATAAGGGGTCTGTGTGCCTTGGGTCTGACCAGGAAATCGCCCCTGGGGGTCACCATGCTGGGCCCCTGGGAAATGGCTGGCCGCTGTGGCTGCTCCACAGGCGTGGTTTTCACAGCCACTCTCTGGAGGGTGTCCTGCAGGAGAGGACAGAGGTGCAGGGCATCTCCTCCTCTGCCAGGCTGAGGTCTCCAGGGCGTCTGAAATTCAGGACCAGCGTCCGTCTCGGGCATTCTGCTTCTCACAGTTCCTCGGGGAATGCTCATTAGCGTCTTTTTATGGCTGCAGAAACAGAAATCCCAGAATTAGTTACTTGAGGCCACCCAGCGAGAGCATTGTGACCAAAGACCAGGCCGGTGGTTATTTATTTGTTTTTTCAAGTTATTCTTTTCTTAGCATCTTCTAATGATGTGGGAGCATTGCTATTAAGGATTATTTTTCCTGTTCGCAGAAGGTAAACAAATCCGAGCTTCGGTTCTCAACCTTCTTTTTGAAGTTGAGGCCCCTGGTGCCTGACCTGAGACCCCCGTCCCCCGGGACTGAAGTTTTTATGAACTTCCTACCTTCTATGATGGCTTTTTCTGGGGAGGAGGAAAACTTTTTAATTGAAATGATCAGCTGTTGTTAGTATTTGAAAATGTAGTAGCTACTCCACTTCCCAGAAGAAAATAGATTTCATTTTAGGAATCTAGGTTTTTCTCTACCTATAAGCCAAAGGTGGACTCTCTACATATTCATGTCTACGTGGTTGAAAACACTATGAAATGCAGGAGTTGAGTGGATGCTGTATTTGTGTGTGAGAATGTGCGTTTGGTTAGTAGGGGGCTTTCTTGGTAAGCAGACGGACCCCTAGTGAGGCAATGCAGATGCTGAGCAAGTCACCCTGCAGAGCTAGTCCAGGCCTTTGAGAGAGCTCAGACTCTGTAACTGACAGGGGGATTGGTTAGAGTCTGAGAAGGGAAGGGCCCAAATAATTCTTACAGCATTCTTCTACTTATGTACAAATTGTACCTTTAGAAAATTAGGTGCAATATTCTCCATGATTGCTTTGAAAATTAAAAATAGAAATTAGAATTAGAAAAACCCAAGGAGGAAAATGAAGTAAAAGTCCCTGTATTTGCTGTGGACTTTTGCAATCTCTGTTTCCCTCCTTAGCAACGCCCTGCGGGTATTTCCTCCAGTTGTTAAATATTCTACAGCAGTGATTCTCAAACATTTGGCTGCAGGACTCATTTATTTGGGAGTCTCCAAAAGCTTTTTATATTGGTCATAAGTGTTGCTTTATCCTGTATAAGGAATTAAAATCCAAAACTTAAATGTATGTATATATCATTCAAAAATAACAATAATAAACCCATCGTATGTTAAGGTTCTAATAATTTTATGAGAAATATTTTATGAGAAAAAAATTTGGGAGCCAAGTGATATTTTAATATTTTTTTCTGACCTCTGCATCCTTTGGCTTAACAGAAAATATCTGAATTTTCACATCTGCTTCTATATCCCATCTATAGAGATGTATGTTGTTGTGAAAATATGAAGAAGATTCAGCCTCATCTGGCATGCATGTGGGAAGAGGAATACATGCATAGCTTTTTCAGATAATTGTGCATATTCATCTTTGAAATTTCATCAAAATTTGACGTGAGAGAGTTTTTGAAGATTTAGCAGCAATGTAAATTTGAAACCATGTTAATGGATTATATTATTCTGTTCTGTTAATATCATTGGCCAACCTTGCATTCTGAATCTTTTACCCAAGCCAGATTTGGCAACATTGTCTGTGGGTCATTTGGAAAGTATTGATTCCCCAAGTTTTGCAGGTTTTCCAAATACAGATGCCTTTAATTCTACAGCATCAGTGAGCCCCATTCTTTGCTACAAGAGAGGTGTCATGGTACTGGGAAGCTGTCAGGCTCATGGGGATGATTACCACTTGTCTCCAATTCTGTTCTTGATGGAAGCTCAAACTGTCAGTCATCACAATTATTCTTTCCCTCGAAATACCATTTCTTGAGAAAATATCTGCCAGATACCCCAAGTCTGAATACCCATAATTTGTCTGTCAGTTTTTCTTTCAGGTAAAAATGGCGTTCAGTGAAAAGTGCAGCTAGTTCTGCTGGCAACGTAACAGTCCCCCAAGTGCCTTCCTTGAGACAAACATTATGTGCCCCCGTGTGCAAGAAATGCTTGATGGATACTTCCATTTTGTTATACAGAGCGTTAAAAAAAGACCCATACTCAAGGGTCAAGACTTAAAATTAGCCGTTGTCTGCATATTATCAGGGATATCCTTAGCTCAAACTTGTATGTAGGTATTTCATTGTGTGTGCGTGCACTAAATACGCCACCACTGCCTATGTTCATGCTGACATCGCAGCATCAATGCAAATCTGAGTGTAGTGTAGAGGCAGATAACATCTTGGTATTATTCATAAAAAAGGGTGTAGGGGACACTCAGGGTCCGCAGACCAGGCTTGGACAACTGCTGTCCTGCAGTGTTTTCAGCTGCCTGGTATTCCATTGCATGGTGTGCCTGAGTTTATTTAAACAATCCATGAATTAAAATAAAAATAATGAGGGTCACCGGAGACGGGCATCCCGGGCCCACCTTCTCCTAGCAAGCAGCTTCCTGCCTGTTGAAGAGCTCCGCCTTCCAGTCGTATGGTGCTGAACAGCTCTGGGATTTTCCTAGGCTTTGATTTGTGCACGAGAGCCGTGGGTGGGGATCGAGAGGCTTGGTGACCAGGAGTGTGGGGAGAACTTGGAAGCTATAGAGAAGGCTTTGGCCACCCTCAAGGAAAGTGAAATCTGACTGTGGGCAGCGAGGGACCATTGAGATTTCTGAACGAGGCAAGGCCATGACTGAAGGGGCTTTATCAGAAATGTGTCTATCGGGGCCAGGATTGGTAGCACAGGCCTGTAATCCCAGTGGCTTGGGAGGCTGAGGCAGCAGGATCATGAGTTCAAAGCCAGCCTCAGCAGCTTAGTGAGGCCCTAAGTAACTCTGTAAGACTCTGTCTCTAAATAAAACATACAAAGGGCCGGGCATGTGGGTCAGTGGTTAGGTACCCCTGGGTTCAATCCCTGTACCAAAAGAAAACAAAAGGTGTCTATGGTGTGCAGGTCATATGTGTGTGTGTCTGTGTGTGTGTGTGTGTGTGTGTGTGTGTGTGTGTGTGTCGGGAGGAGGGCAGGGTGAAGTTGTGGTCAGAGAGATAGCGGCTAGAGGTGAAGGGGCAGATGGGATGGTGGACAGCAAGCTACTGAGGGTTTGACCGGTGGAAGAAGCAGTTGCACCACCAGAAACATGAGGTGACCCACACGGAGGGTGAGAGCAGAGGAGGCCCCTCAACACCCAGATTTCCAGGGGACCAGGAAGAGCGTAGTTGTCATATACGAGGTCACACACAGCAAGTCAGCCACAGGTCCAGAGTGCAGACCCATGTTCTGGGTCTCCCTGGCCCATGCTCCTCCCACTGACCTCTGCTCTTCATGGTGCAACAAGGAACCATGTGGTGGCAAGGTGAGTTTGAGGTGACGGGGACCTGGTGAGGGGGACGGTGGGACAGGCAGCAGCAGCAGCAACTGAAGCGTTCCCTGGCAAAGCCTGTGGGGCCCACGCCTCCCTCATGGGACCCCGGAGGTGGCCAGGCTTGGTTCTTGGGCTCACCTTGTCAGCTATGGGTCTCAGGCAAGATAGCCCCCAGAACCTCCCTTCCTCATGTGTCTACCTGGGATGAGATGACCACCCAGCTTCTGTTCATGAGAAAAGTTCATTTCAAGCCTGGCGTACGATAAGTGCTTGCTGAACGTTAGTTCATCAGTGTTGTCATATGCCACCTGGGTGGAGCTTCAGCATACAGAGGCCATGGTAAGGGTCTTCCGCACAGTACATGTCTAGATAATGGAAAAGGGGAGTCAGCTGTCACCTCCGCCTTGCTAGCGTGGTCCAAAGCTCGCCTTCAAACCTCCACCACTGTCCTTACGTCCTGTGTTTGGTAACCTCCGCCCTGCTCTTTATCTGACTGGCAGAAGGTGGCTCTGGAAAGCCACCATGCCACAGAGTTGCTGCAGGCAATGTGGCACCTGGAGGATTAGCTTGGTTTTCCTGAGGCTAGCTCCATCTTGGGCGTCCTGTGTGCTAGGGGGCAGGGGGCAGCCATCGGTGCCTTTCCTCTCTGGCTTATTGCAGCTTCTATGAGAAAAATCTGAAGATAGGAGGTGAGCTCAGTTGGCAGGTGTGTCTATTTGGTGGCATGGTCTCTATTCGGGTTGCATGTTCAGGACAGGAAGGGAAAGGCCCTCCAGGTGCTTAGAATCGTGGACCCATTCTTCAGTGTAAAGGGATCTTTGTAAGACTGGGGAGAACTTGGAGGTGAAGTCACGGGGCTATGTCCGGTGTCCCGCGCATTCTTCTTTCCCCGGGGATGGATGGTGTTGGGGTGGAACCTGGGAGTGCGTCCGTGGTGTGGACAGTGACGGGACCCTCAGAAGAGGTTGTGAGATTAGGTCTCAGGACAGCTGGGGCGGGGTACATCTGACGCACCTGAGATGATGCAGGTGACGTGATCCGGTGCCGTGGGGTGCAGTGATTCCCCGATGGCAGCAGCCCATGGCTCCTGGAGCCCCGGCGTCGTCCTCATCTCTGTGACTCCTCCCCCTGAGGTCAGCACTGGAGCCGGAGGAGGTGAACCGAGGTGTGCAGAGTGTCCAGGGCAGGCGCCCCTCACTTGGGAATGCTTCACGGTCGCTGTCCCTGCCGTGGCTCTCCTTCTTGGCAAGGGGAGGTGAGCTGGAAACACCTTCTGGAACTGGGAAAGAGTTAAGGGACACGCCCTCATCCTGGTGTGGTCGGTGACTTTTCCCCGTTTTCATCTGCCTGCCAAGGGAGGGGATGTTGGTTGTCACCTCTTCCAACGCTCACTACTTGGGCACTGTGGGCTTGTGTCCTGGCCGCCCTTTGTATCTGTTGGAGGCAAGAGGTGAGAAGGGAGTGGCTTTAGAGCAGGGCCTGAGGTCCCTTTTCTTTGGTCACATTCTCCATGGAGATGTGGTAGGAGAAGGTGGATCTGGCTACGTGAAGCACAGTTTCACCTTGAGGCAGAGGATGTGACAGGACTCTGCTTAGGTGGCATCCCTTCCGTGAGAAGAGGGGCCTGTTCTTTCCTCCAGCCCTTGAGAAAAGATCCCTTTTCAGGCATGGCCTTTGGCTCAGGGTGACCAAATGGTGAATGGGGTGATTTTCAATGGTTGGCTCCAGAAAGAGAGGCCCATCCTAGTTCTGTAAGCATTTCAAATGAATAAAAACTGAAGAACAGATAGTGCTTTTGGTTTTCTTGGGAAGGACAGATTTTCTTTAAAGTTTTCAAATTCTCATGTTACTTCCATTTTTTTTTCCCCTCCTAATAATGCCCCCTGCGTCAAAATCTTAAAGAATTCTGTTACTTATTTTCCCAACTAACAGAAGCTCTGTGCTTCTAGTAACAGATCGAGAGCCTGGCAGACAAAGGAAGAGGGAGGGCCGGTTTGGGCCTTCCAGAAAGACCAGTGCTTGCTTGAAGCCCAGCATGGGGGGTGGGCTGAGCTCATCTGGGGTGAGGTACCTCCACCTGCCACTGACCAAAGGGCATCTTTCCTCTAGAGGAAGGCCCTGCGGACAGAGGGCTGCTGGAGGCCATCTGTGGTGCCAGGCTCATGAGTGTCCGGGTGTGCAGGAGCATTGCCAGCCCCGGGGCTGAGTGTTCACCTGCAGCCACTCTGTGCCCAGGGGAGCACAGGTCTGCTCATCGGCAGTTAGGTGCCATCTGTTCTCTGAGTCGTCACCCCATGCACCCTGATTGGTTATTTCTTGAAGATAGTGCTGGAAACGGGAGATGCAAAAAAAAGAAAAAAGAAAAAGAAAATCTGCTGAAATACTTGTTAAAAATTTAGGGGCATTTTAGGCAATTGCTTTATTTATCTATCATCAGCACAGGAATTTCCCTATAGAGAAAATTCCCATTTTTTCCCCCCAAAGCCAAACCATGATGTTCTTCTAACTCACGGAACACCACTGCGGTATATGTTTAGGTCCTTAGTAACCCAAAGGGAGGATACAGGGAGGTGTTATTTACTGAAGAGCCCCAGGATGAGAGTCTAATGGCATAGTCTAGAGCATCTCTACTGTGGCGGCAAAGACTTTCATCCAACCAAATATATTTTTTTTAATGAATGGAAGACACCAGCACTGGGGGGTGCTAGTGTAGTACCCCACATTCTCAGTGCTCAGCAGTCTGGAAGTGTGACCTGCCTTGAGTGCTTGGAGGATCGAAACAGCATTTGGGGGCCCTGTCCCCTATAGTAGGTGACTTAAGGGGCGATCTGAGAAGGATAACACAGGCCCAAATACTTTTTTTTTTTTTGTATCGGGGATTGAACTGAGGGGCACTAGACTACTGAGCCACATCCCCAGCCCCATTTTGTGTTTTATTTAGAGACAGGGTCTCACTGAGTTGCTTAGCGCCTCACTTTTGCTGCGGCTGGCTTTGAACTGGTGATCCTCCTGCCTCAGCCTCCAGAGCCACTCTGCTAGGTATTCTTCTTGCTGGAGTTTTGAAGGTCTTTTTAGGTTCTGGGGATTGAACCCAGGGGTGCTCTACCGCTGAGTCACATCCCAGCCCCTTCTTATTTTGGGTTTTGAGACGGGGGTCTCTCTCGGCTGCTGAGCTGGCCTTGCTCTTGTGATCCTTTTCCTTCAGTCTCCCAAGTCGCTGGCATCATAGGCCTGCACCACGACACCCGGCTTCCTCACTTCCTCGCTGGAGGTTTAACAGTATAAAGAACCTGCCCCTGCACTGAGGAAGCCTGTATTCAAACGGGGGCAAAGTGCATATCCAAGTACATAAATAAATATAGAGTTTTAGGGAAGAGAAGGGAGCGGAGAAAACTGTGGGGCATGTGAGTGGGTTTTCCTTGGGGTTGATGGTGGAGAGGCCTGAGGAGGTGACCTCTGGGCAGCGTGGACACCCCATCAGAGCAGGCATCAATGAGAAGATACTAGGAGCGCCCTGGAAGGTGTGTGTGGTTAGTTTCCTGGGGCTGTTGGCATGCTTGCTGCCCTCTAGGTGGCTTAAAGCTTACGGTTCTGGGTGCCAGAAGTCCCAAATCAATGTGCTGCCAGGCCTTTGATCAGTAGTCAAGTCCCTCCACAGGCAAGTCGGACGCCTGGAGCCTGCCTGAGTACAGGTGTCGGGGGATGTTGGCTCAATCCTGGGCAACCCACGGTTGCTCCAGATGCTCAGCTAGACTCTACCTCTACCTGGTCTAGTGTCTGGTGGCTCTGCCTGGCTCCCTTGCTTGTGGGGACATCACTTGCATCTTTGCTTCTGTCTTCACAGCCTTCTCCTCTTGTCTGTCTCGTCTTCTGTCCCCATGAGATCACCCGTCACTGGATTTGGGGCCTACCTGGGTAATCCAGGATGAGCTCTCTTGAAATCCTTAACTTCATCTGTACAGACCCTTTTCCCAAAGGGGGCCATCTGAGAGTTAGAATGTGGACAGATTTCGGGGGCGGGGGTGTGGCACCATCTAACCCAATATAATCTGGACCTAGAGGAATCATTCCTATGGCGAGTGTTAAAATAAAACACAGCCCCCGAGCAGAGACCTGGCGCTGCTGCCTTGCAGCCATGTGGCTTGATGAAGTTGCATTTCACGGGAAAGGGGGAGGGGGCAGCCCTGAGCATTGGTGAGATGCGCAGCAGGGTCTTGCTACTGCGTTGCTGCAGAGGGCCAGTGACACTGCCCGCTCAGCAGGGTTCCAGCCTGACTCACAGTGGCAGCTTGAGGAGGAAATCAAGTAGCAAGGGGCAGCTGGGGGTCTTCGCGGGGACACCTCCTAGGACAAATAGCAGCTCTTCTGGGTTGAGGAGTTGAGAAAACACAATTAGGACTAACGGAACTGCTGAGCCAGCGGCTGGGGAAAGGGGGCAATACCGTCCTCTGGGGTTTCACAAGTTGGTGAACAGTCTGCATGCAGGCAGGGGGCTGGGCTGCTTGCAGATGTCAGCAGCTTCCTTAGCCCAAGAGGAGGTTTTACTGCACTGAACAATCGTGACCTGTGGGAACGTGGGGTGCACAGGCGCTCCCAGAGTGGCTTGGCCTGCCACCCACCTCCAGGGGGCGGCCACTCTGTTTGACTCTACTGCTCAGGCTTTTTCCTGTCAAGTCTCTTGCAGAAGGAGGCAGGGAGGAGCACGCCAGACGCCCAGGGCCTGCCTGAGTCGGGGGTGATGTTTGCTCAATCCTGTGCAACCCAGCTGTTGCTCCAGGTGCTAAGTTAGACACTCGGTAATTAGCGGGGCTAATTTATTTAATCATGTTTGTGCTGATTTTCTTCTCCTGGTGGCTCTTCTTGCCCTGATCCTTCAGGTTTTCCTGGATCCACTCCCAGGTGTGTTTGCTGGAAGGTGGTGTTGAGGGAGGATGGTTCCTCCTCGATGCCAGAGATTAGAGCAAGCTCCAGCTTGGTGATGGGGAGCGGGGGAGTGCTGGTCTCCTCCGGATTCTGGATCAAAGTTTCTCAGCCTCGGCACTAGTGATGTTTGGGGATGGATATTTCTGTTTCGTGGGGGCTGTCCTGCATGACATAGGATGGCCTCTATCCACCAGATGCCACCATCATTGGTGCAACAACCAGAAATGTCCTCAGACCCAACAAGACATCCCCTGGAGGGTCAAGACTGCTCCCTGTAGAGACCTTCTCTGTTGGATCATAGTACTGACCACTGATGTATCTGACAAGGGCTTTTGGGATGAAAAACGTTCCTGAGAGTTCACGCCCCTCTCAGGACTTCTGCTCTCTCTATGGGCCTGCCATAGACTAAACCAATTAAAGGGCTGGCTTGGGGACCACAGCCTGCATCTCTGTCCCCTCAGAGGGGACAGAGGCTCTTTTCCTGAAGATATACAATCCTGTATCCAACAAGGAGGGCAATAGGTGGCAGGGTTAGCGTCACCAGGACCAGGGAAGCAGAACCAGAAAAGCCACTTCTGTGAAAGGTGAAAACGGAGCTTCACCGGCTGCTCACATGGAACCAATCCAACATGGCAGCCGAGGCCTGGGAGAGAGAGGCTGTGTCCTTCTTGGGTTGCTGACTCCCCTTGGGGCCAGCTCTCTTGACCTCACTTCTTGGGAGGCCATGCCGGGTCCTCAGAGCCTTGGCCTCCTATCCAAGGGCCTGGTTCATTCTGGGGTCTCCCACAGAAGCCAGCCTAGTGCTTTGCATGGAAAACACCTAAAATATCTTAAGCAAATACATGAAGATTGACATGTCTCTTGTAAGGGTCCAGGGGCCCTGCAGTGGGTCTGCAAGGAAGGGCAGGATAAGACAGGAGGGACAGAGCTTCCGGAAGAACTCTTAGCCTGCCTCGTGCTGTCCAGCCACGGAGGCCATTCTGAATTCATGTTTAGAGTTGGCCATGTTTAAAGGAGGAAGACAAAGGGAACAGATGAAATCAATTTTAATAACGTATTTTGCACATAACCCAGCATACCCCAGCCTTATCATTCCAAAATGCAACTGGTGTGCAAATCATCAGTTTGATAGTCAGTGTGTCTGTTCATCCTAAGGCTAGGAGGTGCCCTGCGTTTTATACTCACAGTGTCTCGTAGTTGGTGCTGGTCACCTCTCCTGTGGTGTCTCCTGGTGCCTTCTGCACTGGACTGTGAAGGTCTACAGAGGTAGTTGGGATGAGTAAGTTTTGGAGATAAACTGGGCTGGGGATACAGCTCAGTTGGTAGAGTGCTTGCCTTGCATGCACACTGCCCTGGGGTCAATCCCCAGCACCATCAAAAAAAAAAAAAAAATTGGAGATGAACTATTCCTCCTAGAAGAGGAATGAGAAATGAATGTGAGGACCCATGGGGACAGGATTTCACCAGCAAAGGCCCAGGGCCCAGGAGCTCTGCCACTCTGGCCCCTCCCCACCTCCCCAGGCAGCCCTGGCTGCTGCTCCCCCTCCCCCGCCCCTTGGTAATCCACTCTATTCGCTTTTGTTTCAAACGAATGAGCACACAAAAAAGGGCCTCCACATTCCACTGGGACTCTTATTCAAACATGGCAGTGCTGGTTTTCTCAATTAATCAGGAGTGCACCCCCGCCCCGAGCTGCTCCCGCTTTCTCCGCATCTTAATCGCATCTTAATCGGGGCGCACTCTGGAGGCCTTGGGATAGTTTCAGCAGCTACGTTGACACCGGCCCAAGTGGGTTCAAACCACACGGGCCTGTTCAGGTTTCCCTTTCTTTCCTCTTCTGCTGAAGAGAAACCGGAGGAGACTTTTCCTTGAAGGAACAAAGGGAGGCAGGTGGGGAGAGGTGGAGCTCATGACGGTGTCCAGGAAGGAGAGGAGACAGGCTCACAGAGCTGGGAGGTCTCCTTTGAAAGACCCTTGGCTTTCTCCCGGGGCACCTGGGCTGAGCTTCACTTCTGTGTGTCTTCCCCCTGTTGCTGCTGAGCACTCGGAGCCCCAGAGGTCTGATCTGGTCCTTCTGATACAGGAAGCCACCTTGTTCTGTTGCTGGACGCCCCCCCCCCCCCCCCCCCCGACATCTCCCACGTGGCCTGTGGTGGGAGTCTTGGGCTGACGCTAACTGGGCAACTGCCCTGGGGGGTGCTCTCATTGCTGTTCAGAAGTGGGTCTTCCCCTCAAGCCCCGCCCCTGCCAGTCCACCTGTGGTCTCAACCAGAGGCTGTCCTGCCCCTGCCCCCAGGGGCACATTTGGCAATGCCCCAAACACTTTTGGTTCCTATAGCTGGTGGGGGAGAGGGGCATACCTGGTATCCAGTGGGTGGAGGATGGGGATGCTACCGAATGTCCCTTAGTGCAAAGGTCAGCCCTCTTCCCAGCAAAGAATGATCAGCCAAAAATGTCCAAAATGCCAGAACTGAGAAACTGTGTCAGAGCATCTATCCTGTGGATTTTCAATATCTTCGTCACTGAGAAAACCTTCTCTTAACCCCCAGAAGGCCTTGGGAGGGGTTGGCTGCACTTGAGCATATAAATGATTAAATCACTACCTGGCTTATCAGTTAACACCTTCCGGGGCTTTGTGGGCAGCCATTTGAGAACAAGACCTGAATCCGGCTGGGTGCCTGAGGTGGGGGGTGGGCAGCTTTCTAATATTTTAAGCGAGGGGGATGCCTTCCGGTTGAGGGTCTCAGTTGGTTCTCTCCAAAGCCACCTGTGTGAGCCAAGCCCAGGAGTGGTCTAGTTTGGGATTCGGTGTTTGCCTCTCTCAGGCTACATTAATAAACCAACTTTTACTGGTGTGGCAAGGAAGCTTCTCTGCATGGATTAGGCAAAGGGAGCACTCAGAATTTCCTATTGCTCTTTGTAGGGTCAGAGGTAGTCAGCAAAGGTTGCATGTGAGTGGAAAAAGGCCGGGGGCAGGGACCAGCCTTCTGGTCTACCGAGACCAAGGTGTGTGTTGGCCTGGAAGTTGACTCAGGATGGGTGGCATCCTTGTGCCAGGCCACCTGGTCTCCATTCTGTCTTTCTGCAGGCCGTGGCTAGCCCTGAGACTTTCCCACAGCTCACGTATCCCCAGGCTCTTTGGAAATGCTCACTTCCAGCACTCTGGGTCAGCGTACCAGGGTGGCATAGCCCAGGTCCGTGTGTAGCAATGCATGGAGGCCTTCCTTCCTGAGCACCTGGGGTCCCGAGCCTGAAGACCACAGCACAACCTTGACTTTGCCTTACCTCACCCAGAGAAGCTCTGCTCAGAGGAGCCGGCTGCTGGGCCACCCGGGAGTTTGCGCAGAGGGCTCTGAGGTCCTGGGCGATCTGGAGTCTGTCATGACTGACAGTCTCGGTGCTTGTCTCTCCTCCTGGTCTTCAGAGATTAAAAGGCATTGGGGCCTGAAGGGAAGAGAGATCATAATTCTGGGATGCTGAAGGAGAGGGGAAAAAATCTCTGGTTGAAAAGAACAATGTGACTTAGCAGGATCCATGCTTGGCTGTTTCCTTTCCAGTGTCATTTGAATAGACTTCCAGAAGTTCACTTGACCTTTGCATCTTTTGCTTTAACCATGAATATTGCATTTCTTTCCATATGTTTTTAAATCGTTGTTATTATTACAGTCGTTAGTAGTGTCTCTCCTTATCTGGTCTTCTGACCTCAAACAACTTTGGCAGGTGTCGTTAAATGGGACTAACTCTAGATTAGGGTAAGAAGATCTGTCCCTAGATGGCTGTGTGACCTCTCTGAGCCTCAGTTCTTCATTCACAAAGTAGAGCCCTCTGGACCTGGCAGGAGTTGTTGCCAGGCTCCAATGAGCTAAGGTCAATGCACAGGCTTTGTAAAGTATGACAAACAAGTGTTTTTGATTATTTGTACAGGGAGATTTTTACTTTTCCCAGAGGAGACCTGCCCGTAGTCCCAGGCAGGAGCCTTCATTAACGAGCATGTCACTCCTGAGCCCTTCTCTTGCTTTCTAACCTCCTGCCTCCAGGGTTCAGGGCAACTGCTTATTGGAGAGGACAGGAGTGGGGTGGGAGTAGGAAAGGGTCGGAATTTGGAGTAATCGCAGTGGTTGTCTAATTATAGATCCTGCTCCCCATTAGTCCCAAAGCTGTGTGCAAGGAGCATAAATCATTTGTGTCTCTCGAGGGAATTCACTCTCCTTCCCCCATGCCCCTGCCACCGTGCCCTGCATTCCGATTCACCACCAAAGGCGAAACTCCCTCGCTCTAATAAGTTTCTTTCCCCAGTAAAAACCAGGTGGGGGGGTGTGGGCAACCCCGCAGCTGCCAGGCCAGTCCCTTGGGTCCCAAGGCAAATTCCCCTCCTTCTGCCAACTTCCATTGGCAATTTCTTTTGTTCTTTAATCATTTTGTGCGGCCAATAGCCTTCTGCCACCTTGATGGGCTGACTGTCCCTTGGAGGTGGAGGGAGCAGAGGGGGAGAGAGGGAGCCCAGAGGGGAGGGGCATTGGAGAAAGGGGAGGCCAGGCAGCCCATTAAAGAGGAATAAATTTTGCAGAGGGGAAGCGAGAGGTCCCTCCCTGTGTCTCTGTAAATCATCTTGTTTTATGGACGGGATGGGAAGGGAAGTGGGAGATGGGCTCGCCCTGATAACCAGGGTCATTTCTCCTGCTTATGTGTGTCTGAATTTTAGGATGTTCCGTCAGAGAGCAGCTCTGAGCCGGAGACCACTGGGGCTCCTCTCCTGAATTTATTGTCCTCATTATTACTCGAGAATCAGAACCACAGTTACTTAGGGAGAGCACTTGGAGAGTTTTATTGCAAAACCCCCTGGTTTGTTTCTGTCTCCTGTTGTGCTGTGGGTTCCCAGCCACAGCTGCGTGGGCATCATGGCTACAGGGACAGGATTTTTGTAGGTGGTTGGAAATGGCTTCACTTTGAGAAGTTAGGTTATTTTCTGCCAGAAAGCTTCTTTCAGACCCCAAATTCTCATAACCTTAGGAGCTCAGAGCTTGCTTCTCTTTGTCGAGTTAACTGATCTTTCAGCCATAAATGGATTCTTCTCCTTGGGGGCGGAATCCACAAACCAGCAGCCCCAGAGGCCTGGGTATGGGTGTGTTTATTTTTTACTTATATCAGGTGCTAAAATGGTTTCAGTTAGCTGCTGATATTTAAATTTGGGAACATTTCATATGAAATTTTGGATCTTTGGTTTTGCTTGAAAACATGGGACCCTTGGGGACACTGTGTAGGCTTTGGGAGCTGCAAAGGGTCACATCCTTGTGACCAATTCTTCTCCCCACCAGCCAACTGAACTCATTTCTGTTTTCTGCCTAATCCTGGAAGGCCACTGAGTTTGAGACCCCTATCTGCCTTAGAGGAAGGCTTAAATCACCCACTGAAACAAAGGGGGTACATGATAGACCCTGTGGATAGAGCTGGGGTCAGTGCTGAGGAGTGTGGGGCACCTCTCTGGAACGTGGGCTGCTTTGGCAGGTGCCAGTGTACTGACTGATTTGGAACTAGATCCGCTTCCCAGTAGCTGTGTGACCATTAGTAGTTTAGAAAGATTTATAGCCACTTATGTAAGCAAAATCTTTCATGAATGTCAAACGTGTGGGGTGGTTGGACGTGGCCACCGAAAGTGCTTGGAGAGTCAGGAAGAGCGTGCCTACTATGCCATCTTCCCCGAGACCCCCAAGGGGAGGCCCCCGAGGACACAGTGCTGTACCCGACCAGAAGCTCTGCGAGGCCTCTCTCGGATCCAGCATGGCAGGATCCCGGCCTGTGTGAGCAAGGTGCCAACCTGTTCACTGACGGCTCCCCGGTTAATTGTTCTGAGCTCCTGCTAGTGCGCACCTGGTGAAAGGAAGAGCGTGTTTATGCGTGTGCCGGGGTTAATGTTCGCTCTCGATATGTGAGCACCTACTCTGTGCAGAGTGATGCTACTGGCTCCAGAAGTGTCAGACCTGGTCCCCACTCTCAAGGGGATGGCAGGCCTGTGTGACGTGGAGTGCCTGAGTGCTGGGTCACCACCAGAAACCTCTCTGGGAGGCATGTGGCTGGAGTCTTGGGGACACCTTGGAGGTGGCGGGAGAGGAGGAGGAATCCCGAGAGGCCTTGGAGGATGACTAGCTGGGCATACTGGTGCCCAGGGTCAGACCTGGCCCCAGGCGGGCTTCCCAGGTTTGGGGAGTGGCCCGGTGGAATTGGGGACCTGAAGTGGAGGAGGTGGGTTTCAAATGGTGGGAAAGCCAACAAGAGGAGGGTCTCAGTAGTCAGACCTGAGAAATTTGGAAAGCTTTAGAGCTAGAGATGGATTTGCCCAGTCTGTGTGTCAGGATAAAGAGCAGGAGAGGGCAGGGGAGCAAGGGCTGTTTGGTGGACATCAGGTGTGACAGTGAGGGTCCAGGATGAGGCTTCAGAAATGGTGATGAGAATAGGTGACCCTAGAGAGATGAAATCAATAATGCGGGGTGATGAGAATAGGTGACCCTAGAGAGATGAAATCAACCATGCAGGGACCAAACCCTCCTGGAGAAAGAGAGGTGCTTCCAAGAAGGCAGAATGCAAGCTAGGCGAGCAGGCAGTATTTCCCAGGTGACTCCGCACCCACTCCTTGAGCATCCTCCCTGAACCAGCTGAGGTGGAGGATGCACGAGGGTTTCCACTGTGTTTCTTGCAGCTGCCTGGGTATTGTACCTGCCACAGGAGATGGGGATTCAGAGCCAGGTAGAGGCAGAGGGTAGTGCTTGATTGATTTAGATAGCATTTGCTGTATTCCTGCTCTGCATCAGATAATGCCTGGTCCTGGGATAAATGCATGTACAGAGTCTGATCACTCAACAATGGTGAGAGATAAGCCCATGAGTGAAGAATCATGAAAGTCGCTGGTGCTTCAAGAGAGGGGGGACCAAAAGGTGAAGCTGAGCCCAGATCAAAATCCCTGTGCACAGCAAATTGGGGAGACTCGGAAGGGGTGTGCATTCCCTTCCAGCAAAGGAGTAGCAGCTGTCTGCAAGAGAGTGGGAGAACAGGGGAGATGGGTTCCTGGAGAACACGACAGTGTGTGGAGGCAGATGAGTGGAGGAGAACACAGGAGTTGAGGCCAAGAGAAGTGGCTCACTCCCGAGACAAGCGTTTCCTGTGGTTTGAATGCCCCTGTTGCAGTGTCTTTGGATCGGAGCAGAGTTCATCATGCTGGCAGAAACCGAACGAAGCCAAGCGTGCACCTGAGCTCAACCAGAGCCCTGAACTCACTTGCTCCTCACCTTTTCCACCTGCCTCCCCTCCCCTCGCTGCACAAGAGCACCCTTGGAGAAGAGGCCAGGGGACGGTGCTGTGTTGAAAATGGGCTGTTTGGTTAGGAGACTTGGACTGTTCAAACAAGCCCTCCTGGCCCTGGCATTTCTCGCTGTTGGAAAGGTGACTGGGTCTCTGAGCCTTTGGTTGGAGTGGGATGAGGCAGGGAGGTGGAATCCTGCAGGTGTGGCCTCCGCCAGGGTTGCCAGTGTTTTGCTGCTGAGGAGCAGGACCGTGCACACCGCGCAGGGCTAATGACAGGGCTCCGCAGGTTGGAACACGATCGAGCCCTTCAGCTCGCACATGTGTGGTTGGGCAAAAGACAATCGCAGATGTTCCTGGAATTCCCAAACCGGATACAACATTGCTAGCAGGATGCAGAGAGAGCGGTGGGAGCCAAGTGCTTTTACGTAATGAGAAGCTGTCTCCTCCTGCTCAGCCTCTCTCGGCACAGTGGCGATCTGGCCTCATTTTCCTAAGGTTCGAGGATTAGGAAACCCTTGTGCGTGTGTCTGGAGGGTGGAGGGAGCACCAACAGACAGCTTTTTCTTGCTCTGGTTGGTTCCCGTGGCTTTCCGCCGGGTGTGGTGGCCCAGAGGCAGCCAGGCAGTGTGCTCTTCTCCCCTTGGCGCCGGGATGGAAAAGAAGTCGGGCAGCGGGCCTAAAACTGAAAGCAGCCACCCAACTCTCTCCCCGCAGCTCGCGGGGTGTGGAGAGGGGGTGGCATTTTGAGTGGAATTCTCTCTGGGAGGCAGCAGGAGGGAGACCCAGCTTGGAGGGCATTTGTGCATCCAGCCCGGACAGTGGAGGCTAACGGTGGGAGGAGGTCAGAAATGCCATATTGCAAGACCCAGAGCAATAGAGGCTAGGTCCCTTGTGGCAGGGGCAGAAGGGGGTTAGCATGTGGGGCAGAACTGCTTCTGGGGCGCTGGGTAGAGCCTCCCAGGGTAGTGGGCCCTTCCCTCCTCCAGAGCTCAGCCGCACTTCTGTGACCCACCCTATAAGATACTTGATTTCTCTTTTTCTGATAGTGGCACCTAATCGTCTGTAAAACGAAGCTCCCTCCTCCCCAGGCCCAACACTAATGGTTCTTGGAGTTCATCTGAGCTGTTTCAGTTGGCAGAACGTTTGAGGAGGAATTGGCACAGAAGGGCAGAGGGTGGCCCTCCTTGGAGGTGGCCCCAATGGGAGGCTTTTCTGAATTAGTCCTCAAAGCCCAGAGGGACCTCTTCTCAGGCTCCCTCACACACCGAGTGCTGAACACGCGCATCCCGGCGTCTGCTGGAGTCGGATTCCTTGGGCTGAGACCCTTGCTCAGGGCATGGGGGGAGTCAGTGGCCTCTTGTTAAGTCCCGGCCTCTACAAAGGGAGAATGTTGACCTGTCTTGTGTGTTCACAGGAGCATGAAGAGTTTTCCATGTCAAGTCCTTTCATGGAACAAATGCTTAATAAATGTTAGCAATTGTTGTGATTATTATATTTCTTTTGAAAAACAGACAAAAACTCTCAGAGGATGTCCCCCCTCCATCGACCAAACATTGGATTTTCTGCGAGCGGCTGGCAAACGATGGCTCATGGGCCAAAACCAACTTGCCACCTGTTTTTGTACAGCTTGTCAGCTAAGAATCATTTTCACCTTATAAGTTTAAAAAAAAAGGCTGGGGACATAGCTCAGTGGTAGAGCGCTTGCCTAGTATGTGCAAGGCCCTGGGTTCCAGCCCTAGCACCACAAAACAAAACAAGACTAAACTAAAAAACCTCAAAGTAATATTTTGATATTTTGCAATATGGTAAAACTATATGGAATTTAAACATTAAGGTCAATCAATCAGTTTTATTGGAACTCAGCCCTGCCTGTGAGTTTGCATACTGTCTGGGGCAGCTCTCAGGATATGCTGTAGTAGATCTAAGGAGTTCTGATGGATACCTATGGTCAATGAAGTGGAAGCCAGCCACATTCTGACCCTTCACAGCAAAAGTCTGCGGGAACAGAGGATGAGAGGAGGCACCCAGAACAAAATGTGGCACTCGATGCCAATTGTAGAAGATCGAGCCTACCAGCCACTATCGGATAGAAAAAGAGAAGTCAAGTATCTTTGTTGCTATTGTTGTTGTTTTTTTAAATAAGAAAAATAAAGCAGAAACAGGGTCTGATTTGGGGGAAATCTTACAAGGATGCTTATGCCATTTTCCCCCCGGCTCTGAGTTGTATGTGGCAGGATGTAGGTATTGGCAGAGGGCGTATGTTCTAAAATTCCCCGGAGCAGGGACCCCCACTGCCGAGTAGATCCAAGTGGGGTACAGGGTGGAGAGTGGGATGCCCCCCTCCCCACAGGAGTCACCTGTAGAAACAGCAAAGCTCGGGAAGCCAAGTGTGATTTCACGGTCACCTACGTCTGCCGGATCGTGCTCTGCCTCATTGTAACTTTCTTCCAGAAAAAAACTTAAGGTGCCCGGGGCCCTGGACGGTCCTAAGTCCCAGCTCCCTGAAGCAGCAAAGCCGAGTGGCTGCGGTCAGGGGAGTGAGCTGAGCAGTGTCACTCATGATTTAAAGGAGGCCACCCGGGCAGTGATTCATGTTTCTCAACAGAGGCAACATTTTTTCTTGCCTGTATCTCTCTGCCCTCTGTCCCCCCCCCCCCCACACCAGCCCCACAGTCCCTCCCAACTCGTCATAGGACCAATTCGTGTTTGCTCGGGTCTGATGGAAGAGAGAGGGCAGAGCTGGGCAAACGGGTGCCCTGAGCACACGCCCAGTCTGTCCCAGGCGAGCACCCAGCCTGGGAGCAGCAGCCCTGGAGATGAGCTCGGGCGGGAGGCTGAGTAATGCGCAGACGGAAACCACGAATCCAGGGGTGACAGGCCGAGAGCATGGTCTATGAATCACCCCGAGCAGTGGCTCTGAGCCCCAGGGGAGCCACTCACACATTCCCAAGAGAGCCAGTGCCTGGGAGACGTGACGTCATTGTCACCGGGAAAAGAGTTTCATCCACATGTGGCCTCCAAAGAGTTTGTTCCCATGGGTGACACCCAGGCTTCTCAGGGTGAGAAATCCCAGCCAGAGGAGACGGGCTCTGGACCTGTGTGAGTGAGCGTAAGGGTGTGCCTCCTCCCTCTTGGGACTTCAGTATTAGCTCCTGCCTGAGTCCATCCCCGGTGGCCAGGGCTCTGATCTGCCCACTCATGGGGGAGGAGGGGACTGTGTAAGAGGCCTCTGGTCTGCAGCCATTCCCCAGTTCCCTCTGCAAAATCCTGCCCCAAACCCATGATCTGCATGAAACGTTCCCTGTTCAACCACGACGTCGGCTCCTCTGGCTCACGTCCTCCTGTCATGTGGTCAGAGGGGGCTGGCCGCCCTTAATTGATTTCAGAAAGGGGAGGCCAGCCCTGTTCAGCCTGCTGAGCTTCTCCCAGGCATTGGCCCTAGAGCCCTGGTGGCTTTTCCCAGCTAAACGGGCCCCTCAGGCCTTCTTACTGCACAGGTAGTTCACAAGAGAGGAAAGAGCTCACCAGCAGTGTCTTGTCACTGGATTTTGACTTAAAAAATCCAATAAACGCACAGAGCAAACCAAACCACCACATATCAGCAAAGTGACTGTCCTGTGTCCCCGTGACCACTTATCAATGAGTGAAACCTTTCTTTTACATTTGTGCACAGCACTTTTCTTCACCTGTGTTGCTGACCCATTGAAAGCCCTTGTCTTCATGACTTAGCAAGGACACCAGGACCTTTCAAATATCTCCCCTCCATGGATAACCAAGGAGAGGAAGACTTGGGTGCACAGCTCCATAACCATTAAGTGACAAAACAGGGAGCTGAGAGGAGTGTCACTGGTGGTGCGTAGAAATTGGGGATGTGATTTGGTGGGGGAAGCCCACCCATTGATAATTCTTGCTGAGCAAGAATTATCTAGCACCAAGGAATACAGCACCTATTTGAGAAAAACAAGCCTTCCAAAAAATGATACAGCAGTCACAAGTTCATTTTTATAAAAGTGTCCTTCCATCAAGTCCATCTGCCTGTGGTGTAGATGCCATTGGTGGCCCCTGTGGGTACCTGTGGAGGTTGATCCTGCAGCAACGGTGAAGATTCCCAGCGGATTCCCGTCTGCTCTTGTTCCCAAGAGTGCTCCTGGTGTCGGGACCTCACAGTGCCTCATATGCGGCAGAGGCTGTCTGAGGACTGGGTGCTGAGCTAATTCCCAGGAACTGGGTTTGGATTTATTTGCCCCACCCAGCCCTGGGTAGGGGTGCTGATAGGAAGGCCACGTTGTGGGCACAGCAAACGGGGAAGACCAGCACTGCCCGGGTAGGAGGCATGTGTGCCCTGCTGATCCTTAGGACTTGGAAAGTGACCTGAATCACAGTTGAACAACCACTTTCCTCTTTTCTAAGCCATGCTTGGCTCTCTGCTCCCTTTCTTCCATGTTCTTTTGGAAAGTGAAAACATGCGTCAAGCAAATCTCCTTGTGCCAGGCGACGTGCAGAGCCTCCAGGGACTCTTTCCCTGAGGGAGCCTCCCCCCCGGGGAGAGCTGCCCGTCTGTCACAGCTCAGCTGTTTTCTAGTTTATTCTGTCTCATGATAGATGGAAAACATTGGCTGGGTTTCTCATTTTCCGGGGCTGCTACTTTCTGACACGCTTTAAGGGATTAAGGGTTGAATACAGGTGGGTTTCTCGCCCCTCCTGCCTTGGTCACCTGGACATTGCCATGGCGATAATCCGCCCTGAAACAAAAATAAAAGGCAGAACCGGTTGGACAGAAAGTGTGGCTGAAGACTCTGAGACTGAGAGTCAAGGGACTTGGAGCCTGTCTGCAGCTCCCATAGGTCATGTCCAGAGGAGAACCGGCTAGAAAAACTAGTGGCCCAGGGGAGAGGGCGCAGCACAGCACCGACTGAAATGCCACCAGATTGAGCTTTAGGGAAGACTCTGGTTTGTGTCCTTCATCGATTTGGTGCCATCATTTTCTTTCTCAGCCAGTGATTCTGGAAGGTCCGGAGCAAGCAGACCATTAATCTGCTGGTGGAGATTAGCTGGATTGATTTACAGGGAAGGGAGGGAGGATTATAATCTGCCCTCCGGATCTTGTGAGCTATGCAATGGTTGAGGTTTTTGGCATCTCAAAAGCCCTGAGGTTTGGGAAGGTGGATTTCCCTGTGTCGGCATGGAGAAACCGGTTGTGGAGTTAATGGAGGAAGGACCCACAGTAACTTGACCAGGAGAAATGGATGTGATCCTCTGCTGAAAAACACGCGTCAGTCTTCAGGAGGGAGGGGGCTGGCTTTTGGTGCACGTTCCCTGGGCAACCAGGAGACGCTGTTTTTTTCTTTTCTTCTCTTACTTAAAAGCCTAAAAGGATTGGCAGATTCTAAGAGGACGTGCTATTGGCTCACAGAATGGACTAGGGGTTGGGGGGCACCGAGCCGTGACCTGGGCTGTGGGTCCAATGGGCATTTCCCTGCTGTTTCTCTTAAGTTTTCAAAAGAAAGAACAAAATTGGGCTGAGGTCTGCATAGGGTGCTTTTGCATGCGGCCTCCCTGGGGTCAGGGTGGTGGTCTGGCAGCTGGGCTGACCTCTAAATCCTTCTGGAGCCCTGCAGAAGGCAACCTGTGCATTGCGGATGAGGCACCTGCTCCTGTGTTCACTCACCAGGTATCCACTCAACACCTACTAAGTGCCTGGTGCTAGTGGTGAATGAAACAGAAATAAATCTTTGTCTTCGTTGCTGGAGGAGAGGCAGACTCCAACAGACACACGGATCGGAAGTGATAAATGTTGTGAAGAAAATGGAGGCGGGTGAGGGGATAGAGAGCAGGAGGGTGCTGTTGGGGTGCGTCTAGCAAAGATGCAGACCAGGCAGAGACCTGGCGGAAGAATATTCTAGATCAGTGGACAGTGGCCCTCAGGCTGAGTCCTGGAGGGCCTGTGTTTTTATAGATAGTGGGTTTTTTTTTTTTTTTTGGTGCTGGGGATCGAACCCAGGACCTAGTGCGTGCAAGGAAAGTACTCTACCAACTGAGCTACATCCCCAGCCCCTACAGATAGTGTTTTAAGCCCATGCCTTGGCGTATTGTCCACAGCTGCTGTCTCATGACTATGGCAGAGCTGAGGAGTGGCCATGGCTGCCTCCTGGCCTGCCACTTCCCGGTCTGACCAGGGGGTCCGTTCTCCCACAGACGACTCTTCAGGAAGCATCCTCTACCTCGCCACGGGTTCGCCTGGGTGGGATTCCAGGCGTGCTGTGCTCTGTGTGTCAGGATGAGTGACGGGCAGAACGCTGCCAACAGGCGACGGCCGTCTGCTTACAAACCTGCCTGTCCCACCCTGCTGTCACTCTCCTCTCACCCAGGCTGTCGATTCTCACAGGGGCCAGCAGGGCTCCAGGGCTCTGTGTAGGGTCCATCATACCCATGGCTCATTCTTGCTCAGGGATTATCCAAAGGGACCGTGTTCACAGAAGCACCTGGACACCCAGGAAGCCCAATCAGTGGTGGGGACAGGCAGGGTCATGTGCTTAACTTCAGAGCTGTCACTTGTCCTTCGCATGGATTTTTAGGATTTTTGTTTATTGTTCACATTCCCTCAAGGTCCCTAATCTAGATGAGAAGCTTCCCAAGAGCAGGACTCATGTTGCGTTCATCCTCAATTCCGGGGCTGGCAAAGTGCAGATGTCAAATAGGGACACCACAGGTCCTTTTTGAATGAAGAAATTACGGCATTTCCTGTGAGCTTCTCTAAGCAAAGGAGAAATTCATTACTTTAAGAAAATCATCCAGTGCAGTGGTGCATGCCTTAGACCTAGAAATTCAGGAGACCGAGGCAGGAGGATGGCACATTGGAGACCAGCCTGGGCAACTTAGCTATATCCTGTCTCAGATAAAAATTTAAAAAGGTCTGGAGATATGCCTAAGTGGTAGAGCACCTGCCTAGCATGTGCTAGACCCTGGGTTCAAGTTCCAGGACTGCAAATAAATATACTAATTGATTAATTAATAAAAATTAAAAATTAAGGGCTGAGGATGTACCTCAGTGGTAGATGCCTCTAGGTCCTATCCTTAGTACCACAAAGAAGAAAAAAAATGATTTACATTCTGAAGCTGCACAGAAATGAGTTTGAGTCTTACATTTGGTTTGCTTTTCCTTTGCTTTTGGAGGGAAGTTGTCACACTTGATGGACAGTTGAGAGCGTGCTGGACGTGGTTTCCGCATGGAGCTGAGCAAAGGCAGGATCAGGGCTGCAGGAAACACAGGGTTGGAGGACACAACATCCCATGTTCTCACCTGTGGCCTGGGATGCAGCCCATGTGTGTCACTACTCCAGGTCCTGCTATAGGCCAGCTCTTCCACAGAGCAGCCTCTGGCCCCATTTTCTCTCAATGTCATGACATTTAGTAACTGCCATTCGTGTGACATCGGGCTGTGCGTCACCCTATGGCATCTCTCTAAGCATTTGCTAGAATGCAGGGTTCTCTGGTGAGACTGGCTGGTCCCTGGAGGGCGAGTCTGGGTTTTTATGTGGTGGGTTCAGTGAATATTAATTAACGTGATTGGTAGAGTAGCCTGACATGCAGTTGGGAATCACTGAGTCTGTATCTCTCATATCTACCTGGTTTGCTTCTCCTTATTGTGCAGTCAGGGGGACCTACAGCACTGGCTTTCCTTCCTGAGGAAGCAGCTCCACAGGGTTTGGATTTGGATGAACCCCATTACACCCCAGTCCTCATTAATGGTGGCTGCCCCGTGCACAGCCAGCAGGTTTCTCCTGCAAACGCTGGGAACCGTGAGCCTGCTTCCCAGTGTCCTCAGGAACGCCAGTGCAGTCCCTGGCCACCACACCTGAAGGCGGAGCCCAGAACGCAGGACCACAGGTGGCACTGCCTGTGAGAAGTGCCACCAGGCTTCTCCCAGGTCCTCTCTGCCCGTGGGTGAGAAACCCCCGGTGTGCCTTAGGACTCTGTTTTGGATGCCGCTCCTGAGACAGAAAAGGGTTTTAAGCAGCACTGACACCAGATCTTCAAAATTAGACTGTATTTTCTCTGGCGTCTGTTTAATTGACAGTCTTAACTTTGCATGAACCAGGAAGTTTGGCAGTTCAACTTCCTTGTGCTCTGGGGAGAAGGAGATGAGGAATGAAAAGGACAGATAGGGGAGAGGGAGATGTTCTGTGAACACCCAGCCCAGCTGCACCGTCTCCCTGATGGCATGGCGGCTCCCTTGGGCCTCCTCTGGAGGGGCCTGGGGGCTCAGGGTGGTGACGGAATAGACTTTCCTCTTGCCTGCTGGGAGGCTGCCAAGGCTGGTTTTAATCATTTCATTTATGTAGTTTTGCTGCCGCTGATTTTTAAAGGTTGAAAGCCACCCATCTATACGCCTCTGCCTCCTGGGTTGACTTGGGACGGGAAGGTGACAATTTCTCTAGCCTGCATATTGTCCTGCAAGGTGCAGGGTCAGAGAAAGCCAGTGGCAGAGGAGGCCGGCTGAACCTGTCCTGGGACCCAGCACAGAGCCTTTCCTTTGGCCCCTGGAGAGGTGGAAGGGATGAACAGGACTTAAAGGCCCTTCTGAGACGTGAACAGCTCTGCAGCGCCCCGCCCCTGCTCCCTACTCACTACCCACCCATCCTCCTCCTTTCTCTGGCTCCCAGGCAGTTACACCAGTTCTGACACAGGTGTCCCCAGAGTCCTCAAGATCTGATAAGCAGGGCATGGCCCCAGGGTAAGGGCCTGGAATGGAGAGTGTGACTTCTTAAAATGGTTGGGCAGTGGCTCAGACCCCTGCTGTTAATGGAGCCCTGGGGAAAGAGGGCCCTGAAGGGAGGGGCCGGAAGCCAGGCCTGCCCTCCAGGTTTACACCCTGCTTCTGGACTGGGGCACTTCTCTGTGACAGGTTTTCCCAGATTGGAGGCATTTCAGTTCCATATTTACTGCTTCAACCCATTCACAGGTTTTTGTTTTTTAACTGGATTTAGAAGCAGGGGTTCTCAGCAGAAGAGGGTGGAGAGCTACCCCCTGGGCAGCTTCGGGCAGCATCTGGAGGGTGTAGAGGGATGCTCCTGGCATGGAGTGAGCAGGGCTGGCCAGGGAAGCTGCTTGACATGGCCCTGCAGCACTCAGGACAGTGCCCCCCCACCCACCCAACCAAGGCCACACACGCCCATAGGACTGAGGCTGAGAACGGTTGCAGAGAGATATTATTTTAAAGTGAAATTATTTTAAATTGAACCAGTATCACATCTTTGTGCATTCAAAGTAAACGAGAAAATCATGAGTAAAATGAAATCAGAACAAGGTGGGAGAAGTGCACGGACTGTTTGTCTCCCCCCATTTCTGAACTTGAAGTTCTCTGTCTTTTTCTAGTGAAGGGAAACTATCATGTTGTCAGATGTTGTAGACACAGCTGAGCCCAAGGGAGCCTTGCTCCTTCACTGGAACAAGTAGGATTGAAAGGGAACATAAAGGGGAGTCGCTTTCTCCCTGTGCAATTTGCGGCTGTTCTGTGCTGGGTCTGCCTGCCATTCCGGGTACCCAGTGATGTTCCCCATCCCAGACTCTGGGAAGTACTATCCTAGGGCCACCGGCTCAAGTAGAAGCCACTGGGAGTCTCTGCCTGCAAGAGAATCTGCTCCCTGCCCCTGTGAATCCCCAGAGCTAATCATTAGACACAGATGAGAACCCATTCTCTTTTTTACACAGGTAGTTATAATAATAATAGCCCCCTGTGGGCACAGGCTTTCTCATCTTCAAAGCACTTCATAAACATGAGCTAAACTTCCTGCTCCGGTGAGGTCAGAAGTCCTGTGTTTTACTGGATGGAGCCACCAAGGCAGGAGGACCCAGTGAGTCACCAGCAGCCCGGCTGGAGTCGGGCAAGGCTGGGGCTGGGATTCAGGTCTAGGGTTGCTGGACTCCTGGAGGTGCCCTTCACAGGCCACTCCTTCCTCTGGGCCCGCCCTGTCTTGGTATTTGTGCCAAACCTCAGATGGGGTCTGGAGAAAGGGGGTGACGCACCTTTGCCCCCTCTTTCGGGAGACCACTCTTCCCGGGGCTGCTAAATGTCCTTCTTCTCATTTTTGACTCTCGGGTCCCCTCGTTAAGTTTCTCGGATGGCAGGTGACGCCCCCCAGCTGGGGAGCGACTTTCCGAAGATGTTTTCCTTGTGGACAGTCTCCCAGGACGGCAGCTGGGGTGGAGCTGCAGCCACGTGGCCTTTCGCAGACATGTTTGAAGATGTCTGTGGTTGGCAGGGCCAGAGCCATAAGGACCCAG
This sequence comes from Callospermophilus lateralis, assembly GCF_048772815.1. Lineage (NCBI taxonomy): Eukaryota > Metazoa > Chordata > Mammalia > Rodentia > Sciuridae > Callospermophilus > Callospermophilus lateralis. The sequence goes on from NC_135315.1 coordinate 8,203,840, forward strand.
GGCGTCTGGCCACGAGCTGTGACCGCTGCAGCAGGGACCACCCCGGCGCACGCAGCCTCCAGGTGCCTGTGGGCGACGGGCATTTCCTTTGCGCTCATCCCAGTCACTTCTGAACTTGGCCAGGAGGAGCCACAGTAGGGAGCCCGAGAGGACTGTGCGGTGTGTGCCTGGGAGGCTGAAGCTGCCGGCCAACGACAGCCCTGTCACGCCGTTTCCCAAAGGTTAAAAAAATAATAATAGAAAAATAAAATCTTCAGGGTCCAAGTGACATTTAAATATGCTGGTGGACCACTGTGTCTCTGGGCCTCTTGGCCCCAGGGGAGATGATCCCGTCAGAGGTATGTGGGGTCCTGTGGCCCTTCACATACCTCTGCTGCAGGAAACGTAAATCGAGGCAGGAAGCATGCTTCACCTCCTTGCTGGAGGGGTGGAAAGGGTGTTTCTATTTTTGTTGATGTTGGGAAAGCCAGCAGGGGAGGAGTGGAGGAGACCCCCGTGGGCCTGGCAGAAGGCATGGGGCGCGTGGACTTTCTTTGAATCTTGTTTGTGGTACTGTGGGCAGCCTCAGCACACTGCCCAGCAATCTCTGAGGCCTGTACCTTTTGTCTCAGCCCGTGACAAAAATACCACAGACCAAGTGGCTTCAACAACAAAGTTTTCTCTCTCTCAGCTCCAGAGGCCGGGAGGTCCAAGATTAGAGAGCCAGGGTGGTGGCGCTCTTCCTTGATTTACAGACTTGGTTTCTGGCTCACCGGCTGGGGTGGGGGTCGAGGGTGGAGGAGCTCATGGGTGCTAATCCCAGCGTGGGGCTCCACCCCCGTGACCTAATCATCTCCGGAAGTCTCCGACTCCAAATACTGTCACAGGGGGATTAGCATCTCAGCCTATGAATTTTGGGGTCAATAGCCCCTTTCTGCGGGATCCTGCCCAATCATGGCAAATCGCAGAGGGTTTTGAAGCACCGGGGGTGGGTGGAAAAGGGGACAGAGCTGTTGGCCCTGAGTAAGGCCCGTGAGCATCAGTGGAGCCTGGACCTGGTCCCTCCTGCATCTGCAGATGGTTTTGTCATCACTGCTTATAGGACGTGCAGAGAGACCATGTGGGGGTGATCCTCACCCATTACCCCCCACCCCCCGGAGCTGGCACGACGTTGGCAACCTGGGCTTCAGTTGTCCCCGGCCTGCTCCTTGGCCACAGCGGCAGGCAGCTCGTTTTGTCCCATGAAGGTCAAATCCGGTTGTGGAAGAGTCCCAGCAGCCTGCCTGCCTGCCATCTCGGCCTTCTTCACGAAGGGATCTAGTTCCCCAGAAAACAGAAGGGCAGCCCCCGTGTGGCACCGCGTCCTCCTCCTCGCGTTTCAGTCATTCCTCAGGCTTCCTCGTTACCATGGTTTCTAACAAAATGCAGGTGAATGATATGCAGATAGACTGGGGTGAAGACAAGAGAGGGGGCCCCGGGGGAATAAAAACACCCCTATCAAGGCACAGGACCCCGCTGGGCGCCTCCTCCCTGCCCTTCTCCTGTATGGACTGGCTCTTCCTGCCTCTGCCCTCGCCAAGGCTGTGCCAGTTTCCCCTGACTCCACTTAACCCCTTCCCTCCCCAAACCCTGGGCACGGACCCCATCACTCAGGAGCAGGTCCTCTCCGCTCTGTTCCTGCCGTTTTCTCACCTTGACCTCTCTCTGGCCACATTTTTTGCCTCCCGGGGATCAAACCCAGGACCTCGCTCATGCGCTCATGCAAGTTGAGCCTTTACCATGGAGTGACCTACCCAGCTCCTTAGTCAACTCTTAGTCTACCACTTCTCAGGTGCTGACTGCATCGTTCCTGCCCAAGTCTAGGGCTGTGATTGTCTCCCTGCTCCCCCACCCTTGAGCTCAGAGAATTGTCCCTGAGTTGAGAGAAGGGGCCCGAGTCCTTCCTCACCGTCTTCTCCCTGGTCCTCTCCCTCCCGGGAAATCCGTGACCAAGTCCTTTCTTAGCTTAAGGGTGTTCTTGGTCATTGCCACTTGGTGTCTTCCTTCTCATACTGAGAGGCAGGGGTTTGTGTGACTCTGCTTTGGTTTCAACAGCTTCTCTGTGGCTTACTCTGGGGATGCCACCCTCAGCTGCTGCAGCTCAGGGCTTTGGTCCTCTCCGCCCTGAGATCTAGTTGCTTTTTCTCCATGCTTCTTGCTCCTGGTCATTCAGTGTTCACCGTCTCCAGAGGCTCCCTCCGATCCTCGCCTTCTGCCGTCTCTGCAGGGCTGAGCTTAGGCTCTGGTCTAACTCTAATGATTCCAAACCACGCTTCATGAAAACCATTCCCAAACTTGCATCTGCACCCTTGAGATTTCTTGGGAGGCCAGCTCTGCAGGGCCCCCTTTTTGCCTACCTCCTGGGGTTCACCATGCGAACTGCCTGTCCAGCTTCCTCAGGCTGCCTCTGTTGTGTTTCCACGCCTCTCATCAGGGTAAAAGAGTGTTCCTGGGTATCATGATTCAGTTTTGTTTTGTTTTCTTTACCTTTTTCCCATTACTCAGCTGGCTGCTGGGTTCCCATGCCTACCTGGGACGTGGGCTTTGTAAAGACCAGGGCTATGTCTCTGTACTTCCTGGAAGTTCATTACCCTCTACCATCTGCAGTCAATGTGTCGGGGCTTCTCACTCCCTGGGATGTTGAAGAGTCATTTGCTGTTATATTTTTTCATGAACTCCTATTGACTGCATAATGATTTAGTATTTTATTTGGTAAATATTTGGAACATATGACATGTTTGTGGAAGGCCTTACGTACGGGGTCTCCTGACAATACTCAGTGTGTCCCTGGACTCGTGGGACTCTGATGTTAATTTTGTGGCTTCCCAGGAATTTGTGGGCTGACATTTGGTGACTACCCACCTAGATTTCTGCAGTGGTTTCCAATTGCCCGTCCCTCCTGTCCATCCTCCATTCTGGTAGACTCTGTGCCTTTTTGCGTAAGTCACATCCTGCGGGAGGGCTTCCTTGCTCCTGACGAGCTTCGTTCTGAAGGCGATGCCAGCTGGTCCTCTGCAGGTGGGCAGTCTCTGTAGCCTTAGCAACTGTTCCCTTTAGGCACAGGTGGTCCTCTCTGGACAGTCCTTGATTTGCCCTCAGCAGGCTCTTCGGTTCTGCTTCCTGCTCATCTTGTTACCTCTGTCTGGGGAGCCAGCCCTTTCAACCCCAAGAACCACCTGTCTCCAAGAGCCGCAGTCAACTCTTCTGACTCTCCAGCCACGGCTCACTGCTCCACCTCTGGGTGGCTCGTCCCGCGGATCTGTACTTAAAGTGCGCTCCTGCACTGTCTTGCTTTTCTGCATCGATGTGTGTATACACACTCATTTTAATTTTAAATTGTTTCAGACACTATTAAAAAAACAAACAGTGCCCTTATACCCCTTTATTTATGTTCTTCTGCTCTTAGCATTTTATCCCATTGGTTTTATTCTGCGCTCTCTCTAGCGTGCGCTCTTTTCCTAAACCATTTGAGGTTACAAACGTTACCCACATCGATGCCTTTACCTCCAAATGTATCAATGCATATTTCCTAGGAGCAGGGGTATCCTCTCATAGAACCACAATTTGTATGATACTTTCATCCCCCTGTTTCAGTTTGGTCTGTTGATCCAATACTGTCCCCGATGGCACCATTTCTTTCTAGAATCAGAATCTGGTTTAGAGTGCAAGGTGGCCTATGAGCAATTGGCATATCTCTTTAGTCTCCTTTAGTCTTTGTTTTTTAATGACATGGACATTTTTGAAGAATATAGTCTCCTCTCTTTTTTTAATTTTTTTTTTCTTTTTTCAAAAGGGAAACTCCCCACTTTGCATTTGAAGTTTCCTTGTGATTGGATCTAGGTCATGTATTCGTGGTTGGATTACTGTGTAGGTGATGTGGTATCTTTCTCAGCACATTGTATCTGGAGGTGACCAGTACCCATCTGTCTCTGGTCCATAATGTTGATTTTGATCACCCGGGTAGGTGTCTGATTTCTCCTCTGTGCAATGAGTGTATTCTTTTCTCCCTTGGAACTTCCAAACAATCTGTGACTCTAAGGTCATGCAAAGATCCTCATCAACATTTTCTCTTCCAGTTTGTACCTGGTGATGATTCTTGTGTGATTCAGTCTCCAGCATGTGGCTGCAGGTGATGTTCCAACTACAGTGCTTTCTTGTCCTTTACAATTTGGTTCTTGACATTTTACAATTAGCCAGAAACTTCCCTGATCCCTTTTTTTATGTGTCTTTGTGTGTGTTTGTTATTGGTATGGAATCATGATTTCTGAATTACACAATGGTTTTATGTCACTATTTTGCTTAATTATTTTGATGATCAAATTGTTCCTAGTTTGGCCAGTGGGGACCCATTCAAACTGGTTCCTGTGCCCTTACACAAACACACACGTATTCTATTGCAAGTTCCTCAAAAAGAGTGTAAACCTCTTGAGGACACATGAATATGGTGACCCACACACGTTGGTATCTGAAATGTGGGGTGAAGAGGGAAAGATGTCTTTTGCATGCTTTTTTGGGTCCCTCCCTACTGCTTCTGATTGCCATTTATAACGCATAGATCCAAGGCACATCCACTGAAATCATTTTATGTTGAAGAACTTTGAAATGTCACGGCACTAAGTGTTCTACTGTTGCCCCGAGAAATCTGTCAATCATTGATGTTACCTTCTCTGTGAGCGTTGTTTGGCCAGGCCATGTTGGAGATCAATGTCCATCTTTGACATTCACATGAGGAATGTCAAATGAGAATCATGAATTAGAGTGAGTTAAAAAAAAAAAAAAAAAAAAAACAGGAATAATAAATGCAAATGCCCACAGGGATTAGGAAGGCAGCTCACGTGTGTAAGGCTGTTGCGTTGGCATGGTGTGAGCTGCAGTACACTGGAGAGTGCGTGGCCTGCCTAGAGAGGGGGCTGCTTCTTGCTTTGGTGACAGTGCCCTGCAGGAATACAAGTATGGGCTTGCAGGTCTTCCCCTTTTCAAAACCACTTAGAAATTTAGATTTTGGTGTAAAATCTTAAAATTTCTCAATCATTCCATCTCATCAACTAATTACAAAAATATGTAAGCACTCTTCAGGTCTACAAGCTGAGCCAGGTAGCTCCGTGCCTTGCAGCTCCTAAATACATCCAAGTATGGAGTCAGGGTATTAAAGACCTTCTGAGGATAGAATTTGATAATCCTGTAATTTCTTATCCACAGGTGAAAAGCTTTAACATTTCTCCTAACATTTCATTCCCAATCCAGCACAGAACATACAAGGTCCATAGGCGTGAAATCCAAACCATTCTCTTTTTTTGTGTAAGTCCCAAGTAAATAGCTAAGGACCTTCCAAAGCAACAGACCTCCGTGGGTTGCAGGATCCAGTTTTTGAGCAAATGTAGTTACATTACTCAGCCACTGGCAATGAATTATGAGCCTGTTTCCACTCATATTCTGAGGCTGGACTTGAACTTGAAATCTTCTTGCCTCAGCCTCCTGAGTCCCTGGGATTACAGGTATGGGCCACTGCACCAGGCTAGGAACCTCTTCTTTAGGGCTGAACAAGATGCATAGAAAGCAGCCCCCCGACACACACACATTATTAATGCGAAAACCTGGCTTGTTCCCCCTGCCTGTCCTGAGAGCCCATTCCTGGGACCATCTTCAGTATGCAAAGTTGGTCAAGACTTCACAAATATTTCCACTGAATTGTTACCAAGAAAACCTTTGCTTTATGAATTTTTCTTTTATTACTTTGCTAAAGCAAATACACTCTGAAGACAGGCGGTGTTCCACTTTAGTTGAAAGCTATGCCTAGGGGTGGCTCCTTCTCCCTCTTTCATTTTTAGTTCTTCTAAAGAAAAATCCTAAGAAATGCCAACTGACAACATGTTACATTTTTCAGATGTGAAGGTTATTTTCTGTGCTGCTTCTGACTACGGGGCGGTAAGATGGACTTCTGATCTGAAAGGCCCTGCAGCCCCACAAGCCTTCGGATCTATAAAATCAAACCTACTGGTTCATGTTTGGAACAGACCTATCGGTTTACAGTTGACCTTTGTTTTCTTTTTCTGAACGTCTTTCGTTCTCCTCTTTCTGTATAAATAGTCCAAGAAAAGTAGAGCCCTCGATGGGACGTTTTGCTGTTTTTTTCCTGCTCTGAGGACTTTCCTCCTGTTGGCTCGGGTCCTACCCGGGGTGTTGGAGGGTTCTCCAACAGCGGCGATTGGATTATGCATGGCACTCTGGATGGGGATCCAAAATTTCTGCCCTCTAATCCTTACCCTAAATTTTCTGGGGGGAGGGGGGTCTTTGCATTTCTTTCCTGTAGCAAATAACATCCCTACCTTGGGGGAAAACTATCTCCCCCTGTCTCGTTGCAAAGGGCAAACGAGTCTCTCTCAGGCCCGGTTTTTGCAGACTCAGCCTCGCAGGGCACAAACCTTCAACGCAGTTGCCCACGCCCTGTGTTTACTTTTATTTCCAGCCACATCTGGAGGCCAAAATTCATAAATTTATTGCCAAGCCTTACAACAGTTTACTGAGTTTGTACGTTAAGGGAAGGGGGAAAAAAATGAGCTCCCGACTTGTCGAGTGTAAAATGGATGGAGAAAGCGGTGGGCAGATCATAAACCCCAGCCATGTTTATTAACATCTGCGGCCTGCCTGCGACGGCAGAGGCGTGAGCAGGCTGTGTTTGTCTTGGAGGTTGAGCCCAGAGAGTTCCATGGTGTGTTCTCCATATACATACAGCCAAGCATCTTTTTAACCCACCAGAGGCCACGGGAGGGAAACAAGGGCTGTTCAGAGGTGGAGGGCCACAGGCCCCGTTGGGGGAGCGCAGGGACGGGCACCCGGCATGTTTACAGTTGGGGCTGTGCAGTAGGTGGGCCAGTTCTTGTGACGTACTTGAGGCTTAAAAAACGGTCATAAATCTGATGTCTGTCAAACAGGGCTGGCATTTTCTTTTCCTTTCACAACCAGGTTTTGTATGACCAAAAAAAAATTAAGATTTTTTTTTTTTTTTTAAATAAGAGGTCCTCTAAATATTCTCATGAAAAGTGTCCATGTCCCCCACAGGTGGCACGAACCCCCAAACTCAAGAGTACGCTGGAGCGTTTCGGTGCAGGCTGTGGTCTCCTCTCCGCTAGAAGGGGGGTGGTCCCGTTATTTTTTTTCATTTTTACAGGGATATTGGCGGGGAGCAGCCCCACCAAGGGGGGCCGAGACCTGTGTTCAACAACTTGGTTTTACCAGGGACTTGCCCAGTTTGCTTTGGGTCAGACAGGAGCACCCAAAGCTGAAAGCCAATCGCTCCTTAGGTCACTGCCATAAATAAATGCAGGAACCAAGGACCAATTCTGCAGGGCCCCAGGGTGGGGAAGGACGTGCTGATTGTGGCCACCAGCCACGGACCATCTGACTGGAGAGAAATGTGCTGGGGATGTCCTTTTAGTGGGCGGTTTGGCTCTCTGGGACCTCACGTCTGAGGTGAGTCCACCAAAGAAAAGGGCACTTCTTGCGGTCAGAGCCTGGGGCTTGGACGAAACACTTGGATGGAGGGAGTATGTGCTTGGGGAAGGCGTGGCCCACCAAGGAGGAGAAAAACCCCCTGTCTGGAAGGCGGGAGGCTGCCAGGTCTCTCCACTCAGGGAACAGTGAACGACTGTTGGGAAGCTTGGCCAGCCCCAGTGTCCAGGTGTGCCTGGCCAGTCAGGTGTGCCACCCCACGAAAAGAAGCAGGAGGGTCCTAGTGTCCACCTCTGGCCCTGTTGCCACCCGCCTCTCTCCACCGTGCAAGAGCCTTCCTCATGGTCAGGAAGCGGCCCTTTTCGGATCGCTGAAGGTCCTGGGCCTCGACCCTCTGCCGGGGTGCCCGCTGGGTGCAGGGTTGGGGCTTGCCTTTCCCTCCTCAGTACACCAGATCTTCACGTTCCATTTCCTAGTGTGGACAGTGTCCCAGCCAAGCTGGGAGCCCTCGGATCTGCAGGACTCACTGCTTTTCAGGGCCTTTTTCCTGGCCCCTGGCCACACTTGACCACTTGGTTATTTGGATGAGGTTGTTCAAGGGTGTGAAACCAGTTGGACCAAGAAGGGAGGCAGGGGCTTAACCTAATTGGGTGGGATTTCCCTGTGGGCTGTGGATGGGGGGCACAGCCCTGTCCCCAGCAGGGACCCCTGGAGGAGACCCAGCTGCTGAGGAGCCAGTACTTTTCCGTTGGCGGGTGGGGCAGGGTGGAGGAGGACTTTGAGCCCTAGTGACCTAGCAGCCTAGGGATTTTCCAGGCTTGCTCTGGGGACATTATCCCAACCAGGGACAGGGAATTAGGAAGCCTCTTTTTTAGCTTTTAAAACCTTAACCAGGCCCCACACTCATGGTGATAAAATGGAAACCCTCATCAACGCCTTCCCAGAACTCGGCGGGGCCCGCAGGGAGAAGGGGCGTGTGAGACGTGAGCTCTCCGTGAAGGCCGCAGCTCACGCAGAACGTGCCGCTGCACTGCTCAGCGATGGCTGCCAGAACCAGGGGCTCTGGATCTGTGGCTTTTCTTTTGTGATGATCTGTGAAATAAGGGCACCTTCCCCAGGCACATGCTTCCTCCGTCCAGGTGTTCCGTCCAAGCCCCGGGCTTTCCTTGGGACTCCCTGGGTTTCCTTCCTGACCCTGAGGTTCGGGTCTGCAGTTTGTCCCAGCCTTGTGTCCTCTTGGGTCTTGTGTTCTCCCAAGGCGGGTTGTTTTCTTTCAGCTCTGTCAGAATTTCTGCTTCCTGCCGTGTGGCCTTGGAGCTGGGGTTCACCCCCATTGTTCCTGGACAGCCAGAAGCCAGCTCCCTGGGCTAACTCATGTCACTGCCTCCGGGTGTCCCACAGGTGTTGGCTTAGCATCCCTTCCTGTCACTGTGACCCTCTCCCACCCTACGTCATTCTTTGCAGAAGCCTCACCCTTTATGATGGAATGCTGGTGTTTACTTGTGTATGATCCATGTTCCTGCCCAGAGCACAAACCACAAGGGAGAGACCTTTGTGTCATCTTTATCACTGACACACCCCAGCCCAGCATAGCATCCACCACACCCGAGATGCCCATTCAGAACTGAGCTGGGACCTCCAGGTGGGTGGGGGTCCAGAGAGAGGGCTGTACCTGCTCACCTGTCGTCCGGGAGGTGTGCTTTCTGGGTTCCTTTGTTCCTTTGGTTTATAGTAACTTGGCTACTCCCAGAGAAGGAGAAAAAACAGGAATGTCATTTTCTAATCCAGCCTGATTATTGATCTCTTAAATGGACAGGTGATCAGAGCTGGGGATTATGGTGTATTTACTTTAGTGAAAGAAAAAAAAAATCCACAAGCAAGGCTATGTTTTCTGTTTATTGATGGTTGTGTTTTGTGCAGGCGTGAATAATTATATGGTATTTTTCTTAATTAGATGGAGTTATAATTTTCTGGCTCTGTGGCAGGTGCCTTAAAGTATTAGGTTCTGATGAGGTGTTAGTGTAAGATAAGTCTCTAGTTCCCTCTGCCGTCGACGGGGTGAGAGGTGGCTGGGTTATCTGCAGTGCTGCCGATCATATGACCACGTCAAGTTGGCACTTTCTACAGAAGGGTATAAAGAGCCTACGTCTTTGGTCACCTACTACAGCATCCCTTTAAACAGAGAGTCTGCCTAGGCACTGGGAAATTCAGAGTTGTCTTCAAAGCTTCTGATCCAAAGGCCCAGGGAGTGTGAATGTCCCCCAGGAGGCAGAGGACATGGTGAGTCTGTAGACCTGAGGTCTGATAGCTCCAGGGCTGGGAGACCTGAGTGACAGGCCTGGCTTTGCCTGCACCTGGGACCTCCTCATACCCAAGCCGGGCACCTTTATTGACCAAAGATAACCAGAGAAGAAAAGCCAACGAGTAGATACCTGACCTGTGCAATTTGTACAGATCTTAGTAAGGCAAATGTAGCCACAGATGGTGTGGAGGGTTTTCTTTGGTCTTTCCGTCTTCATTTGGTACTAGCACCCTCTCTAAAGGAACATGAGTACGGCAAGTACCTCTGCATTCCCTGCCCCGAGGGATTTAGAAGTATACAGTACAGTGTTTCCTGGAATGATCACCAAACTAGAGAAACTCATTTTAAGATAACGTATAATGTTGGTTTTCTAAGGCTGATGGGACAAAAAGCCTCACAAACCGAATGGCTTAGACCACAGAAACGTATTCTCTCACGGTTCTGGAGGCTGGAACTCCCGTGTCATGCTACCAGCAGAGTGGGCTCCTCCTGAGAGCTGCACTGCGTCCAGCAGTTTTACGGCCATCTTGGATGTTCCTTGCTGTGCTGATTATGCCCTGGTTTCCACCTTTGCCTTCACACAGCTTCTCCCTGTGTGGGCGTGTGTTCCGGTCTCCCGTTTGTTTGAGGATGGCGGCTGCGTCCTCAGCCCACGGCACCTCAGCTCTCACCCTCAATAATGACATCCGGAGAGTGACTGTCTTCTCCAAGTGCCATCACATTATTTGTTAGGATTTAACATATAATTTTTTTGGGGGGGCCGGGGGGGTCATTTCACAATTCAGCACATAACAGGTGATAAGTGAAGAAAGGATAGGACTCGCATTCAGAGTTTTTCAATTAGCAGAGTCTCAAGTTCCATGTGAGGCATTCAATAATGTGTCCAGCAGGAGGTTGGGCAGAGTCCACCTTCTCCACACTTCCTGAGTGCTTTTGTGATTTCTGTCGCACTGACATGTGGACACTTAGTGTCACTATTATAAATGGAGTTCAGCATCCCTTGACATAGAGGGTCTGATGAAATCATAAGGATTTAGATTTTGTGGTTTTCTCAAGACCTTGAGATTGAGAAAACCACGCGCACACATGTGCGCACGCGTCCTCCACCCCCCCACCCGACCCCTCCCGCTTTGGACCAGATGGAAGAGGTGGTAAGGATTTAATAGCATAAGCTAGACATGTTCTTCCTGCTATTGGGACTGAAAGAGACCCAGGAAGAGAAAACATTGTGTGGCTGTGTCATTTAATGCCATGTCCGATTGTGACCAGTAGTTATCGCGTGTACCGTTAGGTAACACATCACCTCTGTTTTGGGAAACACCAATCCAGATGGTTGAAAACTCACAGACTGTGAGGTTACAGTCCTAGGTAGAGAGGGCTGGCTGTGTGAGAGAGTCAGGCCCATTGCTAAGTAGTGGCCAGGTGGACCCTAGACCAGCAGTGAGGGGAACTTTGACTGGGGGCGGCTACTGGCATCTATTGGGTGGGGGCCACAGGTGCTGCTGAACATGTCACAGTGCACAGAAGAGCCCCACCCCAAAGAGTGACCCAGCCGCATGTGTCAATAGCACAGAGGAGAAGTCCATCCAGGTCAAGACGTCTTGGCTCCTGTCCCCTGGTCTCTCCTCTGCTCCGTCTGCTTTCCAAGGGTTTAGTGTAATCCCTATGGCTGGCTCTTAAGAAGGGTGGGAGGGGCTATGGTCCAGAACTTCTGAGGCCACTACGCGGTGTGGTGTTACAGCTACAGCCTCTGTTTTCTCAGCAGCTTCGACCACGCAGTGCTAAATTTTGCCCGGTTTTCATGGGAAATAACCTGGAACCCGGTGGTGGCCTATTGGGCTCCTCTACGTCTCCCTCTGCACAGGACAGTAGAGCAATCTCCACCTCCGTACGAAGTGGAGGATGTCTAGAGAGTGGCCTCTCTTATGGGGAAACTCAGAAATGTTTGACCTTCAATACCAAAAGCTGAATTGGTTATAAAGCCTGCCTTCAAGCTGCATCTACCCCAGTAGGGACAGCAAAATGGGCCCACAGGCTCTCACAATCCAAAGCCAGCTATGGAAAGCGCAGGCAGATGGTGTGGGGGCTCTAAGCCGCCGTCTGGAAGGAGATAACACGCACCATGTGATACCAGAAGCCTCAGTGCTAAGCTTGTGTGGATGCTGATGTTAATTTGAGATTCTCCTCTCTGCTGAAGCATCAAGGCAGTCAACAAACCCGGTCTCCTCCCTGGCCATGAACTCAGCCCTTCTCTTGTGTTGGTAAATCTCTGCTGGCTCAGGTGTTGGTTCACTGCACGCGTCTAAGCCCGTGATGTGTCTGGGTTGTGTGGAGCTGGGGATCCTGCAGTCAGGCCTCAGCCCTTGGGGACTGACGTGTGCTGATTTGGGGCTTCCTGTCTCACATGGTCATGTGCAAATCCATCCTCCGTCGGAGCCCGCTGAGCCGTGTGTTCAGGGTTTCTGAGGCTTTTGACAAGGAGGTGGGACCCCCTCGCTCTGCCCCCCGGGTCCTCCCGTCTTCCTTTTGGCTTAGCGCGTCTGTGGACAGGCTGGTGGGTGTGCAGCCCAGTCCCCAGGGGTCCCACGTCTGAGTCAGAAGCCTGGCATGTGATGAGGAGACTCCCATCGTTGTCTTACTTCGACTCTCCGTTGAAGAAAATCGCAGTCCCGACCCAGCCGCGAAGCCAGCGCTGTCACCTGTTGAGGACCTGGGCTGCGGGGTTCTCACAGAAGCCCATTGCCATGTACTCTGGGTGGCCTTGGGATCAGAAAAGAGCCAAGTTAAATACCCTTCGGATCAGGCTCCTGGTCACAGCACAGGATTTGAAAATCAGCGTGCCTGCAGAAGGAATCCTGTTCTCAGGCTGTTGGATTTTATTTTAATATTTCAAAATATCTGCCTCTCCTGGCCTGCTTAAATGACTTCTCTTCCATTAGGATTTTCTCATAAACCCAAAGAAACCCACAACCACTGCACACACATGGCCCCACAAGTAAAAGAACCCCCCAGAGCTCTCTCCTGGCCTTTCTTCGGAAAGGAGGCAGATCTCCAGCCTCCTGCACCCCGCCGGCTTGGTTCTCATGTGTCTCCAGACGCCCCAGGGAGGCAGGAAGGATGAGGAGCAACGGTCCAGGTTTGGCCGATGAGAAGATAGCACAGCACAAATGCAGATGTGAAGCCATGCTGTCCCCAGGCTCCCTTGGGGATCTTTTGCTCTGAGCACAGCCCAGCAACTCCCTGCGACCTCATTTGGACACAGCTCTGCCAAGCTCTCCTCTTTCTCTCCCTGGCAACTAATGGATTACCCGCACCTACCTGCCTGCTGGTATCCTGTGCCCTACAGCTCGAAAGTGCCAGAGCTCTACCTATTCCCAGGTATGCCTGGCATCCTTCTTTCCACCCATCCAAGGGAGCCCTTTGGGAAATGGCACTGCAGCCATCTCCCTCAATAGCCCAGATGCCCCTGTCCTGCCAACCCAGGAAGGCAGGAGCCACCTTCTCCCCGAGGCTCACCAAGCATAGGGAGCCCAATATATATATTCGATATAGGTCATATATAACACGCACACATACATGATCCATTAGAATACACATCATAAAATACGAGCAACGTTCATTTTCGATGTCACCTTTTGTCTAAGATCTTGACTCTGGTGAACCAGGGATCTGCCTTCTCGTCTCTGCTTTTCTGGTGCCTGGTCTAACACCGGGCACACAGTAGGTACTCAGTCAACACGGAAATGCCTACGCAGTGTGCACACTGTTCCAGGTAGGGGCTCTGCACATCTGCCTTGTCTTTTGTTGTCGTAAGGTTGCTTAAGGGCCTGGGGATGGTTGGTTCCAAGAAAAGCCCTTCTTCCCTGAAGAATGTGTGTGGTGGCTGCCGTCTGTGGCCGTGGGGCTTCTTGGTTGCAGTGTGGTCCTGATGATGTGCTGGGTGTGGAGGGTGAGTCTCCACGCAAACCTCAGTCCTCCCTAGGCTGGCCGTCCATCCATCACCCGCCTGTCCTGGCCATCAGCAGGGGAGGGCCCTGGGAGAGGGAGCTGGCAGTGCTTTTGGAGCCCGTTGGTCTTTCCACTGAAGGCTTCATGACACGGCTGGCTCATGGATGTCAAAGGAAAAGTAGAAGATGTTCGTGCTTAGAATGAGTGCAAGCTGTTCCGCTGTGGAGCCCAGGCCCCCAGCATTTATTTTCTTGATGCTGTCTTAAGTGCTTTGCAAATATGAATTGATTGGACCCTTGAAACAGCCTCATGGGTTGGCACTGTTACTATAAGCAATTGTGACAGATGAGAAAACTGTGACACAGAGAATTTGAGGCATTTGTCAAAGGCTTATAAATGGCGGAGGTGGGTTGAAATGCATGTAGTCCAGCATCGTTCTGGATTTTGCTGCTTTAAAGAACTGTTTGTGGACCATGGAGGGTTTCACCCACTCTGACCCCTGGCTGCCACATTGCTGGATTAGGAGGCACATTGGTCACTGGTTCCGGAAGTCACCTTGTCTAGTGGGGATGATCTGCACCTGAAGTAGGGATTGCGAGGTCACGCAGGAGGGTCCAGGGCTTGGTCTTGGACTTGGCCTTGCGGCCACTTCCCTCTGTCCCAGTCTAGAAACCAGCCCAGCAAGGTGGGAGCCTCCTTCTCCGCCCCCCCTTCGCTGTACAGCTATTAAGTAAGGATTTGTCAATCAATAAATCAAGGCACCTGAAAAATGAACCAGGGAACCACACTGGCATTTTCCCCCTTTTCTTGATTAAAACAAACAACATTGTGAAATGTCAACCTGTCAGTCCTTTGGAAAGTTTGCCGCATGGAAAGGCGATTACCCAAATGACTTTTTAAAAGTATGAGAATTTGCCTGGCTGAACGTTTTTTAATTAATGCTGTGAGTTAACGTTAATAACTACTCACAGCGCAGGGAGCCGGCCTGGGGTGGGTTTAGGAAACATTTGGTATCTCTGGCACAGGCAGATGTTGACCTGGCTGGCAGTGGGGCCTTGGGCAGCTTCTGCAAACCTAAGGGACCACAGGGTCCTGTGGAGCGTGAGGATCAGAGGGGACAGGCTATTTGCAGGGAGGGTGTGGAGCATCTTAAGAGCTTCTTATTAGCATAAGCGTCGCTGCTGCCCTGGTGGTCTCTGGGGCTTAAGGTCTCCCAGTTTTCTGCACCTCATCTGGTGAATGAGCCTCTCGGGATGCTTTGGGATAAAGAACTGCCGCTTGGGGTCACACCATCTAAACTTACCTCCCCGATTTTCTGTGATCTCATTTTTCCTTAAAATATCATTGGAAAAGTGTTTTTGAGTTGAGCATTTTATTTTCCATTTAAACATGGTGAAACCCAGACACGGGGCTCAGGCTTGGCACGAGGGTGGTGGACCTGGGCCTGGGACACCTTCTGTGGTTCGGCCCTCAGCTGGCTGGGAGTGGCAAGCAACCACAGTGACATCACAGGCTAGGCCAGGGGATGCCCAGCCTCTGTTTGGACGCTGTCTTCCGTGGGCATCCCTGAGGGCAAAGATGCGGTTTGATGGGCTTGTAAACTTCCAGGTTTTTCTGTTGTTTTTTTTAAAGCCCGGTGAGTTGGGCTGTGCTTTCAAGTTCAAGTTAGAGTCTACTCAAGGAAGACTAAGGAGAGAGTGAAAAGTCGGACCCCTGCTTGCAGCTCCAGGTGGGGGCAGGCGAGGGACCATGTCAGGGATGCAGAGTCAGAGAGCCCCTGTGAGCAGCAAGTCCAGCTCTTCAGCTGGGCGACCTTGAGAAGGCTTGGCTATCACGGACGGCGGCCGTGCACCACGAAGGGCGGTACTGAGAGACGTCAGTCAACTGCTCTGCTCTTTCCCATGGTTTGTTCTCTGAGCCGGGCTCCAGAAATTCAAACACAGGAGGTCCCTTGCTCACTCTAGAGCCATTTCTGGTCTCCTTGGAAAGGACAGGTGACCTATCCCTGCATCGTCCTAGGTTCAGTGCCAACCAGGGGGCACATGCACTAAATGCTGTGGCCCAAGCGAGGTCTGGGAAGTCAGGTGGCCTCTTGTGGGACAGGGCAGGGCCTGGGCTTAGCCCAGAAGCGTCAGAGAGAGGCAAAGAAGAGAAGGTATTGCAGGTTTGGGGAGCAACGAGCTGAGGTCTGGGGAGGAAAGATTGGATACCTGCAGGAGAGTCCTGTAAACAGGGCTGGAGAGAGGAGGGGGCTCCGAGTGAGGATGGCCTCTGATGGCAGGTAGAAGGCAGTAGGGAGCCATCGAGGACTGTTGAGCAGAGCTTGGCAGAGCTGACTGTTCTTTTAGCTGAGAATGACATGAAATGGCTAGAACAGGCAGGTCTCAAGTCCAGAAGCCTAAGGTAGGGATGGTCAGCTTGACCTCTAGTCAGTGGACCTTGGAACACATGGTAACCCTAAATACTTACTAGCCTGGTGAACCTTGAACAAATTTTAATTCTCTCCATGCCTCAATGACCTTATCTTTCACATGTGGATACTAGCACTCATTCATTTGTTCAACCACATAACTTACCTCCTGAGTGCTGGATCCTACAGTAGAGAAAAGAGACGAGCTGTTTGCACTCAAGGACCTAACCGTCTCAGGGGCAGAAACACAAACAAAAATAAAATAAACAAATATAATTTCAGGTGAGGTGAAGAACACAGCAGGTTGTTCTGCTTGGGTGGCCTGGGTGACTGGGTTGTCAGGAAGGTCTTCACTGAAGAAGTATTGAGTGGAGATTTTGCACATTACCCAGGGTGTTTCAGGCCAAGGAAAACAGTTAGTGCAAAGGCCCCAAGGCACCGGGGAGCTGGGAGTTTCCAGTAGAATAATGAACCAGGCGAGAAGGGATATAAGATGCGGAAGGGTTGTCGGGGAAAGAAGGAACATGGTAAGCACTTGGTAAATGACATTGTTATTACAGGAACATCCTGATCCTGAGGTTAACAAGGATCTGAGCTGTTATTGTGGTCACGGGACTATAAGAAGATGGACCATGGGCAGCATTAGCAAAAGTGACCAGGCGTGGGATAAACTCAGTTTATAAGGGGGTGACGTGGGGGCAGCTGACACACTGCAGCTTGGGAACAAGGTCCGGAGCAGGAATGTGAGCATCTTTCAGGGAGAGGGGACTGGACAGGCCTTATCCCACCTCTGGTCCCGCTTTGTGCTGGACTAACAAGGGAGGCCGAGAGGGAGGAGAAGGGGGATCTTCTGTACCTGGGGCGTCTGAACAAGGTCTCCTCATCCCTGTCCCCCACATGGCCTTGGAGGTGGGCTCTGCCTGCAGAAGGGTCCTGCAGATCCTGGTTCTCAGGTCAGTCTCCTCTTTCAGTGTCCATGGGGACAGCAGGCCTCTTTCTCTCCCAGCCCCTCCAGGCCATGTCGGGGCGGGGGTCTTGCCCTCTGCTTCTGGGCTAGGCTGCCTAACAGGTGTAGTGAAGGGTGTGGGGCCATAGGTCCTGAACCGAAGTGCGAGCGACACGGAGCCCTGTCTGTGATGGCGAAGGTGTCTGAAAAGTTCTACCCTGTGGCTCGCTGCCTGTCAGCTGGTGAGGACCCTCAGTCACATTCATAGTCCAAGCCAATATCCACTTACCTCTCTGTGGCAGCTGCCCCTTCTGTCCCTGCAATTTTAACTGCCTCTGAGATGACCCTGGAGGGTCATTGCTGACTGGCTGGGCCATCTCCCTCAGGGTCATGCCTGGTTCCATGGGTAGCTTTGCCAGATGGCACCTCAAGCCCCCAACTCTGAGTCCAATTCACTCTCTGTCCCTGGCTTCTGATGTGGCAAAGTCTTGCAACTTACATTTTTACTGTTTTTTTTTTTTTTCAGATTACATTATTATTTTTATTTCTAGTTCAAACTAATAAATGCCCATTTATTATTATTATTTTTTAAATACTGTGGCTTATCTTCACAAAACAATGCACGTTCACTTTAGACGTGCAGAAATAAGGAAACTAGTCACGTGTAAGCTTAGTACCCAGAGATGACTACCATTAGCTTTTTGTTTTCTTTATTGTTTTAATAACTTAAGAAATTCTGTAATATTTTTTCTCTTTGCATTTATTTTTATTTGTGAAATTGTATGATTTTTTTTTTTATGGTAATAGAAACAGATAGCATTTCCTGATTTACTTCCTGTGGGCCCAGGAATTCTGCAAAGCTATTGAATACACCTTTTAATTTGGTACTGAAACAGTCATGGTCCTCTTTTACATCCTGAAATAGAAACCCCAGCTTTGATGGCAGAGTTCTTAGAAGGGGCAAGAAGTGGTCACTGCTGCCCTCTGCATTTTTCAATTGAGAAAATGGACACTCGACTCCCTGCCCCTGGAACACTAGGTGGGTGCCTGTATTTGAAGCCATCTCAGTGTGTTGAGGATTTTTTTCCCAGTGCCTACAGCACTTTTCCTGGCTCTCTGGTGTTCTCAGGTCTGTCTTCCGGGCTTTCTGCTCGTGCCGACAGCAGATCTCTCTTCAGAATGAAGCTCGGATCGCTGGATTCCCTGCTCAGGGTATCTTTCTGTGCTGCGTCCTCCTCCAGCTAAGACTCCACCGTCTGGGAGGACGGGAGTGGGTGTTATCTGCTTCCAGAAAGTGCACACTTGTCTCAACCATTTTGGAACCGAAGCCTGAGATTTGGCTGGAACTCCACAAAGATTGCAATCCGGCTGACAATATGTGTGTGGGTTCCTCTTCACACGCCCAAGTGGGTCGCCCGGAACCCTTTATGCAGGAGCCACTGGGAGCATTTTCACCACTTGAAGACAGAGGCAGTTATTTAAAACTATTTGCTTTTCCAATAAGACATTTGTCCTAGGAAAAACTATTTGCACATGGGGGGACACACACACAGACACAATACCCAGGTTGCCCACATACGGTAAACCCTGCTCTGAAATGGGCAAGTTTGGTTCTCATGCTGTGTTTGAAAGCCAAATGCTGTAGCCACCCCCCCACCCCCACCCCACCCAACACACATGCACTGGCCTGGAATAGCACACTGGTTCCTTCAGCCAGGTCGCTCTGATAGAGAGGCACATTTGAAGAATTTGATGAGTCGGTCCTGCAGTATCCTGCAGTGTAGAGAAAGTTCTCTGGGCCTCTGCGCACATCATAATCCGATTTCCCTGAAAGATCTGCATTTTCTGTAGCCCAGTGCCATGTAAATGCTAAACACCTCTCTGTGGACCAGGGTCTTTTGAGCTCTAGGCAAGTGGTCATTTCAGAGCTGATTTAGGAGTATGGGTGGGAGATGAAGGACCCCCAGAAAAGTATCCCCCAACCCCTGAACAAAAAAGGGGGGTGGGTTGGCGGCTGCTCTGTGTTTGTTTGTGTTAGATGAAGGATAGCTTTGCCTGTTGTCAGCCTGCCTGGGCACTGTGGGAACCATTCTTCAGTGATCTGCCCGTTTATCAAGCTAGGAAGCTGGGTGCTACCTCCCCATAATGACCCTCTCCTTTAGAAAGACTGGCTCCTGGGAGGGGATGGGGGCCAACAGGAAGAGGGGTGTGTTAGAGGAAGGTGGGGCTGTTCTCTAAGTACGCACTCACAGTCGGGCCAGAGGAATTAGGGAGCAGATTGCCCGTGAACGCCTAGCCCTGGTGGGGTGGGAGAAGGCCTTTCTACTCTCCTTCCACGGGGAAAATAAAAGAGATGAACGAACCCTGATCCTGACCTGGGGGCGAATCCCAATAAAGATCCAGGTTAATTTTTCCTGCCGATCCAACCCTCGAACTCATTGTGAGAATTAGACAGTTGGGTGGCACTAATTTGCCAGATGAGATTGTGTAATTATCTTTTACAGGCCTGGGTGTGATGCAGGCCCGGTGGGTGTTTATGCTGCAGGGGCTGAGAGCCTGTGTTTGGACCTCGGAGTCGCTGCTCCTCCTGCAGCCGGCGCTTCTCACGAGCAGGCGGGGGCGGAGGCCTCTGGGGCACAGCCTGGCCAGAAACGGGGCCAGGGTGCCGGGGCCTCAGATGAACCTGCCCGGAGGTGGCAGGAGAACCTTGGACACAGCCCAGAGTGAAAGGGAGGAACCCAAGGGAGGCCGTTGGGGGTGGGGTCCCCCAACTGGAGTGGGGGTCTTCTGGAAAGTTCTGCGGTGGCAACAGAGGAGTCATTCCACAAGGGGCCTCAGTAAAGTCTGGCAAGTGTGGAGACTGTAAAAAAAAGCTGGTAAATTCAGGTCCCAGTTACCACGCTCATGGCCTTTGGCATTTCTGTCCTCACAGGTCCCTTCTTCCCTTATTTGATGACCGCGATGATACCAGGATAAAAAGTAGCCAGGCTGGGTTCCTCGTGATCTAGGCGTTAGACGTACACTCAGTTGTTCTGCTTTTAAAAGAAAGGAGACCATTTTTGTGAGTCCTGGAAAGTATCTCTAGCCAGGGGGGATGTTGGCCTTGGGGAGCTTCTAGAATGTTTCTTGAAAATAGAGACAAATCTTCTGGGAGCTTTGTGGCCTATTTTGTCATGAGAAAGGTAGTCACTCCCCTCTGATTGGGACCCATTTCTAAGGTCCAAGAGTTTCCCCATTCTGGCCAAAGAGAGGGCTCTAAGAAAGGTCTCTGGGTGACGAAGCCATCCCTCCCCGCCCTGCTCTTGCGCACGGGGTCTGACCCAGTGTGGCTTACTGAGATAGTGGTGCTTTTTGGAAAAGGCATTTGGTGGGACTGACCATTCTCCTGGCTGGTGTCTTCTCGTGTCCTCACTTGGGGGGCTTTTATTTCTGGGTTCCTCCATCAAAGGTGTGCAGGAGGAGCAGGGTGGGCCCTTCTGTCTTAGTTAGAGGTGACTTGGAGGTGGTGGTTGGGCCAGAAACCGCTAGATGGTGCTCAGGCATGGGGGTGTCCTGAAGGAAGGGCCTGGTGGGGGGTGAGGTGCAGGAGGAGGGAGGGGCTGGCTTCCTGCAGGGGCCTGGCTTTGGGCGGGCGTGGCATGCTGCTGTTGGCCTGCCTAGGAAGGCATGCTGTCCACTCCCTGTCCTGCTGTCATGGGCGGTGAGGACAGTCAGGGCAGGGTCACATGCTGGGGCGGTGGGTGTGCAGCCATGACTGAGGCCAGCCAGGGCGTCAGGGTAGAGAGTTGGGATCCTTGGCAGCCAGGCTCCCTGGGAGGCCAGGGTCTCCATGCCAACGCTGAAGGCCAAGGGGAAGGAGACCCCACAGGTTCTAAGGACTGAGCCGAAACAAACATTCTGTCCAAGGCAGAGATCCGTAGAGGAGCGTTTTGGGGCCAGGGCTTGGAGTGCCTGGAGTCAGATACAGAAAGGGTGGGGGCTGCTGTCTCTTGGGATGTGAGCAATGTCCCTGCCCCATCTGGCATTCCACAGGTCCCCTGGGCACATCTCCAGGCCTCCTGGAGGAGGAAGACTGTGTCCACCCCAAAGGGGAAGGCTCTGGCTGGAGAGAGACGTGGGGTTGGCTGCCCCGAGTTCCCCAGGGGCGATGGAGATGCAACAGGGGGCAGCCCTAGACCCTGGCTACCCACCGTCTGCTCTCGGCCCCACCACCCCCTGAATCCACAATTCAGCAACATCCCGTTCCACTGGGCTGCTGGCAAGTGCTAGAAAGCTCTACAGGGAGCAAGCCCACTCCACCATGCTCTCGACCCCATCTCTGGCATCTGGAATGGAGTCCAATCCTGCTTTATGCAAAGTTACCCCCTCTACCTGCCCAACCCACCCTCGGCTTATCAGGTGGAAAGCATACTCTAACCTCCCCAGGGGAAATCCAAATTTCAACAGCCGGGCCCATGGATCCCAGCGTTGCCCAGTCCACCAGGGCTAAAGTGGTCCAGTGGCTCTGCCCGGTGGTCAAGAGCCTCTGGCACTCAAGGCCAGTCCTGGAATAAGTTCATGGACGTGGTAGCCGGAGACAGGCCCAGCAAACCTGTCGCAGGCAGGCCCTCCCCCTCCCCCATCTGGACCCGTGGTGAGCAAGGGCTGAGGGGTTGGCCGTGGAGAACCGCCCAGCCCTGTCCTCAGGAACTCAGAGCGCTGAGTGATGGTGTGTGATGTGTATTCGGCAGAGAATCCAAGCACCACCCAAACAATCCTTTCTCTTGTGCGTGAAGGTGACGAGTTTTCCGTTTCAAATCTGATAGTCTTCTTTTCCCCTTTCTCTTTCTTCTCTGTGTTTTTATTTGCCAACCCAAGGGTCTAGAGTAATTCCTTTGAGCTTAATGATGGGGACGCTTAGAATAAGGCTATTATCTTTAAACACCTTTTGAAATACTACTCTCTTGGTGTCTGAGTTAGATTGAACAGGGGCCGGATTTAAAGGTGAAGTCTCTATTTTAACAGCAGCAACAGATGCGGTCCTGCTGATACCGGTGCGGGTTTGTCCAGGAATTCTGTGGTTGCTGTAAGAGCCTCACTCTCTAGAAGCCCACAAAGGACTGCTTAATCAATAATAGTATCACTGATATTTATGGAATGCCCTATTTATGAATCATAGGGGCCAGATGTGGAGCTAGATGCTCCTACTATGTTAGACCATTTAATGAATTCAAATGTACAGTACAATCGGCACGAACAAAAACAGTGCCATAGGAGTCTGCATAAAAGGCCCAATAAAGATAGAACCCAGTGCTTCTCCCTAGCTGTTCTGTAGTCAAGGTCCATTGTAAATTCAAGCTTGTTCTAACTTGACAAAAGTTACTATCCAATATGATATCCATTTACTTTGAGTTTATTCTGTGTCTGATTTATTACCTTAAAAAAACAGCCAGGTACAGTGGCACAGACCAGTAATCCCAGAGGCTTGGGAGGCTGAGGCAGGAGGATCAAGAGTTCAAAGCCAGCCTCAGCCACTTAGTGAGGCCCTAAGCAACTCAGTGAGACCCTGTCTCAAAAAAAAAAAAAAAAAAAATTCTGAAAAAGGGCTGGGGATGTGGCTCAGTGGTTCAATGCCCACTGGGTTCAGTCCCTGGTACCAAAATAAATAAATGAATAAATACCCACATTGCTTTGAAAATATTCATTGGCCTGCCGTGTCCACAGTTGGCATCAGACGTGAATTTCTCCCTTTTCTTCTGAATTCATGTGGCTTTATTCTGTGATGAAGAATAGGCCACTGAACTCCCTGGCGGGGGCTGTGTGGCCTTCAGCAGCTCCCGCTGCACATATTAAGCCTGCAGATGAGTTCCATTATTTTTCCTGTCATAACTCTCCTCTTATTTTTCTAGGTGAAATCAGAGGTTCCCTGCTGACTTGATGAGAGCTTCGCCCCAAGAAAGAAGGCTAAGGACAGAGGTGAGTTGCTAGCGGCCGCTGCACAGCTGCATCCCTGTGGCTCTTGTTGCTTTGGGTTCTTTGCTTCTTTGCACAAACCCTTGCAAGGGCATCCCTGTAAGGCCCTGTGTATCAGCACAAAGCCCAGTTGGCAGGAAGCAGCCTCAAAGTTAGCCATCAGGGAGGGCCCAGAGACCTAGATTTGTTAAGAATCAACAGCGCGGTTAATTCAGGGCAGGTTACATTCTCATGGCTTAACTCATTTGTGTGTCGCACAGCCCTAGCAGGTAGGTCACATTATTGCCCAACCCACAGGCAAGGAAACGGAGGTACAGTCTCTTGTCTGAGATTGCACAGGTAATTTGCGAGGGAGCCAGGGTTCAAAGCCAAGTCCATGCCATTGCTGTGGTATACTGCTGCTTATAGGGACAGTGGATGGTCCCACCTGCCTGACAGGTCATCCAGCAGCTCCTGCCCCATGCACTTTCCATGTGGAGTTCTCCACAGAGCACAGAGGTCTTGCAGCATGCAGGAAGAACCCTCAGGCAGGTGAGGCAAAGCCTGTGGGTCTAGGAGATCGAGGAGCAGGTGGATTGCACCTGCTGGCCTTCGGAGCACGAGAGACTGTCCACAGGATTAAACAGGATCTTAGAGCCTTCTGGAGGGCAGCTGGCTGAAGTCTGGTCCTAACAATGCAGGATGCGGAGTGAGCAGCTGCTCCCTGCACCTAAGGGTGAACTGGTCTTTAACTGTCTAGACCTTTCTTTCGGAGGCAGGTGCAGCTCTGACGGGAGGTCTTCTTAGGTGTTGGCATTGAAGCTCAGAATGTGGGCATGTTTGATTGGAGGCAAAAGGTGGTCTCTGTTTCTCCTACTGAGCCTGGGAAAGAAAATGCTATGGGATGCCCAGCAGGGGTTTGGAGCAAACTGGGTACGTTGCAGATTTGCCCCCACTGGTCTAGCATGGAGCATGGACCCTGACTTCTCCATCTTCCTCGCTTTGTGACCAGGCCTGGTGACCTTCCCTTCTCTGGACTCTGGCTTCCCCATCTGTAAAACAGAGATAGCAAAGAGAGTCCCTTCTGTATTGTGAAATGAAATGAGAGACAGTGCAGTTAGTGACCAGCCCAGTGCCTGGGACATTCTAAGCATTCCAAAAATGTCAGCGCTTTCTGTTTTGCTTTCTATCTTGATAGTTCAGGAGATGATCTTAGATAAATTTCTCTTCTTTCTTTCTTTCTTTTTTTTTTGGATAAATCTCTAAGCCTCAGTTTCCTCCTCCATACCATGGTGATGCTCATTCCCTATCCTTAGGGGAATCCTGATGCCGAGTGAAATAACACACACGTGTGGGTCATCGCAGATGCCCTGTCTGTTAGTTCCTGTCCTCACTTTTGCCATCTTAGTCCACACCCACCAGTGACAAGGAAGGCTGCCAGTGGGTCCCCTCCACTACCACACCAAGTCCTGATGGTTTCTAGCAGTGTCCCATGCATCCCTCCCCCTGCTCTCGGCTTTTGTGGACAGCTGGGGTGCCCACCAGGGCTCCAACCTTGGACTTCCAGACTTTCCTCCCTCCAATTAGCCCTCTTTACACCTTCAGCCCAACGTTCGACATATCACTTTCTCATTTTAAGAAACCTGTCATGGCCTTCCGGCCACCAAATCCCCCCTCCCATCCGTCCTCTCTCCCTCTGCTTGAATCCCACCCCAGGACCAGACACCTTCTGAACAACAGCACCTTCACCTCCGCCAGCCCTCGGCCTTCCTCCCCAGAGGACCCCAACCCAGTGCCAGTCCATTCCAAGATGCAGCCCCTTCCTCCCACCCGTCCTTCATCACCTAAGGGATATTACTCAGGGGCCTGCGGCTGCTGGGATGCTCCCAGCAGAGGGCTGAGCAAAGTGGACCCCATCCTGCTTTATGGAACCTGCCTTCTGGTAGAGCAGGAGAGACGGCAGCCAGGAGAAAATGGTCCCTCGGTAAAGGCTCTAGTGCACAGGAAGGTGATGGGGTAGCTGCACACAGTGGAGGGGAAGCAGGAGAGAAGCTCAATATGTGGGGGTGGTGAGCAAGGGGCAGCACAGGGTGGAGAAGGTGACTTGGAGGAAGTGTGGGAAGGTGCAGGGAGGGGCCTGGAGCCCAGGCTCTTCTTCCAGGAAGCCAGGGAGAAGGAGCATTTGAGCCCAGTGGGCTGTGTGGGACTTTCTGTTCACAGGCCCCTTTGCAGGGGCTGCTGTAGAAGCCCAGACGACAGGTGGGGAGGGCATGGGGTCCAGACAGGAGGGGCACTGGGCGTGCCCATTTCTCTCTCGTCCCATCCCATGCACGTGGAAACCGAATGATGGTGACGGTGGAGATGAGCTGAAAAGCCACAACCACATCTCGGCTTGATCCTCGGTGGCCACGACTGTGTGTTTGGGATAGCCTCCTGCACCGTGGCTGAGGCTTGCTGTGAGGGTCCTTCTCCTCCTACTCCCCAACCTGCAGAGCCACCTGGGGTCACAAGGGTGTGTTGCAGGCCCAGCAGCAAAGAATGAAAATGAAAGGAACAGCAAAAGGGCACAGGAAAGCAGAGAGAGAGAGAGAGAGAGAGAATGCCCACCTCCCTTGCCAGTTATGTTGGAGTGGTGAGGGGGGCTGGGTGGGCTCAGGGGAGCCCCGACAGTGACATCATCCCATGTGGTCCCTCAGAGCTCTTGTCCTTACTGGCTTGCCCCCTTGGGACTTCCTCTCGGCTTCCTTCTCCAGGAGCACAGGAGGAGAGTGGCCGAGACAAGTGGCGTTGCCAAGGTTCCTCTTGTGTCTCGACCAACCTGCATCCACAGTCACCAAGGAGGGCCAGGCTGCGTGCGGGTGCCCCAGAGCTTGCATCTGATCCCGTGTGTTCTTAGAATGTGTCCAGGAAGACTGTGTCCAGGAAGACCCAGTCCTGGAGGTTGCTAGCAAAGGTCTTGTGATTGTGTGTGACCTGAAAACTGAGCCCATAAGGGATTGAAAGTCTGGTGTCCTTCCTTGGGGACTTCTCTGTTGCTCCTGCACATGACAGAAGAGTCAACTGAGGACCTGCTGTGTGTGCACTTTGTTAGAAAAGCTTAGAAAAAGAAAGGGGCAGTGGGAGCCAGAGAGTCTCTACTTGGGTGTGTCTGCCTAGGTTGAGAGTGTTTGGGGAGACTCTGCTGGGGACACTTTCCCACCCCGTGGCTCGCACTTCTGCCTCCAGACCCGTGGCCCAGGGAGATGGGGCAAGATGGTATCCTGGAGTCCGATCCCCAGTCCCCGGAGCAGGAGTTGTAAACAGCAGCATGACGGTGTTGCTCCCATGCACAGATTTTGCATATTTCCTTTCAAAGATCGGTCACACTCACTACCTCGGAGCCCAGCGGGCTCCTGAGTGACATCAGCAGGAGGAAGACATATTTTTTTTTACTGATGAAAAATCTGACGTCCAGGGAGGAGGCATGCTTTCCTCGGCGCCATCCATCATGTGGCGTGTGGCGGGGAGGGCAGGGAGCCGCGGCCCAGAGGATGGCTTCTGCCCTGATGGTAATTGAGAGAGAAAAGTCTGGGCTCCATTGGGAAAGAAGCGAGTCCCAGTTCTGAGTGTCTGCAGCCGCGGGGATGATCTCACCCGGGGACCAGAGCCATCCAGAGGACGCCAGACGGAACTTCCCCTCGGGGTCCAACTGTGAGTCACCCTGGTTGGTGGCCCTGCAGCAGAGGGCACATCCCCAGGCCTCCCACTTCACCCTGGGACATCATGGTCACTGGTCAGGCCTAATGACTCACATGGTCCCTTGAGCCAGAGCCGGGTGGAGTCTCCGTCCTCGGCATGTGGACCCTCGCTGCTGCCGTAGCTTGGCAAGCCCCTGCCTGAGATGCTCTGTGCAAGACGTGCACCAGGGGAAGTCAGGCCGTGCACACACCTCAAGCTGCAAGTTGGAAAGTCCAGGGGGCGGGCTCTGTGGAGGTGCGGCAGCCCCCCCCCCCCCCCCCCCGCAGATTTCCGAGCCCCAGGGGCGAGTTTGGCTGACACCTGAGAGACAGGAGAAGTAACCAGAGCTCAGAGAAAGTGGGGTTCACCCCAAAGGCCAGCGCCTGGCAGGGTGTCCGATTTCCCAACACGCCCAGAGCGCAGCCTCTGCTGACATCTCTCCTGCTGGGTCTTCATCTTCCGGGGAAAGAAACAGTGTCATCTTCTCTCAACCTGTCAGTCTCACAGCCGCCTGGGAGCCCTTGGCGGTGAGACACCCGGTGCTGTCCAACCTGATGTCACCTGGGTTGAATGTCTGTGTCAGAAACCAGGCAGCAGGAGGGACTTTCTGAGGATTGGAGGAAAAAAAAAATTTAAAAAATAAAAAAAAACCAGTAAATCCCCAAACTATTTTAGGGAGGTCATTTTTTTTTTTTTAACTCTTGCTGTTTATTTTCATATTTTTGGTTTCTCTCTCTTTTCAACTAAAAAAAGAGGGGGTAAGAGAGACCACATATGAGAGCAGAAAAAAAAAATCACCCCCAAATGCACCTGTGTTTGTCCTCTCAGGTGGCCTGTACCTGGCGTCTGCTCAGCCTAGGAGTTCTGAGAAGTTCACGCAAAGGCCTTACAAGCCCAGGGCCCAGGGCCTCGGCCTCAATGGTCACCTGACAGTTAGGAAGCATGTTCACTCCTAGGCCTCAGGTCACCTGTCTTCAGCCTCTGTCCTTCCTAGGAGTGACAAAGGTGACTTACTTACATTGCAGTCTTGTCCTTTGGCTCATCAGTTCTAGAACTTTCTAGTCTCATTTCTAAACACAGAAATGAGGTAGGGGCTGCCGGAGATCAAGGATGAACGTAGAGGTCACAGGTGAGGCCGACCTAGCCAGCCTCGGGCATGAGTGCCCACCTCCAGGCCTTGTTTGGCACAGACAGCTCATCTGACTCCTTTGGGACGGTGAGTCAACTGTCCCAACTGAGGGAGAGCAGGGAGGAGGGGTGCAGAGCCCTGGTCATTCACAGAGATGGTGTGTGGCCAGCTCCATGAGCCCAGCTGGCCTGGGAGCAAGGTAGTCCCAAGGTATGGGCAGGCATATTAGTTGGCCAAGGTGTGGGAGCTTGTGTGGAGGGCTGGCCTCTGGGTGACTCAGTCTGCAAGCAAACTATAAAAGGGAAATGAGTCACTTCCAACCCTGAACAAGAACTCCTAAGGCTAGGCCGCCAGCACCTGTCTGGGACGTGGTTAGTTATTAACGCTGCCAGCAGAGTGCCATGGGAACCGGGCGCTGGCCTAGGTGGCCGAGACAGCCTGCGCTCTGGGCTCTCCTTTTCTCCTGGCTCCTCTCTGCCTGACCCCAAATGCAGAAGAGCTCCTAGATGTACAGTGTCACCCAGGTTTCCCCTTAAGGATGCAGATTTCTCAGAGATGGAGAAAAGGACAAAGAAATGGTGTGTGGGG
Source organism: Callospermophilus lateralis (assembly GCF_048772815.1). Lineage (NCBI taxonomy): Eukaryota > Metazoa > Chordata > Mammalia > Rodentia > Sciuridae > Callospermophilus > Callospermophilus lateralis. Next base: position 8,232,278 of record NC_135315.1, read on the forward strand.
GGTGGGGGGGGAACCACAGCTAACGTTGTGTCCTGTTCAAAGACTGCGTCCAAGGAGCCAGCCTGAGTCGGGCATTCCAGGAGTCAGCGGAGGGAGGCGGGGGCTGACCCAGCCTCCACTGCCCACCTGCAGGTGCCAACCCCAGCGTCCTGCTTCCTGCGGCTCAGTGGGATCTGGTGTGGGCCTCGTCAGAAAGGAACGGACCCCGCCACCTCCCGTGGAGGCCCCGACTGGGTGGTATCGTTAACTCATGCCCCACTGACCTCTGGCCCTAGGCAGGGGTAGTGTTTGTCTTGTTCCATTCTGCTCCAAAGTCACCCAGCCACCTCCGGGTGCTCGAGATGGCTAAGGGAGGCTGAGGGCCCCTCTGTGAGCACCTCTCCAGGACAGGTGGGCAGGGCTGTCACTCAAGTGGAGCTGGGAGCTCACACGAGCTTCATCCTTTCTTTCTCATGCCTGGAAAAGTACAGGACAGGCAGCTTCTCCCAGATCCCAAAAGACATGCTTGGCTGCTCTCAGGCAGGCCCAGCCTGGGCATGAGTCCTGTGCGCTGCTGTCAGGGCCATGCCCTCTGCCTCCAGACTGGGCAGGGGCAGGAAGGCTCTCCAGAGTCCAGAAAGGAAGCCCTGGGCCCAGAGGGAAGAGATGTGCCCTGATATTTGCCGGGCAGCACAGAGGGTAGGAGCCGCCATTTGCCTGCCTGGGCTGCAGGAGGAGGAGTACGGGGCCAGGAATTGGGACATGAGCTCCCTGGGTGGTCATGAGCAGGCCGTGGGACCTCTGTGCTCTGCTCCAGCAGAGCTTCTCCATCTGCAAAGTGGGAATAATAACAACACCTGTCCTGCTAACTGGGGCTTGTGTGAGGCCAGCTGAGATCACCCAGCGTGTGACAAGGCTTGGGAGTGGCTAAGGGCCACCCAGATCGGGGTTGCAGCACCAGGGTGCTTATGGTGATTAGCAGCAAAGCAAGGCCTGAGGTCTGGGCTCCCTGGAGGGTGGCTTTACAGGCACCCACCTGTGGCTTAAGAGCCTCCCTTAGCTGATAAATCACCCACCTGGTGGGTGTGCTTTGTCTGGGTACCTGAGGAGCAGACAGCCTGCCCTTGGCTGTTGCTGAGGAGGCTAGGCAGGTGCATAAATAGATCCCAGGGCTCGGTGTCTTTGGTTTTCCTGAGGGACCCTCCAGCTGTCCAGGTGGAGACGCTGGCTACGAAGCTGAGTTCCCTTCTGGGTCCAGTCTGCATAATTTTTTGAATGCTGATTTAAATGCTGACAGGGGCAGAGAGGAGTGTCAACTTTTATCCCATAGTTCAGAGTACCAAGGAGGTGCTCTGCAGAGAGTCGTCAAGTGGACTCTAGTTCTTAGCAATTCCCTTTATTGTGGTTTACTTTGCTTTGTAGAAGTCCATGCATTCATTGAAAGGAGGGATGTTAAGATTTGAGGGAGTGTCCCCTAGGGGACCCACCTCTTGAGTGCCCGGCACTGTGCGAAGTAGTTTGGGTACAGTCCTTGTTCTCATAAAGGCAAATTGGTTTGGGCCAATTATTTGCATCCAGATACATGATCTCCTCTAAGTCTTTCCAGATAAGTACTTTCTGCTTGAACACTTCGTGATGGAGAATCTTCTGTCTCCTGAGGCCACCCACTCTAAACATTGGCGATTCCAATTGAATGAGAGGGAGAGAGAGGGAGGGCAGAGGAGAGAGAGAGTGCGCGCGCATGAGCATGTGAACTGAGAGCGAGCTGTGGGCCACCTGCAATGGTTGAAGAGTGTTCCCCCCAAATTCATGTCCAGGTAGGACTTCAGTGTGTCATCTTACTTGGGCAAAAGATTTTTGCAGATCCTATTAGTGAAGGATATCCAAACAAGATCATCCTGGACTTAGGGGAGGCCCTAAACCTAATGACCAGTCCTGAGAAGAGAAGAGAGGGACACACAGAGAGGAGGAGGAGTATGAGCCCAGGTTGGAGAGCCATGTCTGCCGGCCGGGGAATGAATTTGTTATAACAGCCTTGACATATGGAAGCCCTGACGCTACTTGACCTCTCGGCTCTAAACTCCCCCAGTTCTTGCTTCTCTACCCACAGAAAGGGAGCCAACCATCCTTAACTCGTTATCACTCTACAAACAAACTGGAAACATCCAGTGTCAGGATGGCCAGCTGCCTACCATTAGGCAATGAATAAAGCAAGAGAAATATCGGGGAACCACCCATCCTTAGTTATACATATTTTTGTGGTGGTTTAGTATTTCATTGTGAAACTGTGGCGTCGTTATTTTTGAATAGTTTCTTTGGGTGTTTCTGATGTATTTTTCTTTTGCTGTGAGATAACCTCCTGAAGACAATCCTTGTGGGAAGAACTTTACTCCTACCGTATTAGTTTCCCTGTAGCTGCTGTAACAAATCACCACAAACGTGGCAGTTTCCTGCGACACAAAGTTCTCTTACAGAACTGGAGGCAAGAACTTTGGAACATGACTATGGGCTGAAATCAAGTTGTCAGCTGGGCCGGCTTCTCTTGGAGGCTGTGGGGAGTGTCATTCCCACCCTCCAGGGTCTGCCCACATTCCTTGGCTTATAGTCACATCACTGTAACCTCTGCTATTGTGATTTCTTTGCTTTTTCTCCTCTCTCTAGTCAAATCTCCTTCCATAGTCCTCTTTTAAGAAGCTTGTTTTGCATTTAAGGCTTACCTGGATAATCCAGGACAATCTCCTCATCTCAAAAATTGTCAACTTAATCCCTTTTACCATGGAAGGCAACATTCGTAGCTTGAAGGGATCCGAACTTGTGTCTTTTTCTTCTCTCTCTCTCTCCCTCTCCCTCTCTCTCTCTCTCTCTCTCTCTCTCTCTCTCTCTCTCTCTCTCTCGTTGTTGCAGGGGTAGTAGGGAGATGGGAGGAATGTGTGTTATTCAGTTTATCACCAAATCTGTGACTGCATCCTCACAATAAATTCCTCTAAGTGGACACAGGGGGTGAAGGGCAGTACCTCTGTGGTCTGGGAGGATGCACATTGAGCTGAACCTCTTTCTGTGCTGTCCCTTTAAGAGCTTTCTTAGGTCTCCTGGGAGTGAGGTGGCCTGGGGGAGGGGAGCTGCAGATTGAAATCCCCATTACAGGAATCATTTCAAGTTCGCCTCTAGGAAGCTCAGGGGCTAATGAGATAATTCCTATTAGGACCGGGAGGAAATGAAGGTGGCCTGACTTCCTTTCTGTCTCTAATTTATATGATTCACGGAAACCTCCCCCCCACCCCCAGCCTTCAGCTGCCCCTTTGAATTCTGGTTCACTGTCCACCCCCTTCCCCAGCCCGGGCTCTGGTTTCCAGCAAGTCCCAGCAGGTCGGGCAACCTGGGAAGATCGCTCTGTTCCCGGCAGCTGTGCCCCAGGATCTCTTCCCAGCTTCTGTCCTCCCCAGAGCCTCACCCAGCTCCCCACCCACCCCTGCTGGCCGGGCTGGGGACTGAGGCCTAAAGGACCAAGAAGAGAGGAGAGCTGTCAGCAGAGCAGGGACAGTTCCAGGGGACCCCCGAGGCCAGAGCAACCAAGATTGTGTTCCCCTGCTCCGTCCCCCTCCCTGGCCTTGGAGTGGGGGGGACAGCAGGGTCCTCTTCCTGTTTTGCTCAGCGGCCTACACTTTTGGTCAAAGTTCTCTGCAAACATGAAAACCCAGTTTGGGTCTTTAATTGGAAAAGTGCGAAGTGACCCAGACGCCAGGGTTTTTGAAGTTCAGATCAAATCCTGGGAACACATCTGGGGAGAGGGAGAGAGAGAGAGAGAGAGAGAGAGAGAGAGAGAGAGAGAGAGAGCCTGTCCCACGGGGGACCCTGATCTCCTTGGGTGTGTCACATCAGCTGTCACTCTTTACCTTTATGGGACATCCTCTCCCCCCCCACCTGCTGGGGAAAAGGCTAGCCTGCCCATCCCCCTGCCCAAGGGGGGTTCCCAGCACCAGGGGGAAGCGTGGCCCTCTCTCCCCCTGGCTCACTTCCTTTCCTCCTCTTTGCTCCCAGAGGAAGCCATATGGTGGAGTCTTCCGAGTCAGGGCCAAGGGCCAGCGCAGCTCTCACCCTGGGGACAGTCCAGCAGCCCTGATGTGCCGTGTGGGTGGCCTGCTCTGTGAACTTGCAGCCTGACCTCGCAGGCCTCAGAGAGCCCAGCTGCAGCCTTGGGTAACAGCCTGGGCCCCCTGTGATGGGACAGCGTTGACCCCGGCTCCCCGTGTCACCTTGGCACGGAAGTCACAGGCTGGCCAGGCCACATGGCACTGGAGCCCTGCAGACCAGAGCCCTCAGGACGCCATTTCCCATTGTGGTGGCTGAACTTGGCCATGAAGGGGGCAGTGTCACTAATGAGAGCGGGCAGAGGCAACGTCACTCCCCAGGGGTTCCAGGAAGACAGGACCCGAGTTAGAAGGACCAAGACACACGGGAGTGACGTGGGAGCCCTGTACTTCAGCTGCAGTTCAGATTGGCCTCAGCTGTGGTCAGTGGCAGAGCCGCTGATCCCTCTTGGTCGAGGCTAGAAAAACAGCGTGGAAGGGCTGTCCGTCTTTCCTGCCTTGGGCGTGTTCCTTCTGTGCTTTTTAATAGAGATGGTGCTTTACTTTTGGAAATAGAGGAATAAGGACAGATGCTACCTACTCAGTCCTCGGTGTTTAACTCGGTCGTCACTAGGTGTTACCGTCCTCCCCGCTCTGTGCGTGAATTTAGAGAGAACAGAGGTAACTTGCCCAGGATCCTGCAGCTTTTAAGAGAGTGATTCAGGACCTGAATCCTGATGGGATGGCAGGTGATTAAGCTCGGTGGTCTCCAAGGAGACAAGCCACCCGCAGTGCCTTCCCATTGGTAGGAATGGGTGCCCTGCCCTGTGTCCCCGCCATACTTTGGGGACAACCAGCTTGTGTGGCTAGCGTTTTGCTTGGCCATTGCTCCTTCTTTTCCTTCCTTCCTTCCTCCTCCCCCTCCTCCTCCTCTTTCTCCCCCCTAGCATAGGTGATACCCCTGCTCACGGGCAGACCTACAGGTGGGCTGAGGAGCCCTCGGGAGGCACGAGGCCTGCCCGTCCCCATGGCAGAGGGCCTGTGCTCTCTCTCCCCAGCCAGTGGACAGTCCCTCTTATTGGCCCAGATACACACAACTCGGAGGTCACGCTGTGTCCTCACTGTGGACGGACCACTGGCCCTAGAACATCTAGGTAGACTGTAGAGTCCAACAGGGGACTGTGGGGACCAGGTGCAGGCACCTGGCAGTTTATTCTTGCTGAGGAAAGCAGGTAATAAGTGGCCTCCTCTCTGGAACCTTCTGCCTGGCGTGATTCACAGCGGGGAAAGGAGCCTCTGCATGGCCCAGTCCCCATGTGCTGTTGTTTCGGGGGTCATCCAAAGAAAGGGTGAGAAAGTCCTTGCAATTGGCTGCCGATGGCCCCCCGAGGGACATCTTGCATTATAAGATGAGGACCCAGGGAGTCTGGGGCTGGGGTACCATTATCTTTAAAGTCCATCTATAGGAACAGTCCACAGGGGACAAACAGGGATCAGACCAGCAGGTTCGGAAGGGTCTTTGATCTGCCTAGAAGTTCTGCTTTTCAATGGTGAACCGCAAAGCAGCCCCACCCGGCCGGAGATAACAGGCGGGTGCAATCGCAAACCACCGGCCTCTTGATAATGCCCGGTTTATTGAGGTCTGGTGTTGGCCCAATGGGAACACACCCGGTGAGCATCAAAGGGAACCGGCGTCACCCTGGGCAAAGAATCCTGGGCCCCCGGGTGTGTGCGTGGTGGGAAGGTGCGTGTGAGGTGGTGTGTGCACAAGCCGGCCCGTTGGAGTTACCTTCCTGTAGATCAGAGGCCACCAGCCCCAGAGGGGCCCAAGTCGTGAACTGTGTGCCCTTGTTCTGACTGGTCCAGCTCCTACCACCATCCTTGCAAATGGTCTTTAACATCTTAAGTAGGAGGGTCGCTCCTGGGTCTTTATGAACCCAACTCAATGTCCCAATGATGATTGGTATGAGAAGTGTAATGGGGAAATGAGGTGGGTGCTTGGGAAAGACCAAACCTAAAAGCTTCCCCTTGGGGACCCTCAGAGGCACTCTTCGGTCTTTTGAAGGCTTTTGTACATTGTATCATGAACCCCAAAGAGGTGTGTCTCAACCTAGAAGAGAGGAAGGGATGGTTATGTGGAGGACAAGGGTGTAAGAGGAGGGGGGAAGGATCCAGGCACACTGCAGGGGGAGGGTGGAGGGGTGGATGGGTTGCCGTGTCTTGGCGAGGGGTCACCTCCCCTCGCCCCAGGCTGTGACTCTTGGCTGCCTTGTTTTCCTGTGGGCCATCAGGAAAATACATGTGCATCATGTATTGGCCTCTGGAGACCAGAGCACAGAAACACCACAACACAAACAGAACATCTGGAAGCTTTTTAAGGTTTATTTTTTAACACATTTGCAAGAGTCAGGACGTTTGCACACGGGGTTTACAGGCTGGAGGGACCCAGGGGTCTTAGTCAAGTGGGGGATGTGTTTGACTTTATGGGGAGGGGTGAGGGTGAGGACGGGGAGTTGGGGACATTGGAAGCAGCCAGTGGCAGCAGTTAAGTCCTCGATCCCGAGGACTCCGTTGTTGTACACAGTGGCCTGCCGAAAGTCCCTTAAACAGCAGAGGGCCCTGGCAGGGGACCTGGGTTCCTGTCTCCGTGGGGCTGCTGGGATGGAGCACAGGGGATTCTTCTCTCCTGTGCCCGTCATTTGCATTTGATAGACTGAGCCGAACCCCCCAGGGAAGGATGGGACATGCAGGGACAATCTAACATTTGTATGTGGCTTCTGAGAAACGCCCAAGAACCGGCTCTTTTAGGTTTCATCAACTGGTGCTTGTTCCCTCTTCTCTCCAGCTCTGCCCGCCAGGCAAGGCTGAGACAGCAGGGAACAGGGACGCCACTTAACGCCGGTCCTTAAGAAGCCTGAAGACCTCAGGGCCTGAGCTCCTGGTCCTCCCCTCAGTTTTCATGTCCTCTCCTTCACTTCTCCTCACCTCCTTTTCCTCCACCTCTCGTCACCTCCCCTTCTAGACATCGTGGATTTAATGACGTGGACCGAGAGACACAAGGCAAGGCCAGGCTTAGCATGTCAGCAGGGCAGGCTGGGGAGGAAATAACGAAGGAAGAAGACAGTCCCTGCAGGAAAAGAAGAGATGCAGGCTGGGTCTTTCTCCTTAAGGGGTCAGAGCATCCCCTGACCCAACCTTCCCTCTCTCGTGGTGGCTGCTTTCTCGTTTAATTCTTCCTTCTTCTCCTTCCATCTCAACTATGAACCTGTGGCCGAGCAGATTTAGCAAGTGAGGTATCTGTGAAGTCTCAGCTTGCTCGCACCCTGGTTTTGGTGCCCACAGGGTTGACCCACCGGGAAGGGAATCTGTTCCCCCCACCTCCAGACGGGCCCTAGCACGGCCGTGTCCTGGTCTTGATGAAGTCAGTCCTTGCTGGTGAGCTCATGTTTACTGCACCCGTGGGAGCCGGCTCCCGGTGTGCCCTGTTTATGAGGGGAGGAACTGGGGCTTTGTGTGGTTATTCATGTGAGGGACTGAAAGGTGTCCACCCTGTTCTTATGGGAAACCAAGTGACACAGCTGCCAAGAATTCCACCCATCTGCCCGCTGGGATGCTGGTTCCTGACTCTGCTCCGCTCACTGTTCTTGTATAAGTCTCTGCTTAGGGGCATCCTGGGTCCTGCGCCATTGGCATACAGAACCTTCCTGCAGCTTGGAGCAGTTTGTCTTGGGGCCTGGCCCTTTTCTGCGGTGGTTCTTGACATTGGCCGAGCCAGGCCTCACCCAGGGAGCTGCAGCTGCTGTCTTGGTCCCGCCCTCCCTGATTCTGACTTACCTGGGCAGGGGCGAGGCCCGAAAACCTTCCGGAGTCATTCTGACCTGCAGCTCCCATGGAGGAAGAGACTTGGGGGCAGTGTTTCTCAACTGGGAGCAACTTTGCTGCCCTCTCCCCCACCGTGGACACATGGCAATGTCAGAGACATTTTTGGTGGTCACCACTGGGACAGGGGGTGCTAGTGGGTAGAGTCCAGGAATGCTGCTGAACATCCTACCACACCCAGGACAACCTCCCTCCACTGAGGGTGATTCTGCTCCATATGTGCCTCATTGAGAAGTCTGCTCGGGAACAGTGGTTCTCACCCTTGAATGTGCATCAGAATCACCTGGGAGCTTACTAACACAGACGACAGGGCCCCATGCAAGTGTTTGATTCAGTAAGTCTGGGACAGAGCCCGGGAGTTCTCATTTCTAACAGGTGGAAGCCCTTGGTCCAGGGTTATCCTTTGAAAACCTTTGCTCTAGAATGTCTCCGAATCCTGCTTGCCTAGATATAAAATCTGAATCCATTATAATTATTGGAAAACTCTACAACAACAAGGACTTGCCTAAAATAGAAGCACCTCTCTCTCTTACATAACAGAAAATCCAGAAACAGGCAGAGCATCCCTGGAGGGACCAGGGATCCAGGACCCCATCTTCTTGTTGGTTCATCTTAGTGTAATGACTCCCATTTTCAGTGTCCTGGTAAGCCAAAATGGCTGCTGGAGCACCACCCATCCTGTCCTTCATTGAAAGCAGAAGGTAAAAATTGGGATCCTTCTGGCACCTTTAAGCAGCCTCCCCAGAATTACGCCTGTAGTTCTGCATATATCTCGTTGATCAGATCTTAGTTATTTACCTGACCTTGTGTAGCCACATGGGAGTCTGGGAAATGTAGTCTTTTTGCCAGCCAAAAATCAAGAGTTCTATTCTGAGTAGACAGGGTAGAGTAGACACTGGGTCGAGCAACCCACAGCTTCTGCCCATGTCTGCATGCCTAATCTTTCAAGAGTTATCTCTTATTTGGCATCTGCCGTACGCTAGGTACTTTTGATATATTATCTCTTTTAATCCTGAGAGCTTTGCAAGATAGATAATAATTTTATCTCTGTTTTGCAATGATGAAACTAAGGCTCTCAGAGATTAAGCCACCTGTCCACGTTGCAGGCAGCAGATGGTGTAATTTAACAGCCCACTTCAAAGCGGGGGCTGCCCTTTGCCTCAGTTGCTCTGGGAGGCCGCCTCTTTCTTCTGGGCCTGCAGGGTGGGTTAGACCTATTGAAGCCAAATTCTGGACCCCACCCCTTCTGATCAGCTCCGTTTGACTGTTAACTTCTAGATTGTGATAATATTTTCGATAATATTATAATAGCCGGGAGTGGGGCTCAGTGGTAAAGCACATGACACGTGAGACCCTGTGTTCAATCCTCAGCACCATTAAAAAGACCAAAAAAAAAAAAAAAAAACAAAAATAAAACAAATAAAAACCCTCTGAGGGGCCCAGCGTGCCCTGAGAGCGGTCTCGGGGAGCTACAGCGTCTATAGGACTGGGTTGTTGTGAAGCTCCAGGGAAGTCTGTCCTTTCCTGGCTTCCAGGGCCACCTGCTCTCCTGGCCTCATGACCACCTCCTGAACCCTCCCAACCTCTGTCTCTGTCCTACGGCACCCCCCTCTTCTGCTTCTCTCATCAGGACCCTCATGATGACATTTCGGGCCCACCTGGATGACCCAGGACCCTCAGCTTCATCACACACCCCTTTGGACCCGGGGTGCCATTTGCGGGTGGCAGGGATCAGGACGAGGGTGTGCCTGGGGAGCTGCTGTTCCTCCTACTGCAGGGCCCTCTTGCTGCGCTTCTTTCTCTCCTCATTCCCGTTTTTCTCCCGTGAGCGGCTCAGGTCCTAGACTGTGCCAGTGTTCCACTTGCACCTGGGCGTCTTGGCGGAGGCCAGGGTCGAGCTGAAGGGCAAGGCCATGCCTCGGAGGGCTCATCCTATCATCTCCCAGTGGCTATGGCAACAGGCGTGAAAATGGCCAAGTGCCAGGGATTGGGTCAGGTGGGGGTGGGTGCTGCCCTACAGCTGTGTCACCTCGGCCAGGATGACGCCCCTGTGGAGTGACGGATGATGGGGGGACATGAACAGAGTGTGTTGTCATAATCTTGGATCTCGAGGTGCCTTCTGATCCACGTGCCTTTCTCCAGGCGGACAGAGGCATGTCTTTAGCCAAACGGAAGCTACTCCAGCAAGAGTTTGAGGGGGGCCTGGGAGGGTCTGCTCCTGTCCGAACCTCATTTTCCTTCTCTGGGTCCATTCCCTCACTCCCGCCCCCGCCCCCTTCCCCTTGGCTGGGTCTGCCATGCGGGGATATGAGTCTGGGGTGTTGCATTTTCACTTTTTATTTTATTTTGCAAATGCCTCACAACATTCTCCTCTGTGTTGAAGTCCTCCTGCCAAGAGCATGTGGTTGCCAGGCAACAAGAAGGAAGTCCCGGCTGCTGCCAATTAATTTGCTAGCTGCAGGCATCTCCCTGGGGAGAAGGCTTCGTGCCCGCCTGGCTCTCTCGGAGACAGCTCAGAGGGCTGTTGCCCAGGAGGGGAAAGGAAACCAGAGGAAAGTTAGAGAACTCTGGGTTTGTTTGGGGTGTTTTCAGGTCCAGCTGGAAGGGAGTGTCCACAGGGCCTGGGCACCACCAGGGGTGAAAACACCCAGTTTCCTTCTTGGCCACCCTTCAGAGAGCCGCAGCGCGCCTCTGTGTCTGCACGTTGGCTGCCTTTTGGGTTTTTTTATTTGTAGGTGACTCTTGAAATGCAGACTCTGTCTCCTTTCCCAGTTCCCCTGCAGAGAAATGTCTTGAAGCATCTTCTCCCTGCTCAGAGCCCCGGGGCCTCCCTGTGACGCCTCTCCTCCCTGGCAGTTAGCACCCTTCTCTCTGGGACTCATGACGCTGCTCCGTCCCTGCCTGGGTTCAGCCACCTTGGTGCAGGAAGGACAGCCCTTTGCACCAGGCTGAGCCGCCTTGCTCGTGGTCTGGGTTTCAAGAGCGCCTCCAGAATCTCTAGGCTGTTTCCCCCCAGATTTCACTGTCCTGGCTTCCTGCTTGCCTCAGGAAGCCCTGTGCCAAAGGCGCCTCCCTGATGTGCCTGGGAGGGCAGAAAGGTCTGCCTGCCTGACTCACTTCTGCAGCCACAGCATCTGACCAGGAAGGTACCAATGCGTGCCCAGGTTGGTGGGTAGTCATCTAAGTTCTTCTTTGTGGTTGAAGGTGACTACTGGAATCAGAGACCCAGAGGGCAGCCTCCTCCAGGAGACTCAGGTTGTCTGCATCTGTGGCGAGGCCACTTACTCCAACTGCTGAGTCTCATCAACTTAGAATTGCCAAGGCCTGTGAGGGCATTTAGTGGTGCTAAATATATTTGCTACTCAGCAATGGGGGATTGGAAGGTGTGAGGAAGAGACGGGGGAGTCCATCTTAATTTCTTTGCTGTCAGCATTAGGGGCCACCTGGATGACCCAGGACCCTGTTTCCTGTTTCCACTAGGCCACCGTCCACTCCGGGAGTGGTCCTGATTAGTGACCAAGAGAGTTTTGACAGAAGAGAGGGGTTTCAACCAGAGTGGCTGTTAGGGTAAGGGACTGGACTCTGTCCTTATAACTGAGGATCCTGGCGCTCTCTGAGCCTCAGCTTTCCTCCCTGTGAAGCGGGTGCTCTAACACCTCCATGCTCCTGGCCCCGTATTACACAGGTATAATGGTGACCAGCTGCAAAACTGAATTTCCCGCCTCTCCCGGCCAACTGAGGTCTACGATATTCTTTAAAGTCAGTGCTGGGCATAGAGGTGGGTCTGGACAGGGGCTCCTGGTGACGATCCATTGTGCATGGAGTTCCTAGGAAGTATAAATAGGTCTCCTTTCTCAACTTAAATCACTGTGTTTTTAATATTCTGTTCAGTTATAACGTTAACTTGGATATTATGGACTGAAATCAGAAAGTGATGCTGAGCCCTGAAGACACCTGTGGCCAGTGTGGGAGCCCATGTCTAACTCTTCTGCTGTTTCGGTTCATAGGCCTGGGGACGATGACCAAGTGCTGGCTTCCTGACCCACACCACCCACCGCAAAGCCTCCCAGAACCAGCGAAGGCCCCCAGCACTCCCTGAAGGACTTGGCTGAGGCCAGATCACCTCTTGAGAGTCAAGAGCCCTGGATTTGATTAAGAATTCTTATGTTGGAGAATAAAGAAACTTCTAGACTCGTGGAGACATGTGGGGGGAAACCACCCACCCTAAGGAGCAGCCACACGTGGACCCGAGCGAGCAGGAGGGGCATGGCTGGGCCACCTGCAGCCGGACTCGGACCTTCCTCCTGTGGAAAACGTGGCCTCTGCTGCTTCCTGCTCCTGACACTCTTCCTGGCCCCAGCCCAGCTCCCAGGCTTTGCCCTACACCCTTGCCTGCCTGCCCCCACCTCCCCCACCCATCGAGCCTTTGGACCCAGCGAGGCTTCTTGCTTGCTGGACAGATGCAGAGTAAATAGTTAACTACACTTGAGTCAAATGAGATCTTGGGTTTTGTTTCTGCTCCTTCTAAAGCGGCTGCCATTTGTACACTGTGAGCAGCTCAGGGATGGTATTTGGACCTGCCCCTCCGCACCCAGGTTCCAGAGTGACCAAGAGTCAGGCTTGGAATTCCTTCAGGCTATCGGTCATCAGGGCCATTGGAGAAGGCTCAGGCTGGCGAATTGGATGGTGAGGGCTGGTGTTCTCCATGTCCAGCTCTCTAGGTGGGCTTCCAGAAGGACAAAGATGATCCGTTCATTTCATCTTCTGACAGATCCAGGCAGCTGTGAGGACCCTCTTCTCAGGTGGCAGCTGGGGTCCAGGCAGGATCTTGGTGCTTCACAACATACGAGCTGGCTACTGGGGTTGGTAGTGTTTATCAAGGACCGTCCTCTCCCCCAGTGTCTTCTGGTGACACTACCTGGTAGTGACTTGAGTCTTCTCTGTCCCTTTTACTCTGCAGCCACCATGATCATGGTTGAAAACACTAAGTACCTGTCACAGTCCAACCTCATCCAGCATGCAGTCAAAGATGAGTGTACTTTCTAATTTCCAAAGTGAACAGACAGTTTGTTTTCATAAAAACAATTGAAGTTTCCCTGTGTGGTGGGTGGTGCGTTATGGCAGGTTAGGACTTGGGGTCATAGTTGGCATCTCCAAGTCACCACAAAATGATGGAGGAGAGCCTCCCACAGGTGTTCAGTGCTACTGACATTGGAAGAGGATGTATGGGAGTCCCCTTCCTTCCCTGGCACGTGGGGGCAGCCATCATACTGCTCAGATTTGTTCAGGTTTCAGAAACAGAGGCCCCCTTGCATCACCTCCGTGAACGAGGTGTATTTTAAAGTCACGGGGGAAGCGAGGCAGAGGAGGGACAATTCCAGCAGCTACCCAGCTAGGCCTTGTCAAGAGTCCCGAAGTCATTCAGCACACCCAGTAGCTATGGCCTGTTTCCAGGGACAGCAAGAGTCGCATCTGGTCGTCTTGATCCTTTATCCTGATTCCCTGCTCCTGACTCGGGAATTCTGCAGTGAGGAAGAAAAGAGGGGACCGACTGTCCTTGTTGGCGTTAGCCTAAGCGGTTTCTCATAACAAAGGACTTTCAGGGCTAAACCTGGGACATTCCTGGGCAAATTGGAATAATCGGTCGCCCAGCTAGGTGACCCGGTGACCTTGCCTCTGCTACTTTTCCTACTGTAATTGATGGATGCTTCTGATAGGCTTGGCCGGATACCATTCAGCACTCTGCATCTGGTCACTTCATTGGCCATTACAGTCTATAGATAGATGCTATTGGGTCAGGCACCATTCCTGACCCAGTTAGTTCTCTCCTGAATGGAAGGGTTGCATGGTATTAAATAAAATCCTGAGTAGGAGGAGCCAGATGGACAGTGTGCATGGCGGGGATTCAGGGTCCCAGGGATTTCTCTCTAATGCAATCGTACTTACACAGGTAAAACTAATCTTTCCCATTAAAAACAAAACAGTTCATTAAGAAGCAAAAATATATGTAAATCTACAACGTAGCCTTTGGGAACAGTGGAAAATGGTGACGTGCGTGTTCACGTGCTACGCAGGATAAAAATTCTACATCTTTGCTAGACAGAAACAAAGAACTAAAACCTTTGGGATGGTTCTGTCTGGAGAGCAAAAGAGTTGGCGATGAGTTGACTTCCTGAAATTCCTTTGAACTCTAGAATTATTTAAAATGTCAAGGGCGTGTAAATTGGAGCTAAGTGTGTACTTTCTTACTGAAGTCTCCTGGATAACCTTTGCGTTCCACTCAGATAGCGCTGAGGGGGACCTCCCAGCTCACTCTTCCCTTTGCAGACACTGACTTTATCTGGGATAAGGGAGCGGAACGTGGAGGTGGTGGTGGGGGAGCGCAGGAAGGCAGAGTTGGGCCTGCCCAAGTTTTTTGGTGTTCATGACAAGTAAGAACAGTCAGAGGCAAATTATAGGTTCTTCTGCAGGTTAGAAAAGCCAGGTTTTCAGACTTGCATGACACCCTGAAGTTGTTGCTGCTTGTCGAGGGATTCGCCTTCCATCTTTTCTGCTGAAAGACAGGCATGAGCATCCGCCATGTTGGAACATGGGCCCTCAGCCGATCTTGCACCCTGTGGCCACAGGGAGGACAGAGGTGAGGGTGCAGACTCCAGAGCCTGTTCTCGTCACTCATGAGATTCCTCGAGTTTACCTCTGAACTGACCTATCTTCACAGATGGGGGAGGGATGCTGGCCCAGCTGCTTGGGTGCCATTTTCCTTTTTAAAAAATGAACATTTCAGCTGTTCCCTTCATGTGTGTCCTGCATTCATTCTTTGGTTCCAGAATAATCGTGCTGTTGGGCCAAAGGCAACAACTCCCCCCGACCCCATACACACACCCGCTCTTCTTATCTTCTCATCCACATAGAATCCCAGGGGCCAAAATGGTCTCCAACCTCACTCTTCTCTGGATCTACCTCTGACTCATGCAGGAATCCCCTTTCAAACATCTGGTGAGGGCTCGTCCAGCCCTGGGGGAGGCAACCTTTTTGGCAGAGTGGGAGATGTGAGGGAAGGTTGAATATTATTCTCCTGCTTGATTGGGGAAGCAAGAGAAGTTTGAAGAGCAGTTCATGGCCTGCCTGCCAAGAGGCCACGGATATCAGTTTCTTCATGAGATAGACGCTAAATGCATTTTGCCCTCTTCACCCACATCTCTCCATCTCTTGTTTCTGATGCTGGTGAAAAGCACTGGCTCAGGAGACAGGGGAACCCGAGTCCGTCTCAGAGTCCCTCATCTTAGTTCCTTCCATGTCAAGGAAGGTGTTGAGCATGGGGTCCTGGGAGTCCCTTGGAGCCCTGACCTCCCCCTCACTGCTATGTTCAGTGTCCTCGGCTTTGGCTAGCTGCAAGGTCACATGCCAGTATTCAGGCCCTTTCTCTGGGCTGGTCTTGACAGTCCTCTACAGTTCCTTCCTGGGTCACGTTCCCATCCCTGCCTGACCCAGCAGGGGTCTGACCATTCCCCGACAAGTGGCACGTTGTCCCTTTGCCTTGGGGCTGCAGGAGTCAAAACCAGAGCTGTCCCAAGGAAGTCCATTACCAAAGAATACTTCAAAGCTGTTTGCACATGCTGTCAGTCGCACTGAGCACAAGTTTGTCGAGGGAGAAGGCAAACAGACACACAGCCGATGACAGGACGGGTGGAAGGGAGACTATTTACCCCTCCGGGGGACAGGGAGGCGAGGAAAAAAACCTGCCTGCTGTTTTGACCAATAAATAAAAACTGGGAGCTCTGCGTGGCTAAAACTGTAGGGGATTTATTAGTTTGCTTAGTGAAAGGCAAATATTAGGTCGTAGGCTGACCCGTCCTGGGACCTGCCTTTTGGCTTTTGTAGGCCGTCAGGCGCCAATCACTGGGTACTCGGGGTTATCAAGTTCTGTTGAAGGTGTGTGTGTGTGTGTGTGTATGTGTGTGTGTGTGTGTGTGTGTAATTGTTTTCCGTCTCCTTCTCCTCTTCCTCCTTCACCTGCCCCTTCCCCTTGACATCCCCCTTTTTCTGGTAACTCAGGTTTGCGGCTTGGAGCGGGCAGAAGCCGTGTTCTGCTCCTAAAACTGCTTCTCCCCAGGGCTCCAGCTGGCCTGGAACTACTGGTGCTGGTGATGTGGCAGCTTGGGAATGAGCCCACGGGTGGTCCTTGCTGGAACCACCTCAACATCAGGTCCCAGGCTGGCAGGCAAAGTCCTTCTCTTGAAGCTGAGAATGAGCAGAGTTACAAGCATCAGAAAACAACAGGTCACAGCTGTTTCTGAGTTGTGATCGCTCCATCCTGGGTGACAGGGCCTCCCTACCAGGACAGATGGTTTTAGCCTCACTGGCTGAAAGATGAACTACTCAAGGAAGGGCCGACCGGGCCTGGTGACTCACTCTCCATGGAGAGTCCATATCGGACAAGAGGGGCTGGACAGGCTGTCCAGTTTCCAAGCATGAGCTGCAGCGGAGCTGGGTGCAATGTCTTTACACTTTGCTCCCTCCCCCGCAGTGCAAACCAGTGCATTCTAAAACGCTTCAGTGCTGGGGTGCTCAGGTCTCACATGGGGTACAGGACAGCAGGGCACGCTGCCAAGTCCACCCCTGGCTCAGGACGCTGCCATTCTGTACCTATTAGTCATGTGGCCAGGAGTTGGGAATGTTCTGGAATTGCTTCATTAAGAAAGTTCCTCTCACATTCCGGTAATGAGTTTTTATTGAACTCTGTGTGTGAGTCAGCTTTCCATCACCATAACAAATGCCTGAGATAACCAACTTACAAAGAAAGAGAAAAGGTTTATTTTGGCTCACAGTTCTGGAGATTGCAGCCCAGGATCTGGCAGAGCGGTGGCTTAGGCCTCTGGTGGGGGCGGGAGTATGTAGCAGAGCAGAACTACCCACCTCATGGCTAGAAAGTGAAAGAGAACTTGGGACCACAGACCCCTTCCTGGGGCACACCCCCAATGGCCTGATGATCTCCCAGTAGGCCCCACCCACCACTTAACATTTCCACCACCTCCCACCAGCACTGGGTTGGAAACCACGCTTTCAACTCACAGGCCTTTAGGGAACATTCTGGATCCAGATGTTGGCATTTTTCTTCCTTGACCATGGAACTTGTTTTGGGTGTCCCCTTCACCCCCAGCCTGCTCGCTCTTTCTCTTTTAAGAACTGGGTCATTCCTTACTTATTGAATTTATCCCTGAAATGCCCAATACTGTTCAAGTCCCAGGGCAGGCACTCTGTGGTCATCTTATGCAGTCCCTCACTTAATCCTCAGAAGACGGAGACTTCAGGGAACCATCCATTGCCTCCACCAAATCTTCCATGTGAGTGTCGGAATTCAGACCCAGGGTTGTCAAGGTCTCAGGTTCAGAGCTAGTAAATTTGCAGTGTGATGGCTTTAAATGATACATGTACAAGAAAGATGTTGAATCGACTTTTCCTATTGACAGTCTGTTGCTGTGTGTACCTCCAAATTTGCCTGGTTTTTGTTTGCCCAGTACTAATCAATAAAGTGTTATCTGAACAGCAGTGAAAATCGGTGCCTTTGATTGGTTGCTTTCCCTGAAGGAAATAGAATGTGTCTGGATTTCCTCCCAGTTAACTGCAGGCCAGGTTCATGTTTAAGGTTGGAAAGAGAAATATGAATTCAGGTTTAGCTCAGGATTTCTAGAGAGTTTTACCTCATCTACCAGGAAGAAATATAGAGCACATACACACACATCTGAGGTAGTCTCTGCTCTCAGAATCTTATTTATGAGACCAGAGAAGACCAGCACACATGAAGCCGTGGATCACATTGGCAAAGGAACTATTGCTAGAGCCTCTGGGTGGATCAGGCCCCCTGAGATTCACCCTAGTGTGAATTTCCCATCAGATTGCAGGAGGAGAAGTTGGACAACAGTGGGCGGATCCAAAGGCACAGGGGCTCACCAGGTTCCAGGGCTCACCATGTGGGGACCAAGGGCAAAGACAGGAGGCTCCGCTCCAGAACAAGTAGCCCAGGGATGGAGAGGCTGTGCCCCTGCCACCTGGTTACTCCCTGCAGAGAGAAGGCTAGAACAGAGGAGCCAGGAGTGGCCAGAGCCACCTGATCACTCCCTGCAGAGAGAAGGCTAGAACAGAAGAGCCGGGAGTGGCCAGAGCTCCATAGCATCCTGGAGAGAGAAGCACAGCAAGTTCTCCCACTCCTGGCCTTTTACAAACATGAACAGTGAGAGCTGGGACAAGGAGGAGGCCATCTGTGGACCGTGGCCACCAGCAGTTGTTTCAGAAAAGAAAAAAAAAAGGTAGAATATTCTGCTGAGAGAAATGAGGCCATCCAGGAAATAAGTCAGTGGTTTCATGGAGATCTGCAATTTTAAAGTTCTTTGAATCTCTTGATGACTTTTTGAGAAGGTTTTGAGACCTTTCTTTTATTGATGAGGAAACTGAAAGTGAGGGAGATTGAATGACTTGCCATGGAGCAGACCCTGCAAGGGCAGTGTTATGGCCGTTACCACAATGTATCAGTCCCAGCAGGCTGCTGTAACAAAACACTCCGAATCTCCTTTTTCACCTGAGTTTTTCTCATTGGCACTGTAGTTGAATAGGAGCTGGCAGTGGTGGGGACAAGGGTACTCTCTTTCATGCAGAAATTTGGGGTTCCTTGTGTCTCAGAATCCCACTGCTTTCAGGTGCCACTTCTTCCACCAATGAACAGAGGACACCACCAGAGGACATGCTCATGTACAACTGCCGTGGCCTTGAGGGGACACCCATCACTTCTGCTCACATTCCACCGGCAGGGATTGTCACAAAGGTCCCCTTGGATGCAAAGAACTGGGAAATGTCCCACTCTGTTGAAGAAAGCAGGGAGAACACAAATGTCAGTGAGCATCAGTAATGTCTGTAGAATAAAGCAAACACCTGCCGTGACAGCTGGGTCCCCTTCGTCACTGTGGCCATTGAGAATCGCGAGTTCTGGCCACCTGGATGCCCCATCGTCACAGGTCTCTGTGTAGGTTTAGAGATTTTCTACTGTGAATGTTGGAGATTTTAGGACTCCAGTGAAGGCTTAGTGATGCTCCAAGGGTAGAGGGTGGACTGACAGCTCCAGTCCCAGAGGGCATTGGCCTGATCCTCTTCAAGACTTTTAGCAGTGCAGCCTCAAGTGAGTAACTTACCCTCTCTGTGCCTCAGTGTCCTTTTCATTAATGTGTCTCCAAGAGCAGTTGCAAAGATTTGGATTTGGAGCCTTTGGGACTTGGGTTTTTCTGATTAGAGATGTTCAGTCTCTACTTAGAACATATGGGGCCATCTGCCGTCACTTTAGCTCAGGCAACCTCTGCACCCGGGCGGGGAAGAGGAGACTCCAGGCAGGCCCCTCTGCTATGTGGCCAGGACTGTGGTGGCCTCTGCTCTGGCTGGGCAGGTTTTTATTGGGGATGGAGGGGGAGCTGAGCTATGCCCAGATACTCCAGAGTGCCTCAGGGTCTCCTGGAAGCTCCTCGTCACTCAACTGACCATCTCTTCTCACCTGACTCTAATATTGTCAATTTTCTTCCTTCCAAAGGCCAAGTACTCTCCAGAATCTTTCAGTGTTACTTACCAACTGAGAAGACCCCGCTGAATCGGTACGCCCCTGGACACACACACTGGGTACAGGAAGCCCTTCCTCCTGGGGCAGAGAGGGAGCCAACTGCCAAGGCTTCGGGGAAGCCCACAAGCCAGACAACCGTCTCCCCAATTCCACGTCCAAGTTCCAAATCTCGGCCTCCTCCCCGGTTCCAGCAGAAACCAAGGCATCCCCTGCTCGGACCCCATGGCCCTGGGCGTGGACTCCTGGGAGTGTGAGACCTCAGGGGCCTGGGGGCTGGCACCAGCTCAGCCTGCTTGTCTTTGGCTGTCCTGGCCCCACGAGAAGGGGGAAAGCTGGTCTGTTTACAGGACAGGGCCAGAGGAGCATTAAAAATCAGGAGCAAATCAAATGTATAAACAAATTTCCTTCCAGTGCAGGAGCGCTCCCTGCCCTGTCCTCCAACACCAACCCTCTCCCCCGTGTGTTTGGATAAACTTTCATTCTGTGCAGTTGCCATTCCCAGGGAGGGGCTCCTGTTTCCGTTGTTTGTTTGTTTTGATTTTGATCATTCCTGGGCCCCTGGAGCATCACACACCTCACAGTAAAGAGAACAAGTTTCCCATGGGCGCCTTGGA
This sequence comes from Callospermophilus lateralis, assembly GCF_048772815.1. Taxonomy (NCBI): domain Eukaryota; kingdom Metazoa; phylum Chordata; class Mammalia; order Rodentia; family Sciuridae; genus Callospermophilus; species Callospermophilus lateralis. Next base: position 8,252,416 of record NC_135315.1, read on the forward strand.
ACACGCATCCCACCCTCCGCCCCAGCCACCCTGGCCCTCCACGGCCTTCAGCATGGCGGGCCTCAGGAAAGCTCCTGGCACTGGCTGGGTGAGCACCAGGGAGAGAAGGAGGTGACGCCGAGGAGGGCTGGTACATGGGCCCTGTGTGGGTGGGTTCCGAGGAGTGGCTCCCCCGCGTGAGCTTTCTGTGTGAGCTCAGAGCCACCCGGCTCCCCGTTTCCTGGCCCCAGCAGGTAGCTTATTGTAAAACAGTTCATCCAGAGGGGAAGAAAGCCCTTGTTTCAGCATTTTAATTTTTTTCTTGCTCTGAACCAGACTTGAGAGAAAGAGAAGGGGGCACGGGAGCGGGGACGGACTACTTCCTCCTTCGTGAATACATGCCACATGCCACCCAAGGGACAAAACAAAACCCCAAACCCCCTGGGAAGGCGTCATTCTGGTTTATAAGTGCATTGTGTTTTCCAGGACCCCTATTTGCATATTTTCACTATCCCTCCCTTCCTGGCCTCGTTCCCCTCTGCCTTCTTCTGTCCTTTAGGGACAGGGAGGAGGGACATGAGAGTCCATTGCTGACCCCTCACCGCTGATGTTGACCGTGATAAGTGTTAGGAATTCTCACTTTGTATTGAAAGTTAATTTCATTTTCTAAATCCCTTGCCTGCGCCTGGTGGGAGGAATTGGCACACTTGGAGGTGCTGAATTCAGAGAGGTGGTGAAGTGGAGAGCAGGGTGGCCCTGACTCATTGGCAAGTCATGGAATTGGTTTGGCTTGAGATTCCTGAGGATTCTACTCCGTGGAGGTACTGGGGAGTGGCTGGGGTGGAGGGCCGGCTGGGCTAGCCCACCCCCACTTCCCCATCAGCTCTCCAGCCTGCCTCTGGCCTGCCAGATTTCTCCCCCTTCCCCTTCTCCCAGACAGGCCACAGCTGTCCCAGTGTCACCTGCCCCACCTTAGAATCCCTGTCTTCTGAGGGCTGAAGGAAAAGATTCTTCCTGCAGAAGGTGTGAGAACCTCAGTACCCAAGGCCGTTTGGCACTGGGTGATGCCTGCGCATGTTCGTGAGTGACGTGCCCAGAATGTGTGAGCTGTGCCTGGATCCTAACAGGTGCTGTGGGCTCTGCTGTGGGGATGAGCTTTGGATAGACTCTTCTAGAAACAAAGAGGAATCTCTGAGACCACACCCCCAATGCGGTGCTCAGGCCCCCTTGAGAGCAACGGGACACTCCAACTCAGTAGAAGCAATTGTTCTGCAATCCATCCATCATGGCAAGAGAGAGGTTGCAGCCTTGTGCTCCGACCTCCGTCTCAGGCAGGCTGGGTTCAGGTGGGTTAGTTGGGCCACCCAGCCTCTCTCTCCACAAGTGATTGAAGTTGTTTGACTGTAGCAGGGCTCTGGCTGCCTGGGAGAGTAGGGTCTCCTAGGCGGCTCCCAGGGAAGGTGCGGCAGATGAGGCTGAGCAGGCCCCTGGGTTCTGGGGTGGGGGGAGAGAGCCGGCCAGGCCAACTGCTGCAGAGGCAAAATCCATTTGTGGCAGCTCTGTGCCTCCGTCAGGGTCGGGTGCTCCTGGGTCAAGAATGCTTTGAGTAAGAGGCGCTGGGGGTGGACCAGCCTCCATGTGGGACGCCGTGCTCCCCTGGGAGGGGACGACTTCATCCGGGCTGCGGTCCCATTCTCAGTTCCGCTCTATTTAGAACACTTTTTTTTTTTTTTTTTTGGTGGAAAGCAGATTGCTGAGGAGGGAAAGCCAGCCGGGGAGCAGATTCTGCCGAGCTTTCTGCACTGTGGGTGGAGGGAGGCAGAGAGGAAGGAAGGGACCCAGAGCTGGAAGGACCAGTCCGACAACCTTCTCCTCACCTCTCCCTGTCTCTCTATGGCCATGGCTCTCCCTCTCCAGCCCTGCAGCCCACCTCTGGGCAGAACTGGATGAGCACAAGGAAGAAGCATCTGAAACCACTTTCACCTGGGCGAAGTGAGAGGGGCAGGCGTGGTGTGTGGAAGGACTCTCCGCGGGTGTGTGGCTGAGCGGCACTCGGGACCCGGAGGCCAGGCTGCCGGTGCACGGTGGCAGATGAAGATTCTCTTCCGGAGATGCAGGGAGCCTGGATGTGTCTCCTGGGGTACATCACGGTGGGATTGCTCGGTGAAGACGGCCTGCGAGGCAGGAGAGGCTGGGCTCACATGCTGGGGCTAGTCCTCCCCCTCCACAGGGGAAGAGCTTCGTGAATACAGATCAGCTCCCTGCAGACTTTGCAGGTCAAGAGAGTTGTGGGTGGCCCAAGGATTTCTCAAAAGTGACTTTTAAAACGCTTCCAAAGCCCTCCCCTCTCTTTAGCCTTTGTTTTGCAAGAGGAACTTGGTGTCTGAGAAGTGGCTTCCACTGTCCCCATATGGGGTTCGCTTTGGAACCAGTGTAATAGGTGGCTGTGTCCACTGAACCCCAGGTGGCATCCTGGATGTCTCTTGGCCATGGAATTTCTTCCTTGAAATGGACAACAGTCACTGACCCTCCAGATCAGGGCATCTTTGAGGGCAAGGGCAACCACTGGTGAGAGCTTTGGAGGCAGCGGAGAGCTGTGAGCCTGCTCAGCACCAACAACTGTTGTGGTGCTGGGGATGGAACCCAGGGCCCCAGAGTGGTGGACAAGCACTCTACCACTGAGCCCCCGCCCCCACAGACTCCTTTTTATGGCCTTCCAATAGATAAGATCCTTGCCTCCTGTTGGTGTGTCCAGTAGGTGGCTACTGTAGGGATGTGGCCTTGCATGGTGACCAGTGACCTGCTCAAACGCATGAGATGTGACATTGCTTTCTGGCTGGCAGCTGCCTGACCTTTCTGAGCCCCTAGGGACCACACAGGTAACTTTCTGACTCAGGACTAGACCCCTCCTGGAGGCCTCTGTCTGGCTGTGTGACATTTGAGTGACACACCTCTGTATGTCAGTGTCCTCCTGACCAACCAAATGACTGTGATGGTACTGACCTCACTGGCTTGTGGGGATGGCTGCCTGCATTCACATGAGTGACTCTGAGCATACGAGGCCTGGTGTGGGCTTCTGCCTTGTACGTTAGCTGTTGTCACATCCCCCTAATGACCTGTCCCCTAACCTCCCCTGGGGAGACACAATCAAGCCTCCATCTGAGGAAGCACTTCCTACATCTTTTTCAGAGTGGATCCTGTGAAGTTCTAAATAGTGGAGATGTCAACTGGACTTGTAGGGTTGGGTGGGTCTGCCTTTGAAAAGGCTCACTTGACCCCCCATTGCTTCTGTGATCTAAACGCATTTCTTCATTTGGGGAGTGAAAGTGGAGAGAGTGACCCCTCTCCCCACCCAAGGTTGTGAGGCCAGGAGTTGTGTCTTCCTTCTCTCTGGCACCCTGTGCCTGGACCAGGTCTGACACAAAACAGGGACTCAGAGAAGTGTTGTTGAACTATGAGTTGACTCCTTCAAGAGCTGACCCCTTCTTCAGCAGACACATCATTTGCAGATGTGACCAAGTTAAGGATCAGGATAAGCTCAGGTGGGCCCCCTGTGACTTCAACAGCCCTCTTACGAGAGAGGCAGGAGAGTCTAAGAGATTTGAAGATGCTGCATTCTTGACTTTGAAGATGAAGGAAGGGGCCATGAGCCAAAGACTGCAGGTGGCCTCTAAAGCAGGAAAAGGGAACGTAGTCTCCCCTAGAGCCTGTGGGGAGTGCAGCCCAGCTGACACCTTGATTTGGACTCAGTGAGACCCGTTTTGGACTTCTAATCTTCAAAATTGGAGGATGAGAGGTTTGTCTTGTCTTAAGCCACTAAGTCTGTGGTCATTTGTTACTGCAGCAAGAGGAAGCTCATACCGACCATGAGAGGTGTGCCACAGTAGTCCTTTCTCCACCTCTCTCTGGGCAGGTCACTGTTCTTCAGGGACATGAAGAGAGGGGATGATGGGTGGCTGCAGCAGCCCTTTCTGTCTGAGTCTAACTGTAATGATGGGGAGAGTCAGAGGTATGGTTTCATAATGCTCCCAATCACCAGTCCACAGGGTGAACTCTGCCACAGGGCAGGGGGCACTGTGCTGGCTTCCTGTCCTCATGCAGGGCTGCCTGGCCAGGAGGCCCTATGGTTTCCTGCTCCCCTCCATTCCCCTCTACTCACTGTACTTCACCCATGGGGCCAGGTCTGCCCCAAAGAGCCCTGCATGTGCTGGAGGGTGGGATGGGGCTCTGGTCTTCCATGCATTCCCTTCCTGCCAGGAGGGCAGAGTGGCCAGAGGCCCTGGAGATGGAAAACTGGCCATAGTGAAGGGCCAGATACTTGGACCCAACCTGAGTAAGACTATTTTGAGCCCCTGTCATGGGAAGCAGTGGTGCTCCTGTCTGCAGGTGAATCTGTTGACTGAGGTCCCCGCTTTCTCCTTCAACCCCGCCCCTGGGAAGCCTCATTCTCTTCTCTACCTCTGTGAGTTTAGGTTCCATGTATAGGAGAGATCATATGCATTTGTTTCTCTGTGCCTGGCTCATTTTGTTGAACATCATGTCCTTTAGGTGACACCATGTTGTTGCAAGTGGTGGGACTTCCTCCTTGTGGGGACTAAATAGTATTCTACCACAATGAAGTGATAAATATCTGAGGCGATATATGTGCTCGTTACCCTGATTTGATCATTGCACATGAATCCAGACAGCTCATTTTACCCCACAAATGTATGTTTAATTACTGTATGTCAATAAAAACGTACTAGTGTTCTCCAGAAAAACAGAACCAATGGACTACGTCTGGTTATAAGGGGGGTTTATTAGATTGTCTCATATGATTAGAGGCTGAGGAGTCCCACAATGGCTGTCTACAGGCTGGTGAGTCAGAAAGACCAGTAGTTGCTCAGTCTAAGAAGCTGGATGCCTCAGAACACAAGGGACCAGTGATGTAGCCTTGGCCTGGGGCAGAAGGCCTGCAGAAAGCTGCTGGTCCAGGTTCACACACAAAGGCTGAAGAACTGGAGTCTGATGTCCACCTCAACAAGGATGCGATACCCCCTGCAGGCTTCCCGCTGCCTCTCCGTCCTGCGCCACTCCATCCTGGCCCTGGCCTATTGGATGGTGCTGTTCACGATCGGCGTGGGTCTTCCCACTCAGTTTGCTGACTCACATGCCACTCTTCTCTGGAAACACCCTCATAGACACATGCAGAAGAACTCTGCCAATTTTCTAGGCATCCTTCTATCTAGCCAAGCCGATAACCAAAATTAACCATAAATAGATAAATAAATAAAACTTCCAAAAATAAACCCAAACAGTGACTCTCAACAGTGGCACTTTGTCCCTTACCCCTACCCCAGGGAGCATTTGCAAAATGGAGACATGTTTATTTGGCACAGCTGGAGAAGGCTAGTATTGACACCCAGCGGGTAGGGGCCAGGGCTGCTGCTCAACATCCTCCAATGCACAGAACAATCCATTTCCAACCATCCGTCGCGACAGGGCTGTGAGATTGTGCTGCAAACCTCTGCTATAATGCCGGCCCCAGCCCTGACCCGGGGCCCCATCACTTTATTTACCAAAGGGGGGAAAATCTGTTCTTTTCCAAGTGCATTTCCCGCTCTATCTTATCGAGAACCACCGGGTTCAGCACACCCTTGATTAGTCACTTCCATTAACAGTGTTTATTTTGGGGTTTGTGTTTATTTTTGAAACGTGGTCTCCTTTTCCCTCTTCCTTATGCACTAGTGGGAAAGGTCCAGTTTTCCAGCACATTCTCCACCATTCTTTCCTCACCATCCATAAACTGATGTGGCCCACCTTTGAGGACACCTCTCCCCTTCCCTGCCTCCAAAGGAAAGGTCTGCAGTACCTCCAGTTACCTTTCAGAAGCAGTCGTCTTCTCCTTTATTTCTTAGATAGATTTTAAAATATTTTTGTTAGGGACTCTGTTGAGCAGCCCACCCATGACAAAGCAGAGCCTTTCTTCCTAGCTGTCCACATTTCGTGAAGCCAAGAAATGTTAGTGGTTTTCTCCATTGAGTCAGAGGCCAGGAGGCTTTTGGCCCTGGGGGTCCCTCCTCTTCTCTCCTTCCTCCCTTGCCACTGCAGGCAAGTCTCTGGGCTCTATTTAAGTGTTTCTGACTCACCCGAGTACTGATCCTGGTTCCTCCCCACCCTCCAAAATGGCTCTGAGCCTTCCCTCCCTGCTCAGGGGATTCAAAGGCTGAATGCTGAGTAACTGGGGAGTCACAGGGAATCTCAGGGCATGTTTTCAAAGTCTGTGATTGGATAACACTGTTGTCTCTGCCTCCTCGTTCCTGAGATCCTGTGGCCACCGTCTCTCTCCTTCACCCAGGTGTCCCTCTGCAGTCTGCCAGGTCCCCTAACTGGCCTGTCTCTAAGCACAGGATGTCTTGTGGCAGGCAAGTGACACAGAAGGCCCAGAGTACCCTCCCCCTGCTCTTTCCTGGGACATTTATTTGAATACCATCAGGGAGTGGTTCCTTTGGGGTATTTATTTGTTTAAACATGGGGGGCTCCTAGAGATGAGGGTGTCAGGTTTCAAGGTTGGGGGACCAGTGCAAACAGAGAGTGGGTGGTCTGGAAGAAAAGCAAGCAAGGGTGAGAGTGAGAGAACCCATACCCTTGGCATGTTTGTAGGTAGAAACGCTGAGCTGCAACCTTACTTAGGGCTGAGCTCTACGTCTGAGATGGGGTGACTGGTGGGGCTTGTGTGTGTTCTGCCCCTTGGTAGACTTGAAAAATATGATTTGGGCAATTTATCTCAAGGGCTTTGGTGACTACCCAGGTACCTTGGGGGGCGGGGGGAGCAGAAGGGTTCAGTCTGGAGAGATTGTACCTGCAGCTCCAACTCAGAGATTCTGGAAGATTCTTAAAAACTGGGTGTGGAATAGCAAACCTCTTTCCCCAATGAACTTGAATTACTGATCAGAACGAATGGCCCTGCCTTGTGTCCTAGGGTCAGACTCTTATCTGGGTCGAACTAGCCAGAAAAATCTCTCTTTAGTTTTGAGTTCACATCAGCCCTGATTGACAGGCCTGAGAGTTTGGGATTAGGCTGGTAACTGTCCAAAGAAAACCCCGAGATAAAGGGACAGAGGTGCAGGAGAAGTCACTCATCTTTGATGGAGGATGTGCTGAATCTCAGAGGCCAATGGTCAATGTGCACCTTGTCCTGCAGCCCCCTCCAAAGGCTGTGGCATTGTGGGATCGCTGCTGCAGACTTGCCATAGCTCTTCATGGACGGAAGGCTGAAAAAAGGCTGTTGAATATTTTGCCTGGAGACAATTTTTGGAGGGAAAATACCAGGGAAGATTTTGGAGACATGGCTGAGCACAGCTAGTGGACATTATTAAATAAATACTAAGAGGTACAGGAGCGGCAGTGGTGAGTGACTATTCTCTAATGTCTTACCAAGGGCAAAGAGAGAAGGGATTAATGGAGCAGCGTGGAAATAGAGCCAACACCAGAAATCCTCACCAACTACTGAAAGCTAGAGCGCTCAGAGGCTATAGCATTCTTTTTGTAAAAACTGGAGGGAGGGAAAAATTAAAAAAAAAAAAAAAAAAAAAAAAAAAAAAGCCAAGTCCTAACTGCTGTTCCTTTGAAACAGAGATTGTCACTATATTAATAACTCCTGAATGCCCAAGGTAGGAGCTGAGCTCACAGGGACCTTGTGACCTTGATGACCTTGTTAAAAATTAGCAATGTGTGTGCTGAAGTGTTTAGGGGTGCAGCGTCCTGATGTCTGCAGAATGAAAAAAATGAGATGGGGTGATGGATGGGAAGTCGGATGGGCGAATGGATGGATATGTGATAAGACCAATGGGACCTTGAGGCTCATGGAATCTAGCGGGTAGGGAGGTGGGTACCACATTTCTAATACATTTCAAACATTTTTCAAGTTCAATGTTGGGGAAAGTGACCAACCCTAGCTCCACCTATGATTCCAATGCAGTGCCCTGTAACGAAGTCTGGGAATTGTTTTTAAGCTCTGCATGTGCTTGGGCCTCGGTGGAATGGATATGTATCCCTCAAACTTGAATGGGGCCACAAACCCAAGGGGTTCTGTCCAAGAGCAGAGTCTGGGGTGGCCGAACTTGTGCACACTGCACGAGCCCCCAGATGATGCGGATGCTTCTGGTCCATGGGCCACACCTTGAGGGAGAGGGGCTTCTCCCCTGTTCTCTCCATCTGGGTAGCTCTGTGGGTCTCACCTTGGGCTTCACATTGGAATCATCCAGGGAACATTAAAATACATTGATGCCTGGGGACTCTCATTCCCAGAGCTTCTGGTTTAATTGGTCTGGGTTGTAGCCTGAGGAATGAGGTTTCAAAGCTTCTCCGATGATTCTAATGTGCAAATGTTTTAATGGTTTAATGTTGTGGAGTGAAACTGTGGAATATTAAATTATGGGAAATGAATTTTTTTGCAATAGGAAGTCACTGTCATCCTGGTATGCAGGTGCGCGGGTGGTGGGGGGGGTTCTACTTAATTCCCCGCATAATGAGAATGATTAACGGCCAGCATTTATGGAGTGTCAAGCACTTTGTATTCGTTAGATTACTTAATTGCCCCCATGACCCAGCAAGGCAGGTATTTTTATCCTGTTTTACAGATGAGAAAACTGAGCTTGATTAAGTGACTCGTCAAAGATGAAGCCACTACTAAGTCTTGGAGAGACATTTGAGCCAGGTTCTCCCGACCTCAGTCCATTTTCTTGAACCATTCTATCATTCATTCTTTTCATGATCAGTGCCTGGGTTGGAATGCTTACAGCCTATGGACCAATCTAGCCATCCTTTGATGAGGTTTCACTGGAACCCAGCAATGCCCATTTGTTTATGCATCATCGATGGCTGCTTTACTGTACAATGGCAGAGCTGAGTGGCTGCAATAGAGGTCGTGTGGCCCACAGTGCCTAGGTCATTACGATCTGGCCTTTTGCAGAAGAAGCCTGCAACCTGTGATGGATGGTGGGGCCATGCATACAGAGCGAGAGCATGTTCCTCCGCCAAGCACAGAGTGAAAAGATTAACCCATGGGGGGAGTGAACTTGAACCCCTGGTCATTGCTTGGACATTTTAATTCGATCTTATGGCCTGAGTTTCACTCGAGGGTTACTTATTTCCTCTGCACATATTTTATTTTGATGCCAAAATTTCTGATCTGTTTTCTTAAGAGCAGGAGGTCTTGATCCCAAAGCCCGGGGCGTCACACAGCTCTCTGTAGAGTGGGGTGAGGGAGGCCAGCTGCTGGCCACCTTCCGCTCCAACACTGTGGGAGGCCTGCATGGAAGAGCTCCAGACCCGTTGCTCCCGAGGCGTCGGCAGCAAGGGTCTTCCATCTCATCCCTTCAGCCATCCTCTGAGAAGCCTTCCCAAGAGGTCAGGGGGGAGGAGCGGGGAAGGAAATGCCAATCAATCCATCAAAGCCCCACCCTCCTGTGGCTTCCAGGCCAGGGAACTGATCCTGAGCATCCTTGACCCACCCCCAGGGGCCGAGGCAAGGGCAAGCCAGGAGTGCATTTGGTACTGATTCTGGATTTCCTGTTTGGTTTCTATCCAGGGGGCTTTGGGATATGCTCACTTGAATTGTACATACAGACACACACGCACAAACACACACACACACACACAACACACACACACACACACACACACACACACACACAGGCACATTAAGCACCCCTGTCTCTGAGTTGTGTGTGTGCTTGCTACATTTCTTCCTCTAGGGCTTGTTTGTGTTGTCTTATTAATTGGTAGCAAAGGAGGTGGGGCAGGTTCCCAGCCTCTTTCTGAAAAATATTTGGAAAAGGGGAGGTGAGAGATGGGGAGAGGCCAGGGTATCCCACTGGATCCCTAGGGGCTGGATTCCTGGAGTCTGGCCTGTGTGCCAAGGAGATTCTGCCCCACCCCAACATGCATAATGGTGAAGCTGTGACACCTTTGTTGGGATAGGCAAACACTTATTTAGTGCTTACTGTCTGCATGGGATACAAAGACACAAAAGAAGACGCCGTCTTGTCCTGAGAGGAGAGAGAGAGAGAAGCAGCAGCAAGGAAAAAGAGAGGACTTCAAAGTAGGCTGGTGGGCGTGACTGCAGAAAGGCCAGATGGAGATGGGGTGCATTGGGTGCCCAGGAGCCTTGGGCTCAGCTTTCTTTGTCTTCCAAGCAGAATTAAGCCTTAGTCCTCAAAAATGTCAAGGGTATCTCTCACCAAATAACAGTGCAAGAAATAAACCGCCAAGCCTTTCACACATGGCCCATGTCTGCGGTCTTGTTACTTGGCAGGGCTGGACCCTCAGGCCACCTCCGCTTCCGGGGTGCCCACCTTAGCATTGAAGGACTTGGCTGGAATCCTGGAAAGCTGAAATTCTAGGGGAGGAGACTGCACCCCAGGAGCACAGAAGTGTCTCCCCTCTTCCTGTTAAGTAAGAACTTTGATCTTTTCAAGGGGACAAAAGAGAGGTCTCCCTTGTCAGCACCTTCCAATACACCCTCTCCTCTCACCTTGAAGGAGCCGTGTGTGTGTGTGTGTGTGTGTGTGTGTGTGTGTGTGTCTCCAGCTGGGCCCCTCCCCTTCCCGATTTAGATTGGGGTTGAGTGAAGCTCCATAAGTGGATCTCATGTGGCTGAGATCACATGGCTCTGTGGCACCTGAAACATCATGTGGCAGTAGGGCTGAGCCAGGAGGACAGGACCTCACTGCCTCTCCTGTACCAGCTCTGGGCTTGCAGCTACTGGCCCAGGAGCCGAGTTGTGGCAAAGCTGGACAGTCCAGTATCTAAGACTGCAACTTGCACATTTATGGTTTCTGGAAATTCCTTATAAGGCCAAACTGCCTGCATCATTCTGCCATCACCTCCAGGGTTTCAAGCCAAATGGGGAGGGGGATCCCTTTTGGGGATCCCTTCTTTGCCCTCCCTTCCTTTCCCTCCACCCCCTCTCACCTATTGTTCCAAGAACTAAGTGGTAGAAATCTTCAAGATAACATGACTTTGGTGTTTTCATTTTGCAAGTGAACTGTGCCTCTGCAATTTTTAGGGGTTGGTAGACCCCAGCAGTCTAGGAACTGTCTGAACTGAAGGGAGAGGAGAAAATTAAGCAGCGGTCCCCCATGAGGAGGGGCAGAGGGCAGTCAGAGCACCTACATGGCCAGAGCACACCCTGAACCTTTGAACCCCCTCGCTTGACAACACAGACAGACCCTCCTGGGGGGTCCCGCCCTGCACGGTGCAGCATGCTCAGGTGTGGTCAGCTCGGCAGCGAGGGACAACTGCAAAATGTGCAGAGGCATCTGCTGAAGGCACAGGAGAAATGGAGATGTCCGGCATAAATAGGGGCATGGGCATGGTGGTCAGTCCATCCTGCTTTGCCCACAGCTATCCTGAGTGTAAAACTGAATCTTCATCCTGGGAATCACCTCAGACCCAAACAAACTGGGAAGGCTGTTTATCCTAGACCCAGGCCTCTTTAGTCTATTTTCTCAAATTCTCATGATCACACTGTAAATTAGATGATGTTTTCACAGATATGGAAACAGAGATGTTGAGTGAGCTTGCCAAAGGTCACACACAGAGTTGGTGGCTAAGATAAGGCTCGCTCTCAGGCTGAACCCCAAGACCATGTGTTTTCCATAAGGACACCTCAGACCTAGCAAATGCAAACAGAAAAGGTCCCCCGATGGCCAAAATGAATGACAGTGGTTACGTGGGGGTGGGACAATCATTCAGAAGGAGGGGCCCAGGAGGAGGAGAAGGTTGCTGTTGGCATCTGCTGGCTGGCTCCAGGCAGCTCAAGATCTCCAGCTTCAGGTTCTAGGGAGGAAGGAGGACTTGCCAGTCCTATTATCAGTCCAGGTGGAAGGCCAACCGGAGTCAGCTGGGAATCCTTCACTTGCTTTCTTCCTGCAGTCTCCTAGCCCCGTGGGGGTGGTGCCAGAGGAAAGGAGATTGGGGAAGTGGGAAATTGCCTAGAATGCCCCTCAAAGGTAGAGACTGGACTCTACCCTTGCTCTCTCTTTCCTCTTGAACCCATCCTCTTACCCCCAGAGGTTTCCAAACAGGTTCTCCTAGTCCATGTGCCAGACCTGCTCATCTGCTGAGCCTCACCAGAAGCAGATAAGACCAACAGCTAATTACTGTTTTCTTTTCTGCAGGCTGTATAGCTCTGCCAAACTGGGATTCACATTCTGTAGGGGGCTTAATCCTGCACTGGTACCTGGAGACAACCCAGCCACAGACACCATCTTGCTCACGATCGTGGGCACGCTTCCAAAGTGTTTCCCTTCCCCGGCTCGGCTCTCCCACCCCTCTTGGGGCTCTCCCTCCTCCCACAACACATACCCCTGTGCCTTCAGGTTCAGATTTCTTCAACTCCACCTCGGAAAAGGTTGCACTGATAGGAAACCAGGCCAGGCTGTTCCACCCAGGAAGCTGGGAAAGCAGGGGCCCTCTCGGGAATTTCTCACTTTCAAAAAGAAAGGGATAGCAGAGATCTGGGGTATGGACTCCCTGGAGGACAGAGGACCATTTCCCCCCAGTGTGTCATGCGATCATTGTAAGTGATAAGTGATTGTTGTAGAGATCAGGAAGCCCGTCGGATCAGCCTCAGGAAAATTCTCCTGGGCTGCTGTGTCCCATTCTGAGACAAAAAACATCGATCTTGCCCATACAGCTGGGTCTGGCTCCCCAGCACCCCCTGTCCCAGCCCCACTCTGCCCCACCATTCCATTCCCATTGAAATAATCACAGGGTAGGCCAGTCCTGGCTGTGTTGCCATGACAACTACTCTAATTTCTTCTAATCTCAGTGTTCCTTCCTAAAGGGACCTCCCCCAGTCCTCACTCCCCCCTGCAATGTGTTTTAATTGTAATAACTCCCAGGGTTTCGGGAGGTAATGACCATGTGTAGGGGAGCTGGGGTTGGCCTGGCTCCATCCCCAAAGTTGCTCACCCAGCGGCGCCAGGCAGCCCTCTGCCCGCCAGCAAGCAGTAGTCCTCAAGGAACCCAGGGCAGGCTGGGGCGGGGTCTGCTATTGGGGTCTGTAGCCTCAGTGCTAATGAACACAAGCAGGGGGTGAGGGGCTTGGCTCTGCGAGGCTTGTGTTCCGAGGACATTTGATGGCACTCCAGCTCTTAGCCCATCTTCACGCCCATCTTGATAGGAGTTCATGCACCATTACCTGCTCCAGGCCCCAGGTAGCCACTCTGCTTCAGGGATGTGACCGTCTCTCGCCTTGTGGGGCCAGCTGCCAGCTCTCCATGTTACCTGTAGCCCTGGCTTTAGAGCCAAGCAAGTCTTTGCATTCCTTGTAAGACAATGTGTGACACAACCGTTTTATTAGTAAAATAATGTCCTTAGGCGTTTATTTTTTTTTAATGTAGAAGTAATTATAGAAATCCAGGTGGTACAAAAGCAACTTCATGAAGTAAGGAGAAATTGGCCACAATCCCCCATGATCCCAGAGGTTCACATGCAATCTGCAGACCAACAGGGCTGGTCAGCATCCCCAGCCACCAGCAGGCCGCACACTTTCACATGCACTAGAATGACCAAGGTCTCCCCTTTCTGACCAGCTCCTGGACCACATCCAACTCGCCTCACCATGGACCACACCTGCAATAGCAAAAGGTCCAGAGCAGCTCTGTCCTACAGAACTTTTCCTGGAAATGTCCCCCACCTGTGCCATTCGATGTATTATGGAGCCCCTAGCTTCACAAGCCATGGAGCTGTTGAAATGTGTTTAGTGCAACTGAGGAAGGGAATTTTAAATTGTATTTAGTGTTCATTTGCATAAATTTAAATAGCCACATGTACTCAGGGCTATGTATCAGACAACACAAGTCTCTTGGTTGGTTTAGGTTCAGATTTGGCTTGACCTGTCTTTGGGGAGAGGACACAGACTTGAGTGGACAGCCATCAGGGAACCATGTGCCCTGAATCTGCTGCCTGTCCCCTCTCCTCCCCGGAAGCCTACATAAGAGAGCCGCACCTGCTTTGTCTTCTGCACATAGCACTTCTCTGTAGTTTCTGCACTGCTAAAAGGTGACTGCAGAAAAACCACTATAAGTTCAGGGGCTGGCCTTAGAAATAAGAGCATAAAATTTGACCAAAGCCTGCAAAACTGCACAGCCTTCGGGGAAACCAGTTACATGCGCAGCAGCCCCGGGTGCTCAGGGTCCATTTACCATGTGCTACCAGAGGCTTCCTCTGACTGCTCTTTTCTTGCTAATGACACTAGGAGACAGTTTGGGGTGGATGTAACCATGCTGCTGAAGCTCTTGATCCACATCTGCTCCTACCAGAGCCCTCCTGGGCTGAGCCTTCCCCTTTACACACTGAAATATTAGATGTTCAGTTGGGAGTCCAACAGCAAAATATTTCTGAAATTGTGTGTGCATTTTTTTTTCTTCTAATTTAATGTGCCAGACAAGCCTCCCTGTAATTAAAACCAGAAACTAGGACCAGACTTAGACAGAGATTTGAAGGCTGTAAAATTCTAGGACAGGTTTATGTAAAGCAATTAAAAAGGGAGTTAAAAATTGTTAAAAAATTAAACACTAATTACTTTTTTTTCTCCTCTCATTTCTGCTGAGTTGTTTTGGCCAGGGAGTTTGAAGAAAGATATAAAAAAGAGAAAGTTTTGCCTCGTTGCTGTAAATCATGTTCAACCAATTCTTCTCTGCAGTTTGCAGCCGGACCCATCTGCTGTCAATTAACTGAAATCATGCCTTTTCAATTAAAGTGGCTTAGGGAAGTCTGGTAGCAAAACGTCTGTGTGTGTGCGCTTGTGCATGTGTGTGCGTGTGCGTGTATGTGTGTGTAAGGTGAAATCTGATTTCAGGCGGCGAGGTGGAAATATCTTTTAAAAGGTGTGATCCTATTTTAGTGTTTTCCAAATAAAATGGGGTATTATTTGCCATGCTGTGGGGAACCGTGGAGGGTGGAAACAAAGTTGAGGAGGTGAGCCTTGAGAACTGGAAGGAAATTTGTTCTTGTGAGCCCACCTTGAGCTCAGCGCTTGTAGTGCCCATGAGCGTTGGCTGGGGGTATTCTGAGACCACCATGCTATGAACATCTAAGGAGGAGTGGGACAAATGGCTGCAACAGGATGGCCTTGGGGTACACAGATGAAATACACTGTCCCCTTCCTTAAAGGCACAATGGGGGTAATAATTGGAACAGGGTAACCGTTGCACATGTGGTGGAGGCTAGCGGGGAATGATGAGGTGAGGCTGCTATTGTCTTTCAAGATAAAATGGGCTCCCAGCATCCAATCTAGCCCTGGTCCACATGGAGGCCGGAAGGATGGTCCTGTTTCTGGGGGCCTTCTGGGAGCATCTGATTCTATATTCCTTTTGATGGTTCCCCAGGCCAGGGAGGTCAACCCTGAGAAAAGGTCAAGGTGAGGAGTGGCTCAGCCAGAGGCCAGGGAGGTCCAGCTGAGGGCAGGAGAGCTTGTATTTGTGTGTCTTCTCTGGGGACCCCTCTGTGTGCAGCTTCTGGCTTCCCAGCCTGTGCACATCTCAGATCTCCCCAGGTGGGTCAGGTGGGCTGCACTAGGAGACAGGTCGAGTTCAGGGCAGTAGTTTAGGCACGTTCCTTGGAGTTCGTGACTCCTCTCCCACGAGGAGGCCTCTTGCCTTTGCTCACCTGGGATGGAAGAGTTTGTCCACCCTGGGAGAAGAGTGTGTGGCCTGTGGGTGAGTGTTGGCTTTCAATGTCTTAGTCCCTCCTCTTGGGCCTGTCCACACCCCCTCTGAGGGGCTGCCCTGAGTGACCAGCCATCGGCCTGAAAACCTGCGCCTTGGCTGCGGCGTAGAGAAAGGGATTTGGAGGAAAGTGAGCTGGTGATGTAAGCAGAGGTTTTGAGATTCCGCTTGATGTCGACGGTAATGATGGTCATTACCGCTAACATTTATGGGAAATGTAGGGTGCTGGGAAACTGGCCTGAATGTCTTACCCAGAATCCCTCCTTTCAGGCTCTTGCACAGGGTCATATACAGGATCAGAGGTGGGAGTTGGGCTGGGCTGCACACTCTGGTCTCCACAGTGCACCCCCTCTGATAATGAGGGGCCTGCGAGAAACTTCACATTGTTTGCTACTTTGCTTTCAAATTGGGGTTCAGAAGAGGGTTTTGGTGATGGGAGGCTGCCCCCAGAACCATTTACTGCTGGTCTTGGGTAGGATGGATGTGGTACCAGCTTTAAGGTGGGGCACACCTGGAAGTGCATCCCAGCTGTTCATCTGCCCATTATGTAATCACCACCATCTTGGACCATTTGCAAAGTGGGGTTTAACCCAACCTCCCTGGGAGATTGACAGTCCACATGTGCCGCGTGTGCCCAGCATGGGGAAGACACTCCACAAACATTGGGCTCCTGGCCTTCTTTCCTGGTGGCCTGATTCCATGAAGCTTGACCTGGTTTATTTCTGGCTCCTCAGGCTGTGATTTCCTGCAGGATATAGTCACAGGTCTCTTTCCAAGTGATTCACCCTAGGCAGGCTCGGGTGGGATGCCATCTGCAGAGTGAGGCAACACCCTAAGTTGGAACAAGGGCCTGTCCAGGGCTCTGGCCATATGAAGCCCTCCTCTCCAGAGGAAGAGTTGCCTCCAGCCCCTTGAGGAGCCCTGCCCTTTGTGATAGTTGGAAGGCAAGGCTGAGGCCAACCTAGTCCCTGCTGTCTGTCCACAGTGCCTTCAGTCCCCACCTCAGGACACAGAGGAGGAAGGGGCCACTGGTCATGCTCTGGAGCAGCCCTGCAGGCCTCCAAGCTGCACTTCGCCCCGAGCCCCTTCAACTCAACAGCAAGCCAGCACCCGATTCTCAGGGGCCCCCTTGAGCCCGCACCAGTACTCCCAGCCACCTCCAAGAGTCCTGGAGAGGGTGCTGCCTGGCTCCTTGGAGGTGAGAGTTGAAACCTGGGGCAAGGGCTTCAGCTAGGTGCACAAAGGTGCCTGGACCCCCTGCAAGGACCTCTGTGTGTCTCAGCCCACAGTGGGAAGTGTCCAGTGGAGGCAGGTGGGCATCAGGGGGTCCCAGTGGGCAGGTGTGGGTCCACTGTCATCCTTCCATGGGCCCTCTACATGGTGTGGCTGAGACCAGCTGACTGCACTGTCCAGCCTTGCCCAGCTCTTGGGTCCTCACTTCCTGTCCCTGTCCTCCCTGACCCCGACCTTACACTTTTCCCTCCATAGGAGGGGAGTGGGGCAGAAGAGGTGCTTTTACTCATGCAAGTAGGTCCCACAGAAGAGCAGAGGCTTTGGGTTCAGAGTCACCAGCCTCTGACCCCAGGAATGTCACTGGGGCTAGGTGACATCAGGCCAGTCACTTAGCTTCTCTGGGATTCAGTTTCCTCCTCTATAAACAGGGCAAAGTAATGAACGTGAAGCCCTCAGTCCAGTGCCTAGAGTACAGGTCCACCTGGAGGAGGAATGTAAATTGTCCCAGGTCCTGTAAGTCCTCCCCTCACCTGCAAGTAATTCTCAGCTTTGCACCCACTCACCCCAGGTGGTTATTGCAGACACCCCACCACCAGACCCCATCCATATCTATGGGTTCCTGGTTGGCTGGGTGGCCAGGCTGGGTCAGCCCCTGCTTGGAGAAGCATGGCCAGGCCTGGCCAGTGGGCTCGCTCCTGGGCCTTCAGTTAGTCATAGGATCAGGCTGACCATCACACTCGCCACTGCTGACCACTGCCTTAATATGACTGTGGAGAGGAGCTCAGCCTCCAGAACCCTGCAGTCAGATTCAGGGCCTGTCCTGAGCTGTGTCTCACTCGTCACCCACAAGGCGGTTAAGCCAGGTGGGCATCTCATTCTGTCGAATGGATTCATGGCAGAGGCCAAGGTGAGAAGACACAGCAGGGCGTTAGACCTGAGCCAGGTCCCCGGTGTCCTCAAGATTCTCACTCCAGTAGCAGCATCCTAGGCTTACTGCCTGGGTCCTGGGTGCCTAGCTGTGCTGGGAGGTGTCGGGTGGGTGGAGCACGCAGAGACCTGGTTGTAAGAGATACTGTGGCTGCCCCCGGGGAAGGAGCTCCCAACTGACCCAGGGTCAGAGGCCACAGCCTCTGTGGCAACACAAACGCCCAGTTTCTGATGTCTGGGTTATCTGATGCCTGGAGAGTAGGGTCAGAAAGCGGCTGCCCAGCTGCTGGTCAGCTCAGGGGAGCCGGAAGAGTTGTGGGTGGGAGTGGCGTAAGGGCAGTGGCCACACCTGCCAGCAATGCCAGCTGTGAGTCAGGCTCTGGTCTACATTAAAGGGCAAGAATGAGAAGCAGAGTTCAAGTTACCAGGACTCCAATGCACAAACACCACGTTGGCGTCAATAACCTGTGAGACTGGGGGCCGCTGCCAGCAGCCCAGGTCTCTAGGGCTTCGTATCCTGAAGATGAGGATTTGAATTCTCTTGGGAGGTGAAGAAGACTACCCTTGGCTCTGAAGGCCTGAGACCAAGGGAGGGCTTTCTCCCTGCTTTGCTGTGTGGCTTTGGGACAATACCTCAAATTCTCTGAGCCTCTTCTTTTTATTCTGCCTCCCTTAGCTCCCAGAATTTGAATGGCAAGTCAGATGATATGTATTTGAGAATGTCTTTCCCCAAATAACTGTAGAAATCTCAGAAGCTACTGGTGTTTTGTTCAAGTGGAGCTCAGCAGGGCCCATGTGGGTGCCACCCTAGAACTTCCCTTGTGCCTTTCTCTGGGTTTTCTGGAGCTTCCTCTAAATTGAGGATTTGGGTTTGTTTGTTTGGGCTTCTGGTGGAGACAAGGTCTTCTGAGAAGCAGGGAGTCTCCTGGCAGCCAGGACACCCCCTCAGGAGAGTGGGGCTCTAGGGACCAGTGGCCCTGCATGTCTTCTCTGCAGAAAGTGGGTGAACGTGAGCTTGGTAAACTTTCTGTGCCATTGGCCCTTCCAGCCCCTCTTGGAAAAGCCTGGCCCAGGCCCCCAGGTGAGAAATACCACATGAGGCAGCAGCACGCCCTGCCCAGGGCCTCTGACATATCCCGAATTCTTAACTTCAGAGCACCCTCAACTAATGATAGAGAAATACCGTTTCATACCCTGCAACTCGACTTCTGTACTGTAAGGGAACACACGGAAAAGGGTGATGAGTCAATTCAAAACTTGCAAAAATGGTGGCCCATATTTCTTCAGAGGGACTGAAAACTGACCCTGGACACAGTGAAGTGTAGCCTGGCAGGGGGCTTGCAGGAGAAGCCTGGAGCCCAGGAGCACTGTCACAGATTAGTAGCCTTAAGCTGCCTTAGTGTTGGAGGCCCCCCGCCCCCCGTTCTAACAAAGCATTGCAATGTGCCCACGTCTCACATTCAATGTCATTTTATGGGTGGGTGCGGGGGGGAATACAAGTGGCTCTTTACAACTTTTTTGTTGAGATTGAAGGAAAAACATCTATTCTTATTGACTGATCATATTTCTTCTTCTGTGAAGTGTCTGTTCAGATCCTTAGCACATTTATTGATTGGGTTATTTATTTATTTATTTTTTTGGTGTTCAGATTTTTTTGAGTTCTTTATGTATCCTGGAGATTAATGCTGTATCTGAGGTGCGAGTGGCAAAGATTTTTCTCCCATTCTGTAGGCTTTCTCATCACATTCTTGATCATTTCCTTTGTTATGAAGAAGATTTTTAGTTTGTTGCCATCCCTTTGGTTGATTCGTGATTTTACTCCTTGTGCTAGGAGTCTTGTTGAGGAATTCAGTTCCTGAGCTGACATGAGGGAGGGTTGGGTCTATATTTTCTTCTGTTAGGCACAGGGTCTCTGGACTAATGCCTGGGTCTTTGATCCACTTAGAGTTAAGTTTTGTGCAGGGTGAGAGACAGGGGTTTAATTTCATTTTGCTACACATGGATTTCCAGTTTTCCCAGCACCATTTGTTGAAGAGGCTATCTTTTCTCCAATGTATGTTTTTGGCACCTTTGTCTAGTATGAAATAACTGTATTTATGTGGGTTTGTCTCTGTGTCTTTTATTCTGCACCGTTGGTCTACATGTCTGTTTTGGTGCTAATACCATGCCACTTTTGTTTCTATGGTTCTGTGGTAGAACTTAATGTCTGGTATTGTGATGCCTCTTGCTTCACTTTTCTTACTAAGGATTGTTTTGAAGCCAACCTTCAAAGACCAGAGGTCAAATGTCTCTCTAATATACAGCTGCTAACTTACAATAAGGGGGTGGGTAAGGCAGAATAGAAGTACTTTGGATTAGACAAAGGGGAATGAAAGGAAGGGAGGGGAAATGGGAATAGGAGAGACAGTAGAATGAATTGGACATGACTCTCCTGTGTTCATATGTGATTACACGACCAATATTTCACATCATGTACAACCAGAATGGGAAGTTGTATTCCTGCATAATTTGACATATTCTGCATAATATGTCAAAATACATTCTGCTGTCATGTATAACTAAATAAAACAAAAAGATCAGTTCCTCATTAATAACTATTTGAGAATTGATCTATGTGAAGATTGGCTATTTGACAACATTGCTTTGTGAATAGGTAACTAAATATTTGGTAAAAATGGCTTTGTGTTTCTACATATCTTGGAGACACTACTTTTTGTTTTTTAAGGTTTTTAATGTTGTTGTGGGTCCTTGGAAGCCCACAGCCCACAGGTACCTCCTGAGTTCTCTGAAAGGTCTTGCTGGAGTCAGAGGATTGAGCTTGCTAGTTTTGTCTAGACTCGGGGTTGCTTGTGTGATTCTTTTAAGCCTTTCCTTTCCCATCTATAAATGGAGTTAATCTGCTTTCTTGGTTTCATGTGCTTGTTGGCAAGATCAGTGATATAATAAATGAAGGTTACAGCCCAGTGCTAGACTCTATGCATAAAGTTATCTGCTTAAATATGTGAGCATTAGCCAGGTACAGTGGCACACACCTATAATCCCAGCGGCTTGGGAGGCCAAGGCAGGAGGATTGCAAATTCAAAGCCAGCCTCAGCAAAAGCGAGGCGCTAAGTAGCTTCGCGAGACCCTGTCTCTAAATAAAATACAAAATAGGGCCGGGGATGTGGCTCAGTGGGTAAGTGCCTCTGAGTTCAATCCCTGGTACCCCCCTCAAAAACACATATTAGTTGGGCTGGGGATGTGGCTCAAGCAGTAACGTGCTCGCCTGGCATGTGCGGGGTGCTAGGTTCGATCCTCAGTACCACATAAAAATAAAATAAAGATGTTGTGTCCACCAAAAAATAAATATTAAAAAATTCTCTTTCTCTCTCTCTCTCTCTGAAAAAAAAAAAAAAAAAAAAAAACAAACACATAAGCATTAAACAAAGAAAGACTTTAGAGTTGGAAAAAATCACTAAATTTGATTTTTTTCTATTCTTGAATAAGATTCTTCAAGTTAAGATATATATGTGTGTTTTTGTGTGTGTGCATACACATATGTACTATATGCATACTATATATTACTAATATAGTGTTATATTACATATACATATATATATACATGTGAGTCATACAGTACATACAAGTATTAATGTATGTGTATATATATAGTGTAATACTGTGTATTATGTATAATATATATAATCATATACATATACATACAGTGATTGCCAGGGATTTTGTTCACTAAGAACTTGGAACACCTTTACCATGTCTTTGGGTCCCCTCTGAGTTCTCTGTGAGGCCCAGGGAGTTAACGATGCCCACACTATTTGACGGAGGGGGATGGCTTTTGGTCTTCTGGAGAGAGCAAGCTTCTCAAGCCCTTGGAAACATCTTCTTGGAAGCAATTAGTGTGTTAA
This sequence comes from Callospermophilus lateralis, assembly GCF_048772815.1. NCBI lineage: Eukaryota > Metazoa > Chordata > Mammalia > Rodentia > Sciuridae > Callospermophilus > Callospermophilus lateralis. The sequence goes on from NC_135315.1 coordinate 8,274,176, forward strand.
TTGGAGTCGATGCTTATCAGAGCCCCAGAACCTCCTCTTGGCTGCGCCCTCCTGGCAGAGGTACCCACACTTGCAAATAACAAGGCGCCCCTGACTTCTGCAGCTTCCTGTACCTAAGGGCTTTGCTAGACCAGCCCTCCTCTCTGGGGTGACCTCAGGGGCCGAGTGGAAGGCAGCGGGCGCAATGGGTGTGCCTGGAGCCCCCAGGGGGTCTGGCCTCAAGTGTGTGATGAACATGGGTATATTGCACATGACATGAGTCACATCTGGATGACTTCAGGTAGTTTGCCCAGCATGATATTTGGCAGTCAAAGAGACGGATGGACAGAGAAAAGCTGCATACTGGAAAATACGTGGGCATTTTAGAGAAGGTACCAATAGCCATGGCGCCACATTAATGGGGACAGTGCGTCGAGGCCAAGTGTCTTGGTATGCTGAGTGAACATTGCATTCCTGATGGTGTGGAAAGCCAGGGGCCTCGGGATACCTCGATGCTAGCCTGGGTTCCATTAATAAGGAGCCATGGGACGGCAGAGGAGTCCCTATGACTACGGATTAGTTAGGGTTTATAACACACTGACTTCAGTAAGAATGATAGATTGGGGGAAATTAGACACTTTCAAAGAGTCAGCACTAAACGAATGAGGTTTTATTTGACTTTATTGTCTGGTTACGAGAGTAAATGTGAGCTGGATAAGGATCTGACTCGCAGATGCCCAGATGGCGAAGCAGCCACAGCCAAGGTCTCGTTCTGAAGCTCATTTCAGACTGTACTTGTGCTGTGGGCCTCCAGCCTGGCCTCAATTTGTATCAGTGACTCAAAAGAAGATCAAGAAAGGCTAGAGACGACCCTGGGCTAGGAGGAAAGCCCAGATGACAAATGCAAGTGCTAAGGATGGCTGATAATCTCCACAGACCCCTGTGCCCAGCCAAACCCCACAAGATGGAAGACTTTCAACTGTTACTGTTCAATTTCATGTGGTTTCAAATTCAGAAGCAGAAGTACTAGATTAGAGAGCCCTCCGTTGGCAGCAGTTCACATGAAAGAGATCTGGAGGTTTTAGTTGACCACAAGCATAATAGGATCCAACAGTCTGCCTGTTGCTAAAAACACTAAAATACTCATAGATGGCTTTAATAGACAGATGGCATCCAGATCCAGGAAGGTGACATTGCAGGGTCTCCTGGCCATGTCTAGAAGAATGTGGTCAGTCATGAGCATCACATTTGAGGAGGAAAAGAATGACCATCGGGGTATGCAAAAGAGGCACAAGTGAAGATGTCAGAGTGGGTGAGCTGGTGGTGGAGACCAGCCATCCCATAGTCTCCTCCCAGGCACACTGGATGTCCTCATTTCCCAGCCTTCCCTGTGGTCACTTTGGGCTGGTACCTTCTAACTGATGGATATAGCACAGATGATCCCTTCCATTTCCAGTCCTTCCCTGTGGAGTATCCAATGATGCCACATCCTGCTCTTTTCCGTCATTGTCTCCAGGGTACCACAGAACAACAAGATCCAGTATCACTTGGAATCCCATTAGGAGGTGCTCTACCAAATATCCATTTGAACTGTAATGAGGACAAATGATGAACCTTGGTTGTGTTAAGCCACTTAGAGATGGGAAGTGTTTGTCACAGCAGCAAGCACCCTGACTACTCTCACAGAACTGCAAACAAGAAAATCAAAGGGAGAAAAAAAAATGGTTATATACTAAAATATGCTGTAGATTAATCCATTGAGATACTACCTTGTTTCACAACTACAGGGCACTTAGGAGAAAGAAAGGTGATTTTATCCTCCTGGAAATTCCTTGGGAAATGGCTCCTGTCTGGGAAGTTACAATGCTTCCTCTCCCTGTTGAGTACCCTCTCCAGTGGGAGTTGTGACAGTTTTTCTTTCTTTCTTTTTTTTTTTTTAATGGTCTCCCTAACTTTTTGGTTATGTGACCTTCAGTGAGATTCATGACCACTGTGAGCCTCAGTTGCTTTATCTAAACAGGCTCCTACTTCATGGAGTCATTGTGAAGATTAAACGAGCTGATCCTACAACATGCAGTCTTGCCAGGATGTGTTAATTTTTCTGGTTTTGTTTTTTGTTCCTAAGGGGCCATCCTCAAGAACCTGCCATTCAGGTCTTTGGAAGGTCAGGCCCATCCAGCTCTGCATCAGAGGGGAAGAGATGATTTTGGTTCTTTTATAAATGATGAGGTCTGGACCAGGCCCCCCCTTCAGGGCTGTGGGCAGGTGGGATTTTGGGACTGTGTGGATTCTTGCAGGGGAGTGCAGATGGGGGTAAGGAAGGCTCTAGATGCTCAAGTGCAGAGGTGGGGGACCTAGCAGGAGAAGCCCTGTGTGACAGCTAGGGGAGGAATTGGCCTGTGCCTGTGTGTCATGAAACCAGAGGTGAACACACTGGGGATAGAGACTGCCACTGGAACCCAGCAACGAGAATCCCCCACCCCAATGTTCCAGGGGCCGTGCGAGTCTAGGGTTTGGAGAGAATATCCATGAAGAGTGCTATTAAAAGAAGTCCACCTGCAACTAAAAAAGAAATTCTTAAAAGAAAAAAAGGAAGAAGTCATGATTATCTGTCCCTGGGCAGAGAAGTATGGGTTTTAGGGAGACTGTATATCTCTGGGGCAAGACCACCATGTTTCTGCCTGACCCGTCCTCCTGTTGCTGTGTGCCCTTGGAAGAACCATTGAAACTCTCTGGGTTTCACTTTTCCCACCTGAAAAAAAACAGGATCACCTAAACCTACTCTGTCCTCTCCAAGAAGAGATGATGGCTGGCCAGACTGTGAATACAGAAGACTTCTGTGAACTTTGTTTACCCTGTCACAAAGTACAACTCCAGCACAGGAGTCTCTAGTTCAGTTTTGGCTAAGAGGGAACTTTCTAGTGTCTAAAATAGGCTTGAGCTGTTTCAGGAGGCGGGGACACCTGGGAGTCTGAGGTGATGCCTGAGAGGCCACGGGTGCAGGAGACAGAGCTTGCAGGAGTGGACACAGAGCTCCAGGCACCCCAAGGGAGTGTGTTCAGGACAGGAGCCCTCGGGGGAGCTGTGGCCCAGGGCCAAGGCCTTCCCTGCACGGACAGTGCCCACGCTGCTCCTTGGCTATTTGTCTCCCACAGCCTTCACTCCAGGTGGGATTGCCCCCCCACCCGCAGCCTGCAGCATGGGCGCTGGGGGATCCGGGAAGGCAGAACGCAGACGCGGGAGCATCTCACGTAATAACTCAGGGCCTCTCTTGCCAGCGAGGCGTCGCACACTCTTCCAAAATGAGAGAATATGCTTTTCTTTGCAATAGTTTTTTTTTTCCTTTTCCCAATAAAATAATTAAACTGGGATTTCGGGAGGCCTGCCACCCCACCCACCCTGGCTGTTTCTGTGGGGAGTGGAGAAGCTGGGCTGGTCGGGGGCTTGGCTGGTCACAGAAAGGGCAGGGCCTACTGAGAAGGGCGTTGGGGACCTGGAGGGCGCTGGGGAGGGGGCCTGCTGATTGCTCACCACCCCAGATGACATATGACTTAGCACGTCCCAGGTCTCCAGGGCTGCAGCTGCCTGTGAATTTTCGACATGTGTTTGGTATTATCGGTGTTTTTACAATAATAACTATGGTCTTGAAAGGGGCTAAAATTAATTAAAATACAGCTCTCTGCCACACTGTACATTATCATCACAGGAACACCCTGCAGGAAAGGCTTCGCTTTGGGGGGTCATATACTCCGTTCCCCTCTCTCTATCTGGGTTGACACCATGGTTGGCTTTCCCTGTGAGCCAGCCCTGAAGATTGCAGGAGAGGGAGAGTCTGCAGTCTGAGAGCTTAAACTTCTTCCTTTTCAGGAAATCTTCCTTGCTGTTTGAACTATAGTAAGAAGACCAGCACCAACAGCAGGATGTGTGGTTATACTTTGCACAGTGACATTGACGAAGCCCCCACTGGTTCCATGTATCAGACTTTGTTGCACCTGAGGACCCTAGCTGGAAGAACCTCTTGGTTCAGAGGTGAACAGTTTGGCCCTAACTTTGGGGCAGGTTCTCAATCTCCAGTTTGCACGTTGATGTTTGGGGCAGAGCATCCTGGTTGGCTGTCCTGTCTTTGCAGCATGTTTAGCAGCATCTCTGGCCTCTAACCACTAAATGCCAGTGGCATTCCCCACGGACCACCCATGCCCCAAATTGCAAAAATCAAAAATGGCCTCAGATGTAGCCAAATATCTCCCGGGAGGCAAAATTGAGAACAGCTGATTCAGGGAAAGAGCCTCTGGAATCCTGCCCACCAGCCCCCATCCCCACGACCCTCGCTCTCTGCTCTAGGGAAACATCCATGTTGTTATGACATGGGAGCTGTCACTCTCACCCATGAGCAAGGAAATAAGTGACTGGCTGTGATTAACTTCTCGAATTTTGCAAGTGATTCGCTTTCTTAAAACAAACTAGAGTAGATACCAACACAGCAACACCCCTTTACTCCTTCGCAAGCCAATGTTTTCCCAAGTGGCCAGAGCTGACCATCGATCTCCTGCCTGTCCCAAGTAGGTCACAGCCCAGATTGGTTAGCCACTATTGTGAGGAGGCCGTGAGTGGAGCGGACTGTGAATTAGTGCCGCATCACCTCTGGGTTTGTCACGAGGCCATGCTGCCCACAGCACCGTTGTCTGTGTGTGTGCTAGGGAGAAACCCCCGCCTCCCACAAGCTGGGCAAGCGCTGGGTCCCTGGCTACGCCCCAGCCCTGGGTCTGCCCTCCTTGAACTTGACCTGAAGACGGATCTGGACCCCTCGGGCTCAGTTGCCCTGCTGGCCTCATCCCTTTGCCCCCTGTCACTCACTCTGTGCCCCGCCCCCCGTTGTCTCCCCCTACCCTCTAACATGATTCTGTCTGTGGCTCTTCTGATGTTCTGAGCATGGCTGACACCTCCTCCTCATGTCCCAGCTCAAGGGTCACTAACTCAGAAAGACTGGGAACCCCGACTTCTAGCTCCCATGATCCCCCCCTGCAGTGCCTACCTCCACCATCTTCATGAAGTCTGTTCTCACGGCACAGGTTGCTACCTAAGATTGTCATGGTTGGTGAAAGAACAAACTAGGTTCATCGTTGGAGAAAATGCCCGTTTATTGAGGAATAGCTCTGCATATTTATAGAGCCGGGGGTGGTTTGACAGTTATGACAGTTTAACAGCTTAACAGTTTGACAGTTGGCACGGGATGCTTTCTGATTGGTGGGTAAGGATCATGTGAGCCAGCAGGGCTAGTCTGATTGGTGGGTAAGGATCATGTGAGCCAGCAGGGCTCACCATTGGACGGCTCTTCTGGGGGATGGGGAAGTTGGTCTTTGGGAGGGGACTCCCAACAGTTGGGGTGTTCCCCATCTACCCATTAGGTCCCCCAGGAAGTTGGTGTGGAGATGGAGTTAGGGGTTAATTGGGGAATACAATTTATTAAGGAAAAGAAAAGGAAGCAGGAGAGGGCAGGGTGTTCTCAGAATATGAAGACCTGAAGAGTCTCTGCTGTCCTCTGGAGAAGTCCCTATGGGTGGAAACGGCTTGACCCTTGGACACCACTTTGCTCAGTCACTGACCAGGGCTGCCCCAAGAAGAGCATGACTTCAGCCTAAAAGCTGAAGAGGACCCCAGACACATGTGTGACTGGAGATTGTCACTTGCTCATGCTTCTCTTGGCCAGAAAGAGAGTCCTATCTTAATGAGCAGGCAGTTCCGTGCCTGCCCTTGGGGGTTGGGGTGTAGTGCCTCAAGCAGAGACCTTGCAGATCTTTATTGTGGCTGATCCCATTTCCTAGAACAGAGCCTGGTGCCTGGAAGGAGGTCAAATTTTATATATATATATATATATATATATATATATATATATATATATATATATATATATATATTTTTTTTTTTTTTTTTTTTTCCGTATCAGGGATTGACCCCAGCAGCACTCAACCACTGAGCCACATCCCTAGCCCATTTTTTAAATTGTAAAGACAGGGTCTTGCTAAATTGCTTCGGTCTTTGCTAAATTGCTGAGGTTGACTTTGAACTTGCGATATTCCTGCCTGAGCCTCCCAAGCTGCTGGGATTACAGATGTGTGCTACCACACCTGGCTCAAATATTGTAGAAAGACAAACTCTTGTCATTAAGAGGACAAAGCAGAGAACCACTGCTGTGGAGTAGCTCCTACTATTTTCTTTCCTTAAGACTTCCAAGGATTTACAGCTAAAAGCTAAAAAAAAAAAAGAAAAAAAGAAAATTTACAACGTTGGGGCATCCTGTGGCTTGTAAGTGTTGGAAGATGAAGACTGGGTGGCATCTTTCAAGCCATGTGAGGTGGTGGGGAACAGAAGCCCAGGAAGTCCCAGAGGAAAAGAAAAACAGAGCTATCAGGTGGGCCAAAGGCACTCGGCAGGGGGCCGTGGGTGCCTGTCAAACCGGAATGGTTATCTGGTCTGGCAGAGCCCAGCATCTTGGGTGGCCAAATAAACCTCAGATACCGTGTTCCCAGGGACTGGGTGTGGGGGAATAGTGTCCTTTCCCCAGAGTCTGTCTCATGTCCCAGAATTTTCTTCTGCCAGAGGACCTGGACTGGAATGGGCTTGTCACCTGAGCTGCTGTCCTTTTCTGGAACAGGTTGACGCCCAAGATCCCAAGAAAGCAGGCCCACCCATGCAGATGCCCGCATGTGTGCAGCACACGGTGAGAAGGGGGGGGTCTTCTGGGTGGCAGAGATGTCCCGGGCAGGTGCCCTGGAGTCCTGGGGTTAGGGGCGGGGGTATAAACTGTGCACCAGGTGGAAAAGAAGCAGTGGCGGGGTCTGTCTTGGAGAGCCGGCTGGTTCAGGAGGGCAGATATGAGCCTCAGTTTATAAACTTGGAAATATAAGAAATAGAACTTGAATTTCTTAAAACTCTGAACAGCCTTCCATAGGCATTGCCTCTGCTGTCAGATTGGGGCCGGCGTTGGCATTGGCAGCTGGGCAGTGAGCTCCCTCGGCCTGCGTCACTGGTTCACACTGAACTCCTTGGAGACCTTTATCCAAGCACCACTTTGCTCTCCTCATATGGTTTACCAAATATGTTGTTTGTTGCGCATCTCAAGAGCCTTCTTTGAAACTAAAAAAATCAGAATTTATGATTCTATCCCTTTCATTTTTGCTGGATTGCATCGACTTCAGTGCAGTAAATTCCATAGAGACACACTAACCAGGGGAAGAGAGGCTGAGAAGGGCGTGGTCAGATGGTGTGGGAGAGGCAGAGGTGGACATTGGTCAATATCTCAACAACATTACCCCACCACTCTTGCTTTGGGGACTTTCCTGCCCATAACTCCAGTCCCCTCTGACCTATCTTGGCACTCCTCCCCTTTCCCAAACAGGTTGGTAAATTAAGAGTACAAACCACCTTCCATCCTCCATGGCAGCAAACATGTAACCAGGCATTGGTGGGGGTGAGTGTCTCTTTCCTCTCCACCAGCAAGTCCTGCCTTTGTAATGGCCAGAACCCCTTGGGGAGTCAGGAGAGCGGGGAAGCCAACCCAGTTTTGGAAATGACTTGAATGGTACCATACCAAGGGGCTGCCATTTTGAAATCCCAAAAGCCATTAAAGTTAGTTTATCTGAGTCCACACCTAGGCAGTGGTGGTGTGGGCAGAGCCTCCAAAGGCCCCAAAGTCAGGGAGATTCCAGATTAAAGATCCGTCCTACAGGTCGGTGATTCTGGGAAACATGTTTCATTTCTCTTTGCCTCATCTGTACATGGACATGTACGTGGTTGTGAAGATAAGGCACAGTGATGTTCATAAACCTTTAGAGCCTGTGTGGTGCTGCTGACTGTACGTTCTCTCCCTTTGTCTTAGGAAGTCCTCAGAGGACAGAGCTGTTCCATCTCTAGGGCTCTGAGTCTTTGTTTAATGCTCAGAATTCACCCAAATGACCCTCCAATAACTGAAACCAAGCAAACACAGAGGAAGACTCTCTGAGACGCTCCTGCCCTTCCTTGACTCTGGCAGCTGAACGAATATGTAACTGGGTGTCCCTTGGCACAGACCTAAGCACAGTGTCACTCAGTCTCTTGCAATGCCCTGCATTATGGCATAGGTGAGAGTCTCTCTCTGGTCAGAAATGTTTCCTTATCCAGTATCAGTTTCTTCAGCGGACTGGCTCAGTTCCATTTCTCATTGTTATGGACACTCAGCTAACATGAGTACAGCTGTAACACTTGAGAAGGAAATGCCCAATAAAATTCTTGCCTTTGAGCGAGCCCACTATAGATTGAAACCAAAAGTCTGCAGGAAGAATGATGGGGAGTGACTTTTTCCTTTTGAGCTATGGAGGGAGCTTTTATGATCCCAACGACAGCTTCTTTGAGGCAGAAAGCTGGGTTTTGCAGCCTTCTAAATTCAGATGATCTGTCAGTTTTTGTGCATTTGGGGGTCAAGGTCGCTTCCCAGAGCTCTTCTGCTCTGAGGGCAAAGGAGGGCTGGGATCACAAGGGAAAGGCTAGCTTTGTGAGACCGGAGAGTTCCAGCCTAAGGCTTGGAAAGCCAGAGCCTGAGAGGACAACAGGGTCACTTGTATATGAGTCTATTCTTCTGTTTGGGGTACGGACCTCCAAATGATATGTGAGGTGTGCGTCTTTGGTAGGGGAGTGAGGCTTGTAGGCCACATCGCCACTGGCCTATAGTATCCTGGGTTAGAGGACAGCAGCCCGGCAGGATGGAGACGAGAAAGCAGGGGGCTGAGCAGGTGAAATCTCCATCGTTCATTTTTACCTTAATGGCCTGCTCTTAGTGTGGGGGTAATGAATTAATAATTATGCCACCTGTGGCTTCAACTGTGTGGATTTTACTTCCTTTCTTGGGGCTGTGGGGAGCCCAGGCAGAGGTCTTTAAGGACTGGCTCATTTTTTTTTGCCAAGCTGTTTTGACCCTTTTTGTACCAAGTAGAAGAGGCGGTGTCTGGCCCAAGTTCCCTGAAGACTCAGGACTTGTCATGGAGCTGATCGCTGTCCCCAGTGGATACCAGTGGTGGCGAAGGCTCAAGGCTCAGAGAGAAGGCTGAGCTCACAGACATGGTGGCTGCAGCTGGAGGCCACTAGCACCCTCCTCTCACAGACCCAGACAACAGAGGCCAGAACAGGATGGGCGAGTGCTGGTCGTGGTGGAGATGGACCGCAGCCCATGCCCAAATGCATGTGTGATTTTTGAGCTAAAAATCCAGTGCTTGTGTCGCCCCCTCATTACAAGGGACAACTGCATGTGAGGACTTCACGTTTGCTGTATCCACCCTGCCCCACCCTGCTCTGTGCCCCCAGGAGACTGACCTCCACGCACTGCCCAAAGCTCTCCCTCCCGTTCTGCTTCTGGCTGGCTCTGAACAATGGTGAGTTTTGATGGGATATGGAAGAGAGAGGAGGGCAACGCTGGGGTTGTCACACCCCACTCTCTCCCTCTGTGTGGTCACTGGTCACCCGCAGCTGCTCCTTCAAGGGAGGCATTGAGCCCCTATGAATGGCATTCTCCCTCAGGATTTCCCTACACCTGCCCCTACCTTGTAACACAATCCCTTTTCTAACTCCCTCTGAATGACCTCATTTGAGAGTGCCGTCCACTTCCTGCCAAGACCTTCACTGACATAATCACTGGAAGTTCACTGGGAGAATCTGAAGATGGCCATGGATTTGCTTAACCCTTTGGCTTTCACACTCCCTAGAAGCTGCCTAAGCTCTTAGAGGGAATTTGGGCTTTGGAGAGGGTGGACAACTTCGTGTTAGTTGCCTTTCTGTCCATATGACAAAAGACCTGAGGTAAACAACAGAAAAAGGAGGAAATATTTATTTTGGCTCACGGTTCCAGAGATTTCAGCCCATGACCTGTGGCCTTTGGGCTTGTGGCGAGGCTGTATCTTCTGGCAAAGTGTGCCGTGGGGGAAAGTGGCAGCCAGGAAGCAGAGACAGAGACAGGAGGGGCCTGCCCCAATGGCCTGACTTCCTTCCACTAGGCCCCACCTCCGGAAGGTCACATCCCCTCCCAATAGCGCCACCCGCTGGTGACCAAGCCTGAATGTGTGGCCTTCAGTGGACATAAACCATAACAAACTCTGAAATAACCACAGGAACTAGTAAGAGCCTTTCCATTCTCTCTCTCTCTCTCTCTCTCTCTCTCTCTCTCTCTCTTTTCATTCATTATCATTATTGTTGTTAGTGTTAAAATATGAATGCCATGTGACTACCTTTTGGCTATAAGCAAATAAAACAATGCAGGTTGAGTAACTCCATCTCTCTTGCCTGGTCACCAATCTTTCTCTGAGTGACCATTAGGATGGCCCAGTACACTTTCTTCTGGTCTTTTTGAAGATATTTTTGCAAAAATATCACACACACACACACACACACACACACACACAGTGTGCCCTGGTCTGAATACTGTGCCCCTTAATACTCACATATTGAAATCCTAGCCCCCAAGGTGATTCTATTAGGAGGTGAGGCCTTTGGGAGCTAATGAAGGCATGGGATTCATGACCTTGAAAAAGAGGGCCAAGAGAGCTCTTTTGTTCCTTCTGCTATGTGAGGACACAGCAAGAGGTCAGCAGTTTGCAGCCCAGAAGAGGGCCCTCACCAAACCTCACCACGGTGATACCCTGACATTAAACTTCTGCCTCCAGAACTGTGAGAAATACGTCTCCATTGTTTATAACCTCTCAGCCTCTGGTATTTTGTTATACCAGCCTGAGCTGATGAAGCCCATTTAACCCACAGGTACACATGAGTACGTTTATTCTTTTTCCACTGTAGTATGATATTCCACACAATGGATAGATCATGAGCTGTTGAAACATTCTGTTGAGTCTGATGGGTGGATTTCTTGTAACTTCATTTTTACTAATAATATTGTAATAAATATTCTAATGTACACTATCACTTGCTCAGGCATGTATGTGCACACCCTTATGCATATACAAATACACACATACACACATACATACACACATTCACACACAAGTGAGTATTTCTGTGGGATAGATATTGAAATGTAGAATTCCTAGTTTATCTATAATTTAAATTTGGTGAATCTGTCAAATGAACTTCAAGGAGGCTATACAAATAATTTTTGAGAGCACCTTTCCTTATATCGTCACTGGTTCTGTATGATCAACCAGTTAAATTTTGCTGATCAGATGGAAAAATTAAGAAACATGTTTAAAATGCTTACCTCTGTAACTACTGTGAGACTAAGCATCTTTAACTCTTTTGTTTTGTTTTGCCACTTGGATTTCTTCGGCCAGTTTTCTGTTTCCTTTCCTGGATGGAGTTCCATCCTCCTCCAGGCTGGCCATCTTTGACCCTGGTGGACTCTTCAGATAGTCCTTGGTCTGCTTTTTACAGTTATACCCAAACTCAAAGGATATAATTTTGTCTGGGACATTCAGCAAGTTTCCAAAGAGAGTTAAGTTTAAGAAACAAAAGAAGAAAATCCAAGTCATGTAACATTGGAGCGTTTGTTCCTTATGAAGATTTCTATAAGTTTACATTATGTTGATATATTTATTTATAGGCAAATCTCTCATGCTCATTTATCTACATTTATCTGTGTATATATTGCTTCTCAAATTTTCTCTGATGTTCTCTGCCTTGTCCTTGTTCTTAGGGTAGGACTGTCCCTGAAGGCATTAAGGCCTGTGTCCTAAGGCCCTGGGGTAACAGTCATTGATGAAAGTCATGGAGCATCTTCAGCTTCTATTTATACTGTTTTAGTCTGCTTTTCCTTGCCGTGACCACAATACTGGACAAGAACAACTTAGAGGAGGTCAAGTCTATTTTGGCTCATGGTTTCAGAGATTTTTTAGTCCATAATGGGCCAACACCATTGCTCTGGGCCCAAGATGAGGCAGCATATATGGCGGAAGGATACACTGCATTCATGGCAGCCAGGAAGCAGAGAGTAGGAAGGTCCATGGAGCAAATGTACACCCCAAAGACCCACCTTCTCAAGCCATGCCTCACCTGCTTACAATTAGCAATCAATCAATAAAGGGAGGACGGACTGATCAGATTACAGCTCTCACAATCTAATCATTTCACCTCTGAACATTCCTGCATTAACACAGGAGTTTTGGGGAGATCCCTCATATCCAAACCATAACCTATATTGTATGTGTACACACACACACACACACACACACACACACACATACACACACACTATAGAGGCCCATGACCAACTAATGGTGGAGCCAGAACTGGAACCCAGGTCTTCTGATTCTCAGACCTGTATATTTTCTTCAGTGTTCAGTTGATTTTTCTAATTTACTTTGGTCTGACTCAAGAGGCATGACTGGCCATGTACACACACTGGCAGCTCTTGACACAGGTAGTGGCTTAGAGATGAAGCTGATGAGTGGAGGTGGGACTCGCCTCTGATGCACTTGGATGGGAAGATGGCAGAGCCTTCAAAATGGCCTTGGAGCCTGTCATGAGTGAGATTGGGTGGCAGGCTTTCTGTGTGCACCTGCAGGCTGTGACACTCAAGGATTCAACCAGATGCTGGTCTAGATGTTGCTGAGGAGTATTTTGTGGATGCAGTATCTACCGCCAGTGGTCCTTCAGTAAAGGACATGACCCTGGGTAATAGGTGGGCCAACCACTCAGTGGAAGGCCTTGGAAGCAAAAACAAGTTTCCTAGAGAAGTGGGAATTCTGCCTCAAGCCTGCAGTGTCCACTCCTGAGCCTGCGTCTGCGCCTGCCCCTGCCCCCTGCCCTTCAGATGCCCGCTCACGACTGCAGCAGCAACTCACCTTGGGGATTTCAGACTTTTCTGTTCCTGCAATTATGTGAGCCACGTCCTTAAAATAAAGCTCGTCATACATTCAGTCAGCCCTCTCTATCCGTGGGTTCTACTTCTCTAGATTCAATCAAGAGTGGATAGAAAATAGGCTTTCTAAATCCAGAAAATTCCAAAAAGCAAAGCTTGATTGTGTTGCACGCTCAGGAATACACTGAATCCACACAAATGAAGTGCTGTGTAGGCACGGAACTGGGACTTCTGAGCAATCTAGAGATGACCTAAAGTTTTGTGAAGGAGGAGGGTTGCAGGTTGTATGCAAATACTATGACATTTGGGGCAAGGGACCTGAGCATCTGTGAATTTTGCTAATCATGGCAGAAATGGGGTCCTGGAACCTTTGTCCCTTGGTTACCATGGAACAACTATGTGTATACACACATATATGTATGTATGTGCACACACCACACACACACACACACACACACACACACACACACACATCTCCTGTTGGTTTTGCTTCTTGGAGGGGGGCACCCTCTCTGATACAGAGATTTGGTACCTTGCCTATATTTAAATGTTCCGAGAGGAGGCTGTAAGCCCGGAGGCTGCAGAGCAGAACCTCACAGAGCCATGCTGGCCCAGATCCTGCCTGCTGCCCCTCCAGGGCTTTTTCTCAGTTGGATCTACTGTCTGGCTTTCCTAGCTGGCTGGTCCCTGGCCCCCTTCCATCCGGGAGGGAGATTGTCTTCATTCCTTCTTGGGTCTGTGAATACCATCCCATGACAAGTCTGTGTCACTGCTGTGCACTCTTGGCATCTGCTCAGAAGCCCACCTCCACAAGCCTGCCCCTCTGATGCCTTCCTTCCCAAGCTGCTAGCCTCTGGGGTCTGTCGGCTGTGTCGACTGGGTCAGCCGCAGGAGCTTGAGGAAGGGCAGGTGAAAAGAAAGCGGAGAAAGCCACCCATGGTCCTCCGTTCGTCATTGGGCCTGGGGACGGACGGTGCTCCCTCGCACGGCAGAGAAGCAAGGAGGGGAGAAAAAGTGCGTCGGAAGAGATCTGCCCATTAAAATCAAAACCAAACCAAACTAAGAAATGAAAATAAAATCTCTGAGGCTATGCAGTTTTGGGCTGAGGAAGAGGAGGAGGCTTGTCAGGGTAGGCCTGCACGGCTTCCTGTTTTCAGGCGAGCAGGGAGCATAGTGCAAACATCCTTCTTCATTTACGGTCTTTGTTCTTGCTCACCCAGTGTGCTGTTCCATGGGGTGGCCTCTCGGGCGCATGCTCCGGGCTGCGTTATCTGCTTCACATCAAAAGAAAAAATGCATGAGAATGTGCTCGGAAGGGCTGGATACCGCACACATGCCACTTACGATCACAATCACGAAAGCTTGGGCTGGGACCTCGGGATTGTGTCTCTGTCCCTTAGACCTGTCTCCTCTCTGGGGCTGCATGTTAATGCGCTGGGCGCTAACCTGAGCACTGGGGGACTCACTCCCCAGCGGGTCCTTTAACGAACCCAGCTGGAGGCTGAGCGGTTCCATTTCTCCCGGGAACGTGATGACTAAAGATGACAAGATGAATTAGATGAGTAACCCATTCATCCAGCTCCTTCGAGCATCTCCTTTTCTCAGGCTATTCGAGTGGTTTCTTTTGCCGTCTCCTCCCAAGATCCAGAAAATCCATTACCCACCCCTCTGCTCTGGCCCCAGAAAGTCCCAACTGATCCCAGTTTCCCCAGCATAGTTAAGGTCACTTTCCCCTTCTCAAAAGTCCTCTGGTTTGGATGACAAATTCGAGGCACTCTCTATGGGTTGCCCTTCTGTGCCACCGTTAAAAAAAAATTAGAGGCATTTCTAGAAGCTTAGACAGGGCTTGGTCCTGAGAAGGAGTCTTGGAAAGAAATGCTTATTATCAGACCAATTTGGCTATTCAATTATCTGGAATTTGAGGCCTACGGAAAGTCCAAGGCAGGGATCTGGGAACGATTGTGCTTGGCTTCCTGTGCAGCCCAGGAGTGGTTGGATTTGCAGGAAGAGCAGGCGACCAGAAGTGGATGGGGGTGGAGTGTGTGTGATATTGTCGCTCCAAGAAAAATTAGCCCCAGCTTTTAAATCCCATCAGCAAAGTGCTGAGGATTCAAGTCAAGGGTTTCATGCAAGAAATCGGGCCTTGGAAAAATACAAGTGTGAAAAGAATTGGTTTCTGAGCCTGGTATGTGGCAAGATGTTACCACATGTCTAGTGGCTGGGTAGCTCTCAATACATGTCATTTGTTTAGAATTTGGCACGTTTCGGGGCCTATTTGCATGCCTTCTTGCTTGGGGCTCAGAGAAATGGGAGGAAGGGAGGCCCGTATTATTGTCTGACTTCTTTACTTTTTAAGACAAGGAAATCTTTTCCAGGGCTGCACAGTTAAAGGGTGACCCAATCTAGTGACCTCCACTCTGAGTTCTTTCCACCCCCTTTTACCACGGAGGCCGTTTGGAACTGGCCAAAGCACTTTGCATTTCTGGTAGGTGCTTGGACACCTGCTGCCAGATGATTTGCTTGTGGGACCAACGCTGGGGTTTGGACAGTTTGACAGTTTGCAACCTCATCCCCAGATGGGCCAGGGGAGCTCGGCAGTGTTAGGAGATGGGTGTAGAGCTACTGTCGCAGAACTGATGTGCTAAGGGACCGGGCCCACTCGCTCCTGTTTCCGACCTGCGGGACTCCTGCCAGGCACACACCCAGAGGCAGGAAGCACGGAGTAGAGGCCAGGTCAGAGCTGTGTGCAGCGTGGCTTGAGCCCGGCCGCGGAGCCGCATTCTCACTACGTGATTGGGAACATGTGAAGGCAGGGCAATTGAACTGTGGGTGACCCCGCAGAGCAAGGAGGCTAATTAAAGCTCCTCTCCCCACACTTCAGTCAAGCCCCGCCTGCCCTTCCTCCTGATGGTGCTGCTGATAAGGAGGGATTGAATTTATGAAAAGAGATGAAGATGTTTGGATAAGCCGCGCTACCAAGGCAAGCTGGCCCGGCGAGTCAGGGCCTGACGGAGGAGCAGGGTGGCTGACAGCGTCGTTAGGGGCAGGCACCGAGGAGGGGAGGAAGGGGGAGAACCCCTGCTCAACACGACACCCGCAGGCCTTGCCTCCCGGATGCTCGCCTTCCAAGTTCAGGTGGAGGTTTGCTGAGAGCAGGTTTGCAGGAGATGGCTGGGCTGTCCCCATGCCACCTGGCAGCCTACAGCTCCCAGACCTGTTACCCACTTCCTATGTGAGCAGAATCAGCAGGAGAACATGGGAAAGGATGGGAAGCTAGGGAAGAGCAGCTCTCATCCAGAGGCACATGGCAGGCCCTGGGCCAAGGACTTAATGTGCAGGATAACACTTCACCATTTCATATGGTTATCATTAGGCCCAGTGAGTTGATGTGGGAAGAGAAATTCAGAGAGGTCAGGTAACTTGCTCAAGGACACACAGCTAGTAATTGAGAGATCTGGAATCAAAACCAAAAACCAAAAACAACAGCAACAAAAAAGTGAGACTCTGTAGTCTTTGTTTCAAATGAATAAACTAAGCCAGTCTATTGGCAAGGTGGGGGTCCCAGAGTGTCTCCTGGGAATGGAGGCTGAGCTCCAGTGTTTATGTCAGGTCGCCTCCTTTTGGCCAGTTGGCTCCTTATCTGCCCTGCTCCTCTGGCCTGCTGGTGGCTGCTAGGAGCTGGTGCTGGCTGTGGACTGGGGTCTCTTCCACCCCCAAGCCCTCGGCACTGGCTATGGAAGCACCAAGCTTCCAAGATCTTTGGCGTGAAATGCCCCAGCCTCTGCCACCTCCTGCCCTGGGGTACCTGGGGCTCTCAGCCTGCTCTCCTGGTCTGGCCCTGTGTTCCCTAGTCCTGCCTGCCTGGGGCCACGGTGGCTGCCAGCTTTGCTTCTAGACACACCTGCCACACTGAGCCCGTGAGTCACAGGTGCAGGATGGAGGCCTCTGATGTATGAAGGGGGCGGTGTCCCTGAGGTTGGAGAGGGGCTAGGGGAACCGCAGGCCTGTTGGCCTGAGCCTGGTACACTACAGGGGGACAGATATGTCACTTTCTAAATGAAAGTCATGCTGGGAAGGAGGGAGGAGAGGTGGGACCTGTGTTCAAGTTGTCCTAACTTGAGTATCTTGGGTTTGAACCTCCTCCTGCCTCCCAGAGGCCAGCTTCGAGGAGAAGCCAGTGAACCACAGGGACTCCCCTTTGGGACAGCCCTTCCCAAATAGAGTCCCCTCCCCCACCACCACTTTTCCTGAGTGAAGACTCAAACCATTTGAATGAACCAATCCCATGGCCAGTGTGTTGCCGCCGATTCTGGGCCCTGTGGATACGGAATCCATTACTTTCAACACCAGAGTTTCCATGCGTTTTTCCTCTTTTGGGAATGCCTTTCACCAGAAAGGCCTAACTATGAGCCAAATAATCAAGACTGGGACCGTCTGGTCTGGTCGGATGCAGCTGAAGAGGGGAGGGAATAGGAAAGTAATGCCAGGGTGAAGGAAATGCCCATGTGCTATCGGACACCACCAGGCTGGTCAAATGCAAGGCACGGTGTCCATCAGCCCAGGTCACTCAAGTCAACCGTTCAGACGTGGTTTTAATGTTGGTCATGGTGCCCAGAACTCATTTCATTAGTGTCAGTTTAACAGTTGGTTACATGGGCCAGGGGTAATATTAATGATTACTGTTAGTTAAGCGGACATGAGCTTTTACATAAAGTGCCGCGGGCAGGTAGACTCTGGCAGTGGCTGTCTCGGCAGTGCCCCTCTGTGCCACCTGCCATAGGCAGGGGTACCCAGAGAGTCCCAGGAGAACCAAGCATAAAGACCCCTGTGGAACGGTGGGTCTGGCTGGGCCTGGCCTGGAGCTCAGCCCAGGAGGCCCTTGGAAGGGTTACTGCCTCCCTTTGGGGCTGAGTCACTGTCTGAGCAAGACCTTTCTCTGCAGAACCAGAGACTGGCCCAGAAGGCAGCTCCCCAGATCCCCTGAGAAGTAGAGAGGGCAGCCCCCGGGCCTCCGTCCCTGGAAGGAAGCTGCCCCGCCCGAGCAGTCTGAATTGGATTTTCCTTGTGCCAAGAGGGGAATGCCCACCAGTGATTTACACAGACATTTATAGAAAGCATACAGGTTTACTCATTCATAAAATGGAAGAACAGTGTGTTTTTTGCCCTGGCTGGGCTCTGGGGCAGCTCTCAGGGTAGTGTGGCTGATTGTAATCATTTCCGGACATGCCCTGATTTGCCCACAGGGAGAAGGCCAAGGTTGCATGGGAACGGGCTGCAGATGGGGCCCTGAGCATAGCACAGGCCGCCTGCCCCATGGAGCGGAGCCAAACTGCACTGCTAGCAGGGGTCCCCCTCTGGCGCTGGCCCCCAGCCCTCCCCGGCCCCCCAGACCCTCTCCGACTGGTGGGTGGGCTATGCCCTGGCTGAGAGAGCCACCTTATAAACCCCAGGAGGAAGGGGTTCCTCGGGCACTGTTGGGTTGTCTGGACAGGGTTCTGTGAAGCCTGGCCCAACTGCAGGGGCAGCGCAGCGAAGCCAAGTTTGGGCCTCCCTTCCCCGAGCAGCCAGTGCCAAGCCGGTGATGACTCACCATGCCAGTATCTTCCCATGTCTGTACCCAGCGGCCTGGCCTGCGGGCCTGGCGGGTGGGCAGGCAGCAGAGAACCAGTTTAGTCAGAAGCCACAAACCGAAAGATAGTGATTTGATTCCGATGCTGTTCCGACCCCAGCTCAGGATGCCAGGAGCCGTGGGCTGGGCTGTGGTGGTGGGTGTGTGACCAGCAGATCTGGTGAAAACCAGTTCTGAGCCACAGGCACAGTGGCATCTTCTTTACAACTGAAGGCCCAGGAACATTGCTGAAGGGGGTGGGAGGTTTGGGCCAGACGCCCCCTCTGAACCATCCCTGGAGGAGCCATCCCAGAAGCCCTCTGCCATGGGACTCCCAGGGACCCACGGGAGCCCTGGGCGCAGGAAAAACAGAAGCAAAGGGGAGAGGGGAAAGAAAGGGTGGGCAAGGGGCAAAAACTGATCCCTTCTTGGCCTCCCTGACAAAATTCTGCGGACGCGCTGCTTCAACAACAGATGCTTACTGCTCACGGTTTAGGAGGTCAAGCTCAAGATCAGGGTGAGGGCAGAGTAGTGTCCTCCGAGGTCTCTCTCCTTTGGCTGTATGATGGCTGCCTTATTACTCTGTCCTCATGTGGCCATCTCTGGGCATGACCAAGTCTCTTCTTATAAGAAGAGCAGTCACCCTGGATTGAGGCCTACCCACATGCCTTCATGTCGCCTTCTATTCTTTGAAGGCCCAACCTCCAAACTCAGAGGTGGTTTCCAAGGATCAAGGGCTTCCCTGGCCAGGCACGGGGCTAACCATACATAGCCCAGAGATATAGGTGTTATCATCCCTATTTACAGAGGAAATTGAGGTTCATGGATGTTGAAGTAGATAAATCAATGTTCCAGTTGCCTGATTCTAAAGCCCCCAACTTTTTTTTTTTTTTTTTTGGTATGGGGATTGAACACAAGGCACTTAACCACTGAGCACATCCCCAGCACTTTAAAAAAATATATTTTATTTAGAGAAAGGGTCTCACTGAGTTGCTTAGGACCTCCTTAAGTTGCTAAGGCTGGTTTTGAACTCACCATCCTCCTTCCTCAGCCTCCCAAGCTGCTGGAATTATAGGAATTTGCCACCACACCTGGCCAGAGCTCCCACTTTTAAGCAAAAAAAAAAAAAAAAAAAAAAAAGCAAGGCTACAGGAAGGAAAAAGTATAAGGGTTCAAGTTATATAGTGCTGGTGACCACAATCCTCTGCAGATTCTTGGTGGCCCTGTGGCCTCCTCTGTTTGCTTAGGTGGAAACAGAGACTCAAGACTAAACACACTCCCTACAGTCCTGTTTTGAGGGACAGTCAACGCTGCATGCCTGTTTGGACCATCCTCCGACCAGCACAGACTGACCACGTGAAAGCCGATAATCTCCTAATCCGCAGGACATGCCCTCTTTCTGACCCGGGGGAGAAGAGAGGGTGTTGTGCCTGTCTTGCTTGGATGGGTCCCCTTTGCACCGGGACACCTGATGCCCCCAGACTTCCTGCTCTGGGTGTTGCTCCTGGTAGAGATGCTCCCCCCGTACAGCTGCCCTGCCCTCTTCTGAATCTGGAAGTTGCTTTGACAGGACCGAGGGCACGAAGCAGTGCCCACTGTTGGCTTTTGGGTTCAGCCATAGTCCATACAGCCGGATTAGGAAGCCTTGTGTGAGTGTGAGAGCCCAGGGTGGGGACCCATATCGGTACAGGCGCACTGTTGGGGACCCATATCGGTACAGGCGCACTGTTGGGTGTGTGAGGCAAGCTGGGTGAAGAAGTCCCTAGAAGTGGGTGCCCATGTTTGTTTTCTGTCTAGAATAACCCATGGGGATAGTGTGACTCCACCTTCTGGGGTCCCAGGGCAGGGGACCAGGGTCTTAGGCAGGTTTCCTGGGTTTTAGGACTTTGGTTTTGCCATCTGCAAAATGCAAGTGGAAACACCTCATGCAAGAATTCTCCACGGGAGGATCCGTGGGGGGCAGGGAGCAGCATGTGGCAGAGATGGACAGCTCCGGCACCAGAGAGGAAGATGGTAAAGTGGACCCTTGTGTGGAGGCTGCTCAGCCCTGCACGGAAATCCACAAACATTCCAAGAATGTGGTATTTAGAGCTTCATGTCTCTGCCCTGTGTCTCTAAAGCCTTCAATCTCAGCTCCAAGAGGCTGCTTTGAAAGAGAAAGGCAAACTAGCCCTTTCCACGGAACCCCTGTAGGAGTTTTTTACACTCCCAGAGGGTCTGTTTTACACAGGACTCATCAGGGCTTTGACAAAGTACATTCTCTTCCCCCCCAGGATGGTGGTAAGGGCCAATGGGAGCTTCCTCTGCGACCTTGAAACTCTCTGTCCTTCTAGATGCTTCTACAGCCTCCGGGTTCCATGGGAACCCCCAGGCCAATAAGGCCACTTTTATGACAATTATGAAAAATCACATAGATTTTTAAATAAGAATGAAGTCTTGTTAACAAGGACCCAGAAGCCAGCTTAAAAGGGGATCCCGTTGAGCAAATCTGGAACAAGTTTGAACACTAACATAATTTAATACAGAAAAAAAATTGTAAGTCATGAAAAACAGGAAGTTGTGGATCCTTACGAATGATATAGATAGATGATAGACACATGGGGGAGAAGGGTGGATATCTTAGTCAGCTTTCCATTGCTGTGACAAGATACCAGAGGAAAACAACTTAAAACAAGAAAAGATTTATTTTGGTTCATGGTTTCAGTGCATGGTTTTGGGTCCCATCATTGCAGGCCTGGTGGTGAGGTAGACCATCATGGCGGGGAACACATGGCACAAGAAGCTGCTCACCCCATGGCAGTCAGGAAGCAAAGGGAGAGGTAGAGGAGGGTGGGGTGTCCCAATAGCCTCTTTAAGGGTATACCCACAAGGATCTATTTCCTTCAATTAGGCCCACCTCCTAAAATTTTACCACTTCCCAGCAGTGCATTCAGCTATGAATGGATGAACCCATTGGCTCATCAATGAATGAATCCATTGGTGATGTCAGAGCCCTCAGGATGCAGTGACCTTCTAAAGTCCCTGTCTCTGAACACTGCTGCATTGGGTACCAAGTCCTCAACACATGAGCTGTTGGGGGATCCAAACCCCAACAGTTGGCATTCGCTAGTAGAATCCTAAGGGCTGACAGTAGTCTCTCACCATGCACAAAAATCAACTCAAAGTGGATCAAAGACTTAGGCACTAGAACAGAGACCCTGCGCCTAATAGAAGAAAAAATAGGCCCAAATCTTCACCACATTGGCCTAGGATCTGACTTCCTTACCAAAACTCCTAAAGCACAAGAAGTAAAATCAAGAATCAATAAATGGGAAGGATTTAAATTACAAAGCCTTTTCTCAGCAAATAAAACAATTAATAAAGTGAGGAGAGAGCCTACAGATTGGGAGATTATCTTTACCACCTGCACCTCCGATAAGGCATTAATCTCTAGAACATATAAAAAACTCAAAAAACTTAACACCAAAAAACAAATATCCCAAACAATAAATGGGCTAAGGAACTGAACAGACACTTCACAGAAGAAGAAATATAATTGCTCAACAAATATATGAAAAAGTGTTTAACATCTCTAGCAATTAGAGAAATGCAAATCAAAACTACTCTAAGATTTCATCTCACTCCTGTCAGAATGGCAATCATCAAGAATACAGGCAACAGTAAGTGTTGTTGAGGATGTAGTGAAAAAGGTACACTCATACACTGCTGGTGGGACTGCAAATTGGTGCAACCTATGGAAAGCAGTATGGAGATTGCTCAGAAAACTGGGAATGGAACCTCTGTTTGACCCAGCTATCCCTCTTCTCGTTCTATACTCAAAGGACTTAAAAACAGCATACTACAGGGACACAGCCACATCAATGTTTATAGAAGCACAATTCACAATAGCTAAACTGTGGAACCCACCTAGATGCCGTTCAATAGATGAATGGATAAAAAAAATGTGGTATATATACTCAATGGAGTATTTCTCAACTTTAAAGAAGAATAGAATTATGGCATTTTTCAGTCAATGGTTGGAGTTGGAGAATATCATGCTGAGTGAAATAAGACAATCCCACTAAACCAAAGACCAAATGTTTTCTTTAATATGTGGATGCTAATTCACTAAAAGGCAGGGTGGGGGGCACTAGGGAAAAATAGCATTACCTTAGATTAGGTAGAGGGAAGTGATGGGAGGGGAGGCGAGGGGATGTGGGGATAGGGAAGATAGTAGAATGAAACAGACATTATTACTGTAGTGCATATGGAACTGCAGGACCAATATGATTCTGCAACATGTATACTCAGAAAAATGAAATTATATCCCATTTATGTATATCAAATTGCATAAATGCATTCTACTGTCATGTGTAACTAATTACAACAAATAAAAAAATAAAAAAGAATCAGTGGAGTAGTGGAGTCCGAAAGCCATCATTGGGAACTATCTTGGTGAAAACTGGATCAGGTAAGAGTCATCCGTGAATTGGTAGAAATTTTGTTGAGGATCAGGATATTTGCCTCATCTGAAGCTGGATCCTCTCTGGCTGCTTATTATTTGCAAAGGAAGAAAAACACAAAACCAGAAAAGCAGAGACCTTGGGAATGTCTTGGCCAGGTGATCAGAATTACCATAACCCACGAGGGACAGATGACCTCCTGCATCCTGGAAGGACACCTATGCGACACCGGCAGCCATGAACAACCTGGTCTGTTCACAAGGTCCCCGCAAACACCCAGGAGGGACATTTGACTAAGAGAAAAGGAGATGTTTGGGGCCTGTACTCTTTTTAAAAAAACAGTCAGTGTCATAAAAGATTAAGAAAGAGAGCCAGGGCACCCCCATGCAATGCTTGACTCTAGTGGGATTCTGTGCTGGAGGGCGACCGCAGCACCACGGAAATTATTTGATTAACTGACAAAACTGGAATGCGGACAGAGGCAAATTTGGGAGGCTGATTGCTGCACCGTGGTTATGTCGAGAACATTGCTATTTAAAGGACCGTGACACATGTAACTCACCCTTCAATGGATCTTGCTCTAAGCACAGCCATGGAGAAGGAAGGAGTGAGAATTAATGGGGTAAAATGTCAGCAATAAGCAACTCTGGCAAAAGGTCCTGTGGGCATTTCTTTGGATATTTCTGCAACTTAATGGAGCTTTGAAAATTTCCCCAAGAAAAGACAAACAAAACAAAACAAAACAAAACAAAATAGCACAGCACCATCACTTTGGCATGCTGTATCAATTCTGACTGACACTGAGAAAAGATGGGCATCTAGTTGGCAAAATGACCAACTCTGCTGCTCTGCCCTCCCCACCCGGCTGCTCAGTGCCAGCTTCACCCCAGTGTCTGGTTGGGGGCTCGGGCAGGTTCTGCTGCTCTAAGTGCTTTGTCCTCCTGGCTTTTGCTTGTGTTTCAGGACACATTTTAGATCACCTCCTCCGTGAAGCCTCCCTGGACTGCTCTAGCTCACTGTAGATTCCCTAAATATATCAAGGCGGCTCCACATGTCCGTGTGTGGTAATCTTTGGTGATGCTTTTAAATATTTCCAGCTCTTCGCCTAAGGTGAGTATATTAGGACTGTATTTCTTGGCCCCTGGGGATTGGGGAAGTCATGGCAGAAGGGAGGTGCTGCTTGAGGGCTAAGCTCTCCTTTCCCTCTTCCATGGTGACTGGAGATTCCAGCAGGGGCTACTCCACCAGCCTGGGTCAGGAGGGCCAAGCCTGGACTTAGGACCGCTAGCTGACTGGGCTAGCGGGTGTGTAGGAGAAGTGGGCTCATGTTATTTTACACCCTGGCGGTTTTTCTCTTAGCATTAACCAATCTGCTCCCTATAGAGGTCTTTATATGTTATTCCCTCTACTTGGAAGGTCCCCCATCCTTCCACCTGGCAAATTGTTCTTATCTCCCAAGGCCCTTTTTGGGCATCACCTCCTTGCTAATGTCCTCTAGGGTTACGATCACCCTTCGAGGTGCTCCTTGTGTTTGGTCATTTGACACATCGTGTGTCTACGGTACACCAGGCATATGCAAGGTGCCATCCGTACTGCCATGAGCCTGCCATCCTGGGGCTTCGCTGGGGAACGGTGTGTGTTTGCAGCTACAGTCTCCTTCCCTTGGTGTAGGTGCCATGAGCCCTACATGTGATCTGATTGGCTGCTTCCAGGCTTCAGGAATGATATCATCTCTGCTCGGGCCTCCCCACCCCCCTTCACTTGCCGTCCCTCCCAGGCCAGGCAAGGGCCCCCACCCTGGGATGCAATTGAGAGGGATGGGGAAGCGGTAAGGATCTGCTCAAGTACAAGTGTGCCCCCTTCCCGCCGTCGCCCGCCACACTTGTGTGTACCATTTGCATGGTTTCACAACCTGTTTGTCTCCCTTCCTGGATCGAAAGCCCCAGAGAGAGGGTCCTGCTGTCGTCCTTGGTGTGAGCGAGGGCAGGGCGGAGGGGGGCTGGAGTGTGCTTGGGGTGCAGCAGGCATCTGCAGAGATCCTGCTCAGCTCGCGGGGGATTGGGAAGGAGGTTATCACGAATGCATTTCAACATCGTCATTTCTACTGATGCAGTGACCAGGGGACGCTGAGACCAAAGGCTTTCTATCCTCATGTGCTACTTTGGTGTCCTGGGCTGGTCCCTGGATGTGAAGAGTAGACTGGAGATGGTCTTGGGTCTGCTCCAGTTCTCTGGTCGCTCTCTGTTGGTCATTGGGCTGGTCTCTCCCCTTCTCTGGGCTTTGATGGGGATCTTAGCTTCTCTGTTCTTTCAAAGACAACTTGTGGGTTCGTTTGGGACAGAAAGACTCCAGAGAGACCCTCTGATGAACTGACTTTCTTTGCAATGGCAGAGACACAAAAGCTCTGACCTGGTCTGAGCCTGTGAACCCACTGTCCTGTGGCCTGAGCTCCTGGCTACATTTGTGGCATTTGGGGAGAGACTTGAGAGCACAGTTTCCAAAAGCCCTGCTTCCCAGTCCCAAGAGAAAAGCTGGCAGAGGAGGGCCGCGCCCCCTCGCCCGCCCCCTGCGTGGCCGCAACACTTCAGCAGGCTCTCTAATGAGCCTGCACCCCTCCCGGAGAAAGCTGGGGGCTTGTTTGCTTCTCCTGGGAGCCTGGCACTGAGCCCTCGATGCTGTCATTGTATTTGGGGACAGATTCCCTTCCCCCAGCGCCTTAAGTGGCTCACACCACTAGGCTGGGCAGCTTTGCCCAAACCGGGCTCTCACCCTGAAGCCTCCAGAGTGTGTCCCCATCCCTGAAACTGCTGACAGCAGCAGAAAGCAGTTCCACTGGTTGCATGTGAGCGTGCGCCTGGTCTGTCCAGAAAGTTCTCAGGCTGGGTTGGGGGAGCCGATGTGTAGATGGTTCATTCACGAGTTGTTGTTGGTTGGTGTTTCTCTTCCAAGGGAGGCGGGGGTGTGGTCACAAAATAAATCTTAGTTGTTGTTTTTTTTTTTTTCTCTTCTCCCCAAAGAAATCATTGTGTTGAAATGCAGGGAGAGCCTGAGCTGATGACATTTTTATGGGCCTGCTGCTAGTCAAGACTATAGCGTGGGCCTGGGCCATCCAGAGGGTTGGTGGATCCCCTGCTCTCTCCCCATTGCCGCCCCCCACCCCTTTCTCTCCCAGCAATACAACTTCAGTTCAATACTTGTCTAGAATTCTCAGTGGGGCTACCTAGGCGCAAGGGGGTGGGGGCGGGGGAGATGACATCATGTCCTTGTGATCTGATTGGCTGCTTCCAGGCTTCAGGAATGATATCATCTCTGCTCGGGCCTCCCCACCCCCCTTCACTTGCCGTCCCTCCCAGGCCAGGCAAGGGCCCCCACCCTGGGATGCCCCGTTGCCTTGGAGACCACAAGTTTTCCACCTCGTTGTCTGAAGGAATGGTAATTCATTATATGTGTGACATGGGGGTAGAGGGTGTGGGGAGGGAGACCCTGGCTGCAGGGTTGTGAGCGAAGGTTGTGGACAGGAAAATAATGAACAAACATGTGCCACGCACGAGAAGCCGTCAGAGATCATAGGGGTGGGGGAGGTCACGGTGGATGGCCCTTAGGACATGGAAAACTGAGGATGGAATTCTAAAAAAGAACAAGGAGTGACCAAAGTATTGTTCAAAGTAACCACCCCCTCTGGGACGGCTCATTGGGAAAATTTGGGAACAAGGATTGGGAGGTGGGAGCTGTGTGGCTCTTTGGAGGAGAGGCCACCCTCTCCCCATGCTCCTGTGGAGACCCCCTCCTGCCACAGCTTTTCTCAGGGTGCCAGTAGTTTCTGGAAACAATGAGCCAGATAAGGATCCCTCCACCTCCAAAACAGAGATTGCAGGTGTCTCCAGGATGGAGCACCAGTCACCCCCAACTCTGTAGTCTGTCCCATCAGACCAAGTCCAGAGGGAAGATTGTCCAGGGGTGGTTGTGCTGTGTTTCTGCGCCTGGTTGGTGTTCCAAGGACCCGCCAACTGACTGCACCCTCAGATGGTGTTCATGGGGCATATTTCAATCCTGACTCCAACTTCCCGGGGACAGTTTAGGGGCAGCAAGACAGTTTTGGTCTCACCCTGCCTCCTGTCCAGGCTCCTCGACTCTGTCTCTCCCTGAGACATGTGTCCTTAGGCAATCTTGTCTTTGTGCGGACATCACAGGAGGCACTTATGAAAGCCCAGATGGTCTATGTCCCTCACTCCACGTGAGACACAGTAAACTGAGATGCAGGAGGTGCTGCTGGCACTAGCAGTGCTAGGGGTACACTCTAAAATAACAGTAAAACATACAGCTGCTGAACACAGCCCAGCAACACAGTCACTTATTATCATCACCAAATATCACTACTGGACATGATTGCATTGCTATGCTCTGTTATGATGGACAGCCAGGTAGGTTTGCTTTTACCATCACTACAAACATGAGTGCTGCATTGCCTCGTGACTTGTGGTGGCTAGGATGTGACTAAGTGACAGGTGTTCTTCACCTCCATTATGATGTTGTGGGACAACATATATTCAGCTCATTATCAGCAGAAACACTGTGAGGGTACATGGTCTGCTTGTTTATGCAATCCACATTTACCCACTCACACACCCAGACACACGTGCATATACACATCGGGTCTGCACAAATGTGTACTTCTATACAGGTACACATACATCCATACCCATGTCTTTGTGTATGTGTGATTGCATTTTCCTAATTTTGTTCTAGAAATTTCCAAATGTTTTGCAGTGAGAAGTTATTACAAATATAATTTGGGGAAAAAAGCTATTTTTTTAAAAAATGGTCATTAGGCAAGATGTTCCAAAAGACAGATGAATGTAACTTCCAAGATGAGGTAATTGGATGTCTGTCAGCTCAGAGAAAACAAGGTACACTTGTCCCCAATGGGATGGTGACGTGAACACCTCTGCCATTCTGTGGCTTCTCTTCCCTTCTGCTTGGCCTAATTTCTTGGTTTGAAAGGGAAAGCAAATTTCTAAATAGTAGGAATGGAGGTGTTCTTGAGCAGCCTTCTGATCTACCATGTTCCCATTTGACTCGAAAAATGATTTTAACCCAATATATCTGAAGGTCACCACCTCAGAACCCAGGTGCCCAAAACCCAAGTCATAACTTCCCCGAATTATCTCTTACTACCCTCTAAAGTTCCTGTATCTACCCACATAACCACTGTTTTTATCCAACACAGAAAATTTGGAGTCATTTTTTATCAATCCCTGTGCTCTAAGAGACTCATTGAGAAGAGTCCATCTTTCCTTCCAGTTGGATCCCTCTGTTCATCCTTCACACCTTCCTACAGTCCACTTCCAAGCCATGTCCTTTGAATTCCAGCTAAAATGCCATGTCCCTCATTTCCTTGACCATTTCTGCTTTACTGGTAAAATCCAATCTGAATTCCAACAGAATGCATGCACCAAGGTGGACATCAATCCTCTTGTCCACCTTGTCTTGCAGTCTTATATTATTTGGGGGATTAGGGTTGGTTTCTCAACCGGACCACAGGACTTGATGAGGTCATATGGAAGAAGCTCAATATGACTTACTGGTTAAACAAGAGGAAACCACTTCCTCCCTTGACAAATATGCTGGCACTTCACTCTCTCTTGGTATGGGTATGCTCCCAAGAACCCGACCCAAATGACTACTATTTAACTTAACTTTTGTTGCTTGCATTCCTTAACAGTCTAATTCCTCATCTGTTCTTGTCCTTGAAGATACTGATTATTCTATCTTTTTGTTGTTGTTGGTGGTGTTAACTCTAGAATTTAATTATTTTCTTAATAAATATTGATTTATTTGGAAAGCAGGACAGTCTAACGTCTTAAGAGTGTTGCTTCTGGAGCCGGATTGCCTAGATCAGGAATCCAATATGGTAGCCACTGGGTCACATGCAGCCAAGTAATTCAAATACATTATAGTTAAACAAACTAGCCACTTTTCAAAGAATCAGTAGCCACATGTGGACAGTGGTTACCTATTGAAAAGTCCAGGTACAGAACATGTCTGCCTCTACAGAAGGACCTGATGGACAGAACAAGCCATATCTATATTCCAACATAGCCAATCACCATTGATGTGACCTTAAGAAGAGTATTTGATTTTGGAGGACAATTTCTTCATAGTCCCTATCTCCTTGAGTTGTTTGAGTCTTGAATAAGTCTCTAGAGAACAGTGTCTAAAACAGTCGCCACTCAATCATAGCTGTGGTGATCTACATTAGGCCTGCCTTGCACCTATAGGTCCATCTCCATCTCCGTGGACCCCTGTAGCATTTTTTTTTTAACTTTTTTGGTTACAACATTCTCAATGTCTCCTGCAGAGGATCCTCTTTTATTGACAGCATTATCTGAACAGAAAGTATCTATGGAGCCCACTTTCTTACTAACATCTAAATTACTTTACAAAACCATGAGCAGTCCTTATAAGTAAGCAGCTCTTTATGTGGGAACTGGAAGGGGCTGTGAGGTCAGGACGAGCCCTCAAGGCCTCTAGACTGGACCCCTAGTCTTGGTCCCCACCAGGCTAGGGGAAGCTCTTTTTCTCCCTTGGATCTGGGGCAGCAAGTGGAGGAGACACTAAAATGATGTCCAATCAGCCTGAGCATTCTTCACTGCTGAGCTAATGAGCCTGCGTGACTAAATGACCATTAGACGGAATGTTTGTGTGAACTGCAATAGAAAGGTTCCTGTCGACTTCCTGAAAAGGAAGATAATATATCTAAATAGCTTCCTGTCTCTTTGCTGCCAAGCAGCAGCAAAATAGATTCTCCAGTAGGGAAATATTTAGCACGTTGGGTGCACTCAGCCTCTCCCTGTTGGGAGGAGTGAAGCGGGCGGGGAAGGGAGCTGGCCACAGATGCCCCTGATATTTAGAGGCACATGTGGCAATTTCTTAGCTGGAGATTAGGAAGGCATGGGGGAAGGGGAAGGCGTGGGGGAAGGGCAAGGCATCAAGGAGCATGGGACAAAGTTGGGACAGCTTTTCAGGCTGCTTTGCTCACCTTGGCATGGTGTCATCGGGGCCCAGATCAGATTTTGCCTGGGTTCTTAGAAACCTCAGTTCGTGTCCTAGCAGGAAAGGGAAGAACAGACGGCTTCCTGCCTGCCGGATTGCTTCCAAGCCCCTGTGTGTGTCTCTTTGGAAGACTTTTCCATTGCTATTAAAAACATGTTTGGGGGCTTTACTTTAAATGGAAACTGCAATTTAACAGGCAAACCACAAGATGGAATCCAGAAAAGCCCCTCGTTCCATTTGCTGGGGCTGAGAATGGGCAGTGCCTGAGGTGGTCCTGTCTCAGAGCCCCACTTCCTGAGGTGTTGCAATGGGGTGAGGGGCGGGGGTAGGAGGAAGCACAGAGTGTGCCTGTCCACGCAGCCCTTCCTGGCTGTCCCTGGGACTAGCTCCTATAGGTGAAGCTAGCTGCCCAAGGCTCAGCTTTGGGGAAAATGCTCCAGCTAGGAGCGTGGTCTCTTAGCACCCCACCAAGTATTCTCTTCCCAACTCCCTGACCCCAGGCTACGCAAGCCCCTCAGCGACTCTTGTTGGGATCCAGACCAGAGATAGGGAAATATTTCTTTAAAGGCCAGAGTAGAGGGCGTTTGAGGTTTTGCAGGTCTAGAGGCAATATGGAGGCTCTGATAGAGGTACTTCCATAATCATTTAAAAGTGAAAAATAAGTTCAAAACAGGGAGCATCCGGGTTTGGCCTGCGGGCTGCAGTTTGCTGACCCCCGATGGAGGGTGCAGCATGAATAATTGTTGTCTCGTGGACAAGAAATGTCTATTTCTAGCACATAGAACTTACTGTGTGCTCAAGGCTGTCCTGGATGCTAGGGACAAAGATGAAAAACAAAGCAAAACAGAGCCAACCACAGGCTATCCTTTCTAATACTTCACTTTCTAACGAAATGACAGATTTAGGAAAAGATTGTTAGGATACGAGACCATAGGTAAGTGCAGGGGTGCAGATCTTCACAAGGATGAGGCTGAGGAGGGGCATCCAGCCCCGCTGTGGCATGCGCAGGGTGCGTACGTGTGCAACAGAGAGAAGTAGTGCCCTGTTATGGCCATTTCAAATCAAATTTCAGTTGATTAAAATAAAAGGGAATAATTCAGTGGCACTGATCACATTTTCAGTGTCAGTAGCTACTGTAGCGGAGAGAGAAGGGGAGAGACAGAGGAGGGGTGACGAGGGAGGAAGGAGGGCTTCCTGGTTTAGGGATTACCAATTCTTTAGGACCCATGGAGTGGAACAGGAATTACTGGCTGAGGCAAAGGCCCCAGCAAGGCAGGACCTCCCCGGCCAAGGGGTGCAGAGGCAAAGGGATGGTGGTGGGAACAGCCTGGGACTCTGGGAGTGAGCAATGCAGGCCAGGGAGGAGCTGGTAGAGACTGGTGGGCGGCTGGACTGCAGAGTGGGCCCTGTCAGCCCAAGTTCATTCTTGTCTGGTCTAAGAGGTCACTGGGGGACTCGGGATCCATTACCAGAACCCAGAGGCACTGCAGAAAAGAAACCGAGGCTCAGTTTGGTGATGCCCAAGGCCACATGAAGAGAAGACGGGCCCCATTCAAATCAAGGCCATTGTGTTCCTCACAAATGTCACAGAGCTATGCAGACCCATTCCTGTTCTCCCGGTGGCTCTCGGCCCAGAGGGTTCTGTCAGAAGCTGTGGCTCTCCAAGCCACAAGCTCTATGTGGCTGTTTCAATTTTGATTAATCAAAATGAAATAACATTTAACCTCGAGTTGCATGGACCACATTTTGAGTGCCTGGTGGCCACATGTGGCTAGTGGCTACCACACTGGACAGCACAGGTGGGGGACAGTCCTGTCGCCAACCCAAGTCCTGCGGGCCAGCTCGGGCCTTGAGCAGACTCCCCTGGAGAGCAGGCAGGCCAGTGCTCTTCGCCTGGCTCCGGGAAGCCGTGAGATATGAAAAACAAAAAAGGAAAGAAAAGAAAAGAAAACTCAGCTCTTCTTTACAAACAGGCTGTCTCCGCGATGTGGGAATGTGTCCCCGCCTCTCGGTGGAGTGAGCAAGAGAGGGAAGAAACAAAGTGGCCCGAGGTGGGGACCTCATGTTTTCCCCAACATCACTAAGCAACCGCGTCCTGAAATCTCCAGAGCCAGCCACAGGACTTTGTTTACCAGGAAGAAAACACTTGAAAAGGAGAATATTTGGCGGAAATGCGCTTGGGATTAACAGGTCCCCCCTCCCTCTATTTTTTTTTTCTTTCTTTTAAAGCTGTTTTGTTTTTCTTCTGGGTTGTTCAAGGTACTGACCTAGCGCTCGGGCCCCTTTGCCAAGAAACTCTTTCCCTGCCTAATTAGCCTGTGGTATTGTTCGTGGTTCTGGGAAGGGAGGGAGGGGCGGGAGGAGGGCAGGGCTGGGCAGGACCAATGGGAACCGCAATTAGCTGGAGGGGGTGAGGGGGGCTGGGGCTGGTCATTAGAAGCGGAGGTCTTGAAAATCCCTCTGTAATTAATTTTCTCCTGCATTAATTAGAGCAATGTTGGAACTGGTAGAGGAGGGATTGGGCTGCTTTTCAGGGCGTCTTAAGGGGAAGATGGTAATCTGCTGCAGAATTGGGCCGAGGACCTGGCCCAGGTTGTCGGGACCGCGTGGTAGGAGAATGCAGTTTAAATCAGAGGGTCCAGGGAGACCTGGGTTTGACTTGAACTTGGGCTGGGTCATGGTACACAGCTCTGGAGAGAGCTGGAGTGTCTGTGTTCAGCTGTGTGAGCATGCGTGTTCCCGTGTGCACACATCACCATTGCTCCACACAGGAAAAGTTGGAAGCACGCTCTCTGAGGAACTCCATGTTGCTTCTTTCTTGCTGTCACTTAACTACAGATCAGAGCATCCCTGGCTTGTGTCCCTTGCATGGTTCCATTTTCTCCTGGAGAGAGATGATCATTTCCCTGTGCTTTTTCTCGTCATGAAGCATCGTTCATGTGACGAGTGAGCAGGCAATCCTGTGGGAAAGAGCCCTTTGAAGATCCTAATAGAAGCTTCTGGAATCTACCAGCCCACAGATTTTTCTATTCTGAGTCCCAGTGTGTTGACAATGGTGCCTAGAAGCTGAACGTCAGCAGGCTTCTAGAACGCGATGCCAATTCCTCAGGCCTGTTAGCCATTTTTATGGAGCTTTGACAGAAGCCCAGCTTCTTTTAGGTTATAGTCCCATATGGATTTTATTAATTTGACCAATGGTTGAGCAGCTCTGTTTTGGTAGCTGGTGGGCCACATCCAATAAACAGCAGTCTTGTGTCTTCCAGCCTGTCCCTAGGGTCAACACCTACTATTTATTAGCTGGATGGAGTTCTCTCCAAAGAGGGAGGATCGGCCTGTTGAAGTTTGCTACTATTTTGGAAGGAGTCAAACCAGAGAATCAGAGACAGGGAATTAAGTGTTAGGCTCCAAAGAAGGCATCCTCTTCTGTTCTCTGACTGGTAACTAAGATGAGCAGATCTCTGGTAGGAAGAGGAAACATGGGATGGATGGCCTTGTGGTTAGTAGAATAGAAGCGGGTGGCCTCAGAAGGGGTGACCAGTTCACATTGGGGAAGTTCTTTGAGTCCAGCTCTTCTGCTGCAGGCTGAGTCCAAGCAACCGGAAGACTAAATCAGGAACAGGGAAGCGGAGCCTCTGCACCAGAGGCCCAGCCCAGACCGCTCACCTGTGCCTGGAACTGGCCTCTTCCTGCCTTTGGGGCCCAGGGCTCTTTGGTAGGACAGAGACGGAGGGTGGCCTCCCAGCTCCCTGCCTTGTAACCTTTGACCTGTTCTACTTTGGTCACATGACTTACCTCCCTGGAGGGAGGGATCAGAGGAGAGAGGACAACAAAAGAACTGAGAAGAGAGTGGGTGCAGGTTCTGGGCAGGAAGTGGGGCTGGGAGCGCAGGCGATAAGAGCAAGAAGGAGTCTCCTGGAGTTCTGGAAGCCATCAGCGCCCCAGGAAGCTGCCGGTGCCCTCTCTCTTCCCTGGCCCACCCCGAGTGCATTCTCCACAGCAGCTGTTTCAACTCTCCTCCTCCCTCCTCAGGCTCCCAAGTCCACCCCCACCATTCACAGAGGATGACTTCACCTCCCGTTCTCCCGAGAGAGGACCCAGCCACGGTCTATGCTGACTCCAAGCGGCCTGCGAGTCTATGCCGCGGGAAGATGTGGGTTTCAAGCCATGCTCCTCCGCTCTTGGATAGCTGTGTGTGGACAGGGTACTTGGCCTCTCTTAGGCTCAGGTTCCTCCCATGTAGAATGGGGTGGTTGAGAGTCTTAACTGGACTGCACGGCTGCGGCCACACCCCATCACCACCCCCATCACCATGCTCCTCCCTCCCTCCCTCACCCTCCCTCATGGATCTCACCTCCGGCTTCTTCTATCTTGTTGCACATGGCGATCTCTGGCCTCTTCCCTTGGTGTTCCAACACCCCCAGGTCCTGCTGAACTTCCCCAGGGCTTCCTTTTTCTTGATTATTCCCTGGAACCGCAGTCTCATCCCTTTCCTTCCTTCCACTAACGACTTATCTCAAGAGCCGTCTATGTTGGCTGACACCACTTCCTTCCCTCCCACTCACCCCTAGCCCACTGCAATTTGCCTTCTGTCCCCACGGCATTGGGAGTGGAACTTTCAAAGATCTTTCTAATTGGCTCTCGTAACCTCCGCAGTCTTTTGGGAGCCTCTGGCTCTGTTGAACCCTCAGTCATCCGCTGCCCTCTTCTCCCAAGGCCTTTATGATTCTTCTGTTCCTGGTGCCTCTCTTCTCCTGCACATGACTGGGTCTCATCTGTGGGCCCCATTTCCTCTTGCGTCCCCTCTCCCTGGGTGGTCTCGAAACTCACCCTCTCTAGCCTCGATCTTCCCCAGGAGCTGGCCAGGTCCACACCTCCACCTTTCACTTCTGCTCTGCTCCAATTCCCACTCCCAGCTCCTTGTTCTTCACAAACATCCTGCTTGTCCCTTAGACTCCATATAACTCACACTCAACCATCGTCATCTGTGGGTGACTTATTTCTTTCTCCTTCTCCTGTCCATCAATCATTAGGACTCACTGAATCTAGCTTCCAAGTGGTGTTTTGGTCTATGATTTCCTTTCATTCCCCTTCATTCTCTGCCTTTGGGGACCCTCATTTCCTGCGTGGATAGTGGATGTGGCCTTTGAGATGTCTCTTTGGGCCCAGCCTCTTTTTGCCCCAGTTTCTATTTCCCATGGGACAGCATTGTCATCTAAAATTTAGGATGGCCATTCAATTTAATTGTTTAGATGGAAACACTCTGGTGAGCACACGGGGTTTTATAGATAATTATGCCATGGGAATGGCCTGTGCATTCGCCCTGTTAAAATGACGTTGTGATGAGGTCATGCCCTAGATGGAGGACCTCATGGTCCTCATTAGAACGTGCAGCCTCAGCACAGTGTCCGTCCTGGGCTCCCTGTGCACCTGACTGACATGTCTTCATTTCTTGAAATCCTTTATTCCTTGGCACTCCAGCCTGTGCCCTTGCAGGTCCCCTGTCTTCTGGTTTGAATTTGGTCTGCTTCCCGAGGCTTCCTGTGTTGGACAGGCTTGGTTCTGACTGTGCCAATGTGGGAGGTGAAGGGACCTTTGAGAGGTGGAAGGTCCTTGGGTCACTGGGGGCATGTCCTCCAGAAGGAACGCCCATCTCTTGGAGTGAGTTCTCGGAAGAGTGAGTTGTTACAAACCTGAGCCTGGTCTCTGAGTCCCATCTGACTTCCTGCCTGGTGATGTGCCGCTTCTGCCCATGCACTCTTACCACCATGGGGTGCTCTCTGCTGTCCTTGCCAGAGCCCAACCAGCTTGTTGCCCAAACTGGAGCTTTGAACCTTCAGAACCGTGGGCTAAAAAGGCTCCTTTCTTCATAAGCAGCCTGCCTCAGGGATTTCATTATAGTCATGAAAACTGACCGACACAACCGCAAGTCCCATCTTTGTCTTTCAAGACTCAACTCCAATGCCACCACCTCCTTGCCACTTCCCTAGTACTTGTCAGAATGAATTTCTCCTTCTTCTTTTTTCTGGTGGCACATTGCCTGACCCTTCTCAGCATGCCCAATGTCTCGAGTTATCTGTGTGCATTAATGTTTCCTGAAGATTCAGCACTGGTGGGGGCTTGGGGGACAGAGCTAGAAGACAACCTTCTCTGCATCTCTCAGAGCTGTTAGTGCATCTCTCAGAGCTGTTAGTGCTATTCCTTGCTTAGAGAAGTGACAAGGAACCAACCGTTCTGAGCCCACCTCTGTGTGCCAGGAGACCATGTGCTCCTACTTTGCCATCTGCATGGGAGACAATTGTACACCTGCCCCCTCCACGCTGTTCTTTTTCTCCCTTAAATAGAAGAAATTTAAACCTGGAGAGATTAAGGCATTCGCACAGCTGGGAAGTAGAGAACTACCTTTCAAACTGAGGTCCTTCTTCTGCAGAGAAAACACCTAAAAAGTGGGCTGGGTGAATGTCAAATCATATGGGGTCTTTCCATGCATCATGACCCTCCCAATATTTGATAACTAAGATGTAATATACAGAGGGCATGAGATGGTGCCACTCACAGTGGGTTGTGGAACACACCTTTCCTCCAAGAAAACAACCACCAAACATTTCTACCTGGAGGAAATCAGAGTCAGACTCACCAAGTCCCAAATTTTCAGTTCTTCAAACATGCAAGTCTGTGTCACTGAAAGTGTCTCAGGTGCATCAAAATAGATTGGAAATTAAAAGCTAGAGGATACGTGTATTACCATATTAATTAGTCTTATTTTCATCGTATTCTGTTATATAATTTTGTTCTATAATTACATACATATTAGATACTATATTTAAATTTTTATAAATGCTCCACATCTGGGACAATGGGACAAAGTGGATTAGCATCGGTGTTGAACAGGAAAGCAGGTCACAGACAGGCAGCCCAATGGCCATTCCAGGTGGAGATGGCCCTTGACCGTACATGTTTTCTCTCTCATTTACGGTGTGAGAGGGATTTTATGAGCAAAACTGCTCATTGGAGCTTTGAATCTTTTCAGTGTAGCATCTTGTTCTCTGCTCCTTCTTGTCGTTGCTAACTACCAGAGCTGGGGAGTTCCTAGGGAAAGTTCGTGTTCCTCTCTCTTGGATACAAAGGAGAACATAGTCCAAGAAATAAAAACCAGGAGCCTGAGGAGGACTTGGGGAGGATCCCTGGATTGCCGGCTTTTCTTGTCACATGGACCGTTTTCAATCTGTGGTTTTCAGCTTCTCATCTGATTTGGTTGTAGGGAGAAGGGACAAGGAAGGAGAGGCCCTGGGAATGCCACCAACATCTTGTAACCCCTTGCCCGTCACCTGAAATGCAGAGGGCTCTGCAATGTCATTTCTGCCTCTTGAACAAGTGTGCAACGTCTAGACAAAGAGTCAGTATTGGAAATGCACAAAAGGAGTTGGGACAGGGAAGGAGAGGTGGCGTGGGAGGAAGACTCCCAACACCTGGGGGTGACCCCTGTATGCAGCAGGGCAAGTGGTGTAGGACTTTGATCCTCAGAAGAGACATTTCAGAGCTTCTTGTACTAAGTATATTCACGTCTGTGTTTAAATAAGCTGTGTGTATCACACGCCTTTTCTGAGCATTCTCTTGTCCCTCTATGAAATTCAGCCCCCTAAAGCACATCTTATGCACCCTTTAGGTGTTGCCAGGGGTGCAGAAAACTTAGAGTTGTTCTCCTGTCTCCTCCTTACTTCCTCCAGTGTACAGTGGCAAGAGGAGGAATGGACAAGGGGTCTGAGGATCTGGAAACTGGTGCAGCCAAGGGTCGGTGAGGGAAGAGCCCAAGCTAAACTGCCCTCGTGCTGAGCTCTGTCACCATTGCTGAGCTGTCTGCTTCCATCACCCCCACGCACAAGCTGCATGAGGGCTGAGGTGAGGGGCGACAGAACAGCCCCCCGGGAAGGAGTGTGCGCATGACTGAGAGCAGGAACAGCAAGACCCCCGGGGAGCACTCAGGCTGCCTGTTTCCACATGATGGTCTCGGCTTCTGGCACACCAGGGAGATGGGGACAGTGCTAGAAGGATTCTCCCAACATTTCCAGAAAGTCTCCCTAATTATATTTGCTTGGGATTATAGATTTGGGGGCTGAGAGTGATTAAAATCATCTCAGCCATGTTATCAGCCCACAAAGGCTATGTATGGTTAAAACTGACTTCCTGCCTGTTTTTGTTTTTAAAAAGGTGGTTTTATTAGAACATAGTCTTGCCCATTTGTTGGCTTATTATCCTCTATGGCTGCCATTGCACTAAAACAATAGAACTGAGTGGTTGTGATAAAGATTGTGTAGCCCAAATAGCATAAGATATTCACTGTCTGGCCACCCCCAGAAAACCCCACAACCCCTGATAATCAGTGGTCTAAATATGGGCAATATGCTCAGGCAGGACAGGGATCATGGTGCTGAACTACCAGAAAAATACATAAAGCCATATGAGTCCTTAAACAGTTTTTTATTATGAAATTATAAAGTAGAAAACAAAAAACTACTCATAATTCTGTTGCCCTCTAATAGAAATGTTAATATTTTGCTATGTTTGCATTTAGGTTTTTCTAGACACATACAATTGTAAGTCTATGCATTTATATAATTAAAATCCTGCTGTGTTCGGTTTTGGATCTTGTATATGTGGGATTCACATTCTATAGTGACCACTTTGCATGTCCTCAGATAGTCCTTGTTCCCATGACTTTGAATGACCTTCTAAACTGGATCACGACCACATTTGACTTCTAGGTAGTTTTTCGTTGTTCATATTTTGAAATATTGCATGCTATAACCGAAGCCAGTGAACAGAAATCTGTGACTGATTCTTTGATTGTTTTCTTGACATGGATTCCCAGAATTGGAGCAACTGGGTCAGAGGGGAAGGAGGATTTTCAGGGTCTTGATAACATATTGCCAAATTGCTTTCCAGAAAGATTGTACCAATTTCTGCTCCCACCAGCAATGTACGAAATTGCCACCTTGCTCCACTCTCACCAACCCTGAGCACTATCATTTTAAAAAGTTACCAAATTGATAGGCAGAAATTGTATTTTGTTGTTTTGATTTGAATTTCTTTGATTACTGGTGAGGTTAAGCTTTTTTTTTCATATGTTAAACACTTCTTCGTATGTTTATGGCCAAAGGGAATCTTAATAATGGTCTTCAAGTGTGCAAAGGGGTTATTTAGTAGATTGAGACCAGCTGTTCTCAAGAAGAAAATGGAAATGTTTAAATTTCATCAAGAAAGCAAATGCCCAAAGGCTCTTCACGAAGGATGAGCCCACGAGTGGTCAGACTCTGTTGAGCACCTTGATCTGCCCAGGATCTCTCTACTCAGTGAGCACGGAGACCCATGAAA
The DNA here is from genome assembly GCF_048772815.1 of Callospermophilus lateralis. NCBI lineage: Eukaryota > Metazoa > Chordata > Mammalia > Rodentia > Sciuridae > Callospermophilus > Callospermophilus lateralis. The sequence goes on from NC_135315.1 coordinate 8,313,459, forward strand.
AAGAACTGCAAATTGCTGGGTGCTAGAAACCCTTCCCGAGTTAATGTATGTTTGCATTTAAATGCTTACAAAAGCCCCATAAGAAACGTGGGGCCTAGAGGAATTTATTATTAATCATTCCATGTGGACTTGAAATCCTTACCCTAAGATCCTACTTGCATAACTACCCCGCTGTACTGCCTCAGAGAGTGCATCAAGCAAACTTTTTTTGGCTTAAAGTTCTTGCAAATTCTTCATACACAAAATAAAGAAAGTGTGAACCTAATCTCTCATAAGCCCTCAGCAAGGCGTCTTCTCTCAGGACAAATCACAACAGAGCTATTTGCTGCCTAAACCTTCCAATGCCTCCGCCCATTTCTTCAACTTGACCAGCACCGATCAGCAGAGGCTTTGCAGATTCTCCCCTTTGCCTCTGCACTGCTTCCCCCAGTCCATCTGCTCCTAATTCCTTAGATGTACCAGAACCCCCTCTAACCTCAGAAGTTTTGCACAAGTTCTTCCCTTTGCAGGAATTGCCCCTCGCCACCAGCCTATAGCAGCCACGACCTGCGTGGGTGTGCACTGTTCTCTTGATATACAGCTTGTACTTTTTCCTTTATAGAAATAACACACGATTATCTAATGAACACCTACACCTTCCACTAGATTAATGTGGGAAGAAATGGTGCAGAGTTATCACCATGTTATCTGCAGAGCTTAATAGAGGGGTGGGAGAGGCATGGGGCAAATATGTCTTGACCAAATGAGGGAATGAATATGGACTCCCTGCAGCACTCCCTCGGACCCTGCATGCTCTCAGCATTAGTTTCAGCCTTGTCCTGGTTTCCCCTCCGCCCAGGAACAGCTTTCCCAGCCGCATTAGCCTGTGCAACAGTCAGCTTGTTTGGGAGTTCCTGGAAGGTCAGAACTGCCTCTCATTTCCTCAGCACCTAGCAAGGGATCACGTACATGACCACTGCCCAGCACTATCAGTGAGTGGACTTGTTTGAGCATATGGCAGCCTCAGCCCTACCTGTTTTTGCAGACCCATGCAAAGGAGAGTGGTTCTTGTGCATGTCCGTCATGCCACTCAATGGCTTAGGCTGAGATCCGCAAAAGAACCTCAGGATCCAAGCCCTGTGCCCTTCTATTGAAGAGAGGCCCCAACTGGTTGTCTAATGCTGGAGGTCTTCTAGAACCTATCCCAGCCCATAAGCATAGCACTGGTCCCTTGGTTCACTGCAAGGCCAGCAGCTAGCCAATGCAGAGGACCATTTCAGTGGTACAATGCAGGTGGTAGTTGGCCACCATTTGCTCTTATGATCAGGCTTAAGCTGAACCTGGCAGGAACTTTCAGTTTGTTTTATTCAGTGATATCCCAAGCACTGTGAACAATGCCAGGCACATAGTAGGTTCTCAAAACGATGGATGAGTAAGTCTTTCTGGGCCTTGGAAGCTTGTGGAGGGAGGGAAAACATGAGGAGGAAGACATTGCCTGGGCTGTTGGTGTTCCCTAACAGAGCTCAAGAGGTCGCTTTGCCCAGAGGGCAGAGTTGGGTAGACTCTTCCATCAGCTGGTCACCCTCTCCTCCAGTTCTCCCAGCCTCATTTCTATTGAAGGTCCTCAAGCATTTTAGGATGAACCCTCTAATTAGATGGCTTTCCTTCTTGGACAGCTGTCAGAGCCACACTAGGCTATTGGTGAGATTGGAGAAGGAAGCAAACCTGGTGTTTTGGCGTGTGGTTCTCTGGGCTCCTTCTGCACAATCCCTCCAAGTGTGTCTGATCACAGTGTGCTCATTCCCTGCAGAATGGCTGCGATGGTATCTGGTCAACACGTAATGTGTGGGGGCCTTTGCATGTCTTGCTGGTGTTCATTTGCTTTCATCTGCAACTTACCCATCTCTTCATCCACCCATACACCTGCAAATCCATCCACTCACTCAACTAAAGGGATCTGAGATCCCATTAAATTCTCAGCCTCTTTCTGGGTGAAGGGTCATACGAAACTGTATGAGACTTCTATGGGGCATTTCAGGTTTCTCTGTGTGCAAGAGGCAGCGCTGGACGTGGTTTAGAGCAGAGTGCTGGGGTCAGACAAGTCCGGGTTGGAGTCTGGATCTTCCACCTGCTGTGTGACCTTGCAGCTTAGAGGGGTAAAGAGTCAATTACAAAGTGGGCTGTGGAGAAGCTCAAAGAAAGTGCTCAGTACACTTGACTGTGTTCTTACTCACAGAGCTCTAGGTGTGGGAGAGCAGGAACCCAAACCGTACCATGTGATTCTAAGTCCAGCCCTGCCTCTAAGAGGAAGCTGGTCTTTGCAACTCTGCAAGGGAGACATGGATCACCACCTCAACATGGAAGATGGAGAAACTGAAGTTCAGAGGTAAATGGCAATGAAGCCAGTGGCATGTCAACTGAGGTCTCCTGATTTCCAGTGCAGTGCTCTTGGGATGGGATCTGGCAGTGGACACTGGCCACTCTGCATGGAAAATCCTGGGATGTGTTTTGACCAGCACACTCACTTCTGCAGGTCCATTAGGGCAATTTTTGACCACATTCTGAGCACCTGTGGGCATTGGGGACTCAGAGAACTCTAAGGTACAAGGGGGATAGACATCAGATTCTGGCTACTTTAAGCATTTCCCTCTATATGGGGAAACAGGCTCAGAGAGAACAAGCCACCTGCTCAAGGTCATCTCAAGGATTATACCAGAAGCCAGGTGGTCTCTCTTTGATCAGAATCATCAAGCAAACCCCAAGGATCTCAGGCTGATACTAACTGCTGCCTCTTGTTCAAGAGCAAATGTGCAGCTTTCTCCAAAGGCTCCTGGGAGCTAAGTTCATGGCTTTCTAGAGAGGGCCTGTCTTTCCTTCAGGTGAACCTGGGTTCATCCGCATGGCCAAAGGTCACATTTTCCTCCTGAGTGACATCTCTCTCATGTGCCACTTGGCCTTCACAGTGGCTGAAAAGACAGGTCCTAGGAAAACCTAGAACATCTATGCTTCTGTGTGTTGTATGTCTCTACAAGGAGGGAGCAACTGGGCCACCTGGGAGTAAGGAGTGTGCATGCTCTTCTCAACTAGCATTTGTTCAATTGCAAGCAAGACAAGAGATAAACTTGCACTACATTTTCAAAAAAAAATCTTTTACGTGATTTAAGAACTCCCACAACTCCTTCGGGCACAGCTTGATCCAGAGACTTAAATCCTGTCTACTCATTTAGACGACTTTCTTTCCCTCCCTCCCTAGCGTCCACGCTTATGAGGTTCCTCTCAGCTTCCTGTCCATGTTGGAGGATGATATACAGCTTTTACCTGTACAGGTGGCACCTTGTGGCAACTTCTAGCCAATAAAATGTGAGTGGAAGTCCCGTGTGCTGTATCTCACTTCCCTCCCTCAAGGACTCTGACATCCATGTGTGTGGGAAGATTCCTGAACCTCATGATACAAAAAAGAAGGCCGTTGCCCTGGTGAGTCGTCCAATCTGCATTAGAATCTATGTATGGGAGAAATAAGCCTCTACTGGGCTAGCTCCTGATAGCCTGTGCTCTCTAGCTACCTCGGCCTAGCATGGCCTCTGTGACTTGGGCACCATCTCTGGGTTCTGCTGTTCTTGAGATTGACTTAGCTCTCAGGAAACTCTTTCTCCAGGCTTGTGGGCTCACAGCCCCAGGACCAACAGAAAGAGTCCCCTCTACTCTGGTTGCCCAAGCCGCAGCCCATGTGGGCGCCAGTCCTGGAAGCCTGGGGGATGTGCCCCTAGGACTGGACAGAGACTGCTCTCATGCCTCCCCAGCAAGACTGGGATTGATGTGATGTCCTTCAGAGAAAACTGAGGACACTGGTATCAGAAGAAGGCGAACACCCAGCCAAGATGTCCACTGCCCACAGGTTGGTTAGTTCCACCGAGTCGCCATGGGTGAGGCTGGCCTTGCCGTTGAACTCAGGCTCTGAAACCCCCGGCGCCCATGGGTCCCATCCTCTGACTGTAGGTATCACGGGTATTACCTTGAGCAAGTAGGTTAAAAGCACTGAGTCTCTCCTGTGAGTGGGAATGACAATAGCACCCTTGTCCTCATGTTTTGGGGTAAACCAGGGGGTAGGGGAGTTGAGATTCCTGGCCGTGCCTGGGGCAGGGCACCCTGGAGGAGCTCAGGAAGTGTTGGCTGGCTCTTGAGGACACAGGTGCGTGGCGAGGGAAGCTCTGTGGTGCTTCTTCTGAATTCCAGGAAGCCATCTCTGATTATCACCGTCGTTGCCTTCCTTGAACAGGGAAGTATTCTAGAACAGATCCTTCCTTGTGGACCTGCCAGCCCAGGGGAGTGCAGGAGTTGGAGGGGTTTTCGGTTCTGTCTTCCTTCTTCTCCAATCCCGTCTTTTGCTGTAAATCTCATTGCAAATCAAGATTATGCAACTCAAGGGGCCACTCTTTTAGGGTTTTTATTTACCAGCAGGAAAATGAGACACAGACCATTTCCTGTCTCAGGGGGCTCATGGTGTCTGGTGTAAAAATGGAGGATCTGGGGAGTCCCCAGGGTGACTGGGAATGGTGATTTGCTTTTGAAGTCGCAGGCATAGCCAGAAGGTGCTGGTGCTGACTGGGCATTCGTAGGCTCCCTGCCACCTGGTGTGGGGAATGCCAACCCGTGTGCATTCCGAGGGTCTCTCTGCAAACACATTCATAGCTGGGCCTCAGGTACCCACCGCCTTCCCTCTCGCAGCCACATTCCCCACACCATTCCACTTCTCTGCATTGTCCTGCCGTGGAATCAGAGGCTGCTCCCTTCCAGAGCAGTGATCAGAGAGCCTGCTTGGCTGGACCAAGGCGAGGGAGGCTGCTTCTTCCAAGAACACCAGGTGTTTATTATGGAGCAGGCACGGTGCTTGGGAGGTTTTATCTTGAATCCTTGCTAAATTTCTGTGAGGAGGGCATGATCAGCATCTCCATCCTATTGCTAGGCAAGGAAACAGGGGCAGAGAGAACTTCAAGAGAGATCCTGAAGCTAGCAAACAGTGAGCCAGGGTTCTAGTTGAGGCTATGGGAGTCTGGAGCCCCTACGTGTAATCCCTAAGCTCTGTCCCCACTTTGTTTAGTCTCTTGTGCACACGGCAGGTCGATCTTGAGAGTCCTTGAGGGGCTTGTGCAAGGGTTGCTGGGAGTCCAGCCACAGTGGACCCTTATAGCATCTCCTCCTCCCCCTGTCCCCGGGCTCAGGGGCAAGCCTTGTGCAGACCTGCACTCTCTAGGACATCGCAGCCACCTGGGTCTGTTTCTCTCCCTCCTTTCTTTCCTATGTCACTATTATCATCACTGTCAAATGCCCTCTTTTGAACACCTTTCTTAACCTGCTGCTATATGCCCTGGGCTGGGAGGACCTGGTTGAGCTGTGGCCCTGGCTGGTGTGCTCTCTGTGTCCCCTGGGTCAGGGGCTGGACCACTTCCCCAGAGTTCCAGCTTTCATGTGCTTAAGATCCCAACAGTCTGATAAAAATGCAGCTTCTGTCCCGGCTGGGGGCCTGGCATAGAGTCTCCATCTCTGTTGTGCTCTCAGGTGAGGTCAATGCTGCTGGTCCCCAGGGTAGAGGTGGAGTAGCAGTGCCCTGGGACTGCTTTCTCTCATCCTATCTGACAAGCCTCTTGGAAAAGATTCTACCACTGCTCCATAGCAGTCCAGGTGCCTGGAGACCCTCCCGACCTAAATAGACCATTCTAAGGGGTAACCCAAACATGCTTGTGGTGCAGACTGAGAGGTAGAGAGACCCGAGTTCCATCTTATTCTCCAGTTAAACAGGTGTCCTTTGGAGCCAGTGATTCTCACGGTGTCATGTTAGACCAGCAACATCAGCAGCAACTGGGGGCTTGTTGGAAATGCAGATTGTCTGACACCCCCGCCCCGGGACCCACTGAGTCCCATCTTCTGCAGATGGCCCGGGGATCTCGGCTTAACAGGCCGTGGGTGTGTGGGGATCCCTGCTTGGGCAGGTCTTCAACAGAGTGGGTCTCAGATCTGGTGGCAAGAGGAGCACCTGGAGAGCACTTAGGAAACAGACCAGTTCCATCAGGGTCTCTGAAGCCTGGAGCCGGGGCAACCAAATTAATAAGAACCTATTTGGGTTGTTTTGGCTCTTCAGGACATTTCACTGTGCACCCTGTTTGGGAGTCACCGGCTTCACCTCCCGATATTATTTGGCCACATCTGGTTGGATCTACTCACCCCCAATGCCAGTGCAGTAGTAGTGAGGATGTGGGGGTTGGCCACAAGAAGCACCTGCTAGGAGGGACAGCCAGGGAGGACCCCCACCTCCAATTAGCTGGAGAGTGGCTGGGCTTTAAAGAGGCCACTGACTATGGAAGTAAAGATGAAGAGGAAAGAAATGGAGAAAGAGGAACAAGACCCAGGAGGCAGGATGCCCCAGAGACCTGTGCTCTCCACCACTGGCCCACAGAGACAGGGAGAGCGACACCTCTCTCCAGGTCCCCCTGGGGTGAAGAAGAACCCGATGCAATGATTTTAAGGCATCTCAAGAATAAACGGAGAAAGATCACCTTTCTGGCCCTCGACCACCTACCAAGAACCCATCCTCTGCTCGGCTACTGTTGCTTTTTTGCTGAGCGCAGGAGCTCCCAGGCCCTGGCCCTCGGCTTGCTCCCTGGTTCCTGACTGTGTCTGGAGGAGCTGCCCGTATCCTGTGCTGCGCCTCTTCCTCAGCGGCCTGCTCAAGCTGCACAAGGGCCAGGTTGGGCTCTGCTCTCTTCTTTCCCCATCTTCCCCACCCCGTGGACATGATGATCAGGGTAACAGAACCCCCGTAGCTCTCCCTCCTCTCCCGGCCTTTCCCTCTGTCACTCAATAGGAGCTTTGTCTTTGCAAGGAGTGTACCTGAGCCCCATCCGGGCCTGGCGATTGTTGTTTGCCGGCTCCTGTGCCATTCAGATCCTGACTGTGTTAGGGATCTTGTAATTTAAACTTCAACCTGCACATTAGAAATTCTAGAAAACGGTCTAATCGCATTGAAAGTACCAGGAAACAGACAAACCCCTTCTCTCCCATCCCCCTTCCTCCGCTGGTCCCTACCCTCTTCGGTTGGTCCTTCTGAGATCTGGGTTTCAAACTCTGTGCTGGGAAGTTACTCATCCTAAGTAAGTGTGAGGGTCCGCTCACGCCTGTTTCCAGGGCTGCGGGTCCGTTGGGGCTGGCCAGTGCTCTCTTATTCTGGTGGAGGAAGTGGATTCTGGCTCTCTTGCCCCCTCAGATTGTCAGCTGGGAACTTTAGCAGCCCCATCTTTGAGATCCTCACAGTTGTTTATCCTGTGTGGTCAGAAATGAATTATCACTCTGACTCGTGTTGCTGTAAAAACAAGGAGATTTCATCCTCCTCCGTTGACCATTTCCTACTCCCTGTCTCCCTGGAGTTCTGGCCCTTGTGACTCTCTCTCTCTCTCTCTGTGTGTGTGTGTGTGTGTGTGTGTGTGTGTGTGTGTGTCTAGTGGGAGAAGCTATTCTTTGTTCATCTCCGATTGAGATGACAACTCAAATATTGTCCCTCCAGTCCAGGGCTGAATGCTTCCTCCTCACCTCTGAGCTCAGAAAGCAGTTTTGCTGCCCCGAACAAGGAAGGATCGCTTTGCTATTGAGGGAAGAGCCAGAAGGTTTAGGTCACAGTGGCTCTGCCCCAGCTTGCTGTGTGGCCTTGGGGGAGTTGCTTGCATCTTCTGGGCTCACTTTCTTCACTTTTACAATAAAGGGGGCTTCGCGGCTGCAGTGCATTTCACAGCCTGTGTTTCTGTGTGAGCAGCCATTTCCACAGTGGTGTGCCCAATTTCAAAGCATCTGGGCTCCCCGTCTCCTTTCCTGGTCCTCAGCTCAGCCTTCCCAACCTCTTCCTTTCAGTTCCCTCTCCCAGCTGAGCGGGGACAGCAAGTCCTGGATTAAAGCACCAGGTTTGGATGTCTCCAGGTAGGGGTTCTTGGAGAACCTTCCAATACTAGCAGTACCTGCGTCATGGGAGAGAGTGCTAGAAATGTTAATTCCTGAGTTCCTGGTGATGGTCTCAGTGGGTTTTAGCAAGCCCTCTAGGGGACTCTAACAGAAGCTCAGGTCCCCAACCCCTGCTCTGGGCTAGATCTGAAGAGGTCAGCAGGGGGGCGGAGACACAGCCTGAGCTCCCTTTGGTCCACTGCACATCGGAAGAGAAGAGGGGCAGGTCCTTTGTTCTTCCATGGTTGGGAGAGGAGCCAGAGCCTTCTGGTGGTCTGACATCTTCCAAATGAGCTCAGGCTTGTTAACTATTTTTTTTTTTTTTTCCTGGAAAAGTGGGCTTCCTCCCTGCCGCCCAGGGTGTGGCAGCCAGATTGTTTGGATTTGTGAAAATCTCTGCCTAAGAGTGAGAATGTAAATAAATAGATTGAATGGAGAAAATGTGGGTTTCGGTTGGGCCACACATTAGAACATTAATAGTAATTATTATTCCTTTAGCCACAAAGCATGGCCAAGTTGAAAGGAGTTCAGGAGCAGAACGGGGCACCACAGGTGTTCCCACGGTCAGCTTTGATGTCTAGGCACCCCGACTGCAGTGAGCTATGCCAGGGACTTTCCTTCCTACAGCTACAGTTAAAAGCTGCTCTCCAGGACCTGAGCTCATGGTTGACTATGGCAAATCAAGAACTTATCTACCAAGTGTTCGTCTGTAGATGTGTCACTGCTGAGCATGACTAAAATCAAGCAAATAAGCAAAAAGTGTATTTTACTTTATCTTACAAAATTCATCAAAATCTTATAGAACAATCCTGCAGTCATGCTCCTGGGTTTTTACCTGACTGATTTGCAAAATGATGTCCACAAAACATCCTGCATATGAATGTCTATAGCAGCTTTATTTTTATTTCCCCAGACCAAGCTTCTCTGGTTGGTGAATGGATCAAGAAACTTTGGTGCATACACACAATGGAATAGTAGTCAGCACTGGAAATAAATGTGCTATTAGGCTATTCAGAAATAGAACGAATCTTACATGCATATTGCTAAGTGAATAAAGCTGGTCTGAAAAGGTACATGCTGTGCGATTCTATTTATATAACATTCTGGCAAAAATATAGATGGCAGAGGTGGTGGCCAGAGGCTCAGGAGGGGAGGATGGAGCACAGGAGATGTTTTAGGGCAATGGAACCCTTCTATCTGATTCTATAATGGTGTGCACAGGACACTGTGTAGTCAAATCCCACAGAACTTTGCAACATCTGTATCTTCAACAGGGATACAGATGGTTTCATATAGAACACTTACACATATGGATACACACATGCATAAACATGACCAGTATATATACATCTATTTCTTTGAGCTGAGAGGTTAAGAGTCAATGACACCCCAAGAGCAATGAGGACATAGTGCCGGAAGTTGATATCCAATGCTGTTGTTCTCCATTCAAGGCAACTGGGCTCCCTGGAGAAATGGCAGCTTCTAAGTCTAGGGTGGAAACACAATGAGTCTGGGTGTTTCCAGCCCTAGACTTAGAAGAAATATGCTCAAAATACAAATAAATAAAACAAACCCAGCAGTAAGGATCCATCAAGCTGGGCATGGTGGCCCCTGCCTGTAATCCCAGGCTGAGGTAGGAGGGTCCCAAGGTTGAGGCCAGAATGGGCAATTGAGTGAGACCCTGTCCCTGTCCCAATGTAAAAAATAGAAAAAGGTTTGGGGAGGTAGCTCAGTGCCAGAGCACCCCTGGGTTCAATCCCCAGTGTATAACCCCCTGCCCCCTGCAAAAATGAGCTTTCAATGACCAAAGTTGAAGTGATTTGAACAACAAAAATTTAGTAAAAATATTCATGGATGCACTGATATTGATAAACTATTGAACAATAATAGACAACCTAGAACCTGGCCCTAGAGACCTCCTTCAGACTGCATGCAGAAACCAGTAGGTTAACCGGGGAGGAGGGGGCGAACGGCTCATCAGTCACATGTCTCAGTCAGTATCCCTGACCGCGAGAGCATGCAGCCCAGTCTAGACACATTGAGAGTGCTCGTGACCCCTGGGGGCTTCGTCCTAAAACCCTGTGTAACATGTAGAATATCCCACAAATCCTAATTGAGGAACATTCCACAAGACGTTTGACCACTTCTTCTCCAAACTGTCAAGGTCATTAAAAACAAGGCAAGTCTGAAACCAGTCATATTGGTTCATGAATTGTGACGAGGTTCCATATTAATATAAGGGATTAATAGTAGGGGAGATGGGGTGTGGCTTCTATGGGAACTCTCATCCTATATGACAACTTTTCCATAAATCTAGAACTATTCCAAAATTAAAAACTCATTTTAGGAATCCAGAGCAGAGGTCTGTCCTTGGTGATAATAAAAATCCGAGAACAGATGTGATGTTAGCTGTGACTGAACCAAGGGAATATACTGCCTTTTACGTCCAAGCAAACGTCTCTGCTACTCTAAGCTCCATCAAAGCTGTGACTCCTCTATTTAGCTGCCTGTCAGGACGGATGGAGGTCCTCAGGTGTCAGGATGTTGTGTTTTTAATCGTGGTGGCCCCAGAAGTTTGTTCAGGGAGAGTGATGCTTCCAGAAACACCTGAGCAGGGAGGGAGGGAGCCAGGTGTGGCGCTTAGCACTCCAGAAAGAAGACTGCCTTCCTCTGAGGCTGCTGGGGGTCAGAAGGCAGTGCTGGCTTCACACAGGGAGTGAGTGACATGCTGTGTGAGAAGTGACCCTCTACCTGGGATGCAGAATCCAGTAAAAGGAAAAGCTAGTGGGGGCCGGAGGCGTTCACCAAGGTCTCAGTGGGACTGCAGGGATGGGAAGGTGGGAAGGGAAAGGGACACTGAGAGCCACTGAAAGCTCCTGTCGGGGTACATGGAACCCGAGAATGTGGGATTGCCCCGACAGGAGACAGGGTAGGACCACAGGGAGATGATGGGAAACTGGGGTCTAGAGCTCTCTGGGGACTGCTGGGGGACGGCGCTTGGCTGGGGCTGGCAGAGAATGGAGGGGAATGACCAGGCGGAGGAACCCTCTGCTGGATCCAGGCGGGCAGACCTGAGAGTTGATGCAGAGAGAGGGACCATAGGAAGGCCAGGGATCTGTCCGGCCCCTTGCACTTGGCCAGGGAGGACAAAGGCGGTGAGAACTCTTGTCTTTGGTTTCAACAAGAGCCTGCAGGCTGCCCACCTAACAGGAGCACGGCACAGAGGTTCCCTTGAATGTGTCCAGCTGAAGTGGCTTGGTGGGTTACTGGGCGGGAAGGGAAGGGAGTGGTTCAGGGCTCCGCTCTGCAAACCTCCCCGCCCCCCCGGGGTATCTGTTGAAGACAGAAGCCCCTGTTGCTGGACACTGCTTTTGCTCCCCAGTGGGGGAGGGGGCTGAAACAGCAGAGATGGACTGTCTCACAGCTCTGAAGGCCTGAGACCCCCAGCGAAGATGTCAGCAGCGTGGGCTCCTTCTGAGGAGAGGGAAATCTGCCCCACACCTCTGACCTGGCCGCGCGTGGACTCTGCCCTTTCTCGAATCCTGAATGGCTTTCTCCCCTTGGTCTGCCCAGCCCTGCCCTCTGCCCCTGTCTGCCAGTGTCCAAGTCCCTCCTCTTTTATAAGGACAGCTCTTCTAGGAGGTTGGGGCCGCTGCCATGACCTCATTTAACTTGATAACCTCTTTGGTCAACCTGAACTGGATTTTTTGGTCATTCTCTATAAATATTGTTTCCTCGCCTATAAAATGAGGAAAGAGTAATGGCTCTCTATTTCCAAACAGAGTCACATTCTGAGGTCTGCGGGACTTCAGTGTATCTTTTTTTGGGAGTGATGCACAATTTGGTCCTTGCAGCCTGTCAAGCTCAGCTGAGTGTCTTCCAGGGCTTGATGGCAGCAGTAGCCCCAGGCCTTGAGATGGCTCCTCTGGGTGGCCTCTAGCTTACAGCTTTTAGGACTGTGATCAATTCTGTGTTATTCTTTTTTTTTTTTTTTTTTTTTTAACTTTGGAAGGGGGTGGGGGAAGCCCTCTTCTAGGGTGAAAGGGTGAAAGGAATCTTGTAGCCCTTCAGCCAGCCCCAATCTTCCTGCCACTCGGAGACCCTCCAGAGTCCCTCCAGCGTCAGTGTGAGAGCCCTGTAGCAGCTTCTCCCGGCCACAATCCTGGTTGTTATCCTGGAAGGAACCTCTTCTGGTGGAACCAGAGGGAGCCCCAGCTTGTGGCAAGAGGCAACCCAGCAACTATTTGTACCTTTGAAGACTCCCGTGCCTCCCTGTAGCCTCGAGGAGAAGGACGAGGACCAGGCTATGGGGGGAGCATGCAAATAGTTTTGCATTGGGTGTTGCTCAGCAGGACGAAGACAGTCACATTTGCTTAGACAGCACGTGTGCCTGGCTAATCCCTGCTCCTTTTTGCTCCCACACCTTACCTCTACCCTTAGCCATTTCCTGCTGTGCAATGCCCTTGATGGGACACCTTTCTCTTTCAAAGATTCCAAACTGCTCTTATCTCATGCAAATAACCTGGGGTGGGGGCAGTGCCTCAGCCAACTTCCCTGTTCCTGGCCTCTCTGTCCATCAGCTAATCTGTACACTTAAAGGTGAATAAGTCAAAGAGCAAAGGCCAGGGAAGTGTCCCTGGGGGGTTCCTGTGAACTTTTGCTGCAGCTTCTTGGAGGCTGGGGCCCCTCCCACAGGCTGTCCTTATGGCACAGTGGTGCCACTGTCCCCATCAGCTGGAGGGATGCCCTTTGGATGTTACTGGTGGATGCTAGGTTAGTCCGCTTCTCAGTCCTATAACAAAACACCCAAGGCTAGGTGCTGATAAAGAAAAGAGTTTTATTTAACTCACAATACTGGAGTTCAAGGTCATCTGGAATCAGCTCTGCTTTGGTGAGTCTCTCTTGGCTGTGTCACATCCCAGCAGATGGCATCATGGCAGGAGGATGGTGTGAGCAAATAAGCAAAGACAGGTAGAGACTGGGTCCCAGATCCCTTCTAGGGAGGAGCCCCAGTTGGTCTAAGGGCCTCCTCCTAGGCCCCACCTCTCAGAGGTCCAGCCACCCCCACCACACCGATGCTCTGCTACTCTCAGGAGCCGGACTCCAAACTTGACCCCTGGGGACACATCCAAGACATGTCCACAGGGCAGCAGGTGCTGTGGCCCTCTTCCTTCTCCAGGCAGGAGCATGACCCAAGTGTGTCCCTGGGGACAGAGGCCTTGTCCCTCACCACCTCCGCAGCCTCCTCCTCTCTTCCTTCCCACTCCTGCCGCCATCCCTGGGCCTCAGCCTCGGCGGGTCTTTCTCTGCCCCTGTGGTCTGGGAGGCTCTTCCCCAGAAGGCCCCACGCCGGCACCCACATTCTCTCTCCCCAGACTGGACTTCCCTGGCCCCTCTGTCCAGGGCAGAGTCCCACGGCCAGCCTTGCCCTTGGTATTTCCCCCAGGCTTCTCTGCGCCACTTCACTTATGTTCCTCTCCGTCTGTGTCGTCTGTGTGTCCGGCTACAATCTGCCCCAGTGCCCCAGCTTCTGTCTGTCTGTGGGCTCTGAATCAGAGCCCAGGACAGAGTCTGGCCCCCAGGAGGCCTGCCTTGTGGGTAGGAATAAAGAGACAACTGGAACCTGTTTTGTAACGTGTGGGAAGCTGTCACACTGAATGCCATTTTTCCCTACAGTGGCTCTGGAAGGCATGCAGAGCATGCAACTAATGCCATTGCCTAGGTGAGGAGAGGAGGGCAATGATTTTCAGTTTTGAGCATCAGACCAGCAGCCTGGGAGTGCATCCCACAGGTGTGCACTCTGAGAAAATTGATCTAACTACCTGAAAAGCAAGATAATACTTATTTGGGTCTCACAAGTGGCTGCCAGTGACTGCATCCAAGTGCCTCAAACCTGGCTCTGACTTATCCCCAAAGAGATGCCCATGCCCCTGCATAGACTGCAGGGGAGCGCTGGTGGAGGGCTGTACCACGCGCTGGCCATGAGACTTTCTCCAAGCTTTGAGACTTTGGTGTCAGCAGAGAGATGCTTGTGTTGATTTCCATTTGTATTTCCTGGTTCTTCTTGGGGGAGTCTTGGTGCTTAATTTTAAACTGTGCTTCTAGGTGGCTGGAGATCCTTAATCCACTCAGTGGCTATTTTGGGGGGAGTTATAGGGTCCTGCAGAAGAGCCCCGCTTCCTGCCCCTCTTCATTCCGCCCTATTGGGAGGACATTCACACGTGAGAGCTTTGAACCCAGCAGCGGACACTTTAAGTCTCTATATCTGTACGTGACTGGAACAGCTTTCTGAGATTTCACTGCACATCCATGCCAACTTCTCTTCCCAGAGACACGTGTCCAAGCACGGCAGCAAGTGCCTTCAGTGAGATCCTTGGAACTGGGCTTCAAGGTCGCGTTCCGGGAAGGGCCGCTTCAGTGGGACTTGGCTGGAGTGGCTTGGAAGGATTAAGCTTAGCTTGGATTTTATCTTCACAAGCATTTCTTGTTGTATGCTAAGCATTAAGCATATAGCAGGGGACCTAGAAGCAACGGTGGTGTCTCGTGGAGTTTTCACCCAGGGAGGGAGGGAGACATTGATGAAGGTGTGTTATGTCAGACGTGGTGTGTGCTATAGAGGAAATAAAGGAGAGGTGAGGGGATAGAGAGGGAAACCAGGGGTCCTAGGAAAGCAGAGGACATGAAGTCAGAGGGCAAGCCATAGGCAGGTCCGCGGGGAGAACCTTCCAGAGGGAATACAAACTGCCACATCCCTGAAGCAGAATTCTTCTTAGCATGCTCAAGAAATAGCAAGAAGACTCTTGCAGCTAGAATAGGTTGGATGAGTTGAAAGGATATAGCATATGTTCAGGAAGGTAGGTAGGGATCATATCACAAAAGGTCAGGGAGAGGAAGTTAGATGTTCCTGTCATTTAGAAATGTACCTGCTAATCTGTTACCCTATGGACTCTGCATTCCTAAGAAGAAGAAAGCATAGCTTCTCTATTTTTCTTTTGTTTTGTATCTAATATTGTCTAGGGAGAGTGGGTCTTCTTCAATAGATACATGTTGAGGGGGTCTCTTCTGCTTCTGAGTGAAGATCCTCCTCGTGAGAAGAAATTTTCTCCCTAGTCCATCTTCCTTGTGGCCCATGAGCTCTGAGAAAGAGTGTGACAGCCATCAGCAGAGAAAGCAGGAGGTTTTGAGGGTGCAGTTTGTACGGAGAATCTCCCGTTGCCACTGCCCCTTCGTTATTGTGCCTTCCTCTCCCCTGGCAGGGAGCAGGAACGTCCCTTGGGTGCTGTCCGCTTGCTTGGTGGCCTTGTGTCTGTGGGGCTTTGGGAAAATCTGTCTTGGGGATTTGGTGGGGAACGAGATGCACAGTCTCCCTTAGTACCTGTGTGGCAGGTTTTGAAGGGCCCTTGTAGGTGCCGTCCCCTGGATCCCAGGTCTGTGTGTGTGTGGCGTGGGTCGGGGAACACGTGGGTTGAAATGAAGGATCCAAACTAGCAGAAGGGCTGAGTTTGCACAAAACGACCCGCCTGAGGAGCTGAGCCCGAGCTGTCCGTGCAGAGCCCTGCACAAGTGACGCCCCGAGGTTCTTGGAAGCCATCGCTTGGCCTGGCAATGGTCATCTCCCTGGTGGCGCTGGGTGGAGATGAGCGGGGCCGGGGAGCGATGGTGGATTTCTCTCCTGAGTGAAGGCGAGAGCCAGCGAGTCTCAGCCTCTGACCGGCCCTGAGATTTATTTCTCACTGGCTGGAACAGCGAGTGATTTCAAAATCGGCCTTCATTACACAACTCCCCCCGGGAGCCTGGCTGGCGGTAACTGCCACAGTCGGGAGGGTCGTGGCTTCTCTGTCTTTTGAGTCTAGGGTTACATCCTGAAAGATGCCTGGGCTCAGGAGGGGCGCTCCTCCTGGGCGGGCGGAGGCCCCAGCTGTCCCCAGAGTTGCAGCTGCGGTCTCGGGGGCCACGTCTTGTGCCTGTGGGTAATAGTCACTCTGTAGAGCAGCAGCAGAGAAGAGCCACTCGCAAGCCCCAGGGCTTCTTGTCTGTTTACTGTCTCTATTTTTGTTTTGTTTTGCATGACTCTGTGGGCAGAATGCTCAGTGGTTAACTACCAGAGACTATTTGTGTCCCAGGAAGGTAGGCAGCCGTGGGAGATGTCACTGTGGACTGCCTCCCTCTTTGAATCACCAGCCGTTCGTGTCTGCGGTGGCCCATTCACTGTCCTCCACGGCCTTGACACCATCCTGAGGTTCTGTCTGTCCCCAAAGCACTTGCTTGGTTGTTCTTCTGTCCTCCTGCCTGTCCCTCAGAGTACATACCCTCCACGAGGACAGGATGTGTTTTAGTTCAGTGCAACGTTTTATTTCCAAAATCCAGGACAGAGCCTGTCTGGAGCAAGTACTTACTAAATATTTGGTGAAAGAAAAAACCAACCAACGGGGACTTGCTGGTGGCCACAGAGCACCTCGCACCTTTGGGCTTCCTCATCCCCCTCCAGATTCTATCCCATAGATGTGGTCATTGTCCCCACCTGGATGAGGGACCAGAGGGTTATAAAGGTGCTGGGCAGGGAAACAGTGGAGGGGATTCCAGCGCTTGCTTCAGGACAGGGATGCCCAGGCACACGTGACCTTGGACCATGCACCTCACTGGCCTTCTGTCACCTGCAGGACTGTCTCCTGTGGAGCAGTCCTGCCCACACGTACACACACAGCTGCTCACACAGCACATCCGTGCATACCCACTTGCACACCCACTTTTGTGTGTACTCAAGCACATGTACACACACAAATACACACATACACCCTCTCCCCCACGTGCACACATACGTGATGCTCACATACGTGATGTACACATGCACACACCCACACACTCCTGTGTGTGTACACACACCTGGAGGCCTAGGAATCTGTAATGCTGAGAAGCATCCCAGAATTCAGGGCTTTTCTGATTTGGGGGCTAGTGGGCCATGATTTTAGAAACACCGACAGCTGTGCGGCTGGTGGGCGAAGGCCCCAAGCTCTCTGTGCTTCTCAGCCGCGGGTCCCTCAGGGCCTCTGCTCAGTTGGGCTTCTTGCTCTAGCCTGTCCGCCTTTTCCTCTTCCTAAGTCCTCCTCCGATGCAGGCTATCAAGTCACACCAGTCTGAGGACAGAGGTGGCGTCAGGCCTTTTGGCCAGGGAGGGAGGGGGGTGCCGAGGCAGCAGGCTCCCTGGAGGCACACTGAGGGCTTCTCATGGCCTCTCCCGCAGCCCGGCTCCTCTCAGTCCCTGCCGAGCCCTGACCCCAGGAGCTGCTCTTCCCCGCAGTGAGGGCTGCTTGTCTTCACAGGTGAGGTGACAGGCCAGCCTTCGACCTTCTGTTCCATGATGACATGACTATCTCTTTGGCCATCTTCGAGCTCCGGGTGGTGGCCCTGCGGAGACCTCAGCCTCTGCAGGGTTGTTCTTAATTAAATTTGAAATCAACTTGAATAAGAGGGCTTTGGGAGCTTGGTGGGCCGGGGGCCAAGGGCCTGAGCAACTGCCACAGACTAGCACCACCTCCCACCATCCTGATCCCCGGGACATGTGCACAGATTATGGGGAAATCCCTCGGCAAGGAGGTTGTTAACTCTTTCACCTGGGTGCTGGATTTCACAAGCAACCACAGACCCGGGGCACAGGACTCAGCTTTTCTGGCTCAATGAATGAAAGAACTAGAAATGATTTGGATCAGAATCACCCAGTATTCCCAGGCTGGAGGGCCCCAAGTTCAGAAGCATGAACCGTGTCCCCTCCAGCTCTGCCTCCCAACTCACAAGAGGGTTTTCCCTTAAACCCACCAAAAGAACTGATGTACCAGAATAGAGAGGAAGGTGTGGGGTCCGGAGAAGATGCCGGGCCTCCAGGGGAGGCGCCAGCAGCCCAGAGCTGACTTGGGTCAAGCCCTTCTAGGACTCAACTCCCTGGGTAGGCATTGCTGAGCATCTACGTGTGCAGAGCGTGACAACTATTGGCAGGGAGCGTTTGTTGTGTATCACACACCTAAGGAGCAGTGGGCGTTACAGGGCAGTAGGGGATAACCACCGATTATTAAATATGCACAGAATTTACATATGCTTTCTTATTTAATCATGACAATAACACCAAGAGTCACCATTATCTCCAAGGAAAGATGAGGAAACTGCGGCCCAGGGAGGCTCAGTAATGCGCTCCAGGCCACACAGGTGGCAAGTGACAGAACAGGTCTGCGCTCCCAGGTTGGCCAGATGCTGAAATTAAAGGTGGATTAAAGGTGACAGGTCACATCCCCTGGCAACACCAGAAAGAATTTTCAAGACAACCCAAGGGCAAAAGCAGTGTTTCATGGTAGGCTCCGGGGGGACATAAGTTCGGCAGCAGGTTATCAGGGGGACTGAAGACTTTGGGGGTGGGGTCCGGGATCGACCGCCCACCTCTGCCAGGCTGCCTTCTGCAGGTGCAGGGAACGAGCTGGCCCGTCTCACCTGAGACATGAGGGTCCGGTGCAGGGGGAGTAGCGCCGTCTCCAGAGGCAACAGCAAAGTAAGACGCTAAAGTACCTGGGCTTGGAGCCAACCCTGGGCACAAGGGTCAGTACGTCCCCCTTCTGCCCCCAGGGCTGATGGGCATTTCTGCCACTCCTTTTTTTTTATTTGGAGATGGGGTCTTCAGAGTGGTGATAAGGTGAGATCATTAGGGTGGGCGCCAATCCAGCATGATCATTTCTTTATATAAAGGGGAAACTGAGATGCGGATACAGAGGGCAGACCATGCCACGAGACTCAGGAAGAAGATGTCTCCACAAGCCAAGGAGAGGCCTGGGGTGGCTCCTTCCCTCAAGCTCCTGGGAGAACCAGAACTGTTTGGTCCAGCTCGATGCTAAAAAAAAAAAAAAAGACCATTGCTTAAGCCACGTTGTCTAGGGTCCTTTGTCACAGAGCCTTCGCCTCTGAGGACAGTAAGTAACATATCCCAGAACAAATCAGGTTAGACCCATTCCAGGGGCATTTTCAATTTAAAGAGTTGAAAAAAGGCAAAGAAAGACATCTCAAAGGAGGGACACAGGGCGCTCTGAGAGTTGGTGGGTGAACCGTGGGACAGCACATCTGGGTCTTGCTCCAGGCTACCTCAATGGGGCATCCTGGAGAGCCCAGGGCCTGTCCCCAAGGGCCTTCTCAGCCTTATCCCCGTCTCCCCTGCTCTGAGCCCTTGGTATCTGTTTAGCTGCTCCGTTTTGGTATCCACCACCCCAAGCTAACCAGGCACCCTGAGCTGGGGCTTTTGGACCCAGATGTTTCTGGTTTCCAGAGATGAAAATTCCCTGGGTCACATTCCCTGGTGGTGTCCAGGCCTCATTTAATTTTACCTTGTGGTCCCAGAGCCTGCAGTGTCCTGCCCATGGCCCCTTCTCTGCATGAGAAGGACAGGGGACAGATCAGGTACGGGGCAAGGTCTGGGGCACCTTTGCTGCTTGTCTGACCCGTATCTTCCCTGGAATGAGCCCAACTTATTGAGCAGGTGCTCTGGGCCAGGCTCCCGGTCAGGCACTGGGGGACAAGCACAAAGGGCTGGGCTCTTGGCCTCCAGGGGTGAGCAGTCTACAGGGGAAAAGCCACAATGGATATATCTTTCCAGATTGTTCTGGAAGGTCAAGGGTCACCTCCTTTCTCTGTGTTCTGGTGCTGTCTGTATCCTCTTCTGGTCTGAGCCCATCTGTCGTAGATAGGTCCAGTGTCCCTTTCCCGAAATGCTTGGGACTAGAAGTGTTTCAGGTTTCAATTTTTTAATTTTTATTTTATAATATTCACGTTATACATAGGGGGATATCTTGGGGCTGGAACCCCGAGTCTAAGCCCAGAATTCATCCTGTTTCGTAGATGATCTATATAAACCTCCAAGCTGAAGGTAATTTTATACCCCATTTTAAGGGCCGTGGCGCGGTTTGTGGTGTGGCATTCTGCATTTGTGGTGTCAGGTTGGTGCTCAGAAGTCGAGGTTTCCGGCCATTTTGGACTTCAGGATTCGGGGTTAGAGATGTTCTACCCGTGTGGACCCGAAGGGCTTGGCGATCCTGCTGCTCAAACTTCCTCCAGAGGTTTTTCCTGGGCCAGGCACCGAGAAGGAAGTGTGGATCCAACTTCAGGGTAAATGATGACAACGTGGGGGAACCTGAGTTCCCTCCAGGGATTCGGGGTTCTGAATTCAGGGGCTAGGTAGGGCCCAAGACCGCGTTTCCCGCCAGCACCTCCCAGATTGCCGTCCTGGGATCCTGTGCACCACACTCCGGGAAAGCTCTGCTACATCTGGGCCCTTGGCTGGATTTCTTTGTATTCTCACAAGAGAAAACAGAACGTGGGGAACTGTGGAGGGTGAAACTGACGTAGATCAGGAAGGAAAGGATTCTGGGGGTGAAATTACAAAGCCAAGTAAGCCTTGAGAGAACGGAATCCCATCCCTACCATGGCAGGTATGGCTGCTCTTTTAAAAGGTGTCTCGCCGAGGGGACAGTTGGACTGGCTGAGGGTCCCCTGCCTTTTCACTAAAACATAGATTCAAGATTGGTGAACCTCATGGCATGTGGCTGGAAAATTGGCCCCAGAGCCGTCTTTGAAAGTTTCTTGGATTTCTATGATTTTCCTAGGATCTGGGGCTTGCTAATTGCAGATCCTAGGTTTTTCCTTGAAACAAGACAGTAAATTAGGTATAACGAGATTGTCCTGGTGGTGTCACACCTTTGTGCTCCTCAGGTGTCCCCCCAGGTAACAGAGGGGTAGGGACCTGCTATGAGGTCAGAACCCCACTTGGGAGTTGATCTCTGGTGGATTCATGTGCCAGCTGTTCTGTGCTGTCCTCCTACCTTGTCCTGGGGGATGCGGGGCAAAGGAAGCCAGGTCTTGCCAGCCAACCAGGGGGCTGTGTGTCTTGGACAAACCTGTTGCCCTCTCTGAGTCTGGGTTTGCAGATAAGAGGTTTCTAGTTCTGTCAGTGTGTGGGGTGGCCAAATCACCTTCACCTCTTCATCCCCTTTCGAGCTGCCCTGGCCCACATGCCAGCCCACCGTCTAGAGTGGTACCTGGCCGGGAGGAATCATCCACATGGCTCTTTGGTTCTCAGCATGGCCCTGGACTTGACCACTTGGTATCTGGCACAGTTTTGAAATGTCTAAGTGGGTGAGGAAGAAGGCAGCTGGATTCAGTGATAAGCTTTCTTGGGGGAGCCTCCTCTTCCTTCAGCTCCATCCAGCTGCTGGAGTGCTGGGCCCCAGCCTGGGGCCAACTTCCCTCCCACTCTCCTGACTCACAGTCTTTCCTCCAGTCTCAGGAGAGCGGCATCTGTCACTCCCCTCTCTTGGTGAGCAGGACGGCCTCTGGCAGGATCTCAGCCATAACCCAGTGAGCTCGTGCAGCCTGCGGGGCTGGGAGGTCGGCTCCCGCTGTGCACAGTTCTTCTCTGGCAGTTTAGAGCAGCGGTGGGCACGCTGAGACTGGTCCTGGGAAACCTGAAGACCACCGCGTTCTCTCCTCCCTCCACCACGTGGACCCTTCTCCCATGAGATCTCCAGAGAGATCTCCCCCTGGAAACCCAAACAGAACCCCTGCCAATGTGTTGGGGGAGGAGAGCTCATGCTCACATGCACTTTCCAGAACATTCCTATAATTACAGCTCGACTCTAAATGCTTATTATCCTGAAGCCAGTGTAGTCACTGCCAAGGAGATAGGAAAGACTCCACATCAGCGGCTCCAGCGCGAGGTTTAGGGAAATCAAGGGTTTCCACTGGATCTGGAGTAAGAACAAATGGTGGGGACTTTAGCCACAAATGCAGAACAGCTCCGAGATTCTCAGAGAGGGAGTGGGGAGGAGGAAACGAGGTGGAGGAGAGCGAACAATCATAGGACCTAGTTGCGGAGAGGGCAGAGACTTTGAATGCAGAGACCCAAGGTTGATCATTTGCAAGGATTCTGGAATACATAGACTGCGGGGATGTTGAAATGTGCTTCCCCCAACTCTCACTCATTTCCACGTGTTTCTATAGCTCGCTGCTGCGTGCCAGGTTATTGTCCCACGCTCTCCACATAACAAACTCCTTTAATTAAATTTCCATTGATTTTTGTTCAGTTTCTAGATTTATGGAATTTTCAACTGGAGACTTTTAGTAAAAATCTGTGATCACTCTTCACCCAAAGAAGTTCTTGGACCTGAGACAGAACCTTCTAGATTCCAACCCACACCCTCCCTGTTCTCACCTGCGTCCCTGTGGCCTGCCCTGGAAATGTTTAACCCTTTGTCTACTTGATGTGATGAGGACTAGTGAGAAGAAGGGGGGTGGGGACAGCCTGGAGCATGGGGAGTGGAGGGAGGAGGGTGGCCTGGGGCAAGGGACCAGAATCAGCAGGCCAGCACAGAGAAAGGCTGTCACCAAGTCAGCAGAGGCTGTGTTTCCTAAGATCTACCATCTAAGCCAAAGGAGGGGAACTGGTCTGGCGGCGCACTTCTGACTCAGCTCCTCCTTCGCCTTAGCTCATTCTCAGCAAGCTCATCTCAGGGCAGGGATTGAGGGGTTGGGATGAGCTCATGCTCCCAGGCACTCTGGGTAGGAGGGGATCATCTTTCCTGCCAAGGTATGACCCCACTCCTTGAAGGATTGATTTGGAAGAAGCACTCAAGGCAGGATGCAATAGAATCAGGCACTTAGTGGCTTTGCTGGGACACTGTGACCCAGCTCTGTCCAAACTCAAAGAAGTTTCCATTCTGCTTACTTGGCACCATTCACCTGTTTGTGATGCCGAAGGGGAGGTGCAGTTACATTCCTGATAAGGTGACAATCTTCCCAGAAGTCCTTTGTTCCAGGACCAATCAATCTCTCTGCCTGAGTGTGGGTAGGTTTTGAGGGGCCTGGAGCCCAGGGACAGAGGCTCCTCCCACCATCTCTCTCCCCAATCTGCGCACCCCTTCTCCCATCTTTCCCCCTCCCCAGGCCCACCACGGAATCCTAGAATCCAAAACACAGAAGTCAGTCTTCTCCTGTCCCTTCAGGTGGGCATCAAAGCAGGTCTTTGCCTCCAAAGGTGAATTAGCCCATTTAGAGTCGTGGGTCAATGTGTGGGGAGAGGTGACCAGGAGACACAGGGAGGTAACTTGGACATGTTTAGACTGGGCAGTGATGGAGGGGGACCCAGTGGGGATGAAGGAAGAGCCCCAAGTCAGCCATGGGGAGGGCTTTAGGAAGCCCTTACCACTGTCGTCGTGTTTGGGGGTGGTCTCAGGCAGGAAGGCAAGATTCTCTCTACCTCAAGGTCCTCATAAAAAGAGGCAGAGAGCCTGGTGTGGGCATCTAACGAAGTCATGCAGGCAGAGTGCCTACTCCAGCATCTGATGACCTGTAAGTGTCCCCCACATTAGTGTTGGGGATTGTGCTGAACTGGACCGGCCTCCAGGTCAGGGAACACTCACTACTGTTTGGCCCCTTCCCAGCAATACCTGGTGCTACATCTTGGTGACAGCGGGAGGATGCGTTTTCCTCGTCCTGGCGTGATACATTTTAGGTCCTGGATCCATAGGTTGGTGCTGGTTTCCATAGAACATGAACATTCATGGTTGAGTCTGAGAAAGGCTGAGAGACCCAGTTTCGTGTTTGATTATTTGAAAGCAAATTTTCCAAGAAGGTGGCGCTTCTCTCTGGCTCTGCTCAGGGAGTGGTTTTGTACCCAGCTCAGGAAAAGATGGATGAAGTCCATTTTGAGTTCTAGGATTCCTGGGTGGGCATGAGGAATGGGGAGAGGGAGGGATGTGAAGATTTGGGAGGCAGAAGGAGGAAGGATCCTATCAATCTAAATCCTAAAATCCTACCTATAGCAGCGTCCCTTAACCACAAACCCACATTCTATTAAATTGTCTAAAAATGTTTTGGGATTCCTGCCTATGTAATAACCGAAGGTTTGATAGCATTATCTTTCTTCCTTGAAGCTGTTTCTTTCTTCAATCCTACCTTGTTCCCATGAGCCTTGCTTCTCTGGAAGCCTGAAGAAAGCAAAGTACCTTAGAAGCGGGAGCCCTGCACTGGTGCTGGGAGCAGCCCCTCGCGGCTGGCTCTCTGGTGCACTCTGGCTTCCCCAGCCCAGGCCTGGCTCATTGCTAAGTCACATACCCAAGAAGCTGCAGCAGGAGGGCTAGACTGGCCACTCTGGCCCACTCCTCCTGCCTGCACGGGACAGAAGCACTTGCTGGTTCCTGCTAAGACCAAGGGAGAGCATCAACCATGGGGAATTGGGAGCCTTGAGGTGGGGAGAGAGTCCATAAGGCCCAGGTGACCTGTTTGCTTTTTGGAGTGTTGACTCTACTTCTCCAGAAGCCACAGCCTAGTGGCCAGATGTTCACAGGTGAGGACTTCATTCCTGAGATGGTGGGAATATGGAATCAGATTAAGTAGAGGGGTTTAATGCACAGGGACCCCTCTGTGAATTTGGAGGGTGCTTTGGTATCAGCAGTCCCAAACCCCAGGGAATGAGAGCTCATGCGTAGCAAAGGCTCTGGACTTAACAGTTGCAGGATCTGATCTGCAAGGGAATTTCCCTGGACAAGCATCTTCTCAGTTGGACCTGGCTGCAGTTTTGGAGATGAGTTCTGTTCTTTTCTTCTGTGGCCACGTTTGGTTTCAGCTGTGTGTATTTCACAGTCTGCGACAGGTGCCTCTGCTTTCTGCCCTTGAGGCTCCTGTTCAATGCAGCTTTACCAGCCACACCTGAGTCTAGGCTCTTGGAACCTGAGTCTAGGATGAAAGTAAGTGGCTCTGTCCTTGGAGAAGAGAGAGGGACAGATAAACAACTTCAATACATGGTCCCCGCGGTGATGGAGTTGCTTTTACACCTTGTGGTAGACAGAGAAATAAATCTGAGGAGAATGAAAGCTTCCAGCATGGTCATGGGTAGAAGACGGGGTTGGAGACAAGTGGTTTGGGGCAGAGGAAAAGCCAGGCATCGAGGCCGGGGATAATCACGGATGCTGGGATGTCCTGTGTACGGGGAGCCACCATGAGCAATGAGGGCGGACAGGAGCCAGCCAGGAATTTTAAGTACATGGGATGAGATGGTCAAGTTCACATGTTAGAAAGCCGCCCTGGTGTCCAGCAGGGGATGTGTTGCTGGGGACTTGGGCTGGAGCCAGGAAGAGCAGTTAGAGGCATTTGTAACATTTCAGGCAGGGAAGTGACAGCAGCGGTTTGAAGTGGGGGTGGAGGCTGGGGGTCAGCTGGAGAGATTTGGGGGATGGAAAGTGACCAGACGGTTTCTAAGTATGAGGCACATGGGCATGCGGGAAAGAGGAGCATGCAGGATGACCCTTGGTCTGTGACGTTGACCCAGGGTGGTTGGTGGCTTTGTTCTCAGAGTTAGGGAGCTAGGGACAGTGAGCCTTCAGGAAGAGTAGGACCGGCCGAAGAGGGTGTTTTAGAGAGCAGAGTCCAAGGGGCTCACGGGAGTCGCCAATGTAGGTGGCCCAGGGCTGCTGGATGGAGGCAGGAAGAGTTCTGGGGGACGGTCTTGGAGAAGTCGTCGGCAGGGGATGATGTCTGTGCACAGGTGAGTGGTGGAGAGGAAGGAAGTGGAGCTCACAGACAGCCCAGCTCTGGGGAGCAGCACCTGAGAGATGGTAGAGGAAAGGACGTGTGCTCTGGGAACAGGAGGGGCCACCAGGGAAGGGAGAGGGTGCAGAGGGTCCAAAGTGGAAGCAGAACAGTTCAAGGAGGAGGTTGAGGCCAGTGGTAAACGCAGCAGAAGGGCAAGGGAGACTTGAAAAAACCCTGTTTTGGGGAATGTCACCCTGGAGAGAGCTGTTTCAGTGGAGAGAAGGAGGGGGACAAGTCCAAGAGGCCCAGGGGTCATTGAAGGTGAGAAAGCAGGTTCCCTAAACATGGGCTCACTTAAGAGAAACCCCGTATTGTGGACAGAGACAAAAGGTTAGCAGACCCTTAGGTGGCACACCTTGGAACCTTAACACGTCAAAAAGAAAAAAAAAAAAAGACGTGACAGAGAGAGACTTTAAGAATTCAAGGACTATGGGGGTCAGATGTTTGTGGGAAGTTATGAAACAAACAGGGGGAGCGTGTGGCTGGACCTTGGACCCCGGGGGCTGGGGACAAGTGGTCCTTGAGACACAGGCAGGTGAGGGGCAGGCTGGGCGGGACACTGCTTTCTCCAGTGGGATAGGAAGCAAGGTGGCCTCTATTAGGAGCCATGGCAGATGGCCTGAAAGGGTCGGCAGTGCTGAGGTGGACCATGGAGCACGAGGTTAACCAGGAAGGTGACCGGCACTAAGCTTCCCCTGAGAGCAGCCATCGGCTGTGTGGGGCTCTGCGGGCCCTTCCTCAGTGACCCGCAGCCACGAGGCCACGGGAGTGCAGAGGACCTTTGGTTGGCCTGGTGGCAATGCAGAACAGGCCGTGTGGTTGGAGTTCTTGGCGTGAGAGTGACCATGGCCAGATGGGCTCAGTGGGGGAGGGGTGGCGGGAGGGGCCAGGTGACACATGGGGGAAAGGGAGCGCCTGGAGACCTCGATGAGGTGAGAGAACGGCAGAGAGAGGGCTGGAAAGTTGGCACGCTGGGTCGGGGACCTCGGGTTTCACGGTGTCAGAGGTGGGACTGTTTTGGACGATGGTGACTCCAAGTAAGACCTGGCATGAGGGTGGGTTGTGAAGGGCGTGGGCAGAGAAGAGCTTTCCAACCCAGGAGCTGCATGCTCTAGTGCCCCCTGCCATCGGGCCCCCTGGAGGGCAGTGGCCGGGGCTGGTGTGGAGGGTGAGAGGAGGTCCATCCGGTGAGCCCCAGCGACAGCCCCGGCCTCCCCGTCAAAGCAGATGAGGGCCAGGAGGCTCGGCGCCTCCGTCTCCTTGCCCGGTTCTACCTGTGGACGCTGCTTATTTAATAGCAAAGGGGCAAAGCCAGTTGTTTCCAGCACAGGAAAAAATGGAAACTTCGGCCAGAAGGGGGTCAGGGACCGGAAACGACACCACAACGCTGACCTCAGCTTGTCACCTCATCTCCCTCCTCCTTCCCTTGGCTTCCCCTCCTGCCTGTAACCTACCCTGCAGAGCCGGGCCATCTTGGGCCTCCCGGGGTGTGCCCTCTGGAGAGCTGGCATTACCATGTGATACAGGGGTGCGGAGGGAATTTTCCCACTTGGCAGAGTGGCGTGAGGACCAGGGGGGAGTGTTTATCCTGCCCGGCAACAAGCAGTATCCAGTCCCTACTTCTCTCTCCCAAGCAAGTCTGTTGCTATTTGCGTGGGTCCAGATTTCCCTAACAGTACCTTCTCTTCCCACAGGTCCCAGGAAGCTCTGTTTTTATTTCAGAAGAAGATTCTCTCTCCACCTCCACTGAGTCTTAGAAGGGACAACTCAGGCACGTACCTTTCAGCCACCTGACCTCTACCTAGGTGTGAGGTCCTTGAGGTGGGCACGCGGCTGTGTCTTATTGATTCTAGAATCTTACACTCTCTCCCAGTGCTCAGCACGCGGGGAGCGTGTTTGTTGAATGAATGAATGAAAATCTGGCACACCACTCGGAAGTGGTGGCTTGGGAGTTTTGAACAACTGTGATGGTGTGTGACACAGAGCCCTCACCTCTCACCTGTCACTCCCTGCACTAAAGGAAACAGGAATGGGAAAAAGCAGGAAAGCCCAAGCTAGATGCTGGGGTTTGATCTTGGCTTTCCTACTGGCTGCTGTGTAGTCTCAGTAAGTCTTCAAACCTCTCTGACCCCCGGTTTTCTCCTGTGCAAACCAAGAGAAATAACATCTCCTCTGTCAGATTGCGAGACAGATTAACTGTGGCTACACTTAGTAATGAGAAGTTGAGAGTGGATGGATTAGGAGAGGAGTCCTTGAGTCCCATGAGCCAGGTCCCTGGGTCTGAGATTTTTATCTCATTACACAGTGTCTCCTGAAGCCGCCACGTGGTATTTTCCTCCACATGGAATTAACCTGGAATTGATTCCATGTCCGGGACCCAGCACGAGCCGTGTGCCTGGGACGCCCATGCGTGGGAATAGAAGCTGAGAGGAGGCTGTCTGTACGTGGTGGTCCGTCTTGTCCCCAGGCAGCAGTGTGGTTAAGAACATGACCTGGAAAAGGTCTTCCTGAAAGGCACAGAGGGAGGAGTGGTGGCCAGGGGCCTCGAATATCACCAAAGTTACACGTCCGGAAAGGCCAGATATGAGCATTCACCATGTTCCAGGTGTGGGCTGGTGGCTGTCTACTCACTCCGTCTCACGATGTTGAGAAAGCTGGATCCTGAGAAAGGGAATTCTGGATACAATAGCTTTCCCCTGAGTTACCAAATACACAGGACAAACTGATTTGTTCAATGCTGTTTGATGCAAACAGAAACAAAAGAAACTGGTGCCACTGTAGGCAGGAGAGTTTTGGAGCAGTCTGTGGACTAATGACAGACTGGCATCTGTGAGAAGGCAGGGATTCCATCTGTTTGGCCGATCTGTGTGTAGTGCTTAACAGATGATAGATGCCCAACACAGGATTTGATGTTTGGAGCTGTAGTGGCCATTTTGTGACCATGAGTAAAAGTGCAAGAATTCCAGGGAAAGTAACTCAGAGCCCTGACACATTTGAGCTGCTAAATGAACCCACCCTGCAGCCACCTAACTTCAGACTTCTTGCCATACTGCATAATTAAATATGCTTACTTTTAAAGGTCAATTTTTCCTAATTTTATTTCATGTTTTACTTATACCTGGGAGTGTCATAACCGACCCCGTCACCAAGTGTGAGTTTAGGCTTCCTTTCTGTGCTTCAGGTGTATCATCACCACCTCGCCACACCTTAGGAGGCCGATGGCAGGTCCCCATTTCTTAGGTGAGCCTATAAAATGTGCTGGGCTCGTTGGGCGGGTCTTCCCACTTTGAAAGGAACTCAGGCATTCTGCATGAGGGCTGGGTTCCCGGCAGTGCGGGTGGCAGAGAATGGTCCTGGCAGTTTCATGTTTGATTTGTCCGGGTGCCACGTGGAGCCGGGTGCCAGGACGGGGTCACATGATCCGACCCATCTTGTTGACCTGCCTGTCGCCGAGCCTCACGGCGGGCATAGTTAGCATTCCTCCCTCTCCTGGAGACTTTTATGAAGACGGTCACCTGAGCTGGCTCCCTGGGCACGTTCTCCTTCCTCCTTGGGTTGGTTGTGCTCTCTCCAACCCAAATGAGGGCCAGGGGTGGTCACTGTGTTCGGGGGCTTTCTCAAGCCCTCCTGGGAGGGGAGTAGATAGGATGGGCACACATTTTCAGGGATAATCAGGAGTCTTTGTGACCTGGTGTGTGCACCTCTGTTTCCTGTAGATGCCACAGCTCAGTTTCTCTCCCTCAAATGCGTTTCCTTGACATGGGACTGGCTGTCTGCAAAGTCACTCGGTCCCTGAATCATCAGCTAACTTTCACAGAAGACAGGAATCCTTCCTGTTGGGTCATCCTTGTGCCCAGTGGGCTGAAGGTCATTGCTGTACAGAGAGGAGTGGGCAGAGCCTGCAGGTGGAAGAGACGGAGAGCTGCAGTACCTGGGTGCACAGCCTGGTGTGGGTGCAGCCCCCTGGAGAGAGGCGCAGAGGCAAAGCCTTCCCCAGAGCCAGCCCACGGGAGGGTGGCAGGAGCTGGAGCAGAGGCACGTCCAGCCCAAACCTGCATCAAGGCAACCAGGTTCACTCTGTGGATCATCACGCCCACGAGCCCTTTGGGGAGGAGGCACTGGGCACCCTCCTTCCGAAGCTCCCCAGGCCTCCTTGACACAAAGTTGCACGGTTGAGTCTGGAGTTCTGAGCTCAAGTTCAAGCCCAGTCCATTGCCATGAACCTTTTCTTACTCCTGATAGAATCCCATGGTCCATTCCCCTTTGCTACTGTTGCATGTTGAGATCTGAATGATGCGACCTACCAAGTCTTTTTTTTTTTTCCTTAAGCTTTTAGATTTTTAATTTTGAAACAAACTTAACCTTCCAGAAGAATTCCAAATACAGTACAAAGATGTCCCCCCCTCCCCAGGAGATATTTGAGAGTAAGTTGCCACCATGTTTCCACCGCTGTGGAAACTTTAGTGTGGGATTCCTACAGACAGCACCAAAAGCATGGCTTCCGGGGTAGCAGCCCTCACACAAGCATAGCCACCGGGGAGCTACCCAGAGCACACTGCCACCAATAACCCTTCATGTCTGACCAACTGTTCCATTGATGTCTTTTATAGAAGAGGAACCCACTGTCACTCCTTTGTCCTGTGCCTTCAGGGTCCTCTGAGCCCAGCCTGTGCCTCTCCTTGACTTTGATGACGCTGACAGTTTTAAAGACCACAAACCAGCTCCTCTTAGAGTATCTCTCAATTTCTAGTCTGGGCGATGACTCCCTGTGATTCACAACCCTGTGTCCTCATTACCTCCAGGCGTGGTACAGAGAGCTCTGAGCCCTTGATGGAGGTGGGTCTGCCGGACTTCTCCATCAGAGAATTGGTCCCTTTTCTCTGTGTCATTAATTACCTTTTGTTTTTGGTGGCACTCTGTGATTGTGCAAATATTCTTTCTCATTAATTATTTTCTAGTTTATATAATTCTGTGGAGTCAAGGATTCCTCTTGTATCCGTTTGTCATAAGCCATTGCTTTATTATTCATTTTGTTGCTCAAAGTGTCCCAGATTTGGTGAGGGGGAGCTCCTTCGGGCTGAGTTCTGTGCCCTTTTGACATGTCTTCGTCTCTTGCTGAGTATCTTCCTGGTTTGTGGAACAGTGCCACGGCCAGATTCATCTTGTACTTCCCTTGCCCTAGCCTTGACATTGACATCCCTCCAGGATCCGTGGCTCCTTCCAGCAGAGTGACATGTAGAAGGCAGACTGGGCATGGAGTGTGCTCCCTGCTCTGGGGGTGGCCGACGCCCGGCCTCTCAGGGGAGCGGTGCGCCTACCCATATGTGGACATGGGTGTGGCACACGTATCCCGCTATTTACATCTATATTTGTTTCTGATTTTATTGACACATTCTGACAACCACGAGTTGACATGATTGTCTCCATCTGCAGCCCAACACCCCGGGTTCGTCCCAGTTTCCTCCCTCTCTCCTGGTGGATAGCCCTGTCCACGTTGAGGACTTCCGCTCTCATCATCTGAAGTCCATTTACTTATTTGAGCCATCTCTTGGGAAATAATCCATCTCACGTCGCCATGGTCACTCCGTCCTCCCTCTGGAAGCCTGCCTTCCTGGACACGCTCCCACACCTTTCCCCAGGTGCAGACACCTTCCTGACCCTGGAGGCCTGACCCTCAACCTTGGGTCCTCCTAGCCTGGTCAGCTTCACTGATGGCTTTTGACCCAATAGGCTCAGGGAGGCAAGGGGGACAAGGGGACAGAGGAGATGGCTGGTCTTTACAGTGATGATTTAGTGCCCAGAGCATTTGAAGTCGTGAGCAGTGTATTTTATTAAATCTATTTTCTAAAAAAAAAAAAACTTTTTGATGGACACATCAGAACCTAGAAACTGTGCTGAGGGCATTGAATCTCTTAACGAGGCCGCTCCTGGTTGGAGCGAGCTCTAGAGCCCAACGCTCGGCTTCGGTCTTCTCTTCCCTCTGAGCGACGTGGGGTGCGCCTCCAGGCCTTGCCTCTTGCCTTTGCTGGCCGTCCGTCCCGTCAGCTCTGGGTCCACAGAACCTCATCTGCTGGAAGGGGAAGACGAGGCCCCGGCAGCGTCTGCAGAACCTCCCACACCCTCCATTCCCTGGTGACCACTGTTGCCGACTGAGCACCTGCTCGGTCCCCATCCTGCTCCTCTGACAAAAATGTCTAGGAGTCCTGAGGGACAGGAAGAGTGGTGGGCAAGCCACCAGCCACTCTGTACCTGAACTGGCTTGTCCAACGCATTGGGGGTGACATCCCTGGACTCTCTGGGCTGAGCATCATCCTGCTAAGGTTTGGAAAAGAGTCGGGCCCACAATGCTGTGCACCCCCCGCACCCCCACCCCCACACCCCCACTGGAGGGTCTGGGATTCGTCTGGAAGAGCAAGGGACGGCCTCGCCCTGCCTCCAGGGCCAGTTCTCTATGTGTTGCTCCTATCATAGTCCCCATGGCTCTCAACCACTGCTGCCATATTTTTTCCCCTGATAAACTCCACATGGAGACCCACCGCTAGCTGCTATTCGATACATTTAGGGAAAGGGACTGAGATGGTGCCACCATCGGGGGAGGGGAAGGTGATGAAAAGACAGGAGGGACACAGAAAGAGGCAGCCGTAGATGCCAAAGGAAGTCCAGACATTTCTCCCCTTCTGTGACAATGGTGGCTGGCACACTAGGTTTGAGTTTTATGTACCTCTGCAGGTCCTGTTTGGCTTGGGCTTGGCTTGGGCTTGACTTGGGAATGTGGGGACAGCTGGCTTTCTTCTCTGAGTCACAGGAGAGAGAGAACATGGTTCCCTGGGGGCTGGGAACTCAAAGATGGACTGCCGGGGAAGCGCAGGGCCTTGATGTCCCCACTTCTGCCACGCTGCACCCTTTCCCTGCTCCTAGATTCTTGAGCGATGTGAATCCTCCCCCCCCCGCCCCCCAGTGCAGAGTGGCATGGCCAGGACTTGTTAAATACAGCAATTAAAATACTTCTCTTATTAACTTGGTGATAACACTTCTTTTTTTTTTCTCCTCTGAAATTGTGTGTTAGTATTTTATTAATTAAATTTCCAGTTCCAACAGCACCCCAGGGGGGCTCCCAGGGGGCCCTTCTTCCTGGGGGGTGGGAAGGCAGCTCACAGGCCAAACAGGTTCTCATCTATCTGGGGCCAAACAGCCCTTCTGCTGGAAGAAGAGCTGAGAGAAGGTAGAAGGGCCGGTAAACAGCTGCCCCACAAAAGACGGCAGATTTAGCAGTGAACAATGAAGAGCAGACAGGGAAACTTGAATTTCATTGAAACAATGAATACCATTTTTAGTGAGTCTCCAAGATGGCGTGGGGCGTGCTGACACCAACACTGGCTGCTTCCCTGAAATTCAAACGTAGCAGGGTACCCAGGGCTTTCTGTGCAGCCTCTTACCTGCCTCTCAGCATTGGCTAATAGCTCCAGGAAAGAGATTTTCAATTGCTCTTTCTTTAATTATTGCATGATCGCTGGAGGTTGTTTTGGTCAACTTCTAATTTCCACAGTCTCAAAAGGCTTGACAGTTACATGTTTTAATACTGGTCTGATGACTAGCGTGGCTCCTTCAATCTCTTCCTTGTTTCAATAGTGTCTGAAGCACCCGGGAGAAGCTGGAGACTCAGAAGCTAACAACAACTGGACCTCAAGGAACTTGCCGTTCAAAGCAGGGCCAACCTTCTGGTTTCATTAATAAAACTTTATTGGAACATAGCCACGTCCATTCATTGACTCTCGATTGTGGCTTCTTTCATCTGAATTGGGTGGCTGAATTGAGTGGCTGAGTCAGAAACTGGGTGCCCCAGAAGCTTAAAATATTGACTTTCTGGCTCTTGACACAAAAGTTTGCTGACTCCTGACCTGGCTGAACCCATGTGAACGTTAGGCTAAGAGAGATATAGGCATCGTGGGCGGGAAACACGAAGGGGGCCTGACTCTGTTTTCAGGCTGCTCTAACAGTCTGTCAGGGAAGGTGCTGGAGCTGGGTTTGAAGGGACTTGTCACTGGGTGGGACATGGAGAGGGTCCAGGTTCCAGGCAGAGGGAACAGCATGTGCAAAGGCAAAAAGGCTCTTTTAGGGTGTGTCCTGGGGTCCCATATCCCCAGGACATCTTGAGGATCTCCACAGGCTGAATATTTGCACACGTTCACTTACATCATACACATAGCAGGTCTTGGAACTGAAATTAGAATCCATAGTGAATGCAGCAATGACCGAGGGCTTGGAGTTCAATTAAACTTCCCGAGTCCCGAGGAAGGAGGGTCGGGATACCAGGCCACAGTGGACCCGTCTACAAGCCCCTGTTCTTAGGGCCTTCCAGGCTGTCCTCCATGGTGCCTGTGCCCACCAGGTGTGACGGAATGGGGGCTCTTGGCGAGCTCACTGCACGGCAGAGGTCCTCAGTCGCGGTGAATATACCCTCTGAGGGTCACTGGGCAAAGTTTGGGGACATTTTGGGCTGTCTCAACTTGGAGGGGACCTGCTACTGGCATCTAGGGACACTGTCGATGTCCTAGGATGCACGGGACAGTCCTCATGACCAAGGACAATCTGCTCAAAATGTCACTAGTGCCAAGATGGAGAAACCCCATGCCCAACACAGGCAAGTAAAGCCTGGTACTTAATAAAAAGCTTTTGTTAAACTGGAAAAAAAAAAAAAAACAGTGTGGTTAAGGAGTGGGGAAAAGTTTAGAGCTCCTGGTGAGCAGGTGTCATGGTGGAAGGTGGTTCAGGAATATAAATTGGACCTGGGTCACAGTCCTGCAGGTTCTAACTACAGGAGCTTTGATTTACTTTAAAGGCCTGGGGAATTCCAGGGAGGTATTTTAGTTTAGGGCAGTGACATCATTGGGTGTGCTTGTGACTCTAGATGAGGAGGTGTGAATGGGGAGAACTATCGAGTGGCTTCAGCTGCGAAAATGACAATATTGGAGGGAGGCACTTTTGCCAGAGGACAGAGGTAAACTTAGGTGGCTTTGGTGTGTGAGGTGAGAGGGGACACCAGGAAGATATTTGTTTGAGTAATTCCAACCCTGACGGAGGTAAGGTGCCTGAGAGGGTGGCCCAGGGGTGTGAGCATGGGTGGAAGTGGAGGTGCCGGGTGACGTTGCTGGATTCGCTAATCTGGAAGAGGCTGTAGGAATTCCCATGAAGCCATTTTCCGGCAGCCACTGGAAATTTGAATCTGGAACTTGGAAAATGATCTGGAATGGAAAGTTCAATGTGCACATGTGTATTTTTTCATTGGTGGACACTCTTCCTGACGTGGTTTTGTGCATGCTCCTCGGCAGATCGTAAGTCCCGGGAGTCTGGGATAATATCAAGCATCCAGCACCATCGGGACAGGCTTTGGACTCTGGCTTCACTGTGTCCTCGCTGCACAACATTAGGACATTATTTTACTTCTTTGAGCCATAGAATTTCCTCCTCTGTAATATGGGGATGACACCAGCAACCTTAAAGGACTGTTTGTGGGATTAGACGGGAAGCATGCAGAACACATTTTAAAAGGTGTGTTCCTGCCAGGTGCAGTGGCACATGCCTGTAATCAAAGCAGCTTGGGAGGCTGAGGCAGGAGGATCTCGAGTTCAAAGCCAGCCTCAAGCAAAAGCGTGGCACTAAGCAACTTAGTGGGACCCTGTGTCTAAATAAAATGCAAAATTGGGGTGGGGATGTGGCTCAGTGGTCAAGTGCCCCTGAGTTCAATCCCTAGTACCCCAAAAAAGCATGTTCCAATAATATCTTCAACATTTACTGTCCTATCTCAGCACACGCTTTTACATACACATGCGCGCGCACGTGCGCGTGCACACACACACACACACACACACACACACAACCTGGTATGGGAATTTGAAAGGCTTGATGTTGTTTTTCGAGGCCAATGGTCTTTTTTTCCCATTAAACCACAATGGAAAAAAAAATCATTTTGGAGACTCATTGAGTTTTTTAATGTTTTAAATTAAAAACAATTTTTTGGTAGTATGAGGAATCGAACCCAGGGCCCCATGTGTGCTGGGCAAGCACTCTACCCCTGAGTTACTGCGCCAGCCTCATTGAGTTTTATACATAGACTTTTCCCATTCTTTCTTTGATATGAATGTTATGTTTCAATGCAAAAATGAGAGACAGAGAGAGACAGATAGACAGACAGACACTGAGGTCTGAGCAGTGGAAGAGAGAATTACTGATCCCATTTTCCTCGTGTCTAGGAAGAACAGACCATGACCAAAACTTTCCTTCAAAGATCTAGCCCAGTCTCAGCTCTTTCTCGGCACTGTTTCTTAGGAAAGCTGATATTGGATCCATGTTTCTGTCTCTATTTGAACCTTAGGGCTAGAGACCAAGTCATCACCCACTAGTACCTTTCTTGGTTGATGGAGTCTCCTTGGTGTAGCAAACTATTATTATTTGTTATTTACTTTTTGGTGGGCAGTGGGGTTTTCAGTGAGAGAGGTGAGATGATCGGTTCAGTTTTGAACACCAGCTGAATTGATGGGCTAATTGTCATTGAAATCAACCTGTGACCAACTAGAGGAAATAAGTGCAATGTATGTGATAAAAGACTTGCATGGGGAATACATAATGAACCCTTACAATTTAATAATAAGAAAACACACTTGATGAAGAATGAGGAAAACATTCACCAAAGAAACTGCATAAAAGGCAATATAAGCACATAAAAATGTGCTTCAACACGGTCAGTCATGAGGGAAATGCAAATTGAAACCATGAGACACCACTACACAGTCACTGGAAAGGCTAAACTTAAAAAGACCGATGACATCAAGTGTGGGTGAAGATGGAGAGCAACTGGAGCTCTCAGACATTGTGTATGGAAATGTAAAATGGGACAGCCACCTTAGAAAACAGTTTGGTAGTTCTTTTAGAGTTAAACATATATATATATATATATATATATATACCCACTGTATTTGTCAAATTTTTGTTACTGTAACAAAATGCCCGACACAGGCTACTCAAAGAAAAAAAGTTTACTTAGCTTGGTTTTGCAGATTTAACTGGCATTGGCTCAGTTCTCAGGTATGCCACGTCATGGTGGTAGTGTATACAGGGTCCAGCAAGAGATCATGTCTAGAACCAGGAGCAGAGAGAGCAGGATGGGACTGGGCTCAGGCTTCTATCATGACTCTCTCCAGAGAAATACCCAGGGTTTGCACCAGACATGCTCCATGGTCCCTGTGACCTAAGGACCTCTCACTAGGCCACGCCTTCTAAAGGTTCCTCCACCGCCCAGCAGCCCCACCCCAGGGACCTCAACTTTAACCCCAGTGGACCCCAGGGGACACAAACCACATTCAACTCACAACACTGCAATCTCACTCCAGGGGTTACTTCAAATATGGAGAACATGTTTACACCAAGACTTGTACCCAAATGTCCTCAGCAGTTTTATTCAGACGGGCCATGTGCTGGGAATGACCCAAATGTCCATCAGCTTGGATGCTGACCACGCCATGGAATACTTCTTAGTAAT
Source organism: Callospermophilus lateralis (assembly GCF_048772815.1). Classification (NCBI taxonomy): domain Eukaryota; kingdom Metazoa; phylum Chordata; class Mammalia; order Rodentia; family Sciuridae; genus Callospermophilus; species Callospermophilus lateralis. The sequence continues at coordinate 8,350,570 of NC_135315.1, forward strand.
GAGCAGGAATAACCTGAGCATGTGAAGACGGGGGTGAGTTTCCAAAGGACTTGATGCCACGTGATTGCAGCCAGACCTGAGACCACGTAGTGTCTATTTCCACAGATAATATTCTAGAAAGGGCCAAGCCAGAGTGAGAAGCAGCTCAGAGGTTGCTGGAGACTGGGAGGAGAGGGGTGGCGATTGCCTGCAAAGGGGCCCACGGGACATTCTGGAGTGATGAAAGAGTTCCATATCATGAGTGGAGTGCTGGTTTTCCACCACGTGTGTCAAAACTTTTTGAATTGCATGATGAAAATAGGGCTTTTGTATATAACTTACACTTCAATAAAGCTAATTTAAAAGTGATCCCGCAGCCAACTGCGTGCCTCGGCCACATCTTTCCCCTCCCCTACTGCCCCTTTCAGGCCTGGCTCGTGGTGCGACATTTCCATTCACTCTCCCTCTGCTTCCTTAGAACTTACAAACTTAATGACCGCAACTATTTTTAGCTCATGCTAACACATTGCTTTTAATTGTTTAGCAGATGTCACTGGCTCAAATCCCATGTGCATCTAGTAGATGGAAGGTTATAATATCAATTATCATTATTACTAATGGAAATAAATGTCTGTGGTATGTACTGACTTCCTCCAGTTATCTGCCCCGTGGCTGTCCTGGCCCCTTCTGCACTGTGAGCCAGGGAGCTTTGTGGCTTCTGGAGGCAAAGGGATGGCAGCTTAGACCATGGGCAGTCCAACCACCCACCTGGTTCAATTTAGCTGCATCCTCATCTGTGAAATGGGCATCATGTTGTTATCCAGGGTTATGAGGATTAATCCATTTCGTATTCGTCCACTGGTTCAACAGATCCTGCGATGGAGTGAGCTCTAGATAGGTGTTTGCTCAAATGATTTTTCAAGAACTATATTCTTTCTTTGTAACACTGCGAATTTTGAACCACGTCATTGCTCCTTCTCTCAACCTGCGGTTAGCCTATCTGAGAGTGAGGACTCCGCAGACCCCTTGGCAGGCTGGGGCACTCTTGTGTTTTAGCCCTGACCCCAGGGTGCAGAAGCTCTTGGTTGAAGTCTTGCTCTCTCCTGGAGACTCCTCCTGGGCAGGGTCACTGTCCTGATTATCTTTATGTCCCCAGCACCCAGCCCAGTTCTGGGGTGACGAGTAGTGTCTTCATCATGAAGGTCCCAACTAAGGCTCAGTGACATGCTTCCAGTTACACAACACTTAACAGGGACAGGGAGGCCTTCTGAACATCAGGCCGGTGGCCTGACCATATGGGGAGAGTGAACTCTGATGGGTTGAACCAGCGAAGAAGTCAGGGAAACAAGCCGGTTAACAGCTGTGCCGCTGGGGCGCTCACCTTGGAAGGTGACGTCACGCTCTTGTTCATGTGCTTGTCTTCAGCTGGCGTGAAGCTGGTTGCAGTCCTCACCTCTGTACCAGTGGACAGCGGGAGGCTGAAGGGCGTGGGGTATCAGACTCCTCTGAGGGTCTCCCTTGCGCTCCGCCCTCCTCAAGGCTGACCTTCTCGGGCTCTGGACCCTGGGAACCCTCTCTGAACTCTACTCCTGAAGTCATCTTAGAACACACATTGTCCTACAGCATGTCTGCTTCCTTCCGACCGACCCGTCTGCTCCAGAGAGCAGGTGTGAGCTGGTTTTAAATGCTCCTTGTTACCTGCTCACTCAGCCCAAGACACCCCCCTGCCCACTTCTGAACTCCCTTCGTTACTAAGGCAGTTAATGGATGTGACCTCACGGGGGTACGTCTTTCCTAAATCATCCCGTTAAGACCATCTCAAGGTTGATCGGATTAAACAACTTTAAAAACAACTCTAATATAGAGTTCAAGGTCACACTGAAGTTATCTTTTAATTCATCCATTACCATTACTTATTTCCTCTTTGGCATGACGATAGTCTAAGCCAGAAGTCGGGGAGCAGCAGCGGAACCTTGGTTGAAATTAACAAGTGCTTGCAAACTCCTCCTGGTGCCAGGCGCTGTACTTGCTCTTCCCTAAGTCTCTCAGAAGTGGCCGTGTCTGTCTTTTCCCTGGTATTTACATGAGACATCTCACGCTGTCCTGGGAATGTCAAGGTGTGGGGCACTTTCGTGCATTCTGCACATGGTCCCGGGGGGGTTCCTGAGCCTGAATCCTGTCTTCTCCTTGACGTAGGAGCATCCAGCCAGGAGGCAGAGCGCTGCAGAGTGGCAGGACTCGTACCTTAATGCCCTGTGATGTCTAGTCAAGCTAGGAGACTTCCCTCTAAGCCTGCAGGCTCCTTGCTGTCTGACCCCAGCCATCTACCCTCGCTTCAAATTACAAATAGGACTGGAAGCCAAGAGCCAGCCGAATGCATCATGGCTCTCACTGAGGAAGGATCTGAGCCGCCTGCCAGCAGCGCTTGGCCACAGGGCCCCGGGAGCCGCCGCTTATCCTGAGAGGGCGATTTTGCGTATTTTGCTGCAAGCAGTTTTCTTTTCCTGCAGAAGCTGCACATTGCTGTCATCTGCTCTTCTGTTTACAGAATTGTTGGGGACAGCATCGGGGGTATGGACTGTAATGTGTAAGGACACCGCCATCCGGTTTGTCCTCCGTAAGTGCTAACTGGCCCGGCTGTATTCTGGAGTCATAGAACACACTGCTGACCCAAGGTGGGGCTCTTACAAACAAGTCTTTTTTTTTTTTTTTCTTTTTGGCTGGGAACTGAACCCTGGGGTGCTTTACTATTGAGCTCCATCCCCGGACTTTTTGTATTTTTCATTTTGTGACAGGATCTCACTAAATTGCGTGAGGCCTCCCTAATTTGCTAAGATTGGCCTTGAACCTGTGATCCTCCTACCTCAGCCCCTCAAGTCAATGGGATACAGGCATGCACCCCTGTATCCAGCTACAATTGAGGCTTCTTTATAAACAGTGGAACCAGGAAGAAGGATGCATAACGTGGCACTGACTTCCTTTTCAAAATGTGCACACAACTTCCCTTCTCGCCCAGTGCTCCTTGGGTTTCCAAGTTCTGATATTCCTATACTGAGCAGGGAGAAGGCTCCCTTGGGCAGAACACTGTTAGTCTTCATCCCCACAGAGGGGGGGTGATCCAGGAGACCTCGGAGAGGTTGGCTCTGGGGTGTGAACTGGCACTTGGAGATGCACAGTCTGGTTATTTTGTAGATGGGGAAATGGAGTAACATGAAAAACTAGAGTTGCCCTTTTGCATCCATTCATCCATCCATCCTCCATCTATCCATCCATCCATCATCTATCCTCCATCCATTCATCATCATCCATCCATCCATCCATCCATCCATCCATCCATCCATCATCCTTCCTCCTTCTATCCATCCATCCATCCATCCATCCATCATCCATCTGTCCATCTATCCATCATTCATTCTCCATCCATCCATCCATTCATCATCCATCCATCCATCCATCCATCCATCATCATCCATCCATCCATATATCATCCTTCCTCCTCCCATCCATCCATCCATCCATCCATCCATCCATCATCCATCCTCCACCCATCCATCCATCCATCATCCTTCCTCCTTCTATCCATCCATCCATCCATCCATCATCCATCTGTCCATCTATCCATCATTCATTCTCCATCCATCCATCCATTCATCATCCATCCATCCATCCATCCATCCATCCATCCATCCATCATCATCCATCCATCCATATATCATCCTTCCTCCTCCCATTCATCCATCCATCCATCCATCCATCCATTATTCATCATCCATTCATCATCCATCCATTCATCCATCATCCATACTCTATCCATCCATCCATCATCTGTCCATCATTCATCCTCCATCCATTCATCCATCCATCCATAATCCATCCATCCATCTATCCATCATCATCCATCCAATCTATCCATCATCCATCCACTGCACCCCTTCTCACAGGCAGACATTGTGCCTCCTGAATGAAGCATCTTGGTTTTTTAGGCAGCCCTAGTGGAGGCTGTACTCTGCAGAAAGCTCTGGACTGGGAGTCAGGAGTTTCCTGGGCTGAGTCTTGCTTACTCTCTGGGTGACTTTGCACACAATACTTCTCATGGTGGGTTCCAGCTTCTGATGCTCTGGGTTTCTGCTCTGTGGAGCAGGGAGGATCAGACTCCTGTGCCAGAACAAGTCCCCCCTTCCTTCCTCTGGTGGCCAAGTGTGAGGCTGCAGAGGCTGCACGCCACTAGGATGCCCTTGAGTTCCTCCATCTTCCTTATCTCTCTCCCTGCAAAGCCTGGGACAGAGAAGCAGAAGAATAGGAAGACAAAGAGAAAAATACACAACAAACAAATAATAGGACAAAAAAAAAAAAAAGCCAGATAATCTGAAGATTTCCTGCAGGGAGTGAGGAATATCAGGTTTCAACCTGAACAGAAATGTGTGCAGTTGCCTGACTTGGGAACCCGAATGGGTGTTCTCTGTCAACTCAGAGATTGTGGTTCAGAGCGAAGCCTGACTTATATACACATCACCATGGCAACGTTTAGACAAGCTGGCTTCCAGGCCCTGGGATGGCTATTATGGGATAGCTTCCTTTCTTCTTCTCTTTCTTCTCTTTACAGTAGCCTAAGGTAAAGAACAGCAGAGCGGGATTATTGGAGACTCCTTTTTAGAGATTTCATACCTTCGGATGTATTTGGCTCTGAAATACTGAAAGCTCAGCCAAGGTGTCAGCCCAAGGCACTCTGGGGTCCCGGGGCCATGTGATCACAGGAGGGCATGACTCACGGTTCATATTGAATGTGACTGACTGTGTTACTAGAGGAAGGAGAGCGACACGTGTGTGCCTCTGTGAGTGTGTGCGTGTGTGTGCATGTGTGGTGTGTGTGTGAAATTGGACGGGGGCTGCTGGTGGTGACTTTAATTTGAAAGTCTACCTTCTCCATTCAGAGATGCTTTCTGTCTGTTTCAGATTCCTTCAGGGATGATCCTATCTAGTGGCAAACAATTTTCCTTATCTGCTTAGCAGAATTTGAATCTCTGTCTAGGGAGTTTCTGATGATCACACAGCATCAGGATCCTGAAAAACCAAAATGAGCTTTTCCAGAGGGCCCCAGAGCAAAGGCAGAACACACTGCCCCTTCTCCCCTGCAGGGGTTGATGCCAGAGGTCTTCCCAGGCCTTCGTGTAAGGCAGTGAGTCACTCCAGTTCCCCGGGGTCTTGTTTGCTGCTTCGATAGTCTGAGTTGGACTTTCCAGCCTGGGTCTTTGAAACACTGAGCTCACCTGTGTGCAGAAAGACCAGCCCACTGAACACGGATGCAGGGGTTTCTGGCAGGGTGGGCATCCCTTTAAGACCAGAAATTCCGTTTGCCAGGGCTCAGTGAGCTGCACAAAGGTGGGCCCTGGGGAAGGGAGGCTCGGGCTGTCACTGGAGGAATCTGATGAGGCCGGGTCCGTACTCTGCACCTCCTCTCCCTCACCTTGTACTAATTATAAACCTGGGAAATAGAAATATGTTTCTCATATTGAATGGAATCCAGGTGGAATGTGATTCTTCTCCAAAGATGGAACTCCTGAGAGCTTCTGTTGTGCTATGCCTTCCACGTGCCGTTCAGGTGCCCAGAAATCCCAAAGTCTATGGAAAATCTGAAGTTGGCGGATTTTAAATACACTGGAGGAAATCATGGCAGGGAACCCCTGGCGATTCCTTTGTGGAGTGCTTAATCTCTTCACCTTCCCCGGCTATCAGGAGTTTTCTGCATAAGGTTGGTGTAGAGAGCAATGTCCTCCAGGACAGCACAGGACAGCACAGGACAGGGGCGGGGGGAAGAAAGGACAGGGCCTTGGCAAAAATCAGAGTAAGCACAAAGGGCCTTTGGCACCTTGATCTCTCTTTCGGAGCCCTGCTTAGCATATTCCCGGTGTGTGGACACCCTTTCTCATGGGCTCCTGCAGTTGCTTTGGGCATATTTCCTCTGTAGAAATGGAATGCCCCTGTCAGATATGATCCTATTTGTGGTTCAAATTTTAGAAGCTTCTATGACACAGAGACTCCTAGGAAACCAAGGGCTTCTCTCATCACCTTTGACGTACTTTGGCTTTCACTCCCTTTAGAGGCTCCACTTGTTTTGCCAACTCTGATGATAAACCCCAGTTTGATGTTCAGGGTATGCAGCCAAGAAGCCCCATAGGAAGGAGCCTCAGGAACTATCCAAAGAGGGCTGCAGGACTCCTGGGCAGAGGAGGACCCCCTGACCCTAGTTTTGAGGCAGTAAGGAACCTCAGGGCTCTCCTAACATAAGGACCCCCCGCCCCAGGCATGGCTCCTCTGATTTTTCCTGAGTTCTGCCTGATTTAAATATAACCCACTTTTGGCAACACAGCCTTGGAAGCCGAGAGTGGACTCTTTATACTCCAGTCCCTCAGGAACCTGGAGTAAATCAAATTGCTTATTAAAAAAAATAAGAAAGGGTAGGGTGAGGTTCCCTGGGGTGTGGTGTGGGGATTGTACTGGAAAAGGAAGGACACGGTCCAAGCAAACAGTGCCATGAAGGCTTCCAGCTGGACTGGGTTCCCCCCGCGTTTCTCTGGGCAGAGGGGAGATCCACTGTCAGATAAGAAGCCGCTCATCACCCTCTGCGCAGCAGCTGGGCTGGCAGCCAGGCTGGGAGAACAATGATTTCCTCGCTTTTAAATTTGATTATTAGTTCATATTTATTGGAAGGCTGTGATGCATTTAGTCTCGTGGCCAACACACAAGAAGAGGCAGCCTGATGGGACTCATTTTTTCCTATTGACTTTTTCCATTTTTCACCAATAGAGTCAGCACCTCACTGGTTAAGGGATGGGAAGCCAAATCTCTCCTGGTCAACACACAGCTTACTAAAGTGGTGCTCACTGTCCCCACCCTCTCATCCCAGCCCCCAGGTCAAACTGGCCAGTGGACAAGGCCCACCCCTACCCCTCCCCTTTCTGCATCTCTGTCAATGAGGTTAAATGGACTCTTAAAATGCCGCAGGGAGGAGGTTACCATCTTGCCTGTAAACAAGCCTTTGGAGTGTTTAACATGTTATTTTAAGTTGTTTTAAGAACAGAAGGACAAAGAGAAGGTATTGGGATGGGGGGCATTCCCCCCCCCCCGTTTGTGTAGTATTTTTTGAGTGCTACTGTCTGTTGGTGAATGAATCATCTCACTCCTCATAGCCTCCTTCTGAGACAGACTCTGTGACTGTTCCCACTTTGCAACTTTGGAAACAGAGGCTGAGAAAGCTATAGGAAAGGCCAGGCCTTGGGAGTTCATGTCTTTGTCTTCCTACCAAGGCCCTGAGGGGAACCTCTCTGCAGACTGGTTCTGTGGTGTTGGTCCTTGGTCAGTATACAGTGTCCCCAGCCATCCAAAGCCAAGAGCAAATGTTAAGTGGCATCTCTATTGTTCCTCCAGGAAAAGAACTGGGAAGTTGAATATAAAGCCCAGGTTTGTAGAAATGTGTGTAATTAGAGGTCTGACTGGCAGGGTTTCTTGAAGCTTGAAGCATCCACTTAAGAATGCAAGCTCATGCTTGACTTTGCTTCTGGATCGAACCGTAGCTCTCTTATTTCCAAATTGAACTTTTCACTGGTGCATTAAAAAACCAGGTTGCCACAGGAGAAACTCATTCTAGGTGCACTGGGGAACAGAGCTGCCTGTCCACTTGCTGAATAAGCTGGTGGGCTGTCTGAAGTCAGGCAAGACCCCTGAGCCAGCCCAAAGGGAGCTCCTGTTGTGACCCTCCCTGGGGATTGCAGGTTCTGGTGCTACCTGAGGATGCTGTAATGGGGAATTGTTTAAACGCTTCTGTTTTGCCCATTAGATGAGCCTTGGATGAAATGATTTGGATATGAGTAAATGCTACAGGGGCTTTGCAAATGAAGCCAAGATTTTTGCAATCCATTGCTGTTTTCCCTCCCGAGGATATAGTGGGTTGTGGTTTGTAGCCAGGTGCAGAGAAGTTTATACACTGCCAGTAGTCGGAGAAGCCAAGAGCAGAGGAAGCTGATGGTAACAAACATTATCCTCTGGGGTATTTCCTGGGTGGCTCATGATGTCCCCGAGGATGTCAAAGTAAAATCTAATTAAGTCTCTTTTCAAGTATATCACCCTGAATCCAGAAGAGGTTTATCATCTTAGGAGAGTGACTGAACTCATCACTAGGTCCTGGGTTTGTACTGAGATTTTATTGGAAGACAAACTTTGATTATGGTGGAATGATTCCTAATTTTTTTTTTCAGGAGGAGTAGATATTTGGGTGCAGGCAGCTGCTGTTTGACCTGGAAGGAATTATGACTGCCCAGAGGGTCATTTCTAGGTGACCCTTCCAAAGCAGAATGTTAATGCATGAAGCAGGCATCATTAGTCTGCAGAGCCTAAGCAAGCCAGGCACCAGGCGGTCTGAGATTCCAGAGGGACAGTCAAAGGGTGCTTTCTCCCTGCACTGGAGGGCCTCCTGACTATGCTCGGAAAGTCAAGCATAATGGGACAGAGGAGCAGTTTGTGTCAACAGCTGTAGATCTGGTCCAGTCCCACACTCCTCCTAACCCTGCATCCAGGTCTGCCAGTGTGGGGCTCATGGGCACATGGCGGTATTGGCTGATGGGGTATACTCAGTTCTACCTTTGCTCAGTCTAGATCAAGACAGACCTGAGATTTGCAAATCTTTGTATACTTACATATTCTTGGACCTACTCCGATTCCCTTCTTTATGCCATGATACTTTAGATTGTGACGTTTCCCTCCCACGGAACCCAATACGAGACGCTACAGAGAGTGGGTGTGGAATTGATGTTATTGGTTTATTTTCTTCTGGAGGTACCAGCCACCTGCTATGTGCCCCGCCACTGCCTTAGTGCCCTGCCTGGGAGGGGGCCTTCTAGGAGTCTCGGACTTCCACCAGTCCCAGCGTCCCTGTGCAACAGAAAGAGGGTGAGGGAACTCCTTGGGGCTTCCTTCCTCACTGGTAGAAGAAGAATGCAGCCATCAGAGTCAACACTGGTCACGTGCTCACCGGACCGAGCGCTTTCTGGGTTTGGTCTCACTTGATCCTCTCAACACTCTATGAAACAGTGCTGGGTACTTTGGTTTGCTTTTGCAAATCCCTTCTTCTTCTTTTCTACCCTACACTGTGTCCCAGGAGGCCGAGCTGTAGAGGCTGTTAATAGTTACCTTGGCCTTGGGCTTCCAGTTGAGTTCAGCCGAGGAGGGGGACAGGAGGACGTGAGCTGAGGGCACGTCTTCCTGCTGAGCCCTCGCTTGCAGTATCACCCCAGGGTAGAGCTCGGGGCCACTGTCTGGCTGTGTCGCTCTTTCTCTGCGTCCTGCCCTTCAGTCCTGGGCCATGATGGCCCCGCTGTTTCTAGCTGTGGGGCACGAGCTCTACGCCCTGCCCACTCTTCTGCACGGAGCTCCTTGATCAAACTCTTTCAATCACCCAACTTGAGGGTGCCATCTGTCCCTGCAGAACCCTGACTGACACACGGTAGTTACTAACATGATCCCCTCTGACAGGCGGGGAAGGGAACTGTAGCTCAGGGGGGCTGCGTGGCTAGGCCAGGGACCTCACCTAGGGAGACGGAGGAGATGGGGTTCACGCCCGGTTGTCTGGCCTTGGAGCCTCGTGATGGATGCCTGCATTTCAGCCTTCTGCAAGGTCCTTACTGCCTTGGCAAAGTCTGGCAAAGGCCACCGCGGATCCATCAGTCACTGAGCTTTGCTCTTGCACACAGACTGCCATACGGTCTGCTTTCTGGGGGTGGAACTGTGGAGAGCACTGACTCGCATTCCATCATCACTGCGACAAAGAACTTGCATCTGTATTGTGAAGGCTGGTCTAGGGTGCAGATCAGCCAGCAGGGTGTTCTCGAGAGGACACTGGAAGAGTGACAGAGCCTGGCATCCTCTGGCCTGTGTCTCACCCTCATCTGAGGGTCACAGCATGCAAAGAACGCTCTGTGGGGCAAAGGGTTTGCAAAGCAGCTCCCTGGTGGTGGGTGAAGTGTCCCATAAAGGCCATATGCTTGGCCTCCAGCCCTTGGTGCTATTAAAAGGTGACATTTAGGAGGTGGAGCCTAGTAGCAGGAAGTAGGTCACTGGAGAGGGAACTTTGAAGGGAAAATTGTCATCCCCAGCCCCTTCCTCTGACTCTCTTTGCTTCCCACCCTCCACGAGGTAAGCAACTTTTGTCTGCTGACCCTTCTGGGCTGCACTGCCTCGACAAAAGCCCAACAGCCACCAGTCCAAGCAATCATGGACTGAAACCTCAGAGCCAAAATAAACTCTTTCCCCAAAATAAACTCTTTTACCTTATTAACCTCAGGTATTTTGTCACAGTGATGAATGCTGATGAATACACAGGGTCGTTTCTGAGAGCACAGATTCATTTCTGGGAGGTGCAGATAGTCGGCTGGGACCGCATCCTGTGCTTCTTCAAAGCCATGTCCTTGGCAATGCAGGCATCTGTGGTTGAGGGGTCGCCAGGCACCTACTGGCTTGCTGAGTTTCCACCATGTCTTCTCAAAAACTGGAGCCTGATGTTGGCGGGTTAGCTTAATAGTTATATGGCCCACATGCAGGGGTGCGGACAAACCCATTTGATTGCTTTTCATCCTCTTTCAGAACACAAACTAAGGTCAAAACTGAGAGGAGAAACGGGATGGAGGATGAATGATGAATAACGGGGAGACATTTGCTGGGGAAAATTACGAATGGTCTTGAACGTGTAAAATATGCATAACCCCATTTAATCTCTACAGCTCTGTGAAACTGATAGAATCATCTCCATTTCACAGAAAAGGAAGTCAAGACTCACTGAGAAAATCTATCTGATACCCAAATGTGCCGTTCTTTTAAGTGCTGCGGTGGGATTAAGCACCAAGTCCGCCCTCAGATCTCAGAACTTTAGTGAATCATTCCAAACCCTGGGTTGGCTGCCTGGCATTCATGGGCTGCTCGTCAGATCTGGTAGGAGCAATCTCGATGCCACCCTAACATCCCCACACCTGTAACCTCACCACCTAGGGAATCTCTCTGCCCGCCTGATTCCTTCTCGCTCGGAGCCTTCTTTCTTGCCAGTTTCCTCTCCCCGTTGTGAAATGGTTCTCTCTGTTGCTGCCTGTCCCAGCCCTTAGGCGGGATGTACTGAAATGGATCCGCTTGTGTTTGCCCTGACCTGTCTGTCGCATCTCACACCATATGCTGGGGGATGCTGTGCTGCTCGGCTTTATTAATCATTCCAATGTGACGTTGGGTGTTTTATGGTCTTTCCTTCTGACCCACTTTCCTCATTCAATTATGTTTACCTTTTAAAGGGAAAATCTATTTCTCCTGCCAGATGTTAAAAGAAAAGAAAAGAAAAACACGCTCTCCACCCCCCACCCCCACCACATTTCTACCTCCAGTTCTTCCTCTTTAACATGGATAAGTAGGAGAGGTACACGGTGCCGGCTCATTTTAGCAGCAGGGATGTTGTCTTGGGTATGAGGGCCTCTGAGGCCATGCGTCACATTTTCATGTGCGTAGGAACCACCTGGGTGTCACCTGTAGCCTCTGGTTTGCAGGTCTGGCCTGGATCCTGAGTTCCTGCATCTTGCAAGGTGACCTTTTAAGCAGAGTCCCAAAGTTCCCTTGCCCCTTGGTCCATGCTCCAATTTCTCTGTCCCTGAGGTTACTCTCTCCTTCAAGGAGATGTGCCCTGGTCCCTGAAGCCCTTCTGGGTTTCATCTCCCACGAAGGAACACGCTCATTGCTTTCAGGTTTAGGGGTGAAGGCCTCTTGCGGTTTAGGTTGGAGTCTGTCTGCTAAGCCCTTCCGAGGTAGCAGTTGGTTGTCACTGGCTAGGAGACAAAAGAATCGCATTTGGTTGGAGCCAGTTTTCCCCGAAACACTAATGGTACCTTTATCTCTGGGTAATTAAAGCTCTGACTGATGAATGCGTAATTACCCATAAGCCCAGCTGAAATGATCGCCATGGTCTTTCATCTTTAGCTTACTTCATTTACAGAGCTAACAGTCTCGGGCCTGCTTACAGAATAGCTGTTCCGAGGTGTCTGTGTTGGGTGGAGTCACTTGGGGGCACGGCCACCTCCACAATTACTGTGGTGTGTCAAGGCTGGAGCTCTCTGTCTCCGTGAAGTGGTAACGTTTAGTGATGCGAGAGGCATCAGGGAAGCCATGAAATCTGTCAGGATTTGCCAGAATGTTTGGCCCATGGGTCTTTGTTAAGTCCTCTTGTGACCACAGGCCTCTGGTCAGCCTTCAGCTCTGGGGCCCAGGGCACTTCTTAGCCCCACGTCAGTCTGGCTGCCCTGGCCCCCAGCTGTGCTAGGGCACTCTCATCCCGTGGCCCTCCCACCCCAGTTCTGAGCCAGGGTTGACTTGAGGCTCCCCTCCTGCTGGGTGGCTGCTCAGGGAAGCAGTCCAAAGTGCCAGGGAAACTTCCATGTCTCCAAACACCCAAGCAGAAGGAGGCCTATGGAGTGGCGGTGGGGGGGGGGGCACACAGATTCCAGACGCCGGGCAGCTCAGAAGCCCCCACCTCCACCTGTGCTCTGCGGCAAAGGCCGGGGTTGAACTTGGAGACTCGTACTTTTTTCACACATGAAGCTGCACCATCACTGTCACAGGATGGGGGAGTAAAATCAAGAGTGTGGGTTTAGCACATGGTCTGCATATTGCTTTAGGTATTTCTGTTATATGGGAGACCATTGCACGGCCTTGGGTACCACAGACTAATAGGAACAATTGAGTCACGGCTTCCAAGGGTTCTGTCCTCCCCATAGGTCAAAAATGCCACTGTGACATCTAATACCCTGTGGGATCGCAAGGGACTATTTCTTTAAATGGTTGGGCTGGATTTACCATGAGCTTTCATCTGATCTCCACAAACACTCATTTAGGGGAAATTTGCTAAGTAGAGAAAGTACAACATACAGAGGGAGAAATAGCCTGAATTTAACTTAAATCCAATTTAATGAGTTCCTCGAATATGCCTTTTTTCGGCTGTCTATAAGACATTCTTTCTTCCATCCCCTGACACGGGCTTCCCATTCTCGAGTGACGCTGTCCCTTTAAGGCCAATGATGACTCAAGTTCCATCTTTTCGGATCTGTTGTTCTCTTTCTTTTCTGGCATGTTCTGCTACTGACGGGAGATTTCTGACTCCCCCTCCCTCCTCACCCTCAGCCTCTGTCTCTGGAGCCTGCCCTTCCCTTTTCACTCCTACAAGCTGGGCTCCACTCTTTTGCCATATTATCTGAGAAGTCGACCGGTGTCACAATTTCAGCTCTGCTTGTCCCTGTGTAAACTTGGATCTTTAGACTTTGTGTCTCACAAGTGGCAGATAGGTACACCCTTGTCAGTATCTCTCTAGGTATTTACTGGTCACGATCTCCAGTTCCACAGGTCTAAACTAACAGTCTGTGTCCCTCTTGGATATTTCATTCACTTTGTGATTTCTTTTATTCTGCCAATGGACCATTGCTCTCAGTCACCCTTGACTCCTCCGTGTTCCAACTCAACGTGGACTGAGTTCCCAGATCCTGATGGCCCAGTCCTGTCTCCTTGGTGAGGCCCTAAAGATCTCACACCTACTTTGTTGGAATACGTTTTCTAGAGTTTTCACTTTCTTTATTAACTCTCCAGACCAGGACACCCCACACAACACAGCTAGAATATTCCAGAAATGCCACTTTAATTGCATTTGTCTGCCCCGAAAGCCTGCAAAATAAGTGACACATGCCTTAACTTGACTGGAGAAATTCTCTACGGCTTCCGTATCCTTCCAACCTGTTTTCCCACTGATCACCTACGACTCTTGGCTCAAGTCAACCTAGACTATGTGTTAATTAGGATTAGGTTCAATTGCCAGTAAGAGCGCGTAACCCCAAATAACAGTGACTTAAGCTGCAGAGAAGCTCATTCCTCTCTGGTCTCAAGACCAAGGGTAGGCAGCCCACGCCAGGAGTCTTGGTTCTGTCCCACCAGGGGCTCAGAGGTGCCTTCTCTCTCGTGGCTCATTTCACGGGACCTCCCTTCCCAAGATCATCCACAAGACACACCGGCCATTTCCGGTCAGCTTTCAAATCCCCAGTCCATCCAGAAAGCATGGGAGAGAGTGGATGACACAGGCCTTTGGTTTTAGGGACACTTTCTGGAAGTTGCTTACATGGCTTCCACTTAGATCCCAGTGGCCAGAGTTTATTCTCATGACCACGTCCAGATGTCGAGGAGACTGGGAAATGTACTTCATTTTACCATAGGTGGCCATGATTATTCCTAGCTAAGATTCAGGGGTTCTCTCCAAGGCAGAAAGGAGAGCGATGAAGGCATCAGGAACCAGGAGCCCCCAAAGAACTGACTACTTCCTTTTCCTCATTCTGTGGGTATGTTTGTCCTCTATTCTGTCTCCCTTACTGATCATACCGTCTACTCATCTAAATCTTTCTTGTGAGAGAAACATCATCTCAGAGTTAAATGAGCACCCACTTTGGAGTAACACAGAACTGGGTTCAAGTCTCCATGCCATCACCCACAACTTGCTGTGAGATCTTGAACTTGCTGCATATCTCTGAGCTTCAGTTTCCTTTTCTATAAAATGGGTAGCAAAACTCATGTCGCGGGGTCTAAGAGGATCTGATGGGGCCATCTGGATCATGCACATCACCCTGTGTCGAACATAGCATGCATACTTGAGAAATAAACATGACATCATTAGAAGCTTGAGATTCTCTACAGTTTCTCAGAAGGCTCAGCTCAAGTTCTTTCAGAGAATTTCCCATCCATTCTAGTTTAAGATAACCATTGCCTACTTCACACGCTTATGGAAATATAAGTACTATTTAAGATATTGATGAGAACGTTAATAAATTCTACTTGGGACATTGTTAAAACAATTCTGAGCCCTCAGAAAAATTGAGAGAATAGTGAGTTTTCCTGCTTGTTACCTTCAATGAGTTCCTCTTCATACATGTTTGCCCAGTTTTCATGAAGGCTTATGAAACAGGAAGTTTTCTTTGTTTTTTATCTTCCTAGAACTTCCAGTGCTGCTTAATAAAAAGCTTCATTTCACTTCCCCTGTCTTTGACAATTTCCACGTATGTCTAATAGCAGAAGGTATCAATGGATATGCAGGATTAGAGTTTTAAGACTTATTGAAATTGTCCATTCTTGCTTTAAGGGTAGTCTCCAGGAAGTCACCTCTGTCACTTCTTTGTGTATATCCTACTTCCCACTGGCATTCTTAAAACAAAACCATAGCTGCTAATTTGGAGAGTGAGTGAAGGAAGGGCTGAATGAATGGCATAGAGACCCAAAGCATGGCGGCGGGGAAGTGGCTCCATTGGTCTGAGAGAAAGCACAGACTGGTCCTCCATGAATCAAGGGCTCTGAACCATGTTCTAAAATAAATAAGCCCACATGATCCATAAGTTGCTTTATTCATGTCTCCTCATTTTCTTTAGAAATAAATCTAGTAATTTTGACGTCATCTGGCAAACCTCCCCTTGAAGAGAATTGCATTTCTGAGCTATCATATATACTCTGGGGCTCTGCAGTGGTTCAGTTAGAATTCATTGTCTTGGTTTCATGGGGCATCGTAGGGCTGGAATGGCCTCCCAAAGGTACTCTCCTTCAGCCCCAGATCCCCCTGAATGGTCATGGTCCCATCTACTTTGAAACAGATAGGAAGGAGCATCTTAGAGTCTGGGGTAAAATCTCTCCCCAATTTCATACCTGTTAAATGATAAAGCTGCTGTACCATTCTGTGCCATGTGTTGGGTGCATCATACACTATCTCTACTCTTCACAAACCCCCCCCCCGCCCCCCACCTGCTCCACCAATGCTATTTTATTTTGCAAATGAATTAGCTGAGATCTAGAAAAGTTCATGTGACTCCCAGGTGCAGAGGCAGGATTTGATCTCAGGATCAAATCAGGATTTGATCTGCCCTCAAGCTTTCTCTTATTCTCCAATAGAAGTCTTTCCATGGATCTTTCGTTAATCAAGAACACATTTCAGAAAACACAGACACAAACAATTTTGCTCACGCAGGTCTGCAGGAAGTGAACTTGCAGGAAAGTTATGCTTCCGTGATACTCTAGCCTTTGTCTTGTCCCATCTCTTCTTCCACACTACGCTTCTAGAAAATGAACTTGACACTTGATGCCCAGGACAGCCTGATTACTGATCTTTGTCCAGACTCTTGGAAGGCAGGTATTAACTTAGCCACTTATTATTATTATTTTAAAAATCATTTCTACTCTATGAAATGGTCTTTTCACAAAACCACTGAGATGATCACAATCTGGGCGCCTAAGACAAAGCAGGCGCTCACTGACTCAGAGGCATATGCATTCTCTCTCCTCTCCTTTTCTGGCACATATTATATGTACTTTATAGTTGGTAATATACACGTACACCTATGACACACACACATAATAAACTGAAGAGATAAAGTGCATTATTATGCCGGGTCCGGATCCCCAAATAACCCGCCGGCTGAACAAAGGCTTCTTGCAGAAAGATCGCAACTTGTTCTCTTTTGTCTAGTTCTCCCTCCTTTCCTTCTTGTTATACCCAGCACCTTCCACCTGCCCCTCCTTCCCCTGGCTCCTAGCACTCACGTCAGGGCTAGGAAGCACTGCATTCCTCAACAGATCGGATCTTTGCAGCATTCCTGTGGGTGAGTGATTAAGAGGAGATTGTGAGGAGCTGGAGGATGGCGAGAGAGATGGAGACTGTTCCCGGATAAAAGGTCCTCGCCTGGGATTAGCGCCTCAGCTGGGTTTGTCATTCCTGGGTTGCAGGTGGGGTCAGTGCAGGTGCAGGGAGAGTGATGAGCAGAAGCTCAGAGCACCCCCTGGAAGGCGGATAGCCGTGATGGAGTGAAGGGGGGAGAGGGTGGCGTCTGAACAAGTGCCTGCTGAGGCAGCCTGGCTCAACGGAGCGTCTCTGATACCTATTTTTCAAAATGCAAAATTAGCCCAAACCACTTCTGACTCCGAGTTTGACATGAACAATAGCACCGAGGAGAAGAGCAGCTCCCCTGCCCCAAGCAGGCAGGCCCCTCCCAACTCTTCTCTTTCCCACCTGCTCCCTCCACCTCTGCCTTAGACACACCTCTTGCTCTCTTCTCCTAATTACTTGACCATTTCCACTGATGTCTAACAAGTGCAGAAAACAAGGTATGGTCAGGCTTGGGTTTTAAGGCTCCTCAGAAGTTATTTTTTTGCACTTCTTCCTATTGGGAAAGGTGGGGAGTCACTTTTGATAATGACTTCAGATGCAGGTAGAAGAAGATTTTTCTTACATGGAAAGGGTCTCCCAAATCCAAAACCACTTAATAGCACTGGTATCAAGCACAGAGCAAATAGCTGTCACATGGTGAGCTCACAATAGTCTTGACCACTCGTGGCCAATAAGGAGGCACACGATGCGACCCAAGACATACTGTGATTGTAGAAGTCACCTGGCTTTGGTCACTAAAAGCAAGCGAAACCATAGTTTCTAGTCTTGAAAAAGCATCAGGATCACCTGGGGGACTTGTTAAACATACAGTGTGCTGTGCACTTGTTCTCAACAAACGCTCCTTGAACAGCCTGGTGTGGATGGATTGCAGGAGGGACCAGGGACTGGGAGTTAGAGGACTGGTAATCTAAACACAAAGAGTGAGTTCCCTTTGACATGTTTAGCAAATAGAAAGGAAAAGAAAATGATCAACACAAAACTTATTTCATTAAAGAAAGAACACATTTTAGTTACTCATTGCCTGTGGGAAGTGGAAGGGAGAGGGAAAAAATTCCAAGATTTCAAAATTAAATGCCAAAAAGAAAAAAAAAATGAGGATGTGGGGTGGTGGGGAATCATGGAGAACGATTTTACTAGCTGAAATAGGGATGTTGGGAAGAGAACTGGTTTGAAAGAAGATAACCTGGGTGTATTAAAATTCCGAGGGGTGCCGAATGTGGTGCCCACTCCTGTAATCACAGCGGCTGGGAGGCTGAGGCAGGAGGATCACAAGTTCAAAGTCAGCCTAAGCAAAAATAAGGCACTAAGCAGTTCAGTGAGATCCTGTCTCTAAATAAAATACAAAGTAGGGCTGGGGATGTGGCTCAGTGGCCGGGTGTCCCTGAGTTCAATCCCCAATACACACCCCTGCAAAAAAAAAAAAAAAAAAAAATTCAGAGGGGGCATTTAGAGATTAACGAAAACACTCACAGGCAGCTGGAGTGTGAGGGGTTGAACACATAAGTTTAGAACTTGACTTATAAATATGGGAACCACAGTCCATCATCATAATTAAACTCTAAGAACAAATGAGCTGTCTTAGGATAAAGAGAGGAAAAAATCAAGTTACTGAACCAATACAGGCTGGGCAGTACTCATCTGAAAATCTGAAATTGAAAATGCTCCAAAATCCAAAATTTTTGAGGGTCACATCAGTGCTTAAAAAGTTTTGGATTTTGGGACATCTTGGATTTCATATTTTTTTGAAGCAAGGATGCTCACATAGTAAAGTCTAGGTAAATATCCCACAATCCCCCCACCAAAAAAAAAAAAAAAAAAAATCTAAAAGCTGAAACATTTCTGCTACCAAGCATTTTGGATGAGGGCTACTCTACCTGTACTCTCTACTTTAGGCATAAGCAGCTCAGCAGGACAGGCAATTGTGAAAATAAATAAAGCCAGGAAAAGCCATTACTCTGAATAGTATGGTAAGCCAGCAGGTGTCCCCTGGGAGAGAACAAGGGCAATGCCTCCCATCAGCTCCTGGGCATGCCCAGGGGCGTGCAGAGCCCTGCAAGTTCTAAGGGCATTTGAATGCAGCTCTGCAGGCCGGTTTCCTCTTGGATAAGAGGCCAGGTTTGCATGTTTGACTTCCTCCTCCAGCAGGACCTCATGTTTCCTCTTGGATATCTTTCCTGGAAATATGCAATCTTCATTTCTTAGGATTTGAGGAACTTGACCCTCCCAAGCAGCTGGGATTACAGATATGCAAAGACACACCTGGCTTCTCCATCCTTTAAAAAAATATATTTTAAGAACTAAATTTCTTCAGATTTCATTTTGGGAATCACGTACTTGTTGCTATAAAATAAAATTATAAGAACAATTGTAGATTGATAAGACAGATCTCTGTGTGTGTGTGTGTGTGTGTGTGTGTGTGTGTGTGTGTTTATGTATGTATTCTGGAGTTGAAATTAGTTAAGATATTTTAAGATCCCCAATTTGATTTCTCCTTCTAAAAGGGGAGTTTGAGAGCAGAAGCTGAGAAAAAGGCCTTTAATGCTTCGGTCCTAGGAGGAGCATATTTCAATGTCCATACGGATTTTTGAAGCATGCTTCATTCAATTCAAAATAATGTTTGTCCTGCAAGTTTGAGGCTCCTGTAAAGAGAAGTTAAATCAAACCCCGGCACACCCTGGGTGCTATAAAATTACTCATGAGAAACTTGTTGTCAATTACAAGAGTAAAATAATAGGGCGTTTTTTTCTCTCTTTATTTAAAATACCACTTCTCAGCCAAGCAGTCATAAGAGTGCCGTCAAGGGCCGGATGTGTTGTTTCCCAGCAGGGTTAGACAGGTTGCTGGGGCTCACCCAGTGGGTGGATTTATGGCTTAGCTCGCAATCTGGGTGACACAGGCCGTCTCTTGAGGAGCTCAGGAAGAGAGAGCCTATGCATGTGACTGGCCCCGTTCCTTTTCTCAAGATAGCACCGATCTCCAGGTCCATGGTGGCCGTGCACACCCTGGTAGATTTCTGTCTGACTTGGGACCATGGCTCGTGTGCCTCCACCATGCCGCTTCCCGCTGTGTCCTTGCTGTTGGAGTAAGTGGAGGATTCCCACAGGCCTTTGAGAGGCCGCCATATTGATTTCCAGTGGGAATGCTCCTGTTCTGCTCCTCCCGGGATGAGTGGGAAGGAGACAGTCACTTTGGCAATTGAACTGGGATTTGTGAAAGGCTATTTCAGAGGGGAAGGGAAAGTAACTTAGTTATTCACATGATAACATTTATAAACATCTCCAATCATTGTAATTTCAATTAGTGAGGAGCATTAGCTAAGATACCCAACTTCTGATCTTGGCTCTTTAATCATTGGAGCATCATTTTAGCTCGGAATTCTCAACTGAACATTGACATGGACAGAATACCGTCTGGCTCAACTGAATGCTTTTGCAGACAACACCATAAGTTGAGCATCATTATGTTGCATACGTGGAGAGAAGAGGGGCTTTGGTGAGTTTGAGTGATTTGCCCAGAGATTCAGGAACTGAACCCGAATCTCCGATTCCTGATTCAGGGTCATTCTGCCTCATCTTACTGAGGAGATTGAACTGAACCATCGGCAGGTTAGCACCATCTTATCTTGGACTCAGTGGCTACACAGAGTCCGTCCCCTAAGTGTGACAAGTGTGGAATCTAGGATTCAAGAGGCCATCTTAGTCTTTCATCTAGATAATGAACAGATTTAGAACTCTTTCTTCTAATGTGCTCTTGAGCTGAGAATTGTGATCTATGTCCACGCAGGAAGCCTCAACAGTTAGCATCCACTCTCTCTCCCACCTTGAACAGGACTATCTTTCCTTCCGCTGCCCTGCACCCTCCTCCCTCCCTCCTTCAGGCTTCCCTAGATCAAAACCTCCACCAGCTCCCTGGGGTCTCTCCTACACACTTTGTGACTCATCCTGCTACCTCTCTGCAGGGTCAATCAGCTTTTAATCTTCCCTATTGCCTCCAGGGCTTTCCTTCTTCCTGTATTGGTGTCAGTTCTCAAGCCTACCTGCTGAGAAGGGAGAAAGTTGTGGGTCTGAAATCTGATGCCCACTCACCTGTCTAATCCTGTTACCTGGTACAGCAGGGGCAGAAAGAGCTACACTGAGGAAGATAACCTCAGGACATGGGAGAGACGGCAGGGGGAGGTGGGCACCCTCTGCCTTCCATTTATTCTGGCAGATGTCTGTCCCCTGTATAAGGATGGCTTAAGGTTGGGAAGCCAAGGAAGGCTCAGACTATGATTTTCCTTAGTTTAATTTTGGAAGGGCATTTACTCTCCTTGGAAAAGAAATGGCCCAAATTCCCCGAGTTCAACAGAAGCTCCTGTTCTGGGAGGAGAGCACAGACTCTGGTTTCAGTGACATGGGTTACAACTCTAGTCACACCCTCGATTGTGTATGTGGCCACGCAAGTGTCACTTAACCTTGCTGTTTAGTTTACCACTTGAAACACAAAGGTAACAATACCTCACTGTGGATCTAAGTATTGTGAAGTGAAAAAGGGATATGGAAGGGTTTTTCAAAGAATAAATATGCCACGTGAATGATGGGGTAGTTATTTGTCTTTTGAGCATCGCTTATTCATTGGTAGAGTTCTTCAAAGGGAAGTATCAAATTCCCATGGGTTTTCCCCCTTTGGCTATGTTGATTTGTGGTTGATTGAAAAAAAAAAATCCGACCAATTTTGATTTGTACCTATTTTGTGCAAACGTTTCATACCTGTTTATAGAGGTAAGCTTTATCTGTCGCCCACTCATCTTGGGGTTTGTTTGGATGATCTGAGTGGTTAAGCCATCTTTCCGTTTTTTAAAAAATGCACATCCCCACCACAGCTGTGAACTCAGGTGACTAGAGCATTCGATCTCTCGACAAAGGCCCATTTTTCCATCAAGTTGTGTGAGTAGCTGACCTTTCTAGTTGAAACCCTTGCCTCTGGCTGGCTGTCATTTTGCAGCAATGTAAGACATGTCACCAACAGGGGAAGCATCCAGCTATTAACTTGACTTACATTTCACGTCATCGTGAGAAGTTCAAGGCAAGCTTTGTTCACAGGACGAAGACCCTGTAAAGCCACCTCTCAATCATCAGTTTATAGTGAGATAAATGGAGGAGAGATTAGCTCATCAGCCTTGTCACCACCCACGCCTGGTGGAGAGGTTTCATGCACTCATCGTAAGCTCTAATAACGTAGGAAAGTCTGGAAGGGATCAAGCACATTTTAGAACAATTCCAGGGTTATGGTTTTCAAAAGGAACACAGTCCAAGGCATGCTGATAGAAAGGTGCTTTCCTCATATGAGACCCCATGAGACACCTCTAAGGAAATGGCAATGATGCCCACTGTAATGGAGGGCTTGCTTCTTAGCAGCCTTCTATTGAAGGTTTAGTGTCCTCTTGAGCTCCTGCCTTCTTTTCTACTCTTGGGACTCTCTTCCTTCAGAGTATTTATACAAGTGTAGATCAGAGCCTCCACCAACACCCAGGAGGATGCTAAGTGTGCAAGAAATAGGTAGGGAATGAAGAGAAGAGTGGCTCTCCTGGGGGGAAAAATGTGAGGTGCCGTATTGGTCTGTTTTCCATCGCCTTAACAAAATACCTGAGGCCGAGTAACTTAAAAAGAAGTTTATTTAGCTTACAGTTTGGAAGCGGAAAGTCCAAGCAGGATAGTGCTGGCTATGATGAGTGCCCCTCTGACTGTCACTTCATGGTGGATGGCATTGCAATGATGGGAGCACATCCAAGGGGGAGAGATCACACGGTGAGATGGAAAGTCAAGGAGAGGAGAGTGGCCCATCTTGCTCTTTTTATAAGAACCCTCTTGGGAGAACCAACCACGGGTCTCACAAGAACACTCCGTCGATGGGAATGTCTGCAGTAATCTAAGTCTTTCTACTGCCCACCCCCCCCCAAAAAAAAATCCCATCACTTTCCAACATCTCCAAACCAAGCACCAACATAGAAACACTTGGGGGTCACAGTCCAGCCATTCCCAGCCCAGAGCAGATGTGGACTAGAGGGAGTTATGGGAAGACAGGGGGAGTGATGGGGAATGGACAGGTCAGGAGAGGGGTGCATCCACATGAGACCCCTGCTTCTCTTGGTCTTGATATGGTAGAAGGGAACAGGTAAAGGACAAGCCCTGTCTACTACAGTGACCAGAAAGCAAAAAGCTGTGGACATTCAATAACTGGGCTGGGGGAGATTGAGAGGCAGACGACCCCCTGCTTGCCACCACCATGTTGAATAACTACCCCAACAGCTTTGGAGCTGAGAGGGTGCTGACTTGACTCTCTCCCCTGTAGATCACCAGCTAAGTCGTGCTAGGAGAGTAGAAGTGATGTAGGCCCCTGAAGACCAGCAGTGGCTGAGACAATTCCCCAAACATGGGAGACATAAAAACTAATTTCAGGATTGCTTCCTTCCCTCATTGGTGAGACAGGGCTCTGAGAGAGAACCAGGGGCCACACTCCTACATTCATGCATGAAATTTCCATGCTGCATTCTTCACGTTCAGGCTGTATTCTCCTCTCATTCCTTCTTTTTTCTATTGTATGACTTCTATGTGATTTAGGGGTGTACAATATAAATGTGAGAAAAAGCAACTTTCTATAGGTAGAAAAGGCACTTGTGAAGTAAAGCACACTTAATTCATCTCTAAATGAAATATAAACACATCTTGACGCACTCTGTTGTAATTAACCTTTTTCAGATGGAAAATCAAGAGTAGCCATTCGAAGATGGCTCTTCTCCAAGGACGAAAATGAGAAATGAGGTGTCTTCATTTTTTTGTTTCTTCATGGTTCAGCTGAGATAGGCTTATACCTTCAGGCACAGCTGTGACCCATGCCCTCTCCCTCCCCCAAGGATTTCTGAGCTCAGCTGGAGCCACTGTTAGCTGGACTTCAGTGGCCTATCCAAGAGTTTTCTTCCATCATTTTCGAGGACAGGACAGGTTGAGTGGGTTATTCCCAGTCTCATGAAAGCATTTCCTGGTAGCAGAGAAAGGCAAATTGGTAGGGAGGAGCTTCTATTGGGTCTAGCTCTCCAGGGCTAATTCAAATCCCCAGGTAGTGGGTTACTAATTTGTTGGTTCCTTGTATCACAGTGATGCTTTCTGAGAACCCAGGGTGGGTGGTGGTGGTGAGCAGGGGACTGTGTGATCATCCTACTCATCTGATTCAAGGGGTCGGGGAGGGCGTCTGGCAACCGTCTTCTGAGACATCCTCCTTGCTTCTCCTTCGCTAATCTAGGATTCTGAGTAGCAGAGCTCAGAAGGACCCTTCATCCCGGGTCTCCAGCCGCCAGCCATCCATGCCGTGCTGAACTGAGCTCCTCCAAGCAGAAGCAGAAGGGAATCACCACTCACTGAGCAAACCTTCCCTCCCCAGAGGGGAGAGCACCATCAGTGCCATCCCTCCACTTGCCAGTCAGCTTTGCCCCACGTGGGACCAGGTGGGAGGAAAAGGCTGACTGTTCTGTTTTGAAAGAACAGACGAAGGTGGAAAATCTGAGCACCGCGCTTGGCATCAGAAGGTTTCATCTTGAGCCTGGGCGCTGCCATGGAAGTCTGGAAAAGCCATTTGAAGGTTCTGAACCTCGATTTCTTTACCCGTAACACAGGAGTCACCATCCCTCTCGTCATCTACTCCAGGGAGTCCCTGGGGAGGGGGCAAAGTGAAAGATTGTCTGCGAAAAGATAACAGAAAGCAAAAAGGGTCCAACATAGTGGGATGGTACACTCGCTCCAGAAGCCAAAGGGTGTCGTAACTTGCAAACATAATCACATAAAAGATGCTCCACCCCCACCTCACTCGGTGCTCTCCTGGTAAGCAAGGCCCTGAGGACGGTTGCTAGGAATGGTGAATATGGACCCACGGGAATTACAGATTTGCTCTTGGTTTGACTCTTTGGTGCCCACCTGCCATCTGAAAACAGCCGTGTCCACTTTGGTCTCCTGAGAGCTGTTGGGGTGACAGGGTTTGGAAGAGGGTGTTTTGAGAGCATGGAATGCTCATTCCTGTTGCTTTTTGTTGTTGTAGGGGCTTCGAATGTCAGAGTCAAAGCAAGAGTGGCTTCCAGGGGTGTTTTCCAGAAGCATGTGGCCCTAGCAGGGACTGCTATGGAAATGGGGGCAGATCTCAACAGGCCGAGGAGCGGGCAGCTCCAGCCCCAGCCACAGAACCTCAGGCCCACTGCCAAGTTTCAGCCAGGAGAGAACATCTCTCCTGGGGTTTATAACCCTGCACAGGAGGGAGTCAATAATGAAAAGCTGCTCCACACCCTTAATACCACAACATTACTCATGAACACCTTGCTGCTAATTAACAGCGGTAAATACCGCAGTTATTCCATTTTGCTTACTACCTCTCAGGGAGCGACTCGGAGACACCCAGCAGGGGCATGAAGGGGGAGCCTCTGCCCACAGAGTTCTGGAGGTCTTGGTGAATGTGGCGCTCCAGCCAGGCCACTGGGTTGCCCGTCAAGGGACAGATGGGATCCTGGCTCTGCTGCCCATCCTCTTGCCCTGAATGTGGGTATATGGCCATGACTTCTCTGGAAGTTCAAGTTGGAACCTGTTGATCTTTGAACATCGGAGCAAGGGCTCATTTGATATAAACAAGTCTCCAATCGCCTGTGAGCTCCCTGCTTCCTGAGAAGGCCTTCAGAGTGATGGGGGCAGTCTCACCGGTGTTGACATGTGGTCCTCCCCTTTCCCTGCTGCCTGGAAGGTCTGGCTCAGGAGCATTCCAACTCCAGCAGTTGGGACTTCCCCGCAGACAGGAGACAGGTCCCCATCGGATGCTCACCTTCGATGTGCCACATAACAGTCGTTTTCCATTTTTCATCCCCAACCCATGCATTCAGGGCTTTTTTGTGCCTGTCACCGTGGAGAAGGAGATCCGCCCCTGCAGGAACTCCAGACACGCAGGGCGGCTGGATGGGTAACAAGTCCAACCACAACGTTAAATCGCAGGTGCAGCCATGGGGGAGGTCCGGGGTGCTATCGGAATCCATGGGGGAAGGCAGTCATTTCCTGAGGTGGCAGATGAAATGAAAATCAAGTTGTGAAGGCTGAATTGGAGTTTTCAAGGAAGACAAGGTTTGGCAGTCCAGGGAAAGAGAGACACCCATGCAAATGTCTCCAAGTACAGAAGAGAAACTGTGTTTTATATGGTGAAAACAAGTCAAGAGCGATTGCTTGCCTGAGGTGGAACTTCCTCGTGCCTTTGTCTGGGTGGGGGGCTCTTGCTTCTCCTTGGAAGGCATCTTGGTTTTGCTCTGTACACACCTTCTTCATGTGCTCACGTGTTCACACCAACGTGCTATGCATGCTTAAGACATTCTTGTGGGTGTCACACCACAACAATCCTGTTCTCTTCCTTTTACGTCTGTTCACACCTTCTTCTCACAAACACAGGTCTCCGTCTTGGTTCAGCTCTTACAAACCCATTGCCTTTGAAGATCACGAGTTTAAGTCCTTCTCTTTCGATATTCATCCCAATTCTTTCTTCTTAACTGGTGCCCTGTGGGGTGGTGGAAGTGGCATGGGGCTCCCTGCTTCTCCAGCTCACAGCCCACCGCCCTCCTCATCCCTCATGGGCCAATTATCTTGGTTTTCCAGAGGCCAGTTCTCCTATCCCAGGGGCCTCCAGTTAGGGTCTCTGCTCCTACACCCCCACCTCAGGTCTCACCTCCACTCTCCGTGGGCAGTGCATGGTGAATGTCCTCCATGAGGTCAACACGAGGACCCCGGGGGTGGTGAGATTTCTTGGCAAGAGACCCATGGGACTTCCAAAGTTCCATGAAGTGCTTCTGACTCATTCATCACCCATTTGTCCCTTCTCTTGCTCACTGGACACCAGGCCCTGTGCTGTGTGCTGGGGCTGTCACACTGGGTGAGACGAGCAGCACCAGCCTCCTCAGGCTCATGGCCATGGATCCTGCTCTGGAACTCTCCTTTGTGGCAAAGAGTCATGCTCACATTTGGGCATGTGGATTCCCTAGTGTCTAAGCTACTTTTCTAGAAGGGCACAGCCACTGGAAAGCCAATTACCTTTTTTTTTTTTTTTTTTTTTTTTTGGAGGAGGGTCAAGAAGCCACCCTTGAACTGGGGCAGCCCAAGTTTCCAGCAAGGGTCAAGGCAGCCTCTGATAGGCATGCGGATTCCGAGGAGCAGTGCTACGGGGAGAGGCCCTGGAGAAGTTCCGAGAGCTCTGGGTCCAGCTGGCTTTACAGTGAACCTTTCATCTAGGCAAGAGACCCGGAAATCTAACCAGCACCTTCACCTCCCCTGAAGACGACACGTTTTACGTTTCTGAACTCAGATCCCTTCACCCACAGGCCTTGAAATTGCAATGTCTAATTTCCAATAGTGGTTTCTGGAAAGGAACCTATAAAATCAACCAACAGCCCTGGAGCAGACTGACCCTGTCTCAGGACCGTGGCTCCCAGCCCCAGCCCAGGAGCTGGTGGGAACCTCTCCCCTCGCCCCTGCCCTGGGCAGAGGGTTCTGTCTGGTTCAGCCTCTGCCACATCTCCAGGGCTTGGGAGAGTGCCTGGGACATGGTGAGGGCTGGAGACAGTTCTGGGATGAGTGGTTGAATGCTCATTTTGACCCAGACACAACCACCCGGCTGCCAACACCTTGTGAAAACCAAGGCGAGGTGCTTGTTCGTCTTGGGCTTAATAACAGTCTGCAGGTACTGTTGTCTTTTATATGCCTGCTTAGCTCATTGTGAAGGCCCAATAAATATTAATTGATGGATAAGAAGCTCTGGGGCTTGGCTCCAGCCGGATCCAAGTAATATTTTTTTGAGGAAGTTTATAACAGCAAGGGAATGTAAGATATTATGTTGGGAGTCCTGAGCCTCTCAGGACCCCCTCCCTCTCCCAAAACCAAAGCCAAATGGGTGGGGAAAGAAGGGAAGTGCCTAATTATATTCATGGGTTATATAATTACACTTTCAGGTTCTCACTGGTGGTGGATTTTTAAAGGAGCTTTTGAGTACATTCAGCTTTAAAATGCTTTGTTTTCCTGGACATTGTCTTATTTAACCTTTATTTGTCTTCTCAGTAATTCTCCAGTGCCTTCTAGGGGAAGTGGCCTGTGGGCTTGGTATCTGTACGTGACAAAACAGCTCTTGCCAGTGGTTTCACCACAGGACTCGAATCCCCTGAATCCAGTCCAAGCTCCGCCTGTTAAAGTACATGTCACTTAGGACGTCACCTTGTGCCAAAATAGTGGTTCTCACCCTCTTGTCCCCAGACCAGCAGCCTCAGCATCACCTGGGAACTTGCTGGAGAGGCAAAGTCTTGGGTCCCACCCCAGAACTCCCAGAAACTCTGGGGTGGGGCCCAGCAATCGGCATTTTAACAAGCCCTCCAGGGGGTTCTGATGCATGTGCAAGTTTGGAAATCATTGCTCTAGATCCTAGAGTCTAGAAAACAAGATTTCCAGCCATGCTGACTGCACAACAATCAACTGGACCCCACCCCAGATCTCCTAAATTGGAAGTCCCAGGAGCGTGGAACCAGCAGCAGAGACTATGGTTTGGTTCTTTTCAACTCTGTGCAGATTCTTACAATGCACCATTCTGGTTGTGCACCACGGAACCAAAGGAAGAAACTTTGCTTCCAACTTTTGTCACTTTTCAGACAAAACACAAGAGAGGAGGCAGCACTGGGGACAAAGGTGTAGACCTCACGGATCCTGCCTGAGCCCATAATCAGCGCCTGTGTGTTGACCTCATCTCCCTGCATGGCCTGACCACAACCAGCCACGCTGTCCAGGAAGGGTCAGAGACTGCACAGTTCTGTCACCTGTGTGGGAAGGCACCAACCCATGGCCACAAGAGCAAGTGAAATGATTCTTGGGACATCTTAATTTATCAGTTTGGGAGAGAAGCCTGTTTGAATCTTAGCTCCAGACGGGGAAGAGAAACAGGAGGCCATTCAGACAGAGGCTCAGCTGTTTGTACTCATTGAGCCTCTGGTGGTGTTTCTCCTGGACTTCCTCGGTGATGGGCCAGGGGTTCTCTGGCTCTGGAGAGTAGCAGAGCCCTCTGGAGAACCAGTAAGGACTCAGAGGCTCAGGCCCAAGGGAGCAGGAGAGGGCTGGGCCTTTGCGTTTTTGCCGAGTTCTCCAGTGATTCTGATGCCCACTGACATCCTTAGAAGTCCTGCTGTGGGCCAGGAGCTGGACGAGGCCCCTGAGCAACTGACATTTGAGGCTTTGCGATCTGTGTAGTTTCTGTCGCAACCATTCGATCCTGCCATGTGGCAAGAAAGCTGCCATGGGCACATGTAAGTGAACGAGCCGAGCTCTGTTTCAGTAAAACTTTATAAAAATCAGCTGGTTAGCCACTTAGCCTATGGGCTGTCGGTTGCCAAATCCTGCCCTATGGTGGGGAAAGCCAAATGGGTGGGAAAACCCACCTTAGCTCTGACTATGCATTAGGGCTGCTGGGAGAGTTTTCTTTTGGTTTTGTTTTAAAAGCAAAAGACTAGATTCATGCATTTTGAGATAAAATCTAAGAGTCTTCATTTCCTTTTCTTTTCTTTTCTAACTCCTCTGATTCCAATGTACATCCGGGATCAAGAACGACTGCTTCAGGTGTTCATCCAATAAGTAACTATCCACTCGCCATGTCCTTGGAACTTTAAAATATGAGTCAGGTTCTATTTCCCTCACACAACACGCCCCAGGATTGATGTCCTGGTCACATCTTGCAATGTCCTTCCAGATCTTGCTCCTGAAGACCTCTTTGGCCTCATCTCCTCTTTCTCTGCCACTTCTGTTCTCTGCTCCATCCCACTGGCCTACTTCTTGTACCTGGAACATGCCAAGGCATTGCCCTGTGGTCTTCCATCAAAAAGCTTCCATCGCCATGTCTGTACCTGTGGTACCAACCATCTCAGTGCTGGAGCAATAAGCATTTGTTCTGTTCAGAAATCTGCAAACTTTGCAAGACTTGATAGGGACGGCTCATTTCTGCTCCATAAACTTATAGGCAAGATGGTTCTGCTGTTGGCTGTGAACACAGCTGGGCTGTTAGCCAAGGGCCTTGGTCCCTCTTCCCAGGGCTGCTGGAGCTGCCTCACGACATGACAGTGGGTGTTAAGAGCAACGGGAAAGACGTGCAAGTTGCTGATCTCTTAAAGTCTGGGCTCAGAAACTGACAAAGTACTAGTGCCACCATATTCTACTAGTCAAAACAGCCACAGGGACCTTCCTGGTTCAGGAGGAGGGGAGACAGACCTCACTTCTTAAAGGAGTCTTGAGAAGGGTCCAAAGCCCTCACAGCCATCTTTGCTGTGCCACAGCGACTGTACACACATGCTCCTGAATTCCTCAGGCTGCCTTCGTTGTCGCTATACCAGAGAGGCCACCCTTGCCACCACATCTGAGCAGCAGCCCTGGAACTCATCTAGCACCAGTGCTATTCATTCCCCAACCTGCTTTATGGCTCTTGCTAGCAATGAAGCCTATTTGATATATTGTATATTTATTGGTTATGAATACATTGAATTACTTTGTGCTTAATGTCCAGCTAACTAGAAGAGAAATGTCATGCACATTTTTACCCCTGGAAGCTTTGGATCTAGCTGAGAATTTAAAAAAAAAAAAAAAAAAAAAAACTCAGGATGAGATAGGTTAAATCTATATACAATAATGGATATGCTTTTAGTGCCTTGATTTTCGATTCTTACACAGATATCAAATGCTCAAGGTGGTGGGGAGCATAAGGACGGACAGCACATGATGCTATTATCGGTAATAACACATTGTAATTGAGCTTATTAGTTAATTTTTTGGGTGAGTTTTTTCTTAGACCCAGCATGTCTGAGCTTTCAAGAAGCATTTGACTAATTTCAATTCTAAAATGTAATCTCCCCTAAAAGATGCTACCCTTGGGAATTTATTCTCTTGTTATTTGATTTCATTTTTGCCCCAACTGTACTAGTCAGATCATGGCAAAAGGGCATAAGGACCTTGACTTAATGATCTGCTAGTTAACCAGGTAAGCCGTTGGTAACCATTGATGAAATGGAGTGTGATTTCTCTGTGGTTTGAGCATCTCCTCCAGAACTCATGGTGAAACTTCACTGCCCTTGTAGTGGTATTAAGAGGTGGACCTTGAAGAGGTGATGAGGTCATAAGACCACCGGGAGAGCTCTTGGACCTTCCCTGGGGTATACAGAGGGCTTCTGATCCAGTCCCTGGGGCCCCACTGGTTCAGACTTCAGTGGTACAGACTTTAGCTGGGCATGATTTCCAAGGCTGAAGTGCAGCTGGAGAAATCCTGAACTTTTGCTGTTCTTGATGCAGAGCTAACATAATCTGGAGGGAAAATATTGAAAAGAGTTCAGGTGAACAAGCATGTATGGAGTATTATTTTGTTCCAGCCATTTAGACTTTGATATATATATATATATATATATATATATATATATATATATATATATATATATATATATATATAAAGCCCCTGACACAGAGGAGCTAACAGCCTGGTGGGGAGAAAGACATTTGAACAGATGGTTTTAATAAAACATGGTGGATACAAAAATAAAGGCCATCTGGGAGGGCTTTTGGGAGGTGGTGATGTCTTTGCTGGATCTTGCAGCAAATCTGATCTGGATGTAAATAAAGGACAATGGGAGATGTGGAGTAGAGAACAGAAACATTCCTGCAACTGGATGTAAATAAAGGACAATGGGAGATGTGGAGTAGAGAACAGAAACATTCCTGCAACTGGATGTAAATAAAGGACAATGGGAGATGTGGAGTAGAGAACAGAAACATTCCTGCAAGGAAACAACTTGTGGAAAACTTGAAATGGTGGAGATTTGTAGAGAGAACAACGTCTTGGATGTCAAGGGAGAGGCAGTGTGTGGCAGGGTATGAAGGCAGGGCTTGGTTGTGAAGGGCGTTTACACATGGTGTTAAGAAGCTTGGGGTTTATTGGGTGGGTTTGCACTGAGGATCAAAAGAGTCAGAGATGCACTTTAAATCGTATGCTCTGGTGGCAGCATAGGGGGCAACTTTGAGAGAGGAGAAGGGGACAAAGAGAAGCAGAAAACAGAAATCTATTACAAAGACCAGGTGTGAAAGTACGGGGCCTGAAATGGCAGCTGGGGTGGGAAGACAAGACAAATCCAAGGTGCATTCTGGAAGTGACGTCAATAAGGCTTCCTGACGATCCAACATGCAAGAGGGGGAGAGGTCTCTAAGCTGGTGGCCCAGGTGACATTGGTGGGTCTGGACACACATGAGGAGTGTCCACATGTGGGCACTGGGAGGAAGAAAATGAGGTCCATCCTGGCTGGGCTGAGTTCGAGGAGTGTAAGCCAGACTCGGGCAGATGGCCAATGGCCAGTTAGGTGGCAATGCGGAGCTGAGGCCAGCTGACACAGGTCTGGGCTCCATCAAGGGGACTTGGAGAATGAGGAGAAGGGACCCTGGGAACACAGACCTCCACCGGACATCCTGCAGGGGGAGGAGCCTGTGAGCCAGGAGGGGAAGGAGCAGAGGTGGGAGGCAGCCACAGAGGCCCAAGATGTAGGAGTGGAGGCCGAGGAAACCTCCAATGAAACAGCTACAACAGCGGTCACGGGAGAGGGCTGAGGACTCCCCGGGCCTCCAGGAAGCCACCAGCATCCACAGGGCCATGTGCATGAACCTGGGTAGAAACATGGCCCCATGGACAAAGACTGCCCATCCCTCCTCCCCTGGGGCTCTCTTCCCCTCACTCTGTGCCTTACCCTGAGACCTTTTAGGCAGGCCAGGCCAATGCCGGGTAGATGACTAGATGACCTGGCAACCGCAAAGCTACTAAATATATCTGTTAAAAAAAAAAAAAAAAAAAAAAAAAAAAATATATATATATATATATATATATATATATATATATATATATATATATATATATATGTTTTAAAAGTGGACTTTGTGTCTCTGAGAATCACTGTGTTTTCAAATGCTGCAGACCCCTAGGACGGGGAAGAAGTGCAGAGAGTAGATGGCCCTAGGAGAGAAAATCAACCTGAGAAACTCAGTACCTGACTCTGAAATGGACTTCATCTTTAAGGAGTGGGCCAGCTGTTAAAAATATACCGTGGGTGATCATAAACGCTTGTGTCATCATCCTTCCCGAGAGCTTCCTGCTGCTCCCACACCTGGCTCTGCCTCAGAGCCCCCTCTGAAGGAGGCACCAGGGTCCACATTTCAGAGATGAGAGACTGAGACTTGTGGAGGTCATGTCACTTGTCCCCAGACCATGCAGCTGGTAAGAATTTTAGTTTTCCCCTGACACCCACTTCCAGGGACCCCCTTGGTAATCCTTACCCCTTCTCTCTCTTTCATTGTGATGATGCAGAGGAACAGAATCAATAGGGCATGAGTGTGTGCGCATATGTGTCCCAGGATATGTCCCAGGTGCCCACTGTAGTGACCATCCCACATTCTAAGAGGGTGACTCAGTGAGAATCATGTAACTAATCAAAATTAGTTAGAGATAATTTTTCTCTTGTCCTCTCCTTCTCCCCACCTTGGCCACTTTGAGCCCAATTTCCGGATGGGAAAACTGAGTTTTGGAGTGGCCAGTCCAGAGTTAGGGAACCATGAGTTTCCCGGTGCTGGTGCTTGCATTTGGAGGTCCTCAGACAACAGAGACTCTTCCCACCTCAAAAGCATGGCTGTCCTTCCGTGGAGGCCCTTCTGCAAGGAGTGTGTTATCAAATTCCATGTTGAAGCGGAGACTTATTGCATCTGGGGAAGGAATTCGCTCTGTGAGCCCTGGGCCGCGGGCCCGCTCGGTGGGCAGTCCATCCATGTTAATCAATGTCTCACCTACAGACAGCTTCAATACGGTGAACCCGGAGGATGGTCATGCTTGTCAGTTTCGTTTTACAGAGACACGGAGGCCAGGCTGATGAGCTCTGGAATTTAGCTGTTGTCCCGTAAGGAAGACAGACTGATAGCTTCCTCCCAAAGATCGGCTGCCACTCTTCCCAGAGGCTCTCTGTTTCTAGTCTTGAAGGCTCAAGGGGGCTGGAATCACATGGCCCGTGAGTGCCCCGTGTGTCACAGAATGCAAAATCCATGTGTGCAGGATCTTCTCTATTAAAGAAAATGCCTGCATTGTCGCCACGTCACCTGTCGTCCTAAGAGGTAAACAGTGCGTGGATTATTTCCCCCTTTTACACATGGGTACAACTGGGTCTCACTTATCTGGCTCCTTCCAGGTCAACTGTGAATGAGCAGTGCTTCTTTTCCCCTTAGGATTCCTTGTTGGCTGTCCTCCAAGAGACTGCCCTCCTGTTAAATGTCACATCTCTTGGCATCATCTTCATAGAGAATCTGGGGGCTCAGGAGGTCTCCAGAGTTTCTGGAAGCTTCTGGTTTTCACCAAAGGGATGACTTTGCAAAAGCTCACCGACTTGGACATTCCCCAGGTACCAAGAGAAAGAAATGGAAGGAAAACTTACACAGGCCAACCAGAGAGAGTCCAAGAACCATTTGGGTTGGGTAAGTGAAGAGCAGGTCCATATGGGAAGAGATGCCCAGGGTCAGGGGCCAGGCCAAGATGGGAGAGAGGGCCTGGCCATAGGCTCAGCCCTAGCACCATCTTTCCATAGGCCAAACAAGGAGGCCAGCTAAGGAGGCCATGCGAGGAGGCCAGATGAGAAGGTCCGAGGACCCCAAAGGAGCTACAGGAACGTGTGTGGGCTTTCCCCTCCTGGCCCTGACGTCCCCTCCGCGTCACCCCTAGGTCCCCACGTGAGTCACCTGCCATGTTAGTCTCTCTCCTTCTCCGCGGGGCTGTCCTCTTTTCCTTCCACTCTGTCAGGCTGTGGGGAATGGTGCCTCCTCTTCAGCCAGGAAACAGGATTGACGGCAGAAAACCTGCCCGTCCACGTGGATTTATGAAGTGGCCAGGTCCCTGTCCCCGATAAAGCCTGGCGGCTCGGCAGGGACGTGCCCACCCAACTGGAGTTTTCTCCCTGCAGCCAGACGCAGAGGAAGGTTCTCCAAGATGGAGACGGCCAGTGGGGCAGAGGCCACCTTTTCAGAACAGAAGACTCTAGATGGCTGCTCAGAGATTTCCTGGTCCAACCTGAATTCTGAGAGCGCCTGACGGGGATTAAAGAGGAGGATGCTTTCTTAAAAAATTTGATTATGGGTCAAATCCCACACCAAGAAAATGGGATGCATTTACACCCTGAGAACATCTGTTCCTTCTCTGGACTTAATTCCTGCATGGTGGTCTCTACCCAAAGATAGGGTCGACAGATGAGGAACAGGGTACCTGGGCAAATTGGAATTTGGGGTGAAAACCAGGAGTTTTCTTTAGTAAAAGTCTATACTAAATATTTCATGGAGTATACTTAGAGTAAAAGAAAATTTATTCCTTGAATTTGACAAAATTACACTATGTGCATGAATAAACATACCACAGTGAATTCCACCTATACGTCCATCTTTAAAGCACCAATTAAACATCAAACATAAACAAGTAAATGAGCGGAAAGTTGACCAGTAGAGGAGAGGAAGGGAGTGGGGGAGGGAGGAGGAGAGGGAAGAGAACATTGGGGACTTAAAGGGAGTAAATTAAATTCTGTGTCTGTGTGATCGTGTCAAATGAACCCAACTCGTGTCTACAGCTCTAATGCTCTAATAAAAGAAAAAAATAGTTACTAAAAATGTACTCCTTGTTCTTTCTGCTAGACCCTACAGTCACCGTTTTTTATAACCTGATCATGGAATTGACATCGTACCACTTCTGCCATATTCTACTGTTGGAACAGAGCCACTGTCCCCAGGCCACACCCGAGGGGCAAGGATTACTAAGGGGATCCCTGGAAGTGGGTGTCAGAGGGCGAAAATATGTTTGTTCTTCTAAGAATAAATTTTGAAGCATTTGGGGAAATGCTTCAAAGGTGAGAAGAAATGGGCCCCCTCCTTCAGATTTCCTTCCTTCCCACATACCCCAGGGCTGGTCCTCCTGCCTCTCTATGGGAGGCCCTTGGCGGGGGTGACCAAAGTCCAGGGCAGTGACTTGAGGAGGCAGGTGACAGAGGCTTATATACCAGTGGTTCTCGAATGGCGACTGCCTGGTCCTCAGGGGACATTCGGCAATGTTTAGAAACTATTCTGCTGTTGAGGACTGGGTAGGGGACACCACTAGCATTTAGGACATTACAATGGGACACACACAAAGAATGCCACACATACACACACACACAAACACACACACACACACACACATACACACACACACACACAACTCAGTCTCAAATATTGAGAATTCCTGAAGTGAAGGAAGAAAATTGAGCTTTAAAATAAAGGGCGTGAGCCTATCCTGGTGGTACGCCTTTCTAACCCCAGAGGACGGAACAGGGCAAGTTCTAAGGTCTCAGCAACTTAGCGAGACCCTGAATCAAAGTAAAAATTTAAAAAAGGGCTTGGGGTGTGGCTCAGTGGTAGAAGATTTCTGGGTTCAATCCCCAGTACCAGAAAAATCAATCCATCAATCAGTCACTCAATCAAATGAAGGGTTTGAGGCTCAGTGACAACTGGCAGGCTAGAAGAACCGCAGTCCTGCCTTCTCCACAACTGGAGCCCCCAGCCTGCAAGACCCTCTCCCTGATTTTCCCTTGAAGGCCTCCCCAGGAGAATTTTGGCCATCTTTTATGCCTATAACAATGTTTGGGGATAGGTGGCCTCTGTCCCAGGGGCCCAAACCCTCTGATCAGGCGGGGATTCTGCCCTTTGCTGCTACTGTCCTCCCCGACATGGGCCCTGTCCAGCCTCCAGAGTGACGCTGTAACACTTTCCCAGAATGCCCAGATGGGTTCCTCTGCCCCAGCGGAGGCTGACACAGAGATGTCCCCTTGGGTGCCCTGGTAGGAGACTTGGGGGCACTGAGCTGCATCAACTACCAGGACCTGCCCGACTCCCCCAGCCCGCCCTCCCCACGGTGGTCCCCGCTGGGGCAGCCACTCTCTAGGCCAGGGTAGTGGAGTCAGTTCTCCGTCCTCATCCTCCTGTGACAACAGCAGAAATGGCCTGAAAGTCACCCCCACAGAGAGGAGACCTCGCCTCCACCAGCCCCACCAGATGGCCAAAGCTGAGGTTTCCGCTGTGGTATATCTATTTACACATGAGCGTGATTTTGATAAATCCATTCAGCATTTGCCCCCCTTCCCTGTCCCTCCTTCCTCTATGCATGTATGATTCTGGCAGAAGGAGCCCAACAATCATGGATAGCTATAATGTGCTAATAAAAGGGGAAAAATATGTATAAAAAAATCAAGAAAAAAAAATTTTTTTTTTTTTTAAGTTTAGGGTTTTTCTTGGGTATTTACTCCTGAGCAGATAAAAGAGCTCACCCTCAGCAGCCGGTTAGCCTGCCTGCCTGCCCAGCAGAGCTGGGGACACTGCAAGGCTCCCTAGGCCCTAAGGGCCCCCCTGGAAGTGGGGAGCAGAATCCACTTGTTTAGATGGCAAAACAAACAAGCGAAACCATCAAAACCAAATAAGACCAAGCCCAAAGCGAATGCCACCAAAGTGAGGGACTTCGCTCCTTGAGTGAAATCACATGACAACTTTGAACTTGGTTTTTGAACTTGAAGGGTTAAGACAAAGTTGCGGTCTTACACGTTAGGTTCTGTTTCCCACAGCCTCCTCCTTCACCAGCGCCTGGAGAAGCAGAACAGCTCAGGATGAGGAGCCTTCCCCTCCACCAAGCAGTGGCAGCTAGTGGCTTGGCTGCCCGCTGGCTTCCACGGAGAGACGTATCCCCTCCCTCTCCTGACCCTTTCTGTCTGCCCCTCGCTTGGGCTCCCCCCTCCCCGCCCCACCCTTTCCAAAAGATTTATGGAGCAGAGTGGCTTGAGAACAAATAAGCAGACTTTAGGCTGATGTATTCTGCATACTAATGACAAGATACTGCTTCTGTACTCAGGGGCAAAGCCAGGTCAGGCCAGTTTAACCATAAACTTTATTTATGGGCTTATAACTTTGCAGCTGCAGTAGCTCTGCTGGGTCTCGGGACTGAACTCTATCTCTCTCTAGATTCATACATGCATCTTTAAGTAAACTCGGGGTGGGGTGGGGGACAGCGGGCTGGTAGTGCTTTTTTTTTTACAGCCTCCTGAGATGTCCCAGTAAGAGTTTGAGCCAAAGAGGGAAGTGAGGCAGGGAAGGAAATAGAAGAGAAGGTGGTTCTGCTCCCTGGGAACAGGGAAGCAGTAGTAATAATACTTCTTCTTGGGCAGGAATTTTCTCTAACTGGCACTACAAGTGGATATTTTTAATTTACTCAGCCAACCTGGAATCTGGAATCACAGAAGATGCTTCCATCCTGCTGAGGACCTCTGGAGTCGGACCATCTTTTTATGCATCAGTGAGCGGGTGCCTCTCATCAAGACAGGTGAAGCTGTGAGCTCTGTTCGGCTTCCCTCCTTCCAGAAGCACCCAGGATCACAGGCCCACTGCCCATCCAAATGGATGGCTCTTGCTTGGTCTCAATGTCATGGACTTAGCTCAGGGAGATGGAGATGGTGTGGACGCTTCAGTCATTCAATAAAGAGGTATCGGTCACCTGCCATGTGCCAGACACTGTGCTTGGTGTCGGGGACACTGTGGTAAATAAGATCTAATAATCCCCTTCCTGTTAGGAGCCCATGGGTGGAGGTGAATACATCCCCACCTCTGAGAACACGTTCGAGATCATGCGTTGGACCACGTAGAGCTCTTGGCCCATGAGTTGTCTCCTACCAGTCCTTTAAGTCACAAGATGAACAGTGTGGGATGGACGGCTGGGCTCAGCCACGGTATCCTGGGGACATGGATCATGACCTCCACCCCAACCCTGCCTTTCACAGAGGGCGCAGAAGACTGGTGAGTAAAGAGAGGAGAGCTCCGAGCCTTCACCGCAAGCTCAGAAAGGCACCAACACCTGTCAGCATGCCGCTTTTCTCTGGAATCGGGATTTCACCTGTCACTTTCACCCTCTGAGTTGAGAAATTGGATGACCGCTTTTTTTTGAAATTTGGTCAGAGTCAAAGATTCTTCCCTGGGGAAGGACCCCGGTTGTCATGACAGGCCCACGACTTCCTTGGGATGCTCAGGAGCCCCCTCCTGTTTCTGTGTGGCTGGGTGCTCAGCAGCTGCTTACGGGCAGGGAAGGCAGTGCAAGCTCTCTCCTGGGTTCTTTGGGGGAGGCCACTGCCCATGTCCATCTCCCTTTCTCTTACTTATCCTCCTGGGAGTGCCGGGTCCCATTCTGGTTAGAAGATGGGAGAGGGCCTGCAGTGTGGAGGACAGTGATGAAGGACGACAGGGTCCAGGGTACTGAGGCTGACACCAACACCCATCCAACACTGTTTGACCCTGTGTTGGGATGAGCAGTGGGTTGGGGCCACACAGCTTTGGAGTTGGAACAGATTCACTGGTCTGTACAGAGAGATCCATGGAGCATGACCGGGCTGCTGCACTGGGAGGGTGGCTGTGAACTTGCACCTTTCCCTCCAGGAGGGACAAGCCAGCCAACCGGGGTCAGGGCAGCATGCAGATGCCCCACCACCCAGAGGCAGATCGTATCTGCGCTGGCCCAAGGAGCCACTTAATCGTGCAAACACCTAGTCTTTCAAAGAATCACCAAACCATCTAGCTTTGGTGGACCGGGAAGAAGGAATGGAGACTCATCACATTCTTAGGGCCCTGGGAAACGCAGATTCCATATGAATGGAGAAAAGAACCTTGGGAACAGGATAGTAGCAAGGAAATTGCAGGCTGGTGGATTGCCAGTGGTGACCTTGGACAAATCACCTTTCCCATCTGAGCCTTCATATACAAGTCTTGGAAATGGGTACAGTAGCAGTTCCTTCCTTAGCTACCTTCAAGTAATACACGTGTGAGGTCTACGTCAGCAGGCTACAAAATGAAAAATATTGAACTTGAAAAATATTGAACTGTTTCAAAAATGTTAGTTTTATTTTTTTTTTTAAGACGGCTGCTTAGACAATGGAAATTTGATCCTGAGGAGGATTTACTAAGTACAAAAATGCATAAACAACTGAAGAGTTTGAAGATTCCAGACCTTGTTCATCACACTCAGTGTCTGTGTCTGTAAACCTGTTTAGTAATTGTCACTTGCCTGTGATTTTATTACTGGAGTCATTGGTTCTCCTTGCAGTTTGAGGGCTATGTGAGTTCTAGAGCCCCACCCCACCCTCCAGGAGAGGGTGAGGGTCCTGCAGGTAGGGAACAGGTGACATCCCTTTAGAGCCTGCTGTTGAGAGCTGTTAGTCTCAGCTGAAGCTCCCCAACCCCCAATGAGAACTGATTGACACGTAAGGACTGTGGAGGGGCATTCATAGACATGAAAATACATTTGGTAGTTTCTAAATGTCTGTGATGTTGCTGGGAGGTTGCTGGAGGTGGCTATAAGTCCCAGCTGAATGGAAGTCAGGAGTTACTATATAGAAGACTCTGCCCTTTGCTGGCACTTACCATGAATGTGGCTGGTGTGATGTGGATCAAGATTCTTCTTTCCTGTTGCAGCAAACTTTGGCTCTGCTGCTTCAAAACAAAGAGATCTTGAGAGAGTCACTCTACTCTGATTCTTAGTTTGTTGAGATCTAAGACAGGAACTCTGAGACCATCTTGCTGATGTGGTGTAGAAGGAGTATATAGAAGGAGTCTTGCACAGGGCCTTCATCTTAATGGTGTTGAATAAAAATGCATTTCCACGGTGCTTTGGTACTGGTGTGGACTCAAGGCAAGACTCCACTTGGTAAGTGCAGAAACCACTTCTTCTGTCTTCATCGCAGACCAAAGGCCATCCTTTCCATAGAACTTCCACTGTCTATGTGACCCGTACATCCTTCTCAGCAGTCCCCAGTTCTGTTGCCACAACTCCCGAGGTGGTTGCTTTGCACTTCAGACTAACTGCTTGAGGATTTTTCTGTCAAACATTATTTATTCTTTACATCAATCATCAAATACCTATTAAGAGCCTTTTATATTCTGGGTGTTATGATGGACATTGAGATACCTCTCATCCAAGAGCACTGAACTCAGAAGATAACCTACTTCCCAACTCAGACTA
The DNA here is from genome assembly GCF_048772815.1 of Callospermophilus lateralis. Classification (NCBI taxonomy): domain Eukaryota; kingdom Metazoa; phylum Chordata; class Mammalia; order Rodentia; family Sciuridae; genus Callospermophilus; species Callospermophilus lateralis. The sequence continues at coordinate 8,391,455 of NC_135315.1, forward strand.
TGAGATCTTGATAATAAAGAAGGTTGTCATTGATCCCTCATCCACTGGCTCCAAAGAAGAATTCTAACGCATTGCTGAAGGTCAAGGAGCGCACCTTCACGTGCAGAAAGAGTCTTCTATTTCAAAGCCAACTGGGACATCACAGAAAGCAGGATCAGAGCAAAGACACTCTTCAATTTAAACTCTCCATCAGGGCTCAACAAACTTTTCATAGAGGACCAGATAGCAAATATTGGGGCCTTTGAGAGTCACACGGTTTATTTTGCTTTCTATTCGATTCTGAAGTAATAGTGAAGTAAGCAAGAAGTAAGCATAGGTCATGTGTAAGTGAATGAGCATGACTGTGAACCAATAAAACTTTATTTACAAAAATAGGCAGGGGGAGTACAAAAGGATGAGTCAAATGAGTCAGAGATTTAAAGGAGAGATATTTCATGTTCATGGAGTGGAAGACCCAATATTGTTTAGATGTCAGTTCTTCCTAACTTGAATTAAACATTCATCACAACCCCAGTAGAAATTCCAGCCAGCTATTTTATAGATATTGATAAAACTAATTCTAAGGTTTGTATGAAAAGGCAAAGGACCTCGATTAGGTAACCCAATATTAACAGGAAGAAGACAATCACAGAACTTGGGTTACCAGATTTCATGTCTGACTATGAAGCTGCAATCATCAAGACAGAGTGTTCCTGGTGGAAAAGTAAACAATAGATCAATAGAGCAAAGTAGAAAGCCTAGAAGAAGATGAAGTCATATAGGATTAGCTAATCTTTTGGCAAAGGAATCGAGGCAATTCAATGGAGAAAGGATGGTCTGATCAATAAATGAGGCTAGAACAATTTTTTTCATATAAAAAATACTAAGGCATAGATCTTTCACATTTATAAAAATTAACTCAAGAGGGATCATGGACTTAAATGTAAAATGCAAACTTAGATAATTTCTTGAAGAAAACATAGGAGAAAATCTATATGACCTTGAGTTTGTGATTAGGACAATCCAAGCAAGAAAGAAAAAATGATGTCAGACTTTATTAAAGGTAAAAACTTATGCTGTGTGAAAGACATTTATAAGAAAATAAAAAGTCAAGTCCTGGAGTGGTGGAAAATATTCATAGAACACTCATCTGATAAAGTCTTGTATCCAAAAATATAAGCACTAAGAACTCTTTAAAATACAATTAACAAGAGGACTGGAGTTCAATGGTAGAGTGCCTAGCATGCTTTAGGTCATGTGCTACAGCCCCAGCACCTTAAAAAAAAAAATGCAATAAGAAGAAAATATACAACCCAATTAAAAATGGGTAAAAGATATAAACAGAACCTTGCCAAAGAAGACATGTATATGACATATTAGCATATGAAAAGGTGCTCAATATAATCTGTCATTAGGGAATTGCAAATTAAAGCAATGAACCACCTCTACAGATGACTAACATCTGAAATCTAACAATACTAACTTTTGGCAAAGATACAGAGCCCTTACTCATTGCTGGTGGGATTGTAAAATGGTTGAGACACTTTGCAAGACAACTGGATGGTTTCTTATAAAAGTAAACACAGTCTTGCCTTACAATCTAGCAATCACACTCGTAGGTATTTGCTCAATTGGTTTGAAAACATGCATCTGCAAAAAAGAATCTGTGGGTGCATGGAAGTTTTATTCATAATTGCTAAAAACCGGAAACATCCAAGAAATCCATCAATATGTGAATGAATGAACTGTGGTATATCCATTCACTAGAATATTATTCAACAATAAAATAAAGTAAGCAAGGAATCATGAAAAGACATAGATGGATCTTAAAGGCATATCATTGAGTAGAAGAAGCCAGTCTGAAGAAACCACACAGTTCAAAATTGCAAGGATAGGACATTCTAGAAAAGGCAAAACTTAAGAGATGGGAAAAGAGATCAGAAGTTGCCAAGGGTGTGGAGAAGAGGGAGATTTGAAGATGTGAAACACAGGGAACTCTTCAGGGTGTTGAAACCATTCTGTATGCTTCTGTGGTGATGAGGGGAAGACATTACGCATTCATCAGGACTCCTAGAACTGCATAACAGCAAGAGTATACCTGAATGTATGCAATTTTAAAACGTTGTCTGTGAGTTTGAGGAATTCCAGGATGGAATGCAGAATGTGGCCCAAAGATCTACACGTATCAAAAATGTATGAAAGAACATCAGTGACGGAGGTCAGAAAATAAGATCCTGACCTGAGCCACTTTGGAAACCAGCAGAATCTGTAAGACTAAAGGAAAAAAACCGAACATAACCACTCTGCCGGTAGGTCTTCCCCATGGGAGGATGGGGTCCCAGTTCTGGAACAATGACTTACATATGCTGGGATTAGACAAAGAATCAATGGAGGGGGGGGGGGCGGGGGGGGGGAGGCGGTCGGAAGGATCTCTTACCCAATGCTGGAGTGAAAAATTATAGATAATCAAGAAGAGGGGATGTGAATGCTGTATGTGATCATGGGCTAGAATTGGAGACATAGTATAAACTTATATTTATCTTAACATGTATACAAATGATTGCTTAGAGAAATAATCATAGGTATGTACAGATACACAGGTTATTACAAACACATTTGTCTCCTGCTCCACCAGTTGAGAGAACCCAGAAGCAATAACACCCGGTAACAGTGAGCACACTAGGGCCGAGGTCCTTGTTCCTAAAGTCCTTGACTAACAGAAAGAACCAGAAGAAACAGCTGATTCTACTGGAGCAGGAAATGTCCAAAGTGGGGCTGGAGCATCTTGTAGTGCCAGAAAGTAAGCAAGTGCTCAAAACCACAAAAAGCAAACCAAACCAAAACAAAAATACCTGCTCTAACTGTTATAGGGAGATGTTAAGGGACGTCAGCTGAGGGATCTTCCAGAGGGTAACGTTGATTGGGCAAGAAAATAAAGCAGTGTTCTATATAATCCCAGGAATAAACTACCCATGAGTTCAAGATTCTACAGACAGGGGATATAGCTCAGTTGGTAGAGTGCTTGCCTTGCATGCAGAAGGCCATGGGTTCAATCCCCAGCACCACAAAAAAAAAAAAAAAAAAAAAAAAAAAAAAAAAAAAAAAAAAGATTATATAGATGAATAATTAAATGGAGAACAGACAAATCTTTACAGAAGAAGTGCAAATAATTTTTGTAGCTTCTTCATCCTTAAGAAGGGGAGATATGACCCCCGACGCACACTCTTGAAGAGTGGTCTCTGCATTGTGACTTTCTTTGAATGAAGTGATGAAAGGGAGGACAACAAGACAACAAGAAATGACGTTATCGTAGGAAAACTGGCAGCCTCCACTTCAGCTGGGTGACCCCTGTTAATTTCACACTGATTAACATTATTAAAAGTGTGTACTTGGTCAGGCAGCGGGTGCTCACCTGCAATCCCAGAGATTCAGGAGGCTGAGGCAGAAGGACTACAGGTTTGAGACCAGCCTGGCCAACTGAGGAGTGAGACCCTGTCTCTAAATAAATAAATAAATAAAGCTACAATGTGGCCCAGTGGTAGAACACCCCTGGATTCAATCCCCAGCACAGGGCAGGGGAAGAGCATGTACCCTTGGTAGAATGTGATAAGAAGGGCACTTGACATCTGTGATCTTCCCCCCAAAACAACTATCCCTAGCTAATTTGGGGGCGGGGGAATCAGACAAATCCCAACTGAGGGGCAGTCAGCAAAATGCCTGAGCCCTTCCCTCAAAATGAACTCACCAAAGTCCTAAAAAAAAAAAAAAGAAGGTAAGTCTGAGAAATTAGCACAGCCACAGGGAGAAGTGATGGCTAAATGTGAATGGCATCTGTCCTAGGTGGGGTCAGAAAAAGGACAGTAGGGGACCCTGAGGAAATGTGAACCCAGTCGGGCTACATTTGCTCATTAATGGTGATAACTATACCACATCAATGCTAGATGTTCATTGGGGACAAGGGTGTGGGGTATACAGGAAATAGTATCATTTTCTCAAAGATTTTTAAAATGTGAAACTGTTCAAAATAAAGTTCATTTAAAAATAAATAAATAAAGCACAGGCAGTAGGCCAGACTGGGCTCTGGCTGCAGTTTGTGGACTGCTACCGCAGGTCCAGATCTTCAACCCTGGCTGCTCAGGAGCACCCCCTTAGAGGGACTTTCTAAGGACTTTATTTTTGAAGTGGGTGATTTACATGTTGGAGAAATCAAGATGCTGGAAAGTCTCGATGCTGCTTATGTCCCCAAGTGTTTTTGTCTCCCCTGCTCCCAAGAGTCATTGCTTTTCTTAGTTTCCAATGTGTCTGTATTCAATAGAGGTGGTAAGAAAATATATACGTGGTCTTCTCCCTTCTTCTTATGCGAACAACGTTACATCATAAATTCTGTTTTGCCTGTTGTTTTTAATTTTCTGTTTGTCCTTGAGTTTTCATTATTGGGGCAGCGAGATAATTGCTATTTTTTTTTTTTTTTTTGTCCTCGGTGTGGGATGGAACCCAGGGCTCAGCACATGCTAAGCAAGCGCTCTGCCACGGAGCGAGGCCTCAGCCCTTGCTCACTCTTTAACAGAGGCACAGTCCTCTAAGCCAAGGTTGGACCAGGGCTCATGTAACCAATTTCCTGCCGACACTTGGGTTGGCTCTAATCCTCGCTATCACAAATGGTGCTGGGCGGGTGATCAGAGCTCCAGGAGGTCCACCTGGACGCTGGCAGGGCTCTTCAGATGAGCCAAGTGGAGAGGGGCCCTGGCCCTGCTCATTTTCAAAAGGTCCTCCAGGGAAGCTATGCACAGTTAGAATGAGCAGCACTGCTGGGCCCAGAGGTAGCCTGCAAAGCTAGAAGAACAGGATGAGGGCCCTCAAGTCAGGCGACTCAGAGTCACTGGAGACCGACGCGAAAATATCCAAGGTTCTTTGCAGAAAGATTGGATCACCATCCGTGGAGGAGGGATGCTGGGATCTGCCTGCCTGCTCTCCCTCCCTCTCTCCCTTTCTTCTTTTGACATGTCCCTGCAATTCTAATGCACAGTTAGCGTGGAGAGCCCCGCATCTGGGGGAAAACACACCCATGGGCTGAGGAGGGTCATCCGCAGGGCCGAGAGCTGTCCCCCGACCTGGTCTTCTAGTCGCTTCCTGTCTCTCACTCCCCCTCCCCAGCCCTGCCTTGGAGAGTCATTCGGAAGTGGACCCAGAGCGGAGAATGGACAGCCGGTCATGGTGAGTGGCCACAGTGCCAGCCCACAGGCGGCATGGACATGAAGGGCACACCCGCTGTCGCAGGGTGCGCACCGCTGCCCATCCGTGAGCTCCAGATTAATGTTTCACCAGCCCTTGATGAGCTTTCGTTTCCTTCCGGCAGCCTCTTTCCCATCAGCAGAGCCGTGGAAAGCCGTGAGGACACAGGCGCAAACCGAAACTTCTCCTTCCTTGTCTTCGATGACTGGGCTTGGAACCAAAGGGGTGGCATGTTACGGGCATCTCCTCGCTATGGCATGGGGACGGGAGGCGGCCATGGGATTTTTACTGTAACCATCGACATGGGTTCAATGCTTGCTCATGGATCCCTTGCCCCAGGTGTATGACACTGTAACTTTCCCATGTTGCAATGGAAAACCGAGGCGCAGGGAGCTTCAGAAATTTGTCTGCAGTAACCCAGCTGGGTAGTATCACAGGAAGTGGTTCTCAAACCAGGTCAACCCAGCTCTAAACCCAAGCTTTCTTCTACTGCCTTCTTCCAATAGGGATTGAGAATGTTCAGGAGAACATTCTTGAGGATGGTCCTCTTTGATAGGGTCCTAAAACGTTGACTGTCTTCCCCTCAGAGAGGGCAGAAAAGAGTCTCTGTGCATTATCTGCCTGTTCTCAGATTAGCTTTCTGGGTTTTTTTTAATTGTTATTATTTCCAGTGAAGCCATTCTAATTTTTCATGGCATTGTAACCAAGCGTTCTTTAAAAAGTTCTTCCTAAAGCCTTATTTTAAATGCCACCTGCAGTAACCACCTGTCAGCAACCATGACAGTTACCAGGTGTGCAGAAAGGTTACCCCCGTGCCTCATCCAGCTTCATTGCACCTTATTAGATAAGCAATCCTGGGCTCCAGGCTCCAGGGACTTCCCTTGGCCACGGAGTCCACACCACCCAGAAGTGGTCAAAACAGATTCAAATTTGGGTCTGATCTGGAGGGTTTGTGCTCAGCACCGAGGGGCCCCGCTGGTAAATTTTCCAGCAAAACTTTCTTTCCCACTGGCTGGTGAATCTTTCCACCCTCCTCTCGTTATCCCCCCCAAACATTCCAAACTTTTAAGTCTCTTTCTCTTTCTTCCCCTCCCAAAGCCGGGGAGAATTAGGCCACAGTGCACGGATAGACCTGGGTGTTAACCCACGTCTTCCCCAACGGTGGCCAAATTCCAGACCTTAGAGGGGCAAGGCCCGGAGGAGGACCCAAGGGTTAATGGCTGCAGCGAGAAAGCTGCAAGCTTTGTTGGAAAACAGCTCCCCCGCCACGGAGGGCCCATTAGCATGCAAATGCACTTTGCCTCCTGCCTTTTAATGTTTTACTTCTCTTAATTGCTGAAACCGGTTGTAATTTCTGGGCTCTGCTGGCTTGGGGGGAAGCAGTTTCCTCTAACAGGAGCTGTCATTGCACCTGGGAAGGATTTGAATTCTAATTTTATTAACCAATTGGACCACAGGGTTTCTCTTCCACTCCTCAAAGGGGTGATGGTGGTAGTGTCCCAGGTTAAAGTCAGAAACCACCCTCTGCTCCAGTGTTGACCTGGATTCCTCCGAATCCTTGACATCCTTGTTATTCTCAAGAAGATCCAAAATGGCACAGGTGATTGGATGAAGATAAGAGGGAGTTTATTAAAGATCTTAGATATCCAGCCCCTGGTTAGGACTCTGCAGTGAAACATACTTTGAAATATAACCTGGTTGGGAGCATAACCTAATCTTTCTTTCAGAGATATTTCAGATGAGCAAGCGACTTCCTAGGTGACTCCTGAGGTTAAAACTCTATTTTCTACAAAGTGGAAATGACTAGAGAAAGGAACTGCTCTTCCTATAAGACTTGTATTGCCATTAGCAACCGGTGTTAGCCTTCCTAGCCAACTGAAGGAAAATAATTGTCCCCTATCCCTGCATCCTGTCCTCACATAACACCGCCCTACTAAAGTTTTTTACATGAATCAGTCATGTACAGAGAGACTCAGAAACCAGGCACAGGTTCTGGAAAATAGATGGTGGTTCTAGATCTCCCCGGGATGCCATTGTGAGTCAAGCCATTTTATTTTCTGGAGATGGTTTAATATGGAGCTCTCGGAGGCAAGAGTTTGTTGTCTGGTAGGAACACAGTCTTGTGGAGCCAGACACACCCTCAAAGGCAATGGCTACCCTTCAAGGACCACTGTGCACATGGATCTGTGCTGGAGACTGACCAGAGGTGACCACTGTGCAGGACAAGGAAGCAGTTGCCACACCAGATACCCCAACACCTGAGGGAAAGAGTCCCTGGAAATGCAAACGCCCTCTCTGCTGAATTTGCTCAGTCAATACTTACATCCCACTTACCACACAGAGGGGATTAGGGCGTCCTGCTTGGCAACTCTTTATCCACCATCCTTGGCAGTTCTCCTGGCTGGTATTTAGCTCAGTGGAATTCTGAGTTTCTGGAAGCCCGAGTGAGAAGAGAGATGAGGGAACCACGTTCTCTTTACCCCGATGGAGGAAAAAAGCAGAGCACCTCCAGCAGCCGCGGCCCAGCGCCTTCTCCTGCTCGGCTCCCTTCCTCCTCAGCCCCTTGGTCTTCTCTGCAGCCTCAGACACGTCCTTGGGATGTCCTGTTCAGTGTCGGAGCCACAGTCACATCCTCATAGCCACGTGTCGATAAAAGCAGGGATGGTGAAACAAAACAGAAGATAAGCCATGAGTGTGCATGTTGATTGATGGATGCACAGGTTCTGCAGGTTGGGGGATGGCAGGGATCAGGGCGAGAAGACATCCTAATTCCTGCACAGCCTGGTTTGTGCTGAGCCTCGAAGGAAGGGAGCCAAACTGAGGCCAAGAGGAGTTTGAGACCCAGGGGGAAGACCCCGGAATGTGGCCTGTGAATGAAGGGATGGAGGGATGGGCTTCAAAGATCGCTCACACCATCAGCCCACCGCAGCCATCCCGAGTCTTTCCCCTTTCCCTTCTGACATTTTCTTTCAGTGGGAGTGGGAGGGGTGGGGTGCTCCCCTTTCCCGAGGACCTCATTTATAACAGGTGCTTTACACTTTTCAACAAAGCCGAGAAATCCCATAGGTAGATTGTGTCTTCATTTTGCATTAAGAAGAAACTGAGGCTCACAGTGTCCCCAGGATGCACTGGTCCTATCACCAGGAACAGCAGGAGAACCATTTTCCTGGACTCCAAAACTTTCCCTTCTCTCTGCTTCCGGGGACAGGGACCAGACTCTTCCATTTGTTTCAGCAAACCCCAGAGTAGAGCTGGTGATGGGGAGGTGCTCCCCAAGGACTAGCCATGTCCCCAAGCCACCCCACAGGCCTGTCCCCTCCCCAACATTTTCAACTTGTTTTTCCTTCAGAGAAAACATGACTTTTCCCATTGATGGAACTCACAGGCCAACAATAGGGGCCCACAGCATGCCCCCCCCCCCTCGGGGACTAGTCTTTAAGGCTGGCTTGTCCCCCCAGGCCCCCGCCCCACCTGCCCTGACCTTCCTCCGGGGGAACTTTCTGCATTACAATGTGTGATGGGGGCTGCCCTCTTGCTATTAGCACCTAATGAAAATGTAACCATATTTAACCCCCCACCGTCCCAGATCAGCCGGGAGCCCAAGTGGGCTTAATTCCTTTGTAGGATAAGCACCGGGCCCTCCATGTGGATGGTCCATCCCCTTTCTCCCTGGAGAGGACTCAGAGCTATGTATGTCTAACTGGACTCTCAGCTGTCCAGGGCACAATGGGGAAAGTATCTTTTGTGGCATTAACGGCTTTGGGGCAGGGAGAGGGGAGGGGAGGGTTGGTGGGGAGGGGGTGCTGTTGAAGAGGAGCAGAACAATGTGTGAGAAGCGGAGGCTGTGGGTTTCCCACACGGACCAATATGTGCCCCCCGCCCCCCTCTGGGAGAGACAGACCTGCAGCGACCAGCCCACAGCTGATCCCGCCTTGATTGGCTTTTTTTTTTTTTTTTTTTCATTGTGCTCTCAAGGGACGAAAATCCTTTTGTGGCGTGAAAGGAGAGGCGTTCCTGCCGTCCCCTCCCTCGAACTGATTGGCTATGTCACAAGATGGCCAAATCCACCCGGATTAATGTGCGGCCGGCCAGGCCGAGGTGTGGGGACGTCTGAGTCCGCCCCTTCGGGCGGGCGGGCGGGCGAGCGTGTCTGCTGCCCTGGGAGCAGGGGAGGGGGACACGGAGGGGCAGGCCACCACTTTCTTCATATTTATTATTCCCCCCACCCCGCGGCCCCGCGGGGATGTTTATTCATGGGCCACATCTGCTGGCTGGCAGGCGACGTGTCTCTTGTTAGAAAGAATGCCTGGGAGTCCCCAAGGAGCCAGGAAAATGGGGCACATTCCGTAGGACCCGCCTTTCTGCTTTGCTGGGCAGTCCTGGGGCTTTCTGGGCCCACCTGTAATGTCGCCAGGCCAAGGCTCAGCTTGCCGCCCTGCGGCCGCTCCTCACCTGCAGGTCCTGCGCCCCCAGTCTAGGAGGACCCCCTCTGCTCCTCTCCTCTCTTGTCCCTCTTACCTGGGTCATTCTTTCCCGCCTGCTTCCTGCACCCATGGCCCAGCTTCGGGGCCCTGACTCTCCCATTGGAAAGAAGGTTGCTTTCTCGGATGTCTTCAGTTGCTTCTGGGCCTCTTCCATTACCGATTTTTACCTTAAGGAACCATGGTTAGAGGGTTTGCTGTCCCTGGAGGGGATGAGATCTGTCTGTGGTCCCCCCTTGTCACCTCACCTGCCCCCTCGCCCATCCGGTGTGGGTTGCACAGGGGTGTACTTGGGAGGTTTCGCTCAAGGCTGACTAAGAGGATTGGAGGCCAGGAGAGAGGCTTGCAGCCCGGGGGCCTCTCCGGGAAGCTGGGACTGGTCTGCCAGGTAGGCAGCGTCTCTTTCCCCACTGGCACCCAGTTTGCACAAACACAGCTCTCAGTTTGTCCTGCGCGCTTAGAGGCCAAGGGCACAGGAAGGCCCCACCACCAGGCTGACAGAGACACCTATGCTCAGATTTGGTGGGACAAGATGGTCCACTGAGCCCCTCGCAGGCCCTTCTGCCAGATAGATGGCAGTCAGGCTGATGAGTGGTTTGGGATTGATGAGCACCTGGGAAAGTCTTCCCTCTTTTTTTACATAATTGATAGAGCCTTTTGGAAAAGAGGTGGCCTCCAATGTAGGATAAGGGAGAAAAAATGGAAAAAAAAAATTGGAGGGAATTGTAGCATTTTTATGGACAAGCCAGGTTAGGGCTTTACAAGTTTTAAATGAAAAAGTAACAATTGCCAGGCACCATGGTGCATGCCTGTAATCCCAGCAGCTGAGGAGGCTGAGGCAGGAGGATGGCAAGCTCAAAGCCAGCCTCACCAATGTAGTGAGGCCCTAAGCAACTTGGTGAGAACTTGTATCAGAAAATAAAAATGACTGGGAATGTGGCTCAGTGTTTAAGTGCCCCTTGGGTTCAATGCCCTGTAAGAAAAGGAAAAAAAAAAAAAGTAACAGTAGGTAAAGTTGTGTTGGAGTTCTGCCATTGTAGTGTTAGCATGAGTTCTGATTGTATCACAGGTGGTTCTGGTTCTGCATGGGGTTATGTCAGTAAGACTGTGGCAAGGGATGGGGTGTGATTCTCAGTGGGATGGCTGACTTTAAGATGGGAGGTAGATTTCTTTCAGGTGTATGGTTGAGGCTACAGAAGGCCCCATCTCAGAGAAACTGAAGGAGTGGAGTGTACCTCTCAGCTATCCTTCCATATTGCTCTACTGTATCAGCCATTCACACTTTAGCAAGAACTGATTCAACCAATTACCTCTCTCATAAATCTCAGCTGAAATCAACTCCTGGGTAACGGGAGCTTGATTTCTAGGAGTAGACCAGCAAGGGGCTCAATGAAGGCAGAAAAGAACCTCAGGGGAGGAACCCTGGGAGAAAGGGAGGGGTGTAGTTATCAAGTGAACATCTCTATTTATGTTTCCCGACATTTTGTCTGAGATCATTCCCATCTGGGACCCGTGGCAGTGACTTTTCAGGTTTTTCTCCCTCTGCTTCCACAGCTCTGTATCCAGTAGCTATAGGTGCAACTTTGCTCCCTTCTCAGTTAAATAAGGGGCCTTAGAACCAAAGCACATTTGAGATAAATAAATAAGTAAAATAACGAAAAAGCCAGTGGGCGCTTGGTTACGGTTAAGCACTGCTGGATTACAACCCTTTCCTAAGGTGACATGAGTGCTCAGACTAGATGTGGGGACTTGAGGGGATGGAGGGAACCCTGAGGCAACTGATGCTCCTTGCTCCATCAGCACAGAATCCATGGGCGCTACAGAGCATACATCCCAAAGTGATGGCCACCTGGGTGCTAAGACGAAAGTGCATATAGAGGTGCCCAGTGAGACTCAGGCCCTCAGCAGCTGGGGGAGGGGTCCCTGGGATTCTGCATCTTCACAGGAGCTCCAGGTGATCCTGACCCACCCCGCAGCTGGAGAACGCTTCTGCTGTGCTTAGCCAACCCCAGCCACTGTGTGCCGTGGAGCCCAGGGTGGTACCATTGTGCCTCCTGAGAAGCCCTGAGCAGAGAAGGGTGATGGAGTTTTCTGAGTGAAGCTGCCTCGGGAGTGGTTAACACTTCAAAATGAAAAGCACTTCCAGTTAATTAGTTACAAAAGTCAACTTATTTTTATTTTAAAGAGAATTAGTTTTAATAGAAACAAGCAGATATCCATGTGTGAGACTCTATTCTCCAAGGCATAGGCAGTTAGAAGGTAGAATTTCAGCTGGGCAACTTCAGAGGCTGAGGCAAGAGGATGGCAAATTCGAGGCTTGCCTTGGCAACTTAGTGAGGCCCTAAGCAACATAGACCCTATCTCAAAACAAAACAAACAAACAACAACAACAACAAAAAGGGGGCTGTGGTTGTAGCTCAGTAGTAGAGTGCTTCTGGGTTCAATCTCCATATCAAAAAAAAAAAAAAAGGTAGATTTGGAAAAGTGATAGGATAGTGAAATAAGCAAGAAAATATTTTTAAACATGAAATGTCTGTGAAATGAAAGCCTCTATTGCCACGAGAAAGTTGAATACCTCTCTCTACACAGGCTTATGCAAACTTTGGTGCATTTGCCATCTGTAAATATGCATAAGTAATACATGGACTCGCGCCCAGCCTTCCAAGAGCTCAGACTTGAAGACACAGGGCAGGAGGGATACGGTGTGAACCGGCACTGCCCTGGCTTACGGGTCTCCCTCCATATCTGAGAGTGGGGTTGGGCTGCTGGGGGTGCATTTCAGGAGGAGGTGGCCCCAAGTTTGCGATGAAAAGAAGAAATCCGGAGCAAGCAGGTTTTAATCTACCAAAAGGAAGCATTGAAACTGTTTTTCTGAAATTAATGTATTAGCTCTTTTATTCTTCACAAAAAAATATTTTTCCCTTAATTGAGAAGAAACAGCTTCAGTTCTGATCCTCATCTTAAGAAACTCTGCACACGTTTTATAAACGTTGAGTTAACGAGAGCCTCGTTAGTGATGTCGCTGGGAATTATTTGCCACCAAAGTGTCCAGCGACCAGCCAGGACCAGCAGAGCTTACTCTCTGAAGTGAGCAAACATTTTCTAGAGCAAATGTCTCAACAAGGAAGTTTTCTAGAACATTCTTTGCTTCCAGTTTTTAAGACAATACAGAGGTGGAATGTTATAAACCTTAGAGGCACTTGGTAAAATACACATGCGGCTTCCTAGTTGGTTTTAATTTTTGGTCTCTAGTTCTTGACTTTTTCTTTACTATAGTAGTATGCCTACAGAAAGGTGTGGGAATAGAAGAGCAACTGGATGAATTCCGCAAATTGAACACTGTGTGCCCAGCACCCAGATCCAGAAACAGAACCTCAGGAGAAGCCACTTCTTGACCCTGTCCAGCTTCTCCTGCCTTCCCGTCCAGGAAGCCCGCTCCTCAGCTCTGACACCACCGTTCACTTTGCTTACTCTTAAACTTTCAACAAAAATCACACGGTATGGTTTGGGGTCGGGATCCTACCCAGCCCTCAGCCTGATGATGGTGTAAAATCTCAGATCATTTATTTTCATTTTGGCAAAATATCTCATTGTATAAAAATACTGAAACCTGCCATCTTTCCGTTGTACCAGATGGACGTTTGGACGGCTCCCAGCTTGAGCTCGTCTGCTTAGGACGTGTGTGCATAGTCCGAAAGTCATTTTCGAGCCGGTTGACGAAATTTGTGGGACGAGCACATTCTTTGATTGCTAAAATCCTCTGGAATTTTTGAAATATGATGCTATGACCCCCCCCATAAACTCCCAAACTGTAAACACATCCTTGTGCTAGGTGTTGTAGAACACAAACAGAAATGGTCCCTGGTCCCCAGAGATGATCAACTAACGCAGGCAAGAGCGTGAGCATGAGCGAGCAGATTGGGGACAGAGAAGAGCTGGATGAAATGTTCACAGCAGGCACTTCTGGGTTTTTCTTTAGAACTATTAATGTAGCTTGTATTACCAGTGCCTCAAGATTGTTGTAGTTGCCCTTGACCTTGTTGACACAGGGAAAGCCTAGAAAGTCTCTGGGCCTATCTGCTTTGCTCAACACGTCTATTTCACAACCTCTTTTCAGAATCACTTGGCTGTATTCACTCGTGGTTTCTGCTGCTCGGCACATGTGGCCATGCTGGCCACATGCTTTCTCACCTCCTAACGCTTCCAGCTGATCGGCTACTAGGCTTTCTTTCCACTTCCAAATCCCCAAGTGTCCAGGGTAGACTCTGCTTGGTCTTGCTCATCTTTGGTTCACTTGCCTATGGGTCCGGGGATGCAGACAGCTATCATTTGTGTGGTGGATCCAAATTAACTGTCTGTGGAGGGCATGGCCTGCCGTGGAGAGACTCCTCTGAAAGGGAGAACAGGCCAGCTTACACCTTGGGTATGCAATGAGACTCTGTGTTCCCAATCGAACCAGAATTTCTCAGAAATACCTGGGAAATAAGCTTTACCCTGCTCCATGGTGTTTCTCTTGGATTTTACCCCAAAGAGAAGATTTCCTGGACAGGGTGCTAAGGAATGTCAAGTACATTCTTCAAACATTTAGCTGGCAAGGCTTCGTAAACACGGGGCAAAAGAAAAAAATGGAACACCTGATGTTTGCCTCTAGATCTTAACACTTTCAGGAGCAAATGCTGCATGAGGCCTATAGGGCTGGTTTAGGGAAGGTAGAGCATTATCATTACCAATAATTTGGGTATTAAAGTTTAGCAATTCACTTACTAATTTAATACTTTTATATAAGTATGGCATCCCCCCTCGGCTTCCCAGAAACAAAAGCACAGTCCTAGGTATACGTGGGTGACAATAAGCCCACATGACGAGGTGGGGGTGTCAGTGCAAGGAACGGATGTCCCTGAGCCTTGTTGAGACGGGGACCAGGGAAGTGATTCCAGATACATTCTGCCACCACCACCAGAGACCCATCCCTAAAATAATGGTCCTTCCCCAAGAGTGGTGCAGAGGTTCCCGGGTGCAGTTGAGCTGGGAGCGAGGTGGAGCCATGGCTCTTTTATGGAGGAGATGTCCTGTGACAGAGAACACTGCTTCTTATCAGATGTCTGTAATTAATTAATTGTTTTTTGGTACTGGGGATTGAACCCAGGGGTGCTTGACCCCGGAGCCACATCCCCAGCTCTTTTTATATTTTTATTTTGAGATAGCGTCTCCCCAGGTTGCCCAGACTGACTTCAAACTTGCAATCCTCCTGCCTCAGCCTCCTGAATCGCTGAGGTTACTGGCAGGCACCACTGCACCTGGCCACTTGCTTTTTCAAAAAGTGATGCACAGACATGTCCGTGTCTGCTCAAGTGGACACGTATGTCTATGTCCATGTATTAAACCGGATAGAATACACGACGGCACATACATAAATACCTACGCATTTGTATCATGATTTTGTAAAAAATGTGGTCATCGGAGCCAAGATGACTTGCCATCCCACTTAATTCCTAGAATATTGGCCCTGGACAATCTCCTCGCTTTTGTAAAGAGAAACAGCGTGAAGATGAAGTGCTCGAGGTCAGAGACCAGCAACGGGAGAAGAGAAGCAAGGTCTCCCACCTTCCAAGACCGCACTCTCCCTTCTTCCCCTCCACCATGAGACCAGGAGGGCCGGGGCCTGGGCCAGGCAAAGGGACAGCTGCTAAGCTCCCTGGGCAGGGGGTGCACAGGAGGCCCAGTGAGGGTTGTGTCCAGGCCTCTTCCTACCCTGCAGGAAGCAGGTAACCCTGGGACCACCCAGGAACAGTGGCCCTGGGGCTCTCTGTGTGCTTAAGAGGGGCATGGGGAATTTCTGTCTGCTCAGTGTTCTTAGAGACCGTCTCAGTGCTTGGGACAAATGGAGCTCCAAAGATGTTTGCTGAACCCACTTTTTGTTTAGGTGACTTTCAAATGTTGTGGCGTGGGCACATTTTATTTCCTTTATGTGTTTGTGCGGTGCTGGGCTGGAACTGGGCGGCCTCACCCATGCTAGAACAGCCACCCTCCCAGGCCTGAGGGGCGTACGTTTTAAATTGCAGCCTGTCCCCTGTTCCACGGCATAGATAAGTGAATGGAAGGTTTGAACACCAGGTTTTATGACCGGGAAAAGGAGGGAGTGCGAAATCACTGGGTTCTGGGAATAAGGATAAAAAGGAGAGTTGGAAAAATATAGGCCAGCAAGACAGTAACGCTGAGCATTGATGTCAACTGCCACACTGTTCATGTCTGGACCGTTCTGTCCTGTCTCCGGGCCTCTCTCTATGGCTGAGCCAGTGTCCTGGAGGCCATGCAGACCCACTCTTAACTTTCCTTGCGTTTGACCATCTCTTGTTCCCCCTGAGTTAATAGCCAGGTCCTCTTTCCTCAAATGGCCTTCTTCCCACCATTGGTCACTTGAGACCAAGTTGTATTCTTATCCCTTGAGCAGCCACTGCTGTGCCGCAGAACCTATCCCCACATACCCCGGCACTGATCTGGTGGTCCACTGAGACCTGAAGCCCCTTCCTTAGTTCCAACCTCTGTTCACCCTGTTGTGTTCCCAGTCCTTGATGTTTCCTCGGGCCAGGTTCTACAGATACATGTTTGTTACATTTCATTATCTCAACAGCCTTGTGAAATAGTGGGTACTTGTTCTTACAGGTGGGGAAACTGAGGTTTCCGAGTCGGTGGTGGGGTTAGAATACAAGTTTTCAGTTGCCCAACATCAAAGACGCCAGCCTCTGTCTTGCCCCGTGAATTCTTAAATGGCTCTCCGTTAACACCAGAAAATGATGAGTGGTGGCTCTCCGGTAACCTCGTCCTGCTCAGATCTTTGACTCTCTGCAGCCTGGGCGCATCCTCCCTGACTGGAATCCGGCCAGGTGCCTCAGACCTCTGCTTTCCTGCCAGGGCTTAAGTTGCATCAGTAACTTTTTGGAGCCTTCTTTGCATCTAGGAATATGGGTTTCATTAGTTCAAGAACTGAGCTGACATTTTGAAATGAAATGTGGGACAAGGGGCTTCACAATACAATGATGTTGTGAGCAAGAGTTAACTTGGGGAAGAGAAAGTCTTGGCTTGGGAGGTCCAGGGCATTCATTCATTCATTCAACCCACCGGCCATTTCAGCATCCTCAGAACCCAGATACAGTGGCTTCTCGTTAGGGTCTGGGACTCCCAGTTTTCAGCTGGACTTAGAAGCCTCACTCTCGGGACAACTTAAAGGGATTCTGGAGAAGGATGTGAGGGTCCGCACCAACACCTGCACCCTCAATGGCACTGTTAGGCTAACCTTGCTACGAGGAAGGACTCCTCTTCCCATTCACTAGCCCCTGCCCTTTCCTGGATCCATCGGCAGTAGTGACAGGCTTGGAGACTTTTGGGCAAAACTCAAGAGCAGATTTCTACTCCAGACTGTGGGAGTAACGCTCCAGTATGGCTCTCAGGTCCAGAGTGCTAAGGACGCCTTCAGGCCGTGTGTCTTCTGCTCAGTGCTGCCAAGCTCGGAGCAGGTTAAGGAGGAGTAAAAACGTAGTCCAAAAAAGAGCAGGACAAAGGAAGAGTGGCAAAGGCAGGGTGATCTGAGGGGCGTGACAGCTACCTTGTGGGCCCGCGGGTGGCAGAGGGAAGAAACTGGTGCCTCAGGTACCACGGGCCACACAGACTCCTCCCCCGGAGCCCCACAACATCCCAGAGATTGATGTTATCCCTGGGCTTGGAGAGAGGCTTGGAGAGAGGCTGGCCCTAGATGCTCAGCGTGTTGGCAGCTGGACCAGCTCTGATGGACCATGCTCCCTCCTCTGAGGATGATAGTTCCATCCTTTGCAAACTGAAGGGTTTGTGACTTAGATTTGGAAGTCAATCGAGGAGAAGGGACTCGTGAAACTCAGTGATCAGGAGTTTTGTGGGCAGGCAGACCTGGTTTCAGATCTGGACTCTGCCAACGTTTCCCTGTTTACTAGTACTTAGCCAGCCATAGGGGAGTTTTGAGCCTCATCTGTCCTGTCTATTAGCGATAGGAAGATGGAATGTTATGAGTATGAATTGTAAGCAATGCTTAACACGTGAGACGGGTCTCATAACCGGCAGGCATTAGGAATATTGGCGTCTTCACTGAGTTAGGGCTTTGTGATGGATTGTCCCATCGTAGGAGTATACTTTTGGGAAAATCCGCAGCTCGGGAAGCTGAGGCAGGAGGATCGTGAGTTCAAAGCCAGCCTTGGCAAAAGCGAGGCACTAAGGAACTCAGGGAGACCCTGTCTCTAAATAAAATACAAAATAGGGCTGGGGATGTGGCTCAGTGGGCCCAGTGCCCCTGAGTTCAATCACTGGGACCCTCCCCCCATCCCCCCCCCCAAAAAAAAAACTCATGTGGTGTGCTTTTCTGCCAAGGTAAACTTGAAAAATTGTATAGGTCAAACCCTGGGAAACTGGAAGCCCTCTGTATTCTGTTGCAAAGGATTCCAACAGTGAAGTGGAGCAGGGACCTGCAGGAGCAGATGTTCTTCCCTGGGACTCCAGCTTAGGGAACCAGGGGGTGCATAATGCCAAATGGCTTCTCTGAGCCAGGCCACAGGTGGGTGTGGCGTGGGGGGGGGCCTGGCTACAGGCAGGGGCCATGCATGCTGCTGTCTCTGAGTGAACTACCCCCCACTGGCTAGAGTGCTGACCAGCCTCCCATGAAGGGGGAACAGCCAGCATCCCTGGGCTGCAGCTACCGGCTCCCCTTGGCCTTCCTTGTTAGAGACCCCACAACAGCTGGAGCTGGAAGACCATCCAAGGCAATGCCTTTGGCTGTCGATAGAAGAAAAGGAAAAATGAACAAAACCCAGAAAGGCTTCCACATTGGAGCGGTTTCACTTGTCCTTCTCTGGAGGATGCAAATATATTAAAAATATATGCAAATCCAATGACAATTTGTCATTAAAAAAAAACAAACATTTATATTGAACAAATGAACATTCAGTTCCAACAAGAGCACCGCAAGGATTTCACGTGCGTCCTCATGTGGCGATCAGGCCGAAGCTCTGAATTTAAGGTGCTGTGGAAACATCTTGCAGTGTTCTCCATCTTGCTTGGCTGGTTTGTCGGGGAACAGGAAATCTGGATGGCCTGGTCTCTCGTTGATGCTCAGGGTCGCTGGCTGTTATTTTTTTATTTTTATTTTTTTACTGTGTAGCCTCAACTACCACATGAGAGTTCTCAGGCTCCAGACTGGGGTCAGGGTGGGGTATTCCAGTAGTCCAGCTCAAAAGTCAGCGCGAACCTGGTTGGGAATGAAAGAGGAACCACCAAATCTGACCTCCCAAATCCCAGATGTGGCCTCTTTTATGCCTGCAGCTCCCCCACCCCTTTCTCTTAGCTTGGCTTCCTCTTTATTGACACTGCCCCCTGTAACGATCCTGGTAGCCACTGGAGCCCCAGTGTGGCAACCCCCTCACCCCACTCCCGGGGTTCTCTGGACACTGCTCCAGCAGGCTGGGGGCTGTCGAGGAGATTCGATTGTCCCAGTGGAGGTGAAGTGGCCTTTGAGGCCCCTTGGAAGGGGGTGGTGGTGGGAGGCGGCAGGCTGGCCGGACGCTGACTGTGAATGCAGCGGCTCATTGTTCCTCAGCTTTATTCTTCAGGCCTCGATGGGGCTGATTTAGAAATCCTAATCAGGGAGCTTCAGGGCTTCCCGGGTGTGACACAACTTGAGCAGCTCTGGGGGATTCTTTGTTCTCCGATGACAGCTGACTTGGTCGCCAGTGGGAACAGTTTGAGCATAACTCTACCCTGCGTGCTGGCAGCTGCGGCCTTAACTCTTTGTTACCCACTCCTGAGGTCCCTTCTCTTGCCTGATCCTTCCTCAGAATGACAGCTCTCAAAATCACCTTCCTGTGGCTGCAGGAGAAGGGGGTGGGTGCTGAAGGGGGAAGGCCACCCAGTGTCCCAAGCTGGTGACGACACTCTTGCAAAATCAAGTGTCTCCCTCTCCGGCCAGTTCTACTCTGCCAGCCATGAAAGCTGTGGGGTCTGAGTCTGGCGTGGACTGTGACCACTTGCCACTTGCTTTCATTTCTGACCTGGCACAAGTGACCAGAAGCTAAAGGATGCAAATTTTAAATACATGTTCACATTCTGGGACTTTGATCAAAGGCAGCCAAGCAGCACAGGACACCTAATAAGAAGACCACAGAGGGGAAGAAAAAAGCATAAGAGTGATGGATTTGGAGCCAGAAGACCTGAGCTGGAACTGGAGCATCCTCACGTGACCAATCTTGGGCAAACTGTTTTGTCTCTGCAGGCCTCCGTACATTCATCTGCGAAAAGGGAGATGTTTACAACAGCATGACCCCACCAGATGGAATGAGCTAGTTCATGCGAATGACTGTCACAGGCACTGCTAAACTAAATGCCCGGTGCTCTTGCTATAACTCCATAAGCCTTCTGCACAGGAAGAGTGCTGTTGCTCTGGGAGGCAAAGAATTGGTAAAAGCTGGGAAAGTCTCCTAGATCAAATTGTTAGGCAGACTTTTTTTTTTTTTTTTTTTTTTTTTTTTTGGTTCTGAGTTAGAAATGTAGCCAAATAAATTATTCATTTAACAAACTTTGAGTGTCAGCAAAGAGGTAGGTACTATGGATCATGAAGATGACATAGACCTGGCCTCCGGGTGCTAAGATGATAAAAGTGGGTATATAGTTGGGACTGTTGGGGCGAACACAGATGCACAACTCTGACCTGCATAAAAGAGACCCTGAAAGGGAGAAATACTGATACTGGTGCAGCTCACGGAGTCCAAGGAAGTGTTGATCAGCAGCACCCCTGGAAGGGGAAGGGTGAAACTTTGCTTCAGGTCCACTGGGACCCCAGAGTCCAGCATGACCAGCCCCCCTTCTGGCTCTACTTCCCACTTCTCTGTTTGCATCGTTCTGTCTCACAGCAGGTTTCTGATAAGCACAGTGGACACACATGTGGGAACCATGCCGGACAGCAGTGCAGACGAGGCAGTCTGCTGACCAAACCTTGGCCGAATGCCCAAGGGTCTTCTCATCCAAACCTTGTGAATAGGGTTGGGTGTTTGGGCCAGTTCTTAAAAGAGTTTCTGGAGAGAAAATTGTAGAGGAGACTACTATGGGAGCAAGGGCCAGATAGGAAGAGGATTTGGATTTGAACTCTAGACCAGAAGAAACCGTGAAGAATATAAGCCAAGGAATCATGCGGCCATATTTATATTTTCCAACTATAAAGTTGCAAGCAAATGGAAATGAGGGGGATGATTTTGGAGGTGGTGAGACCTATCGGTGGATTCTGTAACAGCCTGAGCATTAGCCGATAAGAACCTAAAGTCAGGTAAGGAACAGCAGAGGTGGCCAGAAGGAGGCAGATGAGAGAGATTTAGGAGGTGCCCTCAGCAGAACCCATTAACTTTATATTGGAGGGAAACATAATATTAATTTTCTTTCTCTCTCTCTCTCTTTTTTCCCTTCAGTGCCTGGATGTCCAGGGGATGCCCTGGCTGCTGCTCCTCGGCTCTGCTGAGGATGAAACCCAAGACCTCACACATGCTAGGTGAGTGCTCTACCACTCTGAGCTGCATCCTCAGCCAAGAGGGAAATATTGAGGATGATCCCTATGCCTCCATTTGGAAAACATGGACTACAATGGCTGTCCTTGACTGTATTTTTTTTTTCTGATAAATTGGTGGTTCAGCAAAACCCCCAGAGAGATCCATATCTATATTTATATCTTTGCATCTTCTATCATCTATCATTTATCTTCTATCACCTATCTCCTACCTATCCTTTGTCTATCTGTCACCTAATCATCTATCTATCTGAAGTATGAAAGGCTTGTTTGGGTCCCCAGGACAGAGATGACAAGACAGGGACAGGAAACTAACAGAACGGTGACTGCTCTCAGCTTGGCCCCAGGCACAAGCAGCTGCAAAAGCTCAAAGTCAGAAATGAGGATCACATAGGTGACGCTGCCGTCCCCAGTCGGGGAGATGGAATACTCCCACTGCCTCCAGGCTATAGGGCCCTTGAGGATAAGGGACACTCAGCAGCCTTCCGAGGCCAGCAGCAGCGGGAGTGAGAGGACTCCAGGACCATCCTAAGGGGATGTCCTGGCTGCTCTTCTGCTCCTTCCAGCCCTGTCCAGAGGAACTTGGCTGTTTTCCATCATAGGAACGATTTTAACTGGAAAAAAAAATGGGTTCTGTTGAAATTGTATCATGTTTTCTCATGAATGGGGGTAAAATGGAAATCAGGGAGACTGGCTTAGAAGCAGTTGATCCTGATTAAGTGAGAAGTTAGTGGGGCCCTAAGTCGGCGGCAGTAGAATGGAAAAGTGGAGGTGAAATGAAAGACTGGGAAGAGGTGGGCTCTCACAGGCTTGCAAGTAGCCTGCGGGGGCAGTGGAAGCCAGGGACAATTATGACTTCCTAATCTGCAGCCTTGGCCAAGGAAAATGGTGGTTCTGTTAACAGAATTAGTAGAGTTGGCAAGGGGACGTGGTTTGGTTTGCAACTCAATGATTCGAAGGCCCATGCAAGTCCTTATTTGAGGGGAGAAGAAAAAAAAAATAAAAGGTATATGTATTAGACCTGGGACAGGTAAACCCAAGACCCTGGAAGAGGCCTTCCACCAGGATACCCATGGAGGCATGTGCCCATGAAGATTATAGGCCAGGGTGACTGACAAATGCTGTTAGGGTCTGGATCTGGAATGTTTCCCCCAAGCTCATGAGTTGAAAGTGTGGTCTCCAAAGCAGCAAGGTTCAAAGGGGGGGCCTTTAGGCAGTGATTGAATCATGAGGATTCTGACCTCATCAGTTGATGGATTAATCCACTGATTAAAACAAATAAAATTTAAAAACTCACTGATAACTGGCTGGGACTACTAGGGACGGGACATGGTTGGAGAAAGTTGGTCACGGGGGAATGCCCTGGGAGGGGGCTATCTTTTCCCTGGTCCGTTCCTCCCCTACCCATCTATTTCTATCTCCTCACCCCCGCTTCCCTGCTGCTATGAGGTGAGCAGCTCTCCTCTGCCTCCCCTTCCCACCATGATGGTGTGCCTCACCAGAATAACAGATCTGGCCAACCATGGACTGAATCCTCTGAAACCATGAGCCCAAATAAATCTTTCCTCTTCTAAGTTGTTTTGGTCGCAGCAACGAAAAGCTAACAAACACAAATGCTATTGGAGAACATTCTTGGGGAAGAGTGTTTAGGACTCTATGGTATGATACAGATTAGTTTTCTTTCCAGTGAAGTCTCCAACTCCCATCCGTTCCTCCATCCATCCACCTATCTACCCATCTCCATCATCTACCACAACTATTATCTGTCTATGTCTATCATCCTCTTTCTGTCCATCCATCCATCCAGCCAGCCAGCCATCACTTCAGGAACATCTCCAGGTTTTTTGACTTTGCCCTTTTGGAGAGACTAAGAACAATGCACAAGTTTATCCCCGAAGTATCAGAATAGTGCCAATAAATCATAAAACTCTCCCAAAGAACATTTACCACAACTTCTCAGTACTTTTGCTGTGGAACTGGTCAGAGTAACTAGCAAGCCTTTTTGCAGACTGATGACCTAGTTAATGCTTCCTTTTCAGTCAAATGGTAAATAGTTTAATTCCAATGGAATGTCTAAGAATCTTTCTTGGCAACTAGTCTTGGGATTATCTACATATTATTCATTTCAAATGTAAATTCCTTATTTTCTGGATGGATTGAGCACCTTTGACATCTTTCCTTCACAGTGATCCATATTTTATGTTCAGAGAATGAAAATTTGTTTACTGTCAGCCTTAGCCATATATAAAGTTGGATCTGTTTTCCACAGTGCATGTAATACACTGCTATCTAATGTGCACCCCCTGCCGCTCTGCCCTTCTAAAAGGACTTCTAGGAGCTGACTGTGCTTAGATTCTTTGGCCAATGCTTCTGTAGCCTCCCTAGCCTACTCTGTGGAGAGGAGATCTCATTTATCACCTCAATCTTCAGGGTTTCAAAACTTACTTTTGTTAATCATTAAGAGTAAAATCACCAAATTGATGACTATTTTAGTAAATGTATTGGTTAGACTCTTTTATTATTTAAAAAAAATCAAAACTATCTATTGGGACTCTTCACTTAAAAATTAAATTAGTAAACAAAAAGCCTACCTCATATTGACTTAAAAAAATAGAGGGGGTTTATTGGTTGATGCTATTGGAAAGATAATGGATTAAGTGGCATTCAGGGTTGGTTTGATCCAACAAACAATTAAGTCATCAAGAATTAGGTTTTATTTTGTTTCTGTGTTCTGTATTTATTGGTGCCACCTTTATCTTCAGGCTAGCTTCTTTCAGAGTGGCCACATGGCCTATGCACTAGGTCTGTTATCTTTCAACCGTGCTGGCCACAATCAAGGAGGCAGGTTGCGGTTGCCTTCTTTAACAAAGTAGAAACTTCCTTTCTTAGAAGCCCTAGCAAGCCTGCCCTCAGGACTCAGATGAGGAAACGGGCATGTGACCATTGGCATAGCCTTTATTTACCCTAATCAATCACTGAGGCAGGGGTGTAGGCATCCCATCTCTGATTCAGCCTTGCAAATGGGTAGAGTCACTCTCCCGTTAATCCCAGGACAGCTATACAGTGGGAGAAAAAGAGAAGAGTTCTTGGAGATTTAGCTGTAAATTGGACTACAGTAAGAATCTGAATTTTTTTCAGTATTCAATGAGCTGGCATGTTTTGAGTGTTTTCTTTTTTTTTTTTTTTAAGAGAGAGTGAGAGAGGAGAGAGAGTGAGAGAATTTTTTAATATTTATTTTTTAGTTATCGGCGGACACAACATCTTTGTTTGTACGTGGTGCTGAGAATCGAACCCGGGCCGCACGCATGCAAGGCGAGCGCGCTACCACTTGAGCCACATCCCCAGCCCCTTGAGTGTTTTCTATATGCAAAAATACCTTCATCTTGATATTTATGATTACTGAAATCACAAAGACCTGGAAATACGGAGCAATGAACACTCTGAATTTGCCCCCAGATTTTGTGGGCTTCCTTTGGAGTTACAAGAATCATGATGGATACCTAGAGTTTGAACAATTTAAATGGCTGAGTTTCAAAGCACTGAAGTAGGAACATAATTTGCATTAAAAAGAAGTAAGAGTTACTGGGAAGTTCCTTTCTTCCCTTCCTCCTATGTGCATGTTTGATAACAGCTGTTTGGGGGAAATTATCTCCACTAGACCTGTTGGGCTGTGGTACAATTCCAGTTAATATTTGACTGTTGGTTTCCTGTTGCTCAGAAAACTAGTAGTGAACAATAAACCACAATGTAAGTTGTCTCCTCTTCTTTCTCCCTTCAACTTTTAAGTCTCTGCCCTTTTAAAGGGATACCTGACTGTCTGTAAATCTGAAGGATATATTCACAGGTTGTTCCAAAGGGTGGGAATGGGAAAAAGAATCTTTTGGCAATAGCGGATCCTTTTTGTTTATTTTCCAAAGTGGTAGGAGAAGTGCTGGCGATGAAGTTTCTGGAACATTCTGCTTGGTTTCATGGCTTCTTAAGCACACACCCAGCTGCCCACCTTAGAGTTTAAATGGGTTTATAGGTAGATGAGAAAATTAGGAATGGAATATTGAAAAGAGGTTTGATGAATAATGTCCATGTCTCAGTGATGGAACTCCTAGGGGAAGAAAAATGAGGCTTCCAGCCCAAGGACAATGTCCATCCCTGGTTCCCTGTCTCATCCTCAGCTTATTGCAGGATCTTGCTGATACATCTGGTCTTCCCAAGCACCTGTGTCCACCAGACCATCCTTTTTGGACACTTCCTGATCTCCTGGCTTCGACTGGCTGTGGTCTCCATGGTAACGACGAGTGGGGAGGGGATGTGGGGGCAGCTCAGTCCATTTGTCATCAATTGCCACTGTTTTGTTCCGCCTGGTGTGTGCTCTGATTGTGTCCTGGAGGAGGCAGAGCAGAAGGATTCAGGAAGCGGCTGCTCCTGCCCTCTGAGACTGGGGCTGGGGGCGGGGGACTGATAGCCCAGGGCACTGCCTCAGAGAGAGGAAGGCTTGGGGGCTCCGGCAGAATGCTCACCTTCCCGGGAGAATGCTTTTCCTGTACCTCAGGTTCTGTTTTAGGAGGGAAGGCGTCAGTGCAAGTAAAGCCCCGAGACCTTTACTGTCATGTTGAATGAAGAAGCAGGAAATTCAGAAACAGCTTCCCCATGATATAGACTAACTGGCTTCCTTTCTTATTCTGGGTTGACATTCTGCTTAAAAACACAGTGGTGCTTGGGCTGCTCTTCTCTGCCTTCGCCAGAGCAAAGCTGAGTTTTTGCTTTATGTGGCCCCGATCTGTAGGCTGTGCATTCATTTCGGTCACTCAAAAAAAAAAAAAAAAAAAAAAAAAAAATTGTCCCATTTGGCTTGAGCAGTTTTGAGCCCCAAGTTTGTTGGGAACATTTCCGGTTGGCTTGGCCTGTGAGTGTTCCCTTTTACCACCGTCCTGGGCCAACACTCTTCCTTTTGCTTCACTTCCTTTTGTCCTTAGTAAAGGCTCAGCCCAAGTTGCCCCACCCCTGTGGCAGGTTGGTTGATGTCCTTGTTTCATTCTGAGAAGAGCTCAGGGGGGCGGCCCAACCCAGTGGCACCTTCTCCGCCTGTTTGTGATTTGGCCTCCTCCTTTCAGCTTCTCTTCTCCGGCTGCTTCCATCATGGGGAAGGCCCCCTGTTCTCTTCCTTCCTCTCTGGTAAATCTCTCTGCATTATCCTTCTTGCTTTCTGGTCTCCTCCCACCCTAACCGTGGGGACTGCCCAAGTGTCTTCCCTTGACCTCTCTTCTCATTGCGATTCTCCTCTGCCACCACAGGCCTGGGTTCAAGCCCGTTTCTGGCCCAGATCGCAGCGCTGCGGGGGTGTGTATGGTCCAACTATTCAGAACAAATTGGGCTTTCTCTTAAAATCTCCCTGCTGCCTTTATCCTCCGGCACCGTCAGCCTCTCTGTCTTTCCAACCCAGACTCCGAATCTTTGTGTCATCTCTAATGACTCCCTGGAGGACATGCCTCTCCCCTGCCTCGTACCCTTCCTGCTCCCTTTTCTTATTCTCCTTCCTTCCCTGTCCCCGCCCCCACCATCCACGCGGCCCACTTCCCTGCTCTTTCTCCTTCCCTCAGCTGGACCGGAGTGTTGGGCCAACTCATGCTCTGCTCAAAAACATTCATACCTCTCCAATCCCTGGAAATCAGTCCCATCTTCGCTTCAAGTCACTCAGGGTCCTCCCAGACGTGGCCTGGACCCTGTCACTCTGGCTACACCCTACTGCTAAGCCCTCAGACTCCTGGACACGGCTGGCCGGGCTGCACAGAGGCACGCCTTCAGGTGTTCTGACCAACTGAGCTTACTTCCAGGAATTTAACTTAAGGAAATAATCAGACAGCCACACAAAGGTATGCTCAGAAGTGTCGTCACTGCATTATTTGTGATGACATAAAATGAAACAGAAAATACCAGTGTCCACTATTATCAACACAGCGGAACACCAGGCAACCGTTAAAAAACAACATACACCGATTGGCTAACATGGAAAACTATTGCCATCACTTTTTTGAGTTCCAAGTAAAAAAGAAGTTAGAGAATGTTTTAGATACTTTATATAATATTATATCATAATGGGATAGAACAACCTAAAACATATATAAGTGTATGTATATATGCACATTGCATACACACACATATGTGTATATTATTGCCTACTTGTTAGTAGCTGGGATTATAGTTAATGGTGGTTTTTTTCCCCCATTAGCTTATCAGAATTCCAATAATTTCTACCAGAACTGTGGGCTGACTTTGTAAAGTAAGGAATAGCTAACGCTGCAATGTGCTGGGACCAAGCAATTTTAAGAACCAACATGACCTGCACTCTTTGGTCCCTTTGCCTTTGCAAGCCTGGCCCTGAGACTGTAGGTCGGATTATCCGTTTCCTTCGCAGGGGAGGAGCCAGAAGCCTGAGGTCTGTGTCCTCCAGCTCCTTGCTCCCCTGTGAAGGAGGAAAGGAAGTGTGCCTAATGCATGGTCGTGGGGCGGAGCATGCATGTGAAAGGCGTTCAGAGAACATGAACATCACACAGCAGCAGGCGCCGTTCATGATTATCTCTGAAGCGTCACTCTGTGTACAGTTGCAACATAAGGAACTGGCGCTATCTCAGCCTCAGCCCTGGGCCCAGTATGGATAGACACAGCGCATGTTGCACATGGGTGGGAGTCTCTGCCCTCGGGTGGGGGGCCATGATTGCTCCCCACATGCCTCAGCACTTCCCGGTCCTTCCAGCATTTCCAAAGTGATGCTTAACACTAAAGAGTCATGGACAAGATCTGTGTCCTGAGCCAGCCTGTCTGGTAGCCACATGGAGACTTCAGAGCTGCCAGGCTGTCTCTCTGATGGCTTCCAGTCCCGTCCTGGGGATCTGAGGGATTGACTGGTCCCCAGGAGCCGCGGGCCCCCAGTGCTGCTGGCTGTGGATGATAAGAAGGCCTTCGTTCATGGCTTTGGCTGGAGAACAAGCAGTCCTCTCTCTCTCTCTCTCTCTCTCTCTCTCTCTCTCTCTCTCTTTCTTTCTCTCTGTGTTCCTTAACTAGTTTCAAGTCTCCTCTGCACACAAGAGGTTGGGGCCTACCTCATGCTTTTTAACGTGAGTCAAGACTCAGATCCATTTACTTAGGCCCTGGACAGTTCAAGTGGGAACGAGAGAGTCTGGAAGGAAGTAAGGAAGGACCAGAGATGGATGCCAAGCTCCAAGATGGCCATGGTGGGGGGCCTGGAGAGGAGTAACGGTCTCATTTATCCTGGACTGTTCATTTGCCCATGAGAGAAAGTCATGGCTTGGAACTGATCCCTGGGGTGCCTTGGAGTGGACTAGGATCCAGGAGCAGAACTTGGAGGGGCTGTGGAGCCCGAGACCATTTGTCTCAGCCTGGTTGGGAGGCTGTTTGGCCAGCCCGCCTGGACCTGTCAACAGCTAGAATGTGAGGTCAGATGGGCTGGAGGCCTCATTAGCTATCACCAGAGCTTGCATCTCTACCTCTTGAGTCATCCATGATGAAACCCTTTATCAGCCCGGAGGAGGAAGCCCCAGGGAACAGGACTCCGGGGTAAAGCCTGGTTTTGAGCAAGGCCACATCCGGAAGGGCCGGCCAGGATGAGTTAGCCCCAATCCTCACTCCAAGATAACCAAACAAGTCCCCGCACTGAAGCAATTTATTTCACGCTCTCCATTGGGAACCAGGGGAGCATCCATGTTCTCGCAGAGCCAAGCTAACTTAACCCTGCGAGTACTGGGGTGGGAATTTCCCAGGGCAAATCTTCCTCTCCTTGGGACTTCCACTCCCACTCTCCAGAGAGATTCAGAAAAACCACCCTGTACGGGATGGAACATGGAAACAGTTTGACTTCTGTAGAAAGATTAAGGCTCGTGAGGGAGCAGGGAGTGATAACCCCGAGGGAGAGTCAGGAGTGTTGTCAGAAATGTTCTGCTAAAAAGAAACAGTGTCAGTCCTCCAGCCACACAGGCGTGAGATAGAGAGGGAATGTCTTGCACCTCCCGCATCTCCAAATGCTTCAAGGTCGCTCCAAAGTGCACGGGGAGCCGCTGGCCTCTGGAGCTGGCCCCTGAGTGACAGGCTGTGCTGGAGATGGTAATTCGGGTGTTGGAGTCGGGAGGGAGGTTGGAATTTGTAGTACAGCCTTGAAAAAAAATATCAGTCGGCCCCACCCCTGGGGTGGGAATAGGGTGGGAGGCGGACAAAATAGCTAGAATCTGCTGTCTGTACCAACCAGGCACAGATTGTTACTTGAACGGCAAAGGAAAAAGAAAATGTGCCAGATAGCGTTCCCGTGATTGTTTTCTATCTTTCTAACTAGCGCCCCTTATCAGGGTTTCTCGAAAAGTCCCAAAGGGACCAATGGCACGAGGGCTGAGACAGCAGAGTCCTGGAAAAAGGAACCTGCAGCTGAGAGGAGCTGGCAGAGGAGGATGGGGGCGCTGCAGCACCCCCTCAGGCCAGCCTCCACCCCGGGGGGACTCTGGGGACTGAGGGCTTCGGAGGGGGACTGCTTGTGTTCAGGGCTGAAATTTCCCAGGCTTTGAAAAATCTTGCCTTCCATAAGCAGTAAGGAAAATGGCTGAGGGTGATCTGTGATCTGTGATCACACCAAGCTTTTCAATTTTACCACCGTGGCCATCCATGGTGATGGCTGTGTGGTCGCTTTGGGGGTGTCAGCAATTACATCAGAAAGTATTTAAATGCTTATGCGATCGTCAGGCTCTTGGGCCACGGATAAGAGCCAGGTCAGTCACAGAAGGGCAGGCTACTGATTTTGGAGGTGACTTTAGCCTTGCCAGACATCTGGGCGAATGGAGGCCCAGTGGCAGGAGGACCGGCCCACCCTCGGTGGGTGGGCTCCGAGATGGGTGAGCTTAGCTTGTGCTTCAAAAGCTCAAAGTGACTATAGGAAGAGGTGAAGCAATGCCACACCCCCTTCCACGTGGAAACAAGTCCCAAACCCCGGGAGCATGGCCTCCAGAAGGTGTCTTCTAAATCAACCCAACATTTTGAGCTAATCAGAGACATGGCTTGGGCGGCCAACCCTGGGAGTGAGTTGCTGTGAAACTCCAGGAAGTTAGCTCTGTAAACTGGGTGCTGTGTAAACTTCCTGTGTTCTCTTTGTTTGTTTTCCTTTTGGTTTTCTTGTTTTCCTGTGTTTTCCTCTCTCCGTCTCTCAGTCTCTCTTTTGAATTCCAGCCTCTCAGACGAGCTAACAAGAACCCAGGGAGACATGCTAGCCACTCTTGGGCCAGCGCTCCGAAGGACAATGATTGATTTCTGGGCTGACCTGATCCTGGATGTGAGAGTGGAGGAGAGAAGAAGAAGGGTAAGAGGAAACTCAGGGGCGATGCTGTGTGGCCTGCTCAGCTCCGTCTCCCCACCTGGAGGGGCAGCTTCCAGTTGTAAAGCCTTGGGGGTGCCATGTTTTGTTTGACTCAGGGAAGCTTTTCCCCTTACATCCTTTTGAAAATAAATAAGAGGCTGTCATATCATCTTACAGATGCTGCTCCAACAAACAAAAGTTCAGAGCTCGCTACATTCTTTTTTTTTTTTTTTAAACACAAAATCAGATCAGAAGACGGGGAGTGGGATTCAAGGGAGAATTTTAGACATGGAGAAAACCAACTGGCTGGTTCATCAATGTCTTACATTATTCCCATCACTGCCCACAATGACAACAAGAGCAAGCTACGGTCACCACCACCACCATCTCTGCCATTACTACCATCCACCACATACCCCACTGTTACAGCCACCACCACTACAGTCATCATCATCACCATCAACATCATCATCACCATCATTATAACCACTACCACCATGACCCTGCTACTACAACTACAAGCATCACCACCATCACCATCAATTCCTCACCACCATCATCACTACCATCATCATTATTAGCACCTGTCACCTCTCCCACCACCGTCACAACTACCTCCACCTTCACCACCGCCACCACCATCATCACTACCATCATCATTATTAGCACCTGTCACCTCTCCCACCACCATCACAACTACCTCCACCTTCACCACCGCCACCACCGCCACCACCGCCATCTCTACCGCAGCTGCAGCCGCCCCCATCATTCTACTCCCATCCTCTACCACCATGACCACCACCAAGTAGCCCTTAGGAACACCAAAGTCAGGGGCTACCAACCTTGGCTAAATGATGCATAACCGACTGTTGAACCAGTGGGGACCACTGAGCCTCTAGAGACATCACTCCTGTTGATGGGACTGAAAAAGTGAACTATATAGAGAGTGAATCTCAGAGCTACGGGAGAACAGCAGCAACTGGATGTAAGGTTCTGGCCTTGGACCTGGAAGAACTGGGCTCTGGTTTTTGATCTGCCATTTACCACCTGAGTGACCTGGGGCAAGTTTTTTCTCTCTCGGGTAATACCTTTGATGTGAAATGGGAATAATCAAAATCTAAGACCATATAGAGTTTAAAGGGGAAAACATGCATTATCTGACTGTTAAAGGTGCCAACAGGCCCTTCCCTTTGTCCCTCCCTCCAGCTTCTCCTCTTTCTTCCCCACCCTTTGCATTGGGCATTGGTAAACGTGGCAGATCCAACAAGGGTTTTAAGATGTCCCTCTTCATCGTGTTTAACCTTATTGCAATAATAAATAACCTTATTGCAATAATATTCTTCCCATTTCTCCTCTCCTCAATGAGCTGAGATTCTCATCCATCTCCAAACTTCAAACTCAGTCTGAGAACCATGAATGTAGGGTGATAGTAAACTTGCGTAACTAGGCGTATGGCTCTCAACACCTACGTTGTTCCTAATACTCTCTCCCTTTTCTTAAAGACGATAACAGTTCATGGCGGGACCCAGACACCGAACATGTGGAAAATGGCCGAGGAAGACAGCAGGGCTCTGGAGAGAGGAGGACCAGCTCTTCCAAAGAGCAAGGTGACCCCCGATGAGGGCCAGTGGAGAGGTGGGGCTTCGTATCTTGTATTCTTGGAGGGCTCCCAGGGTGAGCAGGCGGAGGAAGGCCTGGGTTTCCTGAAATAGCCTCCAACTTTGTATTGCAGCTGCTGGCTGGAGGCTGGCTCCACAGTGCTGTTTGCTTTGGCCAGATGTGCTACACAGAAACGGTTGTAGGACAGTGTCGGGGGATTGGTGGGGATGGGCCCTGTGGGTTTTCTTTACAGGTGGTGTCAGGCCTCGGGCTGCCTCAAGAACCAGCAGTGACTTGGGTTCAAGATGCTGGCCTGTGAGGATGTGGGACGCTGAGGCTGAGCATGGCGGGAACAGCAGCCACATGTGATAGGTGCAAGTGCTGTTGTGCCTTGTGGAAGTCAAGCAAGGGGTAGAGCAGAACCAGGCTTCAGCGTATTTTGCCTGTCTCCATTTGTGTTGAGATTTTCATAGGATGGAAAAAGTTATGGCCAGTGGGCCTATGTATGCTCTTAATTTGAGAGGAGATGGCCTTGTACTGTGGACAGGAGCAGTGTGTGCCCGCCAGGAGGTGGCACTGGGCATTGGTAAATGTGGCAGATCCAACAGGGGTTTTAAGATGTCCCTCTTAATCGTGTTCAACCTTATTGCAATAATAAAGCCACGAGTTACTCAATCACATTCAATCTTTAAAAAATAAATTTAGAGATAACTAACCCTAAGGCTCATGCTGCTCAGAGGAGGTACATCAGGAGATGACCTACCTCGTGAGGTCAGAGGTAGAGCCAGAGTCCCAGACCTCTCTGCCTGTAAGCCTGGCTTCTCCTGATGCTTCACAGGAAGTTGTAGTACCCAACAGCTTCCTCTTAGGTCCACCCAAAGTTGGAAGCCATAGGGGCTGGGAATATCACATATGAGCCAGGTGCAGTGGTCACATCTTAATTCCAGCTACCTGGGAGGCTAAGGCAGGAGGATCACAAGTTTGAGGCCAGCCTGGGCAGCTTAGTGAGACTCTGTCTCTAAATAAAAACAATAAAAAGGGGTGGGGATGTCACCCAGTGGTACAGCACCTCTGGGTTCAATCTCTATTACCAAAATAATAATAATAATAATAATAATAATAATAATAATAAAAATAGAGGGAAAAAGTGGTTGTGGTAAAGCTGAATAGAAGCTTGCTAGCTCCCTCTCCTACTGGGAGTAGGATCCTTCAGCATTGGCAGAAGCAGCATTTTTGAGAAGCAATCTTGATCTGCAAGAGCCATTTGATGTCTTCCTACACTGCTGGGCTGAAGGGAAGAGAGGGCTTTGTAGGATGGCAGAAAACCTCCCTTAGTCCCCTGAGGAACTGCTGGGGTGGCCTCAAGCTCATGCTTGGAGTGTGAGCAACTCCAAGGGCAGGGACTTCCCCTGAGTCAGTGCCACCCGTCAGTGGAAGAAACCCCTGATTTCCAGGGCCTCCAAATTGCAAGTGCTCCTTCCCCTGATAGAAGGTAGTCGATTGTTCCTGGTCTCTTGATCGTGTACCTTGTTGCCCTCCGGGGGAAATAAATACCCAGGAAGGATATTTTTACTTACTCTGCTCTCTCAGAAGATTCAAAACAGCTGGGAGGGGAGGCAGCGGCGTTAGGCCGCTGAGGTTGTTCGGGGGGCCTCAGGAGGAGAAAGGGGACTAGAAAAAAGGTCTGCTCCTCCATCCTTTAAGGAGAAGCCCAACTGATTCCATTTCCTCTTAACTTCCGGTCACCACAGTGGGTCCCCTGCCGGGCCAGCCAACAGCTGATCTCTGCAGAAGAACTCCCGGCCCCCATCCTTTGTCCAGGGAGGCAGTTGGGACTCCAGCCCAGAGCCTGACCCCAGCCTGCTGCTCGCTGTAATCTTCTCCTCCCCCTCCTTCCTCTGGTCTGACTCTCTGGACGCTCAGAGAGGGGGGGTTCAAAAACGAGAGGCTAACACACCCTTGGCAAGTGCTGGGAAGAGGGAAATGTGTTTGACACATGCTCACCCCAGTGCCCAGGGCTCCCAGCAGGATACAATTAGTGATCAAGGGGGAGGAGGGATCGCAACAATATGTTTTTTTTTTCCCCCTCTCCCTAGTATCCCTAGTTCCTGGAGTTTGGCAACATTCCAAGGTGGGGAGAGGAGCATCCCAAGGATCTGTGAGCGAATGGCTCTGCACATGGCCTCAGGTGTGAGCTGAGGGGAGCCCAAGGTGCTTCTCCTGGCCTGCATTTCCAAGGGCACTGGAAGGTGTGCACTGGAAGTCATCGAAAGGGCATCAAGGAATGCTCCCCGCGTTTAATCTTGGAGCCTCCAGACTAAGGAAGGAAGGAGAGAGAGAGAGAGAGAGAGAGAAGAAAAAAGGAAGGAAGGAAGAAAGGGGAGGAAGGAAGGAGACAGAAGAGGAAGAGGAAGGAGGAAGAGGAAGGAAGGAAAAATAAGAAGTGGAGCAGGTAATTCAAGTTACTAGAAACTGCTTATAAAATCAAAATTAAAACAACAACAACAACAGGGCTGGGGTTGTGGCTCAGCGGTAGAGCCCTCGCCTAGCGTGTGCGCGGCCTGGGTTCGATCCTCAGCACCTCATAAAAATAAATAAATAAAATAAAGATATTGTGTCCGGCTACAACTAAAAAATAAATATTAAACAACAACAACAAAAACCCAGCCCTGCTTAAAGTTAGGCAAGAAATCCTCAGGCACTTTACCTAAGCCTCACAGGCAATCAGATCAAAAACGGGAGCAAGATTTTGTTCTACATCTACATCAGAGTTTTGTCTCTGGCCATCTTAGGGTTCAAGGGAGGTAACAAGCTCCTTCTTTTGAGAAAATGCTCTTTGTTTTAGAGTCACTGAATCACAAAGGGTTTTCCTGTGCCATGAAGTCAGGGTGTCTCAGAGGGGAATGTCACTGGCCTCCTTAGTCACAGGACCCTGGCTCTGTGGGACCTCTCCATGGGTGAGCACCCTGCCTGTGGACAGAAAGACAGAGGAGTCCCCACTTCCGTTCCTTCTTTTATGGATGGGATATGAAGCGAGAGACTCCTGTGTTGAAGGCTCCATCCCCAATACAGCAATGTTCGGAGCTGAGGCTTTGGGGAAAGTGACTGGCTCATGAGAGTTCTGACTTCTTCAGTGGATTGATCCACTGAGAGCTGAATGGACCACTGGGAGGCGGGGGAAACTGTAGGAGGTGGGAACTGGTGGAAGAAAGTAGGTCACTGGAGGCATGCCCTGGAAGGTCACCCCCCAACACCCCGCTTCCTGGCTGCCATGAGCTGAGCAGCTTCTCTGTACCATGCCCTTCCGCCATGGCGCTCTGCCTCACCTCAGGCACAGAGCAACGGAGCAGGTCACCATGGACTGAGACCTCTGAAACCATGAGCCCAAACATTTCGTTCCTTCTTTAAGTTGTTTTTCTCAGGCATTTGTCACAGTGATGGAAAACTAACACACCTTCCAATCCCTTAGGAAAGACAAAGGGAAATAAAAGGTGGAAGTCAACTCAAGAGACCAGACTGGAGATGACCTGGACAACTCTGCATGTAGCGGTCAGCTGGAGTCTGTTCTTCCTGGGCTGGTTTCGATGGAGGTGGTAACAATATTAGGCACCTATCTGGTCCAGCCAGCACCTGTGTGATGTCCTTTGTGACTCTAGATAAACTTTCCAGGATAAGTAGTAATAGACTTCAAAATCCCAATTTTATGAAGAAAATAATACAAGCAAAAAAAAAAAAAAAAACCTTGGAGAGTTCAAATGACTTGAGTCATTTCCTTGGCTTTAAAGGGTTTGGTTTGGGACCAGATACCAGTACTGAGGCTTCGCTGCAGGTTTGGCATTCTGGTTTCCTTTCCCTTTGCCATGATGCTGAGATGATTTAGATGCTTTGATAAAGATCCAGGGGGCGGTAGTTCCATGAAGCCAAGCCGGAAGGTCTTAGGGCCTGTCCTTTCCCTTTCCCTCCCTTCCTCCCACCTCTTCTCAGGGCAGGGCTTTCCTGGAAGCACAGTGTGCCCAGCACTCCATCATGAATGTAGTAATCATCTGCTTGCACTCTGCACAGAGTTAGGAAGTTGGGGAGAAAGAATCAGAGATCTGGGACACTGATGTCCCTTCTTCCCTCTTCCCTAGCAACTGCAGGTTAGCCTGGTCTGCTCTTGGGAGGTGTTACCTACGGATCATTCTGTCTCGGGAAGCTCATGTGTGCTGCCATCTTGCTTTATGGTATGGAATCTGAAGTTGGGCTGAGCTGTGGACTGGGAGTGGCAGGGGTGGATGGGTGGGTCAAGGCAACTGCTTCCAATTCCAAATCCATGGAGCATTTCCAAGACCATTTCTGGGAGAACCAGTGATAAATAGCAAGGCCCAGCTTAATATGCCTTGGGTCTAGCCTGGGACTTGGACAATGACTGTGACCAGTGCCAACTAGCATGCACGTCTGCTTTTCTTTCTCATACAAGAAGGCGGCGCAACTCGGTTGCAAGCTGAGTGGTTTCAGACCTTTTGAAGGACTGATAGCAACATAATGGCTGGCAGGCAATGGCATGGGGCTGAGAAGAATTCCACATTCCTCTGGCTAGGCCCTTCCCTTGTTCAAGCTAGTCTCCTCCCCTCCCTTTCCCCACATGACAGTCACTGTCATAGAAAAGCCTTCAACAAATATTAGCACAAGCCGAATCTGGCTACCGTACATCTTGCTTACAGTATCCTCCCAACGTTTGGTGAGCCGCCCCTGGGTGCCTGGGCCCCTGCAGAGAGTCATAGAAAATTCCAGAAATGGGAGTGACCCTAACGTTTTTTTTTACTGTCCCAACCTCTCCTCCTGGGACAGAACCAAGCACCGCCCACCGCCCCCCCACCCGTGAGGTTCTCCATGCCACATCTAACCTTCTCACCTCGGCCAGTGTATAAAGAGCTATTTTAGGGTGTCCGGAGCTTCTAAACAGTGGAGGTTGAACAAAACTCCCGAGGGTGGGACAAATCCTCGACCCTAATCTTGGCCCTTGAAGTGAGAGCTGCTTGAATACAACTGCTGTTTATGCAAATCCCATGCAAATCAGGGCGGCTGGATTAACTGGGGGTGGGGATCCCATGGTCTTTTTGAGCCTTCCCAGCACTCAGCATTGGCTCCAGTAAAGATGAGGAGTCTTTAGGTTTATTAACTGCTGCTTTCTGTTTTTGAAACTTCTCTTGGGCACCGGTAACCTCAGCCAGAATGGAGTCAGTCTCCCAACCTGGCTCATTCCAGCTGCAGGGCCTGTGTGTGGACAGGGAGGTTTGTTCTCAACTCTGTCAACAGGAGCCCATTGGAAGTCACCACACCTTAGACAGTCTTGCCAAGGTCCCTGTAGGGGGTGAGCATGGGGAAGTGGCTGGCAATGGTCAGGGGACAGGGTGGGCTCCATCCAGGGACATTTATTCAGCCAAGATCAGAGTGTCTCACCATAATCAGGACAGATGAAGAGGCGTCTTTGGGGTGGGAATCTTGTGTTTGTAAGATCCCGAATACTCTATTTGAAAACACAGCCAGTTGCCATTTGACATCCTTGGAGACTCCAGCTCAGCCACTCAGCTTGCATATTTATGCAAAACAAAATGCAAATGAGCCCATTGAACCCTTTGTCTATGTCCTGCCAAGCTGGAAACCTGGGTCTCTCAACAGAGTCCCCCCCCCCCCCAATGCCTTTGTCCTCTCCAGAAGAGCTTTTCTAAGTAGGACATGGAGTCTCTAAAATTTTGCTAGTTCAGTGAAATTCAACCCAATAAACATGTTTCCTGAGCTCCTATTAAGCGCAAAATACCCTGTTAGACTTTAGTGAGTTTGCAAAGAAGAAAAAAAATTCTCAAGTTATGGCCCTTGAAGAAATCTCATCTTTAATGGGACTTCCAGTTCTGGTTAGTTTCTCGTGTAATTATTCATTCAACAAATACATATGGAGTACCTGCTATGGGCCAGCCCGAGGGATACGACATTGAGCAACTATAAGAAGGTTCCTTGCCTTGTGAGCTTGCATCTAATGAAGGAGACAGACCAAAGGAGGTAGTTTGACATACAAGAACAACATCATCCCAGACTCTGATAACTAACTGCTGGGAAGAAAATGAACAGTGATGTTTTATTGTGTCAGAAAGGTGGCCTTGTTCGGTAAGTCTTTGTAACTCTTTGATCGTTCTTTGAATTTAAAGAAGCCTCAAAAAGAGAAAGGGGCAGAAGCTTTGGTTGATCATCTCCATCCTTGTTTGCCTTGATTGGAGTAATGGTGTTCCATTAGTTAATAAATCTCATAAATATTTATTGAGTGTCTGCTGGGACCAAGAGTGTCCTAGGCCCACCCAGGGATTCACTTGTGAGCCACAGAGACAAGGGCCTGCTCTCATGGGGCTCAGAGTGCAGACGCAGGTGCACCGACACTCAGGGACATGATGGGAGGCAGGAGCGTGGACAGAAGTGAGCCAGGCAGCACTGGGGGCAAAGGGTGGCTGTTGGGTGGTGAAAGTGACATGAAGTTGAAGCCCAGTCCAGTGGCCAGGAATGGCCAAGGATAGGATGGGCCTGGTTGGTTGTGGGGCACGAGAGGGCCTCGAGTGGCCTGTGTGAGGCCAGGTGGACCAGGTCAGCGGGAGCAGAGGATGGGCCTAGCGGAGCTGTGCAGAACTCATAAATGTGGTGGCAATGTCTCGGTGGAACCGGGGTAGGGGAGTGATCCAGCTAGGTTTTGTGGTTCATGAAGGATCACTTACTTGGGTTGCTGCGTGGTGATCAGACAGGAGGAAGGAGAGGGAGAGAAGCTGGGAATTGGAGGATTGTTGCAGTCATCTGGGCAAAAATCAGTGGCAGCTTTTATTGGAGGGGCAGTGGGACACTGGGGTGAGGGGACCAACTCCTCCTTGTTTTGAAGGGAGAGCTCACCTGACTAGTTCAAGGGCTGGATGTGGGGTGGGGCAGAGAGAGGAGAATCAAGAATGGCTCCTAGGTTTTTGTCTTGAGTGGCGGGGTGAACAGGGGTGCCGCCATAGGTTTTGGGAAGGACTGGTTGGAGGGAGCTGAGCTGTGCTGAAGAGGTCCAAAGGGCGAGGTGCCTCTTGGACATTTGGTTGGAGATGCTGGGAAGGTGCTGGTGTTTGTGTAAGTGTAGAGCTCAGAGTGCCCAGCTAGCATAGAGCCCCAGACTAATGTGTTGCTTCTGACACACTTCCTGCCCCTGTTTCATAAAAAGACTGGATGAAGCGGAATGAGGTTCTGGTGGCTCATGGGAGAGAAGGGGAGGTCCTGAGGATGGGGGTACCTGCATGTCCAAGCAGCAACAGGGCATGGCAGACCTTCTCACCTGCTTTTTGCCAGTGTCCTGACCCTCCACAGATTCATCAGGTGTAGGCACACAAAGGTGCCCTTCTGGACCCAGAATGAGGCCATTTTAATTCTAATCTGAGGGTGCACTTGGAGCCCAGGTATTTCTTCCTGAGGTAGGGACAGAAAGAAGAATGCAGCCTTGTCTTTTAGGTCACCACAGCTCATGGCATCACAGACAAGGAAAGTGAGAGCTAACCAAGGTCATGCTGTTCAACCTGGGCAGAGCTGAGCCTTGGACCCTGGGCTTCCTGTGGTTCCTGCAACATTCCCTGACTGTGCAGACAGAAGCACTATGGGTGTCGTCCACGTTGTGACACAGGCCAGGAGCAAACTCCCTGGCGCCTGCCCTGTGCAGCTGACCGTCTCATAAGGAAGTGCTGTGGACGTGCTTGGTGGCTTTGCAGGTTGCCAGTCACATTTGTCAGCTCACTCATGAACTCAACAGCCAATCAGACCGTGAGACAATGAGGCAGAACCAAAGGGCAGCTCTATTGGAGTGACAGTAAGGTGTTCGCACCCTTAGGGACCTTTCTTTGTGAGCTAGAGCCACTCTTGAGTAGAGGAAGGACCAGAGCTACCCCATCACCAAGCTGGCCTTGTGTATTGGGAAACATCTTCAGATACAAACTGTAATTACCTGAGTTTTTTTTTTTTTTTTTTAATGAAAACTGGTCACTCTTGCCATTAAGAGACTTTAGATAAGCCAGGTGTGGTAGCACACGCCTATAACCCAGCAGCTCGGGAGGCTGAGGCAGAAGGATGGCAAGTTCAAATCCATTCTCAGCAAAAGCGAGGCACTAAGCAACTCAGTGAGGCCCTGTGTCTAAATAAAATACAACATGGAGCTGGGGGTATGGCTCAGTGGTTGAGTGCTCCTGAGTTCAATCCTTGGTACCACTTCCCCCCACCCCCCAAATAATGAATAGTCATCACAGGAAAGACATGAAACTTGATTGGCATCCAGGTGCCTAGGATGG
Organism: Callospermophilus lateralis; assembly: GCF_048772815.1. Classification (NCBI taxonomy): domain Eukaryota; kingdom Metazoa; phylum Chordata; class Mammalia; order Rodentia; family Sciuridae; genus Callospermophilus; species Callospermophilus lateralis. The sequence continues at coordinate 8,431,988 of NC_135315.1, forward strand.
AGTTTGGGGATGTTTTCAAGCTTTTTAGTGCTGAGACTGGGACACACTCAGGCAATGTCCAAAATACAGGACGGCTGTCACCTTAACTTCCAGTTCAGAGGAAAAAACTGAAACAGCGGTGAAAAGACATTTTTAAGACAGTTGGGGAGTCTTGATGGGAGCGGTGGCAGCTAACGTGAGCAGCTCTGGGGCCCTTCCTTAGATGCCACAGCGGCGTGTGGGTGCCAGGCACAGGCAGATGTTCTGAACTTGAAGAGGGGAGGTGTCTGATACTGCGGTTCATCCTCCTGCAGTTCAGCTGCTGAACAAAGCAATCTCAAGTCACCCCTACACACGGAGATACAGCAAGCAGGACAAAAATATTGACGATCACCCACTTCAGGGGCAGATGCTACGGTCGTTCCTTGTATTGTTCTTTCAATTTTCCTGCAAGTTTTAGGTTGTTTATACCCAAAAGTGGAGAAAATGTTTTTGAATGGAAAGACCCCTGCTGCCTCCTTTTTAGGGACAAAGTTTCTTGTATCAGAGGGGACTCTGTCCCTCAGTTCTTGGTCACAGTGGCTGGGTAAAGCTTGTAAGATGTTGAGAGAATGTGCACACACCTACTGGAGGAAGCAAAGGCCTACTGGAGTGGTCCATCAGCAGCGGGGGAAGCTTGAAGCCAAACTCCACCCCAGGAAGAAACCAACGGCTGGCAGGTGGTGGCCCACACCTGTAATCCCAGTGTTTTGGAAAGCTGAGGACAAGGGTCACAACTTCCTCGCCAGCCTCAGCAACTTAGTGAGGTCCTGTCTCAAAATAAATGATAAAAGTTCAGCGATTAAGTGCTCCTGGGTTCAATCCCTGGTACCAAATAACAAACAAAAACTACTGCGATGAATTTCTAGTGCCTGGAATGCAATGAGAACTAAAATAATAATGTAATTTGCTAGCTAAAACATTTAGTGAAGCGTTCTTGACTCTCAAGGTCACGAGGGAAGTATCTGACTTTGATAGAGAATTGGAAAAAAAAAAAAAAAAAGTTCTCATCAAGTCAAAGCCGAAAGGTAAGAGCGACGTGGGCATCCAGGAATGAAAACTTAGGATGCACGAAATGATAGGCATTGGGGGGTTTCTTTTAAAGGTATACTTATTCCTTGTATCAGACTTTTTGGCTGTTGAATAAATTTTTCATATTCATTTTTTAAAAGTAAGGCGTGAAGACATGTCTTTCTGATCTTATTTTCAGATTAAAATCTAGGTACTGTTCAATAAGTCTTGAATGGATTTTCTCTGGCTGTGGACGGTGTAGTGTACTCTGGGGACACTATTGTCCTGGTCACGTGATTCTTCAATGTCGGTCAAGCGCACCAAAGGGACAGCATACAAATTGGGTGAAGAATTTGAGCCCTTGAGGGAATCTCAAGTCCATTTGCTCAGAATTTGTGAGACTGCGGTGTTTCCTCGCGGGTAAAGTCATCCGCGAGATATCCAAGATACCGCAGGCTTCTATTGTGTCCCTTATGCTGATCAAAGGGCAAATGGACCCCATGCGCTGCGTTCAACTTGCAACCTTAGACACATCTCCCTGCCACAGCATGCTCTTCCCGCGACTGAGGAGCCTTCTCCTGCAAGAACTTCCTGAGTCACACCTGCGGGGATCTTGTAAACTCTGACCTTAGTCAGATATCTGGCTCTGAACACACTGCATTATTTATTTATTTCATAAGGCATACTCTCATTTAGAAAGACCTGGAATTTGGGGTTAAATTCTGGGAATGAGGGGAATGAGAAATCAGGGCTGAATGGGAGGGAATGCCAATGTGAGAAAAGCAGAGAAATAATATTCTGCCCCTGCTCAGGATACCTGGCCCCAAGCGCTGGCCACGGAGGGCAGGTGAGCCCAGGCAGGGCGCTGGGACACTTTATAGTGCATAATAACCATCGCAGCTGTGCAAGCAGAGATCAAAGATCAAATCAAATTTCAAGCTGCGGGGACCTCAATCCGATCACCTGCAGAGGTCAGGGAAAGGAATTTTCTTCCCTGGAGAGCCCCAAGATTGGCTGAATTCCCAACAGGGGGGTTTGGCGCTGCCTTGAAGGATCACATTACTGGCTACTGCCCAGAAGCAAGGGAACTCAGCCTGGGGGTTGATGGTACTGGAGGGGGGGGGGGCACTCTATTGTTCCCCTGCAGAGTGTCTGCCAAACAGAAGGGAGAAACTCAGAGAGTCCAGGGCCTCCAACAGAGCCAGGGCTCCAAGGCCTCCTTTCCAAGTAGGTGCCTTGAATGCTGAGTGTCATGGCTGCTTTGGAGGGGTTGTGTTGGTTTCTTCTGCTTCCTTTCTTTGAAAGGAAGCATGCAGTTGAGGAGCCCAGGGTGAGACTGGGCTTCTGCCAGAAGGAGGTCAGGCAGTTGACTTCAGGACAATCCCTCACCCACGCCCCCATAACTAGACACAAACACAAAAGAAGGTAGCCGAGGCCGGGAAACTCATAACCCAGCTTACCCAGAGAGAAGCAGGTGGTCCCCAGGATTTTCTGAAGGTGTATCTTTAACCAGCACTCTCTCCCTCTGCGTCTTGTTTCTCCCCTCCCACTTGGTGACAGTCCACGTTGGGAGCGCACTTAGGGAGATTTATTGCAACGGTGGGAAGAGAGTTTAATTGGATGATAAAGAGAGAACAAAATTTAGTTCTTGAGAGATTTAGTGGATTGTTTTAAAGTATCCCCCAAGTGGCACTCCCAAGGTCTTCATCTGAGGGCGCCCTTCAGGGCGAGGGGTGGTGGTGGTGGTGGTGGTGAGGCATGGGAGCAGGAAGCGTCCCATCAAGTGAACAGAGAGAAGCCAGTGAGGGTGAGCTTGGCCGCTTGGGCTGTGGATGTCAATCAAACTAATGTGTTGGGGAAAGGGGGGGAGGAAGTTTGTCACCCGTTTTAATATCAGAAATTCCTTTACGTGGGTGGTAACTGGGGAACAGCTGTAGGTAGCTGAATCACAGCCCAAATCCTTGCAAAAACGCTGGTGGGACCCCAGCCAACAACTGAGCAATAGCTTTTCAAGCTGGAATGGAGCAAGTCCCACTAAGCAAGGCGAGGTGGGGAGGGGGGAGCAAGTTTTTAAAAAGCTGAGTTTGGAGGCCGGTGCATATTTAATAGGATTAGAACACATGAGTTGGAGGCTGAAAATTCTCAACCTGCAGCCAGCCTGCAGGAAGGCCCAGCTCTAGGAGCCGTGGCAGAAGAGCAGACCAGGAGGGAAGTGCAACACCTGGGCCCTCTCCAGGGTGGCCAAGCTGGAGGAGGGATCTGGGAGTTCTTTTCTACCCTGCACTCTCTCTGAGGCCCGGGCACTTCCATTCTCCCCATTCTAGCCCCAGCTACGTCCACTAACACACCCAGTTTGTCAACACCGCCTTAGATGCCTCGTCCCTGTTTGACTTGGCCCAGGCTGCTCTGCCCACTGCCTTGGTTAGCCATGCTGGGCGAGTGGGCCCTGCCCAGCCTCAGGTCTATTTGAATCCTCTCTGGATGTGTCTCTGATTCTGGGGTTTCCAGGTGACGTAGCGGGAGGGTGCAGGGTGAGCTGAGACATATTTTTTTCTTCTTCTAAATTTGGATCCTATTTCCTGGCCTGATGGCTTTAGCCCTTGGTTCAAGAAGGCTGCCTGATCCTAGGCCCTGTGTGGCAGGTCCCCTGACTTCAGACCCCTGTGCTAACTCTGTGAGCAACTTCAGATGGGACTTCTCACCTCCTGGGCCTCTTGCTTCTTCATTTCCATCTAGAGGCCACAGGCCGCTCAAGCCTTTCTTAGGACAACCTTCCCTGTCACTGAAATGAGAAACCAGTCCCAGCATTGCCATGACTGTTTGTCCCCAATCATGTAATGGGGGCCAGGGATCACCAGTGGAACAGTGTTTAAAGACTGAGGACTTGTTGGGTGCCTCCCGCTAGGACACCCATGCTGTCTCAACTCTAACCACCTGTTTGTTCTTTTCAACATCCTGGGTACCACTCTTAGCAGCTGGGAGAAATCTGCCCTGAAAACAATGACTAGACGTTTCTAAGGCTCAAATGTGTGAATCCCCTCCTTCCTGGATTCTTCCTTAGACAAACTGCCCTCTTCCGGCTGTGCAAAGTTGGAAAGAAAAGAGCTGACTTGCTCAGAAGGCCTGGAGATGATTGCTTGCTTTTATCCCTTGCAGGTAGACAGAGCCTGAGATCAAGAACCCAAAAGTTGCAGGATTCAGTGGACTTGGTTCAAACTCTGGCCGTGACTCGTTAACCGCATCACCCTTGAAGAGGGAGTGAATCTCTGTAGTCCTCAGCTTTTTTCACTCCAGAAGTCAGTCAAAAATAGAGGATCCCGTGAACAGAGATGCCACGTGGCGTGGTTGGTGAGTAGGTACCTACCCCACAGGAGCAGAGTGGCAGCACTGCTGTTGTGATTAACAGCCAGCTCTTGGAAAGCGTCCGCCTGGCTCAGGCCTTTCATATGACCCCTCCTTTGCCAATCTCAGCTCAGGGTCCTGCCCAACTCCCTTCCTTCTTGGTCCAAGTCCTCCTTCCCAAATTGACACCCAGGCCCAGGACTTGAGTTAGATAAAGATCTAGACCCAGACTTAGAAGGTCCCAGAGGCCCCCAACTTTGAGCAACCCAAAGGGATTCTTGGGGGAGAGGTAGGGCTCCAGGCCCCAGATGTGGGGGCCTCAGGAATCCAGGGAAGCAGGGACCATTCCGACAGCTCTGGGGAGCCCCTGGCCAACGCTGTGTGTCCTGCCGGCTGTGTAAACACAGTAACCAAATACGCTGGGGTTTCCAAGGCCCACCAGATGGCAACACGTAGAGTGGACGGTGTGGTTTCTGTTTCTTCTCATCCCTTCTTATTTTCATTTGCTCCCCATGCCTTGGGGTAGGACAGAAGGTGAGACACCCAGGAAGCTCTGTGATAATCTTAAATCTTTATGGGGTTGTGTTGTCCCTCGCACTGCTCCTTAGGACCCAAATCAGGGACTCCCCGCATTGCCCAGGCTCCTCTGACCCTCTGTCTTTTCTTCCCTACCATTCAATCTCTGACGTCCACATGATTGAACTCCTCTTTTGTCCTCAGTTTTCGGACTCCCTTGCCCTGCTCTAGTAAGTGGCTTCCTGGCGGATGAGAATTCTCGTCTCTTTGTCTATTACTGCATCTCAGAGCGCACGGCAGACACTGTGTTTTTAAATGAAAGCAAGTGCAAGGTTCTCCCCCAGGGCCAGGCTGGACAGGAAGCTAAGTCCTGCTGAAATATTTTCTGGAGTCTTGGGGATATCGTATGTTGTATTTCCAGACTTTTCTAGGAGATCCGGGCAACACGGGTCAAAACAGAGATTGTTACACTCAAGTTTCTAAGATAGAGAAAAGTGCCTGGCTCGAACGCAGGGAGCCGTGCATATGCCTGAGCTCTGCACGCTGGCACAGGCTCGGTCCCCCTTTGGGGCAGCCCAGTGGGTAATTTATGGAGCCTGTCAATCAGAGCTAAGGAGGCAGCCACAACAGCTGTTTCTGAAAATGGACCCAGAGTGTCCCCTGACACATCCAATCCACCCCACCCTTCCCCTAGCAACTGATCATTGCTGTTACCAGAGACTGGAGCTGGTGAAGGACCCTCTGGCCTCGTCCTTGCTCGGCAGCCAGCCCTCGGCTCCCTCCCCTGCCCTTCTCCCCTTCAGTGTTCACCCACTTTTCCCGTCACAGGAATATACTCCCATATTGGACGGCACTCATCTAGGTTTTGCTGTTCCTGACTTGTGAGTGTGGAGGCAACCGCTGAGGCAGTGTCCTGGACATCAACCCACGGTCAGCGTCCCTGGCTCTGTGTCCACCGGCAAGGGGTCATCAAAGAAAACAGAGCCAGGAAAAGGAAGTTGGTCTTGGAGCAAACTGGGCTGCTGGATGGGAAGGCTGGGGCCTGGGGAGGAGACGAGAGGGGTGAGGCAGGACAGCGGGAGAGGGCCCGCTGAAGAGGGTTGACGGTGGGTCGGCAGGGGTGACGCAGCCCGGGCTGCTCTGAGAGGCCCTAACCTCTCAACTAGTCTTCCAGTCACTCCCGAGGAGCGACAGTCAAAGCCCAGAGTGATCTCCAGACTGCGTTTGGCTTCTGGCCATTTTCACTCATTGGACATGTCCCGTGGTCCTTCATGGTGGGTGCAGCGACTTGGACCGCTTTCTGTCATTTGAGTTCAGGCTTCAGTTATGTAATCAATATAATAAAAAAGCAAAGGCCAGGGTTTTTTGTTTTCTTTTTCACACTTGGCTGAAAAATTCCTCTCAGCACCCGATTTTCTTTCTCTCTCTCTCTCTCTCTCTCTTCCTCCTTCTCTCTCACCATCTCTCTCTCTCTCTCCTCTGTCTTTCTCTCTCTCTCTCTCTCTCTCTCTCTCCCTCCTTCTCTCTCACCATCTCTCTCTCTCTCTCCTCTGTCTTTCTCTCTCTCTCTCCTTCTCTCTCACTGTTTCTCTCTCTCTCTCTCTCTCTCTCTGTCTTTCTCTCTCTCCTTCTCTCTCACTGTGTGTGTGTGTCTGTCTGTCTGTCTGCAGGGACATGAAAGGCAGATAGTTGAGGACAGATTTTAGAGAGTTTGCTTTCATTTTTCTCCAATTTCATTTTATGTGATAAAAATTCCTAAGAAGAAAGAAGGACGTTCTGGTGCCATAAACCCCTAGTGTCCACTAAAATATGGTCAAGGTCTGGCTCCCTGCTCCTAGGCCAAGGAAGGGCACAGAACCTGTTGAGACTAACCCAATGGTGCAGTCTCATCAGGTTCTGTCACTGGTGGTAGAGGTGACATCGAGGCAGAGTAGGGGTCAACGTAGAGGTGGTGGGTGGAGGAGGGGTGATTTTCCACAATCAGAGGGAAGAAGACCATTGTAGACCCATAAGTACTCCCATGGAGGTATGGAGTGTGGGGAGAGCATGGCGTGTCTGGGGAACCCACGGTCATTGCCTTTGGTTGGCATTTGGGGTAAGGGAAACCTGAGGACTTGGACGTGGCTTTGAGAGAACAGACTGCAAAAGTGGGCCATGGTCCGCTGTGCTCCCCTGGTCGCATGTTGGGCTCATTTGTAGGGAACTGCAAGACTTGGAGGTCAAATAATACAGTCAAATCTGCATTTTGGAAAACAAGTCTCACCAATGCACACGGTGGACTGGAGGATGGGTGAGGGTGGAGGGAAGGACATCTGTCTGTTCATTCATTCAGCCAATGTGCACAGAGATCTTTTTGCACATAAGGCGTCATTCCAGTTCCTGGGATATAGCAAGAATCCTCAGAGGTAGACTATTTTCTGGAAGAGAAAACCAACAATAAATACAATACATGTGATTAAATATGGGACATAGAGCTGTAAAAGTTATATCTATAGATCACTAGTGTAGGTATGTATATATAAATGAGAGTTGTGAGTAAAGCCTGGGGGGATAGAGATAGGGTGGTGGGAGTCCCAGTTCAGAGGGTGTGCTGGGAGAAAGGGCTCTCAGAGGAGGCGGGGTCAGAGCAGAAAGCTGGATGAAATGAACCAATGTTGGGGGAAAACAATAAGGATACTTTGGAGGGAATAAGCATGGTCCCCCTTGCACGGTGATGATCGGGAGAGATATGAGACATCTTTGGAAGGGCCCCGGCTCTGGCAGCGGATAAGGGAGAAGCATGCCATGGGGCTAGTTTTCTGGCTCGGTCGTGGTGGTATCATTTGACTAGGGCAGAGAACGAGGGGCAAAGAGTAAAATAACAGTATGCTGTTTTGCAGGAGCTGGTGGCTCATCCTGGGACTCCTTCATGTCTGGCTATTGCTCCAGACCCCAGGGAAAGTTGATATACTCTATATTCTCCTTTTTGGAAGGAATGGAAGATGTCAGCTGCAGACGTCGCAAGCTTAGGGACTAACCTAAACCTTACTTGGCTTGTTCTCTGTTTCTTTCCTCCTTTTTCATGTGGTTTCTTTTTTATTCCAGCCAAAGTGAATACCTACTGGACAAGACTGCGTCTTCTTAGATCTCAGGAGACCATGATGCCGGTAGTCCTGCCTGAGTTAGGATTGCCCTGTTAGGACAAGGCCATCTCTACTTGTAGGGCCCAGGGACTTCTGCTACTCTTGAGACCCGCAGTGCTGTCTCCAGCCTGAGTTTAAAGCCATTCTAAGCAGATTCTGAAGTCCAGCAGGAGAAGGCAGGGAGGGAACAGGAGACAATGGAATTTCTGAGCTGGATTCTTGAAGAAGTTTTCCGAACAGGTGTGCCATCATCCAGAGGTTCCTAAAAAGACGCTTGTGAAATTGCCCAGCTGGTCAGAGGCTGCAGCTTCCCCTTTACCCAGGCACTAAGTGCTGATCCTGTGTTCGTTTGAGGACGCTCTAATGGTCCTTGACTTATGTACACATTCCCCCCTCTTTGTGTTAGTTACTCTCAGCTCATTTCACCTTCTAAGCAATTGCTGATCTGGAAAGGGTGGCTATGAACAAAGCTACTTTCCCATGGGGCAGGGACTGTGTCGGGACTTGCAGGAAGTGTGAGGCTAGCCCATGGGCTTGCCCTTAGTGAGCATGCACTAGCCCCGTGATGGAATGCTCCATGTCCTAGCTCACCTTCTACAGGCATCTTGTGTCATCCGCCATGTTTCAAACAGATCAGGAGAGGTGGCCAGCCTCAACTTGAACTCCTTTATGCTTGTTTTCCAACCTGACTGAAATTCAGGTACGATGCTGGGTCCCTCGACTCTTCCAAGATGTCTCATCACTGGCCTCGGAATTTTGAAGACCCTCTTTCTCTTCTTCATGTGGGGCATGTGATGAAGGAACTGTTGTGGGTGGCCTCCCATGGAAGGTGCTCTCTGGTTTGGGGGAATGAGTTTTATTGAGGATGCAAGTAAAATTTTAGTTCGAATCAGAAGAGCGTGTCCCTTTGGGAAGAGGCTGGACCCAGGGCTTCTTTTAAGCTCAACTCCAGAACTTTTAGGATGAACTCCAGGGTCCCCCAACCCTGAAGGAGCAGGCTTTGCCTGGCTCTCAGATTCATCTGTGCCCTTCCTTCTCTGGCAATTAAGTTCTGACCACTCGAGCCCTTTGGCCATGGTCCATCTCCCTGAATGTGTTGTCCAATGACCATAAGGTCAGGGATTGTGCCAGCTGCTCACCTTTGTTTGCTGGCTGAATGAATGAAAGTCTGTGAATGAATGAACGAGTGAATGACCTGGGGACCTTGAAGTTGGACTAGTATCCTACTTCCATATTTCATAGCTCAGTCTTCCAAGTTCGGGCTCAAAAAAAGAAAAAAAAGTTTCTTATTAAATAAAATACTCAGAACTGAAAAGGTGAGAAGCTACTTTGATAAAGGAAGTGACTCAGTGACGAGTGAGTTGGGACTTGGTGACCAAGAGTCTTGCATTCTGGGAAAGGCGTTTCTCTGACGCTGTTCTCAATGTGGGGCTGAGCCTAAACTGTCACAAAGCAGTGCTTCGAAGCCCACGGACAGTAGGAGGTCTCCCGCGTGGCTGGGGAAGAGCGGGTAGCTGAACTCCACACCCATCATTTGAAGGGGGACCCTGAGAACGACTCTGCAGGCTTCGTTTTGAAGCTTTAAAAATAAGCAGACTCCAACAAAGTGGAGCAGCAAACTCACCGTCACTTCTGTAAGAGGGAAGACGGATGAAACCCTCCAATCCTACTCCTGTGTCACCTGGACAGAGCACGTTTGACATCATGCAGTTTGCTGTGTTGGGAGGCTGATGTCCTGCCCAGGAAGAGCCCGATGGGCAATCCTGCCCTGCCGATGCCTACAGAGGGCCGGGAGGGCGGGGTTTACAGCCCTGCAGAGGAATGCTTATCAAAGCCGACTTCCTCCTGGCAACTTTCATCTTTTTATACTATTTGCTCAGCAGCTCCTTGAGCCTAAAAGGACCTTGGAGTTGAAAAGCAAATTCTCCAACAGGTAGGATATGTTTGACTTTGGACCAGAGAATCAGGGGGAGGGGCGAGCCAGGCTGTCAGGCACTAACTAACCAGGATCAGACATGGCTGTCGAAGGTCCCCTAGGCTGGTGGAGGCCCCCCAAGCGTTCCAAGTCAGTTTTGCAGATTCTACAGAAATTATTAGAATGAACACACACATACACATACACACACACACACACACACACACACACACAGAGTTTGGCTCCCAGAATTCAGCATTTTACCTCTGATCCTTACTTTGAGCTCTCTTTAGGTCATCAGTGCTGCTTTTTATCCCCATGGTTCATCTGCCACAGCTCCTCCTGCAAAAGACCCTGTCTAAGAGTGAGGGGCTCAGCTGGGGCGGGCAGGTTTGCAGAAGCAGTGGCTGGGGGCGCTGGGCCTGGTGGCTGTGCTAGGTGTGTTGGAACAGAAGCTGAGTTGGGAGTCCAGCCCTCTGCAAGCCCGGCAGTCCCCGCTTCCCAGGAGTGAGGCTGACTGTTTGGGTCTCAGGTCTCATATCTGTAAGAGGAGACAATGGGATGGGAGGGGTGATCACTTCGCATCTAGGACCTGTCACCGTCTCCCCTGGGGAGTTCATCCCTGCACATGGCTGCAGAGAGCGGGGAGAACACGCTGACACTTTCATGTTGAGTGCCTCATGCTGGATTCTTGAAAAATGCACATGGCCCTGGTGCATAAGGGTGCACAATGCTGGCCTACACAGAGGCGGGAGTGGAGGGGTCATACCCAGCATATATGCTGTATGCATACATAAACCTGAGATAGAGCCTGCATTCATATTTTGTTACATCACTGAGTAATTGTGAGCATGGTTTCTACAATCTAATATCAGAGGAACAGGGATTTGAGAGCAGGGCTTCCATGACCAGAGTCCACGGGTTGCTATTAGCTTTACCTCCAAAGACTGGAAACCACCAGATCCTTGCTAGGGCAGCAGCGTCATCCTGATGGTAGGAAGGTTATGTGCTCCAAGGAGCTATGTACTTACTGAACAAGTAGAAACCGCTCCCCTCCGTCACCCCCTGTGCCCAGCTCGGTCTTGCTGTGGCCTTGTTGACTGCAGCTCCGGTGCGGCTCCGGCCTCAGAGAAGCCAGAAGTCGTGAATTAAAGGCTGTTACTGAAGCCAGAAGGTTGCAATCAGGAGCTGGCTGGCGAGGCTATGGGTCACCAGAAGGGTCACCCCTGACTTATTTCCATGTCCCCCGGTCCTGTCAGGAGGTCTCTGGAGGCACAGAAAGCAAACAGAGTGGAGGGCTCCAATCAGAAACAGCTCGTGACCTTCTCTGGCCCAGAGAATTCACCGCAGTCAGACCCCCTGAACCCCCTGGGGACGGAGAAGTAGAGAGCCTGCATCTGTGTGGCTGTGGGTCTGTCCATGCAGCACGCACTTCTGTGGACGCAGGCGGATCTGGACAACATATGCATGCATCGGCGCCAGCATGTGACACTCACGGGAAGAGAGCTTTCAGGGGACACAAAAGCCTGTGAACTTCTTGCGTGTGGTGCCAGCGAGTTCAAAGTGACCAGCCTCGCTGGCTCTGTCTCGGTGTCCCTTGCTCTTTTGTTAGAAGGCTGGAAGGAGCCATCCTGAATAGCGTGGCTAATGTACAAGCGGGTCAGTCGGCCTCCCTGTCACTCAGTGGATTTGACCAATCAATCAGTATCAGGTCTGATCGGTATGGGAAGGCCATGACAGAGGACGTGTTTTGAATGCAGCATGGAATGGACGGGCAGCGTGGGCAGCAGCCCCTGGTTCTACTCTGTCCCTTAGTCTCTCACCGTCCTGCTTTGTGCTTGGTGATGGACATTCTTTGGCAACAGTGACTTTCGGTTTCCTTTAGGAGTGGAAGGTCCCCTGCTAGCATTATGAGCTTCTCCTGCGTCTTTTGGAATTGTCGTCCTGTACTTTTAATATGCACAGTGCCTCACCTATTGACTTCAGATAATGGTTCCAATTTACATGTTGCTTTGCATGTGATTTGCATTACATTAGGTCATTCCCCCTTCCAATGAATATTTATCAACAGTCACATACCATGGAAGATGCTATATAATGAGGAGGACCAAGGACACAAAATCCTCTCCTCCGAAGCTTTGTTGATTTTCCCTGGTAGCCTGGAGACCCTTTCCATCCACTAATCCATCTCTCCACCGACTTTTCTTTGCCAGTTTCTCAATAAAAGTTGATCTTCTGGGGATAACCACTGCTTCAGTTTCTCAGAGTTTAGCCCAGCCTACGTAGAAGGCACCTGACGAATCAGAGAATACGGAGAGGAGAGGGTATACAGGGTGTATACTGGGTGGTTCTTTAAATAATTTCTACCAATAACAGGGTAGGTTCCTTGAGCTCTTCCTTGTAGGTCTCTCAGGTCTGCTATACTGAGCAAGAGCTGGGAGCTTTATTCCCCTCTCACAGAAGAAAAGAAATCAAGGTATGGACCTCGGTGAGAATTCTCCGAGGGCTGTTACACCAAGTTCAAGCCCACCCTGAGGCCGGAAGGGATTCAATTCAACATGTATTTCCTGGATTCTCTTCAGCTGAGAATGGTGTTGGATCAAGAGAGAGTCACCAAAGAAGCCTTCAAGGGTTTTTAGTATCTTCCTATCCACCTACACAATCCTTCTGAATTCACTTTGGGGTACTTCACTTGCTCTGTGGTTGTGCTAGACCTGACGGCCTTCTGGGATATTTGGGTTCCATGCTTCAAAGGTCCCCAGATGGCACATCACGGGTCTCCTAGGAAACGTCTTCTTTCTAGACGTCTTGAGTTTCTGGATTCTGCTTTGGCAACACGTCCACTCAAGATCGTCAGCCACATAATCCAAAAGGATGGCAAACTCTCTTCCAAGCAGGAGCCCAAGATCCTGGCTCCCTCTGTCTTTTGACCCAAGCATCTTGGAGCCTTCTGCTTCTGGTCGTAGGGACAGGCATTTGCAAGATGCTGGGGGGTGGGGGTCCAGCTGCAGCAAGGTCTGCATGACTTCAGGGCACATTCCAGAACTCGGCAATGCCACCAGCCTGCGGGCAAGGATGACTAGGGTCTCTAGCTAAACACAGCTGTGGGCGAACACTCATATCCCTGCTCCCAGGCATATCACCCGAGCTCTCCAAGCCCCACCTCCACATCTACAAGATAAGCTTGTCGGATTCTTGTGAGGGTCAAATAAGACCAGACACAGGAAGGTAACTGTCAGCACAGAGTCAGGCACAGAAGAGAGGCAGAAAGAGTGTTCCTCCCTCCCTTCTCCCCCCTCCCCCCTTCTGAGGGCTTATAGGGCAAGAGGGGGCAGTGTGGGCCCCATATGGTTTTAATTGGATAAATCAGGATGCAAGGAGAATCCCTTTGCATTCCTCGCTGACCTTCTCAAGACAAATGAGTACCATGGAGCTGTTAGGAAAAAAAAAAAAAAAAAGGAGAAGTCAGGCTGGCCCATGCAGGCGCCTTCCTAGCATTCCGAGGCTGAGTCTCCAAGAAAGGCTTGAGGACGCTGCCCATGCCCATGGGGGAGCTGAAAGCCGAAGCCATAGCAGGTTGCTGGGTTGGTCTTGCAAGGTGCACATGGAGAAAGGCAGGGTGCACGGCCTCCAGAGTATCAGCATGGTGCCAGGAGCTCACTCAGGTGTGTCTTGCTTGCTGGGCAAGCTGGAGGTGGAGGGAGGTTGTGTGCACAGATGGTTCGCTCTGACTCAAGTCTCTAAGGTGTCCACACCCAGGACACAGCCATGGGAAATGCTCTGTGTAGAAAGCCTTGGCCGACATCGAGGCTGCATCCTTGACATCAGAATATGCTAGACAAGTTGATGAGGTGAGAAGTTGGCCTTCCTCTCCCTTATCCCCTCATGCCTGCTCTCCCATTTAGGCTGGCTGGCACCAAACACTTTTTCTCTGTGATCCCATGGTGATTCAGCTTTATTTTATTTTATTTTTAAAGGTAAAACATAAAGAATTTGTGGAAATCAATATGGGGCTAAGACCTAAGGAAACCAAATTATAGTAGTAAATGATAAAACTTGAATAACAGTGGTTTAAAATTTTAATTGTACCATGAGAAAGTTGGGACTAATAGTGCAGGGATGGTTCTGCACTCAGTGATGATCTCCAGATTCATGATTCCTTCTACCTTTCTATAGTGCCTTCCTTACACTCACAAAATGGCTTCTGCAGCTCCAGGCATCACATATACTTGAGGCAAGAAGAGGGAAAAATTGAATAGCAGTAGTTCTATGTATCTCTTTTACCAGAACAGCAAAAGTCAATCTTAAAATGTGGACTAGGAAAAAAAAAAAGCAATTATTTTCAAATAAAGTCAATATATAGTAACTTTAGTTGCAGATTTTGAATTCACTTGCGTTTTCTGGTATATCCTTTCCTTCTTACTTTCTTTGTAGAGGGAAACCTAGTCCACATGTAATCCAGGGTTACATTTCCCTCCTTTCCTCTAGCATGTCTATAAGATGGAGGAGATTTTGAGCATAAAAGAGCTAGAGTAATTTCGAACACACAGAGAGGTGTTTTCATCTATTTCAATCCATGTAAAGTCATTTCAGTGCAAATTAATACCAACCTCCAGGTGAGGTCCTTCAGCTCAGTGTTTGATAGTGGGATTTCAGAGTCAGGTGCTGATATAAGAATTCCTGGGGAGGTGGTTGGGAGGCCAGTCTTTTTGATAAATCATTTTAGGAAGGCCAAAAAAAAAAAAAAAAGAAAGAAAGAAATCTGTTCAGACATAGAAGTCAACTTTTCCTTAATTGTCTAGGACTAGACCTCATGTTTGCATAGGAGGTTTTCATACTTGCTTTAACAGGTATAAAGAAAAACTGCCTCAGATGCAGTTCATTCAAATGTGACAACAAAAACATCATCAATTATTTCTTCTCCTCTCCCTTCTATATTTTAGGGAGGTGGAAATGAAAGCCCAGGAGTTTTAAGGAACTAGTCAAAGATCCCTTGGAATAGCCATGTTTTTAAAACTACATATTTTAACCTGTTATCACCCAAGGCACACACCCAAATCTGAGACTCGCTGAAGACATTGCTAATCACGTGCCACCAACTTCCTGCCACACAGATGGCAGACATTGCTAGTCAATCTCAGCCAATTTCATGGCTTCACCATCTTGCTTCGGGAATCTACCACCAACCCATGGGGTTGCTGAGATACAACAAAAACTGATTGTTATTTCAGTAGATTTAGAAACCAGAATGCTATTGCATTCATTCAATTAAATTTTGTTTAATTTTTTTTCTTCTAAGGTGAGAATGTTCCATTTAAATGGAACACCCATGTCAAAAAGAGCCCTGGTAACCCCTGGGGTTACAGGGTGTGGATGGCACTCTCAACTGTGTGGAATATGCTCCAAACTCTGTGAGTGTTGCCCGGTGGCCCTGGCCTCAGAGATGTTCCTATAGAGAAGTATCAACTTCTATGCTGGGAGCTCCCAGTTAGGAATAGTACGTTCCCTGACTGCAGCACCACCAACCCCTGCCCCCCCCCCCACCTCTGCTTTCCCAAAGGCAGGAATATTTGTTGGTGGATGGGGTGACTTTTGTCAAGAGGCCTCACCCCAGAATTGGCATCTTGTTTCCCATGTGACTCCTGGACAATGCGGTCCTGAAACCTGGGGAGGTCCCGACACCCACGTGGAGCTGGGCTGGAAAGACCTGAGGATTCCTGGCCTTGGGATTCTGCAAGAGCAGTGAGGAGCTGGTTTGGAAGGGGAGAGACGGAAGGGAGATGTTCCACAGGGGTCAAGGGCAACCCCACAGGTCAGCAGTGGTTGAAGCTGCCCTCATTGACTCAAGAGCAAGCAAGATCATGACCAGGAGCCAAGGTCTGAGCCCCTGTTTGAGGGTATCTCCCTTCTCAAGGCGATCGTTTTTGTTATTTAAGTCTTTGCCCATCTTCCAACGGGTTGCAGAGTCTGGCTTTAGATGGGGGTAATGAGGGATTTGAAATTCGCACGGTGTTTGTATAATGCAATTTTCATTTGCAGATGACAGTCTCAGAGGGTGAGCGCGCGCGCACACACATACACAGACACACAAACACACAGTGCTTTCTGTCTCACCTTCCCCAACGTGGACATTCTACAGGATGCATATTGATTCTTCCCAATTAACATCAAAATAGTGGCTGACATATATTGAGCTTTGACTTTTGCCAGGCATTATTTTAAACACAATTATAAGAGAATATTTCATCCTTGTAGCCCTTTGAGACGGTGCTCTCATCCACCTTAGTTATAGCTGAGAAAATGAAACCCAGAGACACCGAGTGACTTTGCCAGGGTCACACAGTTATAAAGCAGGAGACTGTAGACGTGAACCAGTCAGCATGGCCTCAAAGCCAGCGATCTGAAACCAACACGTTACTGTCCCTTTTGCCTGTGAAGTGACCTGATTGTCACTTGACATCTGTTTTCCTTGAAGGCAGGTGAACATTTGCCCGTAGGTGTCCCCTGGTAGCAGGCTGGTTCTGGGCCTGGGTCTCTCCTGGGCATTGCTTTCTGCCCCTCTGCGGCCGTGAAGAACTCACCCCCCATCCTAGGGCACCGCCAGGAGACCTGCGCCCAGCTCTTGACGTGTTCCCAGCCCACCGGGTGAAGCCCCTGGGCGGCGGGCTCTCTTCTCCTTCCCCATCAAGTCCACCGGGCCAGCGTTCCAAGGGCAGCAGAAAAACTTCAGCCGGGGAGCCCCAGTTGTTGTTTTTCAAGTTCCTTTGATCCTACTTTGTGGTTGACTTGGCCAAAGTCCACATCTGTCACCAACGGGCTTTAAAGAGGCTGCAACTCAAAGCCCATATCGGAATGGACCCGGCCTGGCCCGGTTCCGGGGCGCCCCTTTCCTTCCCCCCCACCCTGGTGGCTGGCCAGGGTCCCTCGGGTTGGCTCATCCCATGCTCCCAGCCTCCCTCCCCCGCCACCATCCTCCCGACCAGGAAGGACCTCAGCCTGCTTCTGCTGCTGTGCACATATGTCGAGCTCTGATCCTTCCTGTGTTTGCTGTAGGTATGGCTCCCCTCCAAGACAAATTACAGTTGCTGTCGAGGAGGTCACCAGGCCGCCATTCTGGAGGGGGAGGGGATGGGAGGGAGACGGCCCTCCTGATTGGCGCCCCGGGCGCCTCTGCTGCCCGACCTGATTGGTGCTTGTCTGAGGCTACAGTGCGGGACCCTGGGACCCCAAGCTGCGCGCTGGCAGCAGGGCAAGGAGAGAGAGTCTTACCCACTGCTCCTGTCATCTGATGAAGGCTCAGCTTGCATGGGGCAGGCCGCGGGCAGCAGATGTTGGTGGAGGACCTGCCAAAACTGTGTGGAGGGCTGGGGATGATGGCGATGTTACTTGACACTGGAGGATTAGGGAAACAGGAGGAAGCATGGCTGGTCCCTTCACACCGTGACACCTCGGGGGAAGTGAGTTATGAGGACAGAGAAGCACAGTCCACGCGGCCAGGGGCTGGCGGGCTAAGGCCGGGCGGCTGGAACCCTGCCTTTGCCTCCCCCTCCCCCACCCACTAGCCCCCTTCCCTGCTGGGGCGATTGGCAGCACGGGGGTGAGATGGGATTGTGTGAGCTGCGGAGTCAAAAGCAGGGGTCCCGCTTGGAAGAGCGGCCTTGGGGTTGTCTCCCTCTCCTTCTGCCCTGTTAGCCTTCCCCGCCCAGCCCCGCATTGATGAGGGGTCAGGATGGGATGGCCGGCCCCTTTTTTTCCTGGACTTTACAAATAAAGTCGTGTGGAAGGCGGCCAGAGGGTCCCACCATCTGTCTTAGTGATGGCACAAGGGGACCTTTAGGAAGGCCAACACTATTCAACAGGCTCCGGGCCTTAGAGAAAGCAGGCGGTGGGGCCCTGGAGATCCAAGGTGGGGCCACGCAAGAACCAGGCCACACGTGGGAGAGAGGTGGGCCCCCTTCCATACTCTCTCTCTCTCTGTTCTTTGTTTCTTGGGTCCCTGTATTCTCCTGGTGGAGCTAGAGGGAGGCAAGACTCTCAAGCTCTTGTGTGCTGTCACCCATCTGTGACCTGGTGCGTGGCTGGAGCACAGGGTGGTGTAGAGGGAGACGCTAGGAGACTGGCTGGCTGTGGGAGGGTCACTTGCTGGTAATGAGGTGACTTTGGGGAATGAACCCAGGGTCTGCGTTTCTTCCCCTGTCACCCTCCTGGAGAAGGGCAAAGGACCGCCCAGGCGGGGCCATTGCGGGATCCCGTGGAACCAGGAAAGTGATCTACGCTGGGGACCCCCTCCTGGAGCAGCAAGCCTCTCCAACAGTCTGGGCTGCCTTCTGGAACACCAGCCTCTTCCCGCGGGAGACAGGAAGGCGAAGGTTGGAGACAATGGACAACCTGCAGAGAAGCGTGAAGTGCCCAGAGAGGTAGAGGAGGAAGCTGGGGCGTGAGCCAGGAGGAGGCCGGAGAGGGCTGGGGGAATGCTGCGGCTGTTGGTGGTGGGTGCTGTGCTCCTGCACCTGGTGCCTCCTTGCGCAGTGGACAGAGCCCTGTGGAAACACAGAATCAAGTGGGCGCACAACAGGAGGTGGTAAGTGCACTCCGCCTCCCTCACCTTTCCTGAATTCTCAGAAATCTGCCTGGTGGCCTGTCCTGCCTGCTCCGACTTCACAGGGTGCTTCCCCATGGCCACTGAGATGTCATGGGAGTTGTGTCCAAATGGCAGCAGCTTCCGGTGCAGGAGAGAAGCAGCCCATGTTCTTCTGCTGCCTGCTATCGCCAGGATTCTTCCTTGAGAAATGTGCCCATGAGATTCAAAGGTCTTCTAGAAGTCGCTGTGAAACATTTTAAAAGACTCTGGGGATTCTCTTACTCCATCCCAGCAGAGTATTTAACTGAAGTCTGTTTTCTCCTGGTTCTGAAAGCTGGAAGTCTGAGATCCAGGCCTCCACAAGACTGGCTTCTTCTGAGGCCTCCCTGCGTGGTTTGGAGATGGCTTTCGGCTCCCAGGGTCCTCGTGTGTGTGTGTGTGTGTGTGTGTGTGTGTGTGTGTGTGTGTCTTCTTGTTATAAAGACACCGATCATATTGGATTAGGGCCCACCTATGTGACCTCGCTTTACCCTATTACATCTTAAAGTCCCTGTCTCCAACACAGCCTCATTCTGAGGTATTAGGATCAGGACTTCAACATATACATTTTTGGGGGGGTGCACACGATTCAGTCCACAACAGGAGCTAACCCAATTCTTGGTTATCCGTTCTCAGTGTAGCAGGGAATTGGAAGTTGCCTGAGAACAACTGGGGGAACCCAGGCTCAGAGGAGTTCAGTCACCTGCCCCAGGGCCCGGAGTTTGTCGAAGGACAAACCAGAATTTCAACACAGGTCAGTGGAATTCAGGTGTTTGCTCTGTTTCCAATCAGGCAGAGAAAGAGTAAAATGGAAGAGCTGGGAGGGGTGGGATCCAAATTCAGGAGGGGACTTTTGGGCTTTATAAGAAGTAGTGAGGCTGAGGGAAGGGTGTATTAGTGGGACCCAGGGAAGAGATCCCTATTTCTGAACTATCCTACCAGTACTGACAGTGACTAATACCCGGATGTCACACCTAAGTGGGTCATTCACATGGTCTTCTACTCTCAAGCCTCTTCTCTGCTCCTCACATATTTCTAGTTTAAAAATATGGCTAGCACTGTAATCTGTTAAACAAATTAAGTTTCTACAATGTGTCTGTATTTCTCATCCTTCAAAGGGATTTTAAATTCTCAAGGGTGCCGTGTAAGAATAGTATTGAATGATTATCAAAGTCCCTGTATCAGTCAGGTGTAATGAAATAGCTGAGGCAGGCTCTTTTATAAAGAAAGTAGGTTTACTTCTGTTCATGTCCTGGAGTTTCAAAGTCTGAGGTTAGATGGCCCAATTGGTTCAGACTTTGGTGATGACTTTCTTGCTGGCAGAGTCTCAAGGTGCCATAAGATACCACATGGCAAGAGATATAAAGTGTCTTGCTCCTTGTAAGATGTTGAGTGACTTATACTCACTAGATCTCAATTTTAGACCTTATTAAACGTCCCCCACGGGGGCGAGGCAGGGAAATGGCTGATAGTTGAGAGCTACCACTCTGCATCCTTGACCTTGAAATGGTGCTGGCGGTGAGTGGGAGGGGTAGCGCTTTCATGGGTGATGCCTCTAACACTAAGACACTCTTCTTTGGGGGCTTCTTTCATTCAGCCTGAGGTCTTCCCTGGACTTTGGTTACCTGAGAACTTAAGAATGGGGTCGGTCAGTCAAATAAAGGCTTCTATCCCAGTTCTGACCCTATGCATACTCCTACTGCTATTATCGATAATAATTATCACTTCTTTAGCATTTGCTTTGTATTCGGGTATAGACGAAGTCCATCATCTCCAAAACCCTGAGAATCTTTATCACCGACTGTTATCATGTTTAAAGAGGAAACAGTGCATAGCTTCCGGCATAACTGGCAATCTTTATAAATTGGAAATGAACCTTTATAAATTACAGATTCCTCACTCTAACCCTTTTTGGACTTTATGTGAGTTGTAAAACATCTAGATTCTGACAATTTGACAGACGCACATCTCCAAGGACAGATTCTGCCCTGTAGACTGACAAAAGCCTTAGTGATTCCCCTGCCTGCTGGTGGTGCCTGGGTCACCCGCCGCCCCCCCACTTCCTACCAGTCGGGGTGATGTCGGGCCTTTCGGGTTTTGCCAGGGGTTTAGACAGTGTCACTGAATACAGCAGCCACTGGCCATGTGTGGCTGTTTCTGTGCATTAGAGTGGAACAGTTGAAAGGTGGGTTCTGCAGTCACAGGAGCTGCACTCCAGGGGTGCCCAGGCCCTCTTCCTCTCGTGGCTACCACCTGGGACAGTGCAGATGAGAGAACATCCACCAGCACCGAAGGTTCTGCTGCTCCTGGACAGATGTGTTAGGCCCAAGGCCCTGAGGCTAGCGAGGCTGATGGGCTTTTATAACATAACTATGGCAAACCCTTGGGCACACTTGCCGGTCAGTGCCCAGTGGAGGTGATCTGTTTAAGGTATCTGTGAACCTGTTTGTTCAAATGCTGAAGAGGAGGCTCAAGAACTGAAAGGGGGTCGGGTCTGGTGGCACTCCTGTAGTCCTAGCTATCAGGAGGCCAGTCTGGGCAACTTAGTGAGACCGTGTCTTACAGTAAAAAAATAAAAAAAAACAACAACAACTGGGTTTGTGGTTCAGTGGCAGAGCACTTGCCTAATATGTGTGAGCCCCTGGATACAATCCCAAGCGAGAAGAAGGAGAAGGAGAAGGAGAAGGAGAAGGGATGGGAATTTGAAGTTGTCCATGGTGATCCCCAGGGAAGATGTGGACGGTGGGTCTTTAATAGGAAGAGGGGCTTGTCTTCCATTGGAGCTCCGGAGAAAGAGGCACACAGGTGGGTAAGATGTGGGGGAGTCAGATTTAGTGAGGAAGGCTCCCTTTCTCTCTGCCAGCCATTACCATCCCTCCAGATCCAGGGGCCAGGGGAAGAGGGGAGGCTGAAGGAAAGCTGAGATCAGACGGTCGTCCGTCATTAGAATGGAGAATGAGTCAACTAAAGAAACATCCCTGGGGTTTTTTTTGCCCCTTTGAGGGCCCAAGTGAGGCTGAGGATCAGGAGGATACAAAGACACTGGAGTGACTATGACATTCTCAGCCAGCACCTGCACTCATGGGGCACTCAGCAAGGTTTGCTGGGTGCTGAGCTCCCTGTGGGAAGCTTGATGAAATTCCCTAGGCCGTGGCTGGGAACTGTCTGATACCCGCCGGGCCCTGGTAGAACCCTGTTCAATGAATGAATGAACAAATGAATGAATACAGTAGTCACATTTTCTCTTCTCCATTTCTTGCCTCAACCCTCAACTAAGTTCCCGTAGCTTCCTTTCCATTTTGGTTAAAGCAACAAATAGTGTCGGCAAATCCTGGCCCAGAAGCATCAAGCAAGCGGTGATAGTGCACCCCAGGTCCAGAAAGATGCAGGACAGCACCCGTGGACAAGCAGCCCTCCTCAGGTGAGCAGGGGGCCCAAGGCTGTATCTGCCCACTCTGGGCCTGGTTGGGCTGTCTGACCTTAGTGGATGTCGCCTCTTCCTCCTGGAGAGGGGCATAGTGGACAGATCCCTTCCTGCTGTGGAAGACTTAGCTGCAGGGACTCCCCTCCCTGAAAGCTCTTCAGCCTCTGATCTTTGACACGAGGGAAAATGGACTCCTTCTGAGAATCCTGTGCACCTTTGAATCTTTATAATGAATTCCCAGTTGACCAATCAGAAAATGAAATGCAGCTTGGGAAGGAGGGGAGAAGGGAAGGGGAACTTCTCAAGGATTTTCTCCAGAGGCTTCAAGTATTTACATTCAGATTTGCATGTGATTTGCATATAATTTGTGTCTGACTACAAAGCCTTTCTGTTGCAGAGATAATGTGTCAGCTAAAGTTATTTCTAGCATGTTCCTCTCCACCCCTGTCTTTCCTCACCCATTCTACTCAGCTGTGGGGTGGAAACGTCAGGATCCCCAGGAGCAGGTGGAAAGTCTGGGACCTGGGCAGGCCGTGGGTCACATGCTTTCTGTGTTAGCAATGCTGCGCGATATTGTGCATTTTATTGTTGCAAAACATGTTGGACATCAAAAGAAACCGGAATAGGGCTCCCTGGAGGCTTGGAAGCAATAAATAGAGGAGTGAAGTTGGCAGAATTGGGAAGGGAAGTTAGCCAGGTCCGCCAAATAAGGGTAAAGTCTGGGAAAATTAATTAATGACACCAGCGAACATCTATTTAAATCGCTGCCAGCAGGCCAGGTGCTGTTTCAGGGCTTCATGGGTGTTACCTGTCAAATCGTCACAGTGGCCCCCTGAGGTGAGCACACGTCACCCCTCCCGCCCCCCCTTAGAGATGAGGCAGTGGAGACACAGAGTGTGGGAGGGACTTGCCTGTGGTCAAGCAGCTAGAAGACAGTGGGGATTTGAACTTGACCTTGAGACACTGGAGCTGCTTTTAACTCGCCCACCTGTTTGTATGCTGAAGAAGGCCCACCTCTTGCAGTGAGAGAGAGGACCAGCCCCTCAAGGTAGTCAGGCCAGCAGAGGGAGGGTGCTCGGAGGTGGCGTCAGAGGTGGCCAGGTGATGCAGAGGGCCCCAGGCTGCAGCAGAAGCTGCTGAGCCCTCTTCAGGCTGCGTCCCCACTTCTGGCTCTTGCCGAAGCCCTCCCTGTGCACTCTTTCTCTTGGCTCCCGGTTCAGGGCAAAAACTAGCCTCAGCCGGTGACAGTGGCCCGGTGGCTGAGTTTAAGCCTGCTGATGTGGACAGTGGGAATTCTTGGTCAGTGGCCGAGAGCAGGAGGTTGACAGCACAAACAATGCCAGCGTGAGTCACCCCGTGCAGTTAACCCTGGAGAACCCGGCTCCCCACCCCGCAGGACCGCAGGGGGATGCAGCTCCTGGGAACCCAGATGGGAGGAGAGAGAGGAGCCACTGCTCCCCGGGGGCCTGGAAGTGACTCTTGGGGAGTCACACTGTTCGTTCTCAGTATTGATCTGAAATGTGCACGTTGCTCTGGCTTTTATTTATTTAAAAAATATTTAATGTTGTTGATGGGGATGATGTCAACCCGCTCGGGGATAAAAAGCCGCCCGCAGCAGCTGGGGAGTGAAGGGGGACGGAGCTGAGAAAAAAACCTTGTGAAGGGCAGAGAAATAATTAATGAAAGATGGCGCAGAGGCCGTTGGTATTGGCTGCGGCAGTGTGAGAAACTTCCCCGAGCCGGGCGGTGTAGTCCAGAAGAGTGTTGTCCTCGGAATTGATTTGCATGACAATGGGCCGACCTCTTATTATGCATAGGGATGCTAATGGGCACCAGTCACCCTGCATTTCCATGGGAAAAGGCTCTTCCTTTGAGGAGGCGGCCTCTTCCTCCTCCTCCTCCCTCCCCTCTCCCCGCCCCTCCTCCCCACACCTCCTCCTCCTCCTCTTCCTCCTCCCATTGCTTGTCCTCCCCTCCTTTCTCCTGCCCCTCCTCCTCCTCTCCTCCTCCTCCTGGGGGGGGGGGGGGTGGTGGCTGGCAGTGGAGAGCGGGTCCCCTACCCAGGGGAGCATTCCTCAGAGGAGGAGCAAAGGGAAGCTAAGGGTGCTAGGATTTGGAAGGAATGCCTTTCAACACCCCCCTCAGGCCCACCCTTCTCCCTCCCACCTACTAGGAAATGACCCAGGAGGTGCCAGTGCCTGGAGCAGGCTCCAAAACAAATGGACGCTTCATGCTGCCAGTCTGGTGACACTTTTTTGGTGACTCTGGGGGAGGAGCACTGAAGGGGACTAGGGGAGCATAGTAGCAAGGTTTGGGTGCTCAGGGCAGGGCAGACAGACATCCAGACTTTCTTCAAGGCCCTGGAAGTCTGTATCCACGTTAGCAGCTTTCCTTCTGCCCTCAGGCCTGGGCCAACTGACCGTCTCTGCACTTGGGCAGGCCGTAGGATTCAGGGTGGAGCTTGGGGCCAGGTGATTTGGGTCCAGACCCCATCCTTGGTCCTTACCCAGCACCTGACTGCATCCCTGTGGCTTAACTCATAGTTTTTTGCCCTGTTTCGCACCCCCCCCCCCCCCCCGCCCCACACAGGTAGAATGGGAAGAACTGTCCATGTCACCATCAGGCCGTGGCTTGGTTGAGACAAGGCTCCTGAGGTGCTCAGCACGTGCCTGGCCTGTGTTAAGCACTGACTGCTTGTGAGGGATTATCATCTGCCTTCTCCAGTTAGCTCTCCTTCCACACTCGGTGGCCTCCACTGTCTCCTTGTTCCTTTACAAAATGACCTATTAGATGGCTGATGGCACCGGCCAGCTCCCCACTCTCTGCCCCACCCTGCTGGTGGCCAAAGAAGTGAATCCAGGCTTTGTGGAGCTGGATGGCTAGTGATCCCCTAATGCCCCTGGAAGGACTGTCTCCATTTGTCACACAGGGCAGCAGAGGAGCCCGTCTCTACCGTGGCCACTGAAGGTGGACTGTCTCCGTTGTCACACAGGGCTCCTCTGGTGAGGAGGGCTGTCTCCTCCCCAGAACCAGACTGGATTGCCAGAATCCAAATGGTCACATCACTAAAGTAAATCCGATTTGCCTAGCTTTGCCTCACAGTGACCCGGAGGAGGACAGATAAGGACATATCATCGTTAATGAGGCTCCTGACCTACCATGGACTTGAAGAGAGAGGGACCTGGCATTTCTCACATTAAACAAACAAACAAAATACTTTATTCCCAGTTTTGAGAAATACAAATATTTGGTTTTCTATACTATCATTGAATATTTCAAATAGATCTTTTGGTAAGTATAATTCAAGCAGGTCATCATTCTAGATATACTTTTTCTGAGACCTTGATCAAGATATGGGGAGGGTCAACCAACTCATGGTACACCTGGTAGTCCCCACCGCAGGATAGAGGGACTCAAGCCACTTGCCCTTTTGCTAACAGGGCCATCTCCTAAAAACATTTGCCAGCCATTGAATGCGAGCTTGATGCTGATATGACGGAAAATCTCCAGGAAGGATCATTTAGCATCTACCTTACCGTGTTCTACTCAACGCTAGGGTCAGTAATGGGGAAGGGACCCACCAAAATTCAAAATAATCAGAGGAAAGTCAGTGGCCATGGGTCAGAAGACAAATGAGCTTCAGTGGAGCTGAAAGCAAAGTCCCGGGAAGTTTAGATTCAAGCATCAATTGCACAAAGACGATCATGAGAAAGAGCATCAAACCTGATAATAAATTTTATGGAATAAAATGGGACGTTTTGTTTAGGAACCGAAAGTATTAAGTAAGTGGCTAAAATGTCGATTTCAATTTTATGGCTTATTAATAAAAGTCGATGTAATCTCCACCTTAAAAAAGAGATTCTTTTCCAAAATTTCGTTAGCAACCTTGTTTGGAACCCAGGATGCATACTTTCCCCTGTAGAAACATGTTCTAAATTACCCAGGCTTTGATACTGCTTCAGTCAAACTCTGGCTGAACAACGGTGTAAGTAATAACTTTGATTCTGATTTGCAGACAGAAGGACATCCCGGGCCTAATTGCCTCCAGACTGTACAGCTGTTTGCTCTTTCTTAGTCTCCGCAGAATCTGCCCCTCACATCCTCAAACTCCTTTCCTGCAGTATGTCCCATTTGTTCCTGGACAGCTGGCTGCGGGCGGGCGGGAAGGTAGTCACTGAAGCAGTCACGGTGAAGAAAGATCCAGAGAGGGAGTCCACAGAGAAGGGGGGCAAGATTCAAGCATAGGCCAGGCCTTGGTTTGGGATAAGGCTTTCTTTGATTTGGTCACAAAACAGAGTAGTAATCCCAACTCCCCAGCTTAAAGGTTATAATCTACATTTATATGGATTTCTTATAAGAAGCTTCAGCCTGGACTGCATGCTGCTGGCATTTCAGAATTTGGTGATTTCCTTCTATATTCTTCAGAGACTTTTGAATTATTGGATTTTGCTGCTGGTATTGGCATTTCCAGGCCAAGGGCAAGGAAGCCTGGCAATCTCAAGGATTTGAGAGGGTTGAAAATTCCTTCTCAATTGGAGGAAAGTGCAGTGGGGCTTATTTCACACCACTTTATTATTTTATTTCTTTATTTTGCTTTCTAATTCTCCACACATCTAAGTTTTGAATATGGCTAAAATAATAATCTGTCACTAATGATGTCATCTTGTGATAAGAGCCCCTGGCCTGGGTACAGGGAAATGGATGTGATGCCTTCAACTCTCCAACCATACCAGGACCAGGCAGACTAAAGGTTATGGAGCTGGGCTGGGGTCCTGGAGCATTAGGTTTTCCTTCTGAATCTTTGGAAGGAAGGGGAATCAGTCATGAGGACCATTCTACCAAATTTTCATTTTGCCCTACTTTACATTCATAGAAGTGACCCAAAAGGAAGGGGCTACTCCTTGCTCTTGGCTTCAAATATCAACAAAATACTGATGTTATCTTTAAAGGTTCATCTAGTGGGAGAGACAGGTATGAAAGCAGATAAAAGCAGTGCAGGATAATGAATGGTAGGAGAAAGGGGATAATCACTTGCTCTGAAAGCAGAGAGAGGCTGACCCAGCTCAGGAGTGAGACGCTTTCGGGAGGAAATGACCCATAATGAGAGCTCATTCAGGTGCATCCCCGGCTTGGAGAGGCAAGTAGTGTGGTTTTGCTTTCATCCCAAAGAGCAAAAGCAAGGAGAAGCAAGAGAGATCTGCTGAGCATAGAGAGGGCCAGGTCTCAAAGAGATCTCCAGACTGGATTGAAGAGACTGGCCTTTATTACATAAACCAGGGGAGCCTTTGAAACATTTATCATGGGAGATTGGTATGGTCAGAATGGTTTTAGAGGGACCACTCTTCAGGCAAAGTGGAGTATGAACTGAAGGAGTATAACCTTGGAGCTGGTAACCCCCGTGAGGGAGCAGATGCAATAATCCAGGAGGAAGAATGGCTGAGTGGAAGTGGCGATAGTAGGGAAGAAACACAGGTTAAAAAAAACCTCAGGGAGTGATTGAATGTGAAAATGAAGGGGGTGGGAAGACCTCAGAAAGCTCCTGGGCTTTTAACCAGTTGGGTCTGGAGCCTCCGACTCTAATAGGAAGCAAAGATTTGGGAGATAAGATGCCTTTGGCCTTGGACCAGTTGAAAAGTACATGCAGATGCAGCCACCCAGCCAGCATTATCGACCTGCTCCACTATATCTCCACGTTCCCAGGAATGCGTGGGTATCCACTATTTGCTATATGTAAGGCATCATTCTGTTCATTCCAAATCTGTCAGGACGAAATGAATTCAACTTGCCTTCCAAGAAGGTACGATCTGATGGTGGAAGACAAGATGTGAGTACAGGGATCACATCTTCAAGGAAAACTCCTGATAGCCATAAAACGAGATTCAGAGGGAAGAGCAGAAGGCTACATGGAGGAGGTGGAAACCCAGATAGAATCTGAAGATGACAACAGACCAGAAAGGCATCGGAGAGCGATAGAAGGGAAAATAGAGATCTGAAGACAAAGAGGGACGAAAAAGAGGGAGAGGAGAAGGAGGAGGAGAGGGGAGGAGGGAGAGCAAGAGGAGGAAAGGGGGAGAGGGAAGAGGAGAGAGGGGAAAAGGAAGGAAAAGAAAGACCAGGTCCTTTAGGGTGGAGCATAGTAGAACAGTGAATAAAGCACAGGGGAAGAGTGGGAAATCAAGTCTGCAATGTAAGTTGAGCCGAGATTAAGGAAATTGTGCCTGTTGGTCTTTTATCCATCTTAGCTCCCGCCATCTTGGCTCATGCCATCCTCTGAGTGGTGCTGTCTCCGTCCTTTCCTGGGGTTGATATTTGCTCTTAGTGTCGCTCTCCTGATGCATGCTTGGACTGCTTCTCTTCTGAGTTGGTGGCCAGGGTCTCAATACCAAGGGTGTCAAAGCCCACCCATATTTTCTTCTGCTTCATTCTAGGAAAGACCTGTAGACTCCGTGATCTGGGCAGGTGCCCTCAGACCCAGGCAAGCGTGTCCATCTGCATGTAAATTTCCAGGGCCAGTATTTACTGGCACAACTGCTCTCACAAAGTGATTTAGGTTTAAAAAAAAAAAAAAGACAAAACAACTGGTGGCTACCATGATTTTTTGCTGTACATGTGCCCATGACATGTACCTAAGCTCCCTCCCCTGGCCGGTCCATCTCCCCTTTTGGACTTGCCCCTCTCTCCACAGCTTCTGAGAGATTCCAGTTCTGAGACTCGAGGAAGCTTTCTAAGCTTTGCTTAATGTAAAGGAGTTTGGACATGAACTTGAATGGCTATTGAGCTGATTTTCCAGCTGACAGGAGATGGTTAATTGTATGCTGTCCACAGACGTTTTTAAAAATCTGTCTGGCCACGTTAATAGTGGCTTGAAATTTATGGTTTAAGACCATTGGGGGTGATAAGGAACTCAGGGCTTGAGCAACTCAGGATAGAAAATAAAGCCCAGTGGTCACGTCCAGAGCCCTGTGAAGAGGGAGAATCAAAAGCAAGCCTGGCACAAGCTCAGCCGCGGTGGTGGGGTTTCAGCCTCTCTTTCTGGGTATCATCTGTGTGTTTAAAAGCCCTTAAAATCAGCTGAAAGTAGGATCAAGAGCCGGGGGTTATGGCTCATGGAGGAATCACTCTCCCCGATGTGATCTTTTATTCAAACCACTGAAAGGGGAGAGAGGCAATTCATTATGAGGAATGGATTTTTGTTAGAGAGGTTTTGTTCTCTTTTGATCCCAGAGTCAAAATGTAATATTGACACTCATGGAATGAAGAGACCCGATCCTTCTTAGAGAGAATGTGGGGACCTTGTGCAGAGTTATTCTGGTGAGGGAAACGCTCTAGAAGATGTCCCTGGGGACCGGACATCTGCAGTGGTGTGAGCAACAGGCCTCGTGCAAAGCCTGGTGTCAGAGGCAGGATCTGGTCGCTGGTCCTGAGCTGCGGCTCCTTGCTTTCTGGGCCTCCTTTAGCTTCCTTGCCTCATCTGCTCCTGTGCCTGCAACTTCCTCACCTGCAGACCAGGAAAATGTCCATCAAGAGCCCTGCCTCACAGAGCCACAGGAGCCACCAATGGCACGTGCTCGGCACCAGATGCTAACAGGAAGTCGTACAGGTGGTGTGGCCTTGCTTCTCTTTTTTTGCACTTGGGGCACACAGGCATGGAAGGGGACATATGCCACCTTCTCAGCACACACGAACACAGTCCACTTTAACTCAGCTGAGTGTCCTCAGCATCCCCCGGGTGGCTCCTGGCCAATGACAGAGGGCAGCAAGTAGCCATGCTGAGGCACTTGCTCTTGGGGGCCCAGCTTTGGTGGGCTCTTACCCAGTGGGCTTTTATCTCCCTCTCTCTCTCTCCCTTAGGGTCAGACTTGCAGCAGGATCCAATGGCTCTACCACCTTTTCCAGTCTCCTCCCTAGTTTCTCTCACATTGGCATTTCCTCTAAAGAAGTTCTTGCTCATTTAATCCCAAGACAAGCGTTTGCTTCTCAGAAGACCCAGGCTCACCCACTTGCAACCTTCAAGAACGACTTGGGAAGGTCCTTGCTGATTTCACCCACTAAGGAAGGTGGGGATTGCCGTGATTCCCTGGGCGACCCTAGAACCTGAGGGATGCTCTGCCTCCTTCCTTGAGTGACAGCTGAGCAACTCTAACTTTGGCAGTAAGATCTGGTCTTTTCTAGAAAAGTGAATACATCTTTGATGAGAGGACCACATGAGGACTGGTTTGGACCATCTGGAGCTCAGACTTGCAATCAAGACAAAGTGAGTTTAAAAACTGCCTGAGCCATTTCTAAGCTGGGACCTACAGGCCTATGAGCTTCAGGTCACTCTTATAGGTAGCGGAGGTCTTTGTCCTTATCTTAGTGGACAGGTGGTTTGCAGTACCTGCACTTAGTCGGTACTCAGGATCAATAAGTTTTGATACTTTGTCACTTTTATGATCTTTCTTATTAATTTGCATAAGTGTCTCTAGTTTGTCGATATAAGTTAATATTTTGGGGTACATGGGCTAGGCTGTTGGATAAATAAAATTCTACATTTTTAATGACAAAAACATGATAATCTGAATATGTGTTCGAGGATTCTTGGAGGCAGGAATGTCACTGGTTCTCACGCATATAAATAGACCCTTATGTCTATGTGTTTGTCAAGGTAGCCCTGCACTACACTGGTTTTGATGAGAAGCTGAGATAGTCATAGATCACGCCTCTAAGGAGACTGCCATCCAGAGGGGAAGAACAAAACACACATGACAGCCACGACAGGTTAAAGACACAGAGAAGATGAGCCTCAGAACGCATTCATTTCATGGGTTTTGAAATGCACACTGTGTCTCGTTCAGTGGCTCTTCAGAGGTGACCAAATTTGGCTTGGGCTTGACAGTGCAGGGGGCGGTCAAGGCTCAGGAAAGCCTTCAACTTGTGGGATGGACAAGATTTTTATGGAAGGCGATGGGGACAGGGCATCTTAAAAGAGCATTGCATCAAGAAAACAGAGCTGTGTAAGGGACATGGCAAGAACTTGAGGATGTTGGGAGTGCAGGGGCCTCGAAAGGGAGTAGTGGGTAGCGAATGAGCAAGACAGGCGGGAGGGATGAGTGCGGGGTCGTGAGGTTTGGTTGGAGGGCTATTGGGACTATCTGTAGGAAGGGGTGGAGAACGGCTGGTGTAATTCGGGCTGCTTTCCTGGATCTGATTCCAAGCAGCCAGCGTGTAAGGTGACGGGGAGGTAGAGCCCGAGGTGACCTGCAAGGCTAGTGCAAGAACCTGGAGGGGAAGGGACAGGTAGAAGCAGAAGTTCATTTCTTAGTCCTACCCAAGGCACCAAACGTCTCAGGTGCCTTTCAATTGACCTTGGAAGTTGTCAGGAAATGAATGGACCCCGTCTTCCTTCCTGGCCTCAGTTGCTCCCTTCAGACCCACATTGAACTTGGATAGACCTTGCTCTCTGGCTGAGCGCCGAGCCTGTACCACCTCTGACAACGTACAGCAGTTGTGCAATTCAGCTGCCCTGTGTTTCAGCCCTTCATGTCTTCCGTTGGCAGCCTTCCCAGCCCATCTGGAGGTGGCTTTAGTGTTCAGGATTTACGTCAGTGAGACCCAAGGCCTGGACACTACTATAACAGCTACTAAATGTGTTCACCAATGAAAAAAGAAAATCATTGCTTTTGGTTTAAGACTTCTTGCATTTCAGGAGGTTTGCAAATTGAAACTTTCCATTGATTAGAAAACAGGGGACGATTTGTATCCCTGCCTGAAGTCAGGGCTACCCAGACTTGGGCTTTCTGATGGTTCCAGTGATTTGGGAAGCAGGGATCCCTAAGGGAACAAGAGTACTTGGGCAAAGACAGATAATTCTCTTCTTCTATGAAGAGTCATCCGGTATCTGACCTCCCTTATTCCGTGTCTTCCTTTCTTTCTTTGCTTAATATTTATTGAAGGCTTGTGATATGCCAAGCACCCTGGGACAAGGAGGGTACTATGCTAACTGCTAAGTACCTGAAAAAGAAGAAAATACAATCCCAATGGTCTAGAAGATTGAGAACCATTTCTCTTTAAAGAGAAACCCTATAACACAGTTGAGAAGCAATGACAAAGCCAAATGCAAGTGAATACCCAGGCCTTAGTTATCTAAGTGGCATGAGGGACCTAGGATGGACCAGCCCAGGATTGACTCACTCGAGCTCTTTGGGGGAGATGATTCAAATATTCAAGTTCTAAATGAGGAGCACTAACAGGAGCATGTCCCAGACCAAGGATTGCATGAACACAGTCACACAGCCATGATTCTCAACCAGGGCAATTCTGTCCTCTGTCCCCAACCCCCAGGGACACTTGGCAATATCCAGAGATGATTTGGGGATTGTAAAACTGGTCAGGGACATTCCTGGCATCTAAGAAGGAGAGACCAGGGATACTGCTGAGTACCCAATAATACACAGGACAGCTCCCTGCAACAAAAATGTCAAGTCCAAGGTTGAGAAACCCTGCTTTACAGGATGAATGACCCCACAACGTGATGGGAGGTGGGGCAATTATCCAGCTGGCTGGAGACGGTCCACCGAGGAGAGGCATGCTTGAAAAAGAATCTTAAAGCCTGCTTGGCTCAGTGGGGTGTTCAGGCTCCCGTGCTGTAGGTTACCCCAGTCACATAGGAGAGTTAGCTCTCCAGAAAACTCTGATAACAGCAGAGACAAGGAGATTGCTGTGCTAACTTCAGCCAAGGCTGTCACAGCCAGTGCTAGGTGGGTGGCTCTGGGCCCACTGCAGAGAAAGAATGGGCAGCATGTGCGAACTTGGTCCTGCCATCCAGTGAAGGGAAGAAAAACAACAACAACAAAAAACCTGATATTGGGGCTTCTGTGTAACAATGTCTTCGAAGACCTACTATCTTTGTCCTTGGGGCCTTAGAAATGAGAGCTGGCTTTTATTGTGCTATTCTTTGTATGAAGAACACTCTTTTACTCCATTTGGAGAGAGAAGTTCTCTATCAGTTCCTAACTTTTTTTTCATAGGTGTTTTGGACTTGGGGTAACTCACACTCTGGATTAATCCACTAGTTTTTTTTTTTTTTCTCTCTCTCTCTTTTATTTTATTTTATTTTTTTATGGGAATGTGTAAGCAAAAGCAGAAACAAAACAGAAAGTCCTCCTGGGAGGGAACCTGTTGTTCTGACAGGCAGGTTTGCTCCTGGACACTGGAGCTGGCCCCATAAGGCTGCCTGAGGACATCACCTCCCCCTCCAAGGCTGAGTCTCCTCTGGGCTCCCTGGAGTGCTGCTGGTGGGGACGGTGACTTCCGGTTCCTGTTCTCCATCGTCCTAAAGGGAGTTTGTGGTGGTCTGGTGTGGAGTAAGTGTGTGAGTGTGCACGGGCGTGTGCTTTGCTTCTGGGAACAGGGGAAAGGCCGAGAGAGGAACAGATGGGCCCCCTGAGTTTCTCCTTGGCCTGGAAAAATGAAAGGCGGAGAAAATCGTAATAAAAAACGGAAACAGCTGTGGCAAGAGGGCAGCAGCTTGTGGGGTGGGTCCGAGCCTGAGGAGGGTTGCAGTCTGTCCAGACGCTGCTCCTTGGCTGGGGGGGTCTCACCAGAAACAGTGTCCTTTGCCCACTCCGCAGGTCATCAGATCTCCCCGACACCCCTGATTGTCGCTCCGTGGTCCAAGACAGACTGTAGGATGGAGATTGAAGTTCTTTTAAGGCAGAGAAGAAGATTGACAGGTTGTGTAACTGCTGCTGGTGTTAACTGTCTGTGCAGTGGGACTGCTTTTTCAACCGCATATAAATCCCCCTGCTTTGTCTAAACTTGTTTTTTGCTGAGCTCTTGGTGTAAGGTTCACAGCAGGTTTAAGGCACTGTGTGTCCACAGCCGACCAGGATGATGCATGGAAGAGGCAGAAAAGACACTTAGTCATAACTGCTGGCTCCCATTCAGGAGCAATGGCACTCTTTCTCCAGGGGGACTTTTGGGCCGGACAGCTCTGAGAAATCAAAAGTGACAGTGTAGCCACTTGGGGGAAGAGTGTAGATATCCTATCAAAACAGACAACGAGTTTCTGGGAAAGTCAGGAATCTGCTATTCCTTGCTCACTTCCCACCGTCAATAATGGTTGAAAATAGTAATTTCCATTAGATCACTAAGGTAGCAATGGAGTGTAAACTTGCCGGGTAGCATAATCTGAATGCTGATTAAATGGCAGATGATTCTACAAAGCAGGGTATTGACTTTTTTCCAGGTTACTGATTTATTGAGTCAGCAGTCCTTCATTTTATATTTGGTATTGAAAACAAGGCACATTCAGATGATGAATTCCTAGGGAATTCCTGACTCTAAGCTCATTATTTGCTTTGTTCCTTTAACTCTATTTAATTCAGAAATTCAGTGCGACTTTTTTCAAGACTATCTCTTCCTACGAGGTGTGGTGTCTTTTTGGTTTACTCTTCTGCACTTAGCTTGCTGGGTAGTAGATGAGCAAGAGACATTTGTTCTTGTGATGATTATATGCCCTCTTGGGCAACGTGGCTGAAGGAATCACCAAGACAATTGTTTCCACACTGTTTGGCCATGGGGAACTTTTTGACCTCTAGCTAGACATGGGAATTTTTTTTGCCCCCCTAGTCTATTGATCAGCCCCTGTTTGTGTCTGATTTCTGATAATGTTGTCGGTTCAAGTTCCTTTCCCACCATCTTAACTTTGCTGACTAGCATGAGGTGCAGGCTCCAATCAGATAGTTAATCATCCCACTAGGGTCAAATCAAAATTATCAGATCACACAGATGAAAATTGGAGGCAAAAGAGTCTTGGTGGAGATAGGGGACCAAGGGACAGGAGCATTGGGGAGATTTAAAAATACCATACCAATTTTTTTTTTTAAACAGCTGCAGGTAGAGAGCAGAATGGATTTCAGGAATTCTCCATGGAGACAGAGGTTCAGACAGG
Organism: Callospermophilus lateralis; assembly: GCF_048772815.1. Classification (NCBI taxonomy): domain Eukaryota; kingdom Metazoa; phylum Chordata; class Mammalia; order Rodentia; family Sciuridae; genus Callospermophilus; species Callospermophilus lateralis. Next base: position 8,466,887 of record NC_135315.1, read on the forward strand.
GGCCAGCTGGGTGATGAAATCCACTCAGAGGTTAGATGTGTGTTCATGTTGAGTGAAGGTTTCAGAAATTTCAGGGACTTTCAAAGTTAGCTGATGGGGAAGACAGATCTGCTGTCTGGAGAGATGGAGACTTGCACATGATTGTTCTCAGATCCAGGGAACCAAGCATGAGAGGTGGGGAGCCTCCGGGCACCTTCCTCTCTCTCTGCTCAGGTCACCCTAGAAGAAAAGCTTGTCTTCTCTTCTAAACTGACAAAAATGAAGGACACTCAGAACAGAAGCAAATGTTATCTTTTCAGAGGGGCTTTCAGCTCTAAAATGCAGAAGTTCAACCAATAATTTCTCTTGACACTGTCCTTTATCTGCATAGCTAAAGATTCCCTTCCCGTAGGGATTTAGATCAATTCTCACAAGCTCTCCTCAGAAGCTCCTATGTTTACTTAAGTTGAAGATTTCCCTTAACTTCCTCCACCTCCCAATCTGGCTGTGTGAGGGTCCAGGAGTCTCACATTAAGTGCTCCCAGCTCTATTTGTCTCAGCTGGGCCTGGAAGGCCACACAGTTGGCTCCCTTACAGAGCTTGGTGCGTCCCCACATGGATCTAGCTGGATTCATATAGTGCCGAGCAGCTGCAGAAGTGAAAAGTCATAAGAGAAACAAATATCTAAATTCTTCCCATCCAAAAAGAGCAAATAGACATCCAGGTTTCAGAAGAACATAGCGGGTCATCAGACCTGAGGCCCCTGGGATACCGTAATGGGAAACAAGGTGCAAGGGAAGTACATGGGATGCAGAGGAAGAGGGAAAGGTCAGCAATGCGGAGGAAAAGCAGAGATACCATTGCACACCTGCTGGACCTGGGGTTGAGAGTTTAAAAATCTGATAGCAAATGTTAGTATTGATGCAGAGGAACTGGAACTCTCCTTTGGTGCTTGTGGGAGTGGGAAATGATTTAACCACTTTGGAAAATGGTTTGGCAATTTCTTGTAAATTGGAACACTTATTTACCCTGTGACCTCATAACCACATTTCTAGGTGTTTACCCAAGAGAGATTTTATTTGACTTTATTTATGGTAGCCCCAAATTGGAAACAATGCCAGCACCCATCCACAAGAACATGGGTGAGCACATTCTCATATAGTCCTTCAATAGAATACCACTCAGGAAGAGGAAAGAATGAAACAGGCAATGGCATTGATGAACTTCAAACAATTAAGTTGAGCCAAAGAAGTCAGATATAAATGAGCACATATTGTACAATTCCAGTTATCTAAAGTTCAAGAACAGGCTCTAATCTCTGGTGGTGGAGACAAGATCAGACGTTGTCTATAGGAGGCGAGGGCGGGCTGGAAGGCAGAATGAGCGGACTTGCTGGGGTGATGGGTTTGCTCTCTGATCAGGTTAGGGTGGTGGTTGCTCAATATATGCAGACATCAAAACCGGAGTTGTACACTTAAGACCTATGCCTATCACTGTATGTAAGGTTCGTTTTATTGTTTCTGTTTGTTTTTTGATTTTCCCCCACAACAAAATAAAGGAGGAAAAAAATTGGAGAGGGGGAAGGAAATCTATAAAGATAAAGCTGTGACCAGACAATGTGCACTCATCTTCTCTTCACTGGAGAGATCTATGGTGGTATTACCCACTAATTCCAAAGTGAGCAAATGGGGCTTTATAAGAGGGTGTTTGCAAAGCTTTTAAATGGATTCTTGCAGTGAGGAAGCATGGAGAACTGGTATCTGACTCCAATCTAGGTTCCAGCGTGAGATAGGCAAAGTGGCAACTCCTGAGCAAGAGATGGGTTTACATTGACCAAACCTGGGTCTCCTGGGAGGAACAGCAAGTGTGGCATCACTTGGGCCCTGTCTAGCAGAGCTGCCTGTAAAGACAAGGAGACACAGTGGGAGGCTGGGTGCTCTGAGCATGCTCAGCAGTGGGGAAGAAGTTGGAAACTATCTGTGTGAATAGAAATGTCTCTAAGTCAGGACAGCTGTAGGAATGACCAGTCCAGGCAAGTGTCCCAGGGAAACAGAGTCAGCTCTCACTGAGTGCCTGGTGCACCAAAGACACCAGCTGTAGCCGTCTATTGGACCTGAGAGGATGGCATCATCCAGAGCAGTGTCCCTGTCCCTTTTTTCTACTCCCCTGCTTGTCCCATCCCCTTTGTCTCTGTTGGGCGCTCAGGTAAACAGCAGTTAGCGGGCAGGAGAAGGGGAAACCTAGCACGTAGGCCAGGGCAGGACCACCTTCTTCCACACAGCAACTTTTTATCCTGAAGCAATCATGAGTTAAGAAGGAGAGAAGATTTAATATTAATCCAGGCTGGACATTTCCTGAGAGATATATTACAGTTACTGAAATGAGATTTTTTTTTTTTTCAAATCAACCAAATAAGCAAAGGACTTTTAATTTCTGAGAATGATGGCACATAGTGAAGTTATCAACTGTCAATTTAATTGATTATTTGATTACAGAATGATTGATGACCTTTTCCCTTCTAACCCCTAGTACTCACTTTCCACCTTTGGACCTGAGGTGGGGGGGCGGTAATAGTAATTTAATATATCAATGAATTTTTCAATAGTTATTGGGCTTCTGGTAGGTGTTAAATGCTCTTTCAGGTACTGGAGATAAGTTGGGGAACAAAACAGAGTTCCAAGCCAGTAGTTGGAGAACAAACACATAAACAAGTAAGAGATCACTTGGGCAGGCGATGGTGTCACAAATGAGTAGTAGGGTAGAGAGTGAGTCCATGAGGGCATTATGGACCACGTTAGCCAGGTTAGATCACCTGGAGCAGGCGACATGGGAGTTGAGATACGAAAGACAGAAAGAAGATGACGGGAAAGATTCTGATGAAGTGTATTTTAAACCAAGAAAGTAGTAAGTGCAAAGTCCTTAAAATAGGAAAGAGTTTGAGAGATTTGTGAAATAAGGGGTGTGTGTGTGTGTGTGTGTGGAGGGGAGGGGGACAGAGGAAATAAGGAGAGGAATGGCTAGAGATGAGGTTATGAAAATAGGCAGGGGCAAGACTGCATAGGGCACAGGTCAGCAAACTCTTTCTGCAGAGAACCAGCTAGGAAATATTTTAGACTTTGTGGGCATGTTCTTTGTTCCACCTACTCAACTTTGCATTAGAGCAGGAAAGCACATAGACTTTGTGAAGACTAATGGGAGTGACTTTGTTTTAATAAAACTTTATTTGCAACAGTAGATGGTGGGCCAGATTTGACATGTAGGCCGTGGTCTGCCAGCTGCTGGATGAAGTAGGACAGTTAAATTATATAGTTAAGAATTTTTATTTTATTCCAAGCAGGTAGGTAGCCATGGGGCAGTTCTGAATGAGGAGTGGTGTTCCACAGTCAGATTTAGTTTTAAAAGATTCACTGTGACATATTTACAATATAAGAATTATATTTCTCCATTTTTTCTCCTTTCCCTGATATAATTTCCAATTCTATTTGGAATTCTCTGTTAAAAATGAAGAGATGGGGCTGTCTAGGGTAGTTGTTTGTGCCTTTTACTAGTTATGTGACCTTAGGTTAATTGCTTAATATCTCTGAGCCTCAGTTTCCTTCTTTAATAAAATTGGAAAAATAACACCTGTCTCTAAGGGTTATTAAATGGATTAAATGAGATCATGTATATAAAACATCTGTCACAGTGCCTGGCAAAGTAAGGGCTCAATGATGTAAATCCCTTTTCCTCCTTCTCTTTCCATTGGACCTGTATATGTCATACTTCAGGAAAAACAGGGATAAATATAAAACTTGGTAATTGGTTAAAAAAATCAATCGCACAATTACAGGATATGAGAAATTGCTCACCATAACATAACTGGGTGATTTGGCTGTTATAAGAGCTAATATGATTTTAATTTAAATAAATAAAAGCACAATTTCTGGTGACAAAAATGATGACTCTACTTGTATTCTTTATTATTCAAACTGTATTTGCAGTTCTTCAAGTAATTCAGGGCGTGCTCATTTGAGAATACCAGAGGGAGCAGGCAATAAAGTCGAAGAATAACAAGATAGGAAGGGGCTAGGAATCACACATATGTAAAATGTATTGGAAATGTCTAGCTTGGGGAAAAACACCAAACAGAAAACTTACAAACTGCACAATTAGGTGAAGGGCTATCAATCTGGTAGAAAGATAAGACTCATACCATACAGGCTTAGAGGTGGCCCTTTAGATCACTGGGTGGACACGGTGAAGATAAGATTTTCCCAGGAGTAATCTGTGCTAGCAGGAACACTGAGCTCCCAGGCAATGCAAGTGTTCTAGAAGAGATGGAGGAACATTCAACAGCAAGGACATGCCATAAAGGATTTCTGTAGCAAGAGTGCAACCATACCAAAAGACTTCTCATTGTATTTCCCAGTTTCTGACTCCATATACCTGCAGGCCGCATCCACCGATTCTCCAGAGATCCAAGGGAGCCTTTTGGATACCAAGCACTGGGTCTTCTTTAGGAAGTCTTTAGGGATATGAGGAGTGTGGCATGTGTGAACCCACAGTTCATGATGAGGTAGAGAGACTAATACAGGGCTACCACAGGGAGAAGGTGGGAATGGGGTAGCTGCAAGTTAGATCAGAGCAAATTCCATGTCAAATCAATGAAGACCAAGAGAGGAAAATAAGAGGTCAGGAAGTTTCCCCCCAAAGTCCTTCACCAATTGATGAGTTTACCCAGTCCTTGTGCCTCATCTTCCACCTGGCCCTAATCAATTTCATTCCTAGCATGTGAATAAGAAAATACCAGCAAGTACTATTTGATTTTATCTGCCTTCTCCACAAAGGAATCAGACCCCCTTGGGCAGTCTTTCTTGCTCACTGATGTATTCTGAACCACAAAAGGGGATCAACAAATGTTTATGGAAAGAATGAGAAGAGTAGGAATTGTCTTAAAGTGGAATATGCGACCTGGATTAATGGTTCCTGGATTAAGTTTAATATAAAATCTTTAAAGTTTAAGAGATGTGTCTAATAGTCACGAATCGGTAATATGTGCATCAGCCCAAATTTAGACCTGTTTTTTCCATTCAATACAAATCTGAGATTGTCTGCCCACGTTTTATTAGTTCTAAAAAGAAATATTATCCAGAAATCCAAAGTAAAGTAGTTCTAATTTGAGAAGGACCCAAGAGGAACAGCCCAGTCTGGGCCCAGCAGGGGATCCTATGAACATGTTGAAGAGAGGTGACAGGAGAAAAGAGAAGAAGAAATGATGAGAGAGAGAGGTGATATGAGGATGTGGGGGAAGTTCACTCATGTTTCTCGTGTGCTTTACCTTATTTAACCCCTCAGTAATACCACTGAAGGAGTTAGGACCATTTCAGTCTCAGAGTGATAAACTTGTGTGAGGATGAGTGATGGAGTGTTATGGTGGAGAGTCTCAACAAGGGGTACTGGGGCAGTGCCATCAGACTCACAAACAGGACGCAAGGTGGATATTAATTAAAAATCTACAGTGTGTCAGGTGCTGTTGAGAACAAATAGAAAGGATCTTGTTTGCCACTTCTGCCATGTTTTGCTGGCCACCAGCTAAGGTCAAGATAGACCCAGTTTTGTGGGGCTTGAAGTTTCAATTGTCTTTTTTTTTTTTTTTTTAAGGAGGGATTCTTAAGAAAAAGAATATAAATTTAAAAAAATAAGAGGTGAAAGACAGAGCCTTAAGGGGTGCTGAAGCTTAGGCTTTATAGTAAATCTGGCTCTGGCTATAGTGTTAGTTCATCAATCAAGTTAACATAAAAAAGTGTCACAGTGGTGCCTCCAAAATGCTCATTTTGGAAATCAGGGGACCATAAGGGACGAGATGGAATCAAAGTGGAAAAGTCAAACACCCAGCTCAAACTAGCCCACATAGTTCTGTTTTAATAATGAATGAAAAGATGATTTCAAAGGAGTTTGTTTTTATTCCCTTATTTATAAAAATTCCCTTTTTGTTAGAATAGTTCAAGAAGAAAAAAATTTTTTTGAGTGCAATAAACAAATAACCTTGGGTCTAAATTCAAGCCTTCTCTGTTGTGAAGGACTCTTTTCTAGCTTGACAACCAGGGTGTTATTGTTGCTAGAGTGATAAGCTCTGTGTTTCTGGATTTAGAGCGAAAATTCCCTCTATTTTATAATCTGGTAATATGAGGCTTTGTATCTGGTGGAGAGGAGTAACTGACGTTCTGAAGAATTTTCTCCCTGCACTCCAGGGTCTCCTGAATTTTATTGTGTATCAGAGCCACTTGGGGACCTTGTGACAACCCTTTTTCCTGAGTGTCACTCACTGAATTCTAATACAAAAGGATTGCTGTGCAGATCAAAAGAGTCGGATGCTGTGGATTCCCAGACTATTCCTAGCCCCAAATCACACCAATAACAACCCTATTACATGGAAGAGTGATTGTAAACATTCTTGGCAAAAAGGCAAACTGAGGCACAGGCAAGTCAAGCAACTTGCCTTAGATCACCTAACAAGTTTACGTCTGCATAGAGCAGTCTGGCTCTAAGAAGGCCCACCTCCGGCCTCTATTGTAGAAAAAGAAAGAACACTCCAGCAAACAGTATAGATTTGGTAGGGAAGTGGGTGATCATGGTGGAACAGTAGTGAACGCCACAGAGTCTTTTTAATAGAACTCTGTGTGTGTGTGTGTGTGTGTGTGTGTGTGTGTGTGTGTGAGAGAGAGAGAGAGAGAGAGAGAGAGAGAGAGGGAAACTGTGGGCGTAAGCGAATAGAAGGTCTGGCACACACTAGGAGCAGAATCTGATGTCTGCTGGGGTAGGGAGGGATTTGCATAGTCCCCCGCAGATCACAGGCCCTCAATCAATGTTTGTTGAAGGAATTTGCAAAGGGGGCTGAGTCCTAATGTTGTCCTGATTTGATAACTACCATTTTCCTGGTTGCCATGATCCTGCCTTGGGATGCAGGCCAGGGATCCAAACAGCAGAAGCAGAGGGCCTGGTGCTGCTGAAGACTGTCAGAGACAGGCCCAGTGGTAAAACCAGCCCTAGGTGGTGCAGGCAACTCACCTTCTTAGACACACCTCCCCCATCAGCTGGGGGCGGGGGCCTAGAGGAGAGGGGAGGGAAGGAGTGATTTCATCTGTTTAATGAAAAATGACCTGAAGGTTTCTCTGAACCTGGAAACTCCCCATCAGATTGGGGCCAAGGAAAACAGGATTAGGTTCTATTTCTTCTAGGATGGCTTTGCATTTGCTCAGAATGAGTTAAACTGAAGGGAACAGAAAAATAAGGTCATCTCCTCCCATTGTCTCTGCAGAGAAATCCTGAAAGACCTGAATCATTTGATGGGTTAACAGGACAGGCTTCCCTCTGGTCCCCTGCAGACCCACTTTTATTACAGCTCCCTTTGCCGTGGAAAAGTGGGCACCTCACTTCTGTGGTGTGTGTTCATAGTAACAAGATAAAGTTTGCCATATGGTGTTCAGACAAGGGAAGTCACCCCTTCTGGCATTCTGTCTCTGGACAAGCTGCTGATTTCTGGTCTAATATTCGGATTCCCTCTGACCTCCACCAGGGAACAGCTTTTCCGGTAAAGCACAAGGTTAAAACCACAAGCATTTTGCCAGAGTGGGCAACTCCTGACATGTCCTTCTCTGTGTCACCCATTAGGGTGGCACTTTCTGGGTTGTGTGTCCTTAGAGTCTGGGGGGTGCAGTCTCTTCCTCAGTGACTGTCCGGACTGTGGAAGCTCGGGAACACAAGAACACCAGTGATCGGCATTTTATAATCTTACTAGTGCTTCAATTCCTCCAATCACCCTTTTAACTACAGAAGCAGATAAATAAATCCATACGTCCATTTTCTTTTTAATGCAATGTATATTTATTGTAAACAATAATATACAAAAAAAAAAAAAAGGAAGGAAAGGTAAGTTTCACAGAGAGAACAAAAGGTTTGGAGGGAAACAACAAGCGGAACAAACAAAACACAAACACAAACCAAACCTTACCTAAAGAGAAAATATGATTTTAAATGTCGGGTTTCTTAAGTTACAGAAATATTTTTTTTTAAAAAAAGATCTGCTTTTATACAGAAATTGAAAGATGCCATATTATAAGAGTGCTTTAAGATTTTATTCTACTGACTCTGACTTCTAAAACTGTTAATATATCTTTTTCTTAAATAAAAAAAAAAAAAGTCTGCTGTCTTTTTTAAAAAGCAATCCTCAAACTCTCTAGCCACAGCAGTAATCAAAGATTAAGGTCTGTCAGTGGGCTGATTCCTTTCCTGCATCTTCTGTCTCTGCAAGAGAAGTGCAGGAAAATAAGATGACACTTGCTTGCATTATTTTGTGTACACACACACACATACACACACACACACAATTTAGGCAGCCCAAAGATCTGTGGCAGAAAACACTGCAAATGACTCAGTGATACACTACATTTGCAACCTCTCATTTGTACAAAAGAGAAACAAGTTTCCAGTTTGTTTTCAACAAAAACAACAAAGAGAGAGAAAAAAAAAAAAAAAAAAAAAAAAAAAAAAACCAGGACGGACAAAAAGGCATTTGTACAAATCTAGGATGAGAAATCCAAAGAAACTTGCTTTTAATAATAAAAAAAAAGATTAAAGAGATAAATAAAAAAAAAATGGTTACAGTTAAGAACATAATTTAACAACAGATGACCATACCCTTTGAGGAAGGCTCCAACAACCTATTTTAAAAGACAGTAAATAAAAATTAAAAAAAAAAAAAAAGGAGGAAGATTTTCTTTTCTTAATTAAAACCTCTCCTTACAAAATAAATAATTTTAGCACGTGGAATGTCTTGAAGGTTAACTGCTGGTGTTCAGAGAGGCACAGGTGATGTCTGAGCAAACAGACTCCAGCATCTGCGGTCCACATGGGCCAGGCAGGCAACCAGGGGGGCAGTGCACTGGGGCACTTCTTAGCTGCTGATACATTCCCCAAACAGACCCCTTCTCCTTTGCTCACCTTTCACTTCTGTCTTAAGACTGCAGGGAACAAGCAAAGGCAGGAGGACACCTGCTAAATAGAGCGCAAGTATTGCCAGCAGCATGATTTTAAGGCTCAAGGTGTTTCCCTCTTGTTTAAAATATATATATAGGATAAAGCTTACCAAATGCTTCCTAGACTATTTATTTACTCTATTTGCAAAATAAGGCTTTCATTATTTCTTTAAGGCAGCTCCTCCTTGAATTGGAAAGCCTGAGGAATTAAGCAAAGCTTACCCCCAAAACTGATCACATAACACAATTCTGCTTATCTTTTTTATGTTAATATTATGACACACTTTTTAAAACTTTTTTTTTCTATCTTTTTTTTCTTTTTTTTTTGTAGGAGAATGCAAATCTGTACAAAAATACTCTGGTTGCAAGAAAAGCTAGGGCACACTGTTCAACTAAGAGTAGTTTAGCTGTTGGAAAAATAAGAGCATTTAATTTTTTTATCTAAAAATATGTATAAATCCCCTCAAAATGGTAATGAATCATACACAGTACATACTAAAAATATTTAAAATAGAGAATATTCCTCACAGAGGACTTTTTTTCTTTAATTACTGCTAAAAAATAATTACAAAGTCCAAACTGGCAGGGAGAATTGAGCAAACTGGTCGCAGGACTCTCCGTCATTCTCCACACTTGCTCGGAAGTTTAAGTCCGGTTTCTCTTCAATGCTGCTGGTCCATCTAGCCAAGAGTGGCCTGGCCACTGATTCACAACAAGTTGGTACTGCGTTTGGATAGGTAACATTTCTGTCTTGGAATGTGAGTACGAGTTGCCTTTAGCTTAAGTGTCTTTAAAAGAGAACAGGAAAAAAAAATGTCCAAAGGAAATTCTGCTTGGTTATTTACTTCTTGGGTTATTTGTATGATCATCTCCGCCATCATCGCCCTTTGTTTAAGGTCTCCTTATGGTCTGGTGAGCTGTGTGTAGACGGGTTGTTCCCAGTGCTGAGGGCTGTGGGTCTGCGGGATGGACGGGACCCCCGAGGTGTCGGCAATGGGGGTGTACATGGGGCGCTGCGCGGGGTTCATGTAGGTGAAGGTGGAGTAGAGACCAGAGCCCTGGCCCGCTGCGTGGCTGTAGTAGGAGCCCGAGTTCTGGTGGTCGGTGTAGTCGTACTGCGAGCGGGTGATGGGCGGGTAGGAGGGGCTGTAGTGAGGGAGGTTGAAAGGGCTGTAAGCGATCTGCTGCGGCGAGTGCTGCTGCTGCTCGCTGTAGTGGCTGGGGCTCAGCTGCTCCGTCTTGATGTGGGTTCTCTGGGACTGCCCCGGCTCGCTGCTCAGCGTGGTCAGCGTATGCGCCTGCTGCTGCTGTGGGGGAGCTGCCTGCTGCTGTGGGGGCGCCGCCTGCTGCTGCGGGGGTGCCTGGGGGGCTTGAGGGGCCTGCGGGGGCTGCTGCGGGGGCGGCGGTGGTGCCTGCTGCTTGGACATCCACCCGTGGCCGGCGCCGGCGGATGTCGCTGCGGTGCTGCTGATACCATAGCTGCCGGTGTAGGTGACCTGGCCATGCGTGGCCGGCACCCCCGGGTGGCCATTGGGCGGCAGGTACTGGTCAAATTCATTGACATCGAAGGTCTCAATGTTGGAGATGACGTCACTACTCAGCTCGCCGATGTCCACATCACGGAAGTCGATGGGGGGCTGTCTGCCTCCCTCTGGCAGGGGGCGCCCCTCTCGCTTCAGGTCAGCCTTGCCCGGCTGCACGTCGGTTTTGGGGGTGGTGGGTGGAGTCGGTGGGCCCTGGGATTGACCTGCAGGAAATAAAAGAAAAAGAAGGGGAAAGTCAAGGAAAGTCAAGGAGGGCTGTGCAGAGGCCTTAGTCTTAGGTACCTTCCTGGGACCCTCCCTTGTTGCTAAAGTGTAATAAGGACCCGAGCAGGAGCGGGAGGGCGCTGCACCAAAGATAAGTCGCCAAATGATTAACCTGCGGGTACACACTTAGCAGCCTCCTTTTATCAGGGGAAGGTCTGAGGCCCCAAGGGTACGGAAGACCAAATTGCTACTTGTAGAAGAGCGGCTGTGTGTGCTTTTGGGGTGGGGAGCAAAGAAACGAAGAGGGTAAGTTCGTAAAGTTGTAAAGGCATTTTACTTAGCAATAAAAAAATTACTCTTAGGATGCTGGGACTAAGCTGGTGCGCACGTGTGTATGTGTGCATGTGTGTGCTGGGACCCTGGGCAGCATGGGGAGCGGGATTAGGTGCAAATTCAAATTCCCCCAATAGAACCTCCTAGGAGGGTGGGGGGTGCGGCTGGGTATGTGCCCAGTGGGGGGGCTGCGGGTGGCTTGGCCTGGAACTGGGGTGGGACTCACCCGAGTGCTCACCAGGGGAATGCACTTCGCTCATGCCGGAGGAGGAGTGCGGTGAGTCGGCCTGCAGCGCCTTGAAGATGGCGTTGGGAGAAATGTGCGTCTGCTCCGTGGCCTCCTCGGCCTCCGCCTGCCCGTTTTTCACCGACTTCCTCCGCCGTGGCTGGTACTTGTAGTCCGGGTGGTCCTTCTTGTGCTGCACGCGTAGCCGCTCTGCTTCCTCCACGAAGGGCCGCTTCTCGCTCTCGTTGAGCAGTCTGGCGGGAGCGGGGCGGGGCGGGGGGAACGCAGAAAAAAAGAGGGGGAAGTCAGTGAACTCGGTGAGGTGTCAGGCCCCCACCACCCCGCCACCTTCGTACACATCCTCCTCCTCCCTGTCTTCCAATGTTATAGCTCGTAACTTTTTTTTTTTTTTAAAGTAAAAGTAAAAGCAAAGAAAATTTTGAGTTCTTGTAGTCCGAACTGAGAGGTCACTCCTCGCCCCACCCCCCTCTCCTTCTATTTTGGAAACCTCGGAGAGGAAAGCAGCTCCCCACTGCTGTCGCTCTGAACATCTTTGCTACTGGAGTTATGTGCGCCCCCCCCCCAAAAAAAAAGAACTTTCCGGAAAATTACTTAAACTGGAGAAGTTTTCCCCAACTCCCAAACCCCATTCCCAGCAACCTCCCTCCTTCCCCCATTCCTGCCAGGGGTCTCTTCCAGCCTCAGCCCCCCCCCGCACCCCCCCGCACCCCCTCCCATCTCCTTGAGTGTCGGCTGCACGAAAGGGTGCAGTTCCTGGGAGGGTGAGGCAACTCCCCACCACCATTAAACTCTACGGCGACTAGCTGGCATTGCCCTCCTCCTGTCTTCTAAAAGCCTGTCCTCAGGGTCTCCCCTCAAATCTCAAGAACTTGGTCCAATTTAGAGCCAAAGCAACCACCCCCCTTCCTTCGCGCGCGCTGGCTCCGGGAACGGCAACTCCCTGCCGTGGGGGGCGGGGCAAGGACCTTCAGCCCAGGCCAGCACCCCCAGCTGCAGCAGAGCCCACCGCACCGCACCGCCCCCCGCCGGGCCCTACCTCCAGAGCTTGCCCAGCGTCTTGCTGAGCTCCGCGTTGTGCAGGTGTGGGTACTGGTCGGCCAGCTTCCTGCGCGCTGCCTGCGCCCACACCATGAAGGCGTTCATGGGCCGCTTGACGTGCGGTTTGTTCTTGCTGGAGCCGTTGACGCGTACCGGCATGGGCACCAGGGTCCAGTCGTAGCCCTTGAGCACCTGGCTGACCGCCTCGCGGATGCACACAGGGAACTTGTCCTCTTCGCTTTCCTTCTTCAGGTCCGGCTCGCCCTTGGGGAATGTGTTTTCCTGGGGCCGCGTGTTCTCGGTGTCGGAGCCGGAGCCTGATGGGCAGGGCGAGCCAGCCGAGTCCTCGGACATGGTGGGGCTGGGAGCGCCGGACAGGCCCTTCTCCTGCTCGTCGGTCATCTTCATGAAGGGGTCCAGGAGATTCATACGCAGGCCCGGGGCAGGGGGCGGGAGGCCGGGAAAGGCGAGAAGCCGCGGCGGCTCGGGGACTCGAGGCGCGGGCTCCTCTCCCCTCGGCTGCCCGGACGCGGACGCGGAGCGAGCGGCTCCCAAGAAGGTTGGCGCGTCACCTGGCTGCAGCAGCGAGCACTTAGCTAGGCGCTGGGTGGCGGGTCCGCAGCTGCCCGCTCCAAATGGGGAAGACGAACTGGAGAGGAAGAGGAGAAGGGGAAGAAAGCAAAAGTGGGGCACTTGCACCCCTTCGCTTCTCCTCCTGCAAAGGAAAGTTCCCGGGGTGAAACTGGTGAGTCGCCGCGCCACTGAAGTCTGCAGTCAGTTCCGAGCTCGGCTCTCGGCTCTCCAACTCCCAGCCCCGGGTCTCTTTAATAAATACTGTCCCTCACCTTAGAGACGTTCAGCCAATCACAGCACGGCAGTCCCCGGGCTGGCAAACAGCGGATTGGATCCGATTTTGGAGGGGGAGGAGGATTGTGGCTGTGGGCTGGGTGACGAGACCAGAGGGAGGAGAGGGGAGGGAAGCGCAGCCCCAGGGTGGAGGGCCGGGTGGGGGGAGGGGGCGCTGTGGGGAAGGCGGGGGACCCGGGACGTCCAAGTGTGTAAGTTTGCCTTACTCTCTGAATGTCAGAATTTGGTACCGTCTCCGCGTCCCTCCCCCCCCTCGTGTGTGTGCGTGTGTGCGTGTGTGTGTGTGTGTGTGCGTGTGTGTGTGTCTAGGATCTACTCCCACCGCGACATTTCTTTCCGCTGCTCTCTCCGCAGTATCGGGGACCCAGCTAGAGTTTGCAGTATTCGAAAAGCCGCCGCTCGCGTATCCCCGTTTAAGTGCCTGGAGCCTGCCCGCTCCCAAAAGTGCTTAGAAATGGTCTTTTGGAGCAAATGTTTTGGTGACTCAACGCCCGCTGTTTCTCTGTAATAATCCATATAAATAGATTAACATGCTCGGGTTCGCCGGGGCCGGTGCGGCTGGTCGGGATTCTGCTGCGCTATCGCAAAGGGAATCAATGAAAACCCAAGCTAAGTCCGGGAGAAGGCTGGCGGCGGCGGCGGCGGCAACGCGGCAGCCCCGTGCTCTCGGGGGCTGGCAGTGCACCTCCCCGACCGACCTTGAACTCGGGGACGAGTCTTTCCTCCGGCCCCCCAACCCCCACCCCGTCGACACCCCTCAGTGACTGGGTCTCTGCTTTGACGTTCGGCTCTTTGCCTCCTGAGTCCAAAACGTCAGCAGAATTGACGCTGGAAAAGAAGTTTGCACACTGCTCTGGTTTTGCGATCGAACTTTGCGAATGCGGCTGTCCCGGGCCCCGAGGCTGAGGCCGGTCCCTGGGTTTGTAAAACTCGGAACAAATCGGCACTACCGCCGAAAAAACAGTCCACTCTGGTGGAGCCCTGCTGCTCGCCCGCTTTCGCTCTCCTTTCAGGACACCTGGAGGGGCGAAGAGCCCGTCATTCCGATTTTAGTTGTGCCCTTTTCATACGTGTACACAGGTGGGAGTTCTGAGGGAGGCCGTGGAGGTGACTCTGATGTATTTGAGCACAATCAATCTTTCTGTTTACTCGAACTCCTGAGAGCCAGGTTGGTAAATGCGGAATTATCTGTTCTGGAACAGAAGAAAAATCTTAGTCGCCTGCGGATCACATGCCTTAAAAAAATCACAGATAAATGCACAACTATAGAAAAATCATAATTTTAACCCCCCCTTTCTTGCTTTTGCAGGAATTCGCCTTGAATTAGATTACTGATATTGTGAATCAGCTCACCTAATATCAAAGACAGCTCCCCCACTTTTGCCAAGTGCGGACACTCTTACAATATTAAACGAATGAAGTGTTTTTGAAAATTTCATTTCTCCTAAAGTGGATATTTCTCATAGGTAAAGGAACTTTTGATAAGATAGGAAGGTCTACCCTGCTCAACAGGATTTTCTTTTTAAACGAATTTAACTCCCTGGCATTGGATGTTGAACAATCTTTATTACCTTATAGTTTGTTTAGGAGTTTAGGAGATTTGCAAACAATAGCCTCCTATTCCTGGCTCTCTCATTACACTCGGAAAACGTAAGAGCGACAAGGTCATTTCTTGGGAAAGAAAGAAAGTCCTGCATAGTGTGGACACATTTCTGAGTCCCGGGGATGGGGCATTTGTGGTGTATAATTGTGATTTGCAGACACCTGATCCAGCAGGAGACTCAGAAACCATCGGGCACATGTGTTAACCCAGGCGTCTGGATTTAGCTGTATTTTACTGGAATTACCACGTTTACTGGCATAATGGCAGTGAAAACGACTGTGACTTTAAGATATTTTGGAATATTTAAATATTTGTGAATATATCTGCTCATGCATAAATATATCTTTAATACAATTATGCAGTAAGAGATATACAGTAACACTTTGAATCACAAGCGGTGGTGCTTTATACATTTTATGCCCTTTTGGTGCAAGTTTTTTTTAAATATATATATATATATATATATATATATATATATATATATATATATATATATATTCTTTTATCTTTTTGTAAACTACACAACAGTCGACTTAAAATGGGCTGCAATTTCCAGCCGTGTCCAGAGGGGGCGCCAAAAGCTCAGAAACTGTCTCAAACTCGGAGAAACTGCAGGAAAACTTTGATGGTTGGTGGCAGGGCGCGGGGGAAGGTGGTGGTGATGGTGGTGGTAGTGTGTTTCACTCAATCAGGACGGCTTTGGGGCTGAAATCTATCTCTGCAGGAATCCCTATGCGATATTCCCACTCGTGCGGATCCATCTCAGAACAGCGTAGTTAGGAAAGCTTGGGTGATGTGTATCTACAGGGAACTGGGCAGCAAAAAGAGCGCTCAGATGCCTGACATTTCCATTCCGTCCAGAACTAGGAGACCGAGAGACTTAGAAGGTCCCCTGTCCCCCAAGTGAAAAGAGTTGCCTGGTGTGCCAAGATCGGGCCAAATCTGGCGCGTGGGCACCGTCAATTCAAGAATGGTTGGTCCTGCATTTCTTCAGGGGCCTCCGGCGCTCACTCCCCCACTTCCACTTGACTTTCCTGGGTTGCGCTGACCCATCCTCCCCGTCCCGGGAAGACGCTCTCAGTCCCGGGCCCGAGGACCTCAGCCAAAGTTAGGGGGAAAGGGACCCGCTCCCGATGTTCAGGTTACAGAGGGGAAACTGAGGCTCTTGGCTCATTTTTAGCCAGAACCTTTCGCCAAGAGCTAAACGTGCGGTGGTCCTCAATCTCATGGGAGTAAGAGGAAAAAGGGCGAAGGTCAAGACACGCGCCAGGCGACGGCCGGCCCTTCACAACTTTGGCGATGTGCTTTTGGTACCGGCTCTTGAGCAAGCGCCGCGAGGTCTGCCGCCAGGAGTCGAGACACCGAGGTGCGAGCGAATCCCAAGGGGGGACCTTGAAAACCCGAGGTCTGGGATCCCCCCTTTTCCCTCTTGGAGCGTCCGGGCCGGCGCCGGGCTCAATTTCCCCAGCGGGGGCCGCCAGTCTCCCCTCCTAGAACACTCACGAACGGAGCCCAGAGTTGGCGCGGGCCGAGGTTCGCGGGCTCCGGGGCTGCGCTGGGGGGTGGGGGTGGGGTCCGTCTCCGGGTGTGGGTGAGGGCGGACGCGTTCCTTTCCCCTGGCGAATTAAGAGGCACAGCCTTCCCACCCCGAATTCTTTAGGAAAAGTGGGAAAGTTGTCTAGATCCATTTTCAGCAGGGACGCGTATGCTCAAAGAGTTGGGCGCGGGTGAACCTCAGCGTCCCGCGAAGATATCAGCCCAGGGCAGTGCTATCTATAGAGGTGATCAGTGGAGGGGATACCCCTTCTCTCTTCCAGTTTCCCCAGACCAGTCCCCTTGAGGTAATCCCACAAGACCTCATTCCCTGGCCAGATGCTCAGGTTTCCGCGCCCTGGGCTCCCCGCCGCTCCTTGTTCCTCGGTAATTAGTATTTTTCGCTGGACGTGGAGAATGTTGGTCCTTTGCTTTTCACGCGGGACCTGAGTTTCCTTTGGAAGGGAGCAGCAGGTAAGCCGAGAGCAGGCGTTGGGCTGGATAGCAACAGCAAAGAGGAAAAGGAAACTACCAGATTGCTTTGTAGGTGCACAATAAATATATCTGAATAAAGGTGACCTTTGGCCATTTGCCCGTGTGTGCTCATCCATCCCAGCCTCCATACCTGTTATCAACACGTTCCCTGTAACCTCTGCATGTATATTCCTGTAGATTTATTTATCCCCAAATAGGCGCCCTTTTTTTGGGGGGGGGAGGTTGTCTAAATGGATTACTCAGAACTAGATTATCCCGACCACCATTCCCCGGAAACTGCGGACGGGGCGGCGCATTTCACTCTTTTTCTCTTTTCCAAAGAAAGAAAGAAGAATTGGATGGGAGGTGTTGCTTGAGGGAGTGTGAACTGCCAATCTGCCCCTATTTGATTGAGCCAGGTCCTAGGGAACGGATGGCTGAAACCCTGGCGGGCCCTGGGGATAAGGACCAGAGGAGCTGGCTGGTGGGGGAGCCGCCGAGCCTCGGAGGGAAAAAGGAGGAGTGGGGGTGGGAAGCCTCAATTCCAACGGGACTGGCCTCCCAAAGGGAATGAGCCCTTTTTACACCCTTGGTTTTGCGAGAGGAAAAAAAAAAAAAAACAAAAACCTGTCCTTTAGTGGTGGTACCAGGGAGCCGCGCATCAAGGGCTTCCCCAGAACGCCCCGCGGTGAATTTCCTAGGCCAAGTCCTCCCCACTGCCCACCCCAACTTTCCTCTTTTTAGCTGAAGGTGTTCTTGCCTTGCCGATTTAAAAATAAAAATAAAACAAGCTCTCGGTGCAGCGGCGCCTCCGGAGCTGCCAAATCGGCCCGCCCCGACAGGGGCCTCTCTTTAGCCCCCTGGGCTTTCCCCGCAGATCGCAGATTGGAGCCCACACCTCCTGCCCCCTCCCGTCATCACCTTTCAGTGTAGGGGCATTCAGACCCAGGAAGGGCACCGATCAAAGAGAGCTGAGGTTCTCAGAGCCGTGTTGTAGGTTTTTTTTCTTTTTTTCTTTCTTTCTTTCTCAAAGGAGGGTGGGCTACAGCAAAGATTTTCTCCCAGCCTGGGGGGACTCTAAGCAACTCTTCCCTTTAAGACGCCCTATTTTAGGGCGGGCGATTATTTTGGATCTTCATTTATCGGGGACAACGTCGCTATCAACCCACGGAAAAGGAGGACGTGGTTTTGGGATAACAATGTCGATGTAACACAATTAAGGAGAGTTATCTTGTTATCTCTCCTGCAGCCCTTTTCTGTCTCCACGGGACCCCGGAAGCCCGCCAGCAGATTGCTTCTCCCTATAGCCTCCAACCCACGGTTTCTTCCCCTCCGGGACAGCTGAGCTTCTTTTGGCTGCGTGCTGGGCTCCGCTTTGGTTTCTGAGCTGCAAGAGGGAGACGCCCCAGGTAGCAACGCAAGGGTGGGTGGGCAGCACTCCCCACCCGCAGCGTCCTGACCAGAGGGCCTGGGGAAGGCCAGGGTCTGCAGGTCGTCCCAACTTTTGAGTTTCCCGAGAGTGACATCATAATGCTGCAGGCACTGGCCACCAAGGCCCTTGGAGCTGTGACATCACTAACCGTGTCTGGGGGTAGGCGGATGGAGGCCCTGGTTCAACACCCCCGGGACTTCAGAGAGTGCAGGCGCAAAGGAACTTGGGGCCGGGCTGCCTGGATTTCCTGCCTCGTCATTATTTATTTCACATAGATTTCATGGTGCTGGTCCTAGTCTGTAAGGCTGCGGGAATGACAGGCTGCATTAATAAGGAATTTCTTCACAGGGTTGTTTGGAAGGAGGGACAGGAGCATTTTAGGGTCTCTCCTAGCCTCCAAGGCAGATGAGGAATTTCCCAGAAAGCAGTTTCTTTTTAAAATTCATTCATTCATTCATTCATTCTTCTTATTCTTTCTGTGTCATCCTTCTCCCAAGGCCCTTTGTTTCACTGATATAAAAGGGAAAGTAGACTTAAATGGCACTCTCGTTCTTTTTCCCTGCATTTGGTTTTGTTTTGGGTGGGTTGTGAATTTTGAACTGGAGAGGAGAGAGTGTGAGTGTTCTAGATTTCCAAGCCCTGAAATCACAAAGGCCCAGAAAATCTCACAGTGTCCCCACCACTATCTTTAGAACAAAATGTCTATATATGCCAGGGAGAGGGCAGGTTGTTTTCTTCCGAACTGAGTTCTGGCACTGGGACCTGCTTTTCTTCCTTCTCAAATTTCCAGGTTGTCTGAGCAGTGAGGGAAGGCCTGGGTAACAGTCACTAAGCACTGGCTGTTGATAGGAGCCGCTTCTCTCTGGGATGCCCCAAAAAACTCGCAAAAAGGGTCAACTTGCATGGGTGGATGTAGCTACCTCAGGCTCAATCTCATCTACCTTAGTATGCTCTGTAAAGCAGAGGCAGATAAGCAGTTAGTGGTGTAACTTAGGAATGGAGTCACTATGGATTCAAGTAACTGGGCATTTAATTTTTTTTCTTAATATTTACTTTCTTGGAGCAGGAGAGACCTCTCAGAGGTTAGAAGTTTTCCTGGGAAATTGGGAGAAAAGGGGGAAGTCTATTCAAGGGTCCTGCCTCTGATAGGAAACAAAGGCAGAGCACTCAGGCATTCTACTGGGGCTTTTATCCATGCCTCCAGGGTCCGCTTCCCTGCAGGGACCCTCTCCAGACATTCCCAAGGAAGCCCTAAATAAAATGCTACTTTTAACCCCAACCATATTAAACACCATGGGATGTACCATGGGCAGCAACCAGGAAGCCAGCACTGTTTGCAGATTTGCAAGGGTGGATGGCCCCCAGGCTGACGGGTCCTGGGTAACTCTGCCCTGGTGTTCTAGATGGAGAAGCAGAGTTCTGGGCAGAGGAGTTACATTGCAGTGGAGACACTGTGTCCTCTCCATCCTGTCTTCCCCTGTCATTCTTTCATCTGTCTCCTGGTTAGTCCAACATTAAATCATTCTCTTTCCCAAATAAATGAACTCAGTGCCTATTGCTTGAGGGCTTACTATGAGGCTGAACATCCCAAGGAGACATTTCATCTCTGCTGCTAAATTGTCACCAGGTCTGGTTTCCGTCAGAATTCAGCCTCTGTCTCTAGATCCCACTTTACGCTCTGGGTTCAGAATGTGCCGAGACTCTTTTTGATTCTTCTTTCCCTGAGAGAACTCATGGGCCACAGAAAACCACCTCCTATTCTTAAGGCTTCGTCTGGGCACTGAGGGGAAGGCAAAAGATGGGCAAGGAGTGGTCCCCCAAGCTTATGGCTTTATGGCACCAGCCTGGGGATGCCAGACTGCTCTTTGACTGAGCTCTTCATCCTCCACCCCTGCCGCTTCCTGATCCAAACTCAGCAATGCCTTTGAGTGTGTGGTACGCTCTGCTCTCTCTTTGGGGAACATCTGCCAACCAGCAGAGTGGTGATGACAGTTTCCAGATGATTTTCCAGAAGCAAAGAAATCTGGGGGAGAAGAGAGTGGCATTGGCTAAACACTGAGTGGCCTGAGTACTGGTTCCGGAAGAGGCCCAGGAAGCTGGAACTTCTAGAGGCTCAGAGGTTTCTTTTCTCCTTTGGATTCTGCCTAGAGCAAAAGTCCCTGATTGCTTTCTGTTTTCTTGGCACTTAGATGATCCTCTGGATTGAGACTCTCCTCTGGGCACTTGGGTCTGAGGACAAGAGGGTGGTCATCAGGGGGATACCAGAGGGGCATCTCCTCTGAGCTCACCTCTTGCAGCCTGGTGGGGCCTGCCTGAGTCCTGCTTCATTCAACTCTTGGCAAAATGTAGGGTGCTCAGCCAGGAGGGCTGCATGATTGAGGCAGAGATGGACTAACACTCTCCTTCCGCCCCCCGTTCTTCCGTCTCTGGGCCTCTGCACCCTGCTTTTTCTTCTAACTGAGGCATTTTGATTTTCAGTCAGGCAAACCAGAAAGGGGGAGCACAGTTGCCTCTGAGACGTAGGAATGTGTTCAGAGAAAGAGTAGTTTTCTCTTTTGATTCCGAAGCATCTACAGGCTGACTCTCCACCTTTAAGATGTTCCTTTGTCATAGGCTAGGGAGGTTTCCTTACAATCCTTTCTGCTAATGCTCCTTCTTAGGCAAAAATGCTCCTCCTAGGTAAAAGCTGCCTTCACCTTATGTTATCTGGGGAAAGATGGGAGGCTTATTCAGACTCTGGAGTAAATGGCTATGAAAACCCCTTACCTAAGAGGCAGCCAGACCTCCAGAGGGAATACTGACTCATTTCAAAGGCTGCACCCTGTAGGAAACCTTCAGGACCCCCTAGAAAGATATTTGCTTCCCCTTCCCGTGTTCTTATCACATTTTACTCCACGTGTATTGTGCTGTAGTTTGTCTCTTGTTGTAGGTATGTTCATCACTAAACTGTGACCTCTTTAAAAACAAGTAGCGTTATTTCCTTTGTGTTCCCAGTCTGTCTTCCAAAATAGACTCTGCTGAATTAATGTTCGTTAAGGGAAAGAATGCCAAAATTTAGCCAAAGCAGTGAATGTCTGATGGTAGGAGTTTAGCCTTCGGGCATACATGGGGACACTCTGGCCAGTAAATGGAATGTCTTATGGCTCTCCTCAAAATATCTCCTGTAGGTGGCTGCCTGCCTGTGTCACTGACAAATCTGCTCTTGTCCTGGGCCCTTCTGAATTTCCTTCTCCCTGCCTTCTTTATACTATAAGAAAGCATCCTCGAGACATTCCTTTGGAGAATTTTTGGAGTGATGCACATAAAGCTTTCAGATTGCAATCTTTATACATTTTTTTGGCCTGGATTTACAGGTTTTGAGAAAACAATCAAACCACAAACTGAAATAATTATTAACACATCAGAACCTCTAAAACCCCCAGAACTTGCTACCTAAATATACAAAGATAATAAATATATATATTTTTTCTTCCTGGTTTTCTCGCTTGCTTTTCTAAGCGCCACTCGACACAGTCTGCTCACAGCTGAACCCTGGTGGCGCTGTGGCTGATGAGTGAATGGTGTGGGGATGGTTGGGGGCTGGAGCCTGGGAGACAATTACAACTCAGCCTTTCTCTGCAGCTCCTCTCAGTAAGGCATTTTCTTCTCTCTGCAAAGGGCAGTGCTGTTTGTTTGTAGAGCTGTGGGGATGGAATTAGCGGGTGTCATGTGGGCTGCACGTGTGGCTGCAGCTACCTGAAATCTGTAGGCTAATCACTCCCAGATGGCCCCAGGGACTGCAGTCCCCAGGGCCCCCAAGCACAAATCCCTCCCCAGCTCCTCTAGGGGAAGGGAGGGGGTGAGATTTAAAGGGAAAGTGAGGATGGAAGTGTGGTGTCTAGAAAGTTGCAACTTGCAACACAGTTTGCACCTGCAACAGTATCCTCGCCAACCCCAGTCATTCCCAAACCTGAGTCACTGTCTCCACTGCTGTCCTTAATCTCAACTGTGATTTATTTGGTAGGGGAGAGAGAGAGAGAGAGAGAGGAGACACAGGAGAAGAGAAGCACTGGCTTCGGAAGTTATTATTGCATTGGCATGGGAGGTGGAATGGGTGGAGTTTATTTCAACAGGTATGTGTCACAGTCCTTTGCAGTTGTCCCCAAACACACATGCCTGTCCATGCACAGTAGCTTCACTCACAGAAGAGAACCCCAGGAGCGAATGCCTGTCTTCGTCTCTCTTTCATGTACACAACACTCACCACTCCACAGCACATACATTCCCCTGCTCTTCTGCCTTCTTACCTATTGCTGAAAAAAATAATTCCAATGCTAGCGCCTGTGGCTTACTGCTTCCGCTTCTAGCCATGCCCTCCTCCTCACTCATCAATGCTATCGCCTGGATGTCTCTAGGAGGCCACGAGGGGAAGACACTGCTCTCTTTGCCTTTCACGTGACATGTCCATCAGCTCTGAAAATAGCATGTCTCTGGCTCAAGGTCACACTGTTATTGGTAGAGGCAGATCCCTAGTCCCATGTCTCCGGGGCCAGTCTGCCTCCCCCGGGTCCCCATCCCACAGGTGGCTATGGAGCTCCTCCTCCCAGGCACACAGGCAGCGTGTCCAGCAGCCCACTCCTCCATGTCCATATTGTCCTCCCTGCTCTCTGGTTTGGGCTCCAGCTCTGTCCTGGGTCACATGGGAAGACAGGGACTCCACTCTTGGGTGACATGCAGCTCTGACTTTATCTCCTCCCTTTGCTTCTAATCAGGTTTGGTTGCCTTTGTTGGGAGGAACAGGGAACAAAGTGTGACTAGAGCCATGCACATCCAGCCTGTCCTCCCGTCTTTTAATTTCCTTTTCGTGAGAACATCTTTGGATTTGCAGGACGGTGCCTTGATTACTTTATTTCGCAGTCATTGTTCTACCCCAGTTCACCACGGTATCTATTGGGGTTTTCTTTCTTCTTTGGGTTATGTGGGAGGATTTTTATATCTTGATCCAGACTTGTTCAGACTTTGAAAATCATTTTACTCCACAAAACAAAAATGGGATGCCACTGTCCCTTTAACACCTGAAAAGTGCAAGACCCTTGACTAGAGCCCACCCCTTTTCTGCTCCTTAGGATATTGATTAAAAGAAGAAGAGTACACAGAGCCCTAGTTATGTGCTTGGCCACCTGCTAAGGGCTCACCTGTACCCCCTAGAACACCTTTTATGGTAGTCTTGTTATTTTCTCCATTTTACAGATGAGAAAACCAAGGTTTTGAGTAGTCAATTAGCTTGTCCAAAAACTCTAAGCATGGAGGGGTTAAAATCAACACTAACAATGACAACAATGATGGAACAAGGAAGCAACAGCTACATCTGGCACTCTTACTATGCCCAGACTCAATGAATACCAAGAAGAGAAGGGCTGTGTTGCTGTCATCTCTAGTCTACATCAGAGCACACTGTATTCACCCACGGCCTTATTTCTTTTTGGCCTTGTCTTATTTTTTTGGGGACCAATGTTAAGCCACATTTGGGGATGATGGTCCCCAAAGAAAGTTTCAGTGGAAGAAAATGGGTCTGGAGGGAAAGGGGATGCCAAGGATTTCTGAACCCTCAATGGCTGTCTTGCATTTGGTGTAGGCCACCTGATGTCTGCACCTCCATTGGTACTAAGTGTTGGCTCTTGTATCTTTTCTTCCCATTGCCCCAGACTTCCAGTTTGTCCCCTAATGCTGAAGAATCATGTAGGGAAAGCACATGTTCTTTAGGGGAGGAATTGAGATTAGAATTCTCTGGCTCAAACCAGGCCTGAACGATAACACACTTCATTTGTACAGCAAACACTGGTGTTTGAAAGTCGGTCATGCATAGCAGGCAGAAGAGGGTTGCTAAGCTAGTTTGTGGCAAGAGGCAGCCCAAGTCCCAAAGGTTGGCAGGGCTTGCTCAAGATCACGGGGCAGGTAGGTGGCCCATGAGGCCTGAAACTCAGGCGCTCTGATGATCCCAGTAGTCTCCACTATTCACTAGCTGTTTTCTCCATGGAAGAGCCTGGGACTCAGTCTTAATGATTGGTCTTTATTCTTGTATATGGAACATGGAAAGAGTGCGATGCAGACAATCACTGAGGACCATCTCCAGAGCATACAGTGGGACCTCCATATCTGCAGGCTCCACACTAACAAACACACGGGTTGGAAATATGAGAATAAAATTGTATCTGTGTGGAACAGGTGTAGACTTTTTTGTTGTTGTTGTCATTGTTCCCTAAACAATACACTATAACGACTATTCCTGTAACATTGACATTGTGTTAGGTATTTTAAGTAATAGAGAAGTGATTCAAAGCACACGGGAGAATATGGGCAGGTTCTAGGCAGGGACCACAACATTTCATATGAGGAACTTGACCTTTCCTGGAGTTTGCTATCTGTCCTGGTCCTGGAACCCAGTGCCACTGGGTCCTGGGGGCCATCTGTTCACAGGATGCAGACAGAGGATTTTCAGAGGCCAAGGTCAGTTGGTTCAGTAGCACATTCTGTTGACTTATTTCCTGAGTTCAGATCCCTCTCAGGGACGTCCCTCTTAGGGAGGTTGGAGGGACAGGAATGATGAAAAATTCAAAGGTGAGGACTGCCTCCTGCCTCTGGGAAGCATTTGTGTACTCTACACAGACAGTCCTTTCAAAAAGTGCAGCACACATTCCTTCCACAAACATTTCCCCAGTGCCTAAGAGCAACCTGGCTCCACGCTCTGCAGCCGCCCAGATTTACCAACCCAAGGACTACCTCATTCTTCACCCATCACGTCAGGCAGCAGCGGATTCCTTCTTAGCTAAGGCCTTTGCCCCTGTGGCCCTTTGCAAAGAAATGCCACTTTGGAAACCTGGTTAGAAAAAGAGAAAACAACACATCCATGCCACAAGACCGGATACCCTTGGGCGCCTTCCTCACGGACGACACTTGGTCCTAGTTGTGTTCTAAGTCTGTGGCCACTGAAGTTTCCATGGCTATTATAAAATGCTTTGTGTATTGGAAACCGTGAATAAAAAGGTGTGGGAGGGGAAAGGCTAACCATCAAGCTCACCCACACCTTAAACCTCAGACCCTGAGAAGGAACTGGCTGCATAGCACCGTCCCAGACTGCAAACTCACCGTGGCCGAGAGGGCAAAGGGGCTGATTCTGGAGATGCTGGGGTTCTGCCTTCTAGGGAGTCCACACCAGGAGTTGCTTTTTTTCCTCACCTTGCTCCCTCCCAAGAGTCTGGTGCTCCTGGATGGCCTCTCGGGCCAACACCAGCTTCCCTGCTGACAGTAGCCACCTCTCCTGCCAGCCCTTATCTGGGGGAGGACCACCCTACCTTTCAGACTTCCCGCAGTTTCTGAAAGAAGGTATTGTTATTTTCTCAAAACTGCTCAGGTTAGGAACAAAGGCTGTCTCTGGATCTTCCTTAGGCAGGACATAACTGAACTGGCATTCCTTTAAAATGGCTCCTTATTACAGCCGATTTCTGCTAACAATTACCCCACAATAGAGAAAGGGCATCTGACTCCTTCAGGGTGTCATTGAATTTTCCTTTCCTCATTTTCTTTTTTGTGTAGCCATCAAAAAGTTGGAACGTGGTTGGCGTTAAGATATAGTTTGGTCCGGTCTATTTATATGTGTGACATATGCGTATCTTACAGGTCAAATCATTATTTTATTTAGGGATGTGTGAGTGTGTGTGTGTGTGTGTGTGTGTGTGTGTGTGTGTGTGTTAGAGTGTGCCCGTGCACTTGCGCTTGCTTTCTCATAGCAGAGAGAATTGGGATCTCTTCTTTCCTTTTATAATCAAGTCATTTATTCTGGAGAATAAGATCTGAGGAAAAAGGATGGACGAGTTGCTGAATTTTGGAAACACATGTAAGGGGTGTATGATGGAATGATTTGTTTCACAAGTGAATTCACAAGTGAATTTAGTATTTTTTTTATTTGATTTTAGCAAAAACCTGTAGGTCATTGGTGCTTAGCACAATGTTTTGGAAATAATTACATCTGCTGTGCTTATCTATGTTAATTACAAGGAAGCCCACGACACCCATGGATGCCTTCTCCATGTGCTGGAATCGTTTGACAGGGAGTAAAACATTTTATTGGCACACAACTGTAATCTCAGCAGCTCGGGAGGCTGAGGCAGGAGAATTGCGAATTCAAAGCCAGCCTCAGCAACTTAGTGAGGCCCTATGCAACTTAGCGAGACCCTGCCTCAAAATAAAAAATAAAAAGGGCTGGGGATGTAGCTCGGTAGTTAAGCATGCCTGAGTTCAATCCATAGTACCACCACCACCACCACCAAGAACAAGAACAAAACAAACACCACCCAAACAAAGCAAAACCACCCATTTTATTCTTTGGGAAGATTGGAGAATTAGAAGCTATAATGCAACAAATCCTAAGCAGCTGATTAAGAAATTCGGTGAAAACTAGAATCCATTTTTTTTTTTTTTTTGTCCATATAGTAAACCTCCAAGTATCTTTCAGGTAGCAATTATTCTTAGTCGGGAGTTCCTTACACCAAAAAATGTGACTTCCATGTCCCTGTAAATGTGCTTCGTGACCATCTGTGAAACACTTTGCTTTTCAAGTCACTTTTTGTGTGTGTGTTAAAAATGAGAAGTTGTCTCATCCCAGGTACTGTAGCTACGCAGGCTGTGTTGGCGGGGCCTGTGAGGATTTTGAGATAAGAGCTGGATTTGGAAAGCCAACTCCAGCCACACACCTGGCATTATTGGCATTGTTATTCCATTAGATCTGTTTGCTTGATAGAGAAGCCCCGTGGAATTGGGGGGTACCCTAGATGCCCTAGCTGGTGAGAGACAAGATACCTTGCAACCTGACATACATCAGGGGCTCAGGAGACCCCCCCCCCCAAATTCCCTAGACACCAGGAGGTTCTAGGTGCCTAGAGAGTCAGGACAGGTTGTGGGGCTTTCAGAGGGAACACGTGTCAGGAGCCGGGCGCTGGGGGTGTGCCTCAGAGCAAATAGCCGAATCTCTTTTTTTGCTGAGGATGGATTTAGCAGCGCAGAGGTAGGTTTTTGTTTGTTTATTTCAACCAAAACCCAAGTGTCAACCTTCCCCTCTCACCTGCTGGTTCCCACCTCCCTGGCTCTTCCGACAGGCCCCACACATTGATTTCAATTTTCAACACTTAGCACCTGACTGGGTGATCTAAATCCCTGACTCAGAGAACAGGAAAGGCCAGTCTGCTGCTCACCTCACCCAGCGTCCTGGGATCAGCATCCAAAACAAACACATCAGAGATGGGATGCAGACTCCCAAGAGCCGTTCCCACGTGTGAGAAAGCCCAGGAGATGGCCTTTCTCAAGCTCACAGACGTCACTCAAGTTCACCGTCCAAGGCTTTGCCTTCCCGAGCCTGGGGGTTGGAGCCTTCCCCGGAAGAGCCCCAGAGCTGGGCTGCCGGATGAAGAGCAGTGGAGGAAGGGAGAGGAGTTCTTTCTGCTAATTAAGAGAGAAACCAAATAAAATGAACAAAGTCCAAGAAAAATAGGACTCTATTGTTTTGGGGGCACACGGTGCTGGCTGGAGGCTTCATTGAGTAATCCCAGTCACACCCTCTCTCTGTGGGACTGAAGAATGCTGGCTGTTTTCCTGGAGGCCAGGTGGGAGGTGGGTAGACAGGTCTATGGAGATGAGAGCTCCTGGAAGCTGTAACTCTCTGAACATCCCCGCAGCCTCGCAGCTGGGCGGTGGGGACCCAGGAGTTGGAATGTGGTGCTGAATGCAGGCCAAGGAGCAGGGAGCCTGGTGGGGCTGGGTTGAGGGGTGGCAGCTGGGGAAGACAAGGCAGGTGGAAGGAGACCAGGAAGGTGGATATCCAGGCAGAGGTGGCCTGTCTGGGTCTGGGGAGCTATAGGAAGCGGGAAGTATAGGTCATTTCACAAGAAGGCTTGATATTAGAAAACTCGCAGACCCCCAAGGTGGGGTGGGAAAGTCTGGCCCAGGTGAAGAGCACTTGATTTCCGGTAGCTCTGTGGGTATGTTCAAAAGCAAGGTAGTCTACAGAGCCAGCCACTGGCTTAATACACCACTTACTCTCCTGTCCTTGGTTGCTCCTCTGCAGTGAAATACATCATGCCTGCTGTTGGGGGTGAACTTCCACAGCCCAAGGAGTGATGTGACCTTGGCAGGACTCTTGGCAGGAGGGTCCACCCCAGTGACAAGCCCTTGCTTATCATTCTCATGAATGTCCATACTGTCTCATGAATGCCTGGCCCCTCACCCCTTCTCCTCTTTAGAATTTAGCCAGAATCCTATTTGTATAGATTCAGCTGTGAAATTGTGTGTAACTCTCCTTTGGAAAGAGTTTCAGTATCTGATTGTTGGGTCCCTTTTCTTTTGAACATGTCCATCCCTTCAGTGGAATTCTGTCCCTTTCCTAGAACGGGAGATCTCTTTCTCAAATTCTGGCCCCAACTTTCCAACTTCCAACTTACCTTCTTCAGCTACGCACAGGGAAGACTTGGGATATGCTCCTTCTTTCCCATCCTGGATGCGAAATTTATCAGATTTATCAACAGCAGTCCTGTCTGAGTGTATCTGAAACTTCAACCCTATAAGAAAGACAATGCTTCAGGGTGTGTTTGATTTTTTTTTTTTCCCCAAAACACGAGCTTTACAGTTGGATTTGTTT
Source organism: Callospermophilus lateralis (assembly GCF_048772815.1). Lineage (NCBI taxonomy): Eukaryota > Metazoa > Chordata > Mammalia > Rodentia > Sciuridae > Callospermophilus > Callospermophilus lateralis. The sequence continues at coordinate 8,495,821 of NC_135315.1, forward strand.
TAGTTCCCAGGACTCTGGACTTGCTGATGGAAATCTTTACGGATCTCATGCACAACAGCATCCTGGATTCAGAACTCCTGGGTTCTCTCTTCCCTTTTGATTGATTCGATCTCTGACATTAGAAAAGCTAAGCGACATCTCTGGGTTTCAGTTCTCTTTCTTACGGAGAAACTTCACCAAAAGTTGGTGTCCATTCACTTACTCTTCTGCCTGTCCAAAGTCTGAGAGATGTGTCATAGATCTTTGACATGCTCCCTTGCGGATACATCTGGTTAGAGTGAATCTGGAGGAGCTTAGGATGAGGGAAGAGTTAACAGCAATCAAAGGATTTTGGTGTGAAAGATGGCAATCCATTTGCTTTTAAGAAGACCCATTCCTTGCCCTAGAAGCAAGAAGACCTAGTCATATATGGGGCATCCATCCCTTAGGATTTAGAATTTATATGGCAGACACCATAGAAAATATCCTTGAGCTGAACAGATGAAAGACAAACCAGACTGGAAATAGGCACAATGTCAATAGCTGTGTTTACAGTAGAGCACATGGATGGAGTTTAGATTTGATAAATTTCCCACTTTTTTAAAAACAGATGATGCAGCTTATAAAAGGTATACCTTAACGAGCACTTGTGTCTGAGTGTGTTTATATGATAGGACACAGAAGTACTCAAATATAGGATTTTAACATTTCCTATATTCCTTATCACAACCGTACCATGTAGTGTTCTGAATGTAAACGTCTGAGTCTTCAAAGCAGTGCTTTTCCAGAGAGTCTCTGCTAAGGCACACAGAAAATTGCTGTCCAATAAACCCTTGGTTCCAGGGTGCTGTCATGAGTGTTAAGACAATACCTAAAATCCAGAGCAGTAAACAATTACATCCAGGGTCACACAGCTAGTAAGTGTGACCCTGGATGTATTTGTTTAGTAAATTGTGTGTCTGTATGATACCTTATTAATTTTGAGAAAACTAGAGAAGTCCTAGGTTGCAATTTGAGAAAGGAAGGATGTGGTACTGATGATGTCTTATGCCATAAGTTTCCCATGATAAGTAACTTGGAAACTGTTGCTCAAAGAAAAGCATAGGAATTTAAGAGTCACACGCGCGAGAGAAATCATTTAAAAATAAATCTCCTGGGTGGTTTCTGTATGATTTCTGTAAATGTTCTGAATCCTTGAAAATTTGGTGGTAAAATGTTGGGGCATACAGGACAATGCAGGGGAGCAAAAATGAGGCTTATCTAGAAGGCTTTTTCTCAGTGATTCAGACTCTAAGCTCAGCATTTTCTAGAAAGAAGAGAAGGTGCTGGGGCCTGAGGCTCTGAGCACCTTCTCCAGAGGCCTGGCCCCTGATCGTTGCTTGGCCTGAGTCAGAGGATGTTGACACTGAAGGGAAGATGGGTTCTAAGGAACAAAATGCCGCTTTTCTCAAAACCGTGCCAATGTCCGCATTACCTACTGTGGGGTTACGTGTTGGCTGGGAGGCTGGCCGGAGCCTGAACGTGATATGTTGATAATACATGGAGTCTTGCACACTTTGTTTATATGCCGGGCCTCCTTCTGAGTCCAGGGCAGGTAGCTGATTGTACTGTCTCCATCAGAGCTTGAAAGAGTCAGTATTTTATGGCCTTTTGTGTTTATTTTGCTGTCTAACTATGTTAGCCATTGTGAGTTTGGTTGAAACTGTAGAGAAAATGGAAAAAAGCATTCTTTGATTCAGAAGGAACGGCATTTCCAAATGTATCTTCTTGATCCTGTCCTTGGAGAAGGGGCTACCCATGTTCAGAAAGGAGACAGGAGTCCCCACATGGAACCTTTTCCTTTTGCCTCAGAATTCTGTTTTGATGTGAATGCACATTTAAATATTCCACCAAGTTTGATGTCAGAGTTGGCGGTTGGCTTGTGAGAATGGAGAACTGGCACCTTTATCCTGGGAGATGGTGGAAAGACACGTTCAGTCTGGGACTTGCAAACCATCTGATGGGAGTGGGAAAAGACAGCAGCCCTTCTAGAGAGGCCCTCACCATGCCAGCCAAGAAGGAGCTCAGGCCTCAGGTTGAGGCAGGTCCCCAGGAAGCGGCTGAATGTTTGCAAAACAGGCACCGGGAAGGGAGGCTTGGTCTGCAGAGACTACGCCGCGGTTGCAACAGCCTTGGAAGAGTGAGCTGCCGGGGAGCCAGGGCTGGGAGACTGCCGCCCGGGTAAAGCCAGGGTCCCCTCTGCTCACTGCCTAGAATGCAGTGTGCTGAGCAAGGAAGCACTAACTGGCTGGGATAATTGTCCAGTGTTTATATTTGAAAAGGGATACCACACTTCCAGGATAATTCCCTCCAGCCTCCTTTGGGGCTAAGATTTCCAATTGGTCTAGAATCCTGAAGAGAAATCAGGGACTGATTACCTGGCTGACTGGGCTGCAATCACACCTTTCAATACTAATTATCTGCTCCTTGAGGTCAATGACATTGAGCACCCAGGCTCTGGCTGGGGTGAACCTCACTCGGTGGTTTGTATCACTGGCTTAGGACAGTGATTTGAATGGACAAAGTACCAGCCCATGCCTTGATAAGCAGGAAATGAACGCTTGTTTGCAAATAAGATTGGGAAACGTGATCAGCTTCTTGTTCGGCATCTGTCTTTGGATAGCTAGCCTGATGATGCTCATGCAGAAATAGCATGTTGGAAGATACCAGCGAGGGAGACTTTTTAGTGAATTCCCTCTCGCCCCCACCTCCATCCCCAACTCTCTAGACCTGAAGTCAAGGCAGAGGTAGATGGAAAGTTGGCCCCCCTCTCCTGAAAGTATTCTAGATTAAACGTTTCTTTGTGGAGGTTTGGAGAACGGGGACCCATAGGACACAAGACACCTTTTCAGTGTTGGAATTTACTCTTTCACACGGCTTTTCTAGATGCCTGTCTCAACTTTCAGCCTCCTGTGACTCTTTCCCACCGGAAGCCCTCCTTCACTGAGCAGAGCAAAAGTTGTTCTCCCACTTGAATGCAACACTGATGGGAGTTTGCGGGTCCAGAGAACATCTGTGGGATGGTTTCATTCCACACATCGATAGATGTCTGAAAGGCACTGAGCGTTTGGCAGCCCTGGGAGCAGGAAGTTGGAGGCTGGGTAAAGAGAGGGATTATGGGCCAGTATCTGGCTTAGAGCAGCTTGCGTGGATGTCCGTTTAGTGGATTATCTCTAGAGACAGGACCTGGGGGATGAGGAGTGAATATTCACAGTCTTTAAGCTCTGGGAAATTTACTTTCAAATCCTGAAACCCATCAAGTGTGATGGGTTGAATTGCGGACCCCTCAAAGATGTTGAAGTCTTCACCCCCCAGTGCCTTATAATATGACCTTATTTAGAGGCGGGATCATTGAAGATGTAAGTAGTTAAGATGTGGTCATACTGCAGTAGGCTGGGCTTCTAATCCAACATGACTTGTGTCCTTTTTAAAAGGGAAAATCTGGACACAGTCTTGTACAGAGGGAAGAGGATGGGAGGACACAGGGAAAATGACATGACAGGGCTCCTGCAGAGAAGCTCCTACAAGCCAAGGAACGCTCAGGCCTACCAGAAGCTCAGAGAGAGGCTGTGGTCATCCGCATTAGGTTCCTGAGACAAAGTGCTTGACCTAAACAATGTGGAAGATGGAAGATTTGTTTGGCCCATGGCCTCACAGGTGTCACCCCATGGTGACTCAACTCCATTGCTTTGGGCCTTAGGCGAGGCACCGAATCATGGCATAAGGGCGTGGCAGGACAAAAGTTGTCACTTGAGCTAAGATTTCCAATTGGTCTAGAATCCTGAAGGGAAATCAGGGACTGATTACCTGGTGGATTGGGCTGCAATCGAACCTTTCAATATTAATTATCTGCTCCTTGAGGTCAATGACATTGAGCATCCAGGATCTGGCTGGGGTGAACCTCACTCAGTGGCTTGCATCACTGGCTTAGGAAGCCGAAAGAGTGAGAGAATGAGAGAGAGATAGACGAGGGCCAATACACATTTCCCCAAGGACCCTCTTCCTTTAACTGGGTCCTACCTCCTCCAATTTCCACCACCTCTCAAAGGTCCATTCAGCTATGAATCCTCCAATGGATGATCCAACTATGATGATCCAATTACTCCCCAAGAACTCCACCTCTAAACCTCGGTTCATTGGGAATAATGCCTTCAACACACGAGTCTTTGGGATGCATTCTAGATCCAAACCCCAACTGAGGCACAGAGGAGATCCTTCTCCAAAGACTTCAGAGGGAGCATGTCCCTGAGGATATGCCTTGATTTTGAACTTACAGCCTCCAGGACTGTGAGAGAAGAGACTCATATTGTTTCCACCGACCCAGGGTGTGGAGCTTTGTTATGGCAGCCCTAGGAAACTAACACACATAGCTTTGGTGGGCACAAATAATTTGGAAAGGATTGGTCAGCCCACCCCAATCGAGCAGCACACGTGTCCTTTGACGGTTCCACTTGGGCCATGGGAGGTTCTCTGGGTTGGTCTCATACTACTCAGAAGCTCTGTCCTAGCCTAGAGGTGTTTCAGTGGCAGTGGATACATCAACACTAAGCACGCCTCTGGCCACATTGCTGAAAGAGGTGATGATATGGAGGACATAGCTGCATGGTGTTGCATGAAGAAAACCAAAGGGTTTTCTTCCCTTTACCCTGGAAGCTCAGGCAAGAGAAAACTGGTCAGGAACAGAGTTGGGTTTAGAATTAAGCATGCTCAAAGCCACACACAGTTTCAATGGGTTTTCTTACCACTTCTCCAATCTCAAGGCCCTGGGAGATAGATTTTTCCTTTAACATTCCTCCCATGCCAACTCCCTCCCAATATGGCTAGAACCTAGGGGAGAGCGGAGAGCCCTAGGATGAAACTAGTTCATGCATGTCACTTTCATCCCTTTGCTACTGTCCCGAAGATCATAAGGGCTGCTAGGCTCTGATGCAAATTTGTCTATGTGGCTTCTGCTCCATGGTGGTGAAGACTACCAAGAAGGAGGTCCCCTGTGTCCTGGTCCTTCCCTATTGTCATTGAGCCACTGGGCTCTGGGACCTCCAAGATCAATATTAAAACTTCCTCACTTCTACTTGAGGACACTGAGGTTCTGAGAGGGAAATAATGCCTAAGATGCCTTGTCTCTGTAGCCCTGGACTTTGCTTCTGAATCCTGAACCTCTCCCTAGTTCCAAGCCATGGCTCCCTTCCTCTCTTCTTTCTGGGAGTTTCCACTCTTGAAAATTCTTCAGTGCTCCGTCTTCTCAAAACTCCCATCTTCCAGCCACCAGACTACCCAGGGCTGCTCACCTAGGCTGGTTCTTCGGCACCATCCACTCTTCATGAGGTGCATTTATCCGGAAGGGAGGGGAGTCTGTAATTTGTTGAAAACCTGTTGCTTGCCACGCACCATGCTGAACGTTTACCCTGTTTTATTAAAGGAGGAGACTGTGGTCCAAAGAGGTCAAAGTCATGTCCGAGATCCCACATCTATCAAGAAGCAGAGGTAAAAATCAAAATTTCTCTGGGGAGACTGGGAAAAGGAACCACACCCATGGTGCCATGCTTGGGTGTAGTTGTGACTGGCGCAGAGAGCGTAAAAATGGCACCTCTGGGCTAGCTTTCCATTCTCTGCCACATTCTTCCAGCCCCACTGTTTCTTGTTTCCATGCCGACAAGAGCATTTTAATCCACCAAGGAGCAGTGCCTACTATATGTAAGAGAGATGATGGATTTTTTTTTTCTTGCTCTGAACCTTCTCAACATAAATATAGAAATACCCTGTGGTGGTGGCACACAGATGCCCCCCCTCCCCCCTTACATTGACAGGTCCAGTGTCAGAATCAAAGCAAGTCAACAAATATTTGGTGGGCGCCCTCCAGGCTCAGGGTGAAGGGAGTGATGTGTGAACTCCTGTTTGAGTTGGTGACCAGCCTCCAGGGACATGACTCAGGGACTTCTCAGCAAGTCAGTGAGCCCAAAATAAGGGTGTTCTGTGAGGGAGCCAGCCGCTGGCCACCCTCAGTCCACCCCCAAGTCTTTCTTGTCACGTCCCTGCACTCCCAGCCTTGTCCTGTTGCTTCAGCCACTGCCACATCCTGCTCAGTCATTCTGGGGACTTGGCTGAGATTTCACCCCACCTCTTTCTAAAATGGCCCGAATGATGTAGTGGAAAGACTGGGAGCCCAGGAGACTCCTCGACCCTCCTCTACCATGGAAACCAAGTGTGTGTGTGTGTGGGTCCTTGAGCCCCATTTTCGGCATTTGTAAATAAGGGGGTTTCACTGAATAATGAAACCAATCTCTCTTCCTGTTCTAAAACTTTCTATTTTTTTTTTTTTTTTTCTTCAGTGCCAATCCCTGTCAACTCACTCTTTGGAAGACCTTAGCCAAAACTCTTTCTAATTTTTTCCTATCCAACTCACCCTGACCTTCCACGCACTTCACCAAATAGTTACTTTATACCATTTTTGTGCATTTTTAGGTTCCTTACATAGTTTCATGAGGGTATGTGGTGTTTTCTGAGCAAGCCGGTCAGCTATCGCGTGTGGAATCATGCCATTCATTTATTTGCAGTCTAAGTGACTCAATACATCTGTGTTGTACAAACAGAAGTTAGTGATGAATCCCTAATTATTCGCTTGCCATGGATGGTATTTTTATTTTTAATTTTTTTAAATCCAGCCTGCTGTCAAATTCTTAGATGGCTTAGATGTTTTTATAAGCAGATTCATATACTTTCTCAAGTGGAGAGCACTCCCAAGCCGAAATGGGCCAGCGTGTCATGTAGTTGGCACAGCATGCTGACCCCAACTCGTGGAATCCACGTGAAAGAATCTGAGCTTTTGCACTGTCTGTCCTTTCCGGTGGCAGGACCTGTCATCTCCTTTCTGCCGTTGACATTGATGGTTCCAACCTGAGCTCAGCGGGAGATAAAATCATCAGCAGGGTCATTGATTCTGGATTTTGGCAGCTCTTATCCATCTCTCCCTTGAGCCAATTAAGCCTGGACAAAGCAAGGACATGTGTTCATTAATGAGATGGATCCCGATTGAATCCCGGTCAAATTCCAGGCACCACCCTGCTCCAGGAGAGAGCGGCTCTCTCCAGGAGCCCACCGTTCAGGCAGGAGGACGAAGCAAACACAAATCATTAGAAATTGTGAGATACAATTTGAAGAAAGCAAAAGAGAGGAGAGAGAGAGAGAATAATTGGGAAGGGGTGAGCCGAGGTTCCTCTGCTTTCGACAGGGTAGCTGGGGAAGGGCTCTCTGAGCAGAGGACAGTTCAGCTAAAACCCCAAGGAGGTGGGAAGAGGATACCCCAGGCAGAAAGGAGAGCACGTTCAAAGCCTCCATGATAGGGAAGACAGGATGTTGGGGGAACCGAAAAAAACCCCAAAAACCTGCCTTTAATGGCTGCATGCCCTGAGGCCTGGCACCCTCTCACTCAGGCTTGGGATGAGCGCGGTCTACGCATGAATCTGCACAGTGACCCTAAGAGGTAGGCCTGGCTTTCCCCCAGGGTTCAGATGTGGAGCCTCTGCCCCGGAGCCTGAGCACCTCTTCGGGCCCTGCCCTCCTCCTGCCCGACTGCCAGGCTTCAAGCTAGCAGTTGGCCCGGGTGTGTGTCTCCACAAGGAAGTCAGAATGGATCACCTGTCAGAACTGGGGAGGCCGGGGCTCGGCTGGCAGGATGTGGCCAGTGTGTATTTTCTGTTTATTCTTGGAGTTTACTTCCCTGCAAACACATACCTAGCTGCCACGTGCCTCTCGTGGGGAAGCCAACGCCAGCACTCCACTGCTCATGAGCAATCCTGCGAAAACAAGCCCCGATCCTCAGCACGACCCCCGGTGCCAGCAAGGGAGGCCTGTCCTGGCTGGGCAGCCCAGAGCTTAGGAACAATCTGGTCTTCAGGAAGGGAGGGAAGAAAAACAATTTCAAACTCCAGGCGCCGGGAGCCTCTTACAGATGGCCATTGTTGGGAGAAGGGAAAGCTAAATGCTTTAAAGGAGCTCCCTGGCGCCTCAGGGAACGGGGAGAATTTTGAGGTTAGGGGGCTGCTGCTCCGGGTGTGTGAGCCCTGGGGCCGGCGATAGGTGATCTGAAGAAAGAGCTCCATGACTTGCTTGTGTGAGCTTAGGCAGCTCGCTCTCAAACACCTCAGTTTCCACATTTAAAATGATCAGAAGGGCATGGGGTCTCGGGTCAGGCGTCTGGAGTCCCGGGCACTCGGGAGGCTGAGGCAGGAGGAACGCTTGAGCCCAGGAGTTCAAGGCCACTCTGAGCAATAGTGAGGAGACTTGTCTCAAGAAATTAAATGAAATTATGAGAAGAGGAGCATGCGTTTAGACTTGAGAAAGGACAACGTACTTTGTAGATGTCAGGGGTCTAAAAAGAAGGCTGACTCCCTCTTGCTCCTCCTATCTCAGCGTCTCCCAGGGCAACCACACCAGAAGAGCTTTGTGGCTTCCTGTCTCCCAAGGCAAGCATGGTGTAGATGCTCCTCAATGGCCATCCGGGCTGGGGTAAGCCCAGAGGCTTTGGAAGCTGCAGAATGTGCAGAATCACATCAACTCGAGTTCTGAAGCCCCAGGCATTGCCTGCCATAAAGCAGAAGAAGCAGGGCCAGATTAGCATCTGGGTGATGAGGATGTCTATGGAGTGATCATGCATGGAGTGGACTACTGCTGCATGCCTCACTCACAGCCCTGCGCAGTTCATCCAGATGACCCTCACCACGGCTCCCCAGGGGCTGAGGTGAACCTCCACTTTGCAGATGAGAAGACTGAGACACAAAGGGATTAGTGGTAGAGCTGAAATTCAGTCACCTGTTTGTCTTCTAAAAGGACAATCTATTGATATTACATATGGATCATTATTAAAATTTGATTAATTGATGCTCATCTATTATTTATTTTGGTACTGGGGATTGAACCCAGGGGTGCTTCACCATGAGCTGCATCCCCGGCTCTTTTTACTTTTTAAAATTTGGAGACAGGGTGTCTCTAAGTTGTGAAACTGGCCTTAAACTTGCGATCCTCCTGCCTCAGCCTCCCAAGTCGCTGGGATTACGGGCAAGTGTTACCATGACCGGCTCATGTTCATCTTTTTTAACAAACTTGTGTAAACACATATGGAAACATCGCAATTATTGAGTAAAATTTATTTCTCATCGGGAATGGCTTAATTGGTTGCTTTGCACATATTTTAGTGTTACTTTCAGAGAAACAAAATCTTAATATAAACACAACATTGTGAGCTGAGAAAATATGTTCCAGATAACGGGAACAGCATGCCCCAAATCCAGGTGTCAAGAGAAAACATGGCAGGTTCTGGGAACTGCTGGTCAGTGAGATGGCTGGAAGGGGAGGCCTGCTGGGTGAGAGAGGAGGCTGAGAAAGCAGGCTGGAGCCAGATCAGAAAAGGCCTTATATACAATGTTAAGGGCTGGCGGGATGTGAAGCTGGGGAGGCACATGATCTGATTTGTCCTTTGGAAGGAGCACGCAGGACATAACAGAGCATTCCTCATGCTGCGAACCAGAGCAACGGGGGTGTCTCTGTGGCCCATCTCCACACCAGAGGCTTCCTCTGCCTTTGGGTGTCAGGGAGTGGAGCTCACCACAGCTGGGCCTGAGCCCACCAGAGTGCGAGCTCCCTTCTTGCCTTCCGGCTTCTGTCCAGGAGTAGGCTCCCTGCACTGGTGTTCATCGATGGGAAACTAACGAGGCAGGCACTGAGTTTCGAGGCTTTCGGCTTCAGGACCACTAATGTATATGCTGAGTTCCGAAAATCTGCTCGGCCTAAGCTGCTCAGGAGTGGGCAGTCCTGGGAGACCCCAGGTGGTATTTTACTTTAGCGAAGATGTTCTGTGCATCAAGAAAGGCAGTGTGATAGGGTCGTGGCCTGTCTTCCTTCAGTGACAAAATGGAAATGCTGTGTCTTCATCTTCTACTAAGCACTTACATCCCTGAACGTATTCCCTACCACCACAGCACCACAGACAGCTCAGTGACAGGTGGAGATCAAAAAAAAAAAAAAAAAAAAAAAAAAAGAACAGAGTGCCTGAAATGTGTCAGATCTGCTGACCTCTGTCCTTGACCTTGCTGCACCCCAAGGTCAAAAATCACCGGCGTCTCGTCATCCGGTCCACTCCAGGGGCTGCAGATCAGGGTAAAGAGGCAGTAGGGAGGAGAGGAGAGGAGCCCTGGGTTTGTGTTGACATTGGGAGTTCTTGTCTCTTTCTGTTCCAATCGTCCAACTCATTCAGTTCCTGAAGTAGAGACGACTTAGCAGCGGGGCCCATTGCTAAGTCCAAGCAACAGAGTGAGGAGGTACTGATTAATGATGGTCAGGTCGCAGAGCTGGGAAATTCCTTCCTTGCTGCTTCATAGGTGACAGGTCTTCAGAGGGTGAAGGACTCTGGTTTGCAGGGTGGACCTTGGCGACCTGCACGGAGCTTGGGAAACTTCACAGCTCCATTTCAAACCCCTCTGTAAGGAGTCAGAGCAAACATGGGAGGGCAGTGACTAAACCAAGTCTTACACCCTTTCCCTGGGAGTCAAATTCCACTCCCAGCTGTCTAACCAGGACATCTGGAACCTGGGGGTGAACATTTTGACATCCGCTTTTGAAGGTGCGGCACAATGAATAATGACCTGCCACCGCTTCTTAGGCAAAGGGGTAAGGCAAAGGAACAGACACGGCCTGGCAAGGTTTGACATCCCCAATAACATCTGAAAGCCAGTCACTAAAAGATCCATTATAATTGCAGTTTTTCCTTGCATTTCCTTTTCTCTGTTACAAGGTACTTCAAGTTCATGAATCATATTACAAACTATATTAACACAGGGGAAGAGCAGTCTATCGGCATGAAGCAAACCTATGGAGTTCTTCTAATGAACTACTTTCTTACTGCAATAGCTTCCTTGCTAGCTCTGAGCTTCAGTGTTATTACAACCCTAACAGGGACATCATTAAAGATGTGGAGGCAGTGTGAAGATTGCTGTGCATCTTTTTGTCTTTATGACAGGCTCTGCAGACCCCCCATACAGGTTCCTTCAGCAATGCGTCTCGGGGAGGGAGGGATGATATCCCTTCCATCATGGTGGTTCCCTGAATCCTAGTACCTTCTGCACTGAGAAGTCCAGCATCCCTCATAGAGAACTGTGTGTCTCAGTCTGTTCTCTGTTGCTATAGCAAAATAACCTAGACTGGGTGATGTACAAAGGAAAGACATCTATTTAGCTCATGGTACTGCAGGCTCCCAGAGCATGGTGCGAGCATTTGGTGAGGACCTCAGGCTGCATCATAACATGGCAAAAAAAAGTGGTGAGTGAAAAGGAGACAAAACACTAGAGGCAGCAACAACCTGTTCTTGTGGTAATTAATACAATCCCACGAGAGCTGTATTAATCCCTTGGAGGACCTAGTCCCCTTCTAAAGTTCCTGCCACTCCTTAACACGGTTTTAGTGAGGGCCAAACTTCTACGTGAGTTTTGGGGGGCACCAACTGCATCAAAACTGGGTTCAAAAGCTAGTCTCACCTTTGCCAAACTGTGGGAGACCAACCTTACACGTGACTGAGTTATCTCCCCTGCTGGGCGATGTGGCGTCAGGCACCCACGCTGCTAGACTGCCTGGCTCTTCTAGGGTTCGAGTGACTGCGTCTTGGCAGGTGTCTTCCTGCAGCCCCGTGGGTGGAGCTACACTCACCTCTTCCTTTGTAATATAACCCCTTGCCCTGTTTAGGATAGAATGCTCCATGGAAGTGCCTGGTGTGCGTCCCCTTCCCTTACTGTGCCCTTGGGTGTGGCCTACCCAGGTGTCAGTCAACCTGCTGACAGTGGACATCATGAAGATAGACTCAGCCCCCTGAAACCTGACCCCTTGCCTCATTTGAATAGCTTCTCCTCAATAAAAGGGGTCAGCACATGCTCGCTCTCTCTCTCTCTCTCTCTCTCTCTCTCTCTCTCCAGACCCTTAAGGTCAGAGGAGCCGTCACAGTGGCCCCAAAGAAAAATGGTATTTGTGTCTTTTTGTGTGGTTATTTCGTGCAGCCCAGTCAGCCAGTTTTCCTGGGGTGACCCCTGAGCCTTTTAGTCGCAAGAGCAGAAACCCGGCACCAAACAGTCATATGAAAGAGAGGATGTGACTGGGCTTATCTGCCACCTTCCTATCTGGATAACACTGGGCAGCCTTGAGGCACCCAGGACCTTGGAGCAGAGGGCCTTCTTCATATTCAGGCCACACATCGGTGTCCTCAAGGTCTCAGCTGGAGATAGTCAGGTCCCCCAGCATGGCAGGAACACTGTCAGGGCACATAGGAATGAACCGTTGGAGCCATTTCCCTTCTGTGTGTGGACAAATTGGGCACCTAATGATCTGGGGCCCGTTGGGTAGCCCCTTTCTCATGCTCTTCTCATCTTGGGCAGAGTCTAAGAGTCTAATGTCATTGGAGGCCATTTACCTATAATTCGGCTCCAGTGATGAAGTTTCACCCTCTTGGTGCATCCAAAGCACCTCTCGTATAATTTGTGTGTGGACCTGCCTGTTGATAGGCTGGATGGAAGCCCGAGGCACCCGGAGTAAGTCTTGAAGATCGGTCCCAAGAACCACTGGTTTCATCTTTGTTGTGGGTTTTGTCCAGCGATTTCTGGGAATCTGCTACATTTGAAAGTTGATTGGGCTGTTGTGCTGGGTTCTGCTCTTCCCTAGTCTCACGTTTCATTTGAGTCCTGTGTTTTCCTAAACGTGGTTATCCCATGTGATCAATACAGAGTACTGAACTCTCAGGGGCACTCAACCACTGAGCCACATCCCCCGCCCTATTTTGTATTTTATTTAGAGACAGGGTCTCCCTGAGTTGCCTAGTGCCTCGCTCTTGCTGAGGCTGGCTTTGAACTTGTGATACTCCTGCCTCAGCCATCCAAGCTTCTGCATTACAGGGGTGTGCCACCGTGCCCAGCCTTTATTTCTTACATGTCTGTGTTTTGCAGAGCTGGGACAGGGGTAAGGGGAGCGCTGTATTTCGTCACGTTATGTAGGGAGTCCCTAGCTCGCAGGGTCATGCAGGTGGGCCGTTGGCACCTGTGAGTGAGCAACTCTTGCATTTTTCTTTTTGGCTCCTTCCATCAGCTCTCTCAAATGTCTCCTACCAGGACATTCCTGTCCAGGTGGCAGGTAGAAAATCTCCACAGCTGGTTGGCTGACCAGCCAAGTCAGACAGATATTCCTGCACAGCAGTGTCCTCCTCCCACGTGGGATTGGAAACTGTGGTCAAGGACCTTCAGAGTCACTCTCCAGAGAGAGAGAATTCTCTACTATCAAAACCCAGATCTGCTCATTTCCATCAGGATCTTTGATGTGGCTGATTCTTGGGCCAGTCTGTGGATACGCTCATTTGATCAATTTGATGGAGTCTCCTATGTGATAGACCCCAGCCCCAGCGCCTGGAGCACAGCTGGTATGAACTTGATGTCTCTCTCTCTCTCCTCAGGCGACTTGCATTCTAATGGGGCACCCAGACCACAAGCCCACAAACCAGGCGAGGTACCGACGGACTCCAGGAAGAAAAGGAACCGGAGGGTCTGAGCAGCGGCTGGTTGAAGGTGCTATTTTAAGTGGAGGCCAGGAAAGACACCCCCAAGGAAGCAGCATTTGAATAGGATCTCCAGGGACAAGAAGGAGAGAGACCAAATGCAAGCCTCACGCAGCAGTTCTGTAGCTAGTTGATAAAGAAAAGTTTCCATTGTATATTTGACTCTGCCTTAAAAAAAAATCGCACGTGATGGACATTGCTTACAAAGCAGTCACAAAAATGTCATTCACCAACGCGTTACGAGCTATTTTAATCTTCTTGCTGTGGCAGGAGGGAGTAGGTGGGGTAGATGGTCCATAAAACTATTTGCTCCACCCGGGCACCATCATCTGACGGGATTTGACGTCCGCTGAGTGATTCCCTATTTATTCTTAGGAATTAAATTAGAACTGGGAAGATTCCATTTTGCGGTTTTGCTCCCCGACCACTGGTGGACCAGGCCATCAGGCGGTTTTCATTTGTGTTGATTCCTTTGGAGGAAAAAGCTGTGGCAGAAGCTCCCAGGGTGTGTGTATAACACAACGGTTCCTGGTTGATGGCTGCAAACTCTTTCCATTCACCTTTCCATGGAGCCCCACTGGCCGGTGTCCCAGGCTGAACACTGCACAATGCAGTGGTAACCAGGCAGTGGTTGCCAGTCCTGCCTCAGCTGGGTCAGGATGACAACCCAGAGTCAATGTCATGGGCAGGTTAATGGGCAGGCGAGTGTCCTGGGTGAGGCTGGACCCTTCGTGAAGGTCCTGGATGTCATGTTTGAGGACAGCAGGGCCGGGTGTGGGCAGCACGGTTTCATCCAGCCAGGAACTTGGAGGAAGTTTACGTCAACACGTTGCCAGGATAAGCCCGACTGTGAGGAAAGGTGGGTGCACTTAAGGCATCTTTGGCTGGAGGCGGCACTTCAACTCTGTAGAGAGCCAAATTTTAAGTTTTGGCAAAAACACGTTTTTCAACTCAGAACTTCTCCTCATGCTTTACCCTGATTAGCTGTGCGTTGAAAACTCTCAGCCTCTCGGCTCTACCTATCTCTCCCTATCAGCATCCCCTCAATGACTGACATCCGAGTTCAGGGCAGTGCCGAGAGCAGACATTTGTAACAGTTGATGAAAGAACAGAGAAAGAGAAGGGAAGAAATGCCCCATCTATCCAGCTCAAGGGGCCAGCTCTCAGCAGAACAGGGGCAGGCCTCAGGAGCTGGAATGCTTAGGTTCAAATCTTGGTCCCCTCTGACAACATTGTGGGACCTTAGACTTGACTCTTCTGAGCCCCGGGTTTTCTTTGTAAAGGAAAACTGCAGAGGCCGATCTCAGGGGAATAGACTCAGTCCAGTATTGCTGCTAAGGTACCTTAGCCATTCCCTAACATGGTAACCACTCAACCTGGAAGTTACTTTACATGACTTCAGTTAGATAGCAAGATGTCTCTTTCAGGGGTGACACTGTCTTGTCTGGGATGAAGCTGAACCATGTATCCCAGGTCTTCAAAGACTATGGCAGACCCAGAGCTTCCATGATATGAGAGGTTCATAGATTCTCAGATGCCCACAAAACCATTGGAAGTCATTAATTTTAGGTGTCATCCAGGACAGGTTGGGGTAGCCAGTTGTTGAGCCAAACATGAACATAAATGCTGCTGAGAAGGTGTATCGTGATGTGCCTAACATTTATGATCTGTCAACTTCAGAGAAAGGAGATAACCCTTGACAATGTTGGGTGGGCCTTGTCCAGTCCTGTGAAGGTTCTGGGAGCAAAGAGTTTTCCCAGAGAGAAATCCTGCCTTGAGACTGCAGCACAAGTCAGGCTTCAGTGCCTCACCAGCCAGTCTGCATGTGGATCTTGGACCCTCTGTGGTCCCTACAATTGCATGAGCCGATTCCTGAAAATAAATGCACCAGCAAATGTGAGCATTTTAGGTCATACATGATCTTTTAATACTTTTATATTAGTTATTGCATTATATAAATATGATCTATGAATGAAATTTATATTATAAAATATTAGTTTATATTATGTTATGCATTGATTATAAGTTATTATAAATATATATTTTTTATACATATGAAATCTGCTTTTGGTTGTGTTATTTTTTGAGAACTCTCACTGATATGGAACCTTTTGGCTTACATTTGTATATAGATAATGTTAAACAGCAATGTATATAAAATATATATTTACTTATATATATATTATTTATATATATTTATGTTTTGGTACTGGAGATTGAACCCAGAGGTACTCACCAGCCCTTTTCATTTTTATTTTTGTTTTGAAACAGGGTTCTTACTAAGTCACTTAGGGTTTTGGTGAGGTGCTGAGGCTGGCCTCCAACTTGGGACCCTCCTGCCTCAGCCTCCTGAGTCATTGGGATTACAGGTGTGCCCCACCTTGTCTGGCCAGTAATATTTTTAAATTGATGTGTATTTATTATACAGAATGGTGAGTTTCATCATGGCCAATTCATGCATGGGTATAATATTGTTTGATCAAATTAATTCCCCATTACCTCCCTATGTTAGTTTTTTGTCACTGTGAGTAAAATCCTGGATATAAATAACTAAGAGGAGAAAAGATGTATTTTGGCTCATGGTTTCAGAACTTCCATCTCTGGTCTGCTGGCTCCATTGCTGTGGGCATGAGGCAAGGCAGAAGCTCTGGAGGTGGGAGAGGGGGGCTGAGGAGGCTGTCAGCTCACAGCAGCCAGAAAGCTGGGCCGGGGGTACAGACTGTGAGGAAGAAGCAGAGACCAGGTAGAGCCTCGGAGGGCATGCACCTGTGACCCACTTCCTCCAGCCGCGCCCCACTGCCTATAGTTTCCACCATCTCCCCAAAGTCCATTCAGTTATCGACGGATTGATCCTCTGAGGAGGACAGAGCCCTCGTGAGGCTATCACTTCCCGAGGGCCCGGCTCTGCACGTTGCCCCTCTGGGGACCAAGTCTTCAATACGGGAGTCTTTGGGGGACACTTCATGTCCAACCTTAACACTGCCTCTTTCCTCCCCTCCAGCTCCCCTGATGCCCTTCCTCTACCCAATAGCTTCCCTCTCACGTGTCCATCACATTGCCACACCCCTCTCCTTTCCTTCTGGCTTCGGCAGGAAGAGAGAACCCCGCGATGCTTACCATTCTGAGTCTGGCTGATTTCACTCGGCACGGTGGTCTCTGGTCCATCCATTTTCCTATGAGCAGTTATCTTCAGCCATCTCTTTTTTCAGCCCAGGTAAGATCCAGACTTGTCCCTGGAAACCCAAAATGAGGACTGTGGAAGGTGCTTCTCCTGGCTGGGTGCGGGGGACTCTTGGCTGTGGGAGGTGTTTCCTAACCCTAACTTGAAGGGAGAGTGAATGACTTCCCAAACCCCAGAGCCGCACCCGGTCCTTCGAGGATCCTGGGGAGTTGATGATTTGGGTGGGGTGTGCAGATTTCCCTGGGGCATGGCTTGGCTTTCCTGGGCTCTCCCCGCCAAGCTTGGCCGCGGTGGTGTGTTTAAGGTTAGTTCCTTTTTGGCCAGTGGAGGAAGAGAAAGTCGCAGAGTCTGAGCTGCACTCTGATCTGGGTTTTTTTTTTTTAGAATCTGGAGTCTAGCAGTGTTAGGGTGTAAACAAGTCAAGACGGCGCCTGGTTTTGCCAGAGGGAGTGGCTTGTGAAGTAACGCCATGGAGCCATTAAGTGTGGAGATTCCTTATTGGTTGACTGCTGTATCTAGTTTATGTTCATTAAGATAAGCTGTGTGGAATGTATATATACCCTTCTGGTCCTACAATAAACGGCTCCCACTCCTGCTGTATCAATGTACACAAGTTGCTCGTTCCCCCCCAACCCCCACCCCGGCTATTTTGCTGCAGCCGGACTGTGGCATAGCACCACTTTTGCGTTGTGAAAGTGGAGAGACCTAAGTCCAGGATTCTCGTGACAAATCTTGGTCTTCCAGGTCCGTCGTGGCCAGAAAGAAACAGAGCTAGAGGTCCTGTGAGGGTCTGATGTGGGAAAGGGTGATCCATCCTATCCCAGGTACAGCTCCAGACCCTCTGGACCTCCTGTGCTGAGAGCTACACATGGCCTGGAGAATGATTCCTTTCAGATGTGACCTATGAGCAGCTGCTCCAGGGCAGAGCTTTCATCCAGAACCCAACACTGTCTGTGAGCACACTGTCCTTCAATTTCGACTTTAGGATCAACCCCATCATGGTAGGGAGGGGCCATCTTGGAACAGGACTCCGAAGAAGTAAGCTTTGGTGGGCAGGGGAGGAAGGTTGGAATATTAATTGCCTGTTGTGAGAGAAGATCTGGCCCACCGGGTCAACACCGAGTCCTCGGGGCTGAAGAGCGGAGCGGGCAGCTCGAGCGAGTTCTGCGAGCAGACAGGAGATGACAGAAAGACATTCGTTCACCAACATTTGTTTTCAGCTGGCCAGAGACCTCCTTTCAACCCTAGAATTGTTTTCTCTAAATATCTTTGTTTTCTCCTTTTCTGTAAAGTTGATTTTGATCCCAGTGTCAGGATAAAGCTAAACACAGCTGACCACACACTTGGGTTGATCCCTGTGAAAGTAGCCAAGCCATTATTGAGTTCAAGGTTATTCTGATGGGTGTCCTAAGTGGACTCTCGTTGTATACCTTTATTCAAGTAATGAGCTGTATCAAGAAGGCACGTTTCAGACTTGTGTTGTTGGCTTGGATGGTTTAAGAATAACACACACACACACACACACACACATGCACATACCTACAGATACATGTAAACACAGACAAACACATACAGACATACACAGACACATGCATATACACACTTACTGATACACATACACAGAGAGACACATAGATACAGACATATGCACACAGACACATAGAAATGGAACTTTTAAAAAAAGTTGAACCTCCAAGAAGGCCCAAATGGCTAAGAGGACCTAAGTTCTGAATGGAGGCTGGTAGCTGTGAGGCTGGTAGCTGTCAGCCCACTGGTAGCCATTTACTCAGCATCTTCTTGGGAGAACCACAAACTAACTCTGCAGCTCTTACCTGGGTATGTTCCTGTTTCAATTGCCAAGATAAACTCCCTCTGGAAAGTCCCATTTTGCCACCTGACCTGGCCAATAAGCAGTGAGCTGCAATCAACCAATCAGGATCTGTCACTTCTGGACCTGACCAATAAACTGTGCTCGACCATCAGCCAATCAGGACTGGAGCACTTTAGACCTACTCCTATCCCTCATTTCCATGAATGGGCCTGAGTGGGAATTTGGGTGGGAACTTTATACTACCAGCCCCTCTCTTTGTTCCTTTGGGGCCCACTTTTGTGTTGTAATAAAGCCTGTGTTTTTCTGCTTTGTGGTTGCTTTGTTTGGAACATACTCTCTTTATCTCCAAATCTTCTCAGTGAAGTTTTGCTGACATTCCTTGGTGTTAGAAGTGGGATGGGAAGCAACCTTCCTGCTTCTTCCCACCTTCACCAAGGACCAACACTGAGTACTGTGATCTTGGTTGTCTCTGGGGCCCATGGGGTAAGGTCTCTTGGATCCAGACTTGCTAAGCTCCAGGTGGGGAAGGGGCGTCTCAGAGACTTTATTTCAAGACAGGAGGGACTCCCTCATTCAGGGTCTGCAAAGGGTACAGTCTTCAAGTGCACAGGAAGAGATTTCTTCATTAGGTGAAATGGGTAATCCATGTTCTAAATTTTCTTCTGCTAATCAGCTCTCATTTGGCTCCGTGACTGGATTTATGACTAAAAAAGGATGCTTCAGAAAAATGTATCTGGCTAAGTCTCTGAACCAAGGTAACTTAAGATGAACCAAAATGGGCTCTTTTGAAATTCCAAAACTTGTTTATGTTCATCCTCAATTAGGGGAAAAAAAAAAGAAAGAAAGAAAGAAAGAAAATGCAGGGCCTCTCAGAGGTAATAGAAGCATTCTTTAACTGGTATTTTGTAACTTCTAGATGGGCTCAAGAATGAATCATCTTGATTGGAATTCCAAACTAAATGAGCAGCTAAATAAGAGAGAAGCAGCAACGAATGCTTGTGATGACAAAACAAAACCCACCTGTGTTCTGGCACCAAATGCTGCCCCCACCCCTGTTTCTCCTTTCCCATCATCTCCCCCCTCTCGTTCCTCCCCCTCTACCCTGCACTCCTCTCTTCCTCCTTCTGCACCCTGCCTGGGCTCACCTTAGTGTTCCCTGACTTCCCATTGCCTTCTCCGATCCCTCCAGTCCCCTCTAACAGCACCCTGTACGATCCAGTGACAGCAGATGGGAACAGGCAGGTGGTCTATACTCCTGGGATTAAATCAGCCACTGTCAAGGATTCCCTGTGCTACACAAAGCCCGTCCACTTGAGTAGGGACCATTCTTTAGCTTGGTCATTAGCACTCACCAGCCTAGATCTTCAGATCTTGTCCACCCTGTTCACATTCTTGTAGGGCATGTCCTGGCCCAGGAATGGATGTTACCTGCGGAATGGGAAAGAACCCCTGAAGATTTTAAACTAGCTACAGGTAGGATTTCAAGAGGTTCAAAGAGAAGCAGCTTGTTCATGAAGAATTGTTCCTTTGAATTTCCTACTCAGGTGAACTGGAAAGCCATCCAAAGTGGTATTGAAAGAAAAATAGAGTTAAGTCAGGCGTTGGTTACTTTGATAGATTTGAACCGACCCTTGGGTAAAACTCATGGCTTAAGGAACCGGAGTGAGATCCTAAGCTTGTTTAGCTTGATCTTTTTGGCTGAGCCTCTCATACCCTAGTCACATGATGTCAAGTGGGCTGCAACATGATTCCATAAAACAGCCTGTCTAGCTACCCTACTATTAAAGACTTAGAGAGAGATGAAACATCTAGAGTTAGATTGTGAGGGGAAAACCATCAGACCAATGGCCTTCCACTTAGGACAGGTCAGAACATCTCAGCTGCCCCTACATCTCAGAATGGAACAGGTCTGATTTTCTCTCAGTGTGTAGACCACTTCAAAAAGGACTGTCTTAAATACAAATGCTGGCCACAAGTAAACCCTGGTGAGGCAATGTCAACCTTCTTCTCTGTGTTAAGTCAGCTTTTCATCGCTGTCACCAAAATACCTGACCAAAACAACTTAGAGGAGGAAAGATTTATTTTGGCTCATGGTTTCAGAGGCCGAAGTCCACGGTCTTCCAACCCCATTGCTCTGGAAGAGCGTGGTGGAGGGAGGCTACTCAGCTCATGGTAGCAGGGGGGGTGTGGGGAGAGGAGGGGGTGGAAGGGGGCCAGGGACAGATATGGTCCCCAAGGCCTTGCACCCAGTGACCTACTTCCTCCAGCTACACCTCCCCTGCCCACAGTTACCACCCAGTAGTCCATTCAAATTATTCACCCATAAAATGGGTTAAACCACTTACAAGGTCCCAACTCGAACAATCCAATCACTTCACCTCTAAACTTTGTTGCATTGCTTAACACAGGAGCTTTTGGGGGGACCTTCCAGATCTGAACCTTAACCCTCTCCAAACAAAACCAGGGATCCTCTGGGGGATATTTCTACTACTTAAAACCAACCGACTACAGGAATTACATATTAAAATTGGGGACCAATTAATTAGAGCTCTGGTTGACACCAGGGCTGCCTTGTCCTTTACTCTGACACACAGTGTCTATCCTCACAGAGGAGGCACCTTATAAATGATGACTCTATGACAGCCCATCAGATCATGAGGAGGACAGCTGTGGGCATCCACAAGGGTGCGCTTTACCAGGAGGGGTCAATCCTGGGGGCTGGGCTGGATTTGGAACAATACTGTGATCCTGGCTAGGTCACCACTTGATCACTAGGATCCAGACACCAGAATAGAAGGACTCAGAGCAGATGACCAACCACTCTCATACTGTGATAGGACACAGTTGTTTAAATCAACCACAGCACTGTCTGCAGACAGGTTTCCATCTAAAGGGGGGAGGGATGTGATTTCTTTTTTTTTTTTTAAAGCTAAATCTCCAGGAAGGGTCCCAAGTGGCTAACTGGGTCTAAATTCAGAATGGAGCTGGTAGCCACTTGCTGACTGGAGAAGGGGGAAGGGGGAGGTCACATGTGTACTCTGTGTTCCTGGAAGAACCACAAACTAAACTTCACAACCCTCGCCCAGGCATGTTCCTGTTTCAGCTGCCAAGATAAATAGGCTCCAGAGAGTTCCTATTTTGTTACCTGGATCTGACCAATGAGATGAACTCAGCAATCCACCAATGGGTACCAAGTGCTTCTCACGTGCTGCCTTTCCTCATTTATATAAGTGGACTGGACCAAGTCAGAACCTGGGTGTGTGTGGTGTGTGTGTGTGTGTGTGTGTGTGTGTGGCGGAGGGTGGGGTGGGGGGTCCTTTCTATAAGCCAGCCTCTTTCTGCTCCTTCAGAACACACTTTCGTTTTGTACCTAAGGTTGTATGGCCCTAGTTTACAGTTTTCCTTTTTCTAAAATAAAGCTTCCTTTTCTATCTTGAATTCTTTTTTTTTTTTTTTTTTTTTTTTTGTGGTGCTGGGAATTGAACCCAGGGCCTTGTGCATGCAAGGCAAGCACTCTACCAACTGAGCTAAATCCCCAGCCCCACTGAATTCTTTCTTAGTCATTTTTTACTAACAAATTATACAGACACACAAACATACACACAAACACACAGTTACAGACACACCCTCTTCTCCACTGATGCCCCTCCCCCTGCACTCTATTACAATATTACCTGAGTGATTATACTCATTTCAATCTCACAGTGTTTAGTTTCTTTGCCAGCGCAAAATGGAAGAGAATGAATGCAACCATGTCAGTCATTTAAACCTCTGATTGGCAGCTCAGTCTCATGGCCACAAAAAGTGAGCAATCCTTGGGAGAAAACATAAATTTCTAAGAATAATAGGATTTTTAATATCTCAGATATAGTTTTTAAAAACCAGAAACTAGAACATTTACTTTAAATGCATATTAATTTACTAAAAAGACTTCTCGACTCCTGTCCCATAGAGAGCAGATTTTTGTTGTAATTACAGATAACTACATAATATGTTATTTGGTTAAGAGTAATTCAAATACATGAATTTAAGGAACAAGATGAATATCCCATTGGATACTTGGCTCCTGTTGATACCTCCTTGGTGTTCAGCCCCGCCACCCTTTCCGACCTGAGCCCTGATCCAGGTGAGCATTAGACAGCAACATACTAGGAAATGTGGATGTGAAAGATGCTAACGGAGGGAACCTGGGTGATCTCAAGTCAGTCATGATGCTCTTGAACTTCCCTTTGCTGGTGAGTGGCTTAGAAGTGGGCATCTCAGAACTTGGCATATGAACATGGGTAGGAAGTGGTTGTAGGTTCTTGGGAAATAGTGCACAAAACGTTCATCAAAATCAGCTTTTCCTTTTGCCTCAAATGTAGCCATGTAAAAAGTAATGTGAGGGGCTGCTACAGATATATTGCAACCATTAGAGAGAGTCAAGAGGTCCCGAGGAAGGCCAGGTATTAAGCCACAGAATTCATTCTCCCTAAAGTTACCTGCTTTCTGACTTATTGATGCATACTTGTTTAAATCAGTTGTAACTGGGTATTTTATAACTTGCAGCCCAAAGCATTCCATCAACGCACTTTGTAATATTAAGAGGAAAAGTACACATACAAAAATAAGCACACACACACATCCATATGTGTCCTTAAGTAAAGGGAAATGCAATGCAGAAAAAGTTAATCATACTTTTTGCGACACCAATAGTTCTCATCTAAGAGTAAAACAACTTGTAAAACACAACACGTGTGCCACCACACCCACACCCTGACCATTCTTGAGGTTGATATATCAGAATTTCTAGTCATTTGTTGTTTCACCATTTCTATATCTTAAAAGTTGACTAAGGACTGGTAGACAACCAGATTCTAAATATTTATAGCTCCTTGTATACAAGTGTGGTAATTTGGCAATGCATAAACCGAAAGGTAAGATAAGGGAGGGAAGAGACATGGAGAGCGATGTCATTGGGTATTCACAAGGGACAAGCAGTTCTCAGTAGTCTTGAGACTCCGTTAGCCACACACTTCACATATTTAGAAGTTTGCTAGGTGAAGTCTGTAAACTAAATAATTCAAGATGCAGAGAAGTCAGGACCTCACATACCGTGACGAGTCCAGTCCCCAATGCTTCCAAGGAAATTTCATTCCTGCACACTGCCCTGTTTGATCTCCCTTATGGAAAGGCAGGCCGGCTCGACCCCCTGAAGACCCCGTTGCCTTTTTGGGAGCTTGAGTAGAGAAGAGGTTAAGCCACCCTGGTGCTGCTACCCTTGAAACCCTGAGTTGGTCACAAGAAAAATGGCTTTCATCTCAATTAACCCAGCCATCTGGACTGCTCAGGCCTTATTTGGGGACATGCACTTGGAAGAGATGAATCTACTTTTGTAGTTTAGAAAGGGGTCAGACGGGTCACTCCCAGGGCCTTGCCAGCTGTGGCTAGAGATCCTAACTGCATGTGACAGTCCGAATGCCAGGCTTCCAGGTTGCTCTAGGGACACACTTCCTGGCAATCACCTCTGATTTAAAACTTTCCCCTGATGGTCCAGCCGTGGAGCCTCGGTGTCCGTCACATCCCCCCAAGGGGCTAAGTAGAGCATCCAGAAGTTACGCCAAGAGCATTTCTAGTCCCATCATCACCAAGTGATCCCCTAAGGGTCAGGATGCATGTGAAATCCTAGGTCAACCAGAGATGGAGGAAGTTGGGGCACCATTGCTGCTTTGAGGCTGAGTGTTTCTGCCCAGAGAGAACACTGAAGATTTAGGCATTACACAAACAAACTCCCTATTGACTGGGGACACACAGAGAGGTGCAAGTGGGAAGGAGATAGTGTCACAGCCCTCCAGCTGTCCCTTGCTTATATTCTGCCTCCCCTCTCTGACATTGTGAATTGGTCACCCATCACATGCAGCCCGTGGTGGTGTTGCTACCTACCTTATGGGAGCTGGGGAGTGCGAGAAGAGGGGGCTTCGTTTTTCTCTATAATTATTCTCTTTGCTTTCCTTTTTAAATTAAAAAAAATTATTAGATTTTATTTTTTAGACCAGTTTTAGGTTCATGTAAACTTGAGCAGAAAGCCCAGAGATTTTTCCATATAGCTCTCACCCCACTCCCCAATCTACCCCTGCCTCCACTCCCAGTATCCCCCTTCCCCAGGAGTGGTACATTCCCTACCACCAGTGAGCCCATGTGGACCCATCGTGACAACCAGAGCCCATACTACTTCACACCAGGTTCACTCTTGGTGTCTGTTCATGTGTTGTATAGGTTTGGTCAAATGGCACGTATCTACCATTACAGTATCTTACACAGAGTTTTGCTGTCCTTCTAGTCCCCTGTCCTCCTCCTATTCATTGCTCCTAACCCTATAACTTCTGGTAGATATTGATCTTTTTCCTGTCTCCATAATTTTGACCCTTCCCAATTGTCATGTAGACATGGAATCATGTAGCCTTTTTAGAATGTCTTCTTTCACCTAGTAGCAATGCATCTAAGTTTGCTTTTTAGACCAAGGTACTATAAGATATTTCAAAAGTAAGACTGATTTTTAAGCAGATTTAAAATAAAATAGCATAGGAACAAAGCCTGAATTTACAAAAATAATTCTTAGGCTACCAAAACATGGACTTGCTGATAACCTACTGGCTTTTTTTCCTCATTTCTCTAGCTTCCAAGTTCTGTGCCTTCTGGTTTCTTAGACTTTTCTCACTCCTTAGGAACTGGTCAGTCCACACTTCCTCCTCTCATCAAAGTTGCCTGTGACTGGGATTTTCTTGTCTCATGTGTGAGGCCAGTTCAGGGTGTCTGTGAGGACAGGAATATGTTTTAGAGGGAGAATCCTGCTTTCTGTGCTAATAAACATATCTATTATGCTTATGTTTATTTTAAACATACTATTGTATGCCAGTATAATTTATTTCCATAATCTTTTTTTGGTATAATACACAACTGTATTTGAAGTTATGCATTTAAAACATAATCCTGTAGAGTCAAAGCCTTCATCAAATTTTCAAAATTTTCATGGTACACATATTGTTAAAATCTCTTTTCATTCATATGTACTTACTCAAGAAAACATAACAATGGATGGGTCTCGGGGATATTTCTTTTTAGAAAAAAGTTCCTAGTTACTACAAGGCCTGTGTAGTTTTTATTTGCAGATATATATATATTTTTTGGTTGAATTATTTGAGTTCAGTGAGTTGGCTATAGGGTTTATCATCTTCCATATTTGACCCCATTCTATGTTTTCTCCTCTAGCTCTTTGTGTGTTTCACAAATGAATTTCCTAGCCATATCTCAGAATTTTAGGAGCAAAAATCTGTCATATGTGGCTTTATTTTAATTTTCATCATGTACAGTCTTAAGGACTAACTCACAAACTGCTGTCTTGTAACTCACTTTTAGTATAACCAATGAGAAACTGCCAGGTCCGTCACAGTTATTTATTTTGGTCCTAATACTGCCTATGCCCTGGTTGAATATCTTGCCAAATTTCTTCTGATTTATTGCAAAACCAATTGGCAGAACAATGAGGAAACCTGTTTGGGGCCAATTTTAGCAATTGAAGGTGCTGCCTCTTTCCCTCCCCCCACTTTCCACCAATCCATCAAGCTTCGTCTGATCTGGCTGTTCTTAAGGGGAGTATCACAACTTGGAATGGCTCCCAAATTGAAAGAAATTACCCTTCCTCTTCTTGCCCTATTGTATCCCTTCCCGCTGCTTCTTATACTTTTTTCAAAACTGACACCCCTTGTCCATATTTCCCTCAGCAGAGAGGATGGATCCTGACATCACAACCTTGAGGATGAAACTTTTGAAAAGGGATGGCCGTGCCCTTACCAATAAAGGAAATGATAGATTTGAACCTCCTCCTGTCAAGGCGTGAGTCTTTCAAAAAGCAGCAGATCCGGAGTATTCCTTGTGTGGCTGGTATAGGTGGGAGGAACTGTCTTGCAGAGCCGATCGAGAGATCGAAACTAGAAACTAGAAAGTGTCTTTGCAGTCTGTTGAGATTCAAGGTCATGTGACTTGTCTAAGGTTATTCAGACAACTGGTGTTGAAATGCTTCTGTTAAACTCTGCTGCCATTTGGATTCAAAATAGGTTAAGTTGATTCTCAGATGTCTCTACTAGATAACAACCAAAGAAAAAAAATTTTTTTTGACATTATATTAGTTAACGAGTAGGCATTGAGAGCAGAAGCTATACTAAGTATTTTAGCAGAGGGAATTTAATAAAGGGAATTATATAAGTACTGAGTGGTTCAAAAAATTAAATGGGAGAAATAAAGTAACAGAAAATAGTAACTGCAGAGGGAAGCTGCCCTATGGTAGGCTAAGGAGCAAGGGGAGAGATTAGGGCTATGGGAACTTAAAAGATCAGAGGAAGGGCCCAGAGGACCGGGGTCCTAAACCCCTGTGAGGCGCAGGTTCTGAATAGCCGCTGATGGCATCTCAAGATTTGGGGGGGGGGAGTCCTCATGGAGCTAGAGCTCAGAATCCCGAGGAAGATGACCTCATGCCTTTCTGGAGCCTGAACTTCGAGGAGGACTCTGCTGTCGCGGAGACGCAGCACTACGGATAGGGTCACTGGCTGGAGAGCAAGGCCAAGGCAGGAGGGAATACATCCTCTTCTGCTTCCAACCTCCCTTTAGGCTCCCTATTACCAGAATCCATCAGGAAGCAGAAAGTCAAGGGGCAATAGTGATTCCGAGGATCCCTTTTAGCCTCCCAGAGCAGAGTCTAGGAGTTTTGGGAGCTGGAGGACAGACGCTTACTACTTCACGCAGGTATTGAGTACACTTTGGTCACCAGAGACGGTACCAGTCATCACAGTGACACTGGGTATCAGGAAGAGGCTGACCTCATATGAAGTCCACAGGTCATGGAGGTATGGCCTAGGGCTGGCACATGAGTCACTGGGACGCCAGTGTCCTGGGTGCTCTCTCTATCATTTGCATAGCCCTCTGCTCAGAGCAGAGAGAGTGGGTCCGTGTGGGAAGAAGGAGACTGCGGAATGCAGAGGGGCAGGTGATGAGGCCAGTGCCCCTTGTCCAGCCATGTGGGCAGCAGAAACTCCAGAGCCATCAGGCTGGTGCTGCAGGAAGGGTGAGAGAAGGGATAGAATGTGTGAAGGCTCAGGCCAACACCATTTCCAGGCAGAGCAATTACCAGAGTCCTCTACAAATCCTCTGCACACACCGATGGCCCAGGATTCTGGCATGATCGGGGGCCAAGAGCATCTAGATCGTAAAAATCCACAGATCCCTATGCTCATCAAATAAGCCTGGTGAGTCGAGCACATGGTAGCCACCATGCTGGGGCCTGGAGACCTGGAGATGAATCGGGTGAAGACGAATCTGCCTTCGGGGTGGCTCAGACATGAGCAGAGCATAAAGCGCATCCTGTTTCTGGTGGAGTGGGAGCAGAGTGGAGGGAGAGGTGACGTATGGGGCACATCAGGGACAGCTTCACAGAGGAGACAGGAACTGCGTCCTGACCTAAAGCAGGGGTGTTCAGGGGGAGGGGTGTGTGTGTCACCGACAGAGAAATTAATAAGGCACAGGGGCGTAGCACAGCCTGACACAGTTGAGGAAGAAAGAGGGATAGCGTAAAGGAGCTTAGGGTCTTCATAAACACTGTGGCTTCAACCTCTTTCTCTGCTCAAACTTGCTACCAGGTAGCAGCCTGACTGGTTTGGGTTTCACCTCTTGCTCACCTCTGATGAAAGCAATAATCACCCCTCTCCCAGAGCACAGCCAAAGCCAAAGCAATGCAGAAGATTTGGACAAGACATCATCAGGATGAGCTGCTCTTGGAGGAGGGAGAGAAGTAGCCACATAAACAGTCTTGACATACTCTTTGAGGGCAGGGCTGCTGTCCTTGGCAGCTGCCCTTTTCTAGAACCAATCTGTATTTCCTTGTTTTCTGAGGCATAAAGAGGGAACGTGGGGAACCTGGCTCGGGGTCTTTTTTTTTCCACATTGATAGAGAGGGAATGGTGGCGGGGCAGGTCAACCCTGGGCTCTGAACGTGATGTGCAGGTCTCTCTGAATGAGCTGACCTTGGAGAAACAGCCATTTCCGGGAAGCCCTCCCATAACTGAAGCCTGGGCAGCAGACTTCTCTCAGCCCTCCCCCACTGAACCTTTGGCTTGCATCTGACCAGCCTTGACACCCAATGTCCAAACACTGATAAAACTGATTCCCTAAGTGTGGGAAAGTCCTACAGCATTGATTGTTTCCTTCTCTGCACCCCCTACCCCCCATGCCTGGCATGAGCTCTCTCCCAGAATGTACCTCGCTTGTTTGGTTGGTGGAGGTCAAAGCCCCGATGAAAAATGAGTGGAATTCCACAGAATCAGGCCGTCTGGATAACTGACAGCAGGGGATGGTGCGGGGAGGGAGGGACAGGGTCAGGGGAAGTGGGGATACCTAGATGGCTTAGAGAGCCACCCACCTTTGCGTCTCCTTGTTCTGCTGGTGTGTCTAGTGACTTGAGACAAGCCTGCCATTCTGAGCACTCGAGTTTTAAATAATGATCTATAGAGAATGTGTCTATTTTCTCAAGTTCAAACTATCCAAAGAAATTCTTCTGGAAGGTGTTATTGTTTTACTCGGAGAGTTGGAGCCACCCAAGCAGGTGGCTGATCAGAACTGAGGTTCTGTTCGCCTTGACACTTCCCCCACCTCGGTGCTGTGACCTTGATCAGTCTGCGTTTAGCAGTGCAAATCCACTCTCCCTGGACCCGGGTCCTGTTCTTGTTCTGCCATTAGGTAGCCTGGTGCTGTGAAGGAGTCCTACCCAATTTTCTGGAACAGGAGAGGATGGTTGGGTGGTCTTCTGAATTGCTTCCAGCTTTGAATTTCATGATTCAACCCTCTAGTGCCTCATGGAGTCTATGAATTAGACAAGGGTGAAGTCTACCTGCAGGTGGTATCAGGAAGGTGTGAAGTCTTTGTATTAATCTTTACATCTTTTCCAGCCCAGCTGGGGGTCAGACTGGCAATCCACCAAGGGATCGTGCTGAGAGCCATAGCCAAATAGGAAAGACATGGCATTTTTGGCTGAAAGGTGATGCCAGCAAGCCATTGAGATGATAATGATTATGTTAAGATATGAAAGATGTCTGTCTTTCTTTTGCTTTCGGTGGGTTCTCTGTCCATTCACAAGTATGGGAAACAGGAAGTAGGCCACCAAGACTCTTCCCCAGAATACAAGAACTAAAGGAACAAACTTTGGAGCAGAAGAGAACCCGAATGTCCATTCCATCCATACTTCTGCTTCAGAGCAACTAACCAGGGGCCACTCAAGGCAAGATGGTGATTCAACCCATTGTCAGCATTGACACCCACAGTCACTTTCCCCTGCGTCATTTGCACATGTTTTGGTGACTTTCTTTCTTTTTTTCCTGAAGACTTGAACCTTTTCTCTGAGCAAGGTCCTGGCTACTTTAGATCTCTGCATCTGCAATCTAATTAGTACGATCTAATTAGTACTGCATGCCCCGATGTCAGCAACCCCTTGTACATCCCTAGCGAATCTATCAGCCTTTTAAAAGGGAGGGAAAGATACAGCGTAGCTCTGTTTTCCAATGGTGAAACATACCTAAGTGTTACCATCATAAAGGAAGGAAGAAAATATTTTTGGTTGTAGGTTTTTTTTTTTTGTTTCAATACAAATTGTTGTGTGTAGCCAGTCAGCCACTCTTAGAATCTATCTTATTAGATATCACATTCACCGGGATATTAACAAAAGTAACATCATCCTCTTTGCCTAAATCTAAACTCTTGCACACAATGAAAAGCCTCTCGTGGACTGTCTTGGAATATCCACAATTTATAGCTGCTAAGCAGGTAAGTCTCTTGGTAGTCAATATGATTTACCTTCGTATTTGTTCTCCTCAGCGTTTCTCCAGTGATCTCTGACCTAAAGCCCCAGGCCACAGGGGAGGCACAGGTGGGCTGTTTCTCTGGCTGCAGGGTTCGGCAGAGAGAAGGCAATTCAACTGTCCAAGGAGAGACAGGGATTTTCAGTGATGAGCTGCCAGGTCCTGTCAAGCTGTTTCCATCTCCCAAGACCTTTTATAACTCTGTTTTAGAGAAAGAAAACTATACTTCAAAAGCGTGGCTTTAGGGGCTGGGGATGTGGCTCAAGCGGTAGCGTGCTCGCCTGGCACGCGTGCGGCCCGGGTTGGATCCTCAGCACCACATACAGACAAAGATGTTGTGTCCGCCAAATACTAAAAAATAAATATTAAAATCCTCCCTCTCTCTCTCTCTCTCTCTCTCTCTCTCTCTCTCTCTCTCTCTCTTTCTCACTCTCTCTCACTCTTAAAAAAAAAAAAACAAAAAACAAAAGCGTGGCTTTACCGATCTCTCGTATGTTCTTATTAAAACATTATGGCACTCTTTATTTTAGAAGTATTACATTAGGATTGCCACAGATCAGAAAACAGGTTGCAAATGACAACTTAGTATTTAGATTTTTAGAGCAGGAGAAAAACACATACATAATTTCAATCATTTTCTAAGACTGACCACAAATATTCTCAGTAGCAATACAGAATAGTAGCAAGTTGTGCTGTTTCTGGATTAGAAATACATTAAGTATATATTGGTGATGTTTGGGTCACAATCCTTGTGATGTTGTTTATTTCAAGACTGCCCCAATATTTCAAGGCTGATAGCAGTAGAATGTCCACCAACACATTTTGGATGTTTTTCAATTGTCTGTAATTTGCCATCATCTGATAAATGTGACCACTATAGGTTATTTGATGATGGATGGTGTTTCAGGGGTGGAGTTCTGTGTAATGATACCAGTGTTAAAAGGTAAAGAAGTAATTTCTACTAAAAATTTATATTGTCTGATTATAAAAGTAATTAGGCTTGTTGTAAAAAAAAAAAAAAGAAGACACAGGAAAATGTAAGGAAGGAAGTAAATATCTATGATCCCACTACCCATTTACAACACGATTAATTTATTTATATCTATGTTGGTGCTTTAATATACAGCCACATCACATATAACAATAAGAGATGTAGAAACATTCTTGGTAATTCTATTATGTGGACTATTTTTTTTATCCTTCTACTATTATGCTATGGACGTTGCCTCATATTGGTACCAGATTCTTCATAACCATTTTTAAGGATCATTTTTAAGGACCTGAAGGTAAAGCTTTATTATTGCACAGTGATCACTGCTTTCAGTTTTTCACTATTATAAATGATGCTATATTGAGCATTATTGTCCTGATCTACTGGGTTTTGAGGATGAAATGAGATGACCCACTTATAGCACATCCTATAACAGTCACAGATATTCAAAAAGATCTCCTTTCCATCTCTCTTTCTCTCCTGCAATCTACTTTTCTCTTTTTCTATTCTTAATGTCTTTCTTCAGGTGAAAAAACAAGGTCCTGGATTTGTGGTTATTTAGTTTTACATTTTTAAAAATCATGACATGTGACACTAAGTAATGTTTCAGAGAGTCTGTGGCAAGTTTTCCAGTCACATGGAGTGCAACTATTTATGTTTGACTTGTGATGCTTCATATCTTCTGCTTTGGTCTTAGCCCATGTTAGCATATCTGAGAGTGGGGGAGGGGGTGTTTTCCCTGAGTAAGGGAAGGCAGTGAGCAGGGTGCCCTGGCAAGTTCTTGCTGGAGTCTAGCCATATCCAGCTAAAACCAACAGAGCATGAGTCCAGACAGTTTTCCAAGCAATCCAGACAGAGTGGCAGTCCATTAGAAGTTCCCCCTGCCCTAGAGGTCTAGGGTTGGATTTATCCTGGGGAGGTGAGACACAAACACTTTCCTGACCACCAAACCCATTTCATTCCGCCATATTTATTAAGAGCATGATATTGAGCCCTTGCTCAATCAGTACTTTACCTTCTTCTTGTAACTGAAACCAAACACCAGTCTGTTTGGTTGAGGTCTTGCACCCCGTCTGACTCCTGCTAATCCTCTACCCTGAGGAAATGCAGTGTTTCCAACTGGGCGGGCCCTGGTGAAGCAGACTGTGGTCAGTCCATCACATCTCCTGAGACATCTTTTCTCTTCTCTCCTACGCGTGTGAGCTAATGGACTCTTTGAGCATTTATGGTCTTCCAGATCAAGGCTGAATTCCCCATTCGCCTTTTGGAGTGCTGGCCATGTCTCCTCTGGAAGTACTGACCGCCTGGGGCTGAGCTGACTGTGTTTCCAGCCCACCCTTCTCAGAAGCCTCCCTCTTCACGGCATTGGCTGATGCCACCCAGCTCTCAGCCTGATCACAGAATGACACGCTGTGATGCGCGTCTGGCTATTTCATGACCACAAGGGGAAGCAGCAGCTGTCAAGAAACATGTTGAAAAGACCTGGCTCCTGTGGGAATCACAGAGTGAAGCATTCCCACCCTTCTGGGCCACCTTTCACATTTGATTGATTTTTTTCTATTGGTTGTTTGCCTGACCTGATCAGAGAGTTTGGGCAGGAGTTTCTGTTGACACTTTATTTCACTTTGGGTAAAGTTTAAACAAGACTTATCACAACCCTGACACATCTGGAAGGCCATATTTTGCCCCCTCCTGTCGTCCACCTCTTCCAGGTTTGAGACTGCAGATTAGAGAGGCTTTTTTTTTTATTCACAGGTAGTGAGTTGATTGCTTTGGGTCCTTTGGAGAAAGGTGTTAGACATTCTAGGTTATAATCACTACTAGATGGTCTTACCATATTCTCTGCCTTCATGTTGATTTCATTTCCTGTAGGGGAGAGCCATCCCTATCTTAGAGAAATGTCGCACCAAGCCCCAGGACCCAGATTTCTTTGTGCCTCTTTTCCATAAAGTGGCTCTACCTGGCCCGCCCAGTCCACTCTGTGGTCTCACAGTTATCATGCTTTCTTTCTGAGTGGGGAAATTGCTTCCAACTTCCATTTCCTCCATATTTGCTCAATGTATATCACTAAAAGCAAAGATATAAGGCATCATTACTTTCACACCAAGGGCCAGCTGGGTGTGACCCCTGGCATACTCTGGCATACTCTGGACCCAGGAAATGCAAAGCCTAACAAAACCCAGGAATTGCCTTTAAGGTGTTCAGAGTGTAAATATCTAAAAAGATATTTAAAACAGGCTTTCTAGGACAAAGACTTGGAGTTTAGAAGGCAGGGAGGGACAGGTACCCATAGTTTCATTTTTTTGTTGTGCTAATGGTAATCATAAGGACATGTGATGTTTACTGAATGCTTTCTAGTGCAGGCAGCATTTTAAGTGCTGGATGTAAATTAATCCTTTTTTTTTTTTTTTCAATGTAAGAACACTGGGGGGGGAGGTGTATGTGGCGTGGGTACTCTTACAAAGATTTTCATTTCACGGAGGGCAAAACAGGCACAACTGGTCAAGGGCATAAAACCAAAATGAGTGCATCCAGGGTTCAAGCATTTATCCCCTGGGCCTGCAACCTTGACTAGCATGTTGTATAATCTCTTGCAAATCACAAAGATAAAAGTTAGAAAGAGAGACTTGCCATGGGAGGGAAAGTGCAGCGTCCTTCTTCAGTGATTCATGCCTGGCGTGGGCTTCCCCTGGGCCTGTTTCTGGGTCGGAGGGAGGAAGGAATAATTGGTTTTATCTGCAGACTGCCACCTGTAATTTACAGGGGGAGGGTTCACACTCAACCGGACCATGGTGTTAAAGGGATCATGTTTTATGCTTTTGCTTTGAACAGGGGACAATAAAAAAATCAATGGGTTATAATGACAGGACCTCGGAGTTTTAGTGTTGCTGCAGACTGTAATGAAAATTCATTTACGTTATGACAACCACAGATTAGTAATTTATCTCTCCCCAAATGGCAGGGTGGTTTATGATGTTCCTGGCTTGTTACCTCGTACAGAAGGCACAGATAATGTGCCAGGTTGCCCCGTGAGTAATAGCCTGGTTTTATTATGCAGGATAAATCAATCACAAGGACGGGTTGTGTTGGCGGAGTGAGGTTAGACCAGCAAACACCAAGCTTGGGAAATGGCTGTTGGTCATCAGCCTCCCAGTGCCAACAGAGGACCCTCCAAGGGCTGAATTTGGAGTGAATGCTCAGCACTCTGCCTGCAGCAGGTGGGTTTTCATTTGGGGATTATCTTGCAAGAATCAAGAGTTCTAAAATACATTGAAACTGCAGAGAGTTTTTGCAGATGAGTAGATCAGTAACTACCTAAACGAGACAGAGTAAAAACAAAAACACATGAAAACAATGAATCAGAAAAAAAAAATAAATAAAACTAGAAGTCCTTGTCCTTTCCTTGTGTGGGGACGGTTCTATTTGGGAATGGGTGCATAGAAAGGGAGTGGATTACAGAATTTCATAAAGGCTGGTGGTCTCTGGAGGAAAGCACTGGCCTCTCGTGGCTGGTACTGGTTGGGTGCAGGGAGTTGCTTTAGTGCTGTGCATTTCCCTGATGTTGCAAGAACTTTCTTTTATTGCTTGAGCTGGGGTCATGGCAGGCGAAGGAGGTGCAGCTTAGTTCTGCCCTTTGTACTTTGACTGTTCACTAGATGAGTTAGAAATGTCCTCCGACTCTCCGTAGACATTTGCCAATGAGGACAAGTTAAAGGCCATCAGGACCTTCTATTGCCTTGGGCGAGCTCTCCTGACTCAATGTTCCACGGAGCCATCCCATTTTCCCCGCCTTGTGTATACTGTGAATGAGAACACCACATACTAGCGATCAAAATAACCATAGGGTTTGCATCAGGGAGCCGGAAGAGAGGGAAGTAGAATCAGAGATGGCCCAGCATGTCCAATAATCAAATTGCCTACTTCAGAGACAATCCCATCTTACCTTTTGGAACTCAGCTATAGTCCCTAAGGAGATTCTAGAAAAGAGCTTTGAAGACTTTCTGCCCTAGCTAATGTGGTTCATGTTACTACTTTGTCTTTTCCATGAAGAGACTTGAGAGTTATCAGAAAAATCAGAGGTTTGAGTTCTCAATCTTTCAGAAGCTAGGAATGTGTTGATGTCTAAGTAGAAAGGGGATAGGTGAGGCATAAGAAAGCACTTCCTAACGGGAGTGGCAATGGTGTGTCAGTCAGTGTTGGCTGGGTTATGATGTGTTAACAAACAGCCCCAGATATTTTTTAACCTTTTAGTGTGAAATAAATATACAGAGACCCACATGAAATAAATACTTATTATAGTATTAGAATGCCAACATACTTGTAACCAGCTCTTGGATCAGGAAAGAGAGTGTTGGTAGGCACTCCAGACATCTCTTCATGTGCTCTTTCTCTTACTCCTTCCAAAGCTCTCTACTTTCCTCACTCTTATACTACTAATCCCCAAATTTTAATCAGTTACAACAATGAGAGTATATTTCTTGCACATAATATGTATATATCACTAGAAACTGAGTCCTTCCCTTGTCAGTGTCATCTTTATTCTGGGACCCAGGCTGGCAGAACTTTCTGGAACTTTGCCAGTGAACATGGCAGAGGGAAATGCATCCACGCTGGTGGGATACCCATTTTTTTGTTCACATCTCATTGGTCGAATGGCGGCACCAAATACCAGAGCCCAAGAAATGCAATCCCATGTTGTGCCCAGAAGGGGGAGCTGAGGAGGGAGCAGGATTACTTAGCAAGTAGGATGGAGGGCCATGGCACCTCTGGAGTTGAACTCCGGGTTCACATGCTGGTTCTACCAGTGGCTAGATGTGGGCTTGGGACCACGTAAATCCCTTTCTCAATGCTCAGTCATCTCATTTCTAAAACTACGAAAGGGAAATGGATATGGTTCTCGGGAGAATGAAGTGAATGAATGCTTTAAAGACTTAGGGAAGAAATGCCTGGCCATTTTAATATTTACTGAGAGCTTGTTATGATGAAGACTGTTTCAACATTCCCTGCTCAAGGAAGATGTTCAAGATGGGAAGAGATTCCCCTCCACGTGCTAAGATGAGGTGGGAGACAGGGTCAGAGGACTTCTCTAACGCCATGTGTAAACATGAAGTAATGGAGCCATGGACCATCTTCGGAAGCATCCTGGAGTCTTTGTGTTGTTCGCTCCGTGGTCCATTAGTTTGAGGCTGGACGTGGAGGGAGGGAAGGAAAGAAAAGACAAGACGTCCCCCTGGCTAGTTACATTTGGGGTTTCTGTTTTGTTGTTATTGCTTCAGGATGTTGATCTTTCCCCCTTTTGTGGATGACAAGAAAGTGATTCATGTTCAAGGGGAGGGATCCCATCCCCTGTCTCACTGACAACGAAAACTGTCAAAAAGCCCATCCCTATAAACACTAACCTGGCAAATGAGACCAAGCCTCCATATGGAAAATCAAAGTAAGGGATCTGGCAGGGAGTTGCAAAGATGGTTTGAATCAGAGGCAGAGACAGCCCATGGATATCGGGGTGGGGGCCTGGGGCTGTCTGCACCACCGTGCCAAGATGGCTGGGAACGTGGGCCAGTGAGTTTCCATTCTGGGTGGAAGGCAGGGCCTGTCTGTGGTGGAAGCCAGATCATGGCAGGCCTCTGGTTTACATTCGACTCATCGGAGGGTCCTCTGAGCTAATTGGGAAGGAGCCGGGCTGTGTTTTCTTTCCTGCTTAATAACAAGGGGGAATTGCTTACGGCTCTGGACTTTATTAGGGGAGAATTTGACATTGTTTTGTTGGACAGAGGCTCCGTCCAGGGAGCTAATCTCTCACACCTGTTTGGCTTTGTTAAGGAGCCAAGGGGCCTGGCCTGCTTGCTATTGGCTATTGCAGAGACTGATACACGAGGGGAAGACAGGAAGGGACCCGAGAACGGATGTGCGTTTCTGTCCTCACTCCTAACTCTGAGCATGTAATGCACAAGGTGGCACAGTAACAGCCACAGAGTTGACGAGCACAATATCTGCACACTGACTAGATCTTTCCAGAAGCACTGACACCCTTAATATTTGCTCAGCATCTGTCTTTGCAGGGCACTGTCCTGTGCTAGCAGTAAGTGAGGTAGGCAGAGCTCTGCCACTTGGGAATTTGTATGTTCATGGGCCCCAGAAAATAGTGGAACATCTTCCATGGTTATAGGAGCTGGGACTCTGAAGAAAAGGGATTCCTCGAGGAATTACTTCTGGCTTCTCGCCTGGCCTTTCTCTTATTCTGCAGCAAATGCCAACGCCATGGGCTATTTCACAAGCCCAGGAACCTAGTCCTTTATGCTTTGGGGGAAATTTTACCCTAGTTCATGCTCCTGGAGTAATGGTCACTAGAACCCAAACAGAGTACAAGGTGGGCATCATGTACCTGGGGGAGAATAGATAGTCCCTCATTTTGTGGGATGAGCATGGGACGAACCCAGTGCCTCGGGTGACCAGCCGCATGCACTCTCTCTTCTTGTTAAATGGGCTCTGGCAGAGGCAAGTCCATCAATGCTAGAGCAAGAAGCCCAGATCATAGCCAAGGGTATCGTAAAATCTCTACTGGCTACAAGAGGGAGCTGTCTTGCCAGTGATGAATAGCTCTATCTCCAGATTGCTGGAGCAGGGTTTGTATCCCAGCTCGGGTCAGTTATGTAATTTATGGGACCCACCACAAAAGGGTAATGCCAGGTCCCAACCAGGAGCTTGCACACCATAGACCAATCACAGGGGGACTGGAGACCCCCAAGGTTGAACCTTCCTTCCAAGATGTGCTTGGAAACTAGACTGGGGTAAAAGAAAGGCTTCCCCAGAGGCAGAACAATTGCTGCTTCCCCACACCCCTGTGGAGTGTGCTTCTGGCCTGGTCTCTGTGTATCTGTGTCCAGGCCACTGCTGGGTGCTGGGGGTGATGGCAGAACACAGGCTTTTTCTCCTCACCAGGACCAGGATGCTGCCCTAGGTGGAGGATAGCAGTGGTCACAGGAAGGTGGGGAAGGAGAGGACCGGCAGTCCAGGGTGCGGGGGGGCTGGCAGCAGGTGGCTGGGAACCCTCCCTTGGAAGGCAAGGAGGTGGTGGGAGGCAGGACCACTCTCGAGCAGAGGCCCTGAGCCCTCTTATATACCGTACCTGACTTTTACAAGACATGAACTCAAAGATAAGATGCTGAAGAATTTTAAAAGTGCACCACTACGAGTTAACCCCCAAGTGTGGAAGCTTAGTATGCACCTGGGTGATTGCACAAGTTGGTGCTTCAGGAGGCTAGTCCAGACCTCAGTTTTACCACCCACAGAGCTTGAGGACGCTTCCTGACATCTTCACCTACCTGCCTGTCTACAGAGGCAAGATGGCGAGGACGGCAGCAGAGGGATCTGGGGAAGCCGTGGATGTGGTCACAACTCCAAGTGCAGAGAGCACTGCCTACTCGCCCCCAGGGGTTGAATCCAGGGCCTTGAGCATGCTGAGCAAGGGCTCTACCACTTAGCCCCTCCCCAGCCCTACCTGCTCCTTGGAGAAGAAGCACTCTGAGCACCTTTGTCAGATCCACCTGCTCCTTCCTGTGGTTGGAGGCATGCTTCCAACTTCATTTTTTTTTTTTTTTTCTGCTGAGTTCTGCTTAGGAGCCTCTGCTCCTTCCTTTTGCTCTTTGGTGATCAGTGGTGGGAGATTCCAAGACATCATCCAGGCTTCAGGAGCAGACACACACAGGCAAACACATACATGCAGACACACCCACAAATCATACACACAAACACACCATACAAACACACAGTAATCGAGTTTTTCCTTTAAGGGCCTCAAGGAGACTGGGGGTGGGGGGATTGGTATTTGGTTGTTCCTAAAGGTCTCTATGAGCATTAGCCAGTACTAACCATCCCTGCCCCCCTCCGCCCCCCCCACCCCATATTAGAGCCATTTAACCATGGAAACTTTGCTTTTGCTCCGAATTGTATTTTGCTGCTTCATATAGAATTTTTGCTTAAAAAAAATAGAAAGGGTTCTGCTATTCTAAAAACAGCAACAAGAACAAGGATGAGAGCCAGCTCTGTAATCAGTGGAGTTGGGGATCTTACTTTGATTCCTGTGGTCAGAAGGCTCCTGACCTGGGTGCAGAGGCTGCCAGCCGGCAATGGATAGACTGAATCTGGACTCCACATTCAAGGTCCCCCGTGCAAGGAGATCCAGCTACTTAGCTTGTTTGGGTTTACAACACGGCTCGCAGATTCCCTTCTCTTGCCCTTGAACTGACTCCTTGCTTACTTAAACTCAAGTCTAAGGATGGAACATTCCAGAAAATCTGCTCTTAAGGAAGTAATTTGACCTTCCGTTGGGAAACACTGGGCTAAGTATCATCAGACCTGCATTCTATTCTGTCTTAGCCTTCCTCAGTTGTGTGGCTTTGGGCAAACTACCGAAGCCTTCTGAGCCCTCCCACACCATCCACAAGGTGGGAAGATTCTCTGCCTTGCTGTTTTCACTAGTCCTTGATGAGGCTCACGTGATATCACTTGTGCAAAGTCCTTTTGAAAGCTAGGAAACACCATCCAGATGTGTGAACAACTAAAGGGGCAGCTCTCCCCTCCTTTGCCCATCCTTGGGTGAGTCTTGTTCTGGCTGCCTGATGGGACATCAGGGCAGGTAGGAGGAATGTTCATGTTGCACTATTTTCTACCAGTAGTTCTCTGATTTTGCACTCTGCCTCCATTAGGCCAAAGTCAAGCAAGGAACTGAATACACCTTTCTCCCCCAACACACGTAAACACATAGATTCTCTGTGTCATTAAACTTACCCCCTTTTCTTACACATAGCTGTGTTGTTGGAGAATGACATGTTGGTATATGCTTAATCACCAGGTCTTCGAGAAAAGTTCACATTTATACATTCATAAGTTTGTTACAGATTTTATTGTTATAAAGTACTTACAGCACCCAACTTGCAAATAATTATAAAATATGCAACATTCTTCATTGTTTATCCTATATGGCGAATGATTCTCACAAAATCATTCTGCTGGTTCTCATTTTGCAGTAGACAAAAAAGTACAGTTCCAAGGGAAATCTGATATTTTCATTTTTGTTAAGAAATCAGGAAGAAAGGGAAGATGTTGAAACTTCACTCCGTAGCCAATAATACAGGCTCTCAATTAGGGCATAGCCTATGAAGACTAGAAGATTTTCTTACCTGGTTTTCCTTTACTCTGCTACTCATATTAGAAAAACCCTAGGTATGAAATAGTGGAGTTTAATCTACATTGCTATTTTCTTCATCCTAAGTCTAGATGGTTCAAAACCATCAATCAAACCATGATGTGCAGCATGGGTTTTCCCTTGGTTTCATGGTGTTCTGGACACTGCACATGTTAAGCTAAAATGAGACAACGTTGAACTCAGGCGGCGGGGTGGTGGTGGGGGGTATATAAAGCAGGCAACCTTGCACAATATAGAAGCTCTATAGATGTAGATAACTTCAATAGCATAATAGGACAACACTAAAAAGAAGAGGCAGTGATGAGTTTATTACCTTTTTTTTTTTCCAACATAATGTATTTAATTTCAAGTTTATGGGCTTTAACTTTTTATAGTGGCTGTGTTTAACAATTGGCTTGCAAACCTCTGGTGAATTTCCCAGCCTGCTCCTGTGAGCGGGTACAGCCTTCTCCAGCATACTCCGGCCTGTTTGTTTTTCTCTAGGATCTGGACTTTTTCAACATTCAAAGAGAGTTTTTGAATATTTATATGTTCTAGATGCTAAGAATTTGGTGGGCTCATCCCTGTCTCATGGAGCTTACAGCCTTCTTGAAAAACAAACAATTTATGCAGTGACTTGGGGGTTTTCTAAGTGTTTTCTATTTAAGGGATGGCACCAGTCCCGTTGGGCAAAGTGTGCATGTATCCTGTTCTGGTTTCCCAGCCCCCTCAAGGCTTGGATCCTGGTCTCCTAGGCGAGAGTTCTACCCTTCACAAAGCGCCTTGGCTTAGAACCATAGAATAAGGACCATGAGATGTTGTCATGAGGTTTGCTTTTAATGGACCTGCTCCACGTAGAAGAGCCATTCCCCAGGCGCCTCCCAGGGTGTGGAGATTCCATTAATCCCTGCTTCTTTACCATCAGAACTTAATTCCTGAGTTCACATGGAACTTCCTTGTTTTATAGCTTCTCCCCTTATCCAAGTTGTGGTTGTATCTCTGCTTAAATACAAAGTGCCAGGGCTCTGATGATGGATCATTTTATCCAGAAATGGATGCCTGGATGTACCTGGGCACATGCCTGCGCACACGGGCACCCAGGCTCAAAGAGAAGTCTCTCTACAAGTGGCAGCAGAGGTTGCTCATCAAAAGGGCTTAGGGATAGGTTCTCTGTCATCGGGTGTAATATCTCCTGAGATGACTTGGAAAACTTTAATTACCTTACTGCCTTAGTTTCGACTCCTGTTATCTTTTGAACTCCTGGAGGTTGGGGGAGGGGTCACCCGAAGCCTGAGCTTTTTCTAAAGAGCCTTTGTCTTTTCTGCCCAGGTATTAAGTTGGTGGCGCAACAATCAGAGGTACATTTGGTTCACTTTTCTCCACCCCGCCCCCACCCCCCCAGCACCATCCTGGTTCTGAATGCGAGCCTGTGTTCTCCTGGTCCACCATCCTGCACAGGGGACCCAGAGAGAATGGGCCACAGGAATGCTCACAGAACAGAGCCAAATTGTTCAAGCTGCGTGAAGAAGAAAGGAAAATCGGGGGGCGGGGGGGGGGAGGTGGGGAAGGAGAAGAAGAAAAGCTCCCCTTGTTGAGTCAATTTCTCTGGAGATATTGGGAGGATAACAGAGTAATTTTTTAGGAGGGGGAGCCTGAACGCGAGAGCCGAGCCTTATCCACACAGTGGCCCATACAGAAAGGTGACATTTGAGAGAACAATTGCTAGGTTGTTTGGCCTCATTTGCGGCTATGAATGAGGCTTAAGAAAAGGTGTCTTTGGATTGCTACTAATAGTCATCTTCATCATTCCTACTTGCTCTCTCTCTCTCTCTCTTTCTCGGTTCCCTTATGAAATAAGGGCACACAGGTAATAAACAAAGCACTATAAAAGATCAGATTGAGGTATTCCGTGCGCTCATTCAATGGCGGGAGCAGGCACTCTGCACTCCACCGCTGCCACTTTCGGCCTCAAAAGCTGCTACGAGACTGAGGACTAGTAGTGGGATTAGACTAGACCCCTTCTTCCCTTTCTGCGACCTTGCTGAATTTAAGAGGATTCCCATTTTTGTTCAGCCAAACCACACCTGACAGCCAAGGGACAGAGGAAAAGAGGGCAGGATAAAGACCCTTGGATTTGCTCATGTGGATGGTGGATCTTTACCTGACTTTCTTGGTCAAGCCTCATGCCAGATCCAGGTGAGTAGCTGCCTGGGTTCAGAGGCTGCCTGTCACTTCAACCTGACTTTCCTCAGCTCTGACAGAGGATCAGTTGGTGACCCTTCTCTTTTGGGCTCAGGCACTAGAGGGTCTGTGCAATCTCGCAGCATAGAACCTTCCAGCCAGCTGCCTGCTGTAGGAGAGGCAGGCTGGTCTCTGCACAGGATCTGTGTTAATGCATAGGAATTAGGGGAGCAAGGGAGGGCAGGGGGGTCCTTTGATTTTGGGGGATGGAGGGAAGTAAGAATGATACTTTTCCTAACAGGCCAGCTTTCTTGCCATCAGTGTTCTCGTTCCTGGCTGGACCTTGGTGGTGTGCTCACACCCTCCAGTGTAATTCTCCTTTGCTTTTAATCTCCACGATTCTCCAGAAGCAAACCAGGGAACTATTGGAGACTGTGATGCACCCTGCCTGGTTGCAAAGACAAGAAAGAGAGCGAGGAAGCAACAGGCACCTTCTATGGATCTGGTTTCCTGCAGTGGGTTGGTAGCTGGTGCCCTTATCTGGAGAGTTCATCCAGCTGCTGAGCTGGGCTCCCATAGGCTGCCCTCTGAAGATGAAAAGAGGGACCCCAGGGCTTGGGGCTCTTCGTCAGAACCTGGCTATTCTTTGCTCTGCTGTTCTTCTCCTGCATC
This sequence comes from Callospermophilus lateralis, assembly GCF_048772815.1. Classification (NCBI taxonomy): domain Eukaryota; kingdom Metazoa; phylum Chordata; class Mammalia; order Rodentia; family Sciuridae; genus Callospermophilus; species Callospermophilus lateralis. The sequence goes on from NC_135315.1 coordinate 8,539,340, forward strand.
ACAACCATCATCCCTGGAAATAGAATCTGGGAATAGGCCTGAAGGAAATGACCCTCATTGACAGAGAGGACTCGGGGGTTTCAATGGGATTGTGTCTGTACTTGTATTTGGAGGGGATGTCCGACCGAATGTCATGTACATACTTCAAAGGTTTACTCAGAGAAAAACTGTCCTAGCAGCTACATATTGGAATCTGTCTTTCCACCAGTGAATAATACTGGTGAGTTCTTCAATATATACATTCCATGAGACTAAATTCTCTTACCTTTACACAATACGTTTAGCCTTGGGATTTTTAGTACTTTCCAAATGCCCTGTTTATGAACCTCCGTTTTGTGAGTAAAGGAACAGTCATCGCGGACTTTGTATATCTCCCAGTTGTTACACAGAAAGGCTTTCTAGGGTTTAACTAAAACTTTGGACATCCCAGATGTGAAACAGATGTGTGTGTGTGTGTGTGTGTGTGTGTGTGTGTGTGTGTGTGTGTATTCTACTGTGTTCAGTAGAATATACAAAGTGGTGCGCACACCTGTGAGTATATTGCTTGCTCTGTTCAAGTGTGTGTTTTGAGTTTGGAGTATAAAATACTAATTCTGGAGAAGTTGGAAGCATTGTAACTTGGTGACTTAGGCTCAGGTTCTGAGTCTTTCAAGAGAGACCCTTCCAATGTCCTGCCGTGAGAAAGGAGCTGGAATGCTGAGAAGACACAGCGCTAATTCGTAGGAACAGGGTTGTGCTGGGCACTTCCTATATGTGCTTCACAGACACGTGCAAAGTTGAACATTTGTAGATCTTCTCAGTAAAGAGCCAGAGAGGCTTGAAAGCCCCTCAATTTGCCATCAAATAGCGGATTGCCTCTTTACTTGTTCAGCTTTAAGGATTTCTTTTTTCCTCTACCTGCAGAAATCAACGGCTTGTTGATTTATGTAGGAATAACAAGGCTTTTCCTATGGCTCAGAGAAATCTATGAAACCTCTGGTTTTGTCCATGCCATAAACATAGTAGGGATTCAGCAGTTGCTTGAATATGAAAGGAATGATTGAGTAGCCCCTGGATTGTAGGTACTGATTTATGTAGTATGTTCCTTTACATTTATTTATACACACGTCTGCTCCATGAGTGGCAAATTCAATTGATAAATTCTTTTCTTATTGACATATTTAATTTATCGTTGACTTACATTTGGTCAGTCAATTGATTGCTTTGATATTATGTAAATATTTCAAAACCCTGGTGGCCTTTAACTCTTTGTGTAGCCCCCCATCATCATCTGCAGTTAATCAATATAGAGTGGGTAGTGTGATTAATATAAGACTATTTTCTCTGACAGTGAGGTTTTAAATATTTTTGCAGTGTGAGAACCCATATGCCAAGTCCCAGAGCAGAATTTAATCTCTTTTTCCCTTATCTCATGATAGGAGGCTTAGAATGGCCAGTGGAGTTAGTGGTAGCCCCGGGCTTAAAGGACAATTATTCCTGTAAGGTAACAGAGGCAGAAAGCATATTGTCACTGGAGAGTCTCACAATGAACACTAAACATAAGTCACAAGCTCCGGCTGTGTTCTAACGAGCAGTTTGCCCAAACAAAGTGGGGTGAAGCAGTTGCTGGCCTTGGACATCTGCCTTTTATAGACCTAGGGGGCGATGGGGACCCAAGTCCCAGCTACTGCTTCTTTCGGTGGTTATCAGCCTTGTGGGTAAGGGCGGCATTAACCACTGGCCCAGCAGCTCCGAGAATAACATGGCAAAACTCAGGGGAACACACAGTTGTGTGTTTGGGGCTTGAAAGAGGCTCTGAGGTGAACTGGTGCTCAAGAGGATTTGAGAGCAGATTGGCTTATAGCCATTCTTGTTGGCTAATAATTGCACTAATCTTTTTGAGGGAGGTTTTGTGTGTGTATGTTCCCCGTCCCCTCAATCCCCAAGCCAGAGAACAATGGGGCACTGTGTTTCTGCACTATTCCCTGAGATAGGTCAGGGCCGATGACCGGGGGACAGGATCTTTGGTGGTTGAGCCACCAGCTCCAACCCATTATTTAGGAACCCGAGACCTCAGCATTGCAGCGTCGGCCAAAAGATAGGGAACGCCTCACTAGCTGGGCCATTTGAAGAGCAGCTTCCTGGGGTTATCAGATGCAGTGACTTTGGGGGCCTCAGAAACAGGTGGAAGAGAATGGTGTGTGTGTGAGAGAGTGTGAACACCTGCACACGCGGGCACGGTGTTCTATGCATTTTTCCCTTATTTAAAATTCACCCAGGAAAACCTTTCTGCTTTTTGAAAATGAAGGCTGTTAAACTAACATTTGGGGTAGGAATGCCTGGTAGAGATGGCCCTGTGGGGTGAGCTTCAGGCACATGTATGAAGAACATGTTTACTCTTAATATTAAAGTCAAATTCTCAGCCGTACTATGAGGAGTTGAAGTAATCTGTAAGGTCACTCTGTGATGAGGATACACGATGCATCCATGGGTTCTTCATCTGCTCATTCAGTGAGCCCTGGATCAAAAACATTAAATATATATATATATATATATATATATATATATATATATATATATATATATATATATATTTTTGCATTTGAAATGGACAAGTGCAGACTTTTTTTTCTTGTCATTTTCCCCTAAACTATAGAGTATGACAGCCATTGACATAGCATTTGCATTGTACGAGATATTATAAGTAAACTAGAGATGATTTAAAGTACGGGGGCAGGAGGCCCTGAGTAGCTTATATGCAACCCCGATGGCATTTTTACATAAGGGACTTGATTATCTGCAGATTTAAGTAACCACTCTGGGTCCTGGAACCAATCTCCCTCAGACACTGAGAGACACCTGTTCTCTCCGATGCACAAAGTGTTGTTTGTTTATTTGGCAGTACTGGGGATTAAATTCAGGGTCCCATGGACAAAGTGCTATTTACATGTTAATGAGAACGCACCCGGCGATTTAGAAAGTAAATGCTCGCAAATACTTATGCCCTGGTTATACCAAGAAGCTCCTGAGTCCTAGGATCTCAAGGACAGGTTAATTTTATACTATGTCTGTCACAGTTTGTGCTAATTTCCTATACCCTCTTTGGAGCACATGATCGTTTTCAAACACCCTGAGCCTACCATTTCATTTTAGTGATTTTCCGTGGGCTGGTTGCTCAAATGTTAGGCATTGAGACAGCACATCACTGGGGTTGGCGGGGAGTGCAGAGGGATACCATTCCCCTCTGCCTCTCTGCCCCAGTTTTCCCTTCTGCCCCGAGTTCTAGGTCTTTCTCTGTCTGCTCCCTGCTAAGTGTCTGCTGGTTCGGGCCACGAGGAGGCTGGTGTGGCTGGTGTGGCTGGTGGACGGAGCACACTGGTAGTGTAATTTGGCAGGAGCTTGCACGCTAGCACAGGAGGCTGGGGAAAGCAAGAGGGGTGAGGATATTTCTGTGGGTGTGGGTAGAGGATGTGGATAGGGGGAAATTAGGCCCTTGGTGGCCGAAGCCCATGGAGAGCTGCTGATCTGAATTAGACTGAGATCCTGGCAAAGACATGGTTTCTGTCTCTCAGACCCGGGGACTCCTCTAGCCTGCATTTTCCAGCTCCTCATGAACATTTCCAAATTAAAAAAATAAAATAAAATAAAAATACGTGTGGAAAAATACAGTAGAAGCGACAGCACCTTCCCAGTTTCCGACAGCTCTGTTTTGACTTCACCATCAGCCAAACTGGAGCCCTGAGTAGCTGGCTTCATCTGTCACCTTGAGTTATTAACTGCTTCCCTGCCTGTCTCTTTGGGTGTCCTCCTGGCTCTGGGCCTTTGGCTGGCTCAGTGACCTGTTAACCCCGCGTCCTTCTCTAGGTCTTATTGCTCTGTGTGAAGGCCCTGTTTCCCTCATGGAGACAAATCTTAGCTTACTTCACAGTCACCTCCCACTTGGCTTCGCGGGAGGGTGGCCGGTAGGGGCAGGAAGGCCGACTCCCGTGCCAGCTCTCACAGGGTGCAGGGTGTCCTGTAGAAATTCAACAGTGCAGTCTGTTTCTCTTGGTTAGGGACCAAAAAGCAGAGGGAGGTTCGTTCTAGAAATGAAATGATATAGGAGACAGTCTATCGAGAAGCAGAAGGAGTGCCAATCCTAGTGTGTGTGTGTGTGTGTGTGTGTGTGTATATTATGCCAGCAAAGTTCATCTTTGTGGCCTGGAGTTTGGGCATTTTAATGTCTCCTTTTCCCATCACCCCTCAGGTACCATGCACCTGAACTTTGTGCTTTGGGTGCCTGGGTCTTCTTGGACAACTCTACGCATTCAGAGCATTACCCAATCCTCTTTCCCCTCAAAATTCACACATCCCTGATACCATCCTCCCTGGAGCCTTGTGCTTTTAGGCCATCCAACTTATTAATATGAGCAAAGAACCCAAGTTAAAGAATTCTCGGGGGAGGTACTGCATCCATGTTTAACCCCAGAAGAGTGCATTTCTAAACTAAGTGTCTTTTAGAAACACGATTAACTGGGATTATTATTTTTTTTCTGCAAATTTTCATATTTAAAGAGATGTATGTTTGCCTGACTTGTAGTTCAAAATATAAAAACGTGCTGAGCAAAAGCTTCTCCTCCAGCAAAGTAAGTCTTGTGGACACAATGGAAATGACGAGGTTATTTTTTTCTTCTGGAGACATTTTATGCACATTTCAGCCATCAGATAGTCTCAACCACTTTCTAATTTTTAGTGGATATTTTATTTTAGAACCCAGAATATTTAAAGAAAATTTGCCTCGATACTAAAGAGTCCCTATAAACGCCATCACTCAATTTCACCTTTTGTTGGCATCTTATATTTTTAATGGCAGTTTGTCACATTTAGGGAACCCGTTTCATGTTGGTTGTTCCACTACAACAAACGATCATGACAACAATTGAGTATATGTTACAATGGGTTGAATTTCACAGCTTCTTCGATTCCACTAGTTTTACCCCACTGTCCCTTCTCCATCCTAGGAGTCCATCCAGTTAAATCACGTTGACACGTATCCTTAGCTTCTCTCCTCTGTAATGGTTTCTCTGACTTTGTTTGGTGTCCTTGGTAATGGAGGCGAGCTGGTCGAGTATTTTGTACGAGGTTCCTCAACTTGAGTGTGATCAACGTGTCCAGACAGAAGTTATGAGTTCTTGAGGGGACAACCCCAGAGATGAAGTGTTCTTCTCACCGTAACATCAAGAGCACACACTTGAACGTGACATGTCACTCAAGATGCAGACTGTCAGCACCTGGCCCAGGAGTGTTCTTTAGGCCCCTTCATGTGAAGTTACTCTCCCTTCCATACTGTAATCTTTGGAGGAAGGGCAGAAATGCAGTCGTATTTCATAAGTCAGGAGTCATGTTCGGTCTCCTCGAGGTCGTCTTACTTTTCAAAGGCTTTGCCTTTTTTAAAAACAACATATTTTAGAGATTGCTCCATGTCAGTAATTCAAGAACTTTTTTCACATTCCTTATTAATTTGCATTTAATTTTTGGCTGCATTAGTATCATAACCGAACTAACTAGTCTCTTTGTGATGGCCATTTAGCTTGCTTCAATATTTTGGTCTTGTAGACAATTTATTTCAATGCTGAAATAACCTGGTACATATTCAAGTATATCTACAGGATAAATTCCTGAAGGTCGACTGTTTACTTAAAGAGAATGTGACTTGTAATTCCATGAGCTGTTGCCACGTTGCTATCCACAGACAGTGAGCCAATTTATGCTCCCCTAGTAATGCATAATGAGATCAGTTCTGTGGATGGAATTTCAGGTTGGTGGAGGAAAAGTTTTAAATTGGTGGACCATTTAATACTTTTGCAAATCCCCTTGAATCACAGTACAATAGGAGTAACTATAGAAAACCCAATTTTTCAGGTGCGCCCTGGCCTGTGAGCTCACTTAATAAAGCCTAGAGCTCAGTTGACTGTTGAAAATCTCTCCTTTCTCCCACCTGGCTCCTGAACTGGGTTCCTGTCTGTGTCCGTTCCTAGCATGCTCTGGAAATCTTTTTATTTTTGCATGGAATATTTTTTATTAGGACTCTCATCTTCCTCCCCAACTATCCACATACCTGTTGACCATTCCCTCTTGGCTGGGCTCACATGGTGTATTCTTTCTCATTTTAGAACAAATGTTTCCTACTTACCTTATATTCACTCATACTTAGACATTGCTACCCTCAGCACGTGAAGTCATGAATGAGTGTCTTCTGTAAACATATCAGCCTAAGGAATAACTCCTCTATATTGCATCACCCCCAAGTCTCCTGAGCCCCTGGAAGTGCTCCCCCCTCCACTTCCCTCTGTGACCTGCCGTGAGAGGCGCCTGGGAGGAAGGCATGGCTGTGGATGTGTCTGCTTACCCCTGGCTTCTTGGTGCCCACATTCTTTCCACAGGACAACATGACAGTAACAGGTGTTTTTTTTGTGGCTGTGTGACAATGTCTCAGGGGCAGTGAGCAATAGCTATCCAGATCACCGCAGGGATTTGAACTCCACTGGAACCATGGCAAATCCCAGCAGCATAACTGGGCCACAAAAGCTGTTGTGGATGGTGGGGACACGGGCTTCTCTGATGGAATTTATTTACTGCCCTTGAGTTGACTGCCAATGGGGAAGCTCTCCTGCTTGGCCGTTCCGGTATGGCACTCGGTTTTATGGTCCTGTTTGGGCTGATTTAACAAAATACCCTAAACTAGGTGGCTTACAAACAATAGGAATCAGTTGCTCACGGTTCAAGAGGCTGGGGAATCCAAGGTCAAGTCACTGTAGACGTGGTGTCTGATAAAGGCCCATCTTTTGGCTTATGGATGACATCTTGTCCCTGCTTCCTCATGTGGTGGGTGGAAGGGGGTCTCTCTTAGGCCTCCGGTGTGGGGACAGCTTTTTATCCTTCATCCGGAGAGAGAGATCTCCCGTCATGCTTTCACTTTCGAATCCTCTCAGCCCTGTCAACGTCTAGTGACAAGGTTTTATTCCACTTGGTGCTGACCCGTTCCATCTATCTAAATCACGGGATCTTAGGATTGGGAGGAACCTTGGATCCCCAAGGGAAAGTCTCTCTGTGGGTCACCAGGCTGGCTGAAGAAGCCCAGCATGGGCTCAGACAAGTGTTCCCACACCCAGGAGTTAGTTTCCCTCTTTCACTTCCCTTACTGATCAAGTAAATAATAATAGCAATGACAATAAATAATAGTAGCTAATGTTTTTTGAGTACTTTGCAGGAACCTACCATATAGTAAATGACTTACTTAATGTATCGTTTCCTTAAAACAACTCTCTAGGCTGGGCAACTGTTGTATTCCATTTAGAAGATGAGACTATTTTAGAATCAATGGTTGGATTACCTGGTCAGGAGCACACAGCTAAGAACAGGTGAAGCTCAGACATTCGGACTGCAGAGCCAGCTTGCCCATGCTGGCCATTACTTCTCTCTGAACCACATTATAGCGCAAAGTGGCAGGAGAAATGCAGAGGGGACAGGGCAGAAACAGCCTCAGCCTTTGGGTCCTCTCTAGTGGAGGGGGCAAGCTGTGGGGCCAGGGTTGCCAATAAAATGCAGAACACCCAGTTATACTGAGTGATAAACTTGGAATATATTTTTTAGTACGTCTCAAATATTACATGAGAAAAACTTGTAATAAAAGTCCTTTTTTTTAGTATTCCAAACTTTAATTTAACTGGATGTTAGATTGATGATTAAATAAACACATTTTTATTTATTTAATTTTATTTTTAGTACAAGTATGTCCAATTATTGCATGTAACGTACTCACCCTAAAAAAAAACAAAACAACATATCAGACTGCCTGGGACCAACTTATCCTGAAAAGTATATTTCAGTGTTGATCTGAAATTCAGATTTCTCTGGGTATCTTACATGTTGATTTGCTAAGTCAGGTAACTTGTCATCGGGACATTTTTAGAGAACATTGGAAAGCTTTCATACAGTATGATCTTGCTCTTCCTCAGCCCTGAGGGTCTCTCCCCTCTCCTTCCCCTGCCTGCCCCTCTCACCACTGCCTCACTGTGGCCAGGATGAACAGCCTCTGACACAGTGGCAGAAGCTTTTAGAGATGCACCCCCCAGGCTGCCCAGAAGTCAACATGGGCATAGCCCCCTCTCTGCGGGGTGCTGGGTGCTGGGGCACCTGTGCCTCCTGAGGTCTCCACTCCCCTCCTGGCTCTCTGTTTGCTCTGCCCACCCTTACCCTCAGCCCAGACATGTACTTCACTGATGTCCGTGTTGCCACCTGCTAGTGGTGCTTGCCGATGGTCACTGGGGGTTCAGCAGAATTCACCTAAGTCACAGGGTAATGGCAGCAAGGCAGTAGAGAACCTGGCTCCCTGTTTGTCCTCTCTCTGGGCCGGGCCTTCACGGGCTGGGGGCGACCGTTGGGGTGAGGTGAGGTGGGGTGGGGTGGGCAAGGCCCTGGACACCCTGCCTGCGGCTGCAGCCTGTGTACTCCCCTGGCTATTTTAAGGCCAGACTGGTGAACGTTGGGTTCCCCTTTGTTTACCTAGGCTTTCAATATTTTCCCTGGCAAATGCCAAGGTGGTCACAGAATGTGGGAAACCAGGCAAGGGAAAAAGCTAATGCTCCCTGGTGACGCCCCTGGTAGCTGCTGCTAAGTTCCATGGAAAAGACGGGGGTTTGCTATCTGTGCCTGCGGTGGCTCCTAGAGCTTTCAGCCGTGTTGGCACTTGCTCAGCTCCAGAGACGGTGGAAAAAGAAAACTGTTTGCAAACTCAGGCCTCGAGCCTGCTCGGTAGCCCCGGCTCCACCCATTCCCGCCGAGTGGCTTTGCGCACCGTGAATGCCCCTTTATCGTCAGTGAGCGATACTGGCTTTTCAAAAACACTGTGTAGGCCTTGTGTCCCGCATGCCTGTGGCAAGAAGGCTCTGCTTCCCTCTCAAGGGTGTTGCCTTAAAAACTCACCCAGAAACCTGGGGGAAAATATCTTGGCAGCTGCCCACCTGGCAGCTGGGGAGGCTCACTCCAATGGTCTTCTGTTCCTCAGTCCACTGGCCACAAGTTACCTAGTGGGCAGGATCAGGAGGGAAGGAGGTGACTTCAATACTGGGAACTGGGCAGCAGGTAAATCCACAGGGAATGCTCCCTACGTCACTTAGCCTTGTCTCTCCTGGTGAAGATGTAATTTGTCACCTTCTGTGATTGATGCGTGTTGCAGGAGAGGCACCCCCTGATCTGCAGGGTTGGCCCTCTGAGTGAGCACTGTTTCATGAGCAGCTTCAGTGGAAGCTAAGTCCTCCTGTGGGGCTGGAGTTGGGTGTGTGCTGGACACTGCTCTGTCCCCTGGTTCGGGCATGGGCTAAATGCTTGCCACATACCAGGCACTTGGTTAATCACTTTGCACGTACCTTCACCCCACGTGGTAGGGGTCACTGCACCTGCCCTCCAGACACCAGGCTAGGAGCTTGACCGTGCACCATGAGGTCAGCCTGGAAAACCTCCTGAATAGTATCTTCCTTTCTCCAAAACAGGAGAACTTTGCTCTTGAGAATTTTTTTTTTTTTAACCCACTTAATGGTAACTTCATTTATTCTGGAAAAATAAGTCAGAACCATAGATGAGAGAGTCATCATTTAATACACATTCATAACCAAGTTCTGTTCAGATACAGGTGAGGTAGTCTCATGACTCTGTAGTCACATCGAGTGACAGTGTTCTCCAGTTCCACCCACATTGAGGCAGGTGGCAAGACTTTCTTTTTCAGGGTGGATAGTGTTGCGTTGAGTGTAGACCACAGTTTCTTTATTCATTCCTCTGTTGATGGGCGCTTATGTTGATTCCGTAATTTGGTGATAAGAAAAGGAGAGGCGATGGCCTAAGCGGACACGGCCTCCATTAATTTTCAGAAAACTTTGAGATACACGGCACAGTGTGGTGAGTACGGTAAACAATAATGTAGTTCCAACGTTGTGGAGGAAATATGTTTGAAATGTTCTCATTGCAAAGAAAAGCGAGAAGTTCTTGAGGTTCTGAATATGCTGATTAGCTTGAGTTTATTCCGCAGTGCATTCATAAACCACGACATCACTTTGTACACCACAAATACGTATGGCTGCAATCTGTCAATTTATAATTAAAGATAGAAAGTGAAAAGAAAGATTCTCTTAGTGTGAAGAGGAGATCAAAGCTGCACAGTAAGAGAGGAGAAGAGCAGGGGGAAGGACGTGGATAGGACCTGACAGCTAGCTAGGTAGAGGGTTTTTTTTTTTTTTTTTTATTAATCAAAACAAATTTTCGCATTGGTAAGGCCTGTGTAAGATACACAAATGAGAGGGTCTATACGGGAGATGATTGTGAAAAGTCAGTCCCCTCCCGCCCTGGGTTCTAGTCCTGTTCTCTACTGTACAGGCACCAGCAGACAGTACTGCTGCATATCCTTCCAGAGTGCATGATTTACAATCTAGAGAGAGAAGTAGAGAAAGAAAGGGATGCGTAGGGAGATGACTGTATATACTATTAGGTACTTGGATAGTTTTTACTCACAATACAGGTTGGGGGTCCTTTTATATCAAGACACACGTACTTATATACCAATACAAGGTCTCTTTCATAACAAGCCATAGAGTTATTATTTTACACCTCCCTCATATTCCTTTAAGGAACCATTCTGTGAATTTCTTCTCTCATTATGGACTCTTAGGGTCCCCCCCCCACCGCAACCTTATCTTCTTCTATTAAAAACATTGCCGACACATACATTTTTCTGTATATCTGGAAATATACTTGCAGGACAAATTCCCAGAAGTGGAATTGGGTTGAGGAGGTATGCATTTGAATTTGGATAGCTATCCCGGCTGATATTAACTTAGCCACAGTCAATATCCTTTAGATATTGGTCTTTGCTCCTGATGTCTAGAGCCGTGATCCTACTTGGGAGGTAACAGATGCAGATGGCTCAACCTCAGCCTTCCCCGAGTGCATGATAGTAGGGCATACCTGGGGGCTTGTTAAACATAGGATTTCCCTGTCCCTCTCTCCACACCACTGAACAGAACCTTCAGAAGAGGCCTGTGAAATACCTTGAACACCCCTGAGAGACTGTTGGCATGAAGAGGCCATGTCCCAGGTTTTGGTACAGGTTCCAAGTAGACGTGATTCAGAGTTGGGAAAGTGATAGGAAATCCCTCCAGGATAGGTGTTTGAAAGGGCCAATGCGCTAGGGTGGGTTCTGCTTTTGGAAATATTTCTCAGGACCTGGCTGCTTCTTTCTGGAATGGGTAAGGTATGAGTTGGGCCAACGCAGGTGGTCAGGGGGGTAGGCAGAGGGTGGGGACATGGGAACACTTGAATGCATTCCAATTTTATTTCCCATTTATGGAATGTGTGAGCCTATAACCACTTTGCCCTCCAAGAGCCACTCCTTACGGTAATCACATGGCCTACTGATCACGTGTCTGCTGGTCCCTTTGCCCACCCTCTGCTCTAGAGTGATCATACGATCTTTGCTCCTCACAACAACAGTGCCCTCTGGCTGATCATTTTCTATTTCCTCATTTCAAACGTGCAAACTGAGGCTCCCTGGGATGGGGTGACATGCTCAAGTTCACCATCCCATGGGTGGTAAAGCTAGGACTGGAATTCAGGTTCATCAGACTCCAAGATCCGAATCTCTGTCAATGCACTACACATACTTTAAAAAGGAGAATAGGAAAAGCCACAAGCATGAACAGGGCCCACGGTGGACAGTCCACCTACACGTTCTTACCTTGGAACAAACGAAACATTATTTTAGCGCAGAGAGTAAAATTTGCTCTGATTCTAAAGATAAAAATAGGAGCTATAAAGACATGTCTTACTGTCTGCGGATGATTCCTAAACTGCCCGAAATCTCGTTTCTCTTCCGTCTAAGCACTTAGTTGGTTAAAAACTCTGAGGAATACTGCATTCTGTTCAGTCACCGACAGTCACCTCTCAGTTTGTACACCTAACGCAAGACATGCCACGGAAAACATTGGTACCTTCAAAACAGCATGGTATCAAAACACCTAAAGCAAACACTGTTAGAATGTGCAAGGATAGTGGGGCAAAAAAACACACTGGTAACCCAAAGAAGCACAAAACCACAAAAGCAGCCGAGGGAGTGACTTCTGTTGAAAATGGCTCCTTCCCGAATCTCTCTTTCCTTCCTTCCTCAGGCCTGTGGGGCCTGGTGGGGCCCCTGGAAATCCCCAAGAGCAGTCACCAGAGTGCACCATACCAGAGACCCCTACAGCCGGAGAATTTACACCAGTGGAAAGATCTGCGGCATCTCACAGACTGAGGCTGAGGAGTGTTATCTGGTTCCTGCAGCGGAACAAAATGGCGGCCCTTTTTCCTTCCATGAAAGGAGACCTCACAAGGCCGGTAGGTTTCCTGTTAGACTGTAAGCAAATGAATGATCCTGTGTCTTATCAAGTCTGACTTTTAAAAAGAATGTGGAAACACAGCCACTATTTTAAGTACTCGGTGGGACAGAGAAACTGACTCCATAGCAGACTGCTGCTACTACTGTATCCCTGGTAATAATTGTCACCTCTAACATGTTGGGGACAGTCACTATATGCACAGAACCAGAACAGTGGTTCTCAGCCAGGGGCAATTTCACCCCCCTCCCACACCCCAGGACACAAATAGAAATATCTGTGTGACACTTTTTTCACGACAATGAAAAGGGTGGTGGTTGGCCGAGTGGGTCAAGGCCAAGGATGCTGCTGAACTCCCCGTAGTACATAGGACAGAGCCACCCATCCACCCCCACGAGGAATTATCCCTCTGAAAAATGTCAATAGTGTTACAATTCAGGAAACTTGCAATAGACCAAGGCTTCTGCACATCATTTAGTTTCCAAATAACCACACGAGATATACCTTATTATTGCCCTCACTTTCTAGATGAGAATATTTAAGCTTAAAATAACTAGCTCCAATGGTTTGGCCCTTTGAACATGCTCAGATTTCTTTCTTGAGATGTCTTTGGTCCAGTGATCATTCCGGAAGATTTTTGCTTTGTCCCATGGTGGGGAATCGGCTCCTTTAAATATCAGTGTGCAAATTCTTCAGCTTGAGCTGACTCAACCCTCGATCCATTCTGGGATGATTCTGGCTAACATCTGGTGGCTGAAGAAGGGGACAGAAGATATTATATAACGTCTACAAATGTAGTGAAACATTGACTTAACTGCTAAGATAAGCAACCAGTAAGATAGGGAGTGACAACACACTGATTCAAACACACGTTGTCTGGGCATGGTATCTCGAGCATGTTCCTACATCCTCTGGTCTTTACTCCTAACCTCTGATAGTGGTGTGGCATGTGCTGTGGAGGAAACCGTGGTCCCCATGCCACAAGACTCAGACGGGGGAGACAATCTCTGTACTGCAACCTTCTACAGAATTAGGTCATTGAATTCCAAGAGCGTTGGGTCTCCGGAAGACAACTTTTGTTTCCCTTTCTCCCTTTTTGATAAATGCTAAGCTCCTTGTCAAAATATTTATGACCAGAGACAGGACAGTCAGACTTTTTCTTTTGAATCATTTTTCAGTGTCTGGTTTGGATGTTCTATTTCTTTTCTTTCCTCCTCTGCTACTTTTTCTAATCCTTTTTCTTTTCCTTTCTTCCCCTCTTGGTTCTCCCTATTTCCATCTCTTTGTAGAAGAAGGGGAAATGAGGAGCAATGTTTAAAATAATTAGATTGACCACCTGCTGGGCCAGTCCCTGCAGTTGGACCTATGAGGGTAAAGACCTTTCTCATGTCAAGAGGAGGCACTGGCTTTGAAGTCTTCTGGAAATGAATGGAAACCCCCGCAATCTGGGTACTGTCGGGTATAAATCCAGATTTTTTTTTTTTTTTTTTTGCCTTTCATAAAATTTTCAAAATTGTTCTGCCCTAACCAGCCATCGGCTTTGTCCTGCTGCTCATGCATATTTAAATACTATTGTTATCATTTTACAGTAACCACATCAATGAAACACAAAGTAGAGGTTAATTTAAGGGAAATTTGTTAGTCATGAGTTATGACTGCGGGAGGCATTAGTGTGGGTATGTTATCTCTTCTGCCTGGATGAACTTAATATTTTGGTGGGGAAAAGGAGCTAAATAGACATCCAGTTGTCATAATAGGGAGAATGTGTTAGTTATCCAATGCTGTGTAACAAATGATCCCAGAACTTAGTGGCTTAAGACAACATGTATTTACCATCTTATGGTTTCTGTAAGTCAGGAATTTAGCCATGGCTTTTCTAGGTCCTCCATCTCATGGTTTCTCATGAGTTTGAAGTCAAGGTGTTGGCCTCTGGTCTGTTGTCCCACCTGCAGCCTCCACCAAGGAGAGATTCACTTCTAAGCTCGCCTGTGGAGTGGCCAACAGGATTTGTTTCTTGGATGGTTGTTGGCCTGTTGTTTCTGGTCCCTCACTGGCTGCAGACTGGAGCCCATCTTTGGTTCCTTGCCACATGGGTCTCTTGGCCCTGCAACTCTCCTCATTGAGCATATGAGCTACGGAAGTCATGGAGAGAGATTGCTAACGAAAGTTGCAACTTATATAACCTGATTTTGCAAGTAACAGCCCACTGATGGTGTGTCCTCAATCGCTTAGAAGCCCATGTTCACGAGCAGCCTATTATACTAGGACTTGGGCACCAGAAGAAGAGATTATTGGTAGCTGGAGCTTGGATTACCTACCACATAAGGTTTAGGGAATTACAGAGTATGTTTAAGAAGCTGTAACTCTCTGTACACAGGGCATGGTAAGGAAATCTCATCTTTAAAAGGAGGTACTTTCTGACTGCACTGAGACTGGACTGTTCCAGAAGGTTCGGCACCTACCCAGTGACTAGTGGAATAACTGCAGTCTTACAGAATTTGTGACTGTGACCTTGGTAGTGACCACCTTAGGTATTATGTCCCCAATCATGATGAAAGAGGGATTCTCCCTGGTGTCCCCAGAGTCACATTAATGGTGGTTCTATTATCTTTTGTCTCAAAAAATTTCCATAGACAAAGGTCATTGAGTTGTTCATGTATTCACTCATTTTATGTTTTGGGTAATGCTAGGTAGTGAAACTCAAAAACAAATACCTTTGAGGAACTGGATGATGAAACGTGGTGATGGATAAGATTGGTCTTTGGGGACCTCTCCTCCGTCTAGACTAGGAGTGGCCGTGACCTGGAGAGTGGGCCAGGGTGACTAAGTCTGCCCCTACCCATCTGTTCTTGTAAAGCTTGACAGACAAAAATAATTTTTACATTTTTCTTAATGTTTCAAAAACAAAGAAGAGCTGTATTTTGTGACCCATGAAAACAGGGTGTGAGTAGAGCATTTGTGTTGTAGTTGCATCTATTTATTTACTGTAGCTACATCTATTTATTTACATATTTTCTGCTGTAGACTGAATATTAGTGTTTTTCTGGAAACCTAATCCTCAACATGTTGACATTTGGGGTTGAGGCCTTTGGGAGGTGACTGGGTCATGAAGGTAGGGCCCTCACAAGAGGTATTAGTGCCCTCATGGAAAGACTCAAACGCCTCCCCTTCTGCCATGCAAGCGCATAAAGAGAAGGTGCTGCCTATGAACCAGGGAGTGGGCCTTCATCAGAAATGGAATCTGCTGGTTCCCTGCTCCTGGACCTCCCAGCCACTAGAACTGTGAGAAATAAACTTCTGTTTTTTATAAGCCACCCAGTCTATAGTAATTCTCTTATAGCACCCTCAATTCACCACGTCATTGTCTGTAACTACTTTTCTAAAATATCAGAGGTGAGTGATTGCTACTCACAGAGCCTGAAATATTTACCCTCTGGATCTTCTAGAGAAAGTGTGGCTACTTTTGGTCTAAAGGAAGATAGACGTGCAAATAAGTAGTCATTGCACTGTGGTGGGTGATATCCTAGATTTACAGACAGGGGGTATCAGCAGCACAGAGCAGGAGTTTACAGGCTTTGGGGGAGTTTTTCTTGAGGATAAGCAGAAGTTTTTTTTTTTTTCTTTTTTTTAAATGGGAGGAGAAATGAGAGAAAGGACAATGTGTGTCAAGGGCCTTTGAGTTAAAGAATGAAGTGCTCCCTATAATGGCTGGAAAAATCTGTTTATGTGCATCTTTGTGTGTTCCTCACCAGAGAGAGAGGAGAGAGAGAGAGAGAGAGAGAGAGAGAGAGAGAGAGAGAGAGAGAGAGAGAGAATTTACCCTTTTAACATATTTTCAACAGTTTAGGAACCACTATTGTGGGCAGACATGATGGCTAATAGAGGTAAACTTGGGAGGGCCAATGGTGACATCAATGAGAACACAGAATAGACTTCTATGGGGTGTAGAGGGAAATGAGGCTAAGAAAATGTCCCTGACCATCAGTGGGCTAACCCAGCACCAAAATGGGGCAGAGTTCTGGGACTGACTCAATGCAGACTAAAGGACTAACTGCTACAAGGATACTGAGCAAAACCAACTGAAACCGATTTGATCTTTGTCTTCAAGTGGCTGGTCCATCAAAGGCGGCTGATGGATAGGTAAGAACTCAGCGGGCTGCAGGTGGGTAGTGGGCTAGCAGCCCTTGTGTTAAAGCTAGAAGAGGTGGACGGATCTCCAAACTCAAACAACACCGGCTGAATCTGCCTGTGCCCTAAGACAGTCTGAATGGTTTGCAGTCAGCACAAGCCCCAGTTTCCAGTTCCCGAGCTGAGTCTTTACACTTGATTGTACGGTGGTCCCACAGACCAATATGGAACTCCCTGAAACTGGGAGGAAGAGCGTTTCTGGGACCAGGAAAAGGAGGCTGTGGACCTGAGGTGTGCAGGGAGGTGGATGGGAGGTAATGGTTTTCACCAGATTCCTTTTTATATTTTATTTAGATTAAGTTCTGCTCAGCAGGGTGATTTCTTAATTAGAGCCGCCCAGCCAGGCAGACCTCCAGCCCGGACCCCTGTGCTGCCTTCTAAGGTTTCATGAGGGACTTGTCCTGCCTTATTTCCTGAGTTCTAATATTTGAATAGTATGCAGTAGATTTCAATGGGAGGAAAAGACATGTAATTTAATCATCTTTATTAGATTTTGCCTGTGGATGGGGAGAGAAGGAGGAAGGAGGAGGGACATGGCTCCTCTCTTTGTTAATTTTATTTTTCTTTTTCTCTACCTTTCTTCCAGTGGTCAAGGAAGAAGAAGAATCAATGGCCTTTTTTTTTTCTCTCCTTCTTCTTTTTCTAAACAAAGACGCTAAATGAGAACACCGAGCCTGGAGGAGAATTATGCTCGTGGCAGGAATTTTCGAAGTCTGGTGGAGCTGTTCATATAAAAAAATTATGCAGTCCCTCCTTGGGTGACCTGGATCCTGAGAGTGAGTTTGGGGGCCCTGCAGCTTTCCATCCTCTCCATCACTGCTGAAGTGGCAGACAGGGGAGGAATATGGAGTGCAAAAAGGTCCATGTGTATTCTCCTGCCCTATTGCAACTTTGCACTGTTTGGGCCAACCTGCGGGAGAGAAAGCCCAGCCTGTAGGAGCAGGGAGAGATCAGGAGTAGCACTGGGAGGAGGAAGAGGGGAAGTCTGGTGTGTCCCTGATGGGATGGGAGAAAAAAGAGCAGTCCAAGGGGTGCTTTAGGGGAAATTAATCCACTGGAGTTTTTCAAGAAAGAAAGGAAGAATTCAGCACAGCTCATCAAAAAGGGGAAGACTTGGGTCCAGAATTCTCCCGTTGTCCTGCCAAATGCAAACACACGCGTGCGCACACTGGGCCCCTTATGACCCAGCCCCGCTTGTGCACCTATCCTCTGGGTCTTTCCTCACTTAAAAAATCATCTGGCAAAGGAGTTGGTTACTACTCATTTAGGAGGATCCCGGCATTACCTTTATGTTGGCTTCCAGTGAAAGGGGACCCAAACTTTTCAAAAGGTCTGTTTTCACAGATAAAACACAAAGGCAGAACTTCACTGGGGGAGATACGGGGGTTGGGGGGGCATTGTCTTTGTCCCTTCCTGCCGTTTCCTTCTAAGCAATGGCAAGCTCATTTGGAATTCCCCTTTCCAGAACATTTCTCTGTGCATCAATTTCAGGAGGATTTTTAGTTAAGAATCACAAAGTTTATCTATGCAGAGATGGGGATTCCTGCTAAAGCCAGAGAAGATGCTTGTACTAGGACACCTTACGGCTGATCTCAGGCCTCTCATTGTCCGAAACGCTTAGTCTGAGAGTCCTATTTATGTACCAGATATCTTTATTAAATCATTATATTAACAGAAAATTTCCCCATTACAGTGAGTTTCTCCCTGGGATCAAAAGTTGTCCACAGTCCTGCTGATGGCCTACGTATCTTGAAATTTAAAAAGGTGAAATTCCAGGGAAGTCCTACACCCGGACAAGTTTTCCCAAAATGAACTGTGCTATGGCTGGAGGGGTTGCTATGTCTTAGCCAGGAAAAGGCCCATGTCTTCTCAAAGCAGTTGTCTCTAGATGGAAAGAAAATGAAAAATAGGCCTCCCATCCACCCATGGCAATGTAATCGCTGGCAGCATTCTGATATGATTTCACCTGTGGAGACCCAATGGGTCTTGGATTTGAAAACCCAAGCGGCAAATTAACAAGCTGCACTGTACCAGTGAATCCAGGGCTGCAGGGTGTGAAATAGCAAAGTTAGGAGAAGCAGAGCGAGGTTTGTGTTTGTGTACTGGATTTTGAAATGAACTACACACACACGCATGGGCGTGCACACAAACACACACACACACACACACAATTTTCAAATGTGAAATTAATCCGTGTTTATTACAGAGAAGACCCACCCAACGCATAACATGACCGTGGGGAAAGCACATTTGCTGGGAGCTCTGGGTTTCTAACCTTTCCATGGAAGAGAGCTCTAAGGACTGAGTCAGGGAATCGGGTAGAAGCCTGAGGCTTGAGGGAGATAGGGGAAATTTAAAAAGAGAAGACACGTAACGCAGAGGCTCCAAGTGCTGCTACTTGGGAGAAATGGGGCCTGGGGTATCCAAAGCACAATCAGCAGAAGGGTCTGCATGTAGCCTCAGCTGTGGTCCCTGCAGGAAGGAAACCTTGAGCAGCACCAGTGGGTCCCGGGGAGGAGGGATGAATGTGGCTGATGTCGGGCAGAGAAAGCGGAACATGCCAAGGCTCGACCCTACAGATACGATCCCAGTCCTTTGGCATTTCAAAAATTATCAATCCAAATTGCTTTTCTTGCTCATTCCAGATGCCTCATATCTGACTCGATGACCAAGTACCAGGCCATGTTAAAAATAAACTTTTGGGAGTCCAGGGTGATTTTTTTTTTCTCTTTTCTCTTTCATTGTAATGGCCACATTCTCATGGCCTGACATTACTTGAGGTCTGGCTTAGATTAGCCCCTGACTGAGAGACCCAGGCTAATTTAGTGACTGCAATTATGCCTGCCTCTAATCGAGTTCTGCTCTTTGTAGCACATGTCCTTTGAGTTGTTTTTCTCCAATAGAAGCCATGGCCGTGCCAGGCCATCTATACCTTCTTGCCCCAGGCCTCTCATGACATACATCGGTGAGACAACTGGCCAGGATTAGGGTTACGATCTGTGACCCTGAAACAGAGTGAAATTAATTGGCAACAAGGGGACTGAGCCCATGAAAATCATAAGGGCCGTAAGTACTCTAATATATGACCCCAACTGCTGCAGACCCGCACCTGCTGCCCAGCCATGAAGATTCTTTCCATAATAGAATTCAAAAAGGAAAACAAAGTTTCTCTAAGTGCCAGCGTTTTTGCTTGGGGTCGTTTGCAGGTAGTCTTTGGACTTGAGATGTACGTGTCAAGTCAGCATTGACGATAATCTTTGATCTCAGCCTGCAGAGCCTGGTGGAGAGGAAATAAGCGGCATAACTTAATGCTAGCAACATAAAACAATGTGTAGTCATCAATGAGAGTGGGTGGGTGCAAGGGTGGGTTCCCCCCTTCTCTGGGTAAAACAGCACAAGTAACAATCTTAGGGTTTCTATTTATAGTTAGATCCCAGAGCAAGAAGAGATGGTACATTCAAAAATCAATCAATTCTAAATCCCTATAAAATATGCATTAAGAAGTGCTTCCTCTCCAGCACACCTGAATATTATTTATTAACAGAAAGAAATAGACGGTGCATGCTCTCTTGGAAACCACCCTCCTGCTTCTAGATTCACAAAGGATACCAGGAAGGTTTGCACATGTGCCCTAGAGGGAGTGGGGCAGAGGGAGGGCCAAGGGCTCTCCATGCCATTATCCAGCTCTGTTTCATTCTTCCTGGGGAGGAGGGCTTGGCTGAGAAGCCACAGGAGGCTGGAGAGTCTTAGAGGCTGAGGGCAGGAAGGGGAGGAAGTGAGCAAGGGGGCTGGTGCCCGGGAGGCCTCCGGGAGAGTAACCAATTCCTTCACTGGGGCAGGTGGGAGTCTCCAGGGTCATTCTGGTGCAACCTGTGAAGGGAGGAGAGGAAAGAGGTTTCCGGAAGTCTCCTGCTCTCCCTCCCGCCTGCCTCCCTCCTTCCCCTAGCTGCTGGTTGCAAGGAGCAGCGGAAGGAAGGATGTATCAAACTGAAAGAAGAAAGAACCCCTGCCAGCCGGCCCCCATGACCCTAGACTCTGAACGGCAGCAGTGTGGGGCAGCACAGGCTGTAGATCAGCAGCAGCCAGGCTGGGAGGCCAAGCCAACTCTGCAAAAGTTGTTTTCTTTAGCAGAAAAGAAGGGAGGCACAGGTTTCATATCAAAGGAAAGGGGAGCAATATGACATCAGGGCCTGGGCTGTGGGGAAGATGTCAGTCAAACCCCAGCTGGGTTTCTCCACCTCCTATCTGAGGTCCTTCTAAAAAATATGCAGGTAAAAATGAGGTCTGGCTCCAACTCCTGCAGTTAGTGATGCTTAATTTCGATTTTGCATGGACTCCCCCTATGGGAGGAGGGAAGATGAATGATTTTTTTTTTCTTTATGAGTGCATTATAGTTATACATAATAGTGGGGTTCATTTTGAAATAATCATACAAGCAGGGAATATAATCTGCTCCATTTACAGTCCCTAGTACTTCCTCTTTCCCTCCTTTCCTCTCTCCCCCCATTCCTTTTCCTCTACTCTACTGGCTAACTTATTTATAGGTTTTCAAAATTAGCGCTTTATAGATATACATAGAGGTGAGATTCACTGTGGCCTGTCCCTATATCCACATAGGGTAGTTTGGCCACGCCATTCCATCTCACCTCCCGTTTCCCAGTCCTTCTCCCCCCGTCATCTCTCTCCTTCCTCTACTCCATGGATCTTTCTTCTACCATCATCGGAGAGGTGAGTCTTAATGAGCTTTAACACACAGGGCATGGAGGCAGGAGGGGAAAGGGCAAGAGAAAGCTTCAGAAGTTTCTTGGGGATAAATGATGGGTTTGCACATTCGCATTTAGTCAAGGGACACCTGGGAGCACCAGCGGCTCATGCTCTTTATTTCTACCACTTTCATCCACCCGAGCAAAGCTGCGAGGACAGGCAAGCCTCTTCCTCCTGAATTCTCAGGTACAGGAAGAGAAACTGACTCGGAGTAAAGGATGCTCTTGATTATGCAGGATGAAAAGGAACCAATTTGTGGCCATAATACCTATTTCTGCACATTCTCCAGGCTTGCCTAGGAGAGTTCTGGGAAAATGAGTCAGAACTGGTCATTATTGATGTCCATCCTATTCCCTGACTTGGTTGTCAGTTTTTTCTCCAATCCCCAGAGCTCACTGGGGGGGAAATAAGGGTTGTTATTGAACAACCAGCACTTCCACATTCTTCTCAGTGGTTTTGTGTCTGCTAGCTCCCAGGAAGCTGCTACTACTTCAGTTGTTTTGCCTCTTAAAGCAAAGAAACTTTTAGTTTGCTCTCTGGAATGTGTCATTGCTGGATTGCTTCTGTTCTGTCCTACAAAACCCTAATCCTCTTATTTTTCGGTTGGGGATGGGTTGGAATTGGGGACATGGCTGTTGGAGATGGAGGGAATTTGGACTAGGCCTTCCTCTGACAGCCTGCACATCTTCATTCATCTCCACAACTTCTGTAAGAGAACGAGCATCCATCCACTCACTGATCCTTTTAGTCATTCAAGTAGCCATCCTGTGCTTTGAGTAGAATAAGGCTGAACAGCAGCCTTAAAATATATGTCTACTGAAAGATTGCCTTTCTTCTCTCACCAGCCCAGCCAGGCTTTTGAGAGAGTGTTTCTTGGGACCGATGGAGAAGGCATGGATCACTCTGTGTCCGGGGAGCTCTGTCAAGTCCCTACCCTTCCTGAGCTGGAGGTGATGATGGGCTTCTGAAGCACAGGGAGATGCAAAGTCTCCCCCAGGGGATGGAGGATGGGGCTTTCGAAAATCATGGCACAACAGCCATGTGGAGCAAGGGCTCAGCAGCTCACAGAAAGCCTGCAGGTGCTCTAGCAGAATGAGAGTGGACATGAGCATAATGGCACTTGCAAAGTCCTGGACACATGGCGGGTTTCTCCCACCATATTACAGAGCTCACCACTGTGATATCTGTGACACAACCTCCCAAATGATCCAAAGACCCAGTAAGACAAATGAGGGCAGCTCTGAAAGCTCGCTGACTTGGCTTTTTGCCCCGTGCTGGTGCTGCAGTTTAGATCTTGATCCTTCCGCAGAGGCCCGGGTGTGGAAGGCTGGGTGGCCGGTCCATGGCATTCCTAGCAAGTAGTGGGCCCTATAAGAGGTGGGGCCTAGTGGAAGGAGTTAGGTCACGGGGGTGTGTCCTTGAAGGGGATCCTGGCATCCCTCTCCTTCCAATCTCTCTCTTTGCCCCACTGAGTGTCCTGCATTGAGAAGTTCCGCCTCTCCACAGGTCTAAGAAACAATGGCGCCGTGACTATGGATTAAAACCTCTGTCTCTGCAAACCAAACTAAGTCTTCCCTCCTTTGTTGATGTATTCCAGGGTTTTGTCACAGTGATGGGAACCTAACATGGTCGCTCACCTGGTACAGTTGTCCCAAACAGAGACAAAACAGGAACCTAGAAAATCAGAAGAAAGTGGGGGTATAGTGCACACCCATAATCCCAGCCACTTCGGAGGCTGAGACAGGAAGATTGCATGTTCAAGGTCAACCTGGGCCAACTTAGTGAGATCCTGTCTCAAAAATAAAAACAATAAAAAGCCTGGGAATGTGGCTCAGTGGTAAAGTCCCTCACCCTCAATAAGCAAAAAATAAAAAAAATAAAAATAAACATCAGAAGAATGATGATATGATGATTTTAGAGATCAAGTCTGGCTGTCTCTGTTCCTATGAGTGTTTTCTTGGACCCAGAATCAGCGTTCAAAACAAAACAAAAACATTCTCCCAGCTCCCAAGTCCTGACCCTTGTGTCATCTATCATTAGAAGTCACAGGATCCATAATTATAGGACTCAGAACTGAGTTAATCTAGGAGGGACAAATTGGGGCACATTCTATTTTTGAGGGCCATTTCACATCTAAATGTCTTTGTCCGTGATTTATGATCTTCTGAGATTGTTTATTTAGTTTCATTTGTCTTAAGAAAAAAAAAAAAAAGATGGCCTTTAGTGTCAGCCTTCAGTGAACAGCAGCAGGACATCTCTAGGGCCTCATCTGAGACCCACGCATAATGACCAGGAATGTGACACAACCCCAGCCAGCTGGTCACAGTCTGGAAATAACACCCTCCGGGACAACTAGCATTCTGCTGGGGGGGGGGGTGTATGGGACGGATCAGCACACCGGGCTGATCCAGATGGATTCCTTCTCCACATTCAAGCATCTTGGGGTGGAGAAAACCCCAACCAACCACTTTGAGCCTTGGGCACTTTTTCCATTAATTTTTTAAAAACTGATGTGCCTGTCCAGGGAAATTTGATACCTAGGTTTGTGATTCATTTACACTTAACTCATCAAAATATTGTTCTGTAAGTAGAGATTCGTGTCCAAGAAATCTTAAGAGCCTTTTTATAAGCTTTTAAACTTCTTTGAAACGTTAAGAAACAGAGGTAGCAGTCTCCCCAATGTAAACAGGAGTGAATCCCTGGTTGGGGGTGGGGAGGACGCAAGGCCTTCAGGCTGGAGGCCGGTGGAAAGAAGGCGCCAAGACACACTGTCCTTGGTCCCCAGGGGCGGGACCGAGGCCCAGTTCTTTCCAGTGCTCCCCTAGGTGTGCGCGTCTCCCCCACAGACTGGGGCTCACTGCTGGTTGCATCTTTGTCATTCTGAAGGCAAAGGTAAGGATTTGGGGGGCCTTGTGGTTGGCAAAGAAAACCCCCAAGTGTTCTGCAGAGGAGGATGATAGAGACTCACAGAATTTTACTTCCAGGCCAGACCCACCCCTCCTTTTTTCCCCCCTTCAAAGAAAGTGTTCATAATGTGTCTTTTCATTTATAATTTTATGAAGGTCTCAATTGAACATGTAAAGAAAGTGGAAAAAATTCTGAGTTGCTATGGATACTTGGCATTCTCCCCACTAGACTAAAATCTACTTTCTCTCCCCAAGCAAAATGGTTACGGAGATTCCAATAAAAGGGGGTGGAGGCCAGCGAGGCCCACAGTCTGGGATCAGAGTCTTGGTGAAATTTATTTATATTTTAATCCTTTGAATAGGATCTACTTAGGTGTTCACTGTTTCCCTTGGCTTCTGACGTTGGAGGAGAATTCCTTTGCATTTCAGAATGCTTGTCACTGCTGTGGATGAGCGCTCTTGTGTTCTATCTTATTTTACCAATGGATCTGCAAGGTGCTGCCTATCACGGAAACCAGCATCTCTTCCCTAGGTTGGTTGGTTTGTTCTGCATTGTTCTTATGTTCCTCATTGTCTTAGAAGAGGAGAAGCCTGAGAATAAAAGAAATCATCAATGATAAAAATTTTCTTCAGTGTTTGAATTTTTTTAAAAAAAGTCCTTATCATTTGCATTAAACATTTGTATTCAGAAAGAGAGCAAAGGGAAAATGTGAGACAGCATTTCAGATGAGTCTAATATAATGTTTATTAAGTGGAGGCTTTTTTATTTTTCTGTGTCTGAGTTTTAAGTTATTGACATCAGCTGTATCTGCTTTTCTGCCTGCTTTTAAACAAATTCATGTTCCTCAAAGGCTGATGTTTTACTGAGCTTGGGATACATTCTTTTCTACTCTCTTACATAATTTTGGGTGCATTGAGTAAGACCTTTTATACACTGGAAAATTGGAAGGTATTAAAGTCACACAAGGCAAAGTCAGGCAATCCCCTTGTTCATTCTGTAGGGCCAACATATTTTTTGCATCCACCACTTTTCCTGTGAGCCCAGGGACAATACAGGTCCTTGTATGTGCATCCTTTGCAAGGACCTTTCCAACTGGATGCTCTTAAGGCTCATGTTCTGGAACCTGGGCAAGCACATGCTACTGTCCTGCCAGCCCAGGGGGTAAGGAATGCTGATGGTTCTGGGTTGTCAGACTCAGAGGTGGAGACTTTGGAAAAAATCGGATGTAGAAATTCTTCCAGGAGTTTCAAAGGAAATATAAAAAACATCCTCGTGAAAAACAGAACAAGCTTCTTGGTATTTTAAGCTACTCATCCACTACTATTTGTACATTGTTTTCTAAGTTAAATTTCAGACTATATTGTATTCTCTCCAAACAATACTATTGTTTATTTCACCATGTTCTTTGTATTCTTTTGTGTTTTTTTTTCAAGAAAAAAGTTGGTATACCATGTATCTATTAAGACTGCCATTGCTTTTGTTTTTAAAATTCTTTTTGAATGACGAATTTTACAGCCTCCCCAAAACCTTAGGTGTGGAGTACATACCTTATACTGTCATAAAATATCAGTACTAGTTTCCGATGCTGCTTTGGGGCTACTTGAAATGATTATTTGGCAAAGGAAAGTCTTGCCAGTAGAGAATGAGGGGGTACACATTTTCACCAATGTCTTTTACTTTTTTCTCTTGAGTCAAAGTTCCTATAAAAAGAAAATCAACTGATACTAAAATGACTAACTTATCAAATAGTTACTGTTGGCTACCTTTCCGGTTGTTCCATTGAATTGTCATAATTTCCCTATTTCATAGCTGAGAAAACTGTGCAGATATTGATTAGGTCAACAGCACAGCAGCTCACGGTGCCTTTGTACTGAGGGATGTCAGTCGGACCGTGCTCTGTTATGATGCTCAAGTTAACCTGTCATTAGAACACAGTGCTTCTGGGCCGAGAAACAGAGCTGTTTATGTTTTATTGATATATCTTTTTTTAAAAAAAGTTGATAGAAATCATTCTTGTACCTGGTGGCATAGTTGCTCATCATAGTTACATTGTATATTGGTAGCTATTTATGCATGGATTCACTTTTTAATGAATGCTAACTCCTGGCTGGATAAAACTGGAAGAAGAAAAATACAAGGTATCTGACTCTGGAGTACATAATCTAGTAGGAAAAATTATAAAGAAATGTTAAAAAAATCAAGTAAGAAGGGCAAGTACATGTATTTTTCAAAGCACTTAACATTTCAACATGGTCACGATTTTTCTCTTTAGCAATTCCTGGCACTATTTTACTAAGAATGCAAGAAGTCAAGCACCTTCAGAATATATAAAAACACCTAAAAGTCATCTTTAGTTCAACCCCATCAACTTCACCTCTGGTGAGTTTTTGGTTTTGCCGCAAAACATCAGATTAGCTCATTTGGGACAGTGACTTCTAATTGTGGTGAATATGCAAATGATACCAAAAATGTGCTTTGCTTTCTTTCACTTCCCTTGTGGCTGTTAGGCACCAGAACAGGGGAGAGTCAATTACCAGTCCCTTAGACCTGCAATCCTACATCTCAGCAGGCAGCAGGGAGAGAAGCTCCTTTCTCAAATTACCCTCTTCTTTATGGACCTGATCATTAGCTTGAGGATGAATGATTATGTTCAGTTTTACATGTTGCCTTTTATGTTCAAAGAACTGCTTAAGCATCAACTAATTAATCTGCAAGTGAAGAATACATGTGGCATTACTTTATAATTAGACAATCTCAGGAGGCGATGTGGATTGCCAAGCCGGAGTCCGATGGCTTTGCAGGCCTCTGTCATTGATTTTTTTCATCACTCAGGTAAAATGGCCATCTCTGAATCCCATTACCAACTCATTACTCTTATTTACAAATAAATTTCCTTTTTTAAAAAGACCAGAGTTGTATAACAGATGAGGAGATGGAAATAAAAACAAATGAATAACCAAGAGTACTGCCTTTCCTCTCTGCCTTTTTGGGTCATTTTTTTTTATTTCCCATAAACAACAAATTTAAGCAAGTCTATTTCACGACATGCAGTTGATGGCTCTTTCTCTTTTCACCAACACACTCTTGTTTGCAAAAGCTATGGCTGTGTGTGCGTGGTGGGAGGAGGGCAGAGAATTAGTACATCTTTCAGACTGTGGTTTTCTGGGTGGTATGGATTTGAGATGGGACAGAGTCTAAATTAAAGAAGTGAAAAACAATTTTACAGATATTTTTTTGGGACACAAACGTGTGTGATCATAAGTTATGTGTTCAGACATTGAGTCACTGGATATTGGGGATCCCTAATGGACACGATTAATAGAATGTATCTTTATAAGTTCATGCCAAAGTTACAAAACAACAGGAACTGAAAGTATTAACAAAAGACCTCCCTTGCACTCTGCCATCTCGCCTGGATCCATTGGTTGATGGGCATGTGATATTAAAAAGTCCTAAACGAAATAGTTGTTTATTAAACTTTCCCTGAAGCATAACCAGTCTTCTCGACTTCAAGAAATACAAGTATGCAACAATAAATTAATTCAATTTGAGTTTCTGTTTGGGGTCGGTTTCCAATGAGCCTGTGTCAAATGCTAAACTCTCTCTAATTCAGAAACTAGCTGGTATATGAAAATTAAGTGTTTGTGGGGAAACTTCCCCTCTTCCATTTGGTTGAAAATTTACAGCTCAGCACTGATTCGTATTAACTTTCCTTCCCCCCTTCACTTAATCATAGTAAATTAAAGTGATGATCTGTTTTAAAATCAAGATTTGGTGAGTTGGTGTCTATGGGAGTAGTAACTTAATTTTCTCACTATGAGTATGTAGTTTCCAACCTTTCAAAGCGAGTATAGATTTACCATGCCACACAGGCATTGTGATAGGAAATTTGGAAAGTTGGGATCGTTAGGAGAGCTAGAAAGCACAGATTGCACTCAGTTGGACACAGATAAACAGAAAACATGCTTTTTTATGAAATCAGAGATTAAATGAGTTGATGGAATCCAGCCTAGACATCCGCAAAAGCCAGAGTGGAAAATTATAGACTAAAATGCATCTGATATTGAAGAGCATGGCTCTCTCCAAGAACCCTCTCTTTTTATTTGAATCAAAGATTCTTTATAAGATCAGCAATCCGTAGGACTTAAAAAAGAAAACGAAAATCTTCAAAACAGCGTGGCTCTCATCCAGTGCTTTTGTGATTTTTTTTTTTTTTTTTCAAACGAACAGATTTAAACTTTTAATCATCTCACACCTAGGGATTTTTTTGGTTTTAATTTGAGAGGCAGGCCCACCAGATGAAACAACTCAGAAGAGCCAGAAGCAGCTTCCACTCCAGTTGGCCCTGTTCCTCTACCAAATCAAGAAAGTCCATTTTGCCTTGGGACTTTACAGTGTCCCCAAGAAACTCATAAAGGGACTCAGTGTTCTTCTTGCATTTGTATTCATTGGTCCCTTCTGCAGTCTGCTTCAACGTTTGTTTAAGTAAATCCATTCACAGACAATTATTTGAGAGATTGGAGGCTCCTCTTCCACGGGGAGCTACTCTTCCAGGGCCTCTTTCCAAGGAGACGATGGCTCCACGGTTCACAGCTCCCCGTACCTGGCTCCTTAAGCCTGCTCGGCAAAGCCAGTTAGCAGGGGATGTGTGGACTTGAGCTGTGTTTGGAAAGTTTACAGAGCTAAGAAAATGCCCTTTCAGGAGTCCCTGGTGGCTTTTGAAATTGTAATTCATAGAAAGTCACACTGCTCACTAAGGTTTCTTTCTAGAAGGACACAGAAGAGCCACACACAGGTAAAATGCTTGGAGCCAGAAATGTTTCAGATTCAGGAGTTTCCCAGATTTTGAAATATTTGTATAGACTCTACTGGTCGAGCGCCAAGGCACTCACCAAGTTTTGGATTTTGGAGTGCTTTTTCATTTCGTATTTTCAAATTAGGAATGTCCAGCTTGTGTCAGAACTTAAGAAATTATGTCTTGATTCTCTCTGAGTGGCTGATGTTGACACTATTGTTCCTTTTCCCCCAAAGACAGAGTGGCACTGCTTAGAAAAATAAATCTGTTAATTGGCCTTTTCAGAATATGCCTCGGGTCCCTGGAAGAGTAAGGTAATAGAACAGAAACAGACAGACAAAAAACAAGCCAACAGACAACCAACCAACCAAAACACCCAGCAGCCACACAAAGAAAGCCAGTCCAGGAGAGTATTAAATGCAGTGAAGGAAGGAACAGCTAATTTCACTCATTAGCCAAGGTCAGTAACTTTCTCCCTTCGGAAGAAGCTCTAGGTTGCTAGTTAAGGTCATGTGAAGGTGTAAATGCACAGGTATGAGAAAGCCCAGCCACTGGGGCCAACTGTGTGACCTTGATTCCTCGGGCTTTGGTTCCTTCATCTGTAGGTGGGTAGACAATCATCCCCTTGTGGAAGGTGACCAGCTCTCCCAGAGTGACCCGGACTCTCCTGGTTTCAGCACTGGGAACCTGGGGTTCCAGGTTACCCCTGGATCCTGAGCCAACTGCTGAAGTTAGCTGGTCACCCTGTTTACAAGAAACACTTGGGAAATGTGCGACACACATGTGACACAGTACCTGGCTCATGAGAGAAGCTCTGCTTATCTTAGTCTTTATTAAATGAATTGGAATGGACCATCTCTAACTCCCCGCCGCCTTTTGTCCCCCTTCCCACATATTTGGATGTGTCTTTGAAAAACAAGTTGGAGATCCAACCTTTCAGGGCCAGCTGTGATATTGGGTCATGACCTTTCTGATGACCCCAGGGGCTCGGGGAACTGTGCCTTCTACCTCTGCAAGGGTATTCCAGGACAGAGTGTGGAGTGTAGACGGATGGGAACCGAACCCCAGGGGTGAGGGTTGTTCTTGCAGTCTCTCTGCTGTGATGAGGAAGTTCATCTCAGTTCAGTTCTTTTTACCGTAGAACGTTCCTGAGCCCCAAATCTTTCATTCCCTACTTTTCCTCATTATTGCAACAGGTGACACCGCATTGTGACAGGGGACACTCCCCACATCTCAGATGATCTTCTGGCACTCTTGCACGTGAACTCGCACGGCCTGACGGCAACCGCGACGTGGCCCCTGTCATTTTGCCTACTTTACAGATAAGGAAACGGAGCCACAGAAATGGAGAGACGTGCCCCCGGTTTCAGAATTAGCTGGCAGGAATCGGGAGGCAAAATGGAGTTGGGCTGACCTCTTTGGGTCTTCCTCTCTTCACCTGTGAAATGGGCAGATGGTACATGTCCACCTCACAGAGTTGAGCAAGAATCAAACCATGTGAAAATTCATCACTGGTTTTCAGGTGTCATCATCATCCTTTCACCAGTTTCATTTGGCCACTCTTGACACATTGTTTGAAACTACAGATATTTTGAGAGATGACAGACCTCCCAGAGGAAGTAGGTTCCCTCTGTAATCAAGAACACAAAGCCTTAGGATCCCCCCCAGTGGGGATTACATTTACAGCAAGGGTATTGTTCCAGACGTCTCTGCTCAGCGATGGCCCTGCCTTTTCCTCTCTTTCAGATGAGGTCCCCAAGGGTCACTGCTGTTCACTAGGAAAGTGGAAGGGGAGCCGTTTTGAAGACAGAAAGCGGGATAAAGTTCAGGCGAGATTTGAGTTACCCCGGTGGGGTTTTCAAACGTCGAACTCTTTGCAATGCAGGCCTGATTTCTAAGAAGCCAACCAAACCCTGAGGTCCTCGGAACACAAAATGAAAGGAGCCGAGCCTCTGAGCTTGGGTGTGCTTTGAATCAGAGAGCCCGGCAGAGATGGAGTGCGCACAGAGTGCAAATTGCTCACTCCTCCCGGTTTGCACACACCCACACAGCGCTCACTCTGATTAATGGAGACTGTGTGCACAGGAGTGCCGGAGCATGAGGAATTTCGCCAGGTGTGGCTGGTTGATTTTCAGGTGTGGACAGGATGGTCATTCAAAACGGACTCTGATTTGGTCTCCTACCTAAACTCAACACCTCCCCTGCCCCGCCCCTGGCAGCAGATCCTGCCTTTTTCCTTGTTGGGCATGCAAACCTTTCACTCATCAGAGGCCCAGAGTAGTTTGGAAGGCTCTGATGTGTCAGTATCAGTAAGCTAATGGAAGCCATGTGTTCCCAGAATGGAAAAAAAAAAAAAAAAAAAAAAAAAAACTGGCCTCTTAAGGATCCAGACATGTCTTGCCTTAAATGAGTCTAAAGCAAAGACTCTTGTTTGGAGTCCTTTTCTCTTAGTTGGTCCTTTGCCATACGGATGATTAACTATTGATAATGTTATTCCAAATGACCCATTCCTAAATGTGAAGGGCTCATTCTCTAAGGGTAAGGTAAGTAGCTAAGTTTAATTGAATAGATATTAGGTGCTATGCAATTTAACAATATAATGATGACCCAAAGGATCGCATCAACTGCTATATACTTAGTGCAGATACCCGCTAAGAGTCCGGGGTTGACTGATTTATTTAACCCTAACCCCAAGTAGGGAGGTGGCTATTATCATTCCCAATTTATGTAAAGAAACCCTGAAGCACTGAGAAATAGGTATGATGGTGGGCAGACGTGGACTGGGAGGGTCACTCTACTCTATCCTTTTTCCCCATGGCACAATAACTTGGAAAGAAGAGTTGCGATGCTAACTTTATAGCTAACTTTATAGAGATGTAGAGAGTTTGAGTAAATTTTCCAAGGACACGAGGCTGGTAAATGACAGCAGAGGGGTATTAATAGAGTATTTAAAAGTCAATGTAGTCTGCTGTGCTTTACCACAGGGTGGAGTTTCTAGGGTGAATGGATTAGATTTCCCAAAGGGCTGTCAAGCTCTGTGCTTAATGTACTGCATACAACATCAGCATAAAGAAAGAGAGAGAAATTATTGAAAGAATTTTTTTTTTTCATGGAAATGCCAAATGATCAAAGTAGTCACTAAGAAACAACCAAAAATCTTTTGGACGTCTTTATGGTTTTATATTTTTGTATCTTCAGTTAAAAGAACCCAACATTAATGTCTCAGAGACTGGAAATCACAAAAGTGCATTATTTGTACTACACATTCGTGGTGGGGCAGCCAGTGGGACTGGTAAGGATTCTGGGGTGGGGTGGGCAGGGAAGCTTTGCAACAGTTTGGCTTCATGAGTGCAAGGAAGATGGTGGACCTCCCACCAGCAGGAGCGCCCCTGGCTGCATGGATGGAACTCAGGCAGCCTGGGCTCTTAAGAGCTGCCTGGAAATGTCTCATTTCTTGCATGTTCATATTGCATTGCCCAAAGCAAATCTAATGGCATCCAAGAAGCAGGGCCTGGCCTTACCACCAAGTGAATGGAAGGAGCAGAACTGGTCCATGGGGAACAGGCTGGCGATTGCTGCTTTGCAACTAGACCCAGGTGTGGGTGTAAGGAGTGCAGTGAACTTTTTGGTGTTCAAGGCCCTCAAACGTCTTCATATGTCCCAGAATAGGGGAGGAAAGGCTGGCAACCGCTCCTTGGACCTGTATAAATGCAGGCGATATGATTCCACCACCTACTTTCCTCCTACACGTCTTGTGGTCCCTGCTCCTCCCCTTCTGCCTCCCTCCTCTAACTGTTACGGATCTGTTTTCTCATTGTCCCAGAAGCTGAGCTCATGGCCACTTCCCACTGATAGGCTCCGTGCTGCTTTCTTTGGGAGTTCTGTAAGCAACCCGCTATGTGAGGGGCCTCTCTGCTTTTGCCAGAGGGTTGCCCTAGCTATTAGTGTTCCTTTTTGTCACCACCTCTTAGGTCCTTCCTGTGTAGCTTGTTGGCATCTGAGTCTGGACTTTAAATAGACGGAGGGTGGCTGCCTTGGGGGCCAGGAGCTCCAGAGACCCCCAGTGAAGTGGTCAAAGGAAATGGAGGCATCTGTGGGTCTTGTCCTTTTCCACAAATCTGGAGACATCTCCCTTCTGTTCAGATGCCCAGTTTTAAAATCAAACTACTTTCCTGAGGAGCTCATGGCTCTCAGGCCTGTCCCAGTTACCGACAGGATAGGCTGGCATGAGGTTCCCGGGTCCCTCCCTTGCCCCAGAGCAGGGCTTTGACCAGCTTCCTCCTCGGAGATGAAAGGCTGAGACTGAAAGGCCAATTCGGAAGATTCTGGGCCCTTTAATTAAAGTCACCTGAATTGCTCATGTCTTTATTGCCGTCATCTCAAAGCCTGGTTTGGCTCTGACCTGGCTCCCAAAGGGATGAAGTTGGCATTCCTTCAAAAATTGACTGCAAACTGAGCTGTTTTCAAAAGTAAAGACTGATTGAAAAATTTAAAAAAAGAGCACTTCCTTCTTTTCCTTTTGTGGTTCATTATCATCTTCTAAAAAAGAAAAAAAAAATCCCCCTTTTCTTTCTCTCTGTCTTTTCTACTGAAACTAGAAGTATTTCACCCTGGTTTGCCAAATGATTTTTATCTCAATAGAAAAAGAACTTGCTATTTCCTGAAAATCTACTGCTTCTCCCACCGCCCCCGCTCTAAAATACATTTTGTGCTGGGAATCAAAGTCAGGTAACTTGATAAGGAGCTAATGAAAACAAATTAATTCTGTCTGCATTTATAAAAGGGACAGCTTGGCCTCACAGTTATCTCCTTTGCTTCCCGGGAGGGTCAACTTCTTGGGACAACAGGGTTGGAAAGTCAGGTATTTGGAGGAAATAAACAGAGGCATGCTGTTTTCCCTCTGGAGCAAGGTGATTATGTATGTGTAAATTACTCAGGTAATTTGGGGGGGTGGCTGGTAGGGAGAGATTTCATTCCAACACATGAGGCTAATTGCATATAAACTGTCATTTTGTGCCACTGTAATGTAGGACAATTTGCATTCACCCTGGGATCGGGGATGGGAATTTTAAATAGTATTTGTGTGACAGCTGCAAAAACAATATTTTCATCATCCTGGTTCTCTCCTTCTGGAATGGCCTTGGACAGCAGGAGGAGACAAACCTTGACCTTGGCTCCTGCCTCCCCTTTCGAAGGCCCATGCTTTCAAGGACAGAACCTGCCCACTCTATCATCTAGCTGGATTTGGAGAAAGACTTCCCAGAAATATGTGTCTTTCTCTGACGATAGTTGTCTATTTTCTCAGAGAACCACTGATTGACTTGCTGCAGAGGTGACAAAAGAAGTAGTAACCAATCCTGCCAGCTCACATGGTTATGAGTCTCTGAGACAGGAAGAATCCCAACAGTGTCCTGCAGATGGAGTGGTGCCTGGTGGGGAGCTAGGGTTGAAGGTCTAGGCTGCCATGTCTTTGCTGCAGGGTTTATTCCCACTATCGGTTTCCAAAGAGTATTATAAAAGGGTAACCCAGACAGAACCTGAGGTTCAGAAGTGGCTGTCATCCCAGGAGACTCTTGGGATTTGACCCAAAATAACTAAATAAATGTCAAGATAGTCTTCTTCTCTGGTTTGCCATTAGCAGCTCCTTTGTAAATGATAGAGAAGGAATGGTGTTTGGGGAATTGCAAGGTGCAGGGAGAAGTTGGAGGTGTGTCTGAAGTCACTCCATCTCTTTGACCAAGAGCCTTTTCCTCTTCCCTGTGTGTCCTCCTTGGAAGAGGCTAGGCCTCTTCATGGTCAATTGAGGGGCTCAAGTCTCTTCTTACCTACTTCCCTGCTTCATTCCCATCTGCTACTCCCAAGCAAGGAGAGCATCTTGCCCATTTTTCAGAGGAAACAGGTAAGAGCATCGTTGTGTCCATGGACAAACCAAAGTTCAAAGAAGCTGAGTGACTTTCTTCCAGGACAAATAAAAAATGCTCTCAGAATCAAGGTCTCCTAATATGCTTCTATAGGAGTTCACCACGTTTTACTGTGTGGCATCTGCCTGTGTGCAGGGTCAGGTCACAAGAAGACTTAGCCCCAGGAATCACTTTGGAACTTTAGGGAAAAGTCACAGAAATCAACCCGGCAGATATCAGTAACAACAGGAAATTTATTATCAGAGTGTGAGCCCATCTCTCAGAACTCAAGGCCGGAGTTTAGCTGACCTCACGAGGTGCTGAAACAAAGTCTGGTGGTTGGAAACGTGTCCCCATGCACTGGTGGCCCCCTCTTCTATTGATGCAACCCTGTTTCTCACATTCCTGCGTCTTGGGAACCATCCTTGAGATAAGCCCAGATTAAATACTCAAGAAACGATGCTAGATTTGGTACCAAGATTCCCACTGTACATTTTAGTGTTACATTAGGCTCTTTTTAAAAATTTCAACAGTAGTAAACCCCAAAGGCATGGTGATGTTTCTTTTCATAAAAATTATTTTTCACAAAAGTGAATGGTTTATCAGCTCGTCTTCCATATTGCCTTCTTTGTGACCTTTTGCTTTTTAAAACTGAGAAAGCTGTGATAATGGACTTCAATTATTTCAACTTACTTGTTCTTATTAGTAGTTGGGAAATGCATCTGTGTCAGTGTGTAGGCGTCTCCATTGTCCTTCATGGATTTATCTTATGTTTGGTTACTCTTGTAAGGCACTTGCAGATTGATGTGCAATTCTTTGTCCAAAGCCTATACATGGAAATTCTTAAAGTGGGCATTATGCATTCGATGTATTTTGGGGATGTTTTCCAGATCATTTGGCTTCTTTATGGACCTTATTCCAACAAGCAGAGGAAGTGCACTCCACTTCTTTATAATCTCAGCCAAGATGTCGAATAAACTATTCCAGCTCCTCCTTAGGGATCTCGTCGCAGCTGTTTGTAAGCTGCTCCAGTAACAACTGCCTGAGTCTTCTCCAGCTCTGGACGTTCTGATGAGGTGACTTGGAGAAGGGAAGGGTCTGCACATTGGTCCTACAATCCAGCAGACTGCCACAGTTACTTATCTTAGGATTCTGGGGTTTGAGTTGTTTGGCTCTTGGTTGAGATTGACAGAGAGGGGAAAACCCAGAGGACAAAAGAGAGGATACTGGCAATGCCCATGGAATCCAGACGGGCTGGGGGGGTGGGGGGGACTCTAACATCTTTCTAATACCTTTCCCTCCCTGTAATTGGGACGGCCTATCTTGAGTTCCTGGATTCCATTTTCAGCCTGTGTGCTGAGTCATTCCGCTCTCTTCCTAGGGCTTTTCACTTCACCTTTCAGGATTACAAATTGATTTTTATCAGTTGAGGCAGACTCAGGCTTGTTGGTACCAGGGTTCCTGAATGTTGACAAGGGGCCACGAGATCCTGGGAAAAATGCAATGAGAATTACTGAAGCTCCTATTTAGGTAATCTAAACCAAACTCCGCCTTGGCCCAAGAACCTGACTCCCTCTGGTGAGGTCTTGCCTCTCTGAGTTGTCAATGAGTCAGACAACCAACATCGCCTGTTCATGACATGACTTGGATCCAGGTAAGTGTCTGTATTCGTTTCACATTCTCTTTGAATTCTAGGAAGTAGGTTGTGATATAGGGGTGATGGGCAAGGACATGGAAAGATAAGGATAAGATGTTAGGGGACTTGCACTCAGGTTTGTTTTATTGCTCCTCAACTGTATGACCTTCACAAAACTACCCAACTCTTCTGAAGGTCAGAGATGTCCCATGGGGGTTGGACTAAACTGCCATGACTGACCATGTAGGAAAACCAGTGGGAGGTGCCTCTAGTTTCTGTTATCTCTTTGTCATCCTTGCCTACTTCTTCTTTTCAATAACATTAATTATTAAAGAGTTAATTACCTGTTAGCCATGATATGAAAACCAGGAACTATCATTTTTTGGGGGGCGGGGGTACCAGGTTTTGCACCTAGGCCTGCTTAACCACTGAGCCACATCCCCCGCCCTTTTAACTTTTTATTTTGAGACAGAGTCTCATGAAGTTGCTTAGAACCTTGCTAAGTTGTGGAGGCTGGCCTTGAACTTGCAATCCTCCTGCCTCAGCCTCCCATGCAGCTGGGATTACAGATTTGCTTCACTGCACCCAGCTCTCTGGTTCTCTGCCTGCACTCATTCCTTTCTCAGGGTATTTTGGGTGTCCATTGAGATGTATTCATTCGGATTAATAAAGTTTTTCCCTCTGGAACCTTTGTTGCCTCTGTTAGTTTTCTGATGCTGCTGTATAGATTGGCATGTACCTAGTAGTTTGAAAAAAATTCATACTAATTTTTTAAAGTTTTTTTAAGTTAAAAGTTCAACTTTTTTACTTAGGTCTTACTGGGCTAAGACCAAGGTGCCAACAAGACTATTTTTTTTTTTACTGGGCGCTCTGGGGAAGAATCCATGTTCAGGTTCCTTTGGCTGGTTGTCAAATTCAGTTCCTTGTGGCTGTAGGACAGGGGCCCCTGCTCCCATGCTAGCTACCAGCCGGATCACCATCCTTCCTTGGCTCCTGGCTCCCTTCCCCCTTCTTCAGGCTGGCAAGGACAGTAATACCTCACATTTCCACCTCTCTCTTCTTACTTCTTCCTCTTCTTTTAAGGGCTGACATGATGGGGTGGGTTTCCTCTAGATGATTCAGCCTAGTTTCCCTATTGAGAGGTCAGCTGATTAGTAACATTAATTACATCTGAAAAGTTCCTTCACAGCAGTACCTAGGTTAGTGTTTGGTGGAATAATCAAGGGATGGAAGTCTTGACGGTAGGGGAAAACCTCTGTGCAGTATTTTTTACCACCTCATCCTAAAGGGTAACATGTTAGGTTATTATGAGTCATTACTGCCTTTGTGGAATTGGCCCAATGGGTGGATTTCCAGTATCACTGACCACTGAAAAGAGTAGGATGGTTTTCTATTTTAATGCTACATAGGACATTACATCGGAGATCACTGTCATGTTTAGGATTAGGGATTATAATTTGTGGGAGAGACTGCATGAGGGCAGGGGAGTTAGGCTAGGTGGCATAGAGGAAGAAAGAGTCCCTATTGAAAAACAAAATAAAATAAAACCAGAAGAAAAAAATTTTCCCAAGGGGGAAAAACATAACTTACTTAAATGAACACTACCCTGATGTGTTTGAGAAGGGCCTTCTGATTTACAAATAATAGAACTCCTCAGAAATACAGTTTCCCCTACTTTCAAGTATGGCTTTTAAGGTGAATGGAAACAATTTAAATATTTGAGAAAGTATTTGAAGATATTTTCATGAGCTGGATATGGAACCAATACTTCCTTTCCCCTTGCCCCCTCCTTAATTTTCAAAGATTGAGTCCGATTTCCACTTAAACCTAGCAACATGAAATGAACTAATTGCAACACTAGGAAATTAGTTCTGTAGATGTAGATATTTAATTTTTATGTATAATATGAGCTGTTTCAAAATAAGGGAATGAGTCTTCAGGGAATGAGTCTACTGGCTCCTTTGGAAACTTAATGCAAACATACTATATATTTGTATATGTAGATATACAAGTATATGTATTTCTATTTCTCTCTCTCTCTCTCTCTCTCTCTCTCTCTCGATATATAGTTGCTCTTCAGTATCCAGGGAGGACTGGTTGCGGAACCCTCCAAAGATATCACAGAATCCCCCAAAGATACCATCACCTCCAGATGTTTAAGGAATATTGATCGAATCCATGGATGTGGAACACATGAATTATGAGGGGCTAGCTGTGTAGATCAATGAGGTACACATAGATGATAAAGATGCAGGTAGTTAGACCTGGCCAAATGTAGTCAGTCCTTAACATAATGCTTATAGGCATAAACACAAGAATTTGCATTCTTAAACCAAAGTGTTTCTTATGCAATTTTAGTATTACATAAGAAAAAAAAAAGTTATTTTGTTTTTACCCAGATTCTGTTACTACAATTATTCTTATTTTCCTTCTTTTTTTTTGAATCCCTCTTGAGCTGGATATTCTCCCTTCCAAATATCTATGCAGAATCACTTCCTATTTGTGAGTCCTCTCCAGGGGAATGGGAAACATATTCTTTGTCTGTTCATTTTGTGGCCATCAAGGTTTCCTGTCCATGGTCTTTCTGTGAATTCTCATGGGGCACAATTTGGCCTGCGTTTTCAGGAGTGAGCGGGAGACAACGTGAGTTTTGATAAGGTCCTATCATTTCATCAGGTCCAACGGTGTTATGGAGACCCAGCCACCCTCCGTACCTGAGGCTTTTCAAATCACACAAGAGTCTGTGTCAAGTTGACCATTGTCTGATGTTTGGGCCCTTGACTGGAAGGAACAGGGCTGAGGGAGAAAAGAAATCATATCCTGTCAATAAGCGCTGAAAATATTTAGTGTGGCAAGCTCTGTGTTTTCTTTCTTATGAAAAGCTGATTAATATTCAGTGGTTGAAGGTTAATACCCCATTCATTTTATTCACTTTACATCCTGCACACAGCGGTGACTGTTCCAATTTCAACTCCTAATTCATACAAACCTGGTTCCAATCAGGAGATCAGTAACTTACTGCCTAAGCAGAAACAAATCACACAATTGCTAAGCTTATCTTTCCACCCTTGCTCAGACATGTACCTGAGCTCGAAGCAGACTCCTTCACACACAGATGTGGATGCAAATAAACCAGCAAACCTTCCTCCATGTGGGTATATCTAGGAAATTAGTTGACACAGGCACATGAGAGGGATGGATAGACATGAAGGGAGGGGTCCAAACATATTCAGATGAGCCAGGTCTTTAGCCTTACTCAGGAATCGTGTCTCAGCAAAGCTTTCTACATCACCATTAATCTTGTACTATGAGTTCAATTTTGAACATAGTAGGATGGGTCACGATGGAAAGATGCCTTAGGCTTTGTCCTCTGCTGAGTGTATAATGTTATTTTGCAAGTTGACCACTCCATCCATTTGACTATAAATTTATTCTTATATTCGGGGGGTGTTTACACACCACTTGTTTTTCAGTGGAGGTGAAACTGTAGCAGGATGAACTTGACATAAAAGATAAGGAAGGTTTTTCTGATCATGTAAGTGAAGCTTCGAAACAGCTCACCAAAGTAGAGAAGGTATTCTCACTTTTTCTTCTTCTTCTTCTTCTTCTTCTTCTTCTTTTTTTTTTTTTTTTTTGGTACTGGGGATTAAACCCAGGGGTGCTTAACTACTGAGCCACATCCCCAGCCATTTTTAAAAATATTTTATTTAGAGACAGGGTCTCACTGAGTTGCTTAGGACCTCCCTAAGTTGCTAAGGCTGGCTTTGAACTTGTTATCCTCCCCAGCTTGGGAAATGGGCCTCAGCCTACCAAGCTGCTGGGATTATGGGTATGTGCCACTGTGCCTGGCTGGATTCTTGATTCTTGAAGATCTTTTGAAATTGTATTTCACCTTTCTGGAAATGAAGGGCAGTTCTGTGGCTTAGGGAAATCTGCCTACAGTGATACTCCCAAAGCTAAGCTCAGGTGTGTATCTGCAAAGACAGGAGAAAGGCATATCTAGGAGTTTGCATTTGCAGGTAATGGCATACAGTGGCTGATTCACAGAATTCCTCCTCATGAGGGTGACTGGCCATCAGACAGTGACAATAATCGATGCCAGGTATTTTAAAAATTGTGTTTATTTCTACTCAACATGTATGTTATGCTGCTAAAAAACAGGCACAATGGGACCAAGAAGAAAAATTTTAGTATTTAACACCATGAATATTTTCCTTGGGGAACTTGATCTTAATTGTGAGATTTTAACACAAGGATGCTTCCCAAACACTTCGAGAGTTGGAAATGAATGAGATGTAACTCCAGTTTACCCAGAGACCTAAAATCCAAGTAAGGTCTAGATACCTGTAGGATCTCATCTTTTTTCCTTTCCTCTTTGACTTTTGTATTATGGGAAAAGGCAAAGAATGGGTTTTGCAGAGCTACAAAAACAAGAAGAAGAACAAAACACCCATCACAAACAAACAGTGCTGCTTTAGAATCACATCTCCTTGACTTATTAGCTAAATGGCCCCTGTTTCTCTAAGCCTCTTGATCTCAGTGGAAGATGCAGTAATGCAGTGAATGAGTTATGATGATGATGGACACAACCCAGGGCCCCCAGTAGTGGCAATGAATTAGGTTGGTCATGAAGACTCCTGTATGTGAAGAGGCTTGGAAATCTGCACACTTCACTAAACAGGCCACGCGTGGCTATTACTTTTTTGTAAAGTTTCTAGCTGTCTGTCCACCCACTCCCCAACTGACCTCTACCACTGACACCTGCTGTGTTCTGTTTGAATGGGAAGAAACACAAGTGCTTTAACTTTTCAGCTAAGGCTTAAATATCTTCTAGGCTGCTGCAAAAGGCCTGGCTCAGCCAAAGCCTAAGGAACTGGGGGAATTTCTATCAGCAAGAATCGCACTTCTAATAAAATTCATAACAGCCCTGTTGAAACATGCTTGGGAGTCCGTGAGCCTCGACCTCAGTTTCCTACCCCTGGAAGCTGCATTTCATTTGTAGATGCTGGTCACACTCACGTGGACGTGGGCATGGAGACTTGACTGGGGATTTCCTAACCACTGTATGGCCTGCATCATCCTTTGTATTTTTGTTTTAATTGTGGAAAAATAAACATATCATGAATTTATCATCCTAATCATTTCCAAGTGTCCAGTTCAGTGACACTAAGCACATTCATGTTGTTTCATAACCATCACTACCATCTGCCTCCTGAATCCTTTTCATCTTGCAAAACTGAAACTCTGTCTCCATTAAACATTAAGTCCCCTCTCTCCTTCTCCAAGCCCCTGGCCACCACTCTTTGTCTCTATGAATCTGCCTTCTCTAGGGACCTCATCTAAAGGGGATTGGACATTATTTCCTTGTGGCTGGTTTATGTCACTCAGTATCCTGTCTCCAGGGATCATCCCTGGGGTTTGTGTGGTCCTCTGTATGAGGAGGGTGCAGCCGCCATATTTCCCAGAGGATCTGGGGGCTGTTGAGGAACCAACCTGCCTGGATTCTCCATGGGGTCCCAGGGTACTGACAACATTCTAAGGGGTGACAGCAACATCACTTATAACTGGTAATGATAAACAACGACCAGGAGCTGCAGACTTTCCAGGGCTTCTGAAAAGGATCTAGGAGCCCAGGATGCTGGGCAGAAAAGCCTCTTCCCGCCGCTCAGCTCACAGGAGGAGTTCATCCTTTTGCTTTTCACAGGGACCATCAGGAGGGATGCTTTGGCTTGTGGAAATCCTATTTTCTCTTCCTGCCTTTGGAGAGAGAGAGAGAGAGAGAAGAAAAAAAGAAAGCCGAGCTGCTGTGCAGCTCCACACAGGGTGTCTAGCCAAAATGCAAAATTTCACCACAGCACACAAGCAGACTCTGTTTTTCAAGCGAGGGAACAGAGTGCCGGGCCTTTCACCACCTTTTTCGGCACTTCTTTAAAAAATGATTTAAATTGGAGGCAATGGGACCGAATGCTGAACATCTGACACTCAGACAAGACTTAATGAATCATACGCCCCAACAACATTACTCTTCTCTAGCCACTTCTCCTGGCATCTCCGGTGGGTTCCCCCCCTCTCCCCCACAAGAACATTTGTCCTGCAGACCATTCGCTGGTTAACAGGGTCCAGGGCAGCTCTCCGTGTTCATGGCAGGGACAACTGGCCCAGTCTCTCTCTGGGTCTGGAGGTCTGAAGGATAGAAGACAGTGCTCCTTGGAGACCAGACTGACACCATCTTGGGTCCTTCCCCACCCCAAACTTTTGCAGAAATATTTGAACCACTGTAGCAAATGCTGTTCCCAAGTCTGCAGTATCCAGCATTGCATGACTGATTTGAGGCAAAAGGACAAAAAAAAAAAAAAAAAAAGTGAATGATTTTTGTGGGTAGGAAAATACTAGTGTGGGGAAAAGACACCAATTCTTAGTGTTGAGTTGGAAGCAATCATTGTCTCTGGTGTCATAAATTAGAGCTCTGCGGGTGAGGGATGGCAGGGTGGTTCACAGCATGCCTGGCAATTATCAGGGCACAGGCAGACTGGACCAAGGCTGCCCAGCTTCTATGAGCACCGTGTAGTGCATTAGGGTCTTAT
The DNA here is from genome assembly GCF_048772815.1 of Callospermophilus lateralis. Taxonomy (NCBI): domain Eukaryota; kingdom Metazoa; phylum Chordata; class Mammalia; order Rodentia; family Sciuridae; genus Callospermophilus; species Callospermophilus lateralis. Next base: position 8,582,494 of record NC_135315.1, read on the forward strand.
GCACCTTGCTGATGGGTCACTATCTGATATTATTCTGCTGGATCCCAATGCAGGGAGAGTGGCAGGGCTGTTCCTTCTGTGGCTACAACGTATGCAAACAATTTAATCTTCCAGTTCAATTCTTAATGTAAATGTTTAATATAAACCTGATGTTAACACGATGTACATGCATTTACTGGTAGGCAAAGCTGGGATTTACATTATGCTGGAAATCAGATTTTTATTTTATTTTATTTTATTTTATTTTATTTTCAGCAGGGTCTGGGAAAAGCTTTAAAGATGGCAAGGTTTCCCTTCTCAGTGGCAGGTGCACCCCAAAGAGCATGTGCCAAGGCATCAAAGGGAACCAGCGCTCCCAGGTTCTGATCCTAGTCTACCTGTTAAAAGACCCGCGGTTTGCAGGTACAAGTTAGAGGACGTCAAAAGTGTATTGGACGGAAAGTGTCCCGTCTCAGCTGTGACGGGGACTCACCACTGCAGACTGCTCCAAGAAGGACAAGCCCAACTCCAGACCTGAAGTTTTGGAGCCAGTTCAGGCCATTTGCCTGCTTTTGTTTGGCCACTAAGGGTGACTTTTACATTTTTATGTGATTAGGGAGAAAAGAATATTTTAAGGCAAGTGAAAATTACATGAAATTCAGATTTCAGTCTCCATGAATAAAGTTTCATTAGAATACGGCTAAGTTAGAGCATCTATGCACTGTCCATATCCCCAATGGCAGGACAGAACAGGGTCCACTGTGTCTACAGGCCTAGAATGACTCAAATACGTACTTTTTTTTCTTTTTTTTTCCCCAGATAAATTTCCTAACTTCTGACCTGGAGAGCCCATAAGCTATGACAGTCCTGGAGATGAAGATGTTCCTAACAGAAGCTAGAGGTTGCCGACTGATTTTTTTTATAAAGGTGTGTGTCTATCAATTCTCCACCTGCGCCTGGCATGCAGTGTGTTAGTTTTCACTTTTTAAAAACGCAGTATGTGCTAATTGTTGATGGTATTGCCACTTACATTGTCTGCTTTGGGCTTTCTGTGTGAATGGTTATCTAGCAGGGAATTTTAAAAATTACTTACAATTTTACCACATTCCCAAATGTTTGTTGCTTGATAAATTGGGTAAGTGTTTCACAAAGCCGGCTGATCATCAATTTTACCATGGGACGTGAAGTGACACAAGAACTCAATGAAGCAGAGTCTGGAGATGGAGCCCAGGGTTTTTGTGTGTTTGCCTTTTTGTCTTTAAGTTCCACTAATGGTGCCAAGAATAAGCCTGATTTGGGAACAACTAACCAATAATTATTCTATTTTATACTTTTCAGAGAAATGTGGCCCTTATTGCAGATGCCACCTTATTTGAAACTCCAGAGTGAAAGTTGATTTCCTTATTTTTCATTTTCATTTCTAACCTTCCAATCCCCCAAACTCTCCCACTGCCCTGAGCAGGGCAGTGAGATAGGACACAGTTATCCATACCTAGTTAACTGACCCATTCAAGAACACAGTTCTGGAAGCTTGTGCTGACTTCCTTCCCCTCCTTATGAAAGAATGTTCTGAGCAGAATAAAACTGCATTCATAGAACGTTCATTTCTTAGCTGAAAACATTTAGGGCAGTCTGAGACTGGCCCAAGTGACAGCGATCCTTAGGTTCCCAGCCAAATTTTTACAAAAGGGTGAGATTGATGTTAGTAGAGAATGAAGTTCCTCCCTGGCCTTAATGTAATCTCCCTGGAAAGCAAGGAGATGTTATCAGCAGATTCAGTGTCTGTACAGTAATGATGGTATCCTCATAGTCTCCCCTCCAAGCTTTAATTTCCCTAATTTGCAGACTGTATGAAATGTCCAAGGTCTCTTTGGCCCCACTGGATGAAATAGTTAGCTGCACATGCTGTCCAACCCTCTTCTACACTGTGGCCCCTCATTAGTTTCAAATCTCAATTCAATTTCCCGGAGAAGTAATCCGGGGTTTCCTGAGACTTAGCGATCACATCTGACTCGCTGCAGGGGGTCTCATATCCAGACGGCCTTTTTCCTGGTCCTCTGCCTCCCTCTCACCACCTCCCCAGTCACATCTCTGTAAGATGCAATTCTGCTGCCTCTGCGTTTGCAAATGGGACACAGCAGAAATTGTTTCCTGAAAATGCTTCCATTGGTTTTCTTCCTAATAGCTTGTGGGCTTTGATTTTGAAACCAACAGCTTCTGAGATAAATTTTCTGAAGTCTATGCCTGAGAAATCAATGTGACCCTAGACACACAAGGATCTGAACTGTTAATCCAGAATATGATGCTAAGTTATGCCATTTATTGATTTGATGAGAACTCTGCGCATGTTAGTCCGTCTTCATTGCTATATATTTGAGAGTCCCACCCCTCCAAACCCGAAGCACTTAATTGGTTATCTTGGGGGTTCAGCCTTCATGAGTATGATGTGGGTCTGATTAGCTTGGAAAAAATGACTGATCAGATCTTCCCAGGCCACTCTGAGACCTGTTTTCTGTACCCAGCCCAATTAAGCAGTAGATCTTAAAGAAGAAGAAACTGAAGATAACTCTCTGTTATTGGGGTGGGGTATCAGATTTTTAAAGGCAACCTTGGAAAATTCAGATACTATTGTTTTAGTTAATGTAATACTATGGTAAGGAATATCCTGTATACTTTATTACTCTGGCATAAGTTCTTAAAGTGTTTTTTGTTTTTTTTTTTTGGATGATTTGTTAGATGCATATCAGGTCAACTTAGGGTGATGAGCTTGGACAAATTATTTCTCTCTTTGATACTTATTTTTCTCACCTACAAAGTAGGAGTAACAATACCCTGACTAGAGGATTCAAATGAGAGTGAAATTACAGCCTATTTAAAGTACAGAGTAATGGGGTGCCGTGGTGTACACCTGTGGTCCCAGACACTTGGGAGGCATAGACAGGAGGATCACTTGATCCTAGGAGTTCCAGACCAGCCTGAGCAAAATAAAGAGACCCCCAACTTGGGGAAAAGAAAAAGCTCAACATTTGACACACAAATAACCCTCCCCCTTTTGATACCCCAGACTCCCGCCATCTTGTGTCTTCATGCCAGAAAAACAAATACTTTCAATGGGTGCCTTCTTGGTCATTTTACTCTAAATTATTCATTCAATTTCCTGGAATCAGCTGCCCACTGAGGTTATTTCAGTTTGTTTTTGTATAACGCTTTGGAGAGTTGGGTTATCAGGACTCTGTCTGGACCCTTATCGGAGGGCTGAGGACACAGCTCAGATGATCCCCATCCATCACTGCTTTGGAAAAGACTTCAGAAAGTCTTTCTCTGAAACTGTTAAGAGCACACTATGCTGGCTACTCTGGTTGGGTGGTGAGATAGCTTGTCCTTCATTGTCTAAGAAAGCAAATGGAGCAGAAATGCTGAGCTGGTGGAAACCACCAGAAAGAAACAGAGTCCAAGGGAGATAGGACATACAGAGGTCTTTTGTTGCCTGGCACAGTGTTGAATGGCCCTGACCACCTGTCTTGTCCAAGATGTGCCCAAGGTGTAGTGATTTTGTGTATGATTTGCTTAGAAATGAGGAAGTGAACTAGGTGAGCACATTTCACCCAGAACTACTTCTAGAAATTTCTTCTGTCTTCTTTTATGTGTGTGTGTGTGTGTGTGTGTGTGTATAATTTTCTTGCATCTGAGAACTTGGACAACTGTATTCTTTCCCACGCAGAGGTTTATTCTGAAAAAGCACGGATCATTTCTGGGTCCTGGTAGGCCAGGGCTTCACCTTGGTGAACCTCTATTCTCTCATGGCTGCATTTTTTTTTTTCTGTTTGTGTTGAGAAGTAATGAGTTAATGGGGGTGCAAATTCAGCACATGCTGGGGGCTTAGTCAACACTAGTTTCATATCAAGATGCAGTTCAGTGTTTTAGTTTCTCCTCGTATCCTTCCCTGGATATATCAATATCAACATTTTATTTGTTTTCTGCTTCTGCTATGTGGCTTTACTTGGGTCAAGTTACCTACCTAAAATTATTTTCTTAGCCAAGTCAGTGTCTCCAACACACTCCCAATAGTCACCAATTCATTTGCTACCTAGTTCTGAACATAAATCTTCCAAAAATGTTTTCCCTGACCGACCACATTTTTGGATCCATCACTGACTCTCGGCTCTTTTCACACTTACGTACCTAGTGTGAACTCAATAGTACTTGCTTACTTTCCAGGTGATTTTATTTTCTCTTCCAGAAAATAATTCAAAAGGCAAGGGTTATGGTCTAATGCCATATCAGTGAGAGAAATGATAGGACCTAGAATCATGCTGATCACAACTTCATAATACTTGTTGCAGTAAATTTCCTTGGTTTTTCTATTAAAGATGTTTACAGAATGACTTAATGATCTTGCCCTTCTATTGCTTGATGTGTAGCTAACATTGTTGCTTACTTTAGACTGTGGGAATACAGAGATCTTGATTCCAAATTGCTGTGATATATGGAAGCCAACAATGCAATTCATTCTCAAGAATCAGATATATTCTTGAACTGAAATTTGGCTTCTGAAACTAAAGAAGATGAAAGTAGAATCTGGTCCCCTTCCTAGAGGTCTGCTCCAGTTCCCAGTGCTCTCTCTTACAATGAAATTAAGTGGCTCTGGGGAAACACTCCTGCTCCCAATTCTTGCCTAGTGGGCTGTGGCACATTATGCAAATCAGGGAGTGCTAACTTGGTGCATTGTCTCTTTTTTTTTTTTTTTATTGTTGGTTGTTCAAAACATTACATAGTTCTTGATATATCATATTTCACCTTGTTGATTCAACTATTTTTCTCTCCTCATAATCTCCCCACTGAAGGTTTTTATCTTTGATCTTTTGCAATCCTAAATCAGAGTGATCACCCTAGAAATGTCAGACAGACTTGTATCAGGATCCTCTAGGCTCAGGAAACAGAAAATCATGACATGAATGTTTGGATAATGAAGATTAATTCAGGCATATAATAAAATGTCCTGTAATAGGAAGATGCAGGTTTGATATATATACTTCTTTCTCCCAGAAATGGTCTTCAAAGATTTGGGTTCCTTCTCACCTCTGGTTACTCTTAGCCTAGTATCTTTGGTTTTACCCAGTAATCTTAGCACCACAAACTGTGCAGCTGCAGTTTCAAGGGTCTCAGACGCATCACCATATGACATAAAGGGGCTTTCAATTTCTGGCTTTTTTTAGTAACAAGGAAATATTTGCCTGAAACTCTTCCCCCTCAGATTTCCCTTACCTCTCATTGTTTAGAATTGGGTTATCTGCCTTATTAAAAATTCAGTCTCTCTCAAGGAGGAAAAGACTACCATGATTTAGTGAAGCCAATTCTTATTATCCTTCACCCTTGGGTCACGTGTAGGATGCATGAACAAGGTAAGAACAGCACAGACAGGTTGAGGAGGGTGGATGGTGTGGCCAATGAGGAACAGTGCCTGCTATATATATAGGAAAGGGCCTATGGAAAGTTGTCACTCAGATGAGGTGTAAAATCATCCTGCTGCAAACAACTAAGTTAGCCACTCCAAAGTCAGCTAAGTACTCTTCCCAAAATGCCCAGGACTATGTGTTTATACAAGTGGATTCCAAATTCCATATCATTTGATTGCAACTGTCTCTCCTTCTATGACTGTGACACGGGCTCCCTAGGTAGCATTTCAGGAAGTGATACTGAATTGTTGGAATTCGGTCATTGCCAAGGTCATAGCCTTGTGAGTCGGTGCTTTCAAGTTTCTATAGGAGACGTCTCTTTCTAACAAGAGCAGTAGTAACAACACTGTCAGATCTCTATCGGTACTCAAATTTGGTGTCACGCCAAATCCTCAAAAAAAGAAGGAAAAAAAAAAGTAGAATTGTGGAAATGGAGATATTCAGAAATTAAGACCTCATTTGGAGTTGTTTTTATTGGATGGAATAATAGATGGATCGTTTTCCTCTTCATGGAATAAAACATAATTCCACATTTCTTTACAATTAAATTAAGACTAAAGAATGACAAAAACATTATCGTTCATGTGATGCCTTTGAAAGATATCATTTGTGCTCTACTGGTGTACAGTAAAGAATGCCTTGGTTTTGTTGCTTTACAAAATGCCAAGTTTTCAAGGCAAATCCTATTAAGGGGTTTTAGTTCCTGTCTGATAGTTGCTTTCTTCTCTGCTGCTGGCACCACCGCATGGACACGCCTCGGGATTGTTTAGGCTGAAGCTGAACTTAATTTAGGAACTAAAACTACTGAACTGGGGATATTTGCCCATTTGTTATCTCTCTCATCTACTTGGCGGTTGAATATCTCTCATATCTATAATAATTTCATTAAACTTACCTGCTTGTTTGCTATTTCCCTCTGCTAGTCTATACACTTCTGGCGAAACTTGTTGCTAGTTGTATCTTCAGTGCCTGGCCTATTTTCTGAGTAATGAGCACTAAGTATATATTTATTTAGTGTTTGAGATCTTCAGTGAGACTTTAGTTCAGGAAGAAGATAAGTGCATAGACAAACAAAAATACTTGGTTGGGAGGGGGCTTTTATAAAAAATGAGCACAGATTTATTAGAATTTTAAAGACAGGAAGAGATCATACATAACATACTTGTTCATGCTTTGGAAAAAATTCTATCTATCTATCTATCTATCTATCTATCTATCTATCTATCTATGTATCTCTGTCTATCATCTGTTTACTCAGGCATCACACTGTAGTTCCTTATTTATAAGCCATAAATAAACCAAATAAATGTACACAGAGTATAAATGTTGACTATCTTGACATTGTTAACTTGCCCTGTTTTTATTGAAGACATAGGTTGTCTAGATAAGTTTCTTGTAGACAGCAGACAGTTGTGTATTGCTGTTCCACCCAATCCAATGAAATTTCCCAAGCGAGGACTTAGTCCATTTACATTTAACATCATTCTTGATTTGGTTTTGTGTAAGTCAACCATTTTACTATTTGTCTCCTCTTTATCCCATATGTGTCTTTCTGTATCTTCTAACAGTAATTAGTTGAAAAATTTTCATTCATCTGTTTTACTTCCTCTGTTGGCTTTTTAGTTATGCCTGTGCCTTATTCTGCTTTAGTGGTTATTTAGGAATTGCAGTATCCTTCCTTAACTCTTTGGTGGTTGACATAGAAGTAATACATACCATACCTTCATTTCTCACACATCACAAAAATATGAACCATATAACGGAATAATCTCATTTTACCACACTCATATCCTTATCACATAATTAATTGTCATATATCATAAACTCAAGATTGGATATAATTTTGCTTTAAATATATTTGTCCTTTGATAAAATCAAGGGAAAATTTTAAAACCACAATATTTTGTTATATGCCCACATAGTTCCCATTTTGGTGCATTTCTCTTTTTCCTGTAGGTGCCCGTTTTCATTCTCATTATTTCACTTTAGGTTGAAGAACTTTGTTAGTCTTCCTTACAACGTTGTTTTCTCAATCACATCTTAATTTAACCCTCATCTTTTGGTTTTGTCTTGCTTTTTTGTTTTTTCTTTTCTTCCCATGTTTTGTATTGGTGCGTTAGAGCTGGACATCATGGTGGACCGCGTGGTTACATATCTGTGCATGCCCACAATGGAACAACATGATTTGGCCAATGTTCTTCTCCAGTATTTTCCCTTACCCCTTCTCCTTCCCCCAGTTCTTTTCCTTTAATCTACTGGTCTTCTTTCGATTTTCATGAGACCCTGCTCCTCTTTCTTTTCCTCTCTAGCTTCCAATTCAAAAGAAAATATATGACCTTTGACTTTCTGAATTTGGCTTATTTTGTTTAATATAAGTTGTTCTCAACTTCCATAATTTTTCTTGCAAATGACATAATTTCAGTCTTTATGTCTGAATAAAACTGCAAAGAAACAATATGGACCAAGTTATATTGTTACATTGTGGATACGTACGAATATGTAACAATGAAATCCACCACTATGTCTTTTGAATCTTTGTGTTTATCTGGTGTGAAGTTTGCTCAGTTTTCTCAGTATGTAGATGGATTGATGCTTTTCCACAATAATAGGGAAATATTTGAACATTTTTCTCCCCCTGCACCATACACTCTGCTTTTCTGTGATGCCACTTACACGCATGTTGTCTCTACATCTTTCCTTGTGTCATGGAAGCTCTGCTTATTTTCCTTAATCTTTTGTTTTTGTCTCTATTCCTTTAGTTTGGATCACTATTTATCTTTCTTACTGGCTCTTTCTTAATCTCAATTTTCTAATGTCTCTCCATGATTTTTTTTTTCCACTTCTAGAATTCTAACGGATTCTTTTTCTTGTGACTTTCATTTTTCATTGCTTGGTATGTCTGATATTTTTAATCATCTGATTAAGGATGTGAATAATACATTGTAAGGGATCCAGAGTATACTGTCTTCCTGCAGTAAATGTTATGTCTTTCTAAGCAAAGAACATATTAGAGGTTCTTCTAGATCCGGGTGGAGTTTTGATTTTAAGTTTGGCAAAGACAAGGTACAGTAGTCTTTACTTGAGTTCAGAGGGTTGGAAAGCTGTCGTTAAAGGTCTTGATGGTAAATATTTTAGGCACGTGGGTGTATTGCCTCTGTTGCAACCCTTCAACTCTACTATTGTAACATGAAGTCAGCCATAAAAAGAGTAAGCAACTAGGCATGCCTGTGTTCCAATAAAATTTTATTTACAAAAACAGGTGGTTAGATTAGGGGCCACAGGCTGGGTGTGGTGACTTAGACCTTTAATCCCAGGTACTTGGGAGGCAGAGGTAGAAGAATGGCACGTTCAAGGCCAGACTCAGCAGCTTAGTGTGACCCTGTCTCAAAATAAAACTAAAAAAAAGTGTTGAGGGTGTAATTCAGTGGTTAAATTCCATGTACCACAAAGGGGAAAAAAATGATTATGGGCCAGAGTTAGTTGATCCCCTGTCTTAGGTTGGAGATTTTAGTCTTCTGGAAAGCCCTCCCTGGGGTTCAGTCACAGGCCTGGGATGTTAACGGTGCCTCTTGATTGTGGATGGGACAAAGACTAAATGTCTCCCAGTACTGTGTGGCCACTGTCATCTCTGTTCATGGCCGTCCTTGGCCATGTGGAACCTGACTGGTACATTTCCATCCCAGTCCTTGACTGAGGTCTTACTTCACTGACATATTTAACTACCCCTCACTTCCCTCAACCCATGCATTCTTGCCCCTTCAAGTGTCCTTCCCTGAAATATTCATTTGCATTGGTAACAATGAAATTTGGTCTCTCTGCTCCCAGGACAGCAGGGCTCTTTAAAATCGACTCCCCTGTGCCCTTGTTGGGAAGTGTCTCCAGCAGAGAGCCATGTGAACGCGTGGCTTACTGCATGCATTTCCCTTATCTCAAAATCTCTGTCCAGGGCTTCCGATGATGCTTGAAAGCACTATATGTTTTGTCTGATCCTATCATCTTTTACTTTTGACTTCAATACCAGTTATCCATCCCGGTTTGAAGGACAAATCTCCTCTCCGTGTTTAAAAGTGAAAAGCACCCGCCGGGCAGCTTTAAGAAGACAAGCACAGTGAAAGGGTATTTTAAAGTTTCAAGTGAGGAGGGCTCTGAGCCAGCCGGGCTTGGGTGTGGCCCCCTCTATCACATTCTGCAGTGATTACTGGGGCCCTTTACACGTGCCCAGCCTAAAACAGATGCTGTTATGGGAGCTGTAATCTTTCCAGCCTTTGAATGACAAGCTCCCAGTCAGAAGCCAGTGTGCCAACAAGAAATTCCAGAAGATTATACCTGGTTAAAATTCACCACAAAGATGATCTGTCCCGTATTTAATGACATACCTCTACTTATTAATCTGATAGGAACAAAAATTTCAAAGCACCTTCCGGGTGATCGCTCCTATGCTAGATGCTAAAAGAGGAGGGTGAAGAAGACACAGTCCCTTAAAGTCCTCATAGTCTAAGGGGACAAAACAGACATGCCCAGTAAGTACTATAATAATGTGAAAAAATCCTGTAATGGGGTGAGATCAATGAGATGCGTCTAGATGCGTGTAGAGAAGTTGGAAAACACTTAAGCCAAGCTTCTACCAGCTAGTGCCACTTATTGCCCAGCAGGTCCATGCTGTGGTGATGGACACTAGAGACGGAGGACAGCACCTGAGCATCGCTAACCACGTAGTGGCTAAGCTTGAAGTTAAGAAGCAAGGCTGGCGAAGAGGCCAGATTGGTAAACGGGACTGATCTTGGGAAGCACCTTTCAGGATGCAACAGGGAATTCGCATGTGATCCTTAGTGAGAAGCCACTGAAGGATTGTTGAGAGGGGGCAGTGATCAGATTTTTGGTTTTAGAAAGATGTTAAACTGGAAAGTCTCCACTGGGGGTATGTGTGGATGGTGGAGGGCTTAAATCGGGCAAGGTCATTGTTGTGGCAGGCAAAGAGACATCCTTCTCTAGGGCCATGACCCTAAGACAGTGAGGAAGGGTTAGATTTGAGAAATTGTTTTTCAGAAGGTTTTTTTTTTGGGGGGGGCGGGTGTAATTTTATGACGGGTACAAACAAGTAAAAGAAAAGTCAGTAAGAGGAACCCCAGCATTTTAGGTTTGAGTAATGGAGTCAGTGTCAGTGACGTTTGCTAAGGGAGGGAACAGATGTGAAGGTCGATTCTGGGAGGGACGGTGACTCATGAATCTATTCATTCATTCATTCAGAAAATATTTAGTGAATGCCTACTATGTGCCAAACGTTTCTCCATGAGAGTGGAGATTAAGGCAGGCCAAGTTGCTGCTCTTATAGAGGGGGAAAAAAAAAAAAACTTTGTTAAATAAATAAGAATTTTAGATATGGGAAGTAACAAAGCAGGATACAGTGAGCGACAGAGAACGAGAGTGAGGCAAAGGGGAGCCCTTCAGGACAGGAAAATCCCCACTGGAGGAACTACCATCGGCGCCAAGACAAAGGTGATCACCCGAGTCTGGATATGCAAAGGATTATAGACGCTTCTAGAAAAAAGGAACCCGCCAGTGCAACCTCTGTGGGTTGGAACCAGTTGGCCTTGTTACAATAATGGCAGTCCCGTCCCAGGGTAGAATGAGCGTGAGGGAGGGTGGGTGAGGGAGAGGGTGGAGTTTGTGGGATTCAGTAGAAGAGCACAAGTGTTTGAGAGTTATTTGAACTGCAGGCTCTTCCTCCGTATGCCCAGGGCCCTCATGCCCCCACCCCTTCTTTTTGTGTGTGTGAAGCAGCCCTCATTTTGGCTTTAGAGATAATGGAGTATGAAATGCTTGTCAGGTACCTGAATGGAGATGCTTACCAGATGGTCAGATGCAATTTCAGGGGTTCTGCAGAGATACAAGGACTGGAAAAAAAAATAGATTTGAGGGCCATCAACCAACCGAATCCAGCTGAGAGTTGCTCACTGGAGGGTGTGGATACATTTTCCTAGCATGAGTTGTAGAAGCAGAGTGTCAAATTAGCTGGCTCATGTTCATGTGACATCAGGCATTCCTTAGGGAACACAAGGTGGCATATCATCCTTAGTTGAAAACCTAAGTAGCCAGGCATCTCTCTGTTATACCTGGCTTGTTCTATGCATTTAAAATGTCCATATCCTTGGCAGGCATCTGAGTTTGGTGAAAAATAAGGAAGAGAAGCAGATTAAAAATGGGATCTTGGGAGAACTCATTCCAGATTGGCGATGTATGCATGATAATCAGAAGTTAAAAGTAGTCCTTCAGGGACTGGTGTGGAGCTCAGTGGTAGAGGCTTGCCTAATGTGCATGGGTTCCATCCCCAGCATCACAGGGAAAAAATAGTAAGTAGTTCATATATTCTAAATTCTATTTTACCTTATTATTCTCCTAAAATAATTGACATTTCACTCTTTGTGCTCTGCCTTACCTTGTCAAATGTAGCATCGCATGGTAAGAAATAACCTACTTCAGGTGTGCTATGGGCTGCAGGTAGAGGTTTTGCATAAGGTGTATGCCTCAGTAGAGATGTCTTCCTTTATTCTTCATTGCTGAAAGTTTAGAGTTTGATTCTAAGCGTCCCTCTTGTCTTCAAACTTGAGCCAAGTTGATTAGCTTCTGTAATGTCTTCTTAATTTATCCTTGATGTCTCTTCTCTCTGGAGTACAAATGGGCTGTTTGTATCAGAGTTTGGCTCTCCTTTCACGTATGTATGGGCACAAATTATCAAAATCCTCTCAAATTGGATAATTTGCATTTTGACATTACAAAAAACAATTGTTAAATCATTGAATAAAAAGCTCTCTTAAGTGTTACTATCTTTGTCCATATTTCTGCTGATGTAGTGGGAAGTTCCTATAAAACAAACAATGAAGCCACACTGTGGCTCCACTAACTTGGAAAGACCTGGAAGGCAGTCTGGTTTCTCCATCCATCCTCTGATTGATTTCTTTCTGCAACTCATGCAAACTCAGGAACAAACTTCTCATCCATTACGTTGATGTAACACAGCAATTAAAGCAAACTTTCCTGTCGAAAGCTTGTCTAGAGGTTGGTGATGGTAATATTCTGGGTTCCCATGGATCTTCCTGAAGACTGAATGCTAAACAAAATCAAATGGCCAGAGTAAGATATCAACAAACAAGCACCTTTAACGAAGGCGGGCATACATTTAAAGCAACTATTTCAAAGAGTGTTATGGGTTAGAATGATGGACTTTTCCATCTTGGAAATTAAATGTGAGAGAAATAATATGGGCACATTGCTATGGGCGGTGGCAGGTTCTCACTGGTGGAGGTGGAGCCTTTCCCTTGATTGACATGTATCTTTTCAAGAAGCACATGGTGTAGCAGGTTGAGGGGAGTCTGAGGCAGTCTTGAGTTTTCTGTTGGAACTCTATTATTGATTCTGGCATTTAGACAAACTCCAGTGGCATCACAGGTCCCCCAGTCTGAGAACAGGATTCCTGCAGGAACTCTTAGCTGCCTGTGGCTAGGACACACCCTTTGGCAGATGCTCTCAGCGGTTGTCAATTTCAGTTTCAGTGTGGAAATAGATGATTTATGGTACCTTGGAATTCATCCTGTGGAAAGACCAACTTGGATCCATGGAGGCTGGTTATTTGAAATTTTTAAATGAGTTCTACGAATTATAGAAATCCGGGTCAGGAATTTAACCCTAGATAAACAGTACTAACAAGGAAGGAAGAAGGTCCTTTAACCTTTGAGCCATTCCATTCGAAGTTCAGTGAGAAACATCACATGACTGATTGCTGGTTGTGGGCTAGTGCAGATGATGTCAATATCATTCAAATCTAGGGGTATGGCATTTTAGTACTCGAAGACCAATTACAGAGCTTCTTGGAGGCATGATTAACTAGAAATTGAAGATTGAGAGGAGAAGCAGAAGCAGAAGTAGATACTCTTCAAGCCACTTTTCAAGATGTTTCTAAATTTTCTTGTGAGGTTGATGGAGCCAGGCTTATCTACATCATTTTAGACATCCCCCAATTAATGAAGCATTAATTCATCCTCTTCCATTGGAAAAAGAAAACAACTAAGAGAGTAAAGGAGCATCTACACAAGTATCCATTAAGTCTTCCCCTTTTTCTTCTTGGGATTCTCAGTCTACTGTCCTATTGGGACTGAGCTTGTGAACTGAAGAATTCCTTGACTGGAAGCTTTCTGGTCTTGTCTGGTGAGCTTTCCCAACTTAGGAAAAAAAAAAATCACCATCTTCTTTCAACAAAGGAAATGGAATCGAATGGACAGAGATCTATAAGAACCAAAATATAGATGTAGGGTAGGAGAGAGGACAAGGCTTTTGTAGAATCTGGATGATGGTACCACTATCCTGTTTTTGCAGTGTCTAAAATGTTGCACTCTTTAAATAAGATTGAAAAAGACTGCTGATGTCCAACCATTCAAGTTTTGATTCTACCATTTTGAAAGATCTATAAGCACAGAATTTGTTTTCTCTCTCTCTCTCTCTTTGTTCTCAGCTTTCCCAGTGGGCTCTGTCTTCTTGATCCTTGAAGTGGGATATACATGGATATTGATTCAGAATGGGCTATTGGCAACCCAAAGTGGATGTAAAATTGACAGATATTCATGTTTTTCTGGGGTGCTAGATGCTTGTTTGGCTGTTTTGTGTATTTGTGTGGGGGGTGATATTATCTCCACCAGAACAGGCTCTTGGGTTTGAAGCCTGGGTATGCCTCACTAGCTTCAGAGGACTTCCTGGGACATTGGTGACTCTAATATGTGTGATTATACTTAAAAGAAATCTGAACAGCAATATGGAAAAGCCAGGTCTCTTGGTGTGATATGGTCCCCACAGTCCCAAGGGCTAGGCCTTCCCTAGCCTTGTGCTGGGCTGTTATCTTGTGGTCCTTTGCCACCACATTTGGGCTGTGATGGTATCAGAAGTCACTCAAGAGTCTCACCTGGGCTGGCCGGGGGCATAGATACTTGAATAGGAGACTTTCAAGGAACTGCTTAGAGAAAGGTGATTTTATGAAGGGCAGATTGTCCTTTGCAGACGCACCCAACACTCTATTAGGAGGGCAATGGAGGACATAAAATATATACCCTGAGTCCTGTCGCCCTACACTCCTCTTCATGAGAGCTGACACCCCATGGGTGGAGTGATACTTACCTAACCACAGCTCTGGTATGCTGAGACACTCCAAGGAGAATGTGTGTGTGGAGATGGCTGGCAGCGACACCACGCCCTGAGTCGGCTTCCCTCCCTGCTGTGAGAAAATGAGGAAGCGCTTCTAGCAATCAACCTTGCTTTCCCAGTGGGCCACCACCATCTTGAGGCATACCAAGGAGGGAATGCTGTGCTGGGAGTTGGAATCCATGTTCCCTTCAGATATTTATCATTAAACCTGCTGGCTGAAGTAGTCAGACCTCCCAGGGGCTTGAAAATGTTGGCATAGGTGACTTGGGCAATAGAGGGCTTTCACGAGGATTCAGTTAACTGCTCTGTGCATGAGCTAGCTTCCAAAGAATCTTCTCCTCTCTCCTTCACTAATTCCAGCTCCTCCTCCTCCTCCTCCTCCTCTTCCTCTTCCTTCTTCTCCTTTCTCTCATCTTTTCAGACTCTCGTTGAGATCATTTGGCAGACGGGCTCTCATTTTGCTTTTGATCACCTGAATCACCCAGTATGACTCAGTTAATAAACGATCGTATTTGTAAGAATAAACGAGGTTACACTGTGGTAATTAGAACCTCCAATATCCTGAAAATTCTATGGCTTAAAGCAACAAAAGTGCATTCCTTTTTGTATTCCTGGGAAGATGGCCCGTCGACGCCATGAGAGGAAGGAGAATACAGAAGAGTCACTCCCACTCCGTAGTTACCTTCTCAAAAGACAATTGTCACTTCTGCTCACAGCTTATTGGCCCAAACTGGCCACCTAAGGGCAAGCTGGGGAACTGAGACTCCTTCCTGTGTCTTAAAAAAGAGGTGAGGCCAAATGGCTGGCTGGCAGAAGTCACTCACGAAAGGCAAGCTTTAAGGTCACAACCACTGTGATACTGCCCTTTGGAAGAGTGTTTAAATGCTGATTAAGAGATCCAAACGCGCTGAGTGGGGCTTGGTAATTCATTGTTCCTTCATCCATCTTAATGCTACCCTGTTGCACCTGGGTCCAAAGAAGCCTGGTTAGTTAGTTAGCACCTTCTCTCAGGGGCCATGCTGGGCTCTCCCTGCCTCCTGTGTATTCAAGACCAACACTCAGTGCCCTGTGGCCCACGGTTCACCTTTGAGATTCATGCAATCAGCACCCACTCAGCGGGGAATCACTGAGTCACAGGCTGAGTTGCTGCTTGCATCTTTTGTGGCTGGAAATGAGATTGGTAGGGCAGAGTGTCTCTGCCTCCCACACTCTCTCAGGTGCCCGGGGCTCTGTGCACTTCTGCTGCAGAGCCTTACGGAGCTTAGGGTTCCCATCTGTTAACAAACAGCGCCCAAAAGGGAGGACAGGAACTGGTAGTCTTAGAACTGGGAGCCTCAGGTAGGAAGCAACCCCTTGCAGGAATCTCCATCATGCTTCTGGAGAAGGGCATTGGGGACTGTGTTCTTTAATCTGCCCAGGTACCTTTTCAACTCGCAGGTAAGACACCTAAGTGAACAGCAAGAACAGGAAGGGGGAATCGAACTGCAGGAGCTGTTTACAAAGGCTGCTTTGGGTAGATTGCCCTTAAAGAAGAAACGAGAGAATGAAAAACCAACTTGATGTCTACAGGAGAAAAATCATCTGACACAAAGAAGACGGAACTTCACCCTGAAAAATAAAAGCAGGACCCTGAGAATCATTTCCTAGAGGAAGTAGCAGAATTAAATACAAGCAAACACCACTCTTTGCTCTTTGGTCTTTGTATTTTAGCTCACTCTCTCCTTTGGGGCTTTTCTTTTTGTTTCCTAGAATCCAAGTCATTCTTGTATCCTGAGATTGGAGAGAGAGAGAGACAACATCTGCAAAGAGACAGAACTTGTCATAGGAGAAATGACCTCTGTCTTGGGGATGTGAACAGATGGTCAGAGAGAGCGAGGGAAGATGAGAAAGAAAATGACCAACCTGAGGAAAGAAAATAAAGATCCAAGGAAAGAATCGTGGACACCTTTTATAGAAAAAAATAAAAAGGTCTTCATTAATGAACACGGATATGAAAATCACACACACAAGTGATGCATTAGTCACTCATTCATCTTGAAACTCGCAATTCAAATACATGGTTAAATTTCCAGCAAAGTTTTTATTTATTTATTCAATTTTGATACTGGGTATTGAATCTAGGGATGCTTACCACTGAGTCACACCCCCCAGCCCTTTTTTAATTTATTTTATTTATCTTGAGACCAGTCTTTCTAGGTTGCTTAGGGCCTCACCACGTTGCTGAGGCTGGCCTCTAACTTGTAATTCTCCTGCCTCATCCTCCCTGGTCACTGGAATTATAGACATGCACCACCATGCCAGGCTAAAATTGTTTTTGAGACCAGTTATGATGTACGACAAGCAGTTTCACAAAAGTATGAAGCCAGATTTACAGTCACTCTTGTGTCTGAAAATCAGATATTAAAAAGATAAACATTCTTTCTCTACTGTATTATGATCTAAATACTTTGAATAAAAATCCTATTAATATAGGCTGAAGGGACTCTTGAAGAAGTAAAACTGACGTTTTTTGGGAGGCAAAAGTGGTGAAAGTAGCCAGGAAACATTTTCGGAGCTCTTAATGATGGCTCTTAATCAAAACGGCGTGGCAGCGGTAAGAAAACCGATAGGCAACACACAGAGAAGATGTCCCGGCATTATTTAATGACTCTTTCTCCACTAATTTTGAATGCCAAATTTAATCATGAACTCATTCTTCTGCATATACTAAAATCTATTTTTGGAAGACGCGGTGAAGTATTTGAAATACAGTTGGCCTCTTTTCTCAAAGCCTTCACCACAATATAAAGACCCCAAAAGGCCAGAGCGTCCAATGCACAAAAAGAAACCAAAATAACACAGAAGGGTAGCTCTCCAATTTCAGATTTGATGAGCTTGCCTATGGATAATGAGGTGGGGAGAATTTTATTCCTCACTCCGCTTCCACTTGTGAATGGAACTCATCTGCTAGAGAAAGTTCCTGAAGCAGAACAGGAGGAAGGAGAGGGAGCCAAGTGGTAAACACCACTGTGCTTGAGAGAAGGAGGAGAATGGTCTTGGCAGTTCAACAAGGAAGTGAGAAAGGAGTCGAGGGAAGCACCAGGAAGTACCGCAGAGGAATTTTGAAGTGTGGTGGGGAAGAGGAGGACGAGACCAGGAGCACAACACTGAACCTTCACCATTGGACTTTGGCCATTGGATTTTGGCCTGGATTTCACCAGACTCTGTAAGCCCCAATATGCTCATCAAATGTCTGTGCTGAATACTGAACCAGTGGAGTCAAATCTTAAAGAGGAGCCGTTCATGGATTTTCAAACATAAAGACTGGAAATATTTTACATCAGTGTCTGCAAACTCTAACCCATGGGCCAAATCTGGGTGCCCATTAGCTTATGTACTGTGTGTACCTACTTCTGGGCTATAAAGGCAGTCCTGGGTAGTTGCAACACAGAACATACGGTCCACGAAGGTAGAAATATTTACTCTCTGGCTCTTGACACCAAAACATCATTAACTCCAGCTTTCCATTAAAAAAAAAAAAAAATCCTCAGGTAATTAAAAGGCAAACAGCAAAGTCAGAAATAAAACAAAACATTTGTCACGAATGTACCAAAACAAAGAATAATGTCCTAAGTATACAAACGTCCTTCCAAATGTATTGAAAACCTCCCAGTTCAACAAAGAAAAGCACAAAGATAGCGTCAACAGAGGAACAAATTGAAGTTTAGCTGCACTACTTAGCTACCAAAGAACAGCCAAGTGAACTCATGTGACAGTGTTGGGAGTAAGGAGGTCTTGACTTGGAAGGCTTCATGTACACCTCACTGGAGGATGAGGCTCCAAGGCTATTTGGCAAAGCAAATGGAAACCTTAAAATGAAAAAAAAAAAGAAAAAGAAAAAGAAGAAAGAAATAGGCTATCCCCTTTGATCCAGCAAGTCATTTCCAAGAGAATATCTTGAGAAAGTATTTGGAGATACAAATAGGTAAACGTGAGATTGTTTTCTGAAATAAAGGTATCCCTGGATCCACCTCTTGCTGGTGAGATGACTTTGGGCAATTCTTGCCTCACTTTTCCTCATCTGTAATATGAAAATTTTAAAAAGTCCCCAATTGTAGGGCTGTAATAAAATTCACTAAGATTATACTTGCAGATTTTTGTGGATACCTGGTACATAGCGCCATGGTTTGGATGTGGTTTGTCTCCTGAGGGTTCATGGGTTGCAGGATTGGTTCTCGGTGTGGTGGTGCTGAGAAGAGGGGGGGCCTTCGAGACATGGGGCATGGGGGGTGTTGGTTGGGTTGTTGGGAGTACTGCCTTTGAAAGGGATTAAGGCAATCCTCATGAGACCCCGGAGTGATTTTTGCAAGAGCAACTTGTTCTAAAAGGGTGGGGCTGAGCCCTGAATCACTCTGGCTTTCACTGTTGCTCCGTGCTAACTCCCTCCCACATGGGCTCCCATCTTTGTGATGCCCTCTACCACCAGGCCTTCTGCAGCACCGAGCTGAAGTCCTTGATCATACAGAAATCCGAGCTCTGTAATCCTCTTTTATTTATAAAGCACCCACCCTCGGCCAACGTGTATTAAGTACTACCATTTTTTTTTTAAAGTGAAATAATAGGTAAATAAATGACTCTGGTATGTCAGTCATTAATGTGTGTAAAGGGTATCAGGGACACAGAAGAAGTCAATAATGGAAATAAAGCTGGGTACATAATCAAGTATGAAATATTATTTTGGTGATGAAAACAAAGTGTGTAAATGAATATAAAAGGAAATGAAGTAAATATATCAACATATTGCAACTGGTTTTTGTCAAGAATAATGTTGACTTGGTTATTTGTGTTCTTATTCTATTTTTCATGATCAGCAACAATAAAACCTGAACATTTTCTGATACCAATTAGAATAGTGAAGAAGTAACTTCCAAATTACATACAGTGAGGCAAGAAAAAAATAACCTTGAACAAGTTGGTGGAAGAAACAAGCTCAGGTGCCTTCGAGAAAGTTTGTCTCCTTTCTATTTCAGGCCAGGCTCCTGTGTGTGAGGTCTGCAGGAGGCCTGGAAAAGATGGGGTGAGGTGGAGGAGCCCCCTGTATTATAATCATCACTTTACAAATTGCTGGTCTCTATTTTGGAAACTGGAAATCCCCAGACTTCTTCCCCCTTACTGGAGCAGGGTCTTACCCTTCCTCCAGGTCCTCCCAGGTAGATCATACCCACTCCCTCCTGGGTTTCTTTCCCTGCCCCTTCTCTCAGCACACCTTGGGTGAGGTGCATTTTCTCCTGTGACTCACCCACCTCCTTCTGGCCCATCATTAAGGCTTCCAAGAGGCCTTGTCAAATTAATTGGGAATGAGGCTGCTGCCTACAAAACTGTGGTCCCTCTGTGAATTCCTGCTGAGTGGGGTGATGAATTATCTTGCTTTACCTCTATTAAGGATTGCTTAGACTCTTCTAGACCTAATAGTTCAGTGCACATTACTGGGGTCTGGTCATAAAATCCTTCAAATGAAAATGAATCTCCTAAGCCTGGCCTAGGGGACCTTGACTCTCTGGCCCTTGCTACCCTTCCTGCATTTCTCTGGACCTCAAAGATATCATGCCTGAATCCTCTGATTGATGTCTTCTGCTTGGAACACTTGTTCTCTTAGGGGGACTTTCCTTTGTTCCCTCCACCCCAGCCCAAGTACCTCTGAATTCACCTGCTGTGACATCATCCAACATCCTCTTCCCAGAGGACCCACTAGAATTTTGTTTCCAAGTTTATTTTCTGTTTCCTCTCAATAGAAGGCCAACTCCTTGAGCGAGAGGCTCTGTCTGTCTTTCCCAGTCCAGTGCAGCACTTAATAACTCCTCATTGACACCGTTGCAGAGTAATTGCTTCTATTCACCTGGTCTCCTGGAGTGTTCCACACAGACGGGGTAATGACACGTGTTTAAAAACATACCAATGACACTTTCCCAGGAATACCCGCAAGGCCATTCTGGCCTCAGATAAAACCACATCACTGAGAAATAATCTGAAGAGCATGTGTAAACCACAGAGGTCATTTGATCCTGTCCATGCCACTTCGCAGAGGAGAAACCAAGGCCTAGAGAAGGTGCCACAGAGGGACATGCAGAGCCAGACCCTGAGCCAGGGTCATAGCAGTGATCTCAAGAGCCCATGCAGTTTCCAGAGTCTTCAGGGAATCTTCTCTGCCCAACTTGTTCCTGCCTCTCTGTTGCTGGATGAGTGCAGAAAATGCATTGTTAAAAGAGAATTTGGGCCAGGTGCAATAATCTCAGTGGCTCATGAGGCTAAGACAGGAGGGTCGTGAGTTCAAAGCCAGCCTCAACAGCTTAGCAAGGCCCTAGGCAAGTGAGTGAAACCGTGTCTCAAAATAAAAAATAAAAAGGGCTGGGAATGTGGCTCAGTGGTTAATCTCTAGCCCCCGCTTCCCAGCCTGTTCTGGGGACAGAGGTCCCAACTAAAGTCTTCTCTACCCTTTGTGACCCGGTTTGGGGGACAAGTCAACATAATAGCAGGGAAGGCCTGCTGAGAGCCTGGCCCAGGCATTTGGGTTTCTGTCTCCTGAGCCAACAAACCAGTTATTAGATGGGAATGGCATTGTGTCATCCCAACCTAGGGTCACACTTGAGAACCAGGAACCTGGAGGTGAACGTCTTTGGGACATACTTCCCTGATTAAGCCACCATGACATCCTTCTTACCAGTAAGTAGGGAGAGAAGGAATGTGTTACAGGAACTCGGTGAATGAATCTTTTTAATGCACGAGGTTGGACATGAGGATTTGAATGCCTGAACCCTAACAGCATTACTTACTAAACAAATACCTTCCATGAAGAGCATCCAAAATGCCATCCATGTGACACGGAGGGAACAGTCCCAAGATGCCACAAAGAGCCGTATTATTTCTGAGCAGAAGGCAGGAACCCTTTGTATTGCTGCTGCTGGGGACAGAACGAAAGCAAGTGGGCTTGCGAGGGTCAGAAGGAAAGAGGGGTCAAGGTCAACTGTGGAATCTGTAGGATGATCCTTTGTGGAGCTCAAAACCCTGTTAACTTCTGCCATCTGTGGAGTTACTGAATTATGGTCATTCTTAAAAGCAGAGGGCTAGACCCCAGTTGGGGGACCAGGGTCACCATGGGCAAGATACCTGAATATACTGCAGGCAGGAAAGGAGAAACAAGGAAAGCACCTTGATTACAGTCAACTTCCTGGTTGTAAATGTGGTAGTCATTCTTCATCACCGGCTGAGGTCCTGACCTCCTAAACCACACCATGCATGTGCCGTTCTTCTCACCCCTTCCCAGCAGAAGAAGATGGGGCTCGGGGAGGCCCAGGAGGCCCACAACCAGGGACAGGGGAGAAGGGACGTGCACTCAGGGCTCTGGGTGCTTTCCTGTCATGCTGAGAACAGGGGCCGCCCCTACCCTCAAATGCCAATCAATACCAAAGTCTGTGAAAGGGAAAACATAAGCAAGGAGACATGCTCGGGTTTATAGTTATCTGCCAAGCCCCAGAGCCTTCCCAGGGTTCTGATCCACAGGGTGCTTCCATGACCTTCTAGAACATACCTGGAGTTTTCTGCATCCTTGGGCATTTCTTTGTGAGTTTCACAGGTGTGCCGAGAGCGCTGTGAAAATCAGCATCACATCAGGACAAAGGTCCACAGGAAGGTGGAGAAGACACCTTGGTGTGAGGAGTCTGCAGGTCCTACCTGATTTCCCTGTGGCCCTGACCTCCTGTGCAGCCCTGGGCTCTGCGGTTCCTTTTACCAGTGGCGTCTGTTTAGAGCTAAGTTTTGCCACTAAATGCAAGCAGGGAGGTCACTTTCACTGCATGGTAGCCAGGCTATGTACCCAGCGGCTGGACCCTTTAACCTGGGGTTGCCCTCAGTGGCGAAACACTGTTAAAAAGGATGGAGTGAGACAGTGCAGGGTGGATTCCCTAATGATGATGTGATGATGTGGCTGTGGCCAAGGACAACCTTGTAAGTGGCCCCAGGGCATTTGCTAAGCAAAGACATTCTCAAAGCCTGTCCAGCCAATTTCTTACTTGTTGATTCATGTACCCAAAGAGATAATCCAGAGATGCACTCAGGGTGACCAGTGGCACCTCATCCACGGTTATTGAAGCTGAAGGTTATTGCTATGTGTTAGTTCTGTGTGGAGGCTATGACAGTTTATCACATATTTAACGATTTGAGATGACACAAACGTATTGTCTTATGGATCTGAAAATCAGAAATATGTAAGGACTCCCCGCCAATGAAGCCAAGATATCTGAGAGTCTGTGCTCCTTCCTGGGTGCTCGGGGAGGAACCTGTTTCCTTGACTTTTCCACTTTTGGAGGTGGCCTGAATTCACGGGCTCATAGTCATTTCTCCATCTTCAAAGTCCTCAGCAGTGAGCCTAGTGCTGCTCATGTTACCAGCCCTCTGGCACTTATGCAGGTAATAGTAAGGTCTGGACCATCTCGGGTCCACCCAAGGAGCTGGTTAAGAAGACAGGGAGACAAATAGCATTCTTTGAGGTACTATATGCACCTGGTCTGGTGTAGCTGTTGGAGCCCTCGGATAGTAACTGGAGTGAAGATGTTTTTTCAGCTGATAACTGCACATTTGACCTTAGAAAAGCAAGTTACTTACTGGGAGGCCACAGTTCATTCATCTTTAAAATGGGCACAATTCCCCCCGTCCTATCTTTCAGGACTATTTTGATGGAAAATGAGATAATGAAAAAGTGCTTTAAAAAGGAAGTTGTTGTTTAATCAAGCAGTTTCTGTGACCTCATCAGGACAGGTGGAAGAGGGGCCCCTGTCTGTTCCATGACGAAGCACCCACGACTCACCCCACTCACTCCTCTGCCAAGCTTGTGGCTTGCTCTGCTTTGACAGAGTTTTGTGTTTTCTTTTCTGCTTTGCGCATTTGATCTCCACAGCTGATACACGACAAGGCTTCCTAATAAGGGGAACATCAAGGGTCACTCCAAGAACACTTGGTAAATAAAGCACGAACAAAACGGAGAGAAGGGAGGAACAAGAGGGTGGGCTTCCAGGACTCCCTGCCTTCAGCCCCTGAGTGAAGGAAGCGCCACCACGGCTTAGTCGGTTTTCTGTGACTACAACCAAATACCTGAGCCTGGGTGATTTATGAAGAATGGAGGTTTGTTTGGGCTCATGGTTCTGAAGGCTGGGAAGTCCAGGAGTGTAACAGTGGTATCTGTTGGGCTTCTGATCAGGGCCTCATGCTGCTTCAACTCAAGTCAGTGGAAGGGCAAGTGGGCCTAGGCCAAAGGGGCAAGTGGTGAGGTGCAGCTAACATACTCCTATAATGCCTAAGCCAGTCCCAACCCATCAAGAATTCACCCCCACCCTGATCATGAACCTAACCCTTAGAGAGTGGCATTAATCTCTCTTAATGACCCTATCACCTCCTAAGGCCCCACCTCAACACCACCATGGTGCCGATTTCAACTTGAATGTCAGGGGGACAAACCCTTTCCATTCTCCTGGGCAAATTTCTTGAAGTGTATCTCAATCTGGATCCTTCTTTTCGGAAAGCAGAAGCCAATCCTGGGAGAACTGTGTGCACCTCCATACAAAGGCCCTGGGGGTCAGAGGGCTACCGTGCTGCCTAGTCTCCTGGGGTACGATTCTCCTCATTGCCTTTGGCCTCCTGGCAACATTGCTAGAAGAGCCCTGGTCTCTGAGGAACTTGCTAATCAGCAAATCAGCATGTGATTCCAGTTTCATTCATTAAATGCCTTCCTGTCACACGGTAGTTTCTACCTAGCACATAGTAGGTACCCTGAAAATAATATCTGGCAATTTAATGAATGAATGGGTGCAGCAATAATATGTTGCTGTGCAGAACAAAGGGAATCTGAGAAAACACCACAGCAAGTTTAAATTTTACAGCACGATAATTTTCTAGGATGGATGTTTTAGGACTTGAGACCACTCAGCAGTTACCCTGGGGGCTTGCTCCAACCCTGCTCTCCTGGTCTTGGTGCCACGGCTCACAGGTGTCAATCTGGTCCATTTTAGGAGGAAGGAGCTGAGCACATAGATCAGACAAGACCCAAGTGAGAGCAGTGACCTAGGGCTGCTCAGAGCCACTTCACGGCTGAGCCTCGCTCCCCACTAGCCCCTTCCATCCTTCCTCCAGGCCTCTCCCTGGAACTGGGCAGCGCTGCTCCTGGCCTGGAAGAAGAAACCTCCTCTGAGTCAGGCTTGAGCGAGCAGCGGTTGCTTCACCCCCAGACCCCGAGGGCTTGGACAGAGATCTGTTTCGTGCACACACCAAAAACGGCATGGCTGAAGCCTGTGCGATGGCGTAGCTCAATGTGAATAAGCAAAAAGAAAAGAAAAAAAAAATTAGTTTCTTTGGATTAGACTGAACACATCTATCCACTGCCAAACACTTTCCTTTGGGGCAACTTTACAGGCCAGGGGTCCAGGGTCTGCCTCCAAGTCACAGGAGGGAGCAGAGACTGGCCCCCAAATTCAGAGCGCCCAGGCGCTCAGGCCTGCAGGCTGAACAGAGATGTGGGCCTCTGTGCAGCCGCCCGCTGGGCCTCTTGCATCCCACGGATTGGAAAGGAAGCAGAGCTGGCCAAGCCAGTGTGGGGGAGCCAGGAAGCCAGGCAGGAGGGCAGGAGCAGCTCTCCAGCCCCAGCAGACACCAGCAGGGCTGAGCGAGGCACTTCCCTTCCAAATATTGCAAAAAGCCTCCAAGGAGGAAAGGCTCCTGCAGAGCGGCCAGGGAGGCAGGGCCGGGGCTGCTGCTGGCACCGGCCGCTGGGCCGGGGCTGTCTGCTCGCCCATCCTCTGGCTTAGTGGGAATCCCATTGCCTCTGACATCATGGATGAAAATCAGCCCTGGCTTCCAAAGGTTGGGGCTGCCCCGCCCGCTCAACCCCGCCAGCTGGACCCTCCCAAAACGGGTTCTCTTTTGTCAGCTGCCTTTTATAGAACTATAAAACCAAAAGTTCAAGTACGAAGCCTTAGACCAGTCATCAAAAAAGGCAGACTTCGCCTCCAGGACTCTTCCTGCCTTTCTATGCTTAGCGGCTTCTTCTCCGCTGAGCGGCGAGGCTGCTGGCTTCCATCTCTCAGGCTCATAAAGACCCTGCAGCCCCGACAGGCACGTTAACCTCTGGACTGGTGCTTTGGAATTAGGGAAAGAGAAGGGGAGAGGGAGGTGATGCTGCAAGCACTTGTGGGGACGAGGAGATACCTCTGCAACGAAGCGAAACAGAATGCAGAGTTGGGAAACACCAAGGAGGCAACCCAGACCACAGTCAGTGAGGCCGAGAGAGACTTGGGCCAAATGACTGTGACCTCTGCTACCTCACACTGCCTCTCCAGGCATTTGAATCCTTTGGCAGAGGAGTAAGTGCATTGGGTGGTGGAACATCAGATGACATTATGCTCAGCGGAGTTCAGAAGGGAGAGAGCACTAGACATGTTGGAGCTGGGGAAAGGATCCCTAGCCTCACGTCGGGAGCCCAGGACTACTGTAGGTGCTGAATCCGTCAATAGTGGCTGCGGGAAGAAAGGGCAGGATGAACTCTGTTATTTTCAAACACCTTAGTAAAAACTGGACTAAGGCCAATTAATGAAAGTCTCTGTGATTCTTAGAATGAGACGACTTGTACAGCTCAGGAAGCCCCACATGTACTCATGAGAAGAAAGATCAAAAGCACATGGAACTCACCCAAAGGTCCAAAATGGCTGTTGGGTCAGCGCAGCTCTTCCTGTGGGACCATCTTGTTTCTTGGCCTTGCCTTGCAAACACACCATCCAGCTGAAGCTTAAAGGATTAATGAGAAGGGGAAGGAAAGGTGTGTAACTAAAACCATTCCTGGCTCAAATTAGATAAGTTACCTAGACCTGATAAGAAGACCTTTTTTTCCCCCTCTAGGTATAATGCATGGGACTTTTCTTCTCTTGGCCTTGAGGTATTATTCTGTATGCTGAGCATTAACATTTCTGCAGGTCTCTCAGATTATACCAGGCTGTTATATAACTGGCATTATAAGATTGGAAAGAGTATTAAAGATAAGACATTGGCCCAAATCTTTAAATTTATGAATGAAGTTGAGTGAGTTATTATGACTTATGCTTGGTAGATACCCAGGCTTATCCATCCAATCAAAGATTGTTATTACTATTGCTCTTTTGTGGTTGCTGCGATTATTATTTAACACCAGGTATTGTTGGGTGCCCTGGAGAATTAGCAGTAAACCAGAGGGGGACGGGACGGTCAATATTCTGGTGTAGTGATTTTTGCAGTGGCAGAGACTAACATTAAGCAGGTGAACTAATGTCAAAAGGTACCTTTTCAGAAAATGATGAAGTGATGGAAGTGGTGGAGCTCTAGACACAATCGCCGCAGAAGGTCTCTCTAAGCAGGTGGCCCCTGAGATGAGCTCTCTGTGAGGAGAGGGAGCCGGCCTTGAGAAGCTCTGAGATAATTCTCCAGGCAAAAGAATGGCAAGCCCCCAAGGCTGGAGAAACGTGGGTATTTTTTGAGGCAAAGGCAGACCCGTGTAGCTGAGGTATAGTGAAGAGAGGGAGCCAGGAGAAGAAAAAGGTGAGACTCATTGCCTACTACCCACCTCACCCTTAGAGGTCTGCAGCAGGCCTGCAGATCCTTGTGCGTTCCTGAGAGTAATCTGTTGTATTTTTGTGAGACCACAGCTCCCTGGCTACAATCCCGACCTTCCCACCCAACAAAGTTTCTCAGAGCGTAGTCCATAGAAGAAAACCAGGTTCCCCATTCAAGAACCTGGGTGGCTTCCTCCATCATGTATCCATTGCAATTTACCATCGAATGTCCAAGCCTCAGAGACGTCCCCTGGCCCTCAGGCCTTCTTATGGGTTGAGTTCTATTCCCGCTCCCCCCAGAAGATATGTCAAAGCCATAATCCTTAGAGCTTCAGCATATGAACTTATTTGAATATAGGGTGTTTTCAGATTGCTATGTTCTCAATATTTGTGTCCCCCCACATTCATATGCTGAAATTGATCCCCCAATGCTATATAATATTAGGAGGCAGAGTCTTTGCAGAGCCTCACGAATGAGACTTGTGCTTTCATTAAACCAAGAAAACCCAAAGGAAGTTGTCTTTTCTCTTGTACCATGTAGGGAAACCATTAGAAGGTGCCATGTCTGAGGAAGAGGGTCCTCCACAGACCGTACCCACGGGTGCCTTGATCTTAAACTCCCCAACCTCTAGAACGGTAAGAAATAAATGTCTGTTGTTTATAAACCACCCAGTTTATGGTGTTTTTATTATGGCAGCCTAAAAGGACTCTCACACAGATTTAATCAAGTTAAGATGAGGTCATCAGGGTGGGCCTGCATCCAATCTGAGCGGTGCCCTTATAAAAAGGAGAAATTTGGACACCGAGACAGACGTGCACAGAGAGAGGACTGTGCAGAGAGACGCAGGTAAAACACCCCATGGAGACTGAAGTGAGGTTGTCACAGCCAAGTAATATCTGGGGCTGCCAGAAGCTGGAAGGCGCAAGGAAAGCCCCTTCCCTTCAGGGTTCAGGGGAGAACGGTGCTGCCCGTGCCTGGGCCTCCAGATCTGGGGGGCAGTGCCTTTCGGTGGTTCCGAGCCACACAGTTCTTGGTACTTTGTTAGGACAGCCCCAGGAAGCAAACACAGAACTTTGTCATCTAACGGCTTTCTATTTCCTCCAATAGCAAATGTCCTCCATGCCCTGATCTCTCAAGGTGCCTAGAATTCAGTGTCCCGTCATCAAAATGGCCCACACCCTCATCCCTTTCTGAGAATGATCTGTTCAAATGCCTGCTACGAAGGGGTCATTCTTCAAGGTCATGGCTTCCCTTTAGGCCTTCTTTAGTGGCAGTTCTCCTTTTCTCCCCAGGGACATCGGCAGAGGCCTTGCAGGTGGCTGTGTGTTGCGTGTCTTGCTTGCCCAGCACCCCAACCTCCAGACCATTGCTCCGTCTTTTACCTTCTCCAGCCCCAGCTGTTTTGATGCCTATAGCACGAGACCATATGCCATTGGCTGCTGGTCCCTTTGTGAGAGGACCGCTGCCATCTCCCTGTCATCCCCAAAGGACTTTCGCCACCAGCACCACACCTGTCATCGTTCCTGGGAGTTTCGGTGATCACAGAGGCCTTTGCCTACCCACGTCTCCAGGGCTCTTGCCGTGTTCCCTACCAAGGCTCTGTCCTTCCCGCTTTTGCAAATTCTCGTGTGGTCCTATGCTGTCACTTGGTGACTGCTCTACCTTCTAAACCTCACATTTAAGAATCCCACTCTCTGATTACCACCTGCTACTTTACCGATGAATTGCTGTCCTGCCCTGTTCCTACCAAGACCTTGAACCTAATGACCCTCCCACTGAATCTGTTCCTCTTGAACCTAGTGACCTGTTGCGTTTGAATCTGTAGCTTGAGGTCCTCCATGCCTTCGTTTTCTTCTTTCTGTTATCATCACTGCATAACCTCTGGGCTCCTATTTCCCCTATAGTCTCCTATCTGAACATCTCCCGACCTGCTTTAGTTGAATTCTCCACCTGTCTGGAGTCTGTACCCCAGTTTTTGAAGGCAGCTGGAGGAGATCCTAAAGCAGGGGGGCTGCCAAGCCATATGTTGGTTTTTGTCCATGAGCCTCAAAAAGGGCCCTCGGCACTGCCTGGTGATCCTTCTGTACTTCTCTGGCCATTTCTCAGCCCCACTCCCCAAGGCCACCATATCACAGCTCCTCTCTCCTGACACCCACCCCCTCACTCTCAGTTGATGACCTCACCTTTATTCACTGAGAAAACAGAAGCAGGCAGAAGAGCACTTCCTCATCCACCTCCAAGTGAGTCACCGGCCACCTCCTTCAGTCCCCATGGATTCTGCTCTCCCTGCACACAGCACCCTGCTCCCATCCAGGGCTTATTCCCTTCAGCCCCATCCTGAATCACCTTCCTAAGCACTTTGTCCCAGCCAGGACCTATGCTGCTTGCAGTACATTCTTTCCACCTGTCAGCATGCTGGAATATCTTCTATTCCAGGCACTCCACCCACTTCCTCAGAACTCCTTCCAGCTACCACGTTATTCTCTTTCTGCCCCAAAACAAAACTCCTTGAAGTAGATCTACACCTCAGTTACCTTAAGAGCTCTTCTCCACCCTGCCCCAAATGGTTTTTGTTCCCATGATTCTGCTCTTGTCTCAGCTCTTGGCCAGGTGGAAAGATCCATTGTTAATCCTCATCTGGAACTTATTGAAGCATTTGAAATGACCATCTTTCTTCACCTGCATTTTTGGATGTTATGTTCTTCTGGTTTCCCTATTACCTCAATATATTCTCTTTCTCAATTTCCATTGTTTTGACCCCCATTTTCCACTTTCCTGTAAATATTTGCTTGCCCCAGGGCTTAATTCTTGGCCGTCTTCTCTTCTGAATCTACATTCTCTGGTAGATCATGGCTTTAAGTGTTATCTCTAGATTGATGATTCACACATTTTGATCTTCAGTCTCTCCCTTGAATTCCAGACTTACATATCCACTTACCGACCAGACACCTCCACCCGGACATCTGATAGATATGTTAAACAGAGCATGTTCAAAATGGAAATCTTGACTTTCCCTCTCATCTCCTCCAGAAACAGGCTCCTCCCACAGGTCTCCTCCTCTCAGTGGATGGTGACAACATTCTCCAACCATCCAGGCCCCGAGCCTAGGAATCGTCCTTGACACCTCTTTATGATCCCTATTGCACAGGAGGGTCCATCCTCAAGTCTTCTGAATTTCATGTTAATGAAAAGAGCTGATCAATGAATGCATAAAATAAAGCAGGGTGTGGGGATGGAATGCACCAGAAGGCAGAGAAGGACGGAGGTATCCTTAGTTAATCACGATCAAAGAAGGACATTGAGAAAGTGACATTAGAGTGAAGTGCTGACTGAACTGCGGGACGGCATGGTTCTGGCAGGATCCCATGGCAGAGCACCCCAAAGGAAGGAGCAGCAATCCTGAGGCTGAGAGGGAGTCGGGAAGAGGTCTCATCCGAGGGAGAGCAGAAGCAGAGTGTTGGGGGTAGACTGAGAGGTCTACCGGCTTGGGCTGCCATAACAAAATATGGCAGGTGGGTGGCTTCAGCAACAATTGATTTTCCCACAGTTCTGGAGCCTGAGAAATCCGAGATCAAGATTCCAGCCAATGTGGTTTCTGGTGGGGGCTCTGTTCCCAGTTTACAGCCACCTTCTTGCTGCTTCTGGGCATGTTCTTCCCTGGAGAGAGCTGGGAATCTCTCTTTTACTCTCTCATGAGGCCACCAGTCCTATTGGATTTGGGCCTCACCCTTATGACTTTGTTTAACCTTTACTACTTCCTACAGACCCTATTTCTGCATACAGTCACTTTGGGTGCTTGGGCTGCAACATACCATTTTTGGGGGACTCAATTCAGTCCCTACAAAGGTTTATAAATATAGGCAGAGGTCACGTTATGAAAGACCTTGCTCAAGGTTAACAAAGAAACCCATGGACAGGTATGAACAGGAGAGTATCATAACCTATGTGGGTTGTTAATGCTGGCTCCCTGGTGGACAACAGACTGTAAGAGATCAAGACAAGAAGCAATGAATCCTCCCAGGGGTATGTTGCAACATGCTAGAGCAGAGGTAGGTAAACCTTTTCTATAATGGTCCAGATAGTGAATATTGGAAGATTTGTGGGCCTCATAGTTCTGTTACAACTACTGGATTCTGCTGTTGAGGTGTTAAATCAGTCATAGACAACACATACGTTAATGGTCTTATTCCAATAACAATGTTATTTCAGCCACTGGGCTGGATTTGGTCCATGGGTAGCAGTTTGCAGACCTCTGTTCTAAAGGAGAAGTGTCATGGCATGACTAGGTCCATAGGGCAGGAGATAGACATGGAAGGATCTGAGGCTGCTTGAAAGGGGATGCTGGACTCACTGGTGATGAGGTACTCATGGGAACCAAGAGCCAAAATCAAGGATGCCCTCTTGAGATCCACTATTTGTTTCATTTTATTACATGGCTTCTGGAAGAGTTTCTCACTCATCATTTCTTAGACACTGACATTTATATTCCCATTGGGGTGAATAGGTAAAATAGGGTTGCTATGAATGAAAAAATAATAAATGTTGAATCCACTTAGTGGGAATAAGATGAACTCCACCCAGGGGCCCTGACTTTCTGCCGAAGCGAAGTCTTCTCCCCAAAGCCAGCCTGATACCTCTACTCAGTGGCTCGCAGGTCACTGGGGGCAATGGTGGAGTGATATTCTCAGATGGGTGGAGTCTGAGTTGGTGCCAATGAAAAGTAGATCAACCATTAATTATTTCCTTAATTGCTTTTCAATTCCTCACCTTCAGTCCACCTTTTTTATTGACTGTGCCCAGGGCAGATGCACCCCTGTCCCCACTCCCTCCCTACATCATTGTCCTGCTCCTCCCAAGGAGACAATAAGGGCCTTTGACTGACACCTTTGCATGGAAATGGCCAGACTCAGACACCCAGCCCTAAGTTCCCCATTCATTCTGCGTGTGATATTGAGAAAAAACTCCCATTAAAGATAAAGGAGAACAAGACGGGACATAGAACCCTTGTAGTCATCCAAGGAACTAATGAGGGGTCTTTAAATATCTGAGTATCTACCTAGAATTTTTCCAAGGGCAGCAATGGATGGAGGCAGAGTTTTAAATCCCAGCCCCTGGGGTGCTTTATAGGTTGCTGCCATGAACTGCATGCCCCAGGGAGCCACCGAGAGGGTCAGCTCTGTCCCAGCAGCTTTCCACTGGCCCTAGCCTGCGACTGTCCAGGTTGCCTTGGCCTCCCTGGGAACACACTGTGCTGGGCCGGGCTGCAGAGCCTTCTCGGTGTAGTAATAAAGTGCACACTTGTAATGTTGGGCTGAGTGACAAGAACAACATGAAATAACACTCTACCCACCCACTGAGAAAACCGAGTGTGTCACACTCCTCTGTGTCATGGTTTTAAAAATATCTCCGCTGACGGTCCAAGTCTCAGGTTGGGTTTGAGGGGTGTTTAATGCCTGACTGTGCCAGGTGGAAAATGTTTTCAGCAGAATCCCCAGGACCCCATTGATGGACGTCTGCTGGTTTTGCATGTGTGTGTGTGTGTGTGTGTGTGTGTGTGTGTGTGTGTACACACGCTCACGGGCACTTGCGTGCTTGCAGGAACATGTGGTGAAGAAAAGTGGGGGTAGGTGGCCATGTCTTTGCTCCCCCCTTTCTTGCTTTTTTAATTGCATGTTCCTGACAAAGAGGTGTGGTCCCTGGCACTGCCGCCCAGACGCTCCTCCACCTCTAACCACACACACAGGGGACCAAGGCCTTCTCAGCACTCAGCATGGTTTTCAGCATCGATGGAAACATCACCCAGGGGCCAGACCCGAGCTCAGGCTTCTTCAGAAGGAGGCTTTGGAAAAAGCCTAAGGAAAGCTCTTCCAAAGAGCTTTTCTCTTGGTGTCACCTATCCGTTGTAGCTAATCCTATCTATTGAGATTCTTTAGCCCCGTAAGGGGTTTCAAATCACAGGGAGAACCCTGTAACCCCCTTGTGGTGGGTTCTCATTTGCTTTGGAATTTCCAGTGCTTAATGGCAGGGCTACACAGCAAGTCCTTTAACCTTTAAGCCTAAGTTTCCCAACGTGTAAAAGCGGATGATAATAGCCTACTTCTTAATTCCAGGGAAAAGCAAGGGAAGCTAACCAAGGTGAGCTCTGAGCAGAATCTGTCACCTAGCAAGGCCTTAAGAAGTATGAACTGTTTTTTCAGGTCTAGAGCTGTGCCAGCAACAAACACGAGAAGCGAAAACTTCCACTTCAAAATCACAAAGGAAAAATACACATGGGACCCTGTGTGCTCTGGTCCTACCTCCACTCTGACCCTGAGGACTCTGCTCTATCAGCTCCACTGACCTCCTGGAATTTCTTCATCCACATGAGGCATCTGGGCCTGGGCCTTTGTGGACTCCTCTGCCTGGAATATTCTACTCCCAGATATTGCCATGGCTCACTTCTCTGTACTCTTATGATACCTGTTTTAATTAAATTTATTGGAGATATATCTTTCTACCCAAATGATTTAAAATGGAACCCCACCCGCCAGCCACCCACACTGTCTCTCCTGTGTTTGTGCTTTTTATTTTTGTAACCACTCTCTGCCTGTGATGAATTACTTACTAATATATCTATTTTCTAACTCTGCACTAAAACGTAAGATCCATAAAAGTAGGGATTTGGTCTCCTGTTATTCATTAGGACATTTCTAAACAATACCCAAACTATGATAAGCAATCTTCAAATGTCAATTAAGTGAGTGAACAACTGATACGTATTTCATTCCCATTTTATCGATGAACACTCAGGGACACAGAAAGTTTGTAATTCTCATTTGGCGGACACTCGGGAGCTCAGAGATTTGATATGCACGGCCACACACCAAAACCACTGTCAGGCCAAAACTGCCACCAAGATCTGTAGAGAGCTTTCCAGTATGTCTCAACAATAAACAATAATGTAGACAATCGGGCAATCTGAATATTCTGAGCCTTGACTTTACCTTTATAACTCTTAGTCTGAGAAAGCTTTCAACTGAAATCCATGAAATTCATCTCTGAACCATTGTGGTCTTTCCTGGCTTTCTCAGCCTATGTAATATAACATTTGATTGAAGCCAGTACACAGATGTATAGAGCACACTTTCAAGATTTTTCTTTGTCAATAGCCCAGATTCGTCTTATCTATATACTTCTCAAGGGTCTCATGACTTTTATGAAGTGTTCAGTATTAGGAAGCTCTGACTCTGCACCCTGGGACTTGCTAAGGGTCACCTTGTCCAACACACAAGGAGGCCTCCTGTCTCTAAGGAGCATGCACAATGTACTTGGTGCTGAGGAAGGAGATTTTCCCCATTCAGGCAAGGTAGTATTGATTCCCCGAATTGCAGGTAGAGATATACCTCCTGGTCTTTTAGGATTTCTCCATGGGTGGAGAAAATCATGTTCTTTCTGAAGTCTTAGAACCTGCAACCGAGTGAACTTGAGCCCATGACACTGTTCAGCAAGACATGGGGGTGAGATGAGCAAATAACAGCATCTGCTCGGAGCTCTGCACACCCATGAAAGAGTCACCACACTGCTCTTTTGTTTCTGCTCAGTTGGGGATGGCTCAGTTGGTGGAGTCTTATTCCCGTGACCACTAAATACTGAAGAGTGAACTCCGAGGCCATCACTGGAAAAAGCCAACAGGAAACTGGCTGAATACTCACATGCCCACAAATCACTCCACGTTTTGACTGGGTACGGCAGAGTTCTGCTCTGGTCCTTACCCACGACCAGCACGGCTCTGAATGCACCATCATGTGTGCCGTTCTCAGAGGTCCTTGCTCGAGGTGGATGTCTTTTCATTTTAATTTAATTACTGAAGAGGTATTGCCTCACTCTGCCCAGGGCCTACGTGTCAGGACGTTCAGGACCTGGGATTGGAAGATAGGATTTTGCTGACGGTTGCGTTCCACTCTGGGACACAGTGAGTGATTTTCTCTTTAGATCTGAAACAGAAGCCTGATTGTTTTACATCCGGGCAACAGAACTCGTGATCCCTTCAGCAGCCTCGCTCTTTAGGGTGACCTATGGGCATTTTCCTCTGCCATTTGACTCATGTCATAGGAAACAAGTCTAAAATTTCACTCCTTAGTTCATATCTCTTCCTACTGCTGAAAGAGTTCAAAGTGTGTTGAGTTCAGAAAGAACAAATAGCAATTGCAGCTCCCAGGCCCAAAGGCTCCATTCAGGAACTCCCCCAGGGCAAGTGTCTCGCCGGCCTTCTCCTCTTCTTCATCCACCCCCCCACCCCGGCCACAGAGTTCTCCGGAACATTTGCACCAGGGCATCTTTGCTAGGACCCACACAGAGTCCTTCCTTCAGCAATGATGGTAGCCCAAGAGGTGCCATCTAGTGACATCAGACCTATTGGCAGTAACCACTGTGGTAATTCTGACCATAAGCCAAAAGTTCTAGGAGCCAGACATGAGGTGGGTAGTCCAAATAACCCTTCTTGCCCAAGCTGCCCTCTGCTGGGACAACCCGCCACTAATTAAAGGCCATCTGTTTAGAGCATACAGCCCATCCTGCCAGAAGCAGCCAGATGTCAGCTCAGCTCTCCTGTCCATGACCTCTCTTAGGATATTAACATGGATTACTTGGGGTGGGCTAAGGAGGTTGTCCTGAGGGAGCCTCCTTCCTGGTGCATGTTATGCATATCACACACACACACACACACACACACACACACACGCGCGCGCGTGCCCCTGGCATATTATAACGATGCCATTAATTTTGGGTTTTGCCAAGTTCCAGACCTATACGCTCCGTAGTGAGGTTCTGGGCCTGGTTCAACAATAATAATTTTTAAAAACACTCCAAAGTCTCATTTCTCTGCTTTTTCCATGGGCTCTACCTAAGAATAGATGTGAATGCTCTCTTCATGGGGAATCTCTGGCAGTTTGCTTTGGCCGACTGTCTCTGAACTATTCTTTCAGTTAGGGATGAGACACAGTGTTTTTTGTTTTTTTTTTTTGTTTTTTTTTTAAGACTTGAGTGAGAGCTGGGTACCATCAGTCTCTGTGGTGTTCTCTCTGTTCTTCTATATTGCAAGTTGGAGTGGAGTGCCCCACTCTGCAGAGCAGGTGCGGGACCAATTGATTCACCTTCACAGGAAGAAGACCCGGGGTAAATACAGAGCTCAGAATCATCAGACCTGAATTGCATCCCCGCTTCTACCACCCGCCTGTCACTTGCTCTTTCCTGAGTGTCCTTTCCTATATTTCCAAACTTTGTAGCTGACAAAAAATGAATCTTAATAATTAACGCTGAGATGAATACACGTCTTAAGAAAACTACATACATAGACTGAATAATACCTATTTGTGTTCCTTTTAATATAAAACACAAATGCTGAAAAAGACCAACTCTGCCTTGATCATATTATAATGCACTACCTTTCTCCAGGGAATGGTATAAAGAGAAAGAGAATCTACATGATTTTGATTTGATACATTTTACAAGGGGCTGAGCCAATGCCAGGTGTGACAGTTTTCATCTTTCATTTTTCCCTCTCATGCTCTTCCCATGGCAACCAAAAACAAGGGCCCAAATCTCCATTTCTAGGTAGATCTCAGCCTTATTATCTAATATCTAGTTATTGTCAGATCCTCTAGACTAATGGTTCTCAACTCAGGTAGAACCCCCTCCTACGGGGTGGTGTAAAAATGGATGGGGGCATTGTTGGGGTTACCATATGATGGGCATTGACAGCCTGGGATGATGCTTCGTATGCTGCAGGGTGTATTCTACACAGCCCTGCAAAGGTTGTATTGAACACTCATATAAAACCCTGCTAATAATGACCTAAGCCTAAGAGCTAATCCTATCTCATACAAGAGCATGGTTTTTCATGCTTAATCATCCATGAGTATTCCAGAAATACAAATTGACTGTAGAGAAGAGTTTAGTTTACAGGACTTGAAAATTCCCCAAGAGTCGTTTTTCATTGTGGAAAATCAGAACAAGAATGGAAAGGCCACCCGGGTATTGAGCTGCTGGTAAAACACATTTGTACGGGGGCTTCTCCAGGCAGCACAGGGTACATGGCCCTGTTTGTGTTCGTTTGCACGACAGTGTTCACACGTGCACTGGACCAGCTCATCACGTGTGGAGCGGAGAACCTGAATCCTGGAACAGGCAGGGCTGGCCTCCTGGGTGTTGGCTCTTTTCTTGGCTGATGGCTTTATTGTCCTTGTGTTGAAATGCTTCATGATGTTCAAACCGGGGGCCCTCCTTTTCACTGTGCTCTGGGTTCTACACATTATGTTGCCTGACGAGTGTTAGCAATCACTTCCAGTAAAGGATGAAACAGTAAATACTGTAGGCATTGCAAGTCAGAAAGTTTCAAAAATTACTCTTTAATTTTTTTTTTTTAAATCATTCTTCTCTCATGGGCTATATAAAAAGAGACAGAGGGCTGTATTGCCTCAAATATGTTTTACCATAAAATGATGTTTTTCTTCTTTCTGGGATAGCTAGGGCTTCATACTTATTATTCTGAAATAATTTTACAGGCAAGTTATATTGTCTGCAAATTTTAAGATAGTGAAACTGTTCTTATATCCAGGTTTCCAAAATGGAGACTTGATAGTGTGGTTTGAGCCTGTTTCATGGCAGGTCTCAATGCTTTTCTAGTCTCGACTTTCTACTTTTTTTTTTTTTTTAAATCACAGCACTTCCCAGGACACTGTCCACTGTCCTTCAATGGCTGTTCCCAAGACGGCTCAGTGCTGGAGCCCCTGGCTCTCTGAGTCCTCCCTGTGGCCTTCATTTGCTGTCCTTGTTTCATTCCTTCTATTACACTGGAAGCACCTAGAGGTCAGAGACTCAAGGACTCTCCAGAATCTTCAACAGTGTCTTATTGATAAAAAGCATTAGACTATTATTTGTATGATGGGAAATTGGATGGATTGTAATTCTTTCCTAATCTGAGGTGTAAACCTTGAGGTGATATGCTGGATGGAACAGCTCATCCTGGAATTTCTGTTCCAAATTCTCTTGACTGACAGCTAGCATAGCAAACTGTGTATTTTTTAGCATTCAGCTCACCTTCTTCCTTTTTAAAGTCAAGACAGCTCTGTAACCTGGTTTGTTCCTGGGTCCTCTGAACCTCCTTCCAGAGGGCATTAAGGATAAGTCTGATTTACTCAGAACTAGAGTTGCCAGATAAAGTAATGCACACACACCTAAATTTGAATTTTAGAAAAAACAACAATTTTTTGTTTTTAATTCTAAGCATGTCCCTAATTTTGCACGATTTGTCTTAACTCATATGGACTAAAGGTAAATACTTACAGTCTATGCTTTGGAAAAAAAAAAAAAAAACAAACTTTTCTCTCCTGTGAAATTGGAGCAAGCAAATATGCAGCCACTGGTAGCCATCTTGTGCCCACTGTCTTAGGCAGTAACAGATATTGAACGTGGAAATAAAATTTAAAAAAAAAATCTGGGTTCTTATATCATTCCTGGAATCTGTCCTATATCTGTATTTCTAGTAAAGAAATTAATACATTTTGGAGATTTTTTTTTTTCTGGACTTAAGATTGAATCCAGAATCACTTTATCACTGAGCCACATCTTCAGCCTTTTTTTATTTTTATTTTGAGACTGGGTCTTGCTAAGTTGCTTAGGGCCTCATCAAATTGTTGAGGCTGGGCTCAGACCTGTGATCCTCCTGCCTCAGACCGCTGAGTCTCTGGGATTATAGGTAAACCAACAAGGTATAATAGAAGTTTCTTTAGGTATGTTTTGGAGCTTTCTCTTCATTTTAACATGTATCACTATCTCATTCCTTTTAATGGCTGAATGATATTCCATTGTATGTACACACCACAATTTGTTAATTCATTCCTCTGATGTGCATTTGGGCTATTTCTACCTTGTGACTAGTACTGCTATGAACATACGTGTACATGTACATGTTTGAGCTCCTGTTTCCAGTACTGTTAGGTAGTATATCTAGGGTAGATTCTTGAAGTCACATGCTAATTCTATGTCCAATATTTAAAGAATCACTTAACTGTTTTTTACAGTAGCTGAATCATTTTTATGCTCTTATCAGCAATGAGAGAGAGGGCTGATGGCTTCACACCCTCACCAACACTTAATTTTTTTTTTTTGTTTTTAAGAGTTGCCTTATCAGGTATAAAATGGTATTTTATTGCACTTTTCATTTGCATTTCTTCAATGGCAAGAAAATTGAGTGTATTTTTATATGCTTGTTGACAATTTGTTTATTTTCTTTGGGAAGACAATTCAAGTCCTTTGCCCATTCTTTAGTGGGTTATTTTCTTTTTTTTTTATTGTTGATTTGTAAGAGGTATTTGTGTATTCTGAGTACTTGATCCCTTTTCAGAAATGTAATGTGCAAATATTTTCCCCATTCTTTAGGTTTGCTTTTCACTTCTTAATAATGTCCTGTGATGCACAAAAATTTTTAATTTTGATGAAGTCTGGTTTATTTATTCTTTCTTTTGTTGTTTGTGTTTTTGATATCCTGTCTCAGAATCTATTGTCAAATTCAAGGTAATGAGGATTAACTTTTTTTTCTTAGAGTTTTGTGTTGCTGTTTTTGTAAATATATTTTTAGTTGTAGATAGACACAGTATCTGTATTTTATTTATTTATTTATATGTGGTGCTGAGTATTGAACCCAGTGCCTCATGCATGCGAGCAAGCTCTCTGCCACTGAGCTACAGCTACAACCCCAAGTTTTGTGTTTTTATCTTTAAGATTTAGGGAACTTATCCATATTGAGTTACATTTATATATGGCATGAGATAGGAATCCAACCTCATTTTTTGCATGAGTAGCCTCTTGTCCCAGCACTGTTTATTAAAGAGACTATTTTTTCCCCATTGAATGGCTTGGGATTCTTGTCAAGGATTAATTGCATGGGTGTTAGTAGCCATTTTTAGAATGCAATAAATCATATAATTATACAAACTTTTTAATATTATTTTTTAATATTATACTTAACTCTCTCAGTCTTCAGTATTTTTTCTGTTTTGTAGTCTTCAGATAAAATGGAGGAAAATTGACCTTATACATATAAGTAAATTATAACAAATATAAGTATCCTAATTGTCATTCAGTTGATACTTGTAGATAGCTTACTAAGTGGCAGGTTGATTCTAGAGGCCAATATGAATACTGAACATAAATAATAAATGTCCCTTCCTTAGAGGAGTATCACAATCAAGTGGGGAAGGAAAACACAGTCAAAAAGCCATGTCAGACTTTTTACAGAAGGATCTAGGAAAGAATGACTCATTTTGACTCTGGGTTCTGGGAAGACATTCATGAAGGCAGAGCATGGAGGTTTGATAACATGAAGTATCTTGGGGAATATTGATAAAAAACTTTCCTGATTATATTTTTCTAAATTCTAAAACAAATCATGTCAACTCTGACTTTAGATCCCACTAAACTAGCCAAGATCATAAATATTCTACTGGTTGCATCCAGATTAGTTATTTCATTGACATGTCAGGAGATAAATATTGGAAAGTTTTCTCCTAGATTAAATGTTTTAAAACAAAATGCTTCTAAATATTCCAGTTTGTTGGATTATAAATTTTCAAAGTAGCTCTCAGGATCTTCTGGATTTCAGTAATATCTATGTTGATATCTCCTTTTTCATCTCTAATTTTTTTGGTGATTTGAGTCTTCTCTGTCTTTCTTTTAGTCAGTTTGGCTAGGGGTTTATCAATCTTGTTTATCTTTTCCAAGAACCAACTCTTTGCTGCATTGATCCCTTGTATTTTTTTTTATTCTTAGTTTTATAAATTTCTGCTCTGATCTAATTATTTCCTGTCTTCTCCTGATTTTGACATTAGTTTGTTCTTCCCTTTATAGTGTAACACTAGATTATTTACTAGAGATATTTCTTCTTCTTCTCCTCCTTCTCCTTCTTCCTCTTCCTCCTCCTCCCCCTCCTCTCCTCCTCCTCCTCCTCCTCCTCTTCTTCTTCTTCTTCTTCTTCTTCCTCCTCCTCCTCCTCCTTCCCCTCCTCCTCTTCCTCCTCCTCCTTCTCTTCCTCCTCCTCCTCTTCCTCCTCCTCCTCCTCCTCCTCTTCTTCTTCTTCTTAATTAACATAGGCACTCAATCCCCTAAACCTTTCCTCTTACAACCGCCTTCACACAGTCCCAGAGATTTTGACAGGTTGTACCTCTGTTCTCATTTGTTTCTAAGAAATTTTAAAATGTCTTTACTGATTTCTCCTATGATTCATTACTCATTCAAAGTGTATTATTCAGTCTTCAGGTGTTAAAATTGTTTCTATTTTTCATCTTGCTATTGATTTCTAGTTTCATTCCATTGTGATCTAATGGGATGTAAGAAAAAGTTTTTTCTTTATATTTGCTAAGACTTGCTTTGTGTGTTAAAGGTTGTTGATTTTAGAGAAAGTTTTATGTGCTGCTGATCAGAAAGTGAATTTTCTTATTGGTGGATGAAATATTCTATTATATTCTGTTAGAATCCATTGGATTAAAAGGTTTTTGTTTGTTATAGTTCTAAAGAGCTATTACTTATTTTATATCTGGATTACCTACATATTGAAGAGAGAGATGTGTTGAAATCACCTAATATTATTGTATTGCAGTTCATTTGATTCTTTTAAGAAGTGTTTGTTTTATGCATGTAGGTGCACCAATGTTTATGTACAATCATTATATTTTATTGTTGAATGATTCCCTTAACCATTATGAAGTGATCTTTGTTCCTTATAATTTTGACTTGAAGTCTATTTTGTCAGATATGAGAGTAGCTACTTTTGCTTGCTTTTGGTCTTTATTTGCATTGTATATGTTTTTCCACCTTTTCACCTTCAGCTGTGGATGGCTTTGCGTATAAGGCGAATCTCTTGTAAACAACATATGGTTGGGTCTCATTTTTTTTCATCCATTTTTTTTCCTATCTATGTCTTTTGATTGGAGAGTTTAAACCACTTACATTTGGTGTTATTAGAGAGAAAATTTTCATTTCCTTCAATTTGATAATACTTAATTTAGACTTGATTCCCCTTTAAATGATATTATTTTAGTGAGATTCATGCACTCACTATTTGATGCTTATTTTTCATTTCTTCTGCATCGAACATTTCAATTAGTATACTTTTTAGTGCTGGCTCAGTGGTTATGGATCATTTTAGCTTTTGCTTATTGTGGAAGGTTTTTATTTAATCTTTAATTCTGAAGAATAGTTTTGCTGGGCATAATGGGTTGGTACCCATTATCTTTCATTGCTGGGTTGTTATTCCATGCCCTTCTAGCTTTTAGAGTCTAGGTTGAGAAATCAGTAGAAATTCCGATTGGCTCACCTCTAAACGTGACCATTTTTCTCTTGTGATTTTTTTGAATATTAATCACCTTAATTATAATTATATTAGGATTTTTTATTTTTCCTATTTGGGGTTCTAAATGTATCTTGTATTTGGATTTCTGCCTCATTCCTAAAGTTTGGAAATTTTTCTCATATTATTTTATTGAAATGATTGTGCATTTTTTTTGAAATTTTTAATTTTTTTTTTTAGTTGTTGATGGACCTTTATTTTATTCATTTCTATGTGGTGCTGAGAATTGAACCCAGTGCCTCCACCTGCTATGTAAGCGTTTTACTGCCGAGCCACAATCCCAGCCCAGGATTGTGCATTTCTTTAGTTTTACAAATTTCTGGACACATATAACCCACCCAATTGAACCAGGAGGATATAGAAAGCATAAACAGGTCAATATCAAGCAATGAGTTTGAAGCAACAATTAAAAGCTTTCCAACAAAGAAAATCCCAGGACAAGACTGATTCTCAGCTGAGCTCTACCAGACCTTTAAAGGAGAACTACCACCAATCTTCCCCCAATTATTCCACACAAAAGAAAGGAAGGGAACACCACCAAATACATTCCATGAAGCCAGTATCACTCTGATACCAAGCCAGACCAAGATACGTCAAAGAAAGAAAATTACAGACCAAATTCCTGATGAACATAGATGCAAAAATCCTTAATAAAATATGGCAAACCACATTTAAAAGACACGGTGAAA
This sequence comes from Callospermophilus lateralis, assembly GCF_048772815.1. Taxonomy (NCBI): domain Eukaryota; kingdom Metazoa; phylum Chordata; class Mammalia; order Rodentia; family Sciuridae; genus Callospermophilus; species Callospermophilus lateralis. The sequence continues at coordinate 8,625,792 of NC_135315.1, forward strand.
AGCTAATGCATCACGTTCAAGTGGATTTCATCTCAGGGATTCAAGGTTGTTTCAACATATAAAAATCAATACATGTCATTCACCACATCCTTAGAATTAAGGCAAGAATCACACAATCATCTCAACAGATACAGAAAGAGCCTTCAACAAAATCCAGAACCCATCATGAGAAAAATGCTGGAAAAACTAGGGATAGAAGGAACTTACCTCAACATTCTAAAGGCTATATATGACAAACCCAAGGACAACATCTTACAGGATAAAGAAAAGGAAAAGATTCCTAGAGCTGATAAAAAATTTTAGCAAAGCAGTAGGATTCAAGGTCAACAAACATAAATCAATAACCTTCCTGGACAGGTACAATGGGGAAAGCCTGGAATCTCAGTGGCTCAGAAGGATGAGGCAGAAGAATCTCAAATTCAATGCCAGACTCAGCGGTTTAGTGAGGCCTCATTAACTTAGTGAGACCCTAAGTAAAAATAAAAAGGTCTGGGGATGTGGCTCAGTGGTTGAGCACTCCTGGGTTTAATATCCAGTACCAAAACACAAAACATACAAAGACCCATCAGGGTATTGGCATCAAAGGAGACATGAAGACCAATGGAGTAAAACAGAAAGGACAGAGACAAACCCACATAGATTCAGGCATCTTATACTTGACAAAGGAGCCAAAAATACTTGTTGGTGAAAAGATAGCCCTTTTAACAAATGGTGCTGGAATAACTAAGTATTCGCATGTAGAAAAATGACACTAGATCCTATCTTTTACCCTGCACAAAGTGAATCAAAGGCCAAGGAATTAGAGCAGAAACTTTGCAATTGCTAGAGAAAAACTTGGTCTCAATACTCCATTATATTCACATAGGGAGCAACTCCCTTGTTAAAATTCAAGACATAAATTGAATTCAATATAAAAAATAAAAAGAAATAAAAATCCAGAAATAAAACCAATATTCAATAAGTGGAATGGAGTCAAATTAAGAAGCTTCTGCACAGTAAAGGAAAACATGAAGAGAGAACCACAGAATGGGTTGTCAGAAAGTAACATTTCCTGCACCTGGGGAAATAACTGTCTTGGTCTTGAATAGAGGGTCTGGGCCATGCACTATAGTACCCACTCCAGTCAAGCCAGTACTGTCAAGATTACCATTTTTAGACCAGGCAAAGACTCAAGTGTTTGTCTGCCTGAAGTTTCACAGATATGAATGGCTGATTTACTACCGGAATCCAGGTGTTCTGATTCAAGGTAGGTTGTCTTTAAGTCACATTAGCTGTCCCTCAAAATGGACAGTAGCACTCATCTCAAAGAGTACCCCAAAGCCAATTGAACATTAGTCCATTAGCTTTCACAACTTTCTCATGGGATTCCCCCTTTTTCTTTCCAAAATATAAAATTCAGTTCTCAAATTGCCTGTGTCAGGGAATCCTTCTGAACCTCTAACCCAAAACTCGAGACAGTTTTTCTTTCATTTTTGCAAGGCATGCACTTATACAAACTTTAAAAGACCTACATAGGAGGTAATCAGAATATGATTTGGATTGTTATTAAATTAATGCAACAATGTAGCATGGAGCATGAATGCTATTTTCAGATTCCAGCACAGGAAAGTATGTGCATGTGGGTTAATAGCAGAGAATATGAATGAAATTTAGGGGAGGTAGTGGTCAGAATGTCTGCAGACAAAAAATAACTAACTTGAAAGCCAGGGGGGAGGAGGCAGGTGTGAGCAATGCTCCCTTTGTTTCTGACATATACCCTGAGAAGCAAGAGGGAAGGGAGAGGCACCTCTGCCCCCAGGGGCCTGCCAGCCAGTCACTTATGGGTGGGTCATGAAGATACACCTGCTACCAACATCTCAGCACAGGAGAAGAAAGTTTGGATCTGCGCCCAAGGGTGAGGAGCACAAAGATTATAACTTCACCACTTCCTAGCTGTAGCACTGGGACAAGGATCTTATCACCTGAAGAAATAAGATTCCTTATCTGTGACTGATACCATAAGAGCAATTTCCTTAGGTCATCATGATCATGAAATTAAGTGAAATTGTGTGGTTTTTTGTTTGTGTGTGTGTGTTATGTATATGTATTCTCCAAGTCCTGAGTCCTTAAGGTGTAACTGAATTAGTATATCTAAGGTAAAACTGTTAGCACTCATATATATATATAGTGTGTGTGTGTTTGTGTGTGTGTGTGTGTGTTGATCCTTACAAGATGTGATGGCAGAATATTCTTCACCTGTGCCGTCCAATACACTAGCCACCAGCCATGTGTGACCACTGAAATGAGACCAGTACCGCTAAGGAATGGAAACCTGAAAATTAACTGTAATCAACTTAACTCTAAGCTTAAGTAGCTACGTGTAATGGTAGCTATCACAATGGACCATGCAGTATTCAAGATGGAAGATATTTTAATATCTAAAGTGATCATTAACTGGGGATATATATATATAACTGGGGATATATATATATCCCCAGTTAATGATCACTTTATATATATATATATATATATATATATATTTCAGAGCGATGTGAAATAACATGCTCAGAGTTTTGCAACCTCTAAGGACAGAACCAGCATTTTGATCAAGTTTCACTACTCTAAATTCAAGGCATCATATTGCCACATGGCATAACAAAGTCAATGACTTAAAGGCACAGGCAAATTAACAGTAGATGCAAGGGTAGGCCTTCCAAACTCCAAAAGTTATAATTATCATCAGTATTGTAATCACATTAACTCCCAGTTTCTGAGCACCTACTCTTTGCTTGTTAGAGAAAACCTGACATCTGTTTTCTTGGCCTCTGTGCTAAAATGCCTCCCAAAAGGCTTTGTGACCACGCAGGCCCCTAATATCTTGGTAGGACTGACTATCCATGCACCTGGGCATGGGCACCTCACCAAGGCCTCCAGTGTCTTGGCTGTTTCTAACTCGTCTGGTCTGATCGGCACAGGGCATCAACCTAGCAGACCAAGCTATGGATACCGTGGAGAGCCTATGTGGTCTAGATTCCTTCAGATTACATTATGACATAGAGTGAGTGGGGAAGTTGACACAGATCTTGGGTAAAACATGTATTTTGTTTGTTTCAAGACAAGCAAACTATTTCTAGTCCCATTTTCTCACGGAGTGGGAGAAGAACAATGACCACCTACCACCTATAGTGCCCATGTTCATTTGTTCTAAGCAAGCCACCACAAATGGCACAGTAGTTGCAAGTTGAGCCACCACCTGTTGAGAGTTTGCAGTAGACCAACTGTTTACCTCCAGATCTGTTTCTCACAGAAGCCACACTGGCCATTAAGTGGAGGTAAGACAGGAACCATTCTTCAATGCAGAGCTTGGAAGTTGTTTTCTGTAAAAAGCTAGCAGTAAATATTTCAGCCCTCATGGGCCAGGAGGTAAAATTGGGGCTGTTATGAAGGTACTTACTTAACCATACAAAATGCAACAATTTGAAAATGTAAATCTATCTTGTCTTACAGGCTGCTCAGAGGTGTGTCAGGCTGGAGTGGTCTCTAGTTTGAAGATATCTGATTTAATCCCTTAAGGCTGTTACCAGTGTCTGCTGGCCTCTTTGAATGAAACATTTGTTTTGATTTACTATTTGAACCAGAGGGGCATATTCAGACCTTCCTCTTGTCCTTCCTCTCTTTGATAGCCTTAATTCTGCAGGCCGAGGGGCCATTATGACAATTTGGGCCAAATACCAGGTTATCTGTTTCATTTGCCTGCTCAGGGACTGGGGAAATGGCCACCCAGGGATGCTGAAGACTCGGTGGGCTCTGTTAGCTGAGCTGGAGCTAAGACCCTGTTGATCACCTGCTTCCCCTTTGTTTTGACCGGGGACTCAGAATGTGAGAGTATTCTCTTTCCTCCCATTTGCTGTCACCAGAGTCAATGGCAATAGGCTTCTCTGAAGAAGGAATAGGGGAATTGTTACCATGTATGTTTGTCAGGGTGTTGCCAGGTCCTTCCTCCCGAGGATTCTGCCTCTCCCTTGGTCTATGGGTTCAGGACACAAACCAGGCTCCAGTCCATCTAAGAGGATCCTGAGTTTTGCTGGGGCAACTGACCTCACTTAAGCATCCTTCTCTGATTTCTTTTGATTCACTTTCCATTCCCTTGCCGTGTTCTGTTGACGACGTCCTCCATCTCTGCAGTGCAGGGCCTCTTGGTTGCCCTGTCCCATGACTTCCCGCAGTGGAGCATCACCAAGTGGCTCCTGTTTTGGGTCATATGGTCCCGCTGCTGCTGGTGAGTCCAGTTTTGCACGAGCAGCTTCTCCAGTCAACACAATCCTAAGAGCAGGGTGGCCCCTGGAGGTTTTAGAGGCTCAGTAGTCTTCATCGCCTTGGAAACCGAGGCTCTTCTGGGCCGTTCCATGAAGCTCGTTCCCTGCTGGGATTCCTGGCTACTCTAGGATGCCTCCTTCTCTGAGTTTTATCTAACATGAGCTTTTTCTAACATGAGCCAGAGTGGGGCTGGGGCTTCAGCATCACATAGCAGGGTCTTTCCTTTTCCCATGCCCCCAGGAGCAGTCTAACAGTGCATTCTCAAGAGCACACCCATATCGACAATCCGCATTGCACGGCATCACTGTTGCAGATTTTATGCCTACTTTCTTTCTTTCTTTCTTTCTTTCTTTCTTTCTTTCTTTCTTTCTTTCTTTCTTTGCAAAGAAGTGGGGGCTGTTACATGAAGCTTTTCTTTTTTATTTCTATTGTGCCAATATCACTAACCTATTTTTTGTGCAAGAATAGGATGAATACATGTGAATAAGTGTTAACGTGGTGGTGACAATAATGCAATGAAATATACAAATTCTCTTTTTCCCCCAAATTTCTCCCTTTTTAGTTTAGCACCCTCATAATCCAGTCCCATTAGGCCTCTGCCAGCTCCCCACTGGGCACACTGACCAGGGTCTGTAGCTTCTTCGGGGTAGAGTCCTATCGCTCCCTGAGCAGACCCAGTTCATGGCCGACAGGGTGCTGTTGTAACTCCCTGGTTATTAGCCAGGTGGTCAGGACAGGAAGTGGGGCAGATCTTGAGGGCAACAGGTGTTGCCTTGCAGGAAAGAGGCCTGGGAACTGCCTTTAAGCAAGAGGCAAGCCCGAGCCCTCTGGGGAAAGTGAACAACTTCTGCAGGCTCAGAGGACTCAGGGGAATCAGGGAATCTAAGATTTGTTGGTATCAGCAGCACCAGTATCCCCAGCGTATGAGTTGAGGCCCTTGCTCTCCAACCTGGTCCCTGACTTGGCATGGGCACCTTGATTTGGTTGGGAATTGGCCTTCATTGACCTCTTGTCCTCTGCTTTCTCTGTCTCCCTCTGGAAGCAACTGGAATCTCTCTCTGTGCTACTAAGGAGGCCTCGGGGTTTCCCCCTTGGTTCTTAATTACGGATTCATCGGCTTTTCTTTTTGCTAGATGGTCAGTCAAGTTTAGCAATGGCCCCTGCATTCCACTGCTCCAACAACTGCTCTTTGGGCCGGACCTCTAAAAGTCCAACACACTGCACCGGTTAGTATATTCTCTTCCACATACGTCACCCTCAGCTATGGGTGGTAACAGTTCACCATTGTCACTCTCCATGTCACCAGGGAAGGGGCCTCTTTACCAGCTGGGCAAGAGTCAGATCAGGTTTCAGTTCTTATCTTCTATGTTCAGGCAGTGGTTTGAGTGTTTTGCCCAAGGGTTCATGTGCTGGAAGCTTGGTCCTCAGTGTGGCAGAGTTGACATGGTGGAGGCTTTAAAGGGTGGAGCCTAATGAGGTTAATTAGGTCATTGGGAGGGCAACACCTTGGAAAGGATTAATGCTGGGTTTAGGGAGTGAGTTAGTTCTCTCCAGGTTGGGTTATTATAAAGCAGACCATTCCATGTCCTGGGTCTCTTCCATACTAAGCCATTATCCTTTCTCTGTCTTTACTGCTTTGTGATGCCACCTATCATGGGCCCCTCACAGAGCCCAACAGATGCTGGTGCCATGCTCTTGAATCTCCAGAACTGTGAGCTACATAATATTCTTTTCAAATAAAATTCCCAGCCTCGAGCATTTTGTTACAGCAACACAAAATGAGTTAATGTGCCATCTTAGCAACTGCTTTCTCAGCCTGTTCTTGGCACTAACAATCACAGGCTGAGTTCCGTGGGAAGCAGACTCCAAGACAGAGAAGAGTATGCAGGTCAGCTATTACAGTGGGCTCCTGAGATCAACATATCTTGACAGATAGGAGAAGGGAGAACATTGGGCCAGAGGAAAAGCTGGGCAGTGATGCCTACCATAGGAATCTCGAACCCACAATTGCTTCCTGAATTGTTCAGTGTTCCAATGTGGAGTCGAGCCTTTATGTTTCCCGTGGACCAGGCTCTGGTGTGAGCTGCCTTGGGAAAAGGCTCAGCACGGGTCTCCCCAGAGGCGGTTCTTAAAGGAGGCTGACAGCAGAGGTCTGTCTCAGTACAACCGCTGCTGGAGAAATCAGCCCTCCATTCCCGATGGGAGGACTGATGGCGCATCATGGCATCTACCCAGATGGTTTTGAGGAACTGCTGGCATCCTTTCATTTTCTAGTGAACGTGTCCATTTGGAGCCCCGATGAGCCTGTAATTTGAACTGTGACAAGCTCCATCAGCAGTGAACATTGCCTGTGAGGGAAAAGAAGCATTTTGAGCAAAATCTCTGTTGACAGAAGCAGCACAGGACATGGAAAAACTTCTGAAAACTAAACAAAGGAAAGGGAGGTGTGGCGGAGGGAGGGGGGTGGCGGGAGTGGGGGATCCAGCCCAGCAAACCACTAAAAAGAAATCTTTTTTTACAGCAGCCCCAGGAAACTTATTGAGACCTCATAAAATAAAGAGAACCAAGGAAACTGCCCCATGCTAAGTGTCTCCTTCACTGTTTTACAGACTGGAGTAAGATTTTATGAGCTATTTGGTGTTCCCTTTGGATACCTCTTTAGGAGAAGTTCCTGGTTCTTCCGCCAGTTATTTTAACTTTTGGCCAGGGAGTGAAAAGATTCCAAAATAGGATAATATCCACTTAGGCTTTCTGGAACATTCTCCAGATGTTGACCAGAGCGGACACTTAAGTAACACATTCACCGGGAAAATGTGAATTTGCCAACAGGAGACATCTTCTCCTGGGTCCCGTTGGATAAGAAGATAAAGTCCAGTGGTCATTGGAAGATGGCCTTGAAGGGGGTCCCTCAATTCCTACGGTGAGGTCCCGCACCAAAGAGCATTGTTTAGAAACAAGTAAGGTTCCTAGAGGCAGAGCCAGACCCAATAGAGGAAATGAAGTTATAAGTTCTAAAAACTTAAACCCTCCCTTTTCAACATGATTTCACCATCGAAATCGGCTCCTTTGGATTGGCGAGGCCACAAGTGGAACAGAGCTGATCTTCTTTCTTGGTCTATGCAGACAAAGGAGGCAATGGTCTCCGTGAATGGATTTTTGGTTTTCTCCTAGGCTGAGCATGATCAGAGGGGAACAGAGAATTCCTTCTGAAGAAAAAGAGACCTGTGCTGACGTTTACTGCTCGTCTCCAGGCACTGGAGGACACCAAGCCGAACCATCATGGAAACTCTGGATGACGGTTTTGCTATAGAGAACATTAGGTCAGAGTGGTACAGGAGCACTCCAAGGTACAAAGGGGTCTCAGATCTGACCTAGGGCTCCTGTGACAAGTCAGTTCCCATACTTAGGTTGGATTCTCTGTTCAAGGTCATAGATGAAGGAGTCCACATAACCCTCAGCACTTGGTCATCAAGATACCACATAACCCCGAGATACAAGAGGCACAGGTGGTGTCAACACCAACCTCAACTCTCTCCTCATTCAGAGGCATCTGGAATTTATTCCTGGGTCCAGGAACATGATGTTTCAGTGGCATTGGGCACATCGGACTTGGCACTATTGAGAATGTCTGGGACATGTTCCCTATTATTTAAAGGTCTCACTTATCAGGTGCCAAAAGGGCCTATGGCCTGATTTTTAAGCCTCACTTCTCTTTCTCACTTTCTAACTTGGACCAATACTCTTCACTACCAACATCATAAGATTTTCTTGGTGCAAATCAAGTGATTGTTTTGGGGTAGCATGCTAAAGTAAGTGCTTTATTGCTGTTGGAATTATTTGATTGGGTCTTGGATTTTGAATTATAAAACATTACTTAATATCAGACAGAGAAGTGGTGGGGATAGATCTCAGTGGTAGATTGCTTACCTAGCATGCATGAAGCCCTGGGTTCAATTCCCAGCACCATGAAAATAAATATATAAATGGATAAATAAAATAAATCACCTAATCCATTTAAAAATATTTTATGAAGAATGTGAATGAAATTTGTAAGAAGCCTCAGTGTGATTTTGTTGCATCTTTGCTGACTTCACATTCATCAAGCATGACCCCTGCTATGGTCTGCATAACACCCCACACTGCTCAGCACTGAAAGCTACTCCAAGGCAACAGTTGAATAACCTTCTCTGTATAAGATCATTGACAAAGTGGATTTTGGAAGAATATATTTGTTTGGAAAAGACATTTGCATATAGAATACTTTTTATATTTGTTTCAAAAACTATTCGTATGTGATTTTTGGTTCAGACCTTTAGAGTAAGAAGAACCATATCAGAAAGCTCAGGCTTAGTCAATGAAAAATGCTGTTTTACTCCACAGGGGACATTTGGCAACGTCTGGAGTCAGTTTGGTGTTGTTAAAATGGGAAGTGTTACTGGCATCCAGAGGCCAGGAATGCTACTAAATGTCCCGAATGGCACAGAATGACCCCCAGAGCAAGGAACGTGGGGCCCCAGACGTCCATTGTACAAAGCTGAGAAACCTTGTCACATTGAAATCAAAAACTTAACCCTGGACATAAAAACTAACTCTCAGGGTAAAAGAGGCTGGCTGTGCATGATCAAGGGGTGACAGCACTACCAAGGGGCAAATTTGGTTCTTTGTGGGCAAAGGTGAAAGAAATCTTACTCTCTTTTTCTGTATAAAACACAGTTATGCATGCAGTACATAAATGCATATATTCATCCCAAAAAAATGCATGTATACAGTATATGTGATACTAAATATATCACATATATATCAGTATGTGTGTGTGTGTGTGTGTGTGTGTGTGTGTGTGTGTGTGTGTGTATTGTTGCATGGGTCTCTGGCATTTGGAAAGTGTCACGCATGTTCAATTTCAGTTCCTGACTGCTGTCACAGGGTGCTGCTTCCTGGTATCAGGGCATGTTCCAGTCCCTACTGTAAAATGGCATAGTATTTGCATAGAACCCATTCTACATCCTCTTGTATCCTTTAAATCATCTCTAGTTTACTTATAATATCTAATGCAATGTAAATGTTGCGTGCATTATTGTTATATCATTGCCTTGCTTAGGGAATAATGACAAGAAAACAAGTCTGCTCATGTTCAGAACACATGCAATTTTTTCCTGAATATTTTCAAACCATAGTTGATAGGATTCATGGATGCAAAAACCATGGATATGGAGGGCCTACTGAATTTTCTTTTTTGGCATTTGGAGGATCGGAAACACTGCCTGGGGCCATTCTCTGACTGCCTGTCCTTTTTTTTCTTATCTGAAGAATGGGATCTTAATGTTTCTGGGCCTTCATACATATTTCTTTAGGTAGATTTAAGACTTACCTCAAACCTCTCACTCATAGCTACCTAGAGAAGTACAGACTGCTTTACTGGATGCTCAAGACTTTGTTCTCCTAGAGAAAAACTGTGCTAATTATTTCAAACAAAACAAGTATGAGGTAAACCTGTATAAAACACAGATATGCATGCAGTAATAAATGCACATCTAAAGGAATCAAAGTATATTTGTTAAATCCCAGTTGGAAATGGAGGCTTCCAAGTAGCATTTGCACAACTACCTACTAAAATATTCAAGTTTCTAGAAATGAATGTGGCACAAGTTCATCCAGGAATGTAGGGGAAGGAGTGTTGAAGAGACATTCTTTCTCTGACATTCCCTCTCCCAACGTGGAACCTATGATAGATTTATACATAGCAGCTCCCATTAAGCCCTAAAGCCTCGAGAAACAGGGCAGTAAAAAATAATGAAATGCAATATTCAGAATACATGGGAAAGCAATGATTTACTTTAATCCTAGGGACCAGGAATAATACACCTGCCTTGGAACAGGAGATGGCATAGTGTTGGCATAACATTGGAGGTTTAATAATTTTCGACCACATTTTATAGACCCTTTCCTGTAATTAATGCTAAATAAAGTCAACATCTTGTCCACCTGCTGCTGTGTTTGGGGCTTTCATCGAGTGTGCCTCACTCTCCTTTATGACCCAAGGCTGTCACAGTTCTTGTTGGACTTGGTTTTTCGCGTTTCTTCTCCCTTGATAATCCCCAGGACTATCACATGCACCCTTTGTGGTGTGTATGGTTTTGCCTTCTTTTCTTCAAAGACTTGTGCTAACTGAATGCAGTGCCACGACCAGTCTCCTTGCCGTGATCAAAAGGCCGCTTCTACAGAGGGGGTGCACCAGCCCATTTCCCCATGAAGATCAGGCATAATTTCTCTCTCATTCTATTTTTCATGAAAATAAATGACCATGACTGGGTGGGAGACTGGATGGGAATGTGGAGATGTGGGCCAAAGAGTACAAAGTTTCAGTCATATGAATGGGCTCCAGAGATGTAGAGCCTGGTGACTCTAGTCGATAATATCCCATACCTGAAAATCGCTAAGAGTATAGGTCTTAGATCTTTTCACACACACACACACACACACACACACACACACACACGATATACGAGGTGACAGATATGTTAATTGGTTTGATTCAATTATCTCACAATGTATACATGATTTAAAACATCTCATTGTACACTGTGAATGTGTACAATTTTTATCTGTTAATTACAGCCTGAACTTGGGAAAGGAGGCTTTAAAAAGAAAACAAGATAATGTGATTAGCTATTTCTGCACACACTCCTTTTTTTTTTTTTTTTTAATTCTGTATCTTCACATTCTTATGTGGAGCCTTTAGAAGTGTTTAGACTTATGTTCTGACCTCTCCATGTGTTAATCTAGATGAGATTCTAGGTCTAGTTAAGCTGGGTCTAAGATTCTCTGACTATCTTCACATTAATTGTAATTATTGTCACATTGATATCTTGTTTCAGGAAATACCACACAAAATCTTGAGGGCTCTGGTCTGAGATCTCATGATCAAATGGACACTTGGACAGTGAAAACTTATGCCTTCAATTTTAAAACATGATTTTCGCCCTCATTTTAGTCTTTGTGTCTTCTGTACCATGTTAGGATGTTTTGGTGCAGTAGATAAAACAAACACACACACACACACACACACACACACACACACACAAAATCCATTTTGCAAGACCAGGGCTGTGTGATTGAGACCCACCCATTGTCCTGAGTTGTGTGTGTGTGTGCACATGAGCGTATTTGCTTTGGAGGGAGAGAGCTGAAAGCATTAGCCATAAAAACCATTAGCGATCCCTAGTCCATTCAATTCAGTCTAAACATTTTTCAAAATCTCACCTAGATTCTTGCAGGACTGTAGCCTGCACTGAGGCAATTAATTCACTCAGGGGGCTGTGTATTTAATTATAGTAACAGTATATAAAGCCGAGACACTGTCTAATCTCCTATTCTTGAGTTTTTAAATCCCAAATGGTGGATGGCAAGTAAGACTGCTAGTTTTTATGGCTTCATGAATTAGTTCAGCTGAAAAATATTTTGCCGGGTTTCATTGGGGAGCTGCTGGGGGGAGCAGGGGGCAGGGCAGGATTTGTTAGCCAGCACTAATCGGTTCTTGGCCTCTAGCAATTCTCTGTGGCAGAATAAAGGGAAGAGATAATTTTTCTCCTTAATCACTGCATCAATGACTGCATTTAGAACCCTCTCCTTAAAGGCTGACCAGATTTCCCAGAGAACATCCTCAACCTTTCACTGATGTGATTTTGAAGTGAATGAATGTTCTGAAGATATCTACTAGCAGGGTCCTTCTTGTGTGCCTGGGATCCTAACAGACAAGGATGCTCCAGTGGCTGCAGAGTGACCTTTCTCCTATCTGTCACCAGGCTGGTAATGAGAGCCGGTTTCTGCATCTCTGTGATTTGGTGTCATGGAAGAGGTCACCAAGGAAGAGGCTCCAAAGCCTGGTGGGCTTCTCCTCTCTCTGTCTCACCCTCTGCCTCCTGCCTTGACTGCTAAGTCTTCTGAAGCTGTAGGTTTGTGACTTGATGAGTGAGAAGAAAACAAAAACAAAGGGGAACAGAGATCAGCACGCAGGTCACCGTGGTCACCAGGCTCCTGAAAGGAATTCTCGACTGTGTGACCATAAGAAATAAGTTTAATATAACGTGTGTCTCTGCTGGTGCGATTTTTGCTCTCTGATCTGTGCGTCCAGGAAGGTCAATGTCTTTGGGCTGTGTGGAAGGGGAGCTGAGTTTGCAAGCAGCTGTGGCTCAGGAGCTCCAGGTTTTAGGAGATCTTGACAAGTCCGCTCACCTACCCACAATCCCTGCTCCCTGAGACGCTGCCCCTGGTTCTTTCTTCTCCATCCTCCCTGGGCTCCATGAAAAGCCCCCTTCAGGAAGCCCTCCTGACTCCAACCTGACTGACCTCCTCTCCCACCTTGTGTAGCAAGTTTGCCAAACACGCCCAAAGTTTATCCTGCCTTATATACTTTTCTTAAAAAAAAAAAAAAAAAATATATATATATATATATATATATATATATATATATTCTGATTATAAATATGTACTCACACATTTGTAAGTATATTATGAATAGTAATTTATAATAAATTATAAATATGCACTTACACATTTTTGTAAGACTGGGGCACTTACAAAAATATAAGGAACAATAAAAAAAAAAGTTAAAAATGCTTTCCCTTTATTCTACCACCCAAAGGTAATATGAGAAGGATTTGGTGACCCTTCTGTGGAGTAAAATGGAGTACGCAGCCTTGGAACACTGCTTAGAGTTCAATTTTAGTTCTAGAGATTTCTAGTTCCCTCCCCACCCCTCTTCCCCTGCCCCTAAGTGGCTTGACGGCTCTGTGCCTGTTTCTCCACTGGCAGTTTGGGGATCATAATGGAACCTACTTCACAGTTTCACCTGAAGTTAAGTGAGTTAATGTCTGTGTGAAATTCTTAGAACACTGCCTCCCCTATCCCATAGCCCTATGAAAGCATGAAATGTTGTCATTATGATCCCAGTAATTGTAATTCATAAATATGTGTATGCCTGTCTCTCTTTGCCTAACCCTCCCTCTTCAGTTGGCTGCTAGAATGCTCAAGATGTGATGCGCAGTGTCTTATTGAACGAATTTGGTGTATCATCAGCATTTCTGCCTTAAACTTGCGCTTGAATTTACCATTCTGTCAGCCTTGCTCTTCTAACTTATTTCCTACATTATTTGTATTATATATAATTTTCCAAACTGCCATATCTAAATTTCCTGGAAACAAGGAAGGGTATCAATTCATAAAGAACCAACCTTTTTTTTTTTTTTTTTCTCTCTCGGAGAACTTTCTAGAGGCATGGTCTTTTCCATCTCACCACATGGTAGCAATTCTGATGCAAGAGACCATATCCTGGCTTTCTTACATCCCCCACTAACTCTTTGAAAGTTTTCTTGAACGCTATAAGATTCAGTAATTTGTTGGCTAGATGTTTCTAAGTACGTTCTGTATTTGTGGATTTCTGTCATTCATGTGTTCTGTAATAGGAGGCCACAGCAATTACCTGGAGTTTAGCATGGGGAGAACGGGGAGGGGTTTGCCTTTCCATTTCATTTCATCTCAGCAAAGACCTGAAGCCTCACCATAGTTAGGATGTAGGCTATTGTAGTGTCCATGGTAGAGTGAAGTCTGCAGTCCTTTGGAGACATCTCACTCCACGTTTTTACACAAGAGAAAACTGAGGTCTCAAGAGATGGTTATTTCTTTGGGGTTAATGTTGACTGACAGTAAAGGTGGAACTGAGTTCTTACCTTAAGTCTGCTCTTCTTGCCAGGAGAATGTTGATTTGAAAGTGTTTGATTTAGGTTCTATAATAGTACTCCCAGCATATTCCTAGAGATTACTTAAGTGAATTTATTACTAAGGTTAAAATAACTTTTGTCGGGGGAGGGGACACTAAGTTTTTTTTTTTTTTAACAGAATATATTTTGTTTTGTTCCATTGTCCTTTATCAAACAGCAAAATTGTGAAAGTTTCATATGTGGAATTTGCATTATAGATGTGTTGGTGAGAGTGAAAAATTAAAACAATCTAATTAAGAAGGACCTAGATTAATGGGCTGGGGATATAGCTCAGTTGGTAGAGTGCCTGACTCGCATGCACAAGGCCCTGGGTTCAATCCCCAGAGCCACAAAAAAGGAAAGAAGGACCTAGATTAAATTGTGGTGCACCCATATATATAATGACATATTCTTCTGACATTGAAAAGAAAGGCACAAATCTATATTTATGGAGCTAGAACATTTATTGAACACTTACTCTGTTTAGGTCCTGAAAGATTTACACAAAGTATTTTATTTAAGCCTCAAAACTACCACCATAGATTGGTTGTATTTTTTTTTTAACTGGTGCTTAGAATGTTGGAAAGTTGTCTTAATTAACTCCAAAACCTTTCCCCCCCCCCCAGAACCCATGCATTTCATCCTTATGGTATCCCAATTTACATGGAAATAAGTTTATGATATGTTTTGAAACAAGTTTATGATTTGATGATTTGTTATTGTGAAAGTCAAAGAGAGCCAGAAGCATGATAATTTTTAATACAATTCTGTGCTTTGTGTGTGTGTGTGTGTGTGTGTGGTATTACTCTGCGTATCAATGTACAAACACTTAACAAAGTTTTGAAAATATGCACACTAAAACCATTAACCTATTATCTAGACTCGGGGGTGATTCCATTTTCCTTTACATTTACTTCATCCGTGGAATTGTTTTATTGTTACCATAGCTGTATACCCACGTATGTGTACATAACTTTGAAAGTGGAAAGATTAAAGAACAGAACAATGCTAAAGCCAGAGAGAAATGGAAAACCCCATCCGTTCTTAAGACCATCCCCTAAAAAACCACCCTGAAAACTTCTGACTTCCTGCATTCAACTTATATTTTCTGTTCTCCTTTTCAAAGTAGCTCTGAGGGTAAACATAGGCTTTGGTCCCCTTCCAGTGGCCTCCTCTTCCTTGGAATGTGGTGTGGAGACAGATGAAGGGGGTGGTGGTGCTGGACCCCATTGGGAGACCAGCTCCTGGGGTTCTTTTTATGACCCTGCTTCAACCTGCCCCGACTTTCCACAGGGAAGCTGAAGTGGAAATTACTCTTTTGGAAAGGGATTTTCAAAGTCGACTTCATTGAAACTCCGCAAATAATTAACTTTTCATCCTCTCATAAAATTGGGCCTGTGGCTGGTTCAAAGCCCAGGACCCCAGGCCTTAATTGAATTAACTCGGTTTTCCATCCTGGTGGAGGATCATTCCAAACCATAACATTTAGCAAGGGCTGCCCTTCCTGGCTCGAACATAAGCGCCCATTGAAGGTGGACGGCCGAGTCAGGGCCGTGGCACGCAAAGAGGGCCTGAGTGGAAAATAGGACACACTCCGAAGGGGACAAAATGCTTTCTGTTTCCTCCACTTGAAAGTTCAGCGTGAATGCATCTCCGCACAACTCGGTCTCCGCCAAAGCAAAGAGAGCCGCAGCCTGCTCCCTGACCAGCCGTGACACACCCTGGCTTGGCCACCTCTCTGCCTTTGCACCTTGGCTTGGAACCTGAGCTCTGTATGGTCTTCCCCCTGCACAGCAGACCCAGTGCCTCCTCTCAGACCTTGCTTGCTAAGGCTCAGCCTCCTCCCTCTCCTTAGAGATTCCTACTCCACCGTGTTCCTCGCCTTAGGAAATAACATACTTGAGCAACTTTGTATGAAGAAGTTGCCCGTGTCCCAATGATCAGCTTTCAAAAATATTATTTGATAGCCTGTCAATTGAGTTGATATCCTAGGGAGCTAAGATCCAATGATAAACAGAAGCAGAAGACCTGAAACCAACGACTCCCAATTAAACTGTAAGCGCCCTGAGGGCAGGGAGCCCTCTCTTTTTATATTTTCTGATTGCCTTGGTGTCTTGCTATGGATGACTCAAGGGCTCCATAAATAATAGCCCACAATACTTTTTTTTTTTTTTTTCAGAAAAAGCACAAATAAGACATCTCCCATGGCTGAAACCTGGTGCAGTTTTGATACCAAAATATGTCTTAAAGTAATTTTCAATTCTCGAAAAGCTAAATTATAAAGCAGTAGGAAAGTTTTACTTTTCTTTCAAACTATTTCTGGTCTTGTATTGAGAGCTTTCACATTTGAGGTAATCTCTTAAAGACCACTAAAATCCACCCGACCACAGAACATTTAGACATGCTGAACCTTGGAATCAGTGATCTGGCGAAGGAAATGTAGAATTAAGTTCTAATATTGAAGCTGACACTTCAGCTTTGTCTCTGGGACTGTTCTGGTAAAAGTCTCGGTGTGTGGGATCAAAAATATAATTTGCGATTCAAGGTCAGTGGAGGGAACCCCCCGGGTTTATTTTATTTGGATTGTGCTTCCATAATATTGCTGATCTGAATTTTTACTGGTGGCAGCTTTATGCTGTTCATCTCTGAGAACCCCATTTTGAAAGTCACTGTTTTGGTATATGACCTCCTTGGAGATGATTCTCTAGTTTGTACAAATACAGTGAGAAGTCTGTGCTTGGGAATTTATAATAATGTGATTACGTGCCGAATCATAGTGGAGGGCTTTACTTGAGCAGAATGGCTTAGCTTCCAGAAACCCACACAGGCTCAAGAAACCCAATTCTTTTTCCTTGGTGCCTCTCAGTCCCCTTTTTCCCCAGCTTGGACCCCCTCTGTTTCTGTATATGCCTCTCACTGTCATTCCAAGTTAAACTTCTTTACTTCCAGCTCTGGGGCTGGAGGACTGTATTTTGCCAGCCTCTACCCGGCTCTGATACTCCCAGTTGGTCAATCGGATTTAAGGAAAAACATGCGAAGATGTTGTGGGTGTGTTAAAGATGACACGTTCTGTACAGAGAGAAATAATAATAATAAAAAAACTTCAAAGGAGATGGCATCCCTGCCCAGATGTCCGATGGCTGAATGTGGGCGGCTCACGTGCTAAGTTGGGAGCTGTTCGTTGTTTCTATAGAGACAAAAAATTGGAATGAAGCACAGCTCTCCTCCTCCTTCAGACAAGGGCACCAGGAGAAGAAGGCCATATTTAAACCCTGGCAAGGTTGGTACAATATTTGGAAAGCGAGGTCGCATGTGGACTCTCTCCTGTTCACCTGTCTCCTACCTGACCTGGCCTGCCTGCCACTCTGCATTCTAAAGGGGGCGTGAGACTTTGAGGATGGAGCAGGAGAAGCAAAGTCTGTGCCATGCACCAAGAGCATTAAGGGGGCACTGGTGCTTCTGCTGATAAGGACTGTTGGCATTGGACCCTTTTATGAGTCAAGTTCTTTCACATGCCTTAGTTCATTAACTCCAGACAAGGACACCATGCAACAGGTTCTGCTCTTACCCTACTTTTATAGATAAAGAGGGAAGCAAAGTTTATCTAAGTTAGAGCCAGGATGCACCCTCAAGTCAAGCCGGCTCTAGAACTCTGGTTGTTATTCGAAGTTAAACTGGGGGAGCCCCCGTCCCCTGAGACACTGCTTCTCAGTTTTCCTTCCCATGCTTTTTCTTCTTTGCATGCGTTTCCACATGAACTAAATTCTTTTCTTCATGAGTAAATAAATATGTTCAGACCTACATTGCAAAGTGTTGGGAGGATACAGACCCATGAATGAGGGTAGAATGGCAAATCCTGGAAACCAGAGCCAGCTGAGGGTTTTAATGTTTTGCCTCTCCTCCTTGCTTGGAGAGATGTTGCCTTTGGAAACATTTCTTCCCATTCCTAGCTAATGTATAGGTATATAGGATACCTGTGATGGGCATTTGTTGAGCAGTAGACTGTCACCATTGTCAAGAGGAATGGACTGTCCTGGGCTAAACACCCAGTCCTGCCTCATTTCCTAGCAGCATGGTACTGCAATAAGAATGGCTGGGCTTGGAGTCAGAGAGGCTTGGGTTGAATTCTTGGCTTCTACAACTTACTAGTGACTTATCTTCTCTGAGTCTTGGTTTATGAGTGAGTCCATTAACTCGAAGTCATAATGACTCTGTCAAAGGGGTCATAGGAGGACTGAGTGAGATTTTTAATTTGAAATGTGGCCACGAGGTTTCCTGGCACATCTTAAGCACTCAATGAGTGTTATGTGTCCTTATTGTTATTGCTGTTACGCATATTGCTTTTCAGTCAAGGTTAAGGGTATGATGTGGGAATACGGGAGGGTACAGCGGTCCCCTAACCAAGCTCACCAGCCCGGAGCTTTAGTTTGTCCAGGAATAGGAATGACCACCACTGTCAAGTGGGCCATTTCCCACCTGAGAGACAGCTCTGTATAACCTGCCTGGCTGCTGTGTAGAGTGCAGCTCCTGCCTTTATATGACAAATGAAATTTTTAAACCAGTGGTAAACGACCATGTCCCGTACCCAAGCCCCAAATTCCAAGTCAATAAAATAACGGCAGTTGTGCGCTTAACCTCTTGTTAATCCTTGGCATGTACCTAATTTTAACTTTTCCCTGGACTTTCATTTTCTGAGATTGATTATTTTCAGCAGATGGATAGGGTGTCTGTGGTGAGGCATTGCTCATTGGACCCACAGCTCATATTTCATTAGATAAATACACCGCATGCTGTAATCCAGGATTCTGGTGGGCACCCAATTCTGGAAGAAGCTTTTGAGGCTGGATGTCAATCAACTCTGAGGACGGGAGAGTTACAGACACTGGCTCCTGTGTGGTGAATGAGTGCATTGCTGGAAGCCTCCTTTGTTTATTTATTCAGATAGTGAACATGTGGAGAGTCAGGCGGTCTACCCAGTTACATGGCTACTCTGAGCTATCATTGGGTCTCTATGGGAATAATCTTTAGAGAGAAATGAAGCCTGCTGTTCAGTTTCTAAATCATCAAGATGTTTGGTAGAAAGACTAAATTATAGTGCACTTTCTCTTTTTAAATTTAGAACACTTTCTTCAAGTTGGCACACACTTTTCCAATACTCTAGTCTTGACACTTTTGCAGGTGGCATGTGTGTTCTTGCAAAGGAAAACTATGCTGTCTAGATGCTGCCTGTGAAGTGACTTAGCCAGTGAAGGATCTGACAGTGTGTCATGATCATGTTTTGCCTGATTTGGTCACCATATCTTCCTTCTTTTCATTGTGGAGAGAGAGAAAGAACGGGGATGTAGACAAGCCAGTGTGTGCACTAGAACACGCGTATGCCTTCAAGGCTCCAGGTAGCTCTCAGTAGAGAGAGTGTCTGCAGGTGTGTCAACAAGTTAGTTAAAGCAAGGGATCATTTGCAACAAATGCTAGCAAAAAATAATGACCTTGATGCACAAAGATTCCAAACACACCCATGAATGAACCCCAAGTATTAGAACTATAGGCAAAGGAAATGAACAGAAAATTCATTAAAAAGTAAAGTAGAAATGGCCAGCAAATATATGGGAAATTTTCACTCTTACTAGCAATTAATGAAAATCAGTTTGACTTTCTGTTTTCACCTATCATTGGTGATTTTTCAATGACTATGTTTTTAGATGAACCCAGGGCCTTGCCCATGTCAGACAAGCACTCTACACTTAGTTATATCCCCAACCCTTTTTGTTTTATTTTGAGAAGGTCTCTGTGTTGCCCAAGCTGACCTGGAACTTGGTGATCTCCTGCTGCAGTCTCCTGAGTGACTGGGATTATAGGTATGTGCCACTGGGCTGGAAGATTTTTAAATGATTTTTGTAATGTTGACTTTAAATCCAGCCTGGCTGTCATGAGATGGCCAATTGACTATTCTTGCCCTACTACCTCTTTTTGAAATTATTATGGCTACTAGGTACATTTTATTATCTGATGGGTTGGCATAGCTGATGGATTAGTCCTCAAATTATTTGTATCTGTTTTCCAGAAATTTATTGGTTTTACTTTTGCACATTTTTTCGCCAGAGTCACTCTTTCAAGTTTCAAAGTGAACCTTTGTTGTTTTGATTGGGTAAACATTAATTATATAGATTAATGATTCAGCCCAGGGTTTAGAAAGAAGTGACATGTTTACAATATTGTCTTCCATCTTCCAAATTATGTTGCTTTTTGTGTGCGCTTGGCCCTATGATTCCTCACACATCCAGAACAGGGAACGTCTTAGGGGCAGGGACAGTGTGGATGGGGCTTATGGAGTGACTAACACATCACAGTGTGTGAATGATTATTGAATCGGTCAATTAATTCATAAATAAAGGAATGATCCAGATGTCAACAGCAAAATATGAGCTCATGTGCCTTGTGTCACATCTGGCTTCTGCTCGATCCTGGCTCTCCTGTCCTGGGAGATCCAGGCACACTGCTCTCCCTCATGTTTGCACACATCAGGTCGTCTTAGTCCTGGGGCCTGGGTGTCTATCATCTGCTTTGGTGAATCACCTTCCTCTACTCCCTCGACCTGCAGTAAAATTCCTCATCAGTCTCTTGTGTGACTATCAGTCCTCAGCTTAAGGTTCCTACCTCGGAGAAACCTTCATAGATTCCCACCCCCAAATTGAATTTGACATCTGTCCCAAAGCATTCATTGCTTCTTTCTCTGAGCCAACAAGCACCTGCACACCCTTCTTCTAGAAAGCTAAGTGTAATAGCCAAGAGAAGGCACTCTGAAGCCAGTTTGCCTGCATGAACAATTGGCACGGTCGTACGTTAGATGTTTGTCCTCAGACATGTTTGTCCTCTTCAGAGGGTACATTACATGGGATGATAAGTGTGTCTTCCACATAGTGCTATTGTGAGGACCAAGTATGCAAAGATGCACCAACCATTTAGAACAATACCTGGAAGATAGCCCTGCAGAAATATTTGCTGTCATTATTCCAGTTTCTTATACAAGCTCTTCTTGTACAAGCTGGTCTGTTATGAGCAACCAGAAATGGCTCTGTTTTATTCATTGCTTTATCCCTAAGGCCTTGAGCTGGGCTGGGTACATTATAAGTACTCAATAAATATTTGTTAAACTAATAACTTGGCATACTGGCTCTACAGTGGTTTGCACCCCTTGGTAGCAATGTTTCGTTTGGTTAATGGATGATTGGTTGTTTTTAATTTGACTGTCTTGGTAAAATGCTATATTATGTTCATGGTAATTTGTTTCTTCTCTACTTGGAAGTTGTATTGGTGATTTTTTTTTTTTTTTTGGTCTTTCTTTCCTGGTTCTTTTCTGGATCATAGCTTTTAAAATTAAAAGCTGTCTAATGGGCCATTTAGATAGGAGATAATGAGACATTGCTCTGATAAGTACCCGACTAGGGGTTGGACTGGATGACCCGAGTCTGCAATTCTGTCCTGTGTTCTCAGAGTGCTCAGTGCAGGCAGTTTAAGAAAACATTTGGTTCAACCACTTTTTGACTTCCAGCCTTTATTAGGTTTAAGTGTATTTTCTTATGTTTAAGAAGACTTTCATAATGGTAAACCAAACCTTTCCATGCTCCTGATGCTCCGGGGAAATTCTATGACATCAGATACTGGAAATGCATTTAAATCAAATGGCAATTGTTTGATGCTATAACCACATATTTTACTAGTCATTTAACTTGGTCAATTTTTAATAATACAAATATATTGTATAAAGTGATGCTGCAATTTAAACAAGAGCACATAACATCTTACAAATTTTAAATCTGGAAAAGAGAAGGTACATTTCCATCTCTGCTACCCCCATAGATATAAAAATGAAGACTTCAGGAAGCATTTTGGGCAAGGAATCAGGAAGTTTGACTTCTAATCTCAGTTCTTTTATAGATAAGGTGGACTGAGAGCTTCATTTTTTTTTTTTGCATATGGAAATTCAAGTGCCAAGTAGTAGTATTGTTATTTAGCACACATCAGGAGCTGGGCCCCTCTTGTACAATGTCATTCATAATTCACCTATAATGCACTCAAGGGCTACCAAAGTAGTTCCCAGCCTAATAAAGAGACCCAGAGCTGAAAGGAACATTCCAATTTGGTCTGACTGTGAGGAGGGGTTGGGAGTCCTTGGAGAAAATAGAATGTGGGCTCCTGAGAATTGTCATAAAAACTGAAAGCATTTGCTCCCAGTTTCTGGGCTACTAGCTGAGGTTCTGCCTCTGCCACCTTATACCCTTCACCATGACATGAGCAGGGAACATTCTTCCCACCCAATGGTAGACATTCTCTGACAGTTCCTAATGGCTTGATGGTAGATGACCTTCTGACTCCCAAGTCTAGAAGCTTCAGTTTGCTTATTCTTGTGGATTCCTTTTTTTTTTTTTTTCATCTCACCTCCCATCTACCTGGAGAGAAACAAAGATCTTTCATAACATGACAAAAATTAAAAATCCAACAAGACTCAATCAACCTTCCCTCGTCTCTGCTCACTCAGGTGGTCTTTTATGCCCTTTGGGAGTTTTTGTGCAGGCACTGGAAGTAAGATTTTGCAACATCACGGTCAGTCTGTTACTGAATTTGCTCTGCTTCGTCTAAATTAGGGCTCTCTGCTCTGTGCTTTTATGACACTGAGCACTTTCCTTTCATTGGACTTGTCATAATTTCAGCAAATATTTGCTGATTGGCTCTCTCACCTTCTAGATGGCAAATCTGGGAGTCAGTCGCCATAAATCCAATAAGCACGTTGGTTTGGCTGGCCAGTGCTCCCCACCCTAAAGTCAGCACCATGCTCAGTACAAGAGGCACCCATGAAATAATGTCATCAAGCGTGTTTTCAGGTTTCTGCTTCGTGTCAGCCCACAGCAGGGCTGGCCTAGGCAACGTTGCTGCACCCATCAGGTAATCAAGCCAGATGCTGCACTTCCCCGACTGAAGTGCCAACTCTTTGGGAATTCTTGTTTTGTAATTTCTCTGCTGATATGAATACAGGGGAATAAAAGTTTCATACCTTTGAACCATCAAATGCCTTGAAGAAAAAGAAGGTGCAATGATACTCAACATGCACATTCTTTCCATGCGTCATAGGTCTCAGCATGGGACTGTCAGAGCAATTCTTCAGAATCTCCTAAGAAGGTGGAAAGGCTCTGGGTTGTCTGAATCAGGCCAAGGGCAGCTTAAGAGCGGGCTCTTGCTGTGCTCTTAGGTTTGCCTCAATGTGCTACTTGTGACCTGGTTTGGTCGGGACGTGAACATCCTTTGGAAATGGCTGACAGTGGTTGGAGCTGAGCCTGGCTTCTTGCCCTGGGCTTGGTGAAGGCATCAGGATGGCAGGTTTCGATGAGCTTTGGTAGAAACACATCATCTCTTTTTTGTATCATGATGCAACTTCTTTTCTTTGCTTCTCACCTTCACCTTCTCCTCAGTCTCCATTTCCCGTGACCCTGTTGTCATGCTCCAGCTGTACAGAACACAGAGCAGATAATAACCAAAGGCTTTTCTGAAATGTTCTACAAGACTTAGCTAAACCAATTTTGGTCATTTTTGATCAGAATGAAGACGTCCGTTTCCAAAAGCGGAAGTCATCAGCGGGGCCAACCTCTGTGGAGTCCTTTCAATTCCTTAGTTAATAGCCAGGAACCAGTTAGATTGTTTTCTTCCTTCTCAATTTTTTTTTTCTTCATTCAAGTGGCTGCAACCAGCATGCTCAACTAATTATATTGTTTCCTAATTTATTTGGATTGTGTATTGGTAGAGCTATACATGCATCATGTCTATCTATACTTTTAAGGAAAATGAAGACAATAGTCACCATTCCAGATGCAGCAGACCTTTTCAAATGCATAAAAACTCCAGAAGGGTGGGTTTGCCGGCTCCAAGGATCTGATGCTATATCTCAGATCACTCACTTCCCCTCTAATTTGGGGCTTGAATCATACCTGATAAAGCACTTTTGAAGCTGGTTCTAGTTTCAACTTAAGTCTTGCAGCCCTACTCTTGTTTATTTAGATATATTTTTTTTTTGGTTGTTTATGTATTACAGTCTGTGTGCTAAAGCCCGTTTTTAAGATGGGAGTTTCATTTTCCATCTGGTTTGCTATCTTTCCTTTTCCGTGGTGTATAGCTGGATAGCACAGAGCCATCCTGAAGTAGGAAGTTTGTCCCAGTGGAAATGCAATTGGTAAAAACTAAGTGGGAATGGGGTGAATCCCTTGACCACAGAATCTTCTTTTTGTGTTTTTGTTGGTGCATATTAGTTACAGAGCACAGTGAGTTTCCCCGTTCCTCTTCTATTCCCCACCCCCCATCCTCTGCTCTAATGGTATCCCCTCTTGTTTCATGAGATTCCTCTCATTTCTTCTATTTGTTTCCTTCTAGCTTCCACATGGGAGAGAAAACACTTGCTGCTTGTCCTTCTCAGTCTGGTTTATTTTGCTTAGAACCATGTTCTCCAGTTCCATCCATTTTCTTGCAAATGACATGATTTCATTCTTCTCTGTGGCTGAATAAAACTCAGTTGTGTATAGATACCACGTTTTCTTTATCATGCATGTCTATTATCATTCAGACACCTAGGTGGGTTCCATACTTGGTGTTTGTGAATTGTGCTGGAATAAACATGGCTGTGTGTGTACCACTGTAGAATGCTGACTATGATTCTTTTGTATAAACACCAACAAGTGGGATAACTGTGATCATAGACTCCTTTTGTTTAGCACTCGGGATTGAACCACTGAACCACATTCCAAGATGTCTTTATTTTATTAATTTTGAGGCAGGGTCTTATTAGGTTGCTGAAGCTGGCCTTGAACTCGTGATTCTCCTGCCTCAGCCTCCCAAGCTGCTGGGCCTGTGTGCCAGTATGCCCAGCAGTTTTCTTTTCCCCTCTCTCCTTCTCTCTCTATCTCCCTCTATTTCCCTTGTCTTTTCTTTCTGATCTCTATCAAAATGAGAAAGAAGGACAAAACAGTCATTTGGGCTGGAACAGATTGAAACTGAATAAAGTTGAACAAACACAGGTCTTTCACAATGAGATGTAAATCTGTCTAAGCTATGATGCCAAATGTGTTTTTTCTTTCCTTCTCATTGGTAGCAATAACCGGGGAGCTCATTGGCCCTAAGATCAGGGGAACCTTGCCCAACTCCTGGTCTTAATGAAATGGAGCCTCAGAAAACAGCAGTGAGCTTCCCCTGGGCTGGCAGAGGTTCAGCGTGGCAGGCAGAGCAGGGCTTTGTTGCCCTCCCACGGGCTTGCCTCTCATTTTTTTCCGCTTCTTCTTTTTTTCTACTCCATCCTCGTCCCCCACCCCACATTAGTGTTTTCTGGATGGATATTTCTTAAAGAGGTCACCAATGTGACTTGCGAGTACATTACATCAAAACATAAAGAAAGCTCAAATCCACTTTGATAAAGTGGACCAAAGAGTTTCTTTCGTATTTTCATTATTTGAGCCTCGTCTGTGTGTTCTCTCTCAGAAGACACGGTGCTGGGAGTCTTGCTTTGAGTAAAATGAAGTTTCATAGGCTGATGAGAGGGCTGACCGTGTACCTGGCCTACCTATCATACTGTTCCCTGTGTTCGATTTCCTTGTGGCCTCTGGCCTGCATGGGAGAAGCCCCTGTGGGCCCAGGTGATGGTGGGAAAAGAAGGCAGCGCTTTGTCTCGTTCTTGATAGTGGTGACAATGTCATTAGTGATGCAGATCTGAGGCCTGTTCTGGAAAAACCTGATCCCAGTGTATGAGACTCAGCTCTAACCTGCCATGAGACTGAAGAAAGAGACAGACAAATCCCATATTTCATAAGTGCAATTTACCGTGGACTTATGGACAGAAGCTTGACTCCAGTAAAAAATAGCAGTAGATGCCTGTGGTTTGGTTCAGAAAGAGATCAGGACAAAAGTGACTTCATCCAAGCTGGGATGTACCTGGTTCATCTGAAGCTGATGCCAAGCACAACAGGTACATTCCTGGCACTGGTGGCCCCAAGGCCCTGGAGGTACCACTCTATAGGTCACGCTCGTGTTTGTGGCTGTTGGAAGCCTTCTGGGAAGATATGTGGGGAAACCAGAGCAGGGTTACTCAGGTACAGTCATGGTGGTGATGATTCAAGATGGCGCATCCAGATCAAGCTGGTTCCCTACGGGGCTCTCAGGTAGTTTGACTGGATGTTAGGCATAAATATTCAAAGGCAGTGCCAGTGATTTTGTATGATTCTAGAGTGCTAGGTCCTTGAGTTTTATTCCCTAAGCCTAATAACACCAAAACCAAGTGGGTTGTCCTTGGTAGACATGGGTAGAATATGGAATGGAAAGAAAGCCAGATTACTATAAATTGAACTGAAAGTCCTTTGATACGAAGTTCAAAAAATCTTAAACACAAGGCGTCTTTCTGGCCATCCCTACCTGCCCACTGAAAATTTCACCCACATAATTAATTACAGAATGGACAATTACTTAGTTTTTTAAAAAAGTAATTGTGGAAAAACAGCCTTTAGAGATATATTTTAATAATCTTATTTGGATGTGTCTCTTAAGGTTAAGCTATTAAACTTTTGTAATCTTTCCTCCTTATTTTTTTTTTTTTAACTGAAGAATCTCATGCTTTAACACATAATTTCCCCCTTAAAATTGGCTGGTTGCAGCTGATGAATTGAATGCCTTCCCAAATGCTGGTTCAACCTTACCCCATTCCTCCCAGCCATCAATCAAGCTGCATTAGATTTTTCCCAGTTGATAATTTCCAGTTCCAGGTCTGTGAATCAGGTCTTCTCAACTTGTCATCACCTAAAATATTAGTTTTAAATTGGATAATAAAGATGCATTACATCTCTATCACATGCAGATAAAATAGCATGACATGTGATACTTTTATATGTTTCTACGTGGAACGACTTTAAGGAATTTTCCAAAAATATTCTCTTTGCCCAAAACATAGATGGTATGAGTCACTTGAGACCACCTGAGTCATCTTTAATAAAGTGAATTATGTCCAGTTTCATGGGTCTCTGTTTACTTATTGGACATGAGTCTCTAGTCTGTGAGAAATCTGTACCCTGATCCCCACCCTCCCCACCCAACAAGCAGAAGTTTCAAAAAAGAAACCTTCTAATACTGTTTGAAGCGTTCCTACTTTTTGGCCCAATCCTCTCTTCTGGAACAAGAGGTGGAGGGAGGATTTATTTAAGCTGTTAAATTGGGAGCTGAACTTCCACCGGGAGTTTCTTGCTATGTCATTGTCGCCATTTTGGAAAGCCATTAGCCCTGGTGGCTAAGAGTTATGTGGGGGAGGAGCCCGACAGGGTCTATTCAGGAATAGTACTGAATAGTACTGACTAGGAGAGAAGAGGGTGGGGCATGGGCCATCAGGAGGAGTTCACTTACTTCCTGAAGCAATAACTGTGAAGTCAGCATACTTGGACACACAGTATGGCCCCTTTTGCAAGGCTCTGTATGGGCATGGTCACATGCCAAGCTGACTGGCTTCAGATTCCAGCACTGGTTAACAGCTGTGTAATCTTGGACAAGTTACTTGACTTCTCTGTGTTTTACTTACCGTATCTGTGAAAGAGAGTTGAACTCACATTTTATAGGACTTTGTGAGGATTCAGTGATAACATAAATATGTGTTATTCCCCAGAGAGCCTTCAGTGTACATTCATGATTGAATGGAATTCCTCAATTTCTCCTCCAGGAGAAAACTTCACCCCAATTCACATGAGAACCTGTCAAACACAAAAACTAGTGAATGCTATATTAAATAGTCTTGTTGCAACTCAAGTAACTGAATGGTCTTGCTGACATTTAGTCCCTCAATGAATTTCAAATGAAACGTTTTAGGTAAAATTTGTGTCTTAGGAGAACTAAAGATTTGGATTGTATTAATCCATGTATCCACTTATCCAATGAATAAGATGATTTTCCCTGTTCCCAGCCCTGGACCAGGCCATGTAAGGGAATACAGATGAAACATAGAGAGGGTGTTCACAAAGAACTCAAAGCATAAGTGACAAGTGTTAATGACAGAATTTTCAGACAATACCCAGGAAACTGTTAAGTTTGAATTTCAGAAAGCAACGAGTGCTTCTTTTAATAAAAGTGTGCCCAAAATATTGCATATACTCTTGGGTGGTGTGCCGAGGCCTACTGCCCTCTCCACTCTCATTTCTAATGCTCTGTGGGCATGGGCAGCACCAGGAAGGCCAGACTTGACTTCATTTGATTCTCAGATAAACGGCTTCTCATTACAGGAGATGACAAAGCAGTCAAGAACACCTTAAAGTTCTCCAAATGCTAGACCAAATGGTATGTGACAAGTGTTTTGCCTGCTGGCAAAAATCTCCTGTGTGTTTCTGTCAACGTTGAGTCAGTGGCCCTTCCAACGCGGACAACACTCCTACGCTGTCCATAGGGTCTCAGTGCAAACCCTGGAGGGTGAACGTGCTCTGCATGGAGAACAGCTGACCATCAGAGCCATCTCTCACATCATTACCTGCATATCCGTACATATATGGTGCATAAACACACATGCACGCACACACACAGGTATAAACATACACTAAATAGCATTCTTCCCTCGGAGAAACAATGCCTGCCTGTTCCCTTGCGAAGCAGTGTGTGATTAACGGGGACATCTGCTGTCGCCGTGGAGATCTTGCACCTGAGTGTGCATGCTCTTTTGGGATCTAACTGAATCCTCCCAGACTGGGTGGTTTCCTGTCTGGGCTGAACTCGCAAAACAAGGGAACTGTTGGAGCTGAAAATAGCACTTGGCCTGATGGCTCAGACGTGGACTGAACCTGGAAAAGTTCTGGATTTGGGGGGAAGAGAACACCCCCACATCCACAAAGCATTTAATAGAATGACTAATGGTGTCACACACCTAGGGAACGGGGACTGGCATTTCTTCGTTCCGCTCCTCCTCTGGTTCCACAAAGATTCCATGGTTTCATTTCTCGCCTTATCTTGCAATCCCACCTCCCATGCCCAACTCTGATGCCACTTGCTTCCAGCAACTCCTCTAAGGAAAAAAAAAAAAAAATTACCGGATTCTAGCCAGTGCAATGCTGACGAATAGCTGATATCCATCCATGTATGTTGTCTGAATTCAAACTGAAGGATCTCTGCTGTTCCTATGTGTTGATCAAAGTTAGGTATTATGCCATTCAGGGCTCGAAAACCAAGTGGAAGAGATCACTTAACTCGTGCTTTCCAGGGCAGATGAGTTTTTGGCAAACAATGGCAAACCCATTAGATTCATTCTGCTCCATTGCCCCATGGCTGTTCAAAAAGAGAGGTGTTCCCAGACCCCGCCCCAACCCCCCCACCATACACAAGTGCCTTTTATCTGCTGTAAAAGTTCTTGGGAAATTCCCGTGTTCCAAGACTGTCCTCCAAATGTTATCTCCAAAGAAATACCTGGGTTCAGTGAGGCTTGGCTCCATGGCCTAGGACTACTGCCTTAGGTATGGGTTGTAGGTCCTAATTAATTGTCACTTGTAAAATAATTTGTGGTCTGGACAAGAGATTCCATAATATATTTTTTTTTCCTTCAACAAAATTTTCCACTGAGTAATGACTAACCTTTTCATTATGGTGGAGCCACTGGTAAGAAGGAAGCCAAGGCCCACAGCCTAGGCTCTGCTGCCACGGTCTTGGGCTGTTTCCATTTCCTTTTTAGAAACATCAGGCTACATACTTTTTGGTGAGTCTGTTGAAAAACTCTGGTTTGTCGTTTATTCTTTCACCACTTCTGTTATTTTTTCTTGTCGGCAATTGAAACTATTTCCTACCATGCGACACCAGGGACCATCAAATAGTTAAGAGGCAGAGACAACAATAGCTTTTTTCTTTTTTAATGACAAAGCAAGTGGCAGACTGTAATTTGGGAACTTTTGATACAATAGAAGAAATGGTTATTGAATATCAAGAGGTCTTTAGTTCTGCATGCACTGATAGTAGTTTATAAATAGAATTTTTTTTCTGCATGCATTTGTTCACAAGGAGAATAGCCAGGTTTGAATGGACCCAAAGATAAGCTGAGCTTCAGAATTCTTGCCAGTGTAATAAAACGTCAGATAGTAATAAGTGTTGTTAAGAATATGGAGAAATTTGAAGACTCCTACATTATGAAGGGGACTGTGAAATGGTCCAGTCTTTTATAAAATAATGTGCAGTTTCTTTAAAAGTAAAGATTAATTTACCATAAGACCCAGTAATTCCACTTTGGGGGTATTTATACCCAAGAGAAATGAAAACATATGTCCACATATGTGGAGATATTATGCTAAGCAAAAGAAGTTGTACACAAAAGGTGTGTACAGGATCATAAATGTTGTATCTATTCACATGAAGTTTCAGGAAAAGATCAACATGTAAACATGGGAATTTGATGATCGGTTGTCTTATGCTATGCAGGATTATTACTTTCACTTCCATAGCCCTGGGGATAATCCTGTTGAGGTTTATCAGCCGATGGGATTTGATTCACAGATCTCTACCATCACGAGATTCTTTAGGCTTGTTTTTGAAAGCTTTGGTGGGGCAGCTCTAAACTAACCAATTTACGTTGCATTCCTAGTGCTTCACGAGGTTTGCCAAGAGGAATGGGTTAAAGGAAAGACCCCGCTTCTGTACAATTCCCTTAACGAACTGAAGTCATTGTGATCTGATCAGCTTTGGGGCTTTTCCTGAAGAACTGGTTGCTTGGGTGATGTGGTCTTCTGCCAACAGCCAGAGGGTTGTTAAGATTCATTTAAAAAAAAAAATTAAAAAAAGAACAACTGGTCTTGTTAATGCAGGAATAATTGAGCAATGCAGGACAGATGCCCCATTTTTATAGGAACCTAAGAAAAGGTAGTTAAGGTTCATCTTTTTTTAATATTTATTTTTTAGTTTTAATATCTTTATTTTATGTTTACGTGGTGCTGAGGATCAAACCCAGTGCCTCATGCATGCTGGGCGAGTGCTCTACCACTGAGCCACAACCCCAGCCTAAGGTCCATCTTTCTATCATGTTCTTTGTGAACTGGATCCAAACTTCAACCACATCCCCTGGGCTGTTCTTTTTTGATGTTTTCTTAGTTGCCAGGTGGATCTTGTTAGTACACCTGAGTACTATTACCTAGTTTGTTGTGTATAGCAGCCTATGAGGCATTGTGTTATACTTGCATAATTTTTATATTTTTTATTTATTTCAGGTAAATCATCTTCAAAAGCATAAATAAATCTTTTTTAAAAAAAAAATAAAAAAAAAGAATCCAAATGGATGGAGAAATTCATGTTCTCCAGAGATGACCATCAAGCCTGCCTCATGCATGGCTGATGTGTAGCTATTTCACCTGTCCTTGCCCCTTACAGATGTGGATACCAAATCCCAAAAGTAAAAGGTTATTATTCCAATTCACTGGTAGAAAAAGGCCCGAGGTTAAACTTCCTGACCTACCTCAGTTCTTTTTTCCCTGAAAACAGCATCCCCTGATCTTAAAAATAACTGCAGTGATTGATTTTTGTATATTTGTTGTTGTTGTTGTTTAATTTTGGAGATTTGGATATTTTTATTTCTCAAAAATAGCAGCTGGATGACATTGTTTCTTAAGCATAAGCTTCTAAATGTCTGCTTCTTCACTCATACGTCACTCCAGCGCCTCAGTCTTACTGAGGGACTCTGGATTAGATTCAGGTCCTGGGCGTGTTGATCAATGCCAACCGAGGAGTCCAATGACGGCTCTACCTCTAAGGTCTCCCCGTGTGCTGTCAACATCAGGACCTTCCAGAAAGCCAAGACGCCTCTGTGTTTCTAGGCTCGCAACCTCCTTGTTACAAACCTCATACAAGTTTCTTGAGTTCTTTCAACGAGTGGTTTCTCAAGTTGGAATCCTGTATGAGCTAGTGGCATTTCACATCGACACAGAAATACACAATGCCGGTGGTTTGGAAAGAGCTTCAAGGAATCCTGCAGCTGAAGTGGGGTTGTCAAGGACACCAACTGCTTCCAAGTCAACAAGATCTGAAAACAAAACACACGAGCGCTGACTTTTCTTAGTAATCAGTTATAACACCATTCAGTAGAAACTCTGCCTGTGTTCTAACCATACCCCATTGACTCCAAGGGAGGCCGACTTAAAGAAGCTCTGTCTTCCCTGGATGCTACAGGGTTCTTTGTTGTTGCCAATGTCAATCAAGGCTTGAATTATTCTCATTTGCAAGAAGCAACTGAAGAAGCAAACATTTCCTCTGCTTGGAAAGGATCTTAGGGGAGCAAACTTGGGGCAAAGGAAAATGGGTGAGGAGCTCGGTTATGACTGCAGGGAGATCCTTTTGCTCTGATGAGTGGGGCCAAGGGCAGGAAGCAAGGGGTCCAGACAATCCGTGTCAGACTTTCTGGTTCCTGGGAGCTGGTGTCAGAAAGCAAGGCTCACTGCACTGTGTGGGGGAGGCAGTTAGGTCTGAAATGGTGCTGAGTTGCTTGGGAGTTACACAAATGGATAACACCAAGCGTCCACAGTAAAGAAACTACCAGCTCCTAGAGCAGAGTGTAGGGCTCCTGGAGAGCCTGGGGCACCTCTCACGAAGGGCTAGACCGTGTCCTCTCTGAATTCAGTTTTGCAGCCCGAACCTCTAGTACGCCAGTATGTGACCTCCCTGGGAGAC
Source organism: Callospermophilus lateralis (assembly GCF_048772815.1). NCBI lineage: Eukaryota > Metazoa > Chordata > Mammalia > Rodentia > Sciuridae > Callospermophilus > Callospermophilus lateralis. The sequence continues at coordinate 8,658,530 of NC_135315.1, forward strand.
AGAAGTCCTTAGGGTGGGTCCTAGTCCAGCATGGCTGGTGTCCTTATAAGAAGAGAGCAGAGAGAAGATCTCTGAGGAGACACAGGCGTAGGAAGGTAACCTGCAACTCAGAAGGCAGGCCTCCGAGGAAACCCACCTGCCAAGACTTGGACCTCAGACTTCCAGCCTTCAGAATTGTGAGAAAATGCGGTTCTGCTGTTTAAGCTGGATGACGTTCACTAGGACACGCTTCCCAGACAACCATGGTGCAGTGTGAACGTAGGAGATATGTTAGAGGCACAAGTCACACACTGAGTTAAGGGGAAGGAGAGGCAGGCGCAACCTTGCTGGAAATCCAGGAGGGGTTCACAGGGAAGAAAAGCATCTGAACTTGAAGCGGTTGGAATGAGAGTATCTGGGGAAGGAGAATTCCAACGGTAAGAGCAGGATCATGAAATCTTACAAAATATGTAGTGTACTTGGGACAACTGAGAACCATCAGATCAGCTAGAATGTGTGTTTATTAAAGAAGGAAACCAAAAAGGGACACGGGGAAGATGATCGTGAAACGGCATATTTGACTCAGGTTGTGAATGGCCTTGGATTCGCGGCCAAGAAACTTGGAGTTTACGTTGTTGATGTCATAGACGTCCTCAGGTTTATTTTGAATTAATTACTTAATTTAATAAATATTTGTTAAAGGTCTACTTTGTGCCAGGCACTGTCTAAATAAGCTTGGGGTATTTTAATAAGCAAAACAGGCCCATGTTTCTGCCTTGTGGAACAAAGACAGGCAATAGATCCTACACATGATATTGTAATGTTTACCATACCAGAGGAACACATTACTTCAATCATCATCCTACTAAGCATAATAGATGTGGCAGTAGGTCAGAAGAAAGAAGTTCTATGCAAAAACGTGTCACAGTGCACAGAGTATCAGAAACGCTGGGGTTGAAGGGACATGAAATTTAAATAGGAAATTGAGAATAGAATGTGAGATTGAGATCTAGAAGATGCCATTTGAGAAAGTCTTCAAGGAGGTGAGGGAGCTAGGCACAGTTATGGAGGATAAAAGAACATGCTAGGAAGAAGGTGCTTAGACAGAAGCTCATCTGTCATCTAGTGGGATGGAGTAGGACTGTGGGGTTTATGGGACAGCTGTCCATTGAGGGCATCAATGGGTGCTGTTTTCCTTGGATCTGGAATGTCTCTCAATGACTCATGTATGCAAAGGCTTGGTCCCTAATGCAGCTATGTCCAGAGGTGAGGATTTTAGGAACTGATTGGCTCATGAGGTCTCTAATTACATCAATGGATTAATCCATTTGATGAATTAATCATCTGAATAAGTTATTGGGAGGTGGGACTCAAGAGGGAGAAATAGGTCACTTGATGCAGGCCCTGAAAGAATTTATTTTGCTGCAGACCCTTCCTCTTTCTCTGATTTCTGCTGCCATGAACTGAACAGCTTTCCTCTGCCACACCTTCGGCCATGATGTTCTGTTTCACCTCAGTCCCAGAGCAATGGAGCTCGTCAACCATGGACTGAATCCTCTGAAACCGTGAGCCAAAATAAATCTTTCCTCCACTAAGTTGTTCTCAGGTATTTGTCACAGCAACGAAAAACTTACTGATACAAATGTTGACGGTGTTATTGGAATAATGACACTAATATCATTTTAATGCCTTAATGGCATTCTGAATGCTTTCAAACCGATGATCTTAACATTTTTCTCTAGGAAGTTGGGAGGAGCAGGTAGAATTTTTCCAGTTTTATAGATGGTGAAACAGAGCCCTAGGACTTTATGTGATTTGCCCACGGTCACAAGGTGGGTCAGGGAGTTGATGAACTCAGCATAGAACAACACCTCTCTGTTGGTCTTTGGGGGCCTCTTCAGCAGGGGAAATAGCAATGTTCTTAGACAAAGAGTGGGAGGATGCCCATAAAAAATAGTCCTGCAGCAGAAGGACTTCAGGACATGCCACCCCACCCCATTCCATGTCCCCCACGTGAGTGTCATGAAACTACTGACTCTCCTCTTAGGAACCTCACGTTTACTGCTGGCATCCAAAGTGAGAGCAGTCATTCTTCGCACAGAATGTTCTAGTTTCCTGGTGTGGATGGATGGTGGCAGGCGTGAATATGGTTTCCTGATTCTTGAATCTTGGCATTTTCTTCAAGGAGGGGTGAAAAATAATTCAGATGCCAACGATGCCGAATCCTGTCTTTATTTAAATAAGGAACTTGCTTTGCCTATAAATTCTTCTGCAATGCCTAAGGAGAAGATAGGGAATCTGTGAGATCATGTAAGGCAAATGAAAACCATGTGAAAACCCAGAGCCACACACAGGCAGACACAGGACCCCCTGGGGCCAGTGATTCTATGGGTTATCTGCTCTGGCTTTCCCAGGAAGGTCTCTACCTGCCAATCATCCTCTGTAATGGAATCTCCCCAAACCAGCAAACAATAGGCCATCTCTATCAGCCTTTCAGAGAGAGATCAGCATGAGTTATTTCTTCATCTCAAAAAAGGAATAGTTGAATTCGTTCATATGGCTTTCAAAACGTGGCACCGAAGATACACTTGTATTTCACCTAAAGCTGTGTCTATTGTTCTTTTACCATAATTTAATTATTGCTTATAAGGAATCTTTGGTTAATGAAATAAGATAATTACATTTTCTTTAACTCCTATAGCCAAGTTGGCTAGTGGCAAAGGCAAAGCAAACACAAAGCAAAGCAACACATTGTATACACACTCACAACTTGGTGAGAGAGGATATTTGATTGTTTCCCTTTGTTACTGAGCCTACCCTGGTTACTGGGACCAAGTGCACTGCCAAGCACCTAGAGTCTGATTTTCTTGTGAGAGATGCATCAAAGGAGAAAGAATCTATTCATCTAGCATTTTAATCTTTTTGTCTTCACAAAGACATGCTCAGTTCCCTTATAGACTACTTTAACCATCGAACCTCAGGACAAGTCTGCAGATTCTCCAAATAATTGTGTCAGAACCGATTAAAATTTGAATTTCATCCTGGAAGTTGAGTGAGAATCTTAGTATTCCTTCTCCATTTCCTCTGAAAGTGGTTTTGGAGGACACCAATTCAAGGATCAATGCCTGATCAGAGAAGACAGAAAACATTGCCAAGGTACCAACTGGAATGCTGTGTGGTGCCTGGGTCCTGAGGCTGGTGATGGGGGCTGGTCAGGAAGTTCAGGCTTGCACTTGGGGGGGGACATGTCCAAAGGAGCCAGCTTTTCTGTGTGGTAAGTGAATTGCATCTGGAAGAATGGGCTTCTTGGTCAGCGTCCTTCTGTATGGGACCCTTGCTTGCGTATGGAGAGAATGGCTTTCCACAGTCCAGAGCTACACTTCTTCATGTTAAAGCAACGCGGTTATTGCTAAGCTGCCACCAGCAGGCTGTTGACATTATTGACATTTGGCTCTGTCTTCTACCTATTCTCTCTCACTAAGCCTGCAAATTCTCAAGATTGCTTGTCCAGACACCCACTCTCCTGCTCTCAGGATGTCTGGGAGTGGCCCAGAGACAGAGAGTGGGATGCTCATAAGGAGTGATGTCAGAGGGTGGAAGAGGGGTTACACAGGGAACAGGAAGAGACATGTGGGCTAAAAAGAGCCACTGTGTGCTCAACAGAATGTCTCAGGCTTTCTGAAAGCACCTGAAGTTCTGTCAAATTGCAGGAGTGCTCCGTGGGCCTATCAAGTATGGAAGCTAGGACTGCCCACTGAACAAATAAAAAGAAAAAAACAACCAGTTAATTTGGAATTTCAGATAAGCAACTTTAAAAAAAAATATGTAAGTAAATCCCACATAATGTTTGGGACATATTTATACTAAAAAAATCATTGTTTATTTGAAATTCAGATTTAACTTAGTGTCCTGGGTTTTATCTGGTGTCCCTGATCCAAATCCTGTACTAAACAAAACTCTTGTTTTAGTTATTTAGAAAAAAAATAGGTGTAAAGAAACAAAACTGTATATGATTGATTTCAAAACGGACTCAGGATGTAGTGGTGATTTTAAGTGTTTCGCTCTGTTTGTCCTCAGCAACGTTGAGCTCTGTGATTTCCCCAGCTGCAGCTCACTTTCCTGCCTGTAGTCCCCTTCACAGGTGGCTTGCTCTTCTGAAGTCCCTTCTCCTCCTCCTCCGTGTGGCTGGTGTAGAGTCAAAGACTACCCAGCTCAGATGTCACTTCTTTGTTCCTGTTTTCATCAGCTTTTTCGCTGCTCTGACCAAAAGACCTGACAAGAACAGTTTTCGAGAAGGAAAAGTTTCAGCAGTGTCCGTCCATAGATGGCTGACTCCACAGCTCTGGGCCCGAGGAGAGGCACAGCATCATGGCGGAAGGGTATGGTAGAGGAAAGAAGCTCAGGACATGGCACCAGGAAACCGAGAGAGAGAGAGAGAGAGAGAGAGAGAGAGAGAGAGAGAGTGTGAGCGAGCGCACTCCACTTACCAGGGACAAAATATATACCCCCAAACAGGCACCCGGTGACCCACTTCCTCTAGTCATACCCTACCTGCCTACAGTTACTGCCCAGTTAATCCATTTAAGTGGATTAATCCACTTATTAGGTTAAGGCTCTCATAACCCAATCATCTCACCTCTGAACTTTCTTGTATTGTCTCACACATGAGCTTTCTGGGGGACAGCCCATATCTAAACCATTACAGTTCCCTCAGAGGAAGCTGTCACCAGTAAAGGTCACTCACACAGAGGAAGCTTGAGTGGAAGGGGAGGACCATGGCAGTCTGGAGAGCCCAGGCCTACCTCAGTGTCTTCTAACAGGTGAACCTATTTAAGACGAATTGGCTCCCTCCGACTCTGAGATATTCAGTCCCTACCAGTTATCACAATGCAACCCCACATTTATTTTTATTTTAATATTGGATGAATTGGGTCACAAATTTTAACTGTCCCATTTCCCCCTTTTTGCCATAAAGTGCTGGGCCCAGGGACGCTGCCGAAGTTATCTTCGTGTCGTCGTAGGAGCATAGGATGCCCTTTCCTGGTATCTAGTGAGTGGACGGTTGGCAGATGGCTGGACATGGCTGCACTTTTTTTTTTTTTTTCACAGTGTTGGGGATCCAGCTCAGGACCTCACACATGGCAGGCAGGCGCTCTACCACTGAGTTACATGCCCAGCCCCGGTCATTCCCTCCGCCATGCTCACTGGCATGACTGTTTCAACTGTGTGATTGGTGAAGGCATGAAGGGCCACCTGTGGTCTCCACGCTTGACACCTTTGGATCTTCATGTACCCTTGTGTGTGAACTTACTCCTGGAGGCTTCCTTACTCTGAACCAAGGAATGGCTAAGAAAATCTCTTGTTGTAATCATCTCTTCTTCCCTTAGGGACAAAGAGCTAGGTAAGGATGAGCATGGACACCCAAATTCTGCCTCCCTTCCTGCTCATTCATAGAAATGTGTTCATCCTCTTACACATTTGCTGCCAATCAAAAAACTTCAAATGCTTTGTCCACTTTGCATCAAGTGCTGTGGTTTCAACAGCTCCAGGATGTTTTATTTCACACAAAATGATGGAAAAATGCTCACCATCCTTTTTTGTCTAACATTGATTGTTGATTTTGTTTTCTATTTTTCTACAGCCTTAGCTAGCAGTATACACCATGATCCAGAAAGTGTGAATGTATCTAAAAAGTTCTTATTAATCGATACTTCTGTTTGTATTCAATAAGGCACCTGCACCCATTTCTCTTCCCCTCTCCACAGTGGGAACTTTGGTCATCTTTTGGTGTTAATGAGGGCAAAGGCATGGGTTCAATCCTTGTTTGGACCATTTGGATCTTGTGGACACATGCCACAGAGTGACATCTGAATCCTGATCACGCCTCTGGGAAATGCCACAGAGGGAAACGCACATTATTTAGGTCATTGTCTCTGTGTGGGTGCAACAGAAAAGTAAAGCTATACTTACATGTTGGTGGTAGTAGAAGGCACCAGGCACCGTTCAAATAAACACCCTCTAGACACAGCTGGTTTGACTCCAAGGCAGGGCAGACCATGTGCCACCCTTAGTCTCCTCCCTAAGGATGCCCTAGAGACACCTCCAAGCTTGGTCCCCAGTCCTTTCCTTGTGCTCCTCTTCTCATTATCATTGCATTCGAAAGTTGACTTGATGTTTTTAAAGTCCCCTTGACCCTTAAGCCAGGGAAGGGTACACCGGGCATTCATCCATTCTCACAATAAACTACTCCGATGATGGTTTATATGGCATTCCCCGCGTCTAGAGCCAGAGGGTGCCTCGACTAATGAACAGACACCGCTCACACTCCAGCAGACTCCACTCCAACAGGAAGAGATGAAGAGGAGACTTGAGACACGTGGGGCTGCTCATCAGGTGGGAGAAGGTGACCCGGAGCAAGTGGAATGTGCAGGAGGAGTGGTGCTGCTGGAAGGGCACAGTGCCAGGGCTGTGTCTGGGCAGCGAGATGCCACCTTTTTTTTTAATATTTATTTTTTAGTTTTCGGCAGTCACAACATCTTCGTTTGTATGTGGTGCTGAGGATCAAACCCAGGCCGCACGCATGCCAGGTGAGCGCGCTACCGCTTGAGCCACATCCCCAGCCGCGAGATGCCATCTTGACACCTAAGGCAGCCACTGAAGCTGCCTGGGCCTCTGTGCTCCCTCTTGTAAACGGGGCCCACACTGACACCCCTCTCTGGTTTCCTGTGGGATTTGAATGAGTAAGTATGTCAAGAGCTCAGTCTGGAGCCTGGAAGCCAGCACTGGTCCCTCTGCTGTTCTTCACCCTGTGCCTGCTCCATGGCTGTGGGGCCCCCAGGCCCAATTCCCAAGCAATTTCAACTCAACCAGCAATGACTGGCTCTTTCTTGGAAGGAAGTTCATTTTAGATGCCTAGTGAGAAAGCCATTATTTCTAAGATCTCATCCCAAAGGTGAGGGAAGATAAGATTGAGCTTTAAAGATTCTCCTTCAAAGATAATTTGGGAAGGAAGGGGAGATATTTGAAAATTTCAGTTTCGTTTAAAACATATGATGCTACTTGTGACTGCTTTCTGCACTCTGCTCCTGTTTGGACTCTGCATTTAAGTGACATCATGTGGCCTTGGTCTTTCTGTGCCTGGCTTATTTCTCATGGGCAAGGCACCATGTCTCCAGTTCCACTCTGTTCTCACAATGACAGGATTTCTTTCTTTTTTTCAGGATGTATAGTGCTCCATTTTGTATCTATAAACACCTTTAAATTCATACATAAATTGATGGAGAGGCTGGGGAGAGGAGGTGGGAGGGGAGAAGGTACAACGTTGATCAAGCGGTACAAAGTCTCAGATGGGAGGAATTAGATTTAGTGGTGGATTGCAATATATAAGGAGAATAGTTTACAATAATGAATTGTGAATTTCTACTTTGTTAAAATAGATTTTTAATGTTCTTATGGAACACAGAAAAAAAAAGGTGTGAGGTGATGGGTAAACACATTATCTTGATTAAATCTATTATTTTTATATATATGACATGTATATGATATATGTATATATGTACATACATACATACATATATATATCATCAAAACATCACATCATGCCCCATATATAAACATGATTTTTTTTTTTTTGGTACTGGAGATTAGCCTACAAGCATTTATATATGAGCCACATCCTCAGCTGTTCTTTTTTCTTTTTGGTTTTGACACAGGGTCTCACTAAGTTTCTAAGGGCCTTGCTAAGCAGCTGAGGCTAGCCTCAAACTTGCTATCCTCCTGCTTCTGCCTCCCAAGTCACTGGTATTGCAAGAGTTCCCTACCATACCAAGCAAATATACATGACTATCATCAATTAAAAGCAAATTAAAAAAAAAAAAACACTTGATACTATTGAGCTAAACCAGTGGTTACTATTTATTGTTGATCTATGATCTCAGTGATTTCACATGGCTAAACTTATTAATATGCCATACAACCTTTTATTTCATAGCCCTGATCTTATTTATTTACTCACTTTTGATGAATTAGTGCCCACTGACTCTTCTCAGTGCTTTATGGCATGACTCACAAAGGAAGTGAGTAAAGTTGGGCTGTTTTTGTGAAATCACCTCTAAAACATGCTCCAAGCCTACAAGATGCATTTTTCCTAATACAGTTAGTTTTCATCTTCAACTTTCACTAGACTTTCTTCTGGAGCCATGAATTTATTTCCAAGTACAGGAGAACTTGCCAGAAACAAAACATTACAAATATCATCGCCTAGAAGAAGACATTCGTACAAGTTAAGCATCTCTGATCCAAAAATTCAAAATCAGAAATGCTTCAAAATCTGAGAGTTTTTGAACACTGAGGTGGTGCCGTGAGTGGAAAATTCCACATGCTGAAACTTTTTTTTATGCACAAAAGTATTTAAAATGTTATATAAAATTACTTTGAGGATACATATATAGGTATATTTGAAATATTCATGAATTTTGCATTTAGACTGCGGCCCTTTTCCACGAGATCTTATTATGTGTATGCAAAGACCCCCAAATCTTAAAAATATTGGAAATTGGAAGCACCTCGGATTCCAAGCATTTTGGAACCTGTGCATTTTTTCCCCTATTACTTACATCTACATCTATGCAATGAGAGAGAGTTTTGTTAACATTTAACTTCCGTTCCCAGTCTTATTATCCTAACAATTCTTCTTTTATGTTTATAATCTTTTTAATGTTCTCAATAGAGGTAAGGTTAACTAGTCTGGAGTCAATGATTTGTGTTCAAAAAAGTGTGAGGCCCGCTGTCCGGGTGTGTTTCATACACTACGTTCACTTAGCTGATACGTCCTTGCTCAGGGACAGTCCTGGCTCTCGCCTCTGGCTCTCTCTCTTTGCAGCTATTTCTGGGTTTCCCCTTCTTCTCCGCCCTCCTTAAATTCATGACCAGCAAGCCTAAAAGGTTAGAGACCTGCGGATGGGCATGTGGCCTGTGAGCATCTTGGAGTCAGAGTGGCAGGGAGTGTGACCGAACACTTCATTAACCATGTGCTTTGCATCTCAGGGGTCAGATGGGTTGCCTGACAGCCCTAATTAGCCGGTGTGAAACATCTTTGTTACCCCAGGCTACCGACTTCAAGTCAAGACTTCATTCCTGCTCTTGATTGATAGAGAAAAAAGGCTTCCCCCGGGGAACAGCAGAGCTTGGGGACAGGAGGACGCTCCTTTGGAACACCCCTCTGAAGGTCACACAAATATTTCTGTATCTGAAAACAGGGAGTGCATTTCACAGAAACAAAGGCAGATCTGTGACCGCCAACACCATGAGCAACCCTCTTATTCAAACCAAATCCACACCCTCAGGAGCAAACCACCGTTTAAAAGAGAAATGAATCTTATATTAGGTTGAGATGGAAATTGAGTTTGTTTAGGAAGACATTTTCTTACCTGTTGGGCATTTGAAGTACTTATTTAAAAAAATTATGATAATGTTCAAGAAGCTGATCTTTCTGGTATTTTAAATAATTGCTTTAAAAAAAATTTACTCAGTGGTTACTCCTTGAGCGCTGATTGCAGACCAAGGGCCAGGCCGGGTATTGACAAGGGACCTCCCTTCCAGATGGTACAGTCACTGTTGTTGTTGTTGTTTATTTTAAATCTGTGCAGCTGTATCTCATTTTCAACAATACTCTCCTTCAGAAGTTGTAGGTGAACTGCATTTTTATAGAGTCCATTTATAGTGATAACTAGTAATTACTTCAAATTTGCTTTATGTGGATTGTCAGTGTGAGTTAACGAACTTCATAATGAATAGTTTAAAAGGCTCTGTGGAGTAAGGCTTCTTGGCGTGGCCCTACGGATATTTTGGGCGGAATGATTTCTTATTGTGGGAATTTCGTGTGCCCCAGAGAGCAGGGGGCAGCACCCCTGCCTCCAGGACCAACAGGTCAAGGCACAGCCTCCCTCCAGTTGTGAAAAACAAGATCATCCCCACACATTGCCAAAGGTCTCCCGGAAGGCAAGAGCCTCCCCAGATGAGAATCGCAGCTATAGAATGAAGTGTCTGGAGTTTAAAAGTGAAATCGAATAGGAGAAATATTCTCTCAATGTCTCCACCGATAAAATGACTCTCCATTGGCAAAATAAGTCTTCCTTGTATTTAAATAAATCTATATGTCTATTTCCTCAGCGACTTCCAGAACAAAATGGTTTCTGTTATGATTAGACAGCGTCGCCCTTCCATTTCAAAATAATTTAGTAGTTGCTCTAACAAATTATAATAAGCCAGACCATTTGATTGTCTAATAAAAATAAAAAGTCTTGACATATGTCATCAATTTTATCACTCATAGAGTTAAAGCCCAAATCCAAGAAATAATGAATTTTACAATTCTCTTCCCTGCAAATGTCTGAGCTCTTTGGAAAGTGCCTTTATCCAGGATGAGAGCTAGTGGAGAAGGCCCTGTGTGTAGTTTTATTGCATCTTCCAGCACTTGACCTTTTATAACCAGAGCTTCCTGGGCCTGAGCTCCTAGGAAAAATAGCATTCCTTCTTGGGATTGAGTGGAAATTCATTTAATGAGTCAGAAAACTCACTAAAAAATATACTTTCTGACTCTCAATATTCCAGAAGAATATTGTGCCTGGGTGGTTTCCCACAACCCTGTAACTGCTTGAATTACAAACTATCTTTGATTTTTGGAGATCCATGCCAGATTTTTCTCCTATCCTAATACTCCACCATCTTAAGACTCTTGGAAGCGGGAGTTTTATGTTTAGCATAGCTGATCCACTGTGAAGGCCAACTCAGTAGTGCCCAGCTTGGTGGGGCCAATGGCAGAAGACCAGTTAATAACCCAACACATTCCAATTATTTGATATAAGGTTGTTGGGAGTGTGACTTTTTTAAAGAGCCATTTAATTACATACCCTGATGTCCACACCCAGCCATTCTCTAAAATATATTTTCCCAATTTCAGCATATACCCCTTCTCTACTCTCAATTAGCTATTGCACTGGGCCTTTGCTTCCAAGCCCCATAAGTAATAGTAACTTAATTTTCCAAGCCATAAATCAAGTAAATGCATGCTCCGTAGCACATGTTCCATTTGTTTTTAATCAGGGGCAGCCCAAGACTCAGGGTCGGAAGCTTTCATTCGGAGGGCTCCTATGACTCTTTTGGAGGGAGAAAACTTTTGGCTTCTGAGAATTCCCTTTGTGAATGTTTTAAGTATCCTTTTGGCAAAAGTTTGAATATATAAAATATCTCATATAGATTCTTTCAATTCACTGACCTGCACACCTTCTACCTCATCTCTAAGATTAAAAGAAACATTTAACAGCATTCTCACACTTTTATATATTCTCCCTTTCAAAAAATGTTGTTCCTTTTTTTTTAAATGTGTATCTGCTTAGAAAGGGAAAAGAGAGAAAGGGATTAACAGATGTTTGATTTCTAAAAATTAAATTAAGTAGCACTCACCAGTAGCAGTAGCACAGAGACAGTTTAGACTCTATATTGTCTTGAGAAAGAAGAAAGAACTACACAGGAAAACCCTTAAAGTTTCTAAAGATGCAGTTCCTAGCACACTCGCTGTTTTGGGACTGGAAAGGATTTTGCAGGTACTTCCTGTGGCACTCTCATTTCATACCTGAGGATAGCGACCCAGAGAGACTTTAAACCCAGGCCATGGCCACAAACCTATCCATGCAGAGCTAAAATAATTATTCTATGCCCTTTCATGTTATATCTAAAATAACATCTCATAAGTATTTAGTCATTTGGATGGTTTATCCGCCTAATATAAAACATCCAAATATTTAGAAGTTTCTTATTTATCAACATATAATACTTCATCTAGATACAGTGCAATAGTAAAAGTTTAGAAATTCAGGAATCAGAAGAAAAATCCTAAAAGTTATCAAAGCAGGAAAATATGAAGTTTACCTACAAAAGGAAGAAAATTATGTTGATGTTAGGGTTGACCAAATTATGTTGATATAAGGGTTGTGGTCAACACTAGATGTAAGAATACAGTGAGCCATTTAAAGCTGAAGGAAACTTAAAATTCCAAATGCTAGAGGAAAATTCATTTTAGATTATAATTGTACCATTGGTGTTATCATTCAAACATGAATTTGAAAGAACATTTTGTATGCATGCGCTATAAGACATTTAAACTCCTGAAAACATCCTGAAAGCATTACAAGATGATACACACCATTAGCAAAAAACACAAATCCAGGACACCAGGAGCAGGTAGAGCCAGAGTGGGCGACCACCTTAGGCAAATTTAACATGAAGTTTAATAAGCCTTCATGGGGAAGGCTATCTGGAAATAAATTTCTACAGGATTATCAGTTCCCTCTTTCTAAGCAGTGGGAGTAGAAAGGGAGAATAGAAGAGTAAGAAGAAAGAACATCCTTCCAAGTTGTCTAGTGCTAGGGCATAAGAAATAGCTGCAAACCAATTCATGGGATAGATTTGTAGGATTTAATACCATTTAAAATGTTCCTGTGACCTGGTAATTCTTTTTTCCTGGGTGTTACCTTTAATAAAAACATGCATATGTGCATAAGAATACAGAATGCCCAAGGATTTCTTGGCATCAGTTTTTATTAATAATGGGAAAAAAGAGAGAGAGGCTACCTTTAGTTGGAGAGGATAGCTAAACCTATGGAGGATACCACGGGTATAGAATCCAAAGTAGTGATTTAAAAAACGAAAAGAAAAGTAGAAACCAAAAGAAACAAACAAATCCAGAGAGGCTTGATCCAGAAAGAACTTCAAGGCATATTTTTCAATAAAACGTTCAAGGTGCATGGATGTGCCCAAAGAAAAATATAAACTATCTTGTGTGTATTTATTTGTAAGCTAGGTTTTAAATGAATGCAATTAAGGGTGGATCAACCAGTTTTGTCTTACGCATGCAAGTGTGCTCTCCATTAGCGTTGATCCACGAGATATTGCTTCATTCACTTATTTTCCTCTGGCACCTGTCACATATTTGTTGAACAATTTTCACATGCCATACCTTATACTAGGACTTAAAAACGGGATCCCTGCTCTCCTTTGGCCAACTTTATTTTACAGGGACCAAAGTATTATAAGAGTTAGGCATCAATTCCAGACCATAAACCAGAGGGGAGGAAAAACAGCTCTATTGGAAGGCTTTTGGGTGATGTTACAGAGACCAAATGGAGTGGTCTCTGAAGGAGCAATGCTTTGTCAATACAGGATATGGAAGAACATTCTGGAAGGAGCACTACAATGTGCGGTGGGATATTGGCATGAATGTGTGCAGCTTGGGTGGAGATAGAAATATTCCAATGTGTGTGTGTATAGCATGTGTTTAAAAGTTTGCATTTTATATTTAGAGAAGAGGAAGGTATTGGAAATAAGAAATATAGTTAGGTGTCCGAAATATGATTTCGTAATTTAGAAGACAGATAATTGAGAAAACTAAGACACTGCCAAAGATTTCAGTAAGAATCCTGGTGAAAGATAATAAAGAAGGATGAACACAGAAAAGTGTTTCCATGCAATTTGGGGGCAGTTTTCGAATTACTTCTCAATTGTGTTTTTTTGTTTCTATTCTTTTTGTCTCAGTTTCCCCGGAGGATTAAAGAAATGTCACTGGGAGGATAATGGGCAGCAAAGGAGTCTTAAAAATGCAGTTGCAGGTACCTGGGGAGGAAGCTCACACCATGGAAGGAGATGCCCCCTGGTCTCCTGGGGAGCCCAGTGGTCCCTCACCAGGCTCCAACGGCCTCCAGGTCACACAGTCGCACATAGGGATGTCTTCGGGGACTCCTGTAACTGGTTACATGTGTCATTCAAGGTCTCACCACAAGTGGGCAGAGGCCATTTCATGTACAGAGAAAGACATGTCTGTGCCCGACCTTTTCCCAGCCAAGGTCTCCCAGTAGGTGGTGATGGTGACCCAGGATGGGTCAACAGTAGAGGCTAACTAACAGTAGAGGCTGCAGATTCAGGGATGTGTGTGACTATCTGACTGCACTGATTGTTCAGTCTGGCCCTGGCAACGGAGCAAAGCATCTGTTTTGATTGGATTCCTGGTGCATTTCTTCCTCTGGGGTCCACATCTCGATGTATGCCTCAGAAGCTCCAAGGTAAGTTTGGTGAAACCTAATCATTTTTGGTGTTGGACAAATAAGAGGCAATAGGTTAAAGTAACTAGAACTCTTTGTGTTGTTTTTTCCCTCCATCGTAGAAACAAAATGAATGAGAACTGGGTAAAGATAAGCCACTTCCAAGTCCCTCTGCCCATTCCCAGGCCTCTGCCTCTCATGGGTTTGGATTTGCAGGAGAGTGAGACCTTGTCTTGCTGGGTTTACTGACATGGGCACTAACCACATGGTCTTGTCTTTACCCCGTCTCCCTGTCCACTGTTCTTTCGCCTCTTCCTGCAAAGGACCGATATTTCTACAGCCATCAACATGGAAAAGCAGAGAGAAAGCAACAAGATTTTCCTGTTTATCACAACTTCTTGGGGGTGGGGCTGGGGGTAGAGCAGAGATCCGAGCTTCCCAGCATGTCCTGAATGGAAGAGAAGAGCCCAAGACATACGGAGAACATGGAGAATAGAGTGTAAGTAATAAAAATAAAAATAAAATAAATAAAATAAATTGGGAATGCCAGTTTCTGGTAATGATTTGTTTTCACAGTAACTGAGAACTCCCATAACCCTGCGATTAATCACACATTTATGGTGAGGGTAAGCTGGGAGAATTAGGGGGCTCTCTGGGATTCGGGTTATTAGTGCAGCTGCTTTTCATTGATGAGATCTGAGTTCAAATCTCAACCAATGTTACAAATGAAAATGTCATTTTGAAAGTTAATTAGATCCATGCAATAAGTACTGACTACTTGATTGATGTGACTAAAAAATCACTACCCAGGAAAAAAAAATATATGTTTATATATATATGGGGGGGGGCATTTAGGAGAGTCAAGCCAGTCAAAAAGTCAGACATTATTTAAACAATTTGCTTTTCTTAAAAGTCCCACCACCTGCAAGTAAATAGAGTTTATTAAAAGAAGGTGGAGCTTCTAGTCATCAGAGCCTGTGAAAGAATGTCTGAGCATATTAAGAACTATAGAATTCTAGAGGTAGAAAAATTAAAAAAAAAAAAAACCTTTAAAAACCATCAAATCAAAACCTTATTTTTTAAAAAAGAGGGAACAAAATCTAGGGAGGTTAAGTGACGTGCTTAATTCAGACAATTAAGTCACAGGAGCAGGGCTGGATTCCAGGTGTCCTGGCTTTGGCTCTTGTTCTCTGGATCATTCCTGAACTCTTTCTCTCCTTCTCTCAGCTTGCTTCTCTCCTTGCTCTGATGCCTGAACTTTCCCTGCAGTACATGCACTTGATCTTCGGTGGCATGCTCTGGGCTTCTGCCTACTCTCATTGATTAACACTCCCACTTAATATTTAACCCTTTTTCATGAGGATATCTGCCTCCGTGTCCACTCCCTCACAGGTGGAGGAATATCTGGGCTGCACAGCACCGGGACCCTTCTGTACCAGCCGTCCTAGATGGGATTCAGTTTGAGGGCTAATTTGTGAATGAGACTAAAGCTGGAGCAGTATGAGATATGTTACAGGTAGCCAGCCAGCAGACAGCTATTGCACCTAAACCAATATTCTGAAATGATTTTTTCTGGGTCAGTCAGAGGCAAATCAGCCCTGGAGAAGTTGTAGGTCATTCTGTTTTCATGTTCACAATGTAAGCTGCTCTGGACCTTAAAAGAATGCTGTTTATTGTGGGCATTTCATTCGATGGCAATGTGGCTTTACTAAGACCACTCAGTCGGAGTCTCAAAGAAGAGCAGGGAGCTATGGAGGAAGCCTCTGCCATTTTAGTAAATGCGTATCAGGTATGGAGTGTTGGGAGAAATACCAGTGTTAGTAGCCATTCTGGTGAAGTGTTACAGAGCAATGAGGAATCTGTTGGAAAGGGGATCCTTGTTATAAGGGGAAAGGGGATCCTTGTTATAAGTGGCCATGAGCTTGGCTGAAGTGTCTTCTAGAGGGTTGTGGACTGGGTAAAATTGGCTCTCTAGCTGAGGATGTTTCTAAACATAGCATTGAAGGAGGGGCTTGGTTTCTCTTTACTCCTTCAAGTAAAATTGGAGAGGAGAGAGACAAATGGAAGGAATCATTAGGCAAAAAGGAGCCAGAACTTGAAGATCTGGGAAACTCTCCACCTCTCCATATTTCCAAAAAAGACAGAGGGATCTGAAGCGATGGCTAAAGGTGTGGCTGAGCAGCCATTTGGTAAGACTGTCAGCGTGGGTGTGAACCACGCTGTGACAGCATCCCAGCAGAAGCCAGGAAGAGGGATGGGACAATGCCGGCAGCTTGAATAAAGGGGACAGAAAGTGGGACCAAAGTGGGAGAGGCTGCTGGGTTTCTGGTATCCTATAGGATGGAGCCACTGAGCTTCAAACGTGTCATCCTTTGGGAAAAGGGAAGAAGGACTTTGGAGGCAGCTCCAGAGAATTTCAGGGCTGCCACTGCCCCCACAAGCCTATGGAGTCCCATGCTCTGAGGATCCCTTGTCCTGCCAAGATGGCAGACTCCTCCAGTGCCCACCAGGATGGTGGCCAACAACAGTAACACCAGCCATGCTTGTTGAATAAATTAATGAGGATATTGAATACATTAATGAGTGCCTTCTAACATCCACAGGGTTTGCTTTTAGTATGTTGGCTTATCAGTTCAGAAAGAGAAAACAAAGTGAAGAAAACACAGATTTCCAATAGCATCCCTTCCTCTCTCGATTGTTATTGTTCTTTTCTAAAAGAACTCTATTGTAATACGGATAGAATAACTATTCATTTTGTAGAGTAATTTAAAACTTGAATTTTCCCCAAATCTTTAGTTGTTTCAATTTTTTAAATTGAGTCATTTTTTAAAAAAAAAACATTTATCTTTTAGTTGTAGGTGAACACAATACCTTTATTTTATCATGTGGTGCTGAGGATAGAACCCAGTGCCTCACGCATGCTAGGCGAGTGCTCTTCCTCTGAGCCACAACCCCAGCCCTTTAATTGAGTCATTTTTATGTGGCTAATAACATCATCCCCCAATACTTTAAGTTCTTCTTTTAAATATCTGTGCCTTATTATTTGATTTATTTAGAACATTCAGGATGAGAAACAATAATGGCACCATTTTCTTGTGTCCAGATTTTATGTTCATTCTTCCTGCCAACATCAGACATGTTATTTATTGGTTTAGGATACATATTCTTCAAGTTAGGTTAGTGTGTATCCACTTCTAAATTACCAATAAATATATACATAAGAATCAAAATGTAATGTTGAATTTCATCTAATGTCTCTTAATGCATTTTCAAGACTACTTTAACAAATAACCCAGTCTTAAACTATCTTTGTAGCTTTGGAATAAAACCTTATTGCTACATATACATTTTAAATTAGAGTCATGTTCAACTGAACCCATTTTTATAACTTTAATTTTCTTTTGGGGAGTGATTCTTTTTCCCCACTAAAAATTTTGGGGAGTGATTCTTTGTCTTCACTGAACATCTTGGAAGGAAAGTACTAGCTTTCCAGAAAGGCGAACCTTGACTATCGTCTCTTTTAAAAATCACCATCTGCACCGATGTGATTCTGCAATATGTATTTGGGGTAAAAATGGGAGTTCATAACCCAACTGAGTCAAATGTATGAAAGATGATATATCATGAGCTTTGTAATGTTTTGAACAACCAATAAAAAAAAAATCACCATCTGCTCTCAAAAGCAAACTCTCAGCCCCCCTCCTTTACCCCAACTTACTTCTGTCTGTCTGTAGGCTAAATTCTATTATAGGGAATTTAACAGATTTCTCAAATTTGGTATTTGTATTCAAATGAATTCTTTCAATGAAAAAAAATTTTTAAATACTTTCTTAAAGTGATTTCAGATTCAATACATACTTATTGAGAACTCATTCTCTTTCAGCATCCTTGCTAGACCATCTAATTGGAGATCTGTGTGACATGCTTAGCTAGGAAGAGGTGGGGATCACCCCCTCCAGCTGCTGTGCTCTGGAAACTGGGCCTGACAGTGAGACGTGTTTTTCTATCCCATGGTGTTTCACAAGGTTGTTTTCAGGGTTGCTGTGGACCATCACAGAAGCTGGGGCGTTGAAAGAAATAAGGCTATGTTTAAAAGAAAGTAGGCTGTGGATTTGAATTGAAGCTTGAAATAAATCCACAGTGCTTGAAACTGTGTGTCTCCATGCTACCAATGCTCCCGAACATGGGGGATTGTCTAGCTCATGCATCTGGTGTCATTAGGTCCATTCTGCCCCGTCTTCCATACATCACGAATCTGTCCTGTCCTCGGCATCCCAGGTGCTGCTGCATTAGTTCAGGTCAGCATCACTTTCCCCTTGGATTATTGCAATTGCCTCTACTCTGCCTTAACTGCCTGAAGTCTTTTCCCTTTCCCTGGACCCCTTACCATTTATTTTCTGCATTGCTTGAATAATCTTTCCTAAATGCATGCCTGAGCATGTCATTCCCTGCTTAAAATCCTTCAATTACACTCAATTGCATTTATAATACAATCCAAGCCCTGTAGCAACAACCACTTTAAATCCTTCCTGGGATAAGGTGGGGATGTATACTCCACAAATATGGATGCCTGCTTACATGAGCTGCTTAGCACTCAGGGTAAGGAAGGCCCTTTGTGTGCAGGCTGTAACTGTCTGGTCGCTTCTTAGCCCTCACAAACTCCCAGCATCCTGGGCTGTCTGGATCCCCGGGAGTGGGTCATGCTGCTGCCCCCTCCTCCACATCTGCCTCCCTCTGCATGTCTTAAGCCTTAGCCCAGATGTATCCTGCACTACAAAGCCTTACCCAGGATGGGTTCCATCTCTTCTAGATCACCCAGTGTTCTGAGCCTCTCTCTACCCAACTACTCTCATTTGCTGCTGGTGGTCATTGTTCTTGTTGGTTTGCTTGTCATTTGCTAAACCGAGTTTGTTGAGCACTAGCAAAGCACTTGGACTTTGTTATGCTCCCAATTCAAATGTACAATTACCTTATTTGTTTTGAAATGCTATATCTGTTTTTGTTTGCTTGTTTGTTTTAGTCTGTGGTTTGGGGGCAATAAATCATATGTTGCTTCTCAGTCTCCTGACTGTCTGGCCAACCCAGGCTTCCAGTCCAGGGATGCTTTCTCTAACTCTTGAGCTGGTGGCCACCCAGCCTCATGGTATGGCCTAAAAATACGCATTTTGCCATTCCTGGAGGGACTGGTGACTTTTTATTGATTTTACTCATTTCTGTGCTGGAAATAGTAATTAAAGACCTGACCCATGGCTGTTTCCCTATCAGGACATTTGCAAAACTGTCATGTAGGTAAACTAGAACTCCGGTAATTATTAACTTGTTCTTTTATTTTTCTTGATGCTTCTCTTCCTCGCAGGGTTCCAGGTGTTCTGAGCTGCCCCGATTTCTTGATTATCACCTGGATTTTTTTTTTTTTCTACTTGGTTGGTGTATGGGGTTTAAATTTTTTCACTTTCTCATATAAAAATTGTCTGGACCTTTGTTCCCTTGGGAACATTAAGAATAAAGCTACTTTTATCCTCTTAGCTGATGTCTAATTATGATTTAAGTATCTGTCCATGTACTCTTTTCATGTTCATAGATTTTTCTACTTTAACCCTCCCCCCCCCACATACACACACACACACACACACACACACACACACATACACACACACACACACACACAAATAAGCTTGCAACTTTTGAATTTCAGACACTAGCAACAGACGTATGGGGAATTTACAGTTGTCGGGCCTGGTGAGGTTGGGCTTCTCGGCATCCTTATCGTTAACTGTGCTATTTGAGTCTCTATCTGTTCTCCCTAGGCACTGGCTGGTTGTGTGGCATCAATTAGTTTTGCAGCAGAGACAATTTAAACTGAAGCATCTCCCAGAGCAAGCTCAGGCCTGATCGAAACTAGATGTCACCCGGGAGGGATGCAGTCTGGAGGGGGATGCAGGGCAGAGATGTGTTGAGGGGTAGGGACACTTGGGAGTTAGGTGGATGCCTTCTGGTTGTCAGGACCTTCTCCTCCCAGGATCCAGCTTTAGCAGCCCCCAGTGACAAAGACCCATTAGGTGACAAAGTGCCAGTGACATCAGGAAGCTTCTAAAGCTTCTGATGGAGTTTCTGCACTTGGGCAATCAGTTGGCTTAGGTGGTGTGGTGGTTCAAATGTGTTCCCCGGAAGTCATGTGTCTGAATCCTTGAATTCAAAAGCCAATGGGATTGGGAGGTAGGGCCCTTGGAAGGTGTCTAGGGTCAGATGGGGTCATGGTGGTGGGGCCCACGTGGGGGCATTAGTGGCTGTGAAGAAATGGGACATACTGGCTCTATCCTGCCATGTGATGCCTTTCTCATGTCATGTCAGCACAGAGAACCTCCCTAGAGACCAGCGCCAGGCGACTAAACATCCTAGTCCGTCTATGATATTGCTATAGCAACAGAAAATGGACCAATATAGACATTCAACATCCCCAAGGACAAAATTTAAATTCTGTTTTCTCAGATGTCTTACGATCCATCCCTCTATTCTCAAGAATTCTTCACTCTGCTTAGCTGCCTTGCGATTTTCCACACTGATATGAGTTCTGGCAGAGCTGCCTCCCCTGGTCTTGGGTTGCCAAGACCCCGAGGGCTCAGCTACATCCTATTGTCTCTCGTTCCTGGAATGATGGAGGGAGAGGCACCTTGGAACCCTCTGGCTGGTTTGGAACAGCAAACTTCATTCCGGGGGCCTTTGTTTCAGCTTGAAATATACCACAAATTAATTGGGCCGATGCAGGTAATTAAGACAGTCACTTGGATCGTGCACCCTTCCTCTGAACAGATTCTCCAAGTTGCCAGATCTAAGCTTGGTGTATTGAAATGTCAATGATTCATGACTTTAAAATGGATTTTTTTTTCCTTTGAATGGAATTCAGTACTAAAGAAAATATTTAGACTGATTAGCACAAATGCTGCACCTCACCTACAGCTGCCTGTAGTAGCACATCATTTAGCATAAAATATAACCCGAGGAATTCTATGGAAGCTCTCATAGACACCTACTGCTGCTAATGACAAAGATTTCTGGTCTCTACTCTCAGATGGTCTGGTAGAAGAAAGAGAAATGTTCTGAGGTACTTGCTTCAAAATACTTAAATATCTTTTGTCCCAATTGTTAAAATTACCTCTGGTAGGCAGGAAGGTAAATGTGCTGCTTTTAATTCTGTCTTGGCCTGAAGTGAAATTCATACATATAAAGCTTTCTACAATTAAAATTGTAGAGAAACACCAATTACACAGCCATTGTTAATAAACTCCAGACCTCTATCACATGGAGTTGCAGCTGTGTTGATTAAACCTTCACGATTTTCCTGGATCCGAAACAACTTGAGACTCTCCTGATAAGTGCAGCTAGATAAAGAGTTTTATCTTATAGATAGGCTGCTGCTTCTCAAAAAATGATCAGTTTAAGCTCATCATATGATGTTGGTGATAGCAGAGACAGACAGGGTCTTTACTCAAATGTCTACCTGGGTGCTTTTCAGGTAAGGCACCATTTTCTGTGAATTGAATATGTCCCCTCCAAAGCTCAGGTGTGGCTAAAGAGATAGTCTTAAGAGGCAGGGCTTTAAGGGGGAAGAAGACATAAATGTGCCTCCCCCTGAATGGGAGTAAGGTCTTATTAAAAAAAAAAAAAAAAAGAAAGAAAGAAAGCTTTGGACTTCTTGCCCTTCTTCTGCCTACAAAGATGTGGCATTACTCTTGCAGCTCTCACCGGGTGACTGAATCTGCTGGTGTCTAGAGCTCGGGCTTCCTGGCCTCCAGAACTCTGGGTTAAGGAAATGACTTTCTCTACAAATTTCCCTGTCTCAAGACTTGTGATACAGCAACACAGAATGTACTAAGACAGAGATTGGAACCAGAGAAGTGGGTGTTGCTGCAATATCCACCCAAAAAGGTAGAAGCCGCTTTGGAACAGGGAAGGAGTAGAGGCAAGCGTGGTTCAGATAGCATGCTGGGAAAATCTTGGCTGCTGTGAACAGAGGAATTCTGAGGAATTCTAAGGATGGGGAAAAGAGGGCAAGGACAGGGAAAGCCTCGTTCTCTTTGGAGGTTACTCAAGGGGTCGTGAACAGAAAGTTGGCAGATGTGTTCACCAAGGAAGAGCATTTTTACATGGTCCCAGAGGGAAATGGAGAACGAGGTACCGGTACCTGGGGAAAGGTCACAGAGACAAACTTGGTGAGCTCCGTCCACATCCTGGTACATTGTGGAAAGTGGAACTTGACATGACAGGAGAATATTTGGCAGAAGAGCGTTCTACGCAGCATTTAGGGTGCTGCTTGGCTTCTCGTAACTGATTTGAATGAAATTCAAGAAATGTTTTAAAGGCGGAATTAAGAACTGAGAGGAAAGCAGAATGGAAAGGTGTGGGAAACTCTTAGACTGGCTGTGTAAAGAATAAAGGAGCCTATTTAGGCGAGAAAAGTAGGGGTGTGTCCAAGTGGCCCTTAGATCAGGAGTTTGGTAAGACTAGAGAGAAGCCAGGTGCAATTCATCAAGACTGCAGGAGCATGATCCCAAAGGCACACCTGAGACACTGGAGGCTGCTGGGGCCATCCCAGGCCCAGAGCACGGGGGCCTTGAGGGCAATAGGGTCTGGAGGGAGGGGTCCACAGGACATGAGGGCTTACTTCCCAGTGCTGCTTCCAACCACTGATCCCTACATTCTGGCACAGCTCTCCTTGGTCACACCACCTGTGGCTTAGGTGGGCTCACGCACAGTTTAGATCACTGCTCTGGAGGAGCAGACTGTGAACCTTGGCAGAGGTCCCATGGTGCTAATTCTGCAGGTATTTGGAGTGTGTGCTGTGGGCACATGACTACCTCCACCAAGATTCCCTTTCTTTCCTTTTGCTCTTTATGTGCTACTGGAGATGGAACCCAGGGCCCACTACCACTGAGCAACACTCCCAGTCGTTTTTAAAAAAAGTTTATTTTGAAACAGACTTTCCTAGGTTGGACTTAAACTCGCAATCCTCCTGCCTCAGCCTCCTGAGTAGCTGGGATTACAGGCGTGCACCACTATGACCTATTCCATTAAGATTTCAAAGGATGTTGGAGATAGCCCTGGGACCCAGGTAGAGACTTGATTCAGTGCCACCCGCAGAGAGCTCCTACAAAGAACATGCATTGTGGAATTGTGGGGGCAAGGCCTCCCCAAAGACCTCAGATCCAGAGCCACCAGCAGGCCATGCCATTCTGGCAGTCACAGGTAGTCCATCCGCTCCAATCTGTGAGAGCTGCAGAATGGGCTGTACCCAGCAAAGTTATCAGAGTAGGGTCCACTGGGGCTGTAGGGGCCCAAGCTTCACTCTAGTATGTCAGGATGTGGGACACAGAGTCAAAGAAAATTATTCACAAGCTTTCAGATGTAATGCTGTTTGTCTGATTGGGCTTTGGACTAACTTTGGATCCATTATCCCTTTCTTGTTTTCCTACATCTCCATTTTGGTATGGAATGTGGGTCTGGTGCCTTAACCATCATTATATTAGGAAGGCTCTAACTTGTTTTATTTCATGAGCTAACTGCTAGAAAATATTGTTTTTAATAGCTGAAAAACTCAGGATGAATTGTTCTTTCAGTCTTAGTCTGATTAAGATGAGATCGTGGACTTCAGACTTTTGAGTTGGGGCTGGCATGAGTTGAGTCTTTTCTGTCTCTTGGGATGGAGTTCATGCATTTTGTGTGTGAGAAGGACATGGATTTTTTTTTTTTTTTGAGAGGGGGTGCTGGGGAAGGGTCAGAGTTGGAATGCTATGGCTTGACTGTGTCCCTTCCAAAATCCAGCTCTTACAAATGCGATACTATTGGAAGATAGAGCTGTTAAGAGGTAATTAAGCCATGGGGGCTCCTCCTGTATAAATGAGATTAAGGTCCTTAGAAAAGAGATTTCACACATCACTGGAATCTCCTTCCCTTCCTCCTTCTACCAGGTGAGAAAGTGGTGTTCCTCCTCTCTGGAGGATGCAGCCCTCACCCGATACCTTGATTATGGACTTACCAGCATCCAGAACTGTAAAAAGATAAATTCCAGTTCTTTATAAAATACCCAATCTCAGGTATTCTGTTATAGTAGGGATAAAATGGGTCAAGATGGCATTTAACCTCTCTGATCCTTAGTTTCTTGCTTTGTTAGATAAAGTAGATGCTATCTACTTTGCTTTTATTATGAAGTTTAATGAGCATATTTATGAGAAAACAAGCACGAACCCAATTCATAACAATTTTCAGAAAGCAAGAGTGAATTTATTCCTAAACATTTCAATAAAGGCAGTAGAGTGATAGGGTTTTTTTTTTTTTTTTTTTTTCCTCTTGAACTCTCTTGCTATTGAAACATACTGGTCATTGATGCCATTGAAGTGTCTTAAACAATTTCTAGTGAACATAGCTGGTACCTAAAGTACTTATATTTTAGTGCTCCATTTCCCACAAGCAACCAGGGGACACAGCTTGGCATGCAGAGAGGACAGACAGCCCTGCCATGGGCCAATGAGCCAGCACCGCGAGGCCGGGTGCCTGGTCTGTCTAGGTCTCGGCGTCAGACCAGGAGAGAGGAAGTGCACAGCTATCTGTGGTGTCTCTCAAGCTGGGGGCCAGCAGTTGGAGACCCATCCGTGGCAGATGATCAGCTGCTTTAGCAGCTAATTAGTGAGAGGGGTTACGCATGACATTTGCAAAGTTCCTAAGTGAGCAGTGCTTGGTGAGAAGCTGAATAACATCCTTACGCTATCTGTCACATCGTTTATGTTCACGTCTCTTGGCCTGGTCTCAGCACACTGCATAAATCTACAGCTGCAGAAACCAAACTCTCATATAAAACTGAAGGATTTATTTTGAGGTATTGAAAGCTTTATAGCTGAAAAAGTTAAAATTTGCCGAATCGGCATTTGGAGGACTCTCCTTTCTGCCTCACCCCTTTTGGCTCTCCAGGCCTGTTCCCTGAATTCCTGTCTCCACAGGGAGACCAAGTTGCCAGGGGAAAACAGTGACATGGATGGAAATAGACGGACTTTACCTACTCTTTGCCTTTGTGGCTTCGTATTTCAACCTGAGGAGCCCTTGAAAGCTGTTGTCGTGATACAGAGACACGTACACAAGAAACATAAAACAATCATGCAGTTTTGTTCTGGTGCCCGGCTGCATCTTGGACTGCAGGAACCACCATCAGTTTTCAGTACATATTTTAGAGCACAGTGGTAAGTTTTCAGAGCTTACATCCTGCATCTTTACCGCTTTGGTGGGAATCAGTGGGAAGCTGGCTTAAGTGATTAGTTTCTGCATAAAATAAAAATCAGAGTTATCACTGCTGTGTTGGATCTACTGCTCAGTGTTTCCTCCTCTGGATCCTGGGGCCTTTCCCTAGTGACCTCCTGGATTTCCAGCTTGTGGTTTGGTTCATTGGTTGTGTAAGCTAAGTAGGAGAGCTCTCCCGATCTTAGAATGCGTGTCCATGGACTGAGCCTCAAGGTTTAGAAAACAAAAGAATGAAATGCCTATGTGATATGCCCTTGAGATACGGGAAAGCCGAGTGACGTATTGGAAAGCGAGTGGGTAGAAATCAGAAGTCTCCAGATCTGAGACGGGTTCATTGACTTGTTCTACCAGCATCATGGGGAAGAAATCCTGGTCTCCATCATTTCATCCGTAAGGGGTAAAATGACAAGTCTGTAGATTAATAGTTACACATGCCTTACCTATCTTCCAGGGGTTTGGTGGGAAACGAGTGATGCAGTATGTATGGTCTTAGAAGCCATTAAGATCTCTAAAGATGTTGTGCGTGACGACTCACAGTCCCTGGGGTCAGCTCCTGATGCTCTTTTTGTCCTTGGTCCCCTTCCTCAAATCAGGAAGCATCCCTTCTTTCTTTTGCCAAACCATGAGCTGTAAGAGTACCCTTGCAGAAAGGCTATTGGAGCTCCTTTGGCCAGTTCTATCTTTCTTATAAGTTTCTGCCACAACTATAGTACTTCTTGGGAGCCTATTTTCACAGAAATAATTCCAGAGGTGTTTGTGTTGGATCGGCCCTGACCCCAGAGTACAGTAGTAGCTGGTTCTGACAAATGGAAAAGACCTTTAATCTGCAAATGAAAAGTCTAAAACTGGTCCCTGGCTGCCTCCCCCCCCCCCCCCCCCGACTCTGGTGGTCTCTTCTGGGAATGGGCCCATTTTTTAGTTGAAATGCAACATTTTGGGCTCCTCTACAGAATAAGCAATAGCTGAACTGTGCAGTTGCTAAGGAATTGGAGGATCGCTCCTACTGTTTTGAAGGCTCACATGTCTGAACTCTGCAAGGGACTTGGTACTCTGTGAAATCTCCCTTATCCTGGGAGAAGAGAACCCCTTTCTACCTCTCTCTGCCCACTGCCAGTTTCAACAGCTGTAACCATTTCAATTTTAATTTTCTCCTTGCAGCCTTGTCTCTGCTTAATCCATTAAGACAACGTTGAATGTTCCCAGCTCATATATTTATAAAGGGGGAAAAAAGACGGGAAAAGACTTTGAAAAATGGTATCTAAATTGTAGCCAAATGGACTCAGTACTCTCCTAGGTTAAATTGCAAAATAATTTTCTTTCAAACATCACAAACACTCTCTCTAACTGAACTCAACAAATTGGACTGAGGGGTTTCGTGGCTCTCAGAAACATGATTCATTTCTGTTTTTTCCCCTCTCTGTTCTGTTCTCATCCCCCCAACCCCTAACACACACACACACACACACACACACACACACACACACACACACACTTTCTCTCGAGAAATGTTCTTTTGGTTGATTTTTAGTCACACTGCATTGTCTCCAGGGTTCCTTCCTGAAGCTTCCATGAATAATTTGTCTGTCTGTTGAGTGAACCATCTTGGGGACCAGCTCCAACTTCACTGTGCTGGGAGATGGAGGAGGGGAGGAGGAGGGACGGCTGCTTTAAATCAATCAGTTGACACTAATCTAATGTCTAATTAGCTCTGGGTGGGTGTGTGCTTTGATTATAGGAAGTGCCTCAGGCAGGGGCTGGCGTTTGAAGGGCTGCTCCACGCCTATCAATCATCCTTTGACAAGATCTGGAAGGGAAAAAACCAGGAGAGGGGTATGTTTTTTTGTATTGTCTGTTGATGATCTGTTTCCAGTGGACCAGACCAATGCTTTCCAACTCGAGCCTTTGCTCCTAGCAATGAGTGCCTGACCACAGGGCCAGGCAAACCTTCTGAAGTCAGCTAAAACTGTCCTTGTATCAAATAATTACTTCCTGTGTCACAAAATACCGAACCCTCTCCAATAGCAGTTGTATGTTTCCTTGTTCGTTTTCAATCTAAAATAAATGTGGAAGCTCTACTTTTCAATATTCAGCTAAACCCCTCCCCCCCAAAAGACTATTCAATATTATGGAATTGCTCCTAAGAACAGTTTATGTTAAATGGTAGGTGTTGAACAGTGAGATAAAAGCTTTAAATAAAATGGGACTCATCAAAAATGGCATGTGTATGATTATTTTCTGATTGTCTGTTTTTTTTTTTCTTTCTGTACTTAAATTTACTCTTTTGGGAGACAGGTGGTTTACAACTTTTCCTAGAACTGTCCTTAGCAAATTTAAGCACTACTACCACTGTTTATTTCTAGAAGGGAGGTAGAAGGCTACTCTTGCTCATTTGCTTTTCTAAAAATCTGCTTTTCCATAACCTGGACCCAAAATTAAGGAATGATGTTTAGATCAGAATTAGTAAGGAAGTTGGGGTGTCCTCCAGTCTTTATAATGAAGAAGCACAAATGTAACTGAGAGGTTAATTTTCTTCTCGGGCTTATCGATCTTAAGATGGAAAGCGGGTTGTTGGTGGTGTAAAATCGTGTGTGGGGTTTTTTAAATTTTTTTTTAAAAATATACTTGACTTGCTTTTCTCTGTCTTTATTTTTCTAATGACTGCAAGATGTTCAATCTGTTGGACACAGGAAAGTGGGGTGATAGTAAAGGCCGCATTTAAAGAGGGTTTTGTGCAAAGCCAGGTATAAGATATGATCTGAGGCTGTGCAGAGGACCTATGAGACCCAACTTCTGGCCATTCTCCTCACCAGCTGTGTGACCTCAGGCAAGGTACTTAACCTTGGTGAGCCTCACCTGGAAAACAGAAACCACGACAGTGCCTACTTTGCAGGGTGATTATGAAAATCAAACAATATGATGCATGTAAAGTGTTTAGCACATGGAAAGCACTCAATAAAATGCTCATTGTTGCTGTTGGTGTAAATAAGTGAGTGATTCCCCAACAGCCCTGGCTGAGTTTAACAATCCACAGAAGTCCAGTCTCTGATTGGAGGCAGAGACTGAAATAGGAGGGATACTTACTTATTTGTTGTACAAGGACCCAGCATGGGTGCTTGCACCAGCCCTTCCAACACAAGCCTAGTGAGCTCATTGGGCATGATGGTATTGGGTAGAAAATGAAACATTTAAGGTCGCTGACCCATTACGAGTTAAGGTATTTCTTTGGAATTTTCAGAAAACTAAACTTTTTTTTTTTTTTTTTATGTGAAAAAAATCTCTTTTGACAACTGTGGAAGGAAATTTACATTGGAATGATCAATGATGTACTCTGACCCCCAATATCATCAAGAAAATGCTTGCCTTTCTTTATGCAAGACAGAAAAAAAAAAACAAAGATGTATGTATTGCACAACACTCTAGCTCTCTTTTGGACCCTAATTGAATGCTTTCATGTTTTGTCAAAAAATTTTGATAAATGTGAAATGTAAATTACCAAACTGTATAATGTTCTTTTATATTGTTTCATTCATTCTTCTTCTTCTTGTTTTTTTTTTTTTTTGTACTAAGAATTGAACCCAGGGGTGCTTAACCACTGAGCCACATACTCAGCCCTTTTAAAATATTTTATTTTGAGACAGGTTCTAGTTGAGTTGCTAAGTGCCTCGATAAGTTGCTGAGGCTGGCTTTGAACACGCAACCATCTTGCTTCAGCCTCCTGAAGCCACTGGGATTACAGGTATGTGTCACCATGCCTGGCTTGTTTCATTCTTATTCATGAGATTCCTTTCAGAGGTTTTGGCATTAGTAAGAAAGCATATTCCTTTTAGTATAAATTATTCATATGAACTTTTTTTTTCAAATGCTGAAAAAATAAGAATATCATGAAAGCCATCAATCCTGATTTCTTCCCTCAAAGCATGGTGTGTTGTCAGATATCAGTGATAAGCTCAGTGAGGAAGTTATCAGAAGCATGAACTTCTAGCTTTGTGTATTCAGTTTCTTCACCCCAAACCTGTCCAGGTCCCTCACTCGGAACACATTTTAAAAAGAACAGTTAGTAAAAATAAACTGGAATTTGAGAGAGATCCTACTTCATTACTTTTCAATGACTTAATGGCAATTTAAAGGAGAATAGTAGGTGACTATGGATAAGAGATCATGCCCTCTCTACTTTAAATACTGCAAGAACAGATACAATCATGCCTAATTATCATATTATGTGATGAATATTTTAAGATCCAGGTGCAAGGGTTTTTTTATTTAATAATATTTCATTGATTTAGTACATCTCTTTATGATTTTTTTTCGAGCTAATGAAAATGAAATAAAGAAGTGAGTAGTTAAATAGATCCTCAGGCCAATCTGGGTCACGTGTACATGAAAATCTGAATTAGCTCTCTCAGGAGAGTGTTGTTCTGCTTTCGGTCTTATCTTTACAAGTAATTGAAATCCCCCAAACTACTCATAAATAGCAGAGAGGAAAAGAACAGCCCTAGCTAGCCTTCCAAACGCTCACATCACCTTTTGTTTTGATAAACTCTGATAGAAAAATCCCAGCTGAAATTCAGACAACAATCCAAGAAGCAGGATGGAGGAAGCAAGATTATATTGCTTTCCTCTGGTCAGGTGCATAAGATGCATTGAACGTGATAAATAGTTCCTGCTACTGTGGGAACAGGGTCTGAAGCTGCGGTGGGAGGGATTTTGTCTAGACTGTAGCAAACGCTCTGTAGCCATGAGAGTTAAGTGTCATGGGGAAGCAGGGCTGCCCAACTTCCTGCTGTGGGGATTTTATAATAAGAGCCAGGCCGGTGTCATTTCACACAAGACCTGCCCGGAGGTAGGGGAATGGATAAAATGACCTTTCCTGCCTCCTCCAAGGGCTATAACTGGTCCTTAATGAAAACCTGGTACCAAGAGCTAGTTTGGTATGGAACAATGCTTTTAAGGCCAAAGTTTAATTTCATAACAGAAATCGGATACTGTAGATAGACGGATTGCACTCTTCAGAGATGGATAGAATGACTTGGTCTTTGGAGCTCATCCCAAGGGGCGCTTTAAGGAATATTCTCTGGGAACAGCATCCTGTGCTGGCAAAGGCATTACTTGATGATTTAATGGATCCGTTCCATTTCCAGGTCTTATGATGTATTATTACCACGAGTGAATGGCTAGCGTCTAACATTTTAGTATGCTCTCCGAAGCAGACACCAACCAAGAGTCTGCCTGTCACACTTAAAAATGGGGTTTTGCTTCATTTTTGCACAGTTACTTAAGAGGGTGGCTGCTCTACTTCTGTCCCCCTCTCCTTTGGCTTGAGTGTGTTCTTTTCACTGTTGTCATTTGCATCTCTAGATAGAGTTATTCAGTCTCCGTCTATATTCCAAGGAAGTTGCTGTGAAAGTTCCTTGGTATTATAACCTATTCTCTTGGAAGCTAAAAGTCCCTAATGCCTTTGATCTTGACCCTATTTATTTTCACAAAAGCAACAGATATGGTCCGCTTGGGGATACCAAATATGAGCAGTTTTGTTTCAGGTTGTATTTGTACACTCTTTGCATGTGTGTGTTTGAGTCACACCAGTAATGCTCAAAAGCTATTGAAATAAATGGCTATGTTGTTGCTTTTACTGATTCCTAGAGCCTGCGGCTCTTGAGAGATAGAGTTGCTACACTTACTATTGCAAGAGGCCACTGGGCAGGATTTGCAAGGGAAAGAGGTACAGGGAAGCTCTCTGGCCTCCTTTTTTTGTTGTGTGTGCTCATGTTGAATGCCGGCTACTCTGACTTCTTTTCTGTTGCTACTGAAACAGAATAAGGTGGCACACAATGGGAATGGTGGGAAGGGAGGGGCCCCGGGCAGCTGCCAGCAACAGGTGCAGGCAACATGGCCACCACTTTCCCACACGTATCAGCCAGTCTCAAGTGGCCATGCACATTCTGCAAATGAAATAGCTGTGTGGATCAGGTGTCTGCTGGTTAGAACTTGGAAGTAAAAGAGCAACAGTAACAAGGGGATGGGTGTGTGGGGTGAGGCAGGGTGGGGTGCATTAGGAGGGTTAGTTCCTATCCCTGCATCTTTGTTATTCCCGCATTCAGGGCTTGGATGTGAAATCCTATCTGTGTTATTCTGCTTCCAATAATTGTGCTCCACTGAGATTCCGAGATGGTATCTGGGTGATGAACACAGAGAAACTCTCCATTGTTCCTCCTTCCATTTGTGAGCAGAAGCTGCTGCTAAGTGTCCTCAGGTGGGACTTTAACGTTCCCAGGGAAGCAGATGCTACAGGACCTGGAAGGGGGCTCCCGCTGCAGTCTCTCCTGTGCCGACACCTCTGCCCTCTGCCTCATAGATCATTCATATTTAATGAACTGATAGTACCTGTCATATCCTTAAACCTGACCCGAAATTGTGATACTCACTTGGGGCAATTTAGGATCAGACAAGTAGAGGACATGTTTGTGGTTAAGGAATTATTTTCAGGGGTCTGTCAAAGTATTTCCATATGAGGCTAATGCCATTTTTGTAAGGAGAACATGTAAGAGACACAATAAATATTATTTTGTTCCTTTGGTACATTAAAAAAAAAAGAAAAAAAGATTCTGATTGTGAAAAGAGAGCATTAACAGGGAGATTTTTTCCCCCAAGAGCAATTAAATTATACTCTTATTAAACAAGAGTATCATTTTTTGGGGGGGATGGTATCATTTTGGAGGTCTTTGTTCAGACTTGAGGATTGTGTTTTAATTCATTAAGGGATCTATTTTAATTCATTTTCACTTACTGCAGGTTGGGGAAAGGGCATGTATTCTGGAGATTCTACAAATTTACCAATTTGATTCCTACAACCTACCTCTTACTTAAGCCACATCAAACTTTATGTGTAAACTGTATGTCAAGAGCATTTGTAATGTCGGTGTCATTGTATCTGCTACTGTGCCTGTGAAGCCCCTGTTTCTTCATTTCTGTTTGGAGGATTCTTCAGCTTCCAAGACAGGGAGCCGATGTGTCCTGGTGTCAAGCCTGCTCCAAGCCCTTCAGGCAGAGTGCCTGTGTCCTGCTGCTCCCTGTGCTCATGCAGTTCATGAATGCATGGTAATTATTTGTGAATATGGCTGTCTCCTCTCTGGGTGATGAGTGTCTGGAGCAGGGGACTTCTCGGCTTCTTTAATTCTCTCACTGTCTGATGTGGTGCCCCATAAATGCTGATTGATGATTGCAGGGATGAATGGGGCTTTCAGAAGTTAGGATGAGCCTGACTGAAAGATGGGATTCTCAGTCCCCTTTAATGATTTGACACGCATGAGCACTGGAGTTCAGGAGGCCATTTTCAGATAGTCCTTTCTTAGTAATAAGCATTTTAGGTGAAAAAATACATTTGATTTCAGCTTTATGGTCAGGCTTCTTTATGTACATTCAGTTGCATGTAACTGGTGACAATGACAAAAATAGCAATATTAACAGCTTACTGGGGAGCATCCCACAAGTGCCAGACATTCTGGTAAGCAGCCTTTCATGGGTAACATTATTTCCTGCTCACAAGAACACCGTGAGGTATGTACCATTATGCCACCTTGCAGAAAGAGTGATTAAGGGACTTAGAGTCCTAGGATCAGTAGATAATGGAGTCAGGACCTGAACTCATGGAGGCTGATTCCAGAGTGTTCAGTAGGAATGTCAGAGTCAAATAAGGGCCCCCGAGAAACAGGCGGGGCTCCTCTAACTGCCCTAAGCAGGTGCAAGGCTTCAATTCAGCTTGTGATTTCTTGCCCTGGTAGAATTCCCAAGGTATCAAGCACTTCCTGTTTTCATATTATCTGTAAATGCCCGTCAGTCTTCCAGAGTTCATAAAGATCGAGTCTCTCATCTGATGGAAGCCAGTCAGCTGGGATTCTGGTTGTGTCCTTAGACTCAGAAGAAACTTGTGGGAGTAAGTGGTTTTTCTGGAAAATGTTGGTCAAAAGCCACATCCACCCCAAATTGCTGTATGAATGAAACATGGGTTTTCTTTGTGTTCTGAATAATTCCAATGGTTGCCTTGAACTTCTATTTCCCTGTATTGGTGTGGAGTCAACCAAAACAGCTTCGTTAAAACAATGAAAAGGATGAAAAAAAATATGTACTTTGGTTGTGTGTGGTGGCTCACGTCTGTAATCTCAGGGGCTTGAGAAGCTGAGGCAAGAGGATTGTGAGTTCAAAGCCAGCCTCAGCAACAGCAAGGGGCTAAAGAACTTAGTGAGACCCTGTCTCTAAAATAAATAAATAGTACAAAAATAGGGCTGGGGATGTGGCTCAGTGGTTGAGTGCCCCAAAATAAATAAATAAATATAAAAAAATACACCTTGTTATTTGTTTGCCATTTGGAAATACTCTTAGGGCCCATGAACAATAACAAAAAATGGTAGTTTTAAGATTGACTAGCTTTAAAAATGTTATCCAGAGCTTATTCCGGGGGTGGGGTGGGGGGTCTCTATTTTATATCTGGTTATTTTTAGGTTTTATATTTGCATTTTCTATTCTCAATAGACAATACTCAGTTAGATTCTTCAAAATAACTTTAAGTTGTATCTGGTGCTCAAATGTGCCAAATGCTAACAAGGAGGAAAAATATGATTGCTTTTAAATCAGTAATATATTTTTGTAGTTGAGTTTTGTTAAAGATTTATAGTAATGTTAAATATAAAGGTAAATTTCCTTCCTTTAAACATCAGAACTCATTATAAGATGAAAAACAATGGCACGTGTCTAGGTGTGTATGACAATTATTATCATGCCAAGTTTTTCTGTGATACAGTTCATGTGAATTATGACAATATTTTGCCTTATTGTTTTTATTTATCAGCTTTCTTTACAGATGACAGTGAACAAAATAAGAAATACCAAGTTGCCCTAGCATATTTATTCTCAAGGAATTCTCCTCTCTCTCTCTCTCTCTCTCTCTCTCTCTCTCTCTCTCTCTTTCTCTCTCTCTCTCTCTCTCTCTTTCTCTCTCTCTTTTATTGG
The DNA here is from genome assembly GCF_048772815.1 of Callospermophilus lateralis. Taxonomy (NCBI): domain Eukaryota; kingdom Metazoa; phylum Chordata; class Mammalia; order Rodentia; family Sciuridae; genus Callospermophilus; species Callospermophilus lateralis. The sequence goes on from NC_135315.1 coordinate 8,692,891, forward strand.
GGATTGAATCCAGGATCTCTTAACCACTAAGCCACATCCCCAGCCCTTTTTTTGTATTTCATTTAGAGATAAGGTCTCACTAAGTTGCTTAGGGCCTCAATAACTTGCTGAGGCTAGGTTTCAACTTGCAATCCTCCTTCCTCAGCCTCCTGAGCCGCTGGGATTACAAGTGTATGCCACTGCACCTGGTCAGGTAATTCTCTTTTTAACCGTATCACTCAACCTGGATATAGAAAAGCTCTTAGTAATGAGGCAGGTCTTGAACACAATGAATAGAGAATAATTGTAGCATCACCAGGAAACAATTGTATGGTAAATGCATTCTCAACCCTTTCACTTGCTGGGAGACAAGTACTTATGAAGATTTTGTAGATATAAGCATCCTTATCTGATGTAGGTAGAGATTAGTCCCTGCTTAATCTTCCAAAAGAACTTGCAGATGCCACTCTATACTGGATAACTTAGGCTTATCCTTAGCTATTTAGAATAGTCAAGGTATTTCTTAAAAATATATCATAAGACTCCAGTGAGTTTTGGGAATCTGACATTACATGTGAATGTTGATATTTGAATCCACTTAAAATGATAGACCTACAGAACTTAATATTAGAGGATACTTCAGAGAAGTTTTCTTAGTCCCTTTGAGTTGCTATCATAAAATACCATGAACCAGGCACTGTATACTAACAACATTTATTTCTCACAGTTCTGGGAAATCCAAGACCAAGAAATTGCAGAGGGCCATCTTCCTGGTTTGCAGATATCATCTTCTCATTGTGTCGTCGGAGTGCTGAAGAAGAGAGAGGGAAAGAGAGATCCCCTATATCCCCCATCTTCCCTCTTTATAAAGGGCATTGATGACATTTATGAGGATTTCACCATCATTACCTAACACCTCCCAATGGCTTCACCTCCAACTACAAGGATATTTGAGTTTTAAGTTTTAGCAAATGGATTTTGGAGGAGAACATATTGAGCCCATAAGACTGACCATCTCCCCGCTGGTCCATCCCTGCATATACCTGAACAAATTCACCCGAAAACAGCCAAATCCGCCCAGCTGACCTAGATCTAGGTTCTTAAATAATAATAGTTATTATTTGAAGCCACTGAGTTTGGGGATGATTAATTAGCTTGAACAATTGAAGTGACAGATTAGTGATATTCCAGAGTTGACAATAAGATGGACTGGATGGCAAGAGTCAGAAATTTCCCAAACCACATACAATATCCAATTTTATTTAGAAGCGGTCAAAGCAGTTCTTGGTTTTAGTAATTTGGTTCAATGCTCCATTGATTTGGATGTACATGTAATTATCCTTTTCTATAATTTCTACAGAAGATTAATTGAAATTGGGCTTGGAAATCATTAAGTCAAACCCATTCACTTTATAGGAAAGGTGTCCTGGCTAGCTGAAGTAACTTCTGAGTCTATAGCTGCTCTGTTGGATATTAATAAAGACTAGAGCTGAACAGTTTTGCTGCTTCCATTGGAAGTCTTGATTCAGCTCTTAGTGATATATCCTAAAAAAGAAAAAAAAATGCTATGCTTATAATATTTTATGCACAGGTTATAACTAGTGCCACCATATTTAAAAAGAAAATCAGCCAGGCACAGTGGCACACATCTTGAGTCCCAGTGGCTCAGAAGGCTGAGGCAGGAGGATTGCAAGTTCAAGGCCAGCCTCAGCAACTTAGCGAGGTCCTAAGCAACTTAGCAAGACTCTCTCGCTCAATAAGACCTAAGAAGTACTGGAAATGTGGCTCAGGGGAAAGCACCCCTTGGTTCAATCCATAAGACCAAAAATATTTTTAAAATTCAGTGGTGTCTATATCTTTGACCACATTCAACTACCACCTACAGCAAATATATCTGCAGTCTTGGTGTGGAGACTTAACAAACTGCCATCAACAAGGTGCATCTACTTGCATGTGAGATTGGGAGTAAATGGAGACCATTGAATAAATGCAGATTCATGATTTGGATGGTGAAGCAAAGTTTTTTCCTTTTAGATCAAGGTCCTATTTGCCTTGCCACTCAGACGTCTTACCTTGTGACATCCTTTGTCATTCTGCAATTTCTTGCATCATTCAAAGACTGCAAATGTGTGTTACAGTCTCGAGTGCACTATGAAACACAGCTCTGAGCTGTTTCCTACGGGGAGTAAACTGTCATTTTTCACCACATTAAATTTTATAAGTTTTAAGCGAATGGAAAATGGATTTTATTATTTTCTCCCTCCCTCTCTCTCTCTTTCTCTCTCTCTCTCTTTTTTGCCATGAATGTTTTATGGCTGCAAAAACAGAATTTGTGGTTTCAACTGTTCAAGTTTGATGCAGAAAGCTATGGAACCTCTTATGTAACCTGATGGCCTGAATAATTATCAAAATATTTTGCTTTCCACCCTTTCTAAGCTTTAGCAGCAGCAAAAAAAAAAAAAAAAAAAAAAAAAAAAAAAAAATAGTGTATGCAACCTTTTGACCACAAAATCATAATAATGAGAAAGGCCCTTTTACAAGGTCTGCTCTACACCTACACCAAGGATGCTATAACTGGGGGACGCTAGAGCTCAAGGGGCCAGGCCAGTGTCCCAGATCTTATCAGGGAGTGCCTTTCACAAAGAAGGAACAGAGTCTATAAGCAGGAAAGCCAGGGTTGAGCAGAGGGGGAAATGGAATGCAGACTACTTAGAGGCTCAGGACCACAGGGTTCTTTGTCCCTTTTGAAAGCAGAAGTCATATTATATTGATCTAAAAAAATTACAGGATGAGAAAATTGTGTGTGTGTGTGTGTGTGATTCTTTGATTTGCACACAACATTATTTCTCAATGGCTACTGAGAACAGGATGTCCTCTTAGATTTTCCCACAATGGCATTACCCCAGACATGTCTTAAATACAGGTGAGTCTCAGTGTATAAAATCTGGGTCCTGGGCAAATGCTGGCAAGCCAGATTCTTAAAATGAATTCTATAATCTATTCATCTATTTTCTATAAAACACAATATATCGAACTAAAAATGTAGCTGTACGTTTGTGATTTTATTTTATTTTTTTAACTTCAGAAATTATTAAGATCCACTTACTCCTGGTTTTAAACTACCTATAGTTGTCAATTTATGTTCTTTAGGTTTCTTAAACAGCGCATTTCTTCATGAGGTTCAAGATCCATGTACATCAACATGTATGTAAACTATAAAAAGCTCTGCTGTAATATAAATATCTCCACCTGTATCCCACCTCCCAATAAATAAAAGAGTCATTATCTATTTATTAAATTTCAATGTGAGTGTTTTTTCTCTTGGTCACATTCAGATATTCATAAATGCCTCTGTTATCATGGTATTCTCCTTTGGTTACAAAAAGAATCTAGCATATTTTACTTGTACCCAGAAAACACTTTGCCATTAAATCCAATTTCCAACCACATTAACTAATATATCCAGTGTGTGAGAAACGTGAAACAACATTTGTAAATGCTCATGTACATTTATTAGTAGACTACCAGGTCTCTGAGGATAGGGACATTTTCTATCCTGTTCTGTTACTCTAACAGGGGTCTGCTACTACTATGCTACCAAGATGGCATGCAGTGGAAATTCAATAGATGTTTGATGAATTACTGAACTAACCCAACGAGGCTTATTGCTAATAAGTAGTCAATAATAGCTCATTTTTTTTTCTGATTCAGATACTGAGAGGAAATAACAAAGTACCTACCTGTAAATCTGTCATATATCAAGGGGGTTTTGGGTTCTAGTAGTATAAAAGGAACCAAATCAAAGATCTTATTGCAAATTATCCGAATTCTTGACGTTTATTTCCTGATAGAGCCTGCACCTACTTCATGAAGTGAATTTTTCACAGTAGTGTCAGGAAATAGCTATATAGGATTTAGAACACTGTACTAGTTTTGCAAATTATTATAGGAGTCTTAAACCTACTAATGGAGGATTTTAATGGCTATTTTAAACAGACCTTGCATTGAATTGCAAATTCGTTAATTTATGAGATGTTCAACTTGAATAGGTTGGCTAATATCTCCAGGCTTCCAATTTTCCACCTACGAAGTGGCAAGAGGGTAACTAACCTCTTTGGAATTTCTAAACATACGGAGTGAAAGTGTTCATAGAGCAGATTGAGTTTCAATTGTAGGCTCTGGATTCAGCCAATCTGGGTTTATATTCTGACTTACTTAACACATGAGCAAGCTGGGTAAACATAGGTAAGTTAAGTAACTTCTCAGTGACTCAGTTAATCAGCAGATGCTATGTAGCTTTTCCTGAAACATGGTACATGTATATACAAATTTTCATGCAGCTATTAGCATTTTTCTTCTTTTAATAAGCTGTTTTAACACCTCTATTAAGACACTCAGAAGAGGCATTACATTGAAAGAAAAATACTGTTTGTTTTGTCTTTTATTTCCAATGAGTTGCTTTGTCTACTTAGAAAATTATTCCAAAGGGTGGGGGGGACTAGCTTGCTTTCTTTTTACTTTGCCCAAGGAAAAGGGCTTTAGCAACGAGTCATGCAGCTGTAGGGCCAGGGCAACTTCTAGGAGGGAATCCTACTGCTCTGGAAGAGTCCTCTTCTTTTTATTGGGTTAATCCCATGCTCATCAAATGTAAATTCTAGCCATTAGCTGTCCCTGCTCCTTTGTTAGAAAGTCTTGTATTCAGCACGTACTGAGTTTGAGGGCTGATGGAGTTTCCTTTTCAAATCAACTCTTTTGGAAACCCTTCCTAATGGAACTTTGTTCCTAGGACCAGGGAACAATGCACACAGATAAGCTACCAGCTGGAGTGGAAGAGATGGCCAAGCTGAAAGGCATATCTCATTCTGGAGAAAATTAACCTCCCAATTTTGCCCAGTAATTGATTCCATCTGACTGAGGAGTTTCAGTCTCGATTGTGACTGCCACTTGGATCGCTGGGAAGGGAAAGCCTATAATTACAGCCATGCCAGCCTGTTATCAGAGCCCAGGGGGGGCCTTCCTCCCTCCGACCCTGGGTGATCACAGGTGAGGCTCACAGGGGAGGGAGGAAGGAGAGAGGCGAAAGTAGGCTGGCGGATCTTCCTCCATGGGAACAGAGGCCCTGGGGCCAACTGGACCATGAAGAGAAGGTCAGAGGTCACTGGAGGTCCTCTTGAGTTTTCCCGATATGAACACGAACAGGCCAGGGCTTCCTGCTTGCTGCAAATTCTTCTCTCCAGGGAGAGACTTTGCCTGGATATAGCTAATAAAGCCCAGGGACTGTCATTATTAACAGAGAGTGGGATTCTCTGCCATCCCATCCAAAGCTGTGTAAATAACGGTGTTCTATCCAGCTAGGACCTGGGAATCCACGGAGTGAGCACTAACTTTTGCAGAACACTTTAAATGAGATCAATCAAAACTTGGACTTGTTCTCACCTTCATGTGATCAAAGCAGATGCTTTCGAAACTTGCAAGTATGGTTTTACTGTCATGATTTGACGGAATGCAATAGCCTGGCTTCCTTGTCACTATAAATAAGGGCTTCCTTGAAGACTGAAGTAAGGCTAGGATCCCGTTTGAACAATGTATCTGGTGGGATGAAGCAGCACCTTCTTTTTCTAATACAGCCTGATACCTCTTGGTAATGCAACCAGGGTCTTGGAGTGGTAGTGCAATGGAAAGATTCGAGTTCAAGAAAACAGAAAGCCTGTGCACTTTTTTTTTTTTTTACATCCACCTGTCTGTTCAGGGAATTTCTTTAAAAGTGCATCAACACTATTTTTATACATCTGCAAGTGATCCCAGAGAAATTAAAAGGATGAACAGCAATACAACTATTAGGCTACAAGAAATAGAACATGTGAAGCTTCACCTACTATTGTGAAGAAATTGACTACCTTGGCAGAGAAGAGCCATTGGCTCAACAGCTATGCCCTTTTTGATACTGTTTATTTAATTGCAAATACAAATAAAGAGATATCATTATCATTAATAATAATATCTGTAGCTCATATTTGTACAATACTGTGCAGTTCATAAAATAGAGCACTGGCATCATTTAAAGATAGTTATTGATTTGAAATTGGAGTATGGTCATGCAATTAAGTTAAAATTTACTTCTTAATTACTTACCGAGGTGACAAGGACATCTTCGGGGAACCAAAGTTTTCACAAATGACAAAGTTTTAAGAAGGTATAAATTTAAAATTTGAGTATAATAACACACACAAAAAGAATATGTGATAAAAATAAATGTTGTTGAAGTTCAATTTCATGGAGGAAAGAGAACTGAACTTAAGTTTCATCTTAAGGGGATCTCAACCATTGGCTGGTCTTGTCACTATCCATGATACAAAGGATGATCCTCCATCTAAATACATACTATTGCTTTTTATCATATATTCTTACTGTGGTCTTTAGTGTATAATAGATGAACCTATCTGAAGAATATAGTGAAATAATTTGATCCATGTTTCCAGGTTGCACTTCACAAAGGAATTCTGAGGCTGTTCCCTACCATCTCTTTTGGAGAGGGCAAGACCCATGTTAAGGTTTCTCTGATATGTGGATGCTAATCCACAGTAAGGGAGGGTGGGGAGGGAAGAATAGAAGTTCATTGGAATAGGGAGGGGAGGGGACAGTAGAATTAATCGGACCCAACATTCCTCTCCTTGTGTTTGAATCCATGACCAGGGTAACTCTGCATCATATGCCACTACAAGAATAGAATAAGTTAGAGTGCACCTATGTATAATATGTCAAAATACAATCTACTGTCTTGTATATCCAAAATGAACAAATGAAAATTTTTTAAAAAGAACAATTATCTATCTATAAAAATGAGATAATAAAACAGGCTTTCGTCTTCTTTCATTACAGAAACAAATAAATAAAAATGTTGCTATTCATTTTATATTTCAGAATTATAAACAAAATGCCTGTATATGATATCAAAATGAAATATAATGGTAGTGTGTGCATGTTAGTTACTAAGAGTCTACCCCAGTATTTCCAGTATTAACTTTATTTCTTCATTTGATGTTCAATATATTCATTTTTTAAAAGAAAGATAAAGACACTCATCCTAAGAGGGTTGTTATAAGTATTTTTTTTTTCCCTTGAGGCAAAGTCTTGCTAAATTGCCTGGACTGGTCTGCAGCTTTTGATGCTCCTGCTTCTGCCTCTTCGAGTAGCTGGGATTACAGGTGTGGCCACTATGCCTGGCTTTGCTCTGAGTCTTAAATGAGAATTAGGGTTAGGGTTGAATTGATCAACAACTCAGTAAGCATTAGTTTCCCTTTTTCAAAAGTAATTAAATTCACTATGAACTTGGATGTTCATGCATGTACATACGTCAGAATTTTCAACCATAAGCCAAGTGTTGTTAAGTGATTTCAGAGATATACACATGCATTTATTTTTTGGACAAGAAAAACACCCACAGTTCAAAAGGTGCATGAACAAGATATCATAAAATTTTTCTCTTCTGCTCTCCTCCTGATTCTCAGTTTACTTTCCTCCCGCCAGCTGATTTTAGGAGCTTCCTACCAGTGAGTGATGAACCATATATAAACTTAAATATATCTATGTATCTTTATGAATATACATGCATATTGTATATATTTATGTGTAGATAACACACCTGTATGTTTGATTACATTCTTCTTTTTTTTTTTTTAAAGAGTGAGTGAGAGAGAGAGAGAGAGAGAGAGAGAGAGAGAGAGAGAGAATTTTTCAGTTTTCGGCGGACATAACATCTTTCTTTGTATGTGGTGCTGAGGATCGAACCCAGGCAGCACGCATGCCAGGCGAGCGCACTACCGCTTGAGCCACATCCCCAGCGATGCTTTTCTTTGTTCTTTTTTTTTTTTTTTTTTTTTCTCACTTAACGATTATATCCTGGAGAACATTTCATAGTGGTGCACATACCATTTTACTTATTTCTTTTAAAGCTACATCACTGCATCTTGTGTGATTATGCAACACTTGATTTAACCCAATACTGTCATTGGGACCCATTTTGTTGTGTTATCAATCGTTTCAATAGGTTCTTGTGGCCCATCATTCAGTGCTTCTGGAGTCTCTTGGTCTTTGTAGAGGGCCCAGGTAAGCAACCTAGGGCTGCTTTCCATTTCACCAGATGGAGCTGGAAGGGGCCTAGGGAGACAGCCTTGGGGTGGACACCAGGGAAATCTAATTATTAAGGTCAGGCAGCACATTGCTGGGACTGCTGGAAGGCAGAGCGTCTGGAGTATGGAAAAAAATCCCAATTAGATGATTAATTTAGGTTCTGGGTGTACTTTTAGCCTATGGCCATGGAGTCGGGAAAAGAAACAATTACCTCTCCAAATTGCCATGCAGGACTGATTAATTTTTAATTGAGTCTTGTTAAAGGCATGGAAAACTGTGACATATATAACCTGGAGAAAGAGGATTGAGCCAGGGGAGCCACTCTCCTCCCCACAGGCATCCACAGAACTAACGGGAGAGAAGAGTGACTCAGAGAGGGCCTGGAGGCAGGGGGTGACAGTGATGTGCAGAAGACTCTGCTGTCTTGGGGAGAAAGCCAGACTTCAAAGCAAAGGGCGAGGGGGACAGCCCGTTTGAATTTTGGCTTCAATAGCCAGGCTGGCCCTGGGACCTTGCTGCACAGTGAGCTTGGCCTGGTGTCACGTCGCTGTCAACTAGAAGAAGACGACTTGCACTACGTTTATGGAGAGTCTTCACTTGCATTGCCGCCTAGAAAATTTAGGCTCCACGAAAGCCCTGACCTTTGGCCCTGCATAAAATGAAAAGGGGGGGGGGATTTCCTTCTCAATGGCTATTCAGACTGAGCAGTGGATAAGGGTGTAGAGATACTATGGAGGGACTTTAAGAGGGGTAGATTTATTCCAGGAGGCTTCAAGCCAGAAGAACCCTCTAGTTTCGTAGCATCCTGGTGTTTTGGAGCGTTTTGGAGCATTTTGGAGCTTTGTGGAGCTACAACTATTGGGTAATAACATCTCATCAGCAATGACACCAATAAGCTAAAAAGATCCCACTGATCCTTTTGCACATGCCAAGCTCTCCTGATTCCTTGGAACTCTCAGGGACTAAAGAGTAGCTATAGATAGACCCATAGGTGAAAAATGTTTCCTGGATGCACCAGGTTTAATCTCATCTAAATTATGTCCTTACTGGGATTTGTCCTCTTCCATCACTTTGATCAGGTATTTTCATTTAGAAGATAGAAGTTCATCAGATTAGACAAAGGAGAATGAAGGAAAAGAGAATGGATGACAGCGTAATGAATCTGACATAAGTTTCTTATGTATGTAAATAAAAACAGTGAGTCCCACCATCATGTACATCCACTAGAATGGAGTCCTAATTAGAATCAGATATAGTTCACACTTGTGTAATTATATCAAAGTGGATTCTACTGTCATGTATAAATTAAAAAAAAAAAAAAACAAGAGAGAGAGAGAGAGAGAGAGAGAGAGAGAGAGATCTAGAACAAAGGTAGACAGTAAAATGCAAGAAACCCATGGAGAATTGTGTTTCAACAATGATTTGCTGTTATACTTTCTTTGAGTCTCTATTCAAATGCTCCCTTGTCAATGAAGTTTGCCCTGAGCATCTTATATCAAATAGTTACATATGGTCACTTGTCTCCAGTAATTCCATATGATCATTGGAACAAAAATAAAGGAAATGCTGATAAGCCATCAGATGTAAGTGTTGTCCTATTTAAATTTCACAAATCAAACGAAGATGTGACGGTCCTCTTTACATAGATGGGATGGCAGAAGCTCCATGAACCCAAGTCATCTGCCCGAGCTCACCTAGAAAGCCAGAGGCAGGCCTGTGTGCACAGCCTGGCCCCAGTATGAAACCCCACCCCCACATCTCTGCACTCAGATGTCATGGTTCTGCTCTCTTGGTGTCACGTCAGACTGCTTCAGTCTTAGTCCTCATCTCAAGGTGGTATCAAGTCTGGAATTTGGAAGCTGGATATACTAGGACTGATATAGTAGTAGCCATGCATTAATTTTTGTGTGACCGTGGACAAATGATTTTTTTAATGATAAGTTTTTTTCATCTCTGAAATGAGGATTATACAGTTCCTATCCCATTGTGAGGATTAAAGGAAGCCAACGTTCGACACCCAGAAGCATTCAATAAACAATTGCCTACGTGTATTATATGATACTTACACAGGTCTCTATATAGGTCTGATTTCGGGTTTCAAAAGGGAGATCAACTAAAAGATTGACTGACATGAAACAAAGAAGAGACTTGAATAATAGAGTAAGTAACTAATAGCTGTGAATAATACACTGATACCCAAAGAATACCTTCTAAGCTATGATCAAATCAGTGGTTGAGTGGAAGTTAGGGAAGCATGTGGATGCCTGTAATCCCAGTGATTTGGGAGCCTGAGGAAAGAGGATTGTAAGTTCAAGGCCAGCCTCAGCTACTTAGTAAGATCCTGTCTCAAAATAGTGCTGAGGATGCAGCTCAGTGGTAGAGACAGTGTTCCTGGGTTCAATCTTCAGTATCAAAAAAAAAAAATTAACACATACAAAAATATCTGAAATAATAATGATAAACTTATGTTTATGATAAATTATATTATTATTTAAAATTACCCATTTCCTTTGCTCACTTCAAGGAAATTGATTTGGGACATGATCATGTGAATTTTTGGCTTCCTAGTGGTAGAACGAACATCTCTGCCCCTTCATTTGGACTTAATCATTGTCTTGCTTCAGCCAATAAGAGAGTACAAGTGACATGACTCCCTTGCATGGTGGGGGTTTGCTCTCTGGCCTCTCTGCCATTTCCATGAGATGACCATGGCTAGAATCTTGCTCTGTGAAGACGGAAAGGGCCTGGAGCAGATCCAGACCTTGGGCCTAGCTTTGTCAACTGCTGGCCTGTGTGCAGGTGCCTGAACAAGAATAAGCACTCCCTGTTGACTGTCACTCAGATTCTGTAGAAGTTTGTTTGCAGGAATAGAATAACGATAGCAGGCTGCAAACGGCGCTAGATGTGTGGCAGATGGATAGCACCCATCTTACGCTTTGTGGGTAAATAATACACATGTCCATCATTTAAAGAAGTATCTCCCATTTTCTTCTTTGGTCTGTATGAAGTTAGAGCCAGCCTTGTGTCCTCAGACGAGTTCCCTGGGGCCTTTATACGTCTGCTTCTGCACCGAAGAAGAAAGATATTACTCGCCACCTACCATTCCCCAGGGGTCGTAAATTAACAGTTGAAAAACTCTTTGAGATCTCCCATGAAAGGTGCAATTTAAGCAAAAGCATGCCTATTATTTATTTTTATTATCCATTTTAAAATTGAATACTTAGACCAAATAGATTTTCCAGCCACCAAAAAGGAAGTTTCTTCTATGCCACAACATATTATGTATTGGGCACTCTCCAACTATAGACTATATTTCCCATTTATAGCACTAATTTAGATGTTTATGGGTCTGTAAATGTATTCCATTTCTCCTGGGGCTTCTGAATACCTATAATGGTCTAATATTTTGGAACACTAAATGATGCCTTGGGCAAAGTATAAAATAGGGAAATAAGAGAAGCGGAGAATGAATTGAGTAATGATAGAGACACTTAAAAAAAATAATGCTTTTAGACTCCCAGAATTACCCTGCAAAGTAGTCCAATTTGTGATTATTGTCTTTCCTTCATGTTTCAAATTATCACTTTTGTATTATACAGCTTTGGGGGCTGATGAGACCAACATAGCAAAAGCATAGATGTTGTATTATAAAATACAAGTCAATGTGGAGTCTTAAATGACTGTAGGGAGAGAATTTGTGTAGGGGAAAGGTGTGGATCAAGGCCTGGGGTGGCCTTTTCAGTTTACCTGTGGCTGGTGTTATTTTTGCGATCTCTGTTCCAACACTGACATCAATAATCAAGATTTTAATCTAGAAAGTAACTGAAATGATCCTTTCTGGATGAGCTATATGAAATTTTCTACGTGGTAATGTACCATAGGATGGTGACTTCATTATTGTTCTTGGTCACAAAGGCTTGCCACTTGTGATTGGAAAGAGAGTTGGCATTGAGGTGACTGTTGGGTGCACCAGCATCCAGTAACAATGTTGAGAATCACCAATGAGGGGGTTTTTCTGCCTTGGACCCATTCTGTGTGGGGCCCTGGTCTGTCTCAAATTGTAAAACACAGTCTTTTTTTTTAGAAACTGGAAAAATCAGGTGACAGTTTCAAAATCGTCTCCATGTTGTTGAAATACCCAAGTGGAGGACTAATAGCGTCACCACCCTCATCTCCCCTATGCATTTCAGAGTGAAGAGAGAGAAAGCTGCTCCTAGGCCCAGGGTTCTGACATTCTCAGGAGTCATTCTGAACTTGGGTCCTTGCCCACCAGTGATGGGGTCTCATGCCAGCATTAATGGCTCCTCCAGGGAGGTTGTGGAAGCCAGCTGACGAAGGTCTGCTCTGGGGGTGTCAGTACATTAGGGTGCTATATGCTACCTCGTGTTAAAAAGGAAGAGCATTTTGAGGAGATGTTTGTAACTCTCGATCAGCCATTTATTAGCCATCATCTCTAAATAATGCTATATCAGGAAGCAGGGATTTCTATACCCTCTAAATTTGGGGTGAGTATTCGAGTCCTCTAAAGGAGGGTAAGCTGTGTCCCAGTGTACATAGGGAGGCAGCATGGAAGAGTGGATGGACCTGGGAATCTGTTTGTTCTGGGCCTTCATCCTCTTTCTGTTCTTTTTTTTTTTTTTTTAACTCTTCATTCTCCCTTTTTTAGCTAACATTATGCAAATTAATCAAATTTCCTGAGACTCAATTTCTTCAGTTATATAACCTGAGTATAATACCAAAATGTGTTTTTGATGGAAATATGGTGAGTCTACAAGAAGTGAATGCTATCTATCTATCTATCTATCTATCTATCATACCCATCCATCCCATTCACATCAGGCATTTACCAACCTTTCATCAAAATAAGTGCTTGATTAAGGAGTCACCAGAGAGCTAAACATAATGCTAAGAAAATAAATTGGTTACCATGTTACCAAAGATCTTCATTTTTACCAATTCTTCCAAACATCAAGTAGTACATGTTATATTAATAGAACGCTTGAGGAGAAAAAACAAAACAAAAAAACATTTTTGAGCATCTATAGAGCACTTTGTTGTTGTCGTCATTTTGTTTTGTTAGTGGCTTCCCAGGGAAAAGGAGCTGGAAATAGGCGATAACGTGATGCAAAAGTAAATTTCTTTGTCCTCTTCTGAGAACTGTATTTGATTTTGAGAAAAGGATTTGTGGACCATCAAAACGACCCACCTAATGCAAAAAGAACCCTTCACTATCCAGTGCAAAAATCTTCCCAGGCTGTCCCTGGCAGGTTGTGACCTAGCCTTTTATTGACATTCCAAATAGCCATCTCACTTGAGAACCATGCTCTTTAGGGCTAGTTTCAAGTATCAGAAATTCTTCCCCAAGCCGAGCCCAAGTCTCTCTGAGAACGTTTTCCTGTTCCTTGTCTCAGCCCTGCGCTCTACAGCCACACAGAGCTCGTTACTTCCTTAAAGAAAACCTAACATCTCATAACTAATGGCAAATGTGGCTCTGAGGAAAGAGGATTTATTTATGTTTCTGTAGAAAATAAAAATGGTACTTATCCAGTGCTCTTTAGCAGACACCTTGGGAAATGGCACCTTCCAAGGGCAGACAGCAAGATCTTCAGGTGGGCGCCAGGTTGCACTAGTGCCACCTTGGAAAGGCACACGCTCCACTCCAGGGGCTGATCTAATGAGTTTATTTCTCTGCCCTGTTCCAGTGACAGGGCCATTGAGTGACTTCATTGCAACCAGTATTGCTGACTAATGCCTGTATCAACACCTACCGCCGCCACTGGCCCTACGTTGATTCCACGTCCAGTTTGTTTTCTCCAGAGAGAACTTTTCCACATCGTTGGAACTAATTGAGGTAATGGAGAAATGCTTCTGGTGCCAGAACCCTCTGACTTTCTTTTGCTCTGTTCCCCTTTGGTACTGAAAGACCACAATGTTCAGTCTCTGGTGGGTGTTTCTTTACAGTCAGGAGGAGAGAGTTTGACGGTGTGGCCATCGCACCTTGGCAGCTTTGGCACAGTCCAGGCTGGATGTTCTACCCCCTTCTCTCGTGGCTTGCCCAAACTGCCCTTCACGCTCCTGGGGCACTTCTCAGTGGAGACCTAGGAATCCCTCCTGCTATTCCCGAGACTGACCACAAGAAATCTCTTAATGTTCTCTGAAACAACTAGCAGATGGAAACAAACATTTTATGAGAACATATTCCACCTTAATTATATGCATTGTCTGCCAATGTTTATAGCGTCTCAGAGGGAGTTTGGAGGTAAGGCTGAGTCGGCTGAGTATGGTTTTGATTACAGGGATTTGTATCAAAAGTGGAATGCTACCTTTTACTGACTTCCAATCTCCCCATCTAGCCAACGCTTCATGTCCCTTACTCAAGAAGGTTGAGAGGACCATACCCTAGACAGTATGGCCTCCTGAACAGTCCCTGGTTTTGCCCCTTGTCAATAGTCTGTGGCTCAGCAAGTCTTTGGGGTTAATTTCGGTAGCTCCTTTGACTGCAGGGCCTTATAGGGCTTGGATTTTAGGGATACTTTCTGCATTGTGGGAGGGTGGGCCATCCCTTATCAACGGTCTCTGATTAGCAGATGCAGAGTTGGTTCATTGGCAGGGGCGGAGGAGTGAGGCATGTGCATGATTATTTGAGCTTGGAAGAAAGAATCTACACGTTCTAAACACTAATGGCTTTTGTAATATTCAGCTTGCATGTTACATTGGTATCCTTTTCTCCATATTTCCCTGCTCCCTCCAATGGTTAGTCCTGCATCTTTTCCCTTATTGGTCAGTCCATCCAAGGTGGGTAGCAGAAATGATGCCATTCTGAGCCACAGATTGCAAATATATCTGAGTCACCCTTGGCTAGCAGCTCTGGTCAGCATGGGGAACAGTGGCCATTAGGGCTTGGAGCTGAAATGGGTGTTTTGCATTACTTGTGAGTTTTATTTCCCCCCATCACCTCTGACCCTTTTTGCAAAGTTAATTGAGAGTTGGCCTTTTTCAAACCAACTGCAGGAAATTGACCTTTGTGTTCACGCTATGTTAAGAAAGGCCTGGATGAAGAGAAATGAGGAGGTGAACTGGGAATTATCTGGCCCCTACAGCCATGCTATGCCACTGTGTGAAATGAGCATGGAATTCTTGATACAGTCAAATAGGCAATGCCAGTTGCAGAATTTGTTTCCCTTTAGAATGAAACTGTAATCAGAATTTGTAAAGTACACTGGAAGTTCAGAATTTTAGCAATCTGAAAGTGCCCTTTAAAGTAATGTCTAATCTGTTGATTTCTGTTTCAGTTAAAACCCGTGTATTCCTTTTTTCCCTCCCAGTACTAGGGATTAAATCCAGGGGTTTAATCCACCACTGAGCTACTTTCCCAGTACCCCCCTTCTTTATTTTTTACTTCGAGACAGGGTATTGCTAAATTGCTCAGGCTGGCCTCCAATTGTGATCCTCCTGTCTCAGCTTCCTGAGTGGCTGGGATTATAAGTGGGGCCCCATCGTGCCTGGTCTATCTTCTCATTTTCAGTTAGTGATAGGGAGAGCTGCTTGGGGCCATTGCTTACCTGGGAATCTGACTGGTAAGCAAGTGTGTCTGTTGCTCTGAACAGATGGGAGGACAGTTAGAAAACGGGTACTTATTTTGACCTCATCAATCCTGGGTTCAAGACTGGTCTCTGCCTCTTAGTTCTTGAGTTACTTTAGGAAAAGCATGTAAGTGCTTGCGTCTGAATGCTTCATTTGAATATGAGAACACTGGTAAGAAATGAGGTTCTGGGCGGATTCCATGAGTACTTTGAAGGGTTTAGCACGGAGATGCTTAATGTCCTCTTTTGCCTGTTTTGTGTCATGCTCCTCTTGTGTGCTAGGATCCAAGGGCAAGAATATTCGAGGGTCTTGCCCTTGTGAAGGTTACACTCTTTAGGGGGCTGACAGTTTCTTTACTCTTTCTGGGGACAAGGAAAAATCTTGGTTAAACCAGCAGGGTTTGAAATGCAATAGGAAGTAAATTGTTATTTTTGACTAGAAAGCCAGGATGTGAAATGGCTTCTTAAGACTCACAGCTGGATTAAATAATTCTGGGTCAGGATCTAGATTTCATGGTCTGGTGGTGAGGTCAGGCTGTGCTTGCAGGCAGGGTGCCTGAGTCACCCGCTCAATCCCAGACATGTGCCCGACCTCTGTTTCAGCCTGGCTTTCTGTTTTGTTTGTTTTACCTGTAAAACTGGTATCATGACACCCTTGATTCTCTGTATCTGTGGGTTCCACATCTATAGACTCAACCAACTGTGACTAAAAAATATTTAGGAAAAAAAATAATTGCATCAATACAGACTGTTTTCTTGTCATTGTTCCCCAAACAATCTGGTATAATAGTACTTACATAGCATTGACATTGCATTAGGTACTAAAAGGCACCTGGAGATGATTTAAGATGTACTGGAGGAGGTGCACAGGATATATGCAGACACTACACCATTTCACACGAGAGGCTTGAACATCTCCTTTTCGCTATCAGTTTGGGGTACTAGAACCAACCCCCGACACATACCAAGGGACTACTATATCCTTTCAACCCTATAGATTTATAATTATAAAACCAAATAAAGTAGAGGAAGGTGACAGATGATAAAATACACTCTTATGTTCATTCTAACTTCATTTGTGAACCAGAGAAACTTCATTATACCGACGAGTTATCCCAAAAGAAAACAACAGGAGACAGTCCCGGAGGAGTCTGACAGTGGTCCAAACATGGTCTTGAGTGGTGGTAGAATGAAAACCAGGCACAACTTACAAAAAGCATTCAGGAGAGGAGGGACAGGGGAAGAAAGTTCATCATAATGCCTAAGATCACTAACTCCATAATGAGAGCAGAGGAATTTAGCTTGGGCCTGGCCCTTGGTACCACTCTTCTACTTTTTAGTCTCTCAGCTAGCTACTGGTGGATAATAGAAAGCCCTAACCTAAGTGGCTTCCAACAACCACCATTGTCAATGTAGTTCTGCTGGTTTGGGCCAGTCTGACTGATCTTCACTGGGCTCGCTCGAGAGTTCATGGTCAGCTTGAAGGTTAGCCAGGGTCAGGCTGGTCTTGGATGGCCTCCCTCTGATGATGAGCCGGTTGGCTGGCTTTGGCCCCTGTTATGAGTGTGGCTGGAGCACTGTGGCTCGTCAGTCACCTTATAGCCTGGCCTTGTTGACACGTTAGCAGTATATGTCAGGCTTCGCGGAATGGAAGCTTGTAAAGAGTCACGCATCCTGATCTCTGAACTGTCACCGCATTCTTTTGGCTAAAGAAAGTCACAGGAGACTAGTTCACATTCAAGGAAGCTGACTCTGCATCCTGGTGAGATTATTAGAAGATAACCTTTGATGTGATAATATACTAAAAAAATTATTTGACGGCAAATATTTTGAGGGCTCGGCCAAAGGGGTGAGAGGGGGAGATCTAATAGGGTAAATGCAAAAGCAAGGCAAAGAAAATATTTGATTGGATAAAATGAAGCAATGGCCTTATTTGCATCATTACAGAGGAAAGTCCCTAGATAGAAGTCAGTTTGCAGTTTCTGATTGATTAAGCTTCAGTTTTGTTTGAGTTGGGTTCGTTTGCTTCCTTGGGAACACAGAGTGCTGGAACCCCTTCAAATGTAATGGCTTCCTAACTGATTACTTCAACAGAGAGGCTGCAAAGTCACATCACACAGGCTGTGGATGTAGGAAAGGACCTAGGATTGAGTTGTGTTTGTAATTGCTGCTCTAGTCTACCTACTTGGATAACTTCTTTAATTTCTCTCAGGGTAACCAGTATCTCATGGGACTGTTATAAGGATGAGAGACACATGCAAAACTCTGAATTAGAATATAAAACCTATAGGTGGGTACCAATATTATTTTTCTCTTTCTTTTTAATTATATAAAACTTATAGTTTAGGTAATAAGCATGAATATAGAATAATTAGAAATGCATATAAATAATGAAAATAAGAAAGAAGAATGAAAAGCACTGAAATCTCACCATCCAACGCTAAGCACTCTTTACATGTTGGTACCTTAGATTTTTCTCATTATCAGCTATCATTACTCTTATTAGCTTGAATATATTGGTATTCATGGGATGCTAGGTTAGGATATTAGGTTAGGCTCAACCTACAGTTTGCAGGTAACAGAAAAGTCTGAAATTGCATTCTTTTTCTTTTTCTAGTGCTAAGGATGGAACCCAGGGCCTCGCACATGCTAGACAAGAGCTCTATCACTGAGCTACACCCTGAGCCCTAAAGCTGCGTTCTTTATTTACCCACCCATCTTTCTCCTAGGCCTCATCTGCACATCCACCCATCTCTTACAAGTTTCTTTTCTTCATTTAGAATTTGATTTGTTTGGACCCACCTTTGCCTGTAGCTCAGTTCTATTTGACCCCCGATTCAGATCACCTTTCCATCTTATCCAATATACTATTTTCTTCCAGAGTAGACTGTAATTTGTTGCTCAAATCTTTTTGTTGTTACCAGTTACTTTCAGAGAAATCCAGACTCCCTAGAGTGCAGAGTGAGGCTTCTCCTTATCTTCTGTACCTGCTTTTATTCCCCTCTTTGGTTTTCTTCATTCTTTGACTCTAACCCTTTCCATTCAGTGCATGACACCATGATCCCAGCATGTTCTCTACTTTGAGCCCCGACGTCTCTTCCTAGCCCTCTCTTTAGCACCAACTCGTCTCATCCTTTTGGCTTGAGTATTATTGATATTATCATCCATGCCTAAGCCTCGGTAGTAGGAACCACACACCTTTCTCTGGCAGGTACACAAATCTATGGTAGCCCTTCTCTCATGGTTTGTATGTACATTTCTAAGATTAGACTCTTCATTTATTAAGAAGGGGACAGAGTCATGGTCATTCAGTCTCTGAACACTGATATGTCAAGTCCTTCTTGTGTACACACATGACATTTGAGATTAAAATGAATGAATGACAGCATGATCTGCAGACCCTCCTATGTAGTATCCCCAAAATGCTCATCAGCAGAACAGGTGGTGAGTGTCAAGGGGACCATTTGAACCTACAGAACAGAATGAAGTTGGTTGTCCCACAGGGGAGGGATGATACCTTTTTCTCATGATAAGTTTCTCCCTCTGAGGTTTTATAAAGAGCACACAGTAGTCTCAGCAAGGACTCATCAAATCAATAATCAGATCCCAGGAATGGAAAATACTTGGTGAAACCCTCTCATTTATGCCCCATGCAGTTAAGCAATGTCCTGTCTACCTTTTTCTGCCCATTTGGAATATGAGCAATGGTTCTAGATGCTAATTGTGAATAAATGTAGGGAAGAGCATTAGTGAGGAAACAGAAGCTAGAATACTCACCTCCTTTGAAAACAAATGAGATTAGAAAAATAGATAACACTCCATGTTGGCAAGGCTACTGTAAGACCCATGATTTCATATACCATTTTAGTGTAAATTGGTGTACTTTGGCAATAGTTACTAGATTTTTTTTTTTTCTCCAGTTCTGGGGATCAAACCGAGTGCCTCATGCCTGCTAGATCAGTGCTATTCCACTGAGCTACATCCCTAGGCCACTAGTATTCTTAAATGTTTTGTAACTATAAATAAGACAAGTGATATCTAGAAGCCTAAATAAAAATAAAAAGTCCATGAAGCTATAGATAATTTTACTTCTTTGAATTGCTCATTTATGTACGGTTATACAATTATTTTTTGTTATTGTTGTTAGTTGAGAAAATAGAAAATAAATGATGATATTTTAAGAAGAAAACAGTACACACGCATGCATATATGTATGTATGTTGAAGAGAGAAAAGAAACAAGTATAATAATTTCTTAGCAATGCTTATAGAAAACTTGACTAATTGCATTTATTTGCATTAAAGTTAGAAAATAGCTAGTCATCGGAGTAAAAGGTATTTGAAGAAAATGACATTATTAGAAGCAAACTGGTCCCTTCTTTCATTCATTCTTCTTTCATTTCAGGACTATGGCTTAAATTATGCATAATAAATTTCTAAATGACCCTTTGGATGTTTTTTGTTTAGTGAAAATAATATCGCTACTGCTGCCTTCCATATAGACAATTCCAGACAGGCATTAAAAAAAAAAAAAAAAAAAAGGTAAGCATTAAAGACAAACTTTTAGGAACAAAACTTGTGTTTAGAATCCAAGAGTACCGTAATCACTCTGGAAATGATTATCGTATGTCATTCCATGTCCATTAGTTCACGTTTCCTTGTCTCCATACACGGTGAAGTTGAGCAGAAACAAAGACTTGGGTAGGAGTGAAAATAATCTGAGATTCTCACTCCATCTATGTCTCTGGGTAAGTCACAACCTAACAGCCATAGACAATTCTTAATCCCAAACCTCTCTAGAGTTTTGACTGTTTGTACCACCTTTGGGGTTATCCAGGCTTATTTGACTTCCCAGAGTGTTCTTCCTCTTTGGAACATCCTACCTTTGGCAGGGGTTGCCTCCTGGTCAGAATCCACTCTTACATGCTTCCCATTCTCTAAATAATGCTTCTTCTTCTCGACCCCATTTGAAACCCTTGGGTTTCACGAGGCCTAAGGAAGGGGTTTGGGGGCAACCGCGGGTGGGTGTAGGGAAAGAAGTGATGTGCCAGCTCTCTGTGGGCCAGTTCCTTCAAAGGACATTCTGGCCATGTTGATCATCCAGGCAGAGGCTTCCTGTGGGACCCTTCATTTCTCTGGACTGAGATGAAGGAGAGTGGAGGAAAGAGTGATGTACTACAGTGGCTTCTTGGGCTGGCCAGTAGGTGTACCTCCATAGCTCTGTACGTGAACATTATAACAATAAGAACATTCAGTATGTTTCCTGGGGTACTTTAGATTCTCCAATTCCATTTATATTCTCAATTAGTCACTACCATTTTCTTTGGTTGAGCTGGACACATTGCAGCCTGTCGAAGTCGAAATGGGATTTGGAGTCTGATGGGCCTTCACAGACTGGTATCTCTGCCACTTAGTAGCAGCCACAGGACTCTGAGCATGAAGTGAAAGAGGGACAAAGATCTGTTTCCTGTGGTATTTCTGTTATTTCATGCCAGCATAGTCCATCTGTGCCCACAGTTCCAGTGGTGACCTCCAGAAGGCTCAAATACTGGAGAATGCGCTCAGTTGTTTGAACCCCTTCTCTCCTAAAGAGTTAGCTTCTGTCCAACTATGACAAATACCTGAAAGAAGAAACTTGGAGGAGTGAAGAATTGTTTTGGCTCCTGGTTTCAGAAATTGCAATCCACAGCTTCAGGTCTACTGCTTTGGACCTGAAGCAAGGCAGAGAACATCATGGTGGAAGGGTGTAGCAGAGGACAGCAGCTCAGCTCATAGCAGTCAGAAAGCAGAGAGAGGAGAATGTGGGGAAAGATACAGGACAAGATATAATCTCCAAGGATCTATTGTTTTAACTAGGTCCGGCCTCCCACAGCCTCCACCACCTCCCAGTGGCCCATTCAGCTGTCAATGGAATGATCCATGATGAGGTCAGAGCCCTCATGAGCCAATCACTTCTCAAAGGGCCCCCTCTGAACACTGCCCAGCTGGGGATCATAAGCCTTTGGAGGACATTGCAGATCTACACTATAGCACCAGAACAGTAAACTGAGACCTTCATGGGACTCATTTCACCTTTCTGATGATGATGATGATGATGATGATGATGATGATGATGATTTGATACCAAGGATTGAGCCCAGGGGTCCTTAACCACTGAGCCACATCCCCAATGTACCCCCCTCCCTTTTTAATATTTCATTTAGAGACAGGGTCTCACTGAACTGCTTAGGGCCTTGCTAAGTTGCTGAGGCTGGCTTCTGCCTCAGCCTCCTAAGCTGCTGGAATTACAGATGTACTTCAAAGCACCTGGCTACCTTTTTGATTCTTATCTCGACTTCTTATCAAAAGCCTGGTGGTGGCTTCCAGACATTGGATTATTGGAGTGGGGTAGTTAGGGAATTTATCTTAATGTTGTTCAGATCATATGCATAATGCACGTAGTGTATGTACATACACACACACACACACACACACACACACACACACACACACACAAAACAAAGCTTTTTCACTTGTGCTTTGGGTAATGCTTTCTTCTTTTGTTGTTTTTGTATTGGGGAGGGGTAGCTAATAAAGAATGCACCAGGGTTTGAATCTTCTCTTCTTTTCCTGCAGACTTAGGATTTTTGTTCCCTTAGGCAAGTCCTGAGGATTTGCAGTTCTAATAGAGCGCCTGCTGTTCCTTGGAGAAGACTGTTCCATGCAGCTTCCACTTCCCTGTTTTTAACATCTGCCTAACCAGTCTGACCTGGTAAGATGATGAGGATGGAGAAAAGTGAATTAAATCATCTAACTTGCCAAAATACCAGAGAAAGAGCTGGTGCGTACTAATTGTTGTTTTTCTTTTCTCTAACCTGCACACCTCTCTCTTCAATTCAGATGGCACGGCAAAAACCATATTTCATGAGGGAAACAAATAATGAATGATTGACTACTGTTAACAATCTCTTCCTACAGTGCCCTGTTTTTCTTAGTAATTTTTGCTGGTGTTTCCGGGACACAGGGCTGAGGTCTGATCTGCAGGCAGATGGCCTTCTTTATTTTGTTCCCTAGTCACTTCATAGTCAAATGTTCCAAGGAGAGTACAGAAGAGAAAGTTCTTGGAGAATTCATTTGCCCACTTAGAGAAGTTAGTCAAAATGGGTGATTTAGAGAGTGAATAATCACTGTCATCTTCTACTCCAAAGTCTTCCCTTGTGACCAGGTTTTGAACACATCGTGTCAAGTTCAAAGAGCTAGAAGATGCACCAATTTTCTTCCAATCTGTTTAATGGGTTTGTTTCTAGGTGTTTGGGGTCCTCTCCTGCAATTATTTCTGAACCTCGATTGCTTTGTCTTGTTTCTGATTCACATTTGATGTCATTCTACATCTTGCTGCCACAGTTAACCATTTCAGAGTGCACATCTGACCTGATCATCTGTTCTCCAGCTTGGGGCCCTGTTGGGTCTCCCCTCTGGTCCAGATCTCTTGCCAAGACCCTTCACCCTCTGCCTCTGGACCACACTCTTCCTCCATCCTCTGACCACACATATTTCACTCCAGAAAGGAAGAGATGCCCAGCTTGCCCTCAAATCACCAGGCCACTGTCAGTGTTGAAAATACCAAGGCCAATTTCTGTTCTTCTCTAAAGACACCTCAAATGTCCCCTGTCGATCCTGCCTCAAATCTTACCTCCAGTTTCCAATGCTGTGCCCTCCTCTCTGGAGTTAGGTATTCTACTTCTTCATATCTTTATAAAAATATCACACTCCCCTAGAACCTATCCATAGAGCCAAGGACTTTGATTCCCTGGTCAAGTAGAAAATTCTGAAATATCAAGTTGAGTGTTTTACTCACACTATATTCCAAATTCATGATGATATTAGATACTATCCAAACTTTTCAGGGCTTCTTTGTCTTGAGGCCAGTTCTGTAAACACCTAAATGGCCTCAAGCCCAGGTGTATGGGGACCTCACTTGAAGTTGAAGGTAGAGGGAGGAGAAACAGCAGGACTGTCCCACCACTCCTGAAATCTTGTGGGGTGATTTGAGGAAGCAAAGGGGCTGAGTGAAGGCTCCTCCTCCTTTATCGTTTCACTTTCAGTAGAACTTATAAGCACATAGTGACATCTAATAACAATCCCCTTTTAACTCATTAAGATCATCAATTAGCGAGCTGAGATTTTGAGCATTTTCCTCCTTCCATCCAGAGTGACTAACACCCACAGAACAAATCTGCCTATTGTTTGTGGGTTGGGAATTATTTTTACATTTTAAATAGTTAAACAAAAATCAAACAATGGTATTTTTAAACAGGTGAAAATCATGTGAGCTTCAAAGTTCAGTGTCCATAAACAAAGTCTTGTTGGAACACAGTCATGTCTATTCATTTTTGTATCATCTATGGCTGCTTTCCTACCGCAATGGCAGAGATGAGTGGCTGTGACACAAACCTTTGGGCCTCAAACCCCCAAATAGTTACTCTCTGGCCCTTCTCAGAAGAAACTGGCTAATTCCTATTGCATTCGTGAGGGCAAGTTTGTGCAGAGCTAATTTGATGCTCTTGGAGCTTTGGTTCATGATTGGCTGAAGTAGGTGCTCATCAAACATTGGAGGAATGAATGAATGAATGAATGTATACACAGATTTGAGGCAGTTGGACTATTTTATATCCTAATACCCATTCCATTCATAATATCCTATGACTCTGAAGCACGCTGGATGTCACTGGTGTTTGACACTTTTTCTTGCACATAGCGCTTTTAGGCAATTTCGCCATTGCGCAAGCATCAAGAAGTGCACTGACCTAATCCTGGAAGGTGTGGGTCGGCCAGGTGATGTGGCCTTTTGGTACAATCCAAAGACACAGTGAACATGTGATGTAGAGCGTGGTGACAAACTGCCTCACAGTCAACTTTTTTTTTTTTTTCTTTTTTAATAGAAGGAGTACTCTCTAGAATAACAATAAAAACCATAGCAAGTATACAAACCAGGAAAATATTTATTTATCATTTCCATCAAGTAGTATGTAGTATACACAGTTTTGTGAGATTATGATAACTGAAATGTCTCTAGGAGATAAATTTTCAGCTCCATTATAATCTTATGGAGTCACTGTCAAAGTTCGTCCTTTGACTGAATTTTTGTTATGTGGCTTGTGACTGTCACTTATACCCTGGTCTCCACAAGTATTATTTTAGAAAAGGTGAGCTAAAACATATGACGGCGTCTTCTTCAATAATCTATCTTTTTTCTGTTTGTTTGTTTGTTTTTAACTCATAATTTACTCTTTGTTGGATAAGCAGGATAATTAAGTCAAAGACAATTGTTAATGTGCTGACCAGTTGAAGATGTTTGCATAATGTTAATGTGCTGACCAGTGAAAGAAGCTAAGCTATTCAAGATGGTAGGAAATGGGGCGGGGGGCGGGGGATGTCGGGGCTGGAGTAGCAGATATTTTCAGAGTCTGTCGCTGTAGTAATAGCTCTGCTGTTATCACTTCAGAAACGTCCACATTTGGGACCATTTACAGCTAATGGACATGTGTTGAGAGGTGTATGGAGGAAGATACGTCATGCAAAAGTGAAAGCTAAATGTTTGATTTTGCCAGACCAGAAAGTGAACCAAAAAGGAGAAACCAGTCAGTTACTCTAAGTGCCTCTACTCATAGTTAACAGGTGTCCCCCCGCCCCCTGCCCACACATTTGGGGTGTTTCCATGTATGCTGAAATTTTGGCTTTGAAAAAGGGTTCCTGGAGAATAGGAGGTCAAGATGGTATTTTAAATCACTCACCTTTGGAAGGGCCTCAGGCTTGACCTAAAACAAAGCCCCAGTCCCTCAGCTTAGATGTTTAGGCAGCCTCTTCTAAATCCATCTCAGGATCTGATCTATTCAGTTCTTATAAGACCTCATATCTCTAAAATTGCTTAAAATCTAAGATCTCCTTGTTTTGGTTGTCACTTTCTGGGGTAATTGTTCTTCAGGACATGCCTGAGACTAGGTCACTTTGGGTGAGAGAAGCAGTGTTTTATTTGGAATTAGACCACCAGACAGGAAAGAGAGACATGGACTCTCCCAGTTTGTTTCTCCTTATGCAGAACTTTGATAACAAAGGCAGTTGAGGATTTTTGCACATACTTTGGGCCTTGGTTAAGGGGATTTTCATGTACTGACCCATTTATCTCTCTGAGCAAACTGTTAGATGCAGAAACTGAAGCACAGAGGTCACTTTTCCAGTTGGCCATTTAACAGGTCTTCCACTCGCACACCCGGCCTCTACCAGGTACTGTTGTAGGCCCAGGGAAACTTCATAAGCAAACAATCCATCCCCTGGACTCATGGAGGGTAGAATCTCAAGTCTAATGTCACTGAACTGGCAAAGTGGCTGAGTCCAGGTTTGAATCAGGTCTTCCGTCATGAAAGATAGCATTTAAAAGCACTGCCCAGTAAGGCTGCTCAGAGTTGATTTATGCCTGCCCTTTGACCCCATGTCATGGTGTGGCAGAATTCAACATGACACTGTGCAGGGCTGCCACAGGTCCCTTCTTCCAGCTCCAGTTCCCCAGTCCTGTGAGGTCCTGGCTAGATGCCAACTGATGGATTTTAGTTCTTAGAAGACTCAATTGCAAAAGTTATTTTTCCTATCCATTGGTTTCTCTCCCTTTTCTCTTTTACCTCCAAGATGTCTTTTCTTTTCTAATTACTATCCTCGTCAGAGGTAAAGAATGAAAGAGAAAAATTAAATGCAGGTAAGGAGAGGGCTGGTGACTGAATTCAGGGTCACTTATTTCTCCTCTGGGCCGCTCGATGACGCCGTCTGTCTCACAGTCCTCTTAAGAAGGTTGGGGGCACATGACAGACAGAAGCAGTGTTTGCAAAAGTGTCCTGGATTCTGTTTCTCTGTCCCCCAATACCTCCCTACAGTTCTCTGCTGGTCACCTGGCTGCTTTGGATTCTACTGCTGTCTTTTGCTTGGGTGATTTTCATTATTTTCACACACACACACACACACACACACACACACACACACACTTCTTCAGATGCTGTGGCTTTAGAAGGAGACAGTGATACGAAGTTTCGGTTTGGCCGTTTTCCTTTTGTTGTTCCAACATCATGGTAAATAGCATCCTTTTACAAGTGTCCCATTTTGATAAGGAGAGATGATGTGGTGACCCTTGAAAATACCTTTCCCTGAGTCTCAGGGACCCCTGAATAACATAGCCCCACCCTGAAATTCTCTAGGTCCTCTACCCTGGACCTACCAAGTTGGAACACAACATAAGGGGGAACTGGAAACATGTGTCCTTAATCAATGTTAGCTTCCATATTTCTATCCAGGGGATAGGGCCAAAAGGACATTGTCTTTTTTGTACATATTCTGATATTTGAAGCTGGTACACTTTCAAGAGCTCATGCATGTGGCCTTCCTGTGGTTGTTTTTTTTTTTTTTTTTAATGACAATTTCATCATTCACTGGCACCTATATGAAAGATAAAAAGTAAAAAATGAGACTCAGGAAGCATAAACTGTTGCATACAGTCCCTCAGAAGATGTTATAAAATTTGGAAGAAGATGTTATACAATTGTTGAAATTGTTGTTTTGTTTAATGAAGGTTTTGTTTAAAATGAGGGTTTTGTGTAAAAGAGGCTGGAGATTTCCAGGTGTATTTCCAGGTATGTATAATTCATCCCAGAAGTTGAGAGTTGCTCAAAGTTTTCAGGGAAAGGACTTTAAGACTATTGGAGTATAAATAAGAACTTTATAGTCAAACTTTGTGAATAAGTTATATTCTAACTTTTGTGAGTAACCTTTAGGGATTTGTTGGGTCTTCTCCACATCCAAGTGCCGCAGCCCGGCTGGCTGGGCAAAATAACGGGGGGGGGGGGGGGGGGGGGGCGGTGGTGACGAACAACTTGTGTAGATTGATAAAGCAGGAATGGAAGCCATTTATTGTAGGATAGGAGGAGTATTTATACATTCCACACAGCTTATCTAATTAACATAAACTCGATACAGCAGTCAACCAATAAGGAATCTCCACACTTAATGGCTCGATTTTGTTACTTCACAAACCACTCCCTCTGGCATTTTGCCAGGCACCATCCAGACTTGTTTACAGACTCTAACATTTCTCTGGCAAAATGCCAGGCGCTATCCTGACTTGTTTACAGACCTTAACATCCAAGGAGATACTTCTTAGAGGAGGTTGGTCTGAATTTGCTTTTGATTTTCTACCAACAAGCAGTTCGTCCATACGCATGATGCTAAAATGGTAGGAACTGGAGCCATCATTCATTCTCTGGTCAATTGGCACACATTTCCTATGAGATGTTTGTAGTATACTTTAAAACATCCCAGCAGAGGTTTTAATGTCCTGTGTGGGTTAGTTGTTCTAATCAGAGGTCCACATTAAAGCGGGTGGTCATCTGGGAATATATAAGAAAAACCAAATTTCAGATATGCATCCCAGCGGCATGTCTGTGACCCAAACATCTGCTCAGTGTTGGATTTTTGGTAATTACCAGTTTGTAAATTAGTAGTTTGTTAATGAGTAGAGCATTCCAGAGATGTGAATTCGCTGGAACACTTTAAAGACCTCTCTACCCTTGTGGGTACAAGAATCCAGCAAACAACACTGTCTGTACATTAAAGTTGTAAATCACGAACTAACATCTAAAATGCCTCTGTCTGGTCATTACTTTGACCAGCTGAGTTTCTTGACCTGAGGACTGTTGACAATTTGTACCAGTTGATTCCTTATTGGGGGGGCTTATAGTGTGTGTGGAAGCTGCTCAGTGAGTAGCATTCTTGGTCCCTGCTGACCAGATGGCAAAACATTCCCAACCCTCCTTTCCTGCTTTGTCAATCAAACCTGCCTCCAGATATGGCTAAATGTCTTCTGGGGGACAAAGTTGTCCAATTGACAATGGCTGGTTGAAAGTTTTCTGGTGACTTGGGTTGAGCTATTATATCTTCATTGAATAAACTTTTTCAGAAGGTGGTGGTGGATTCCCTCCTAAAGACAGAGGGCAGAAGAGTCCTTGAGCTCCCAGAAAGAGTTCCCTAAGCTTTTCTGAGCTCTGTTGCTAACGTTTACATTAATGGCTCTGTGGGAGACAGATTTGGTCTGACCCCTTGGCTTGTTAATGAGTCCTGGAGAAATAATTAAATGTCTCCTATCTTGAATTTTCTTGGTGACCACCATTATCTACCACAAAAACCCAAAGAATGGTGACCACATTCCCTCTGGTCAGCGGCAAATCACTGATTAAGTTGGTATGTGGAACTGGTCAAAGCTGTCTATCACGGAATTCTTGTGAGAGAGAAGAACCATCGGGATACCCTCTTCTCTACTCCTTATGCCCAACTGGGGCCTAATTTTATCATTTAATCTTTTTGAGAATATGCTGAATCATCTTGCAGTGGTTTTTCCTGTACATCTGAGGCCCAGAGGAAGGAACAGAAATATTCTAGAAGCAGCTTATTTTCTACCTAAAAAGTCTTTGGTTTTTATCTCATTGTTGGGTCGCAAGCAAACACCAAGATGACACTTTGCTGACCTCCCTAGAGTCTTCTCCTTAGGAGACATTTGGAGTCTTCATCCACATGTCCTACCCCATGGATCCAAATTCTCATCCATCCTAAAATGTCTAAGAAAGATCAAGAAATCCTCTGACTTGGGACCTGTCTGCCTGTTCGGAAATGCCTCAGGGAAATCTGTCAGTCCCCTGAGTTCAATCTGGATTTCGCAGGTCTTCCTTTGCACCCCCAGCCCCTTGGAAGAAGCCTCCAGCAAGCCGCAGGCCCCTACAGCTGTCACTCACTCGCAGAGCTGAGCCCCCATCAGGGCCTTTCCCCTTCGCATCAGCTCCACCAGGCGGCTCTCAGCCTAGAGGAACACGACTGTTCCCGCAGTCCCTGGAGGCTTAGCTGCTCGCTTGAAGGGAAGGTTAAGGATTTAATTGTGTCTGTGTGGGATACATAATGAATGAGTCTGAATAATTCAAGACAGGATGTTGGTGGAGAAGATGCAGCCAACACCGGGGGCTGCACAAAGGTTTCTTTGGCTATTTCGGGGGGGTGGGATATCATGTTCATCTTACCCTATTGTGCTCCCAGCTGCGGACAGTCTAAAGGGCAGGGATGTGCTCCTTCCCCTTTGTGAAGACAACTGTGGCTGACGGTGTGTGTGTGTGTGTGTGTGTGAGTGTGTGTGTGCATGCACTCACGGAGATGGGCGTGTGCCCACGTACATGTGTGCCTCGTGGGTGTGTGTGTGTGTGTGTGTGTGTGAGTGTTGTTTCCTAGCCAAGGACAAATCTGGTGACAAAACTGGCACCTTTCAAAAGAGGCCAGTTTTGTATCCCATTACTCAGCCTCAGAACTTGGACCTCAGAAAAATATCAAGCAAACTGAGTTCTTCTCTAAGGTTTTATAATAATGATAATAAAAGGGTCCCCTACCAAGTTCAAAGAGGCTTTTCATCTGGACACTGTGAGCAGGTTTTTTTTTTTTTTTCTTTTTTTTTGCTGAGGGGAAAATGGAGATCTGTTGGAATTTTACTTTGTTGGGAGAGAAGAGGGAAACTACAAGGTCAAATCCCTGACTCGCCTGGAATAACCCCCAGAACTGAAACTAGTTGGTGACCTTGTTCTGGCTTTCTGCTATCAGAGTGTTACATTTTATGTAAGGAATTGTAGATCTTATCGCTTCAGAGAGTTGTGTTATATTGGTCTTCTTCGTTAAGTCTCAGAAAGGAGGATGAAGAATTGAAATCAGTGCTGTAGATAATTACTAGGAATTTTGTAGGGATTTCTTGAGAGGTGTCACAGCCCTTATTATTAAAGAAGAGATAACCACCCATATAGATCTAGGGCGTTTCTCACTGCACATCCCGCCCCCACCCCAGTTGTTATTCAAAATTCCAATCTTAAATTTTAAGACAAAAATCCTGACCAATAATATGCACACATATACATATTTAGTACATCCACTCTTGGGGAACTTCCAGAAGAATCACGTTCCAAACTCCTCGCCAGACCCCTATGTAAGTAGTTCTGGTCTTTATAAATCCAAAGTTGGTCCTGGGGGAAAGATGGTGCTGTGTTTTACATGATCATCAACTCAATTTAATGGAAGTGAGAAAAATTATGGAATCGCACAGATTGTGATTTCAAGAATAAACTCAGATCACTCAAAAATATCACTTGTCCTTAGGAGATTCTGTACCTAGGTGAAGGTATTAATGGCAGTAACTCATATTGGGATGTGTATGTGATATGTATGGAAGTAGGAAGCAGGGTAGAGCTAGGGGTGTTCCCAACGTGGTGGGATTCATAGGCAAAGCAAGAAAGGAATCTCCACACTGCTTTCCATAGTGGTTGCACTACTTTGCAGTCCCACCAGCAATGTATGCGTGGACCTTTTTCCCCACATCCTCTCCAACATTTATTGTTGCCTGTATTCTTGATGATTGCCATTCTGACAGGAGTGAGACGAAATATTAGAATAGCATCAATGTTTATAGCAGCTCAATTCACAATAGCTAGACTATGGAACCAATCTAGGTGTCCCTCAATAGATGAATGGATAAAGAAAATGTGGCATGTATACTCAATGGAATATTATTCAGCTTTAAAGAAGAGTGGAATGGTTGGAGTTGGAGTGTATCATATATAGCAAAAGGAGCCAATGCCACAAAACCAAAGGCCGAACGTTTTCTCTAACATGAGGATGCTAATTCACAATAAGACGGGAGGGAGGTAGCACTAGGGAAGAATGGCATCACCTTAGATTAGGTAGAGGGAAGTGATAGGAGGGGAGGAGGAGGGACGGAAAGATAGTAGAATGAAACAGACATTATTACTGTATGTATATATGTGACTACATGACCAATGTGATTCTACAACATGTACACTCAGAAAAATGAGAAATTATATCCCATCTATGTATATCAAAGTGCATAAATGCATTCTACTGTCATGTATAACTAATTAAAATAAACCTAACAACAATAAAAAAAGGATAAAAAAGATAAAAGTAAAGACGGGGGAGGGTGAAAACTGGTGTGTTAGTGCAGGCAGAGATGCATCCAGAATCCCTTCCAATAGGCCACATGAGAACGTTCCGGGCTCCCACGAGTCTCTGCAGTGGTCTTGTACACAAGAGCTGTTGAAGGACTACCCTGATGCAGAGCAGGATCGAGGAAAACGTGCAAAGCTGCCTCTTCTCAGAATTCTGTGGACCTTGGGAAGTAAAGAACATTCTCCTGAGTGGCAAGCTATTGGTTCTGTGGATCAGCTGCCCACGGGGCTGAGATACACAGAGGTGCAGGGTCAGTGCTCACAGCCTTCTCAGTAGTTCTCAGCAGTCAGTTTACTGGGGAAGAGCATCCAGTATCGTGAAGAGCCTTCACCCAAGATGGAGCGTGGGCACTCGCGCTTTGTATGGATACATTTTCTGACGTTCTGGAGCGCCTGTCCCCTGTTCAGAAAACATGGCCCGTTTTGATCAGTCCAAAAGTGGTGGCACAGGTGGGACCTGAGAAATCACTGCGTTTCCTTCTCTCCTTGGACAGATGAGCAGATTGAGATACAAGCAGAGGAGAAAGGACAATGTCTTGCCTGTCACTTACTGAGTTGGTGGCAAAACCAAAACAACACCCATGGCCAGACTCAATTGGCACTTCCTCAGACTGTCTCCATTTTGGCCATTACCCTGTCAACTTAAATGATTCAATTGCTCCAGCTTTAAACAGGCTCTTGTGATTAAAAAAAAAAAAAAAAAGGAAGAAAGGAAGACAAAAAAAAAAAATACAAAATCAGACTAACTTTCCATGACTCACTTTTCCAAAATGTTTTGTATCAATGTATAACGTATGAGGCAGATATACGAGTTGGAGCCGGTCTCAGCCAAGATTCTTAAAGAGGGGCGTCGGTTTGGGAAACCCCAGTACAGAAATATGGGTTGCAGTCTCTTTTAGTAAATGGTTGTTTATAAGTTCTATGTTAAGAAGAAAAAGAAAAATTAAAACTTCATGTAAACCGCAGAACAAAAGTCGAGATTTCCAGTGAAGCAAGAAAGCAGGGAATTTAAAACAAAACCAAACCGGGGTGGGGGTGGGAGGAAGGAAAGGGTTTCTTAATGCTATATTGTTTTCTGAGCTCTACCAATTAGCAAACATCTCTTAGAAAGAAAGAGGGAAGGAATTTCATGCACTGAAGTAGCCCCAGTCAGCTGCAAGCTCCAGGCCTCTGCAGCCAGGCTTTTATCCCCCTCCATAACTGGCCATTACATCAGTCCAAGTGCATCCTGGGGGGCATTGTCATGCTGATGAGCCAGCCCTGAGACTGGATTCTCCCACTGCCCAGAAAGACATTCCCACCACCAACTGGCTCTGGGGCTCATTCAAGCTGTGCTGAATTGCCCTGGAGAATAAAAGATCCAGCCTTAATTAAGCACCCGCTCAGCTCCCAATCAGCCCGATTGTTGCCTTGGCCGCTCTCCCTGCAAAAGAGGAAATGCCAGGGCTCCCGAGGCAGCCGGGCGCTGGGAAGTAGGGCTCCCGAGGGAGCTGGAGTTGGGTCTGTCTTGTTTTGAAAATAAAATATCGTAGGGTATTATGTCTCTGGATCACTGATGTCCGGGTTTTTGGAAAGAAACAAACCTCAGTGTCTGTTTTGATTTCCTTGCCCTGCCCTTGGGTTCCACCCACTGCCCGCAAATCTCAGTGAGGGTCTTCCAGGCGTTCTGTAACTCGGGCAGAGAGCCCAACTTCATTCTCAGCACTGTCTCTATTTCATGTAGAAGTTCCTGGTGCTCTTGATACTGGGGGACATATACGTGTGTGTGTGTGTGTGTGTGTGTGTGAAATCAATGACAGTCTCATCATTTGTGGCAGGCACTCCACCTTTAATCCTCCCTATCATCACAGTCACTGGCTTGATTGCTTATAGTTGAGCTTTTTTTCCTTAAATACTGTAGCAAAAGGGGAGTTCTTTGCAGTGCATCAGATAGAACTTGGTGCTGAGGTTTGAACCCAGGGCCTTGCTCATGCTGAGCACGGGCTCCAGCACTGAGCTACAGCTACATCTCCAGGTAGAGAGTTTGGAAACTTTGAAAAAGCTGCAGAGATGCCACTTGCATTCTTTAAGATCCACCGAATATTGTGACTGGGGAGTTCAGCAGGGCTGCGGGGTGGGGTTCTTCTCCCTGCAGCCATGGAAGGTGCGCTGACCTGGGCAGGTTGGTGGTGTGGAGACAGCAGCCAGCCTTTGGGTGTGTGGCCCCAGGTCTCCCACTTCCTTTCCTGGCAGCCTCTCAAGAGCAGCCTATTGAGTCTCTCTGCCCTGATCCCTCTCCACTATTTGATTCTCAGGCAAAATTACAGAGAGCCTTTGAAGTCTGGCAAAAGGAGATGGTTTTTCTGGAAATGAATTCTTCTTAGCATGATTTTCAGTCTCAGGTGCAGTGTTTAGAACAGTGATCAAGGTGTGTTTGGGCTACTGACAGTCATTCTAGAGGAACTGGTTTGCAAGGCCCACCAGTGTCAAAAGGCTATTTGTTCCTTGCTGAACACGGTGGGATAGGCTGGTATCTGGTATGTGGCCCTGGCTTCTCATGCAGCCTGCAAGACTGCCTATGGTGATGGGCAGACAAGAGAACTCCTAGTGTATTCCAGCCCCCAGTCTGGTACTTATTTTTAAATAAAACAACAAAGTACTTAATAAACCACTCAGCATAAATTAACTCTCAGTATAATGAATTGCTATGTATTTTAACATGGTATGACTGGACCAAGCCTTTGGAAGTCCTGAGTTCAACAGGTACCTTGGTGGCAAACCCTCACCTTAATAAGCTTTATTCTCTGTATTTTGAGTAAAACATGCCATTCTGCTCATCAAAAGTTGTTGTAACTCGCAAGGCACTGTGGCTTATGCCTTAAATCGCAGTAACTAGGGAGGCTGAAGCTGGAAGATCATAAGTTTGAGGCCAGCCTCAGCAACTTAATGAGACCCTAAGCAACTTGGTGAGATCCAGTATCAAAATAAAAATTAAATAATAAATAAAAAGCTCTGGGGATGTGGCTGAGTGGCTAAATGTCCTGGGTACCAAAAAACAAACAACAACAACAAAAAGTGTTATAAAAGTGTCAAAAGAGTTTTGCTGAGCTTTCATACATTAGCACTTTTGTCAGTTATTAAAAGGTGTGGAATTTGTATTTCTATTTCTAATGACAGAGACTTATCCACCTGCTCACATTTAGTAAAATAACAACAACAACAACATGAAATAAAAATCAAAAAAACATAATATACCCAGTCAAGTGCTTTGAAATCCCAAGAGCCTCTCTTCTGGTCTTGATGAGCTATTGGTGTTGCCTGAGAGCCTGAGGATTCTCATCTCTAAACTGGGATATGATCATCTGTCTTGGGAGATTGTTCTGAGTGCCCTTCTGAGAGTGGATGGGACTGAAGAAGTCAATCAGCAAGTTCTAGATTTCTTTTTTGTTCTCCTGTTTCCTCCCATAATTTGGATTTTCTACAATTCTAATTTCTTTCACTTTTCTCTCTACTTTCTTTGTGGAAAAGAGGGACAAAATGATTCATATAGCATATTTTAATTTTTTTTCCAGAATGTGCAATCCAGTGATGCGCATGACTATCTTATTATGTATTCCAAAAGGAACTGATGCTTCCGGCCCAAGCTTTGATCTCAGAATTTCAGGACTAAAGTGGAATTTCAGAAATAATTCAAGTCCTTTCATTTCATTGTCTTGCTTAGAGGAAAATAAGAAGGAAAAAACCAAACAAATAAAAAATAAAAACAAATCAAATAAAAACAAAGTCAAGGTTCTTTTCTCAGCCCAGGACTTGGGCTGCAACCCCAGTTTACCTTAACATTTTTTTTTTTAAATTAGTTCCTTGTTTTTTAAACTTTGCAACTGAGTGTTTCTTTGCAATAGAAACATTAAGGAACTGGATTTAAAATGTTTTGAAGTGCAAATGCATTCAGGTTGCTCAGAGATAAATCCTAAGAGCACACCAGCAAAAATAGAACTAACTGACTTAAAATAACATCCTGTGATTTCACTATCATGAAAAGTTGAATTAAAGATAACTCCCATTATCAGAAGAAACCATGTTGACATGACCAGGATGGTGTGTTTTTGGTCCTCAGAATCTTTAAAAGTCAAATATGTAGATTCATGAATGAGACTTCTATAACAAAAGACTAATGAACAAGAGGAAAGCATACAAATTTAATAGGGCTTTTTAAGTGACTTTGAAAAAGAAGACCCAAAGAAACAGGGATGCCTGTGTATTTTTACACCAGATTTAATGAAGAAACGGACAGTTTTTGACGAATACGATAGACAAGAGGGTATGATCTGATGGTACCAGGCTGGGGACTTAGACACCCTGTTGTTCAGATTATGCTCAGTGTCTCTGGGTCTTCAAGGATGAAGATGTTCCTTTCCTCTGAGCACAAGGAGGAAGCTTCTGGAATGAGGATCTCTGACACACTGTGCAGCAAAGTCCATTTGGTGTTATGACCTGTTTGAGGGGAGAAGGTAATAGTCCGCCTTGGCTGTTTTCTCAAAGGTCAAGGTGACATATTTTGGGGCAGTGTGTCCTGAATGCCATCAAATGTCTACAGGGCCCCCAGCGTTCTGAAGCAGACAGGGGGAAGCTATTCTAGTAGAAGCAGAGGCGAGTGGAATAGCCTCCCTCTTTCTCTGCTCGCTGTTCCCCTTCCTCACTTTCCAGCTCTGAGTGCTGGGGTACTTCTGCAGGAGCGCTGGGCCTGGTGTAAAAAAAAGTCATGGTGTTTTTCCAGCCATGACGCAGAGGCTGGATGGGAGGTTTGCTTCTTCACTGCCCATCAGGAGGTTTGAGAACACCTTGGAACAAAACCATGTTCGATATGGCCTCATGGAGAATGAGTTATCCCCAAACTAAGTCATGCACATAACTAGTGATATTTCATGTTGACAGTTTGAGTATAGGATCAATGCAAAACTCAATAAGTTATCAGCCACAAATTCCTTGCTGTATTTAAACAGATATGGAAAGGTATGTACTAGAAAAACATATACACATGTCCAGTTGAGCTATTGATCAGACTTTCTATTGCTTATCCAGTAGACACCAGGAAAGAACAGATAAGCCATATTTAGTATACTAATTGAATTCATTAAATGGAAATCCCAGCACACACATAGAGAGGGGCATTCTCCCAAATTAGGGGAAGAATAGTTTGAGCAATCACATAGAATCTACTTAGTTAATGAGGGACTTCCATTATAACAAGGTTTCTTTGCAAGCTGGGTTTGCATGGTAGTCATCTGTGTGTGCCTGGGGCACAGTTCAACTTAGACCTAGGCCTGTAGCACATTCTAGCTCCATCTCAGCCATCCTTTGCTTTTGTCATGAGCATGCTCCTTGGAAGGGAGCAAAATTGGTTTCTGATGGTGGTTGGTGAGGCCATTCCAACTTTTCACTTACATTTTTAAAAAATTGATCAATTAACTAATCCAGTTATGGATTTATTGCCTTTCATTCTTGTGGATCCTTTGAGATCAAGTTCTACTGTTTCTTCTAGGAGACCTCCCGAATCTGCAGGTCATATGAAGGACTTTCCTGTGCTATATTTTTGTGTATTTTGATCCCTGCCCTTAAGATATTCACAGTCTGGTTAGAATGACAATGATCTTTTCCTGAATGTTCCATTAAGTCATGCCTGAAATGCCACAGAATTCCAATAATGTCTTTTTGGAAATGCTCAGTTTTGTGAGAAGCGCACAATTTATACAGGATACAAATTTCGAATACGTTTTTTTCTTAATATTCCCTTTGCCTGCCAGAACATGACACAGGGCAATATTGTTAAACCCAAAATAGTAACTTCTTATAAACAGTGAAACAAACTCTTTGCAACTCTAGGCCCTCCCCTGGGGAACATCAGTTGCTCCCTCTCACCGTCTTCCCACGACAGCCTCTGGCTATCCAGGACCTGTGGTTCTCTTACTGAAGACATTGAAATGAACCAGGTATTGTTGTGCACGCTTGTACTCCCAGCTATCTGGGAGGTTGGGGCAGGAGAATTGCAACTTGGAGGCCTGCCTGAGTAACTTAGACCTTGTCTCAAAAAATAATATATATAAATATATTTAAAAGGGCTGAGGGTATAGTCCTGTAGTAAAGCACTTGACTAAGAACATGTGAGCCCCTGGATTTCATTCCCAGCACTAGGGGGAAAAAAAAGAAAAGAAAGAAAGAAAAAAATAGGTATTCAGTTTTTTTTTTTTTTTTTTCTCCCTGACTGTGTGTTTCTGGAGAGTGCAGAATGACTTTTTATTTATGCTCAATATCATGCTAAATTTAGTTTCACCTGTGTTAAACCCTTGAACTTCCCTATAGTTTGCCAGTATGGTATCTTTTTGTCCACTAATGCACAAACTCCAGGTTTCTGGCTCTGCATTCTCCATCACTAGGCTTCATAATAAATAAATTGCATGGCAGAATCTGGGGAGTAAGAAAAATTATTCATGAACAGATGCCAAACATCCATTCCTGAGATCCAAAGAAGTAACCAGGAGAGACAAATCTACAGGAGACAGCACTGGCATCCTGGCTGGGACTGCGAGTCCTGCTGAATCACAGTCTCCGGAGACAGACATAGGGAATGTGGATGTAGTTCAGTGGTGGAGAACTTACCTTGCATGCTCAAGGCCCTGGGCTCCATCCCCAGAGAAAGGCAGGTGTGATTGCATTGAATTTCTATTGAGTTTGTATGCCCTGTCTTCTATACAACTCAGGATGGGAAGTGCAAGCCCTCTTGTGTGCCATTCAGGTTAGATATGCTGCAAATAAAGCCTCAGTTATTTAGTCCTTTGAGGAGTCCGGATGTGCATGCACTTGTAGGTGCAGCCAGGGAAGGTCTGAGGAGGGGGTGAGGAGGGGGCCACAGGGAGCACTTTCAGGCTGCAGGGTTGAGGATGTCATTGTCTCACTGAGACTTCCTCTGTGGATATTCCAAGAACCAAATAAAATCCACAATTTTTTAGAGAACAAAACAGAATTCCTACCATCACACTAAATCAGTCAGTGCAGTTGAATGCTCTTTAAGAAGTAAAGATTCTTGCAGTGTTTGGTTTCTGGTGACTCAGACGTTTTTAACCAAGGAAATAGAGGAGACAAATCCACTGTGGGAGAGATAACTAAGTGGTCTGAGTCTCAAGTTGGAAATGGGGACACTCCCTAGAACCCAGAAGTTCAAGTTGGAGCCACATTGATTTGCCCTTTCACCTTTTTTTTTTTTAGATAAAATGAGTTGCACTTGGTCTTTCGTGGGAGTGCCTTTTGGGCAAGAGGCTAACCACCCTAGGTTTGCCTGCTCTGTTTAGGACATTATAGAGTTCCTGCAGCATTTTTTTTTCTTTCTCTTTCTACTAAAAAGTGGTTTGCTGTAATTTGTTTGGCCCCAAATTCTGGTACTCAGCTGAAATGTTGGGAAAACAGAGAACTGGCTTGCCTTAGAGTGTATTAGGCACTTAATAAAACACAGATGACTGAGAGACCTCTTTCAGCTTCTCTGGTGCATCCTTGAGACTGGGAGGAAAAAGAAGTAAAGGATGGGGTGAGAAATTGTAAGACGATTCTTTAAAAGGAGGATTTAGCCATATGTCTAGAAAAATCGCTCTTGGAATTTTCTAACCTGTAGGTGCTGATAATGGAAGACATAGATTCCAGTTTTTCTGAGAAATCAAAACCAAACCAAACAAAACCCAACAACAGCTCCAGTGCTTTCGTTTGTAAGGAAAGGAAGCAAACAATGGATACAAGTGATTCTTGCATATATTAAAAAAAAAATCATTCCTGCTTTTAAGAGAATTTTAAATCTAAAGAATGAGACTACTAAATATTCAGGTTAAAGTAATTTGAAAAGTAAACTAAAGAGCAGAGCTCACACATAAATGTACCCTAACAAAATTCAAGGATTTAAAAAATTCTCTAAATTGTCAAGCAGAAAATTTAGATTATATACAAAGGAATAAAGTAACTCCTTTCTCCATAGTAATACTTAACACGAAGAGGTAATCTTGAAATTCTTTTAAAATTTGAAGTGGTAACAGGCAATCCTCAAATACTCTATCACATGGGGTATCTTATGAACAGATTTTTCCCAGATGTAAAGTATGGAGAATATAAACTATTTGGTGAAACTTTTGATAAAACTACTTAACTTACTCTGTGGATATCCAAGGTAAATGAAATTGACAGAAAAACATAGTATCAAAGCTGATAATAGGAATTGAAACCAGGTGCTTTTACCATTTAATACTGATGAGAGTAGGAACTTGGTAAATTCTTTGTATTTTAACATGTGTATGTTTTTATACACACACACACATATATATATATATATATACACACACACATATATACAAATACACATATGTATATTTCATATTATTGAAGATGCATTTTATTCAACAAGAATACAGAATGCATGCATCTTAATATGTATACATATGTGAAAATATGCAAAAGCCAAACTAAATACTTTTTAAACATAAATTTTAAAAACATGTGGAATTCACATGCCCATGCATCTGTCTGCCTTTGGGAATCACCAGGGCATTCACGTGAAACCACGGGTGTCCCAAACAGCTCCCAGCCAAGATGGTGCAGTACTTGTGTAGAGTGGCCATTTCAGCCCAGTTCAGGTATCTTGGCTCTGGGGCCCCCACTGACTGGCTCAGATGGTCCCTAGGCCACCTGGCAGTCGGAGGCTCTTCCTATCCAGTCCTTCCTTGCCCCCTTTCTTTCCTAGGCTTAGTCCCGATTAGCACGTCTTTCCCCGCTTCGCCTCCCCTTAGCTTTTGTGCCATCAGTCTTCTCTTCACCTCCATCTTGGTGGTGCTTCTTGGAGGCCCTGAACTGATACAGCTTGTGTGAGCTTGTGGTGGACTGGTAGGTGCCGAAACTTGAGGTAT
Organism: Callospermophilus lateralis; assembly: GCF_048772815.1. Lineage (NCBI taxonomy): Eukaryota > Metazoa > Chordata > Mammalia > Rodentia > Sciuridae > Callospermophilus > Callospermophilus lateralis. The sequence goes on from NC_135315.1 coordinate 8,733,564, forward strand.
ACTGAATCATTGTTTTTTTTTTTTCAAGAGTGGATTCAGAAGTTAAAGAAAACAACAAAACCATTAAAAGGGGTTTAGTGTGGGAAGTATGAGGCGAGTTCACAAAGATATGGTCAAGCGTATTGTGAATGTATTGGATTCTAATGCAAGATCCAGCTACTCATTCCTTCTATAAGGCTCCCAAGAGAGTTTAGAAAAGGAACAACGAGAACTCTGGTTGGAGGCTTTAATAAGCACACCCAAAAGAGAACAGGACAGTAAATTCCAGAACAAGATGGTGAATGATAATTTTGTAAGAAATGGATAAGAAATTTAAAATAACTATTGGAAATGTTTTCAGAAGCTGATATATAAAGGAAATGAAATGTTCTCAAATTACAGAGTATAATCTCTGATGGTTTAGAAATTTTGAAACTGGAGTCTTACAGTGGTACTTGGATTGGTTGGTGGGGCCCAGTATACCTGTACACATTGATACATTACTGGGAAAAGTCTGTGTTAGCAAATAATACCCAGTGACGATCCCTCCCTTTCCTGCCACCACCCTCTCAGTGACTCCTTTCCAGAATCGCTGTGCTTCTACAATCTAGAAACCAAAGATTCAATGCCCATTGCAGAATCCTGTTCTAGGGTCAGCATGCATTCTGACTGGTCAATGCTTGTGCTTCCTAGTTGTTCAATGTCTTAAATATCTCCCTGAGTGTGTCTGTTTCACCTGCAGTGTGTAAGCACTTCCAGGGAGATATGCAAGGTCACCTAGCTAAAATCCATCAGTTACGCAGTGGAAGGAGCCTCAATTCTCATGGGTGATGATGAAAACCCATCACTCAGATTAGAGTGGCCACTACATAAAGCCATGTCTACTATTCATCCTAGGTGCTTGAAGAGTGGGGAAAGACATTTAAAGAGAGATTGCTTTCCCATTTCTTAGAAACGAAATTATTTCTTCCTCTGCAGGTGATTTATATTAACTGCTCCCCAACAAATTAGTCTTCTGCAGTTGTGTTTTGAACCGTCCACTTATCTAGTCTTTACCTTTCTAGAAGAGTGCAAATGATTTATAAAAATGGAGCAATTATGAAACAGGTTGTTTGTAAATAGAATGCTAAAGCCAGCAAGGTGCTGAGGTTAGGGCCCCAGCCCGTCAGGTGACATCTAAATCAATTCAAATGCTTGCAACATTCTTCCAGACCCTACTGAATGATCTTACTCTCTCTGCCCTCTCCCTTCCTCCCTCTGCCGCCTCCCTTCCTCTCTCTTTCTTTCCACCATCACTGCAGCTGGTAGCATAGGAGTTCAAGATGGCTGAGCTGCAGGGCAGAGGTATCCAGAGGTATCCAGGCCCCTGATCCATTAGAAGGAGAGCTGCCCATCAACAGTGCACTTTGTTGAGGTGAGAGGAAAATCTTTGTTGGGCTGAGCCATTGGTATTTGGAAGTTACTTCTTCAATTCTTATTGGTCACTCTCATACAGTCTTAAGTATTTATCTTTCTGTTGATAGTCATGAAGAAATAAAACTTCTAAATATTCTCTCTCTCTCTCTCTCTCTCTCTCTCTCTCTCTCTCTCTCGGATCCTGGGCCTGTGTATGGTAGTCAAGTGTACTACAGCTGAGTCACATCCCCAGCCCCTCATTTTAATTTAAATTGTACTGTTTCTCTATAGGAACATGGCAAAATTTCATTGCCAACACCTTCATTTTGAGAAATATAAGAATTACTTGGTTCTTTTGGGTGAAATAATTCTAATGTGATACAAAATTTGTTAGATCCAATTCTCACTGTAGAATAACACTATCCACCAGAGATTTGAGAATTCAGAAAACAAGTTGGTTGTAAAACAAAAAAGTTAGCAATGAAGATAAATAAGTACAAATTCTTTTTTTACTGGTTTGTATTTTATAGACAGTTTTACTATGTGGATATAATTATGTATTTATTATGTGAATATATCTAATAGACAGTTTTAGGCCACTTATCACTGAATATTTAAAGAAAGAGAGAGAAATTTAGTTAGTGGCATAGGGAGATTTTTCCAAGTTGATTAATTCTGGGGAAAGAAAAATACTATAGCATTTCCTAAGTCTTTACTTTCTATAAAATCAATCTTTCTTTCTTTCTTTCTTTCTCTTTCTTCTTTTTTTTAATGAAATAGACAATGCTTTTACTGGTCTCTCAGGTAAAGGCCAAAAAAATTAGTCCATGGAAATAACTATTTTTCTCTTTCTCTGAGAAAAACATGAGTGCATAAAACATACAAATTCAGCATATTATTGTTGTTTGCCAGGGATGTATCATTTCCCCTTAGGAGTTGGCCCAGAACTGGATAATCCTCCAGAATGATCAAAAAGTGAGAATGTTAGTTCTGAAGACTTAGGACACCAAGTCACAGGATTCCCATCTCTTCTTGTCCTTGGGAACTCACGGGGCCGCCATCCCAGCTCTTCCTCTCAAGTTGGGTTGCGTCCCCAGGGTGGATCCTGTAGGCTGTCCCTCTTCTATCGGTTTTATTTAGAAACATGTCCAGTGGCTTCACCCTCCTCATCCTGGTGCACTGGGCTGGATTAACACCTGCACTATTTTGGTCAAGATAAGTACCCTTGCTCATCTCTGTCTACAGTTCCATGCTAGATGGGGCCTTTCAGGTAGCTCTGGCAGAACTTGGTAGGAAGCAAATATTCTTTCAGTGAATTAAGCAATGAATGACTAATTTGATATGTTAAGTCTCAGTGAGGGGAAACCAGAGCTCTGGGATACCCACAGTTCTTGACGAGCAAACAGAAGTGTTCCCATTTGAAGCTTGCTGATTGTGTAACAGCTACTAACTAAATGTAAAGGTCATCTCCCCTTTTGCCCTAACATTATGATCAAAAACACGCACCCATGCTTTTAAAAATAACTCCTCTGGCATTGAGAGGGGCAGAAGAAAGAAAAAAAGAAATGAAAGTGGAGTCATGAGTTTCACTACCCTTCCTGCCAATATATACAAACTCACATCCAAAACATATCTCATTTACATGCCTGTTTATTTTGTTTTTGTGGCTGTCTAGAAGCTGGGACCTTTCTGTTTTTTGCTAAATTGAGACAAAGAGATATTAGGATAAAAACTCCACCCCTATTCAGCTGTGTCCGTCCTCACAATGACTTGGTCTTTCTGTCACCACCTGGACAGATGTTTGGATCATCATGATACTCAGTGCATTTGTGGGTGAATCACTGGAAATTTGGAAGGAATATTGCAGATTTTTTTTCATTTTCAAATTTCGGAGTTTTGCTCTAGGAATTGCTAACTTTAGCTCGTTTTAGGATTTAAAGTCAATTGTTCTACTGTCCTGTGGACCACAGATGTGATGTGAGCACTGCTCTGGAGCTCTTGGCTGATTCGTGTGCTGTTTAATTCACTCTTCCCCAAGGGCTTTCGTCTGGGTCCCTGGCTCCTGCTGTCCTCAGAACATTCTGCCATTGTGTGCCCTCGGTCAGTACAATACCCTCCTCGGCCTTTACTGCCCTTAACACAGGCTGATGCAAATTGTCTGAACCTCAAGACCCGTCCACTTCTGATCTATCTACTGCCATCTTTTGTGACTTTCTCCTTTAAACTGCAGGAGCTAACTTTGATTTTAATTTCTCAGGTTGCCCTAAGCCCTCTGTGCTTTCCTTCTGACTGTTTCACCCTTTGGAATGAACCGTTCCTCTCTCTCTCTGCTTCTTCCTCATTCTTGACACAGCTACTCCCACGCATCCATCCGGCTCCCTTGGGGAGCTGCTAGCCCTGCCTCCCCCATGTGGATCAGGAGCCCTTGAGGATGTTTTCCCTCTTGACAGGTAGATCCCGCTGCGGTAACCATTAGCGTGAGCATTTGATTGCTCAAACCAGGACACTGTTCAGAAAGGGGGAAACGATCAATAATTACTCTGGGACAACACCCATAAATCAAGACTGTCCAGGGAAAACTGGTCTGTCTTGTCAGTGTTTCTAGAATTTCCTGTTGAATTGCATTCTTCCTTCACTGTCTATAGCTTACAGGGAAAGGAGAACCCAATTGGATTGTGTTTTCTGCTTATTTTCTAATTTACTTTTTCTTGGTGCCTAATGCATGATTGGAGCTCAAAAATAGTAACCAATGTGCAAAACAGCAATTGTTCATAGAAATACGAAAATGGCTATACATAAAAGCAAATCTTGATTAAAAATTATAATAGCAAAATAAAAAATAGTATGCATATGTGCCTACTGTCTGTCCGGCAGTGAGCTAGTTACCCTAAGTTAAGGGTGCTGTGGAATAGGAGGTTGAGGAGCTGGGGTTCACATAGAGTAGCAAATGCCAAATCACCAATGCGGTGGTCAGTTTCCTGTGACATCTTGACTGGATCCTAGGATGCCCAGATAGTGGGGTAAACCTCATTTCTGCACGAGTCTGTGAGAGGATTTCTAGAAGAGATTAGCATCTGGATGGGTAGACTGAAGTGGGTCACCCTCACCAGTGCGGGTGGTCCTCCTCCAGGACCCAGGAAAGAACAGAACACACAGGTGGAGGAAGGCAGAGTGTCCTCTTTGCCTGACTCTGTGGGGACACCTATCTCCCCCTGCTTCTGATTCTCAGCCTGCAGACAGGAGCTGGGGTTTGTAACACCTGCTCTCCTGACCTTTAACTTGGGGCTTCTCAGCCTCTGTAACTGCATAAGCCAGGGTCTTACAATCGATACCATCATACAGAAACGTCAGATAGATAAATGGACAGACAGACAGGAGTTATCCTCTGTGGGCTCTGCTTCTACAACACATAAGCCTCTGGCATGCTTCTCTCCCTTCCAAAAGGCTTCATTCTCACAGCTTCCAGGACTTGTCTGTCTGAACATTCTGCTCCTTTTTGATTTGTCTCTTGAACTGTCCCTAGGGCTCAGTAGCCAATACAGGTCATTATATTTATATGAGTTACAATTATGCCACAAAAACCAATTCCTCATTTTGGTAGTGTTGCAGGAGATGCTGAGGAAAGGGGAAAAGGAGTTTTTCTGGCCAGGAATTGGTGATGAGGATTAAGCTCTGTTTTGGTAGTTAGAGCACATACATCCTCACACGACACTCACACGCAGCATTGGATGATAAACCTCACCACCCTGACCTTGATTTCTGCTTCCAGCTCTGAGTCCTTGATGTGACAGGGGAGCAGCCGCCTACCAGGGTCGATGTTTCTCTTCCTTCTCCTCACCTCCAAGGCCAGCTTCAAGGGACTTGAAGAAATCTGAACAGCACCAATTATGGACCTTCTCTTCCACCTTAATGGCTTATAACCCAGGCTGCTTTTCTCATGTGGGGATTCCGTTCTGCTTTCTCTCAGTTTGTGTTGAATGGCAGATGAGCTTTGATCTTAAGACAAAATGTGCGCTTTAAACTTCTCCAACCGCCTTTATCCTGTGCTGTCTATGCATTAGAATGTATTTTTGGTTTTCGGGTCCCTTAATACATCATTTCTTCCCATTGTAGCACGTCATAACCTGATGGGTAGAAAGTATGATTGTCTGGTGCCAAGAACAACCAAACAGGGTTTAAAGTATGAGCCTGATAGTTGCCGGGGCCAGCCAAGTCTGAAACTGAATACAACGGAAATCATAGCGTTTTCCACCCACGGAGGACATGGGGAGGGACGGGAGGGGCAGTGGCCTGAGTCCCCCACCGCATCCCACAAGGAAGAATTTGCCATGAGAAGCAGCTTTTATAGGGCGATTTTGGTCCTTCCATATCAGGGCTTCACAGCTTCTTATGTGAACGCTCATCAATTTCTACTCATGAACGGATTGAAGTACAAAAATTTTAAAGAATAAATGGAAGAGTTGGGTAGTGCCATGACACTTCCCAAGGATGGGAACATAGCTTAGAGTTCAGATTGCTTTTTAAAGAATTCTACTCCAAGAGCTATTGGGGGTATTTTAATTATAGTTGGAGGCTTAATCACTATTTTCAAATCAAAGCCTCAATTTTAAGTCATTAGGGGTTTGGTGCTTTCAAAAACAGATTTGATTTTTGCTATGATTTAATTTCTCTTTTTTGATATGCAAACACTGAATCATGTATTCTAAGTATTTATTATTATTATTATTATTATTATTGTCAAAGGAGAAAATTCTGGAATTGTTAAGAGGGATGAATTAAGAACCTTAAAGAATAGAGAGGAATTCCTTAGAGATTCTGCTTGGTGTTCTGGCTTCACAAACTTTCCTTCAGTTTGTTTTTGCACAAAGTTGCCTGGCATTTCAGAATAAGTTGGCCAAAACTTATTATTTTCAGTACTTCTAGTTGCTAGAAATCCAAGATAGCCAGAGAAGGGTAGACATGTTTGATATGGATCAGAGTAAAAAATAGTCAGATCCATATAAGTAAGTGCCTTATCATTTATTGGATACAACTGATATGAAAGTTACCTGCAAAAAAAAAAAAAATCAAACAAAACAAACAAACAAAAAACACAAAACAAATGAACAACAATGAAAAGAGTTACTATGGTGTACCATGAATCAGAGACTCTTTGGAGAGCAGTTGGGTACAAGGATGAGTAGAATATCATTCTTTTCCTTGAACAGTTCACAGTGTAGTGGAGAGATGAAGATAAACCAATGGCTGCAATTCTGTGTAAGGTGTCCTCTAAATGAGACCCAGGGAATTCTACCCGAATGCAGGAGAAGTAATGGATGTCGCTGAGGGACCTGTGCAGTCACAGAAGATAAGCGGAACTTGGAGTAAGATGTTGGAAAATGAGAGGTTGAGACAGGGCATTCCTGTGGGCAGAAAAAGTCCCTTGAACATGTAAGGAGGTGTGAAAAGTGGTGCATGGACAGTGTCCTAAGAAGAACACAGAGAATGCAGGGGTTCTTGGCAGGAGCTCATTGGCCAAGGGACTTTCTTCTGACGCAGAGGGGACTAAACTTTGGGTGAACCTCTGGGTCAGATATCATAAGCTTATGAAAAGACAAGTGGCCCAAGGACCAGGACACCTGTGTACAAATGGTGACCCTGTCATTAGCAAGAAGTATCCTTTCAGGCAAGTTCGTTACCTTTCTTGTCTCCAAAAGGAGGTGATGGCCGCGTCACTAATCACTAAAATACCAATTTACAGGTTGACAATAATGTTTCATGCAAAGAGACAGTGAGAAAAATAAGTTTCGTGTGTCTCCAAAACTAGAAGTGTCTTTGATTCCTGTTCTAGGAGTAGTGGATTCAGCTTAGAAAAGGGACTGAATTTATGTGGTGTAATCAAGCAGGAGACTTGACATACAGGCTGATGATCTACAAATACCCCCAGTGAAATGATATGAATGAAGAATGGGGTATTGCATTCTCTAAAATAAGAGAAGAAATAATGGCCTGAGACAAAAGACAGTGCTTTTTTTTTTTTTTTTTTTTTTTTTTTTTTTAACGAGTCTTAAAAGCCTTCCTAATCTCAGAAGTATCTGGCCTGTGCTGCAGACTCCCTAGAGGGGCAGGGAACGGGGGGCTTTTCTGAGATGTCCAAGGGCAGCAAAGTGAGCTATTGAGTTGTGGAAGAGAAAGAAGGAATCCAAGGAGGCCGTGATCTGTAAGGAGAAAGGGACGGAACAATGGTCTTCGAGGACATACCTGCTCCTCACGACTGTGATTGGTGGTCAGCATCAGCCAGCCACCCCAGGACACAGGGCCCAGAAGTCCTCACTTCCTTGCAGGTAAGTATTGTTCACTGAGCACCTCTTACAGTGGGCGCCATTTTACTCTCTTATTTATTTACTCCTCAGAATAGTTCTGAGGAGAAAGGAAACCCACAGAAATGGAATAGGTTGAACGCTTGCCAAGTCTCCCAGGTGATGCCAAATGGGGTCAGGTTCACAGCTCAGTGCTGCCCTCCAGATAAGCACGTAGTGTTTGAGAGTGTAGCTCCCTGCCCCTGCTTCATGTCAGAGGCCCCTGAAGCTTGGAAAGGGTCCACAGAGCTGCCCAATGTAAGAGGCTGCATCAGGCTTTGAACCCAGAACACTTCCACTCCAAGGGCTGCACCTTGGTGAAGCATCTTAGAAGGGTCTGGCTCACCAATTCCCCAGAGAGACTTGCTTACGGTCTTCTGGGAGATTTTCCTTAATAAAAATGCTCCATTCACATCTGTCCCTGCAGGTGGCAGAGACTCCCTGTAAGGGCTAACACATGACCACTGGAAGGGCATCCATTTTTCTTCCTTTCTTCAGTTAAAGTTTCTGAATTGGATCCAGCTGTTCTTTGATGCAGAGGCCAAAAGACCCCAATATCCTGCTCTTTGTTTTCCTGAAAGTTATTGGCCATTGTTAACCATGAAGGCGAGGTTGGAACCCCTTAAGGAGCTAAGCATTTGGCCAGTGGGTGCTGGGATCAAGGTCATGGTACAGCAGAGGTTGATGGCATTTCAAGATGAAGCCTCCATTCCAAGCCTGGCTAATGGCCTATGTGGACCTTGATGGGAAATTGTCTACAACTAGACCTAACAATGAAACCGGCTGGTTATCCTCACTGTTGACTTAGAACAGATAACAATACAATAATTGCAATCATAATTCTCATCAATTATCATTCCACCTTAACTACTGTGTGGATCTCCTGGTAAACATGTGTCTCTCCATAATTTTATCTCTAACAGAGTCCTGTCTGTCTGCACAGGATCTTGTACTAGGCACATGAGTCTTCCTTATCCTGTCTTTGAAATGTTAATCAGTACCCATTTTTGAGGCACAGAAATGGAACCGTAAGGTTAATGAACTTTCCCAATGTACTGTACCTAGTTAATGACCAAAGTGGGGGAACTAACAAAGAGACATGTACTGAGAAATCTCAGAGGGCCAGAAATCAGTTGCAATGGGAGAGAAAATAAAGGGACAGGGAGAAAAGCAAAGTGATTGGGAGAACTTGTCCACCCCTTATACCATGCCAGCATTACCCTTGGCTGCCTGTAGTGCTTTTCCTGCATTTTTATCTTTTGGTTTTCACAGCCAGAGGGGGCAGATCAATTTGGGTTGGCACAATCCTACTCATGTCTAGAATGCATTGGGGGTGACCAAATTTCCTACCCAAGAGCCACTTCAGTCCATACCCTTATGGATCAGCTTGGTCAGAATAAGAAACTCGCCCACAAAATTAAACTTGGAACTCAGAAGGGATTTTTCATCTTGCAAATGTCAGATGTGCTGGAGGGGCTGCTGGTGACTCACTCCCCCCTTTCAAGGAATAGAGGTTTGACTCCCCGAGGAATAACGAACTTCAGCTCACTGGCGCCCAAGGAACTAGCACAATGGGCAGATGTCCGAACTCCACTGGCCACGTCCCAGATGCAAACAATAGAACGCTGGCCAACTTTGACGGAGGAGAGTCTCTGAAGCCATGGTATTGCTTTGGCGGGCCAAAAACGCATTAGGAGACTGCAGTTATCCACACAGTCTCACTTCATAAAGAAGGAAGGGACTGGGGAGGGACGTAACGTGAGCTCACATTCTGTGATGGAGCTGGAGAGAAAGTGCTCCTATATTTTGCCTCTTTGCCCTCTTCTTGGATGATGGATTGCTTCGGTTTTATGAAACGCTGGAGCTAAATCCCTTCAGGGTTGGGAGCACATGAATATTAATTGGTCCCAAATAAGAAGAGCAAGGCCTTGGTCATTGCCAGTCTGGGAGAGTCCTTGGTCATTTCCATGATCTTTATTTTAAAGGAGCTCTTTTTGTTGTGGGAGAAATCCAACATCAGACTGGGGAAGGAGATGTCTCTGAAGCTTTCTCCACTCATCAGTTATTTAGTTCTTTAAAAATTGCATCATGTTATATAGGTCTGTAAAGACACTGGATTATCCAAACAGATCCTATTTCATGTACTCGAAAATGGAGGCAGATAACAAAATCAGTCTAAGCACGTTTTAAAGTTCCTAGAAGTTTGTCTATTTGTGTATTTACTTTATGTAGTACTCTCCCATATATTATCTTCCCTCAAGATAAATAAAGCAGGTATCGTCTTTCTTCGTCTACAGGCAAAATCAGCCTGTAATAACGATCTCGCCAGGGGTAGATCACAGTGGGAGTGGCAGAACTGGGCCTTTAACCAGGGTCTCCCAATTCCAGCCCCCCCCCATTCCCCCATTTTTATATAAGTCCTACCCAGTACATATGGACCTCTCCCTGTTTTCAACTGTCCATGCCATTTAGATGGTTGACCCCGCCCATGACATCTTCTCCAGAAACAAGAGCAGGAGGTGGGTGGAACCTCAACAAAATTGCATTTGCAAAATTTACCGGGGACCAAGCAGCAACTTTGGCTTTCTTGGATGTATGAAAACTTTGGGCACAAACCATTTGATTTAGAAGAGGGATATCCCTAACTTTAAAGGAGGGTAGAAGTGCTAGGTGTAGGGGCACATGCCTGTAATCACAGTGACTCTGGAGCCTGCCTCAGCAGCTTAGTTAGACCCTAAACAACTGTCTCAAAAAAAAAAAAAAAATTAAAAATGCATGTTGGGGGGACTGGTGAATGCAGCTTAATGGTTAAGGGCCCTGGATTCAATATCCACTACCAGAGAGAGAGAGAGAGAGAGAGAGAGAGAGAGAGAGAGAGAGAGAGAGAGAGATGGGGGCATTAGAAATGCTCTCCTAAGTCATATGTAGAGAGGTAAGTTTTCCTGATGAACGCATCTCTGTCAACCACACTAAGACAGTGAGAAGCATTAAATGCAGATTCATTTGCCTGGGTAGGAACAAAAATATTTTTAAAAATCACATTAAGTCATTTATAGGGGTTTTTCTCAGAGCCACTGAAAAATCTATGCACAGTTAGTTCACTTGGGACGTAATTTTGAAAACCAAGAAGACTTTTGCTAAATTAGGGGAAAATAAAACAGAACTCTCCCCTCAACTTCCAGAAGATTCAAGCCAAGCCTGAGTCCTATCCCTCTTAGATTTGGAATGGGTTCTAAACTTGGCAATAAGGCGCTTGCCCATCCCTACTGGAAATCTCTCAAGAGAGTTGGTTCCAGCTTTCCAAAAACTTGCAGCCCAAATATATTTGGCTTCACATCTGAACCTTGGTAATGTTTGACATCTATTAGAAATTACCACGTAAACTTCAGAAACTTAAAAATTTAAGCCGAACTCCAATGGGTACATGAAGTCAAGCCGATAAGGTTACCACGTAACTTAAGCAAACACTGAAACCTGCCTGCAAGCCCGTGTGAAGTCTCTCTCACATTTTTTGGCAAGGACTCAGAGATCTGTGGAGATATTAATGAGGAGGAAGAGGAGGGGCGTCTCATTTTTCTCTACTAATCCATCACAGCCATGTAGCTGCTATGTTCTCCGACCTCAGAGCCCAGAGGTTCTGAAACCGGCAGAACAATGACCCCCTGTGAAATCAAGAGTTCTTTAAGAACAAGGTGATAATTTTTGTTAATCTGCATTAACCCAGTGAGCTAGTAACAGAATAAGAAAATTATGACCTTGACTTCACAAGAGATTGGCAGTCTCTAAGCGGGAAGCTGGAAAGACCCGGATAGGCTTGCTCACAAAGACGGAAAAGTGCTTACAGATCTGATAAGATATTAATCCAATTTGGAACTCTCCAGTGAACAGAGAGGAAGTAGCCAATTAGGAAGGTCTGATCTGGCCTAAAAGCCAAGAGGACCCTCAAAAGTGGCTGATGGACTTTGGGGTTGGTTGGTTTGCTTGTTTCTTTAAAGGATGCTTAATGCAGATACAGCTGCCTGCTTTGTTTTGGCCCTTGTCAACCTTGAGGGTTTGGTAGGCTTTGTGAATATCTGAGGCTCATGGAAAGGCAGTCTATGCAGTCACATGTGCTATATCCATTTGAGGCAACAGGAAGTATCAGGAAAGGGCTTGTGGCATCTGGGCCCAAACTTTCTGCCGCTTGAACAGCCGTGTGACCTTGGGATAAACAGCTTTGTTTCTGATCCTCAGTTTCCTCAATAATAAAGGATTATTATAATATCTTTCAGAGTGTCATTGTGAAAGTCCAATGATATAATATAGAGGCAATCACCTAGCATAGAGTGTGCCCTAGACTTATGTTTTTAAAAAGTCATTTAAATCTATGAGCGAATGCAGATCCCCCGTCTCTCTCTCTCTCTCTTTCTATGCCCCTTTTTCTATCTTGCCATATGATTGCTTATATAAGACAACTGCTGTAACTGGCTCTCAGGATGTTATTTCATGATATTGTGCTAAGTATTAGACTCTTCTATAAACAGGACAGGCTTTCACCTCAAAATCAAGGGAAAGAAGGAGATAATGTGTACAAATATATATTCATTTTTATTTTTCTTCCTTCTCTTTTCCCTTCTACTGATTTCATGAAGCACCCTTCCTGCTGCCCTTAAATTTATTGTCATTAATTTTTCTTAAAAGATAAAGTGGCCAGTACTAGAGTACCATGATTAGAGTAAATTATTGGAGTCCTGAATTTAACTGAGAGGATACGAAGTCTCAAATAGGGCTTGTTTTTTGGTTCTGTGGATTGAACCCAGGGGTACTTGACCATTGAGCCACAACCCCAGCCTTTTTTTTTTATTATTTGAAACAGGATCTCACTAAGTTGTTTAGGGCTCTTGCTAAGATGCTGGGGCTAACCTTGAACATGCAATAGATCCTCCTGCCTCAGCCTCCCGAATCACTGGAATTACAGGTGTGCACTCCGTGCTTGGCTCAATAGCAGTTTTTGACTAATGATGTCAGATCCCCTGAGATGCAGGTGTGCTTTGTGGCACACAAAACTTTCATGAGAATGATGGAGAATTCTCTCTCCTTCAATTCCATGTCTCCCACCCCAAGAGGATTGGCCCCGCATTGTAAGTTCTGCTGTAAACAGAATAACACATTTTCTTACATTTTATTATATTTGTGTTTTCTAGGTACCATGGCAGCAAACTGAGTGATAACTAGAATTACAATAATTTTAAAGTACTGGAAACTATTTCTCTTAATGGAAATTCTACTTTTGGTTAAATGATAATGTTTAAGTGAACAAAACAATACATCACAACGAAGTGCTGATATTTCTCTGTACAGATGCAGCTTTTATTTCCTCATTCTTTCTGTCTCCCGTCCTCATTGGCTTAGGAATGATTATTTTTCATGCCAATTAACTCGTCTGGAATCATGAGCGGTTCATTTGCTTCAGTGTCCTGTACAAGAAAAGTCATCCCGTGCGCTCTCAGGGCCCCACAGATGAGGTTTCGTGGCTCCGTTAATCCATAAACTCCTTGAAAACTTCCCAGGAAGCTTCAAGGAGAGGGTGTGCTTCACGGTGGTCTATTTGCCCCATGTCATATCCCCTGCCGGCCACTCCTTTGGTGGGAAAAGAAAGTAGCTATTGGAGAAGGCATTTACTCTTCTTCTTTAGTAGAAATGTAAATATGTAGAAAATATCAGCTCTGATGCTTCTGATCAATTTATTGGTCACCATCTGATGCATCTGACCCTCCACATCCATGAGTTCTACACCTGCACATAGAGGAGCAGAGATATCAGAGACAAAATTGTGTTTGTACTGAACACATATGGATTATTTTCTTGTTCTTTATTCCCTAAACAGTGTGGTCTAACAACTCTTTGCATAGCATTTCTATTGCATGAGGTATTATAAGTAATTTAGACATGACTTAAAGTGAAAGGGAAGATGTGTATATGTTAAATGCAAATACTGCATAATGCTACAGAAGGGACTTGAGTGTCCATGGGTTTGGTACCCACGGGGGTCCTGAAACCCATCTCCCACAAATACTGAGGGACATCTGTAATCAGTGCTGATAGTTATTGGAGACTTCCTGGTGCTGGGCATGTAGCTAAGTGTGTGGTTGTGACACATTAATTTCAGCATCCTATCCCTCGTGTTGTGATACCATTTTGAGGATGGGAACACTGACTCAAACATAAGGGAGATGAAAAAGATCAGAAGAGTATTTTTTCCAGAAAAGAATATCTTTTCCAGAAGAATATTCTGCTGAGCTTACAAGTGAGACTGAATCTGAACATAAGACTTTAAATTGTTTATAATGCATTAGCCTATACCTGAGTATCCCGATCATCTAGTTAAGATTTGGGACCCAGACATTTAAAAACAAGGAAATGGAAATCACAACAGGGATGGCTCATATATTTCAGTATGTCCTGAATGTGAATCGATACCCTGGTAGGTTTCTGATTCACTGCATACCATGAAGTGACCCAGGGGCCTTTCGGCACTCGGAGTGGCACCCAGTTTGCTTGCCTTGGCCAGGACAAGAAAACCGCAGCTCACTGCCAAGCTCAAACACACTCAGCAGAAGACCAAAGGAGCCCGCGTGAGAGAACAGGCCCCGCAGCACTGACTCCATTTGGAAAGCTTTGGGACACGGAGGGGATAGTCTGTCTTGACTTCTGACACTGTTAACTACCACCCTGCTACTTCTCTTTCCATTTCTCACCTTCTTCAAATAGGAGGGGAGAAAGGAAGTCTCTCCAGCACTCTGCCTTGGAGAAGGAAAATCTTACTTGAACCAAGGCACCCCTTGGTGGAGTCCCCCTTGCCTTGGCTTTGGTAACCCGTTAACTCCATTAATTGGCACACAGAAACTTGCAAGGTTGGGTGGGAGGAGGGACTAGCAATGCTTAGTGTGCAAGTTAAACGTGAGAGGGAAAACTAGAATGAAATAAACGTGTCTGTATCTGGAAGGTGGAAGAGCCTAGAGTGGAAGGGTCCTAGCTGTGGAGTTCGGGGTCCTAAGGGCCCTTCGGAGCAGCATCTTGGGCCGCAAGTCCACGGCAGACTCCTGCAGCGCTCTCGAGGCCCGCTGCATCCACAAATGCTTTGGGTTTGCAGCAAACGTAGGCCTCCTCTGTCTTCTCCTGTTCTCTTGAATTAAAATCGAAGGATCACCAGGAGGGTTGACACTGAGTGGAAACTGACAAACTTACTTCTTGGTTTAAGCAAAGTGTTGAGTGATTGATGTTTGTCTGCCTATAAGGAAGGAAAGGAAAATACAGAGGATGAGAGGCCTGAACTGGACCCCTGGGGGATGTTGGGCATCTCCACTGACCCTCACACCTGGGACACAAGGGAGCACCGGTGTAGTGGGGGCCAATACTGGGTTTAATAGGAATGAGCTGAAATGAGTGAATCTTTATGGATCTGGTCATCTGGTGAGCCAAGGAACCCAGCATAAAATGGGCCGAGTAATTCTGGAGCTTTCCTGTGCTGGATTAAATTATCAAAAGTGACCAGCACCCACCAATAATAGTTTGTTCAGTCTCTCTCTTAGTAATATGACTCACGTAGATTTCTCTTATTAGGAAATTCATCCCAGAGCATGAGATTGGATTTATATCATAAGGCATTGCCAAAAATAAATTCTTCCCATGAAAAGAGTTGCGTTCTTGTCCTTCTGAGGACACTGAGGATATTTTAAGTAAAATGGAAGAATACTTCTATCTTACGGTCAAAACATGATGGTTCTTGGTCTCTTTAAGGAATAGCAATGTACCAGAATAAACCTGTAGGGGGGTGTATAGGCGGGGTACCCAGGAAGATCCTCCTGGGGTGCGAGTTTCCATGAAGACACACGGAAGCCAGTCCTAATTGGGGTGGTCAGTAGGAGTCAACCTTGTAATGTAAGTTAGTGAAGAATAAGTCCATTCAGGAAACCATCTGTACGGACGTCCATGAGTGATAAAAAGGGGACACACAGGGGAATACATTGGGTAGGGGGCATGGACAGGTGTGGATGGGGAGGTGGGGTGGCACCGGGAGGGATCCTGGACCCCCGGCTGAATGCAGCTGTCTGTCAGGTTGCTTCTTCCCACACTTCAGGGAGGAGGGCAGGGCCCCCCAATACTAATAGATGTCTGGTGGGGGTGTTGAGAAAGACAGGACTTCAGCCACATGGAAAGGAGACGTGCAGGCATTCCTCACAGTCTTAGGGTCTTCCGTTTTAGAATATCTGGGACGAGAGTGGAGTTGAATGCCTTCCCTGGGTTTCACCCCACGGCTCACACCTGTGACTCCTTCTTCTTCCTATGGCAGATTGAGGGTCTGGCTGGGAGATCTGTTCCTTGCTCAGCCCTGGGATGGGTGTATCTGTCTTTAACCACACCAGCCTTGTTTTTACTCATTTACTTATTTATTTTGTTGTCAGTGGAACTTTATTTTATTTATTTGTTTGTTTGTTTATTTATTTATATGCAGTGCTGAGAATTGGACCCAGGGCCTCACCCATGCTGGACAAGTGCTCTGCCCCAGCCCCAGCCCCAGCCCCAGTCCAGCCCCAGCCTTGTTCTTTTACATTTGTGTTTTGTCACACGGGCTTCCCTTCCAAAGACATTTCTTCTTCCAAATGGCATCATCGTCCTCAAAATAATATCAACAGCAGTGACACCCTCCTCCTTTTTATTGGATTTTAATTATGTGCCAGGTACAGCAAAAGGGGATTTGGAGCTCAGCCATCAGCACCCTGGGCTCCATCCTGAGACTACTGGACTCCAGTCTTACCTCCATGATTCACTAGATGGGGGCCCATGGGCACATCGCTAGACCTCTATCTCTTTGCCAGCAAAACAGGTATGCTACTGTCACCTCCTGGCCTTACAAAGATGGAATAAATAACGCAGGAAAAGAAGTCTGCTTTGTGTCTCCTGTGGTTAGCATTTTATATATTTTATTATTATTTTTCTTACTCTCGGTGTTTTATTTAATCCTTCCAATAACCCTGAGGGATATTAGTATCCCCATTTTACAGATTACAAAGCAGAGGCTTAAAGACATGGGGTAATGTATCCAAGTTTACACATATTGTCAGCAATGGAATTGGGGTTTGAATTTTCATCCCTCCTTATAATGGCTTTTTTTTGCTACTAGGTTACAATACCTGAAGTCCTATTCTCTGAACACATAAGTCAGCACACATAAATCAGCACTGTGGCAAGAAGAACATTGTTCGCTTACTCTCCAAACAGTTTTCATGCATTATTTTAGCTATTTCACAAAGTTCTATTCTATGAATCTTTTTTTTTTTTTTTTTTTTTTTGTGACTTCAGAATACAGGAAGAACTAAAACTCTGACTACTACTATGAAATCTGTAACTACAGGCTCCTGAAGAATGCCTGTCAAGCTCTGGTCTAGGAATACACAAGATGTTTGAAATACTTTCTCTAGTGATAGTCACGTGGCTGACACTCAGCTCCTTCAAGTTAGCAAGATCCTTCTTGACTGTGTTAGCTTTCCTTTGCTCTAACAAATAACCTGAGGCGATTAGCTTATAAAGAGAAAAGGTGTGCTTTGGCTCCTGGTTGCAGAAGTTTCAGTACCTGACCTAAAGACCTCTCACAAGGCCCCTCCTCTTAAAGTCTCCACCTTCTCTCAATATCGCCATGCTTTAGCATAGCTTTAACACATGGACTTTTAGGGAATATTCTAGGTCCAACCTGTAATTCTGTCCTACTTAAATTGGGGATGTGACCTTTACTTTGTTGCTTCCCTTGCTTCTCCTACTGTTATCCCCCAACTACATCATGTGCGTTGTGCATGTCATTCACAGAGGGTCTCTCTCCCCTCTAGAAGGTTAGCTCCGGGAATAAATAAATTTGATCTCTGTTGTTCCCTGCTGTTGTGGAAGAGGGCTGGGCAGATGGACAACATGTGATATCTAATTTATGAACAAGTGGATATTCTCCCCCATTTTCCAGCAGTTGTGAAATCTAGGACCCGAGTCTTTGAGTGGCTCTACCAGTGACTTTTTCTACCAAATGATGCTTGGACGCCAAGACCCTGGAGTCTACATGGAGTCCACTCGTTATCCTCCCACGATGCACTTGTTATTCTCAATAGAACGGTGTTACTGAGGGTGATGACTGTGAGTGACAAACTGAGGGGCCATTCAAAATGGATTGTTGAATATGTGCCACCCACAAAAATCTGGACAGCCCCTGTTCTGTTTCCACCCACGGCCACGTTCAAATAAACACCAGCCCAAGACTGACAGTCACCAAAGACTTCCTTATCTTCATTATCTGTCCAACATGGTATATTTTTATTCCACATGCTACACAGTCCACGACTTTCTAAAATTGTCTGATCTCTCTCCATGCAGACATGCTGCCCATCAGCCAAACCCCCTCTCAGATTTCCTGAAACTTCTCCCTAAGCTTGCTTGCTTGCTTTTTTCCTCCTTTGTCTCCCTTTTATGATGCAGATGGAGTCTCTTCTTGGGATGTGAATTCACCCAGCAGGGCCCGGCTCCTCTCAATAACCTCCTTATGCATTACACACATTCTCCCCAACAAGGGGTCAAGACCCCTGGGAGACCCTGAATTTGTGAAAGGAGACACCGTAGTGACAGTGGTAGGTAACTGCATAGACATATTTTTTTCTTTCAACATATACACTGAAATCCATGAGGATGTCCTGAGCGCATCCTCTCTTCATTTAGAAGAATGCAGCCATTTGTTAGATCTCACCCATGGTTTGTGGCCACGGGCTTAGATATTACTCTGGGAGTGACAAAAAATGGTTTGTGGACATAGTTCCAAAGAGGACTTAGGGGGCAAGTAGGAAGAAGGTTTGAAAGTAGCAGGATGGAAAGAAGATTATTAGTTTGTTTTATAATGTTCTCCTGTCTTAGAAAACTTAAAATGGTTTATGTGAGCAGAGACTAACCTAAACATTTTAGCCTGTCAATCATAGCGTGTTTGTTGATCTAAGATGAACAGATAGTAAGAGAAGGAGTAGAGGGAAAAGTCTACCCCCAGCTCTGTTATCTTGGCATTAATTTCAGGGTTTTGTTTTCCAACCTGGCTAAATAACACTGAGAAAATAAATGCATGAAAGGGCATACGTGTGTTTAATGTTCTCTAATTTGTTTATGGCAAGGAATCATGGCTCCTCTTACTTGTCCCCCTGAACAACCTCTTTCCCTGTTCCATCCTGCTGCTTGGTGTTTCTGTGTATTCTGTTTAGCGATTCTTCTGTGGAGCTCTTGATGTGTCTACTGTTTTGTGAAGGGATAGCAATGGGTGGAGAAAGCCAGAGGCACAGCTTCTGTCCAGGTTTTGATTCCTGGGATGATCTGGGATGGACTGAGCCCTGTGATGTGATCTCTGATGGCATCTGCCAGGCCAGAGGCACCATGTTGGTGTTCCTAAGGGAGATTCCGTAGCTCCCATTCTTCAACCAAATCAAGACCACATCCTAACACTCAAAGGGCTTGGCCATCCTCAACGAGATGTCAATAAAGTGTGACAAACTTTGGAGCTTGAATCAGAACGGATGGGTCCTATTCCAGATCTGTCACCCTCTGACTAAGAGACCTCGGATGAGTCATTCCATTTTCTCTGCACTGAAACAACTGGACTAGATGACCAATGATTTGATTCATGACTCACTCTATGAAATGGGAATGACAGAATTTTTTCCTGTCACACTGTAGAGGTCATGCTTTCTTAGGGCAATGTCACTCCAGGGGGAGAAAGCTGACTGTAATAAAGACTTCAGGTTCTGGTCTAACATTTGCTCTCACAGAAGCCTCACAGGGCTCCCTGGAGAAGCTCTTCAGCTCGGGAGTGAAGAAAAGTCATCTGGGCTCAGTTCTGGCCCCTTCATAGACGGCCGTGGAATGAAGAGCCAGCACTCTTTCTGCCTGTTTCTGTTTCCTCGGCCGTACGTGCTATAAAAATATTTTGAAAATTAAGTTAGTAACAGGGAAATTACAAGAAAGACTGGCTTATCATAAACACTCAATATATATTGGCTGGTATTTTATGGTTTCTGAAAGCCTTAGTGATTACTGATAAAAGGCTACAGGAAGAAGTAAGAATGGAATTCACATTAGTTTGATTCACTCAATATAGAATGAGTACTTTCTATATTGTGTGACGTTGTAGGTGTAAGAGATGCAAAGAAGAGCAACAGGTGGCTTCCAGCTTCAAGGAAAACCACAGGCATGGAGAACAATGGGTAAAGGACTAGGTAGAGCTGCAGGTGATGGCAGAGAGACTCCCAGAGAGCAAATGGTGTAGGGCCCACACAGGAGCCACCCCAGCACAGCCTGGTGACATCAACACAAGGCACAGGCGCAGGTGCAGCATTGAAACAGCTGCTCAGTTACACTGAAGTTTTGTAGCCTAAGGATTTTTCTGTGGAGCTTAGGAAAGATGTGCAATGTGGCCACAAGTGTGAGCCCTACTTAGTCACTATGGTTGTGTCTCTAAGTCTATGGTTCTTAATTAAAGAGTATAAACCTAGACAACCCACTGTGGCTTTGAGAAAAAGTACAGACTTCATTCCCAACCCGAAGATTCTGTTCCAATTTTCACATACAAAACACCTAGCACTCAGTAGCCCCCATAGAAACCAAAATGGTGGTTCCTATAGCCTTGGTGATTAACTTATCCAGAAGTAGTCAGATCCCTTTTTACCCTGCTAACCCCAAGCATGGCCTACAAATTGGGAAATCAAAGGAAAAATTAGGGGAAGGCAGAGAATTTGCAAGTCTCACTGCTGCTTCTTACTAGCAGGAAAGTTAACATATCAGCAGCAATATACATAGTACAGAACATGTGCTACTCCCCATCCACTGTCTAAGTCACCCCAAACTCTCCCTCGTAATACACTAACCAGAATCTTACAGCAAAGTAGGGTTGCCACATAAAATGCAAGACACACAGTTAAATTTGAATTTCAGATTAACAACAATCATTTTAACATTAATGGGTCCCTAATGTTGCACAGGTCATATGTGTATCAAAAAAGTATCCATGGTTTATGTTAAATTCAAATTTAACTGAGTGTTCTGTATTATTATTTGCTAAATCTGATTCCCCTAAAAGAAGGGAAATCTGGGATGATAATACAGTCCAATCACGCTGACATATCAAAACCTCTCAGAGCATGGATGAGATTCATAGACTATGATTATGTTGACCACATGTGCCTTCAACTCTGCCAGAGTTACAAGGTTGGAAAACAGCCGATGATGTCCTTCTAGAGCTACCCCTTTAGAAGGATTAGTTGGTAAGGAACCCTCCCTTTACAGGAGGCATGGGTTCAGTTTCAAGTAAACACATGTCATGTGCCCAGGAAATGTCACCATGGTCCAGGAAGATTGACCCTTGAAGAAACTTCTTTGCTCAGAGAATGCACACAATTACCTGAGGAGCCTTTTCAAAAGCACAGCTGTTGGGTCTGATTCCAACACCAACAGGAAAAGAATCTTCAGGTTGAGAATGAAGTCTGTACTTGTTCTCAAAGCCACAGCGGGTTGTCTAGGTGTGTACTCTTTAATTAAGAACCATAGACTTAGAGGCACAGCCATTGTAACGAGTAGGGGTTCTGTAATGTCTCACGCTTGTGGCCACATTACCCATCTTTCCTGAGCTCCACAGAAAAATCCTTAGACTATAAAACTTCAGTGTAACTGAGCAGCTGTTTCAGTGCTGCACCTGTGCCTGTGCCTTGTGTTGATGTCACCAGGCTGTGCAGAGATGGCGCATGTGTGGGTCTACACCATTGCACTCTGGGAATCTCTCTGCCATCACCTGTGTATCTACACACCGTAGTTCTTTACCCACTGCTCTCTATGCCTGCTTGTTTCTTGCTAGTTTATCGCAGGTCTCACTGAGTTGCTGAGGGCCTCACTAGATTGCAGAGGCTGGCCTTGAACTTGCAATCCTCCTCAGTCTCCCGAGTTGCTGGGATTACAGGCGTGCACCACCATGTCCTGCTCAACCTTGCCTTTAAAAAGAATGTCAATTTAAACCCCCAGATTCCAACAGTGCAAATACATCTTCTTGAAAAGATTGGGCTTCTCAACCTTACATCTATCACCCTTCGTGTCTTTTAACTGAGAAGAGGTTTCAAGACAGCTAATGTAGGCAATTAAAAGCATTCTCTTTCATTTAAGTTAATGCAAGGGGGAAGCTTTAAAGTAACTCTGAAAAGTGAATTTGATTGTTTTAATAAGACAGAACATTTTACAATCTGTCAGAGTTGCATTTCCCCCTATCTGATTGACTGTCAGAGCAGAAGGAGGAAGCAAAACAAAATCACACCCTGAAACTGACAGCAATAAATGAAGAGTAAAGAACCTGCAATAAAACCAGCAGAAACTACTTTTAAAGTCCAGTGCCGGGGACTTAGTCTACTTTCTGTGGCAGTAACTGAACACTGGGGCAAACAATAGAGTTCTTCAGCTCATGGTTCTGGGGACTGGGCAGTGGAAGAGCCTGGTGCTGGCCCCTGGGGGGCATCTGATGCTGCCTTCCTGCTGCACAACTCCTGAGGGCATCGCACGGAGGGACGGAGAAGGCATGCATCAGCTCAGGTCTCTCTGCCTCATCCTGTAAAATAGGGCGTCCCTTCTGTGGGTTCCCATCTGGATGACCTCATCTAGTTCCAGTGATCCCCCAAAACCCCCACTTTCAAATACCACTAGCATATGAATTAGGGAATGGAGTTTCACAGGACTTTAGGAGGGGACATCCAACCATGGCATGTGGCAAGAGATCATTGCAAGTTTTCACCAAGCTCTTTCTCAGGGCCCAGTGTTCATGCCTCTTTGCACTCTCACGGTATCACCAGGTAGCACTGTGGCCAAAACCTGTGTGCAATGAGGAACTGAGAAAACAGAGGTGAGGAGAGGTTCCGATAAACTGGACCTTCCTCTCAGATTATGTAGGAAGGAATCAAAGGAAACCACGGCAGTGGGAGTAATGGTGGAAAGAAACCAGAAAGGACTCTGCTCCCCATCAGCCCTCCACACTGTGTCTGTCACTGCCCACAGACAGGCAGAGGGCCACCTTCACTGCCAACAGCATGCACAAAACTTCCTCTTACTAAGGTGGGAAATGACCAGCATCTATGTGGAGGTGTCTGGTCCAATCCCTGTCCAAATTATAATTGCTAAATACCAACCTCTTGGTTAGTTTCTAACCTGACTTGCTTTGTCCACATCTTCCAAATCAGCCTAGATCATCTCTGCTTTCAGGAGGAGCCCCAAGAACTCCTAGTGCAGAAGGATACTCAAGTAGTACCATCAACTTGAGCCTTTTGGCCTCATTCTTCCAAAGAAGATCGATTATGTGATCTTCTCATTCGAAGGAACTAATTTATTCTAGGAGTTAACAGATGTACCCTCCTTGATAGGTGATGCATTTGTTTCTTACTACATATGTCAACAGAACCTCAATCTATTCTCCATGAAACGTTCGTTCCCAATTGCCATATGCTAGGGGTTAAAGGAAGCATGAACATAGCCTTTGGGCAGGGATTACACAGATAAACCAGAACTCCATCCTAAACCACAGACACCAGTCACTACCACCTTTCTAATGTAAGGATACACACGAAGGACACTAGCACCTGGGAAGACTCTACTTTGCCATCGACCAAGCTTATCTGAACCCCAGCTCACAGTACTTTGCTAAGTACTATGCTATTTTGCTAAGGTGGGTTGTTAAATATGATCCCAGGGAGATTACTATCTTGCTGAGCTCGACATGGGGCATGATGGGACAGAAAAGAACGTAGCCTGCGCCAGTCTCAAGTGGACAGATATGGGACCCAGGCAGCCCTTCCACAGCAGTGGGATGAGAGAGAAAGCAGAGCTTCAGAGGTGGAATTCCACCCAGATGTGTGGCCATCTATGCAGCAGTGACTAGATAAATAGAAGGGTAGGCTCAGTTAATGTCTTGGAATCTAAATTGTAGTCGATTATTCTGCCTGGGAGGACACGGAAGGTAAGAACTTGAGTTGCATGCCTCGTAGCCTGTCCAACGTGCTACCTCAAACATCATGCTAGGTGTGGTCTTTGAGCAGTACTGTCTACTTAGTACATTTTTATTCATCATCTTCAACATGCTCAGCTCTGTGGATAATATTTCAACACATGAAAAATGATACCTACATACAGGGTGTGTTGATAGTTTATCACAAGAGAAAAACATAATGAATAAGGAATAAAAAAATTAAATAAAATGTTTTAAATTCCTCACAAGCTAAACCTTAGTTCTTGAGATTCAATTGTACTTGTCTTCTTCTTTCCAAGCCCTAGCAGCCACCCTGGATCTTTTAAAACTTTCTATATTATAATTTAGACCACTGACTCTCAATAGAGGGAACTTTTGCTCTTCAGGGAACATTTAACAATGTCTGTGACATTTTGGGGTGCTCAAAGTTAAAGAAGGGGAGGAGGCTGAGATTGTCACTAGCATGTAGAGACCAGAGAGCCTGCTAAACATACCATAATGCACAGAGCAGTGCCCGCACCTGAGGGATATATCCCCAGGTATAAATAGTGCCAAGGTTAAAAAAACCTTGCTTTTTAGTCCTTTAAGTCTTCCCACAGCATGACTTCCCTCATAGATTATCTCTGGACATTCTCTTTACTCGTGACTCTATATATTTGCACGGGCATTATGTAAATAAACATATACATATATGTAAATACACATAGATATGTAAATATATGTGTGTATGTGCATGTGTGTATATTTGACTTTACTAGGTGAATGCTGTGAGGTGGATTTATTTTTCTTTCCAGAGAGGTACACTAAATTTAAACTTGGAGAAAGGGGCGTAGGGAAAAATCCATTATTTCAAGTAAAAAAGTGAACATTGAAAGCCTTTGTGCTTCCCTCATTAGATGGCACGGCTTCTCTAGATTTTCTTCTAGTCATCAGGACCCCTGTTTTTGACATAATTTGTGCTCCTGGGCCTTCTATGCATATATGTGAAAACTGGTATTATTTATTCTCTGGCAAACTGAATTTTTGTCCTGTCACTTTTACCTGCAGTGAAAAGATAGCAGAAACAGACTTGGCAGTAGCCGTGACACAAGTCCTGGCTGACCGCAATCTCCATTTGCACTTTGAGCCATGACATTGGTTGTGCAGAAGTCTCCAGATTTCTTTTTTTTTTTACTTCTCTTCCTTCCTTCCTTCCTTCCTTCCTTCCTTCCTTCCTTCCTTCCTTTCCCTTTCTTGACATTTTCATTTGCCCATTTTTTTCATCTTCTTATATTTTATTTAAAAAAATACTGCTACAGGCAATTATCATGCTGTTTTTACAAATGTGACTCTGTGTTCATTATACAAATTCCAAATAAAAGGAGACGTCGAAAGAGGCAAAGATGGATTTCTCAAAGTTCTGTGTCACTCTATCACATATGTTCCAGGTAACTCTTCCTGCTGACGTACAGACATGGATGGATGGATGGATGGATGGATGGATGGATGGATGTTGTACAGATGCACAGAGGGAATCTTACTATGCAGGAGGAGTTATCATCACACATTACCTCTTGTTTTCCTCAAATTTCATAGAAGAAAAACTGAACGACAGAGGAATTAACCTCTGAGCTATGGATAAATGTTTCATCAACACCAGTGGGATCAGTTCTTAGGATGTTCTTTTAAGGCAGAAGTCTCCAATCTTCTCTGCCCTTCGGGATCAGCAGGGAAGTGTTTAAAAATTCCAAGATTGCTCCTGAGAGCAATGACATCTGGTCTCCAGAGGTGGGACTCGGATGCTAGTGTTTCTTAAAGCTCTCAGGGGCGTCCAGTGGGTGGCCCGGGTGTGAACCTCTGCTCTAAGATGAAGAAAAAAAAATGACCATGAAAATAGTCCAGATTTCATAACTCTGTATCCTTTTTGAACTCCATCAATGGACCTGTTCTGCCATAATATGAGGAAATTGGCATTCTGACTCTTCCTTGGTCCACTCCCGCTCACCATTGTCATGGTTTGTAGTTTTTTTACATTGTCAGAGTTTGTAAGATTTAATCTGTGAACCCCCCAAATCCCTCCAGTCAGGGGAGACATCCCAGAGGTGGCCAGGATGGAAAGCATGTTCCAGAACAATACATCAGGCATCCTGGCCTGGAAGCAGGCAGTGACACGGATGAGGCAGAGGGGTGGGCTATCCATGCAGCGAGATATCACAAGTCAGAGACCCCAGGTGACTTCTTACCCTCGTGTTGGTGAGTTAAGATGCTCACTTAGGGGAGTAGGAAGTTCAGTTCTCTGTTGTATCTTACCCTTATTTAACCATGTGTTGGTGGTCACCACCAGATGATGGGAATTCTCCAGAAAGGCACAGTGGCACCTACCCAGGTATCCCAAGTCCATGTGGACTGGTTCCCAGGCCCCTTGAGAAAGATCCCTGATTTAGAGGGTGGGTGTTGCTAGTTCTCTCCTTCACTTATTCATGGACCAAACTGCATTAGTGTCAAGGAGGCTGTTTTAGTCAGTTGTTTTGCTGCTGTGACTAAAGGATCTGACCAGCCCAACTGTAGGGAGGAAAAGTTTATTTGAGGGCTCACAGTTTCAGAGGTCTTAGTCCAGAGAAGGCCAGCTCCATTCCTCAGGGCTCGAGTTGAGGCAGAACATCATGGTGGGAGAGGGTGGCAGAGAGGAGCAGCTCACATCATGGTGATCAAGAAGCACAACTGCCGCAGTCCGGCTGCAGCAAACTAACCCAGGGGGTGACGAGCAACTTGTGTAGATTGATACAGCAGGAGTGGGAGCCGTTTATTGTAGGACAGGAGGGGTATATATACATTCCACACAGCTTATCTTAATTAACATAAACTAGATACAGCAGTCAACCAATAAGGAATCTCCACACTTAATGGCTCACTGGCACCACCTCACAAACCACTCCCTCTAGCAAAATGCCAGGCGCCATCCTGACTTGTTTACAGACCCTAACATTTGATAACCCCAAGGTCGTGGACTCTCCCCGTACGGGCCACCATCTGCCGCAGTCCAGCTGTATCAATCTACACAAGTTGCTCGCCACCCCCCGGTTATTTTGCTGCAGCTGGGCTGCGGCACACAACTCCATATAGCTGAGACTATAACCATTTCTCCTTCAAACCTTCTTGCATTGTCTCACATGTGAGCTATCAGGGGACACTGTATCTAAGCCATAACAGAGGCCTTTCCACGTCAGAATAGGCTTCTGATTTGGGGAGGGTAGGAATACAGGAACATATTGTAATGTATGCTACTTGAGAATGTATATCTTTTTTTTTAAAAAAAAAAAACTAATATATATATTTTGAGTGCTGCTCACTCGTTCCCTTCACAAATGATTAAAACATTTGTAAAACAATGCCTCCTAGCTCAGGTGACTAGTGGTGCAAGACAGATCCGGGAGCCACTACCGGCAGGATCAAGAACACAAGTGAAGAATGTAACTCAGGACACCAATTCCTCCTGTCCACGAAATGAAGAAGGGCCCTGTGAGGGGCACATTGGTCTAGGGGATTTTCAGAGCTGTTCAGGTCTTTCTGGGCACTCACTTCTGCCACACAAGCTACCTGACTATGTCCCCAGGGGCAGAGAGTGGGTACAGGATCTTTGGTGTCAGGATACAAAACATCTTCCGAAATGAATGCCACCCCTGCATCAGACTCTTCCCTCTGCCGTAGCCCCTTCCATTTTGGCCTTGAAATCACTGGGCAGACTAGGAATTGAAGTAGTTGGGCTGCATGGGAACTTTCCAACAGTTGGGGTGCCTTTTCTCTTCTTCAGAGTCCTGCCTCGGATGACTCCAACTCCTCCCACCTGGAGAACGGTGTCTTGTCTGGTTTTATAACTTTAGGTCCGGATTTCTCTTAATCATCTCCATAGAGCACCTCCTTGGTGCCTTTACAACATCCTGGGCTCACTGTCTCTATTTTCTCATGTCTGACGATCCCTGTTTCCTTTCTCCCTCTGTGAACCCTTCCAAAGTGTGGCCACATCTTAGATCTCATGTTCAATGTCAGTAAGAGTCGAAAAGGGCTGTGAAGAATCTGGTGAGGGCTTCCTTAATTTTTCTACTGTCAAAACTTTCTGTGTCTTTGTCCTTCTTCTCTTTCTTTGTTCTTTTCTTTTAGTAAATATTCTGCTTTCCTTGCTAAGACAGGTCCTTTTGGTCTGGGATTAAGTTCCGTATCTTTACAATTGACATGGTGCCTTTCATTCCAGTGGCAGGTCACGGTCTCACTCCTATTTAAACTCTCTCTTTCCATAGGTTTCTCTAGCTGTAAGCAGAATATTTGCTTAGTCTGGACTTTTTTTTTTTTTTCTGTTACTCTGATAGTCTTTTAAACTACTGCCTGACGCTCGCCTATTCTTTAATATCACACTTCATAACAGGGAGGCTTATATGTGACACAAAACTGTTTTATTTTCAACCTTCACCACCTCCCTGGGTGAAAGCTCTGCAATTAGATGATTACGAGTGGCCTCCTAGTCACCAGATCCAAGCCCATTTCTTCATTCATCATATAATTTTGAACTTGGGCAAAATTTAACATTTTCCATCATCCTATGATTCCCTCTTTCTCTAGCTCTTTTTTTTTTTTTTTTTTCACACCGTATGTGCAAATTTCTTCTGCTTTAGTGTTGGATTCTATTTATAATTTTCTGAATGATTTAATTGCCTCCTTTCTCTCTCCTACCATTCCAATGCAAATGACTCTAAAATGTTCCTTTCAGACAGGAGAAAACTTTTACTGAGTATTTATCCATGCTGGGTTTATTTCAAACTATAGCTCTTGTAGAGGACACTTTATGAAGTACCCAGAGCTACACTGCCTGAAGCAAAATAGAAATTCCTGCCCTTTCTGGTTTTTATTTCCCTGAAACATGTGGTCTCCAGCTAATTAGTAACAGTCTGAGGAAAATCCCAGTGTTGCATCCTGGATCTTGTGACCTATGACCCACAAAGGAAACTTTGGATCCATGATGTTTTGATGTATGAAAACCAAATCCAAATAAAATAAAACCAAAGTGAAGAGCTATTATCTGGAGTTTAGCCATCAGCTAGTCTCACCCTTTATCAGCTCAAAACTGGAGAGAGATTTGTCATGGACCCAAAGTCAAGTCTATAGAGTTGAAAGGAAATGAAGAATTGGCTGTTGTGTTGAAATACGGTAACTAATCTGTATAATCCAAGGAGAACAGGGGAAATGTCGGTCCTTTGTGACACTTGACAGCTCCTAATAAGAGTGGCTTGGCAACATGTCTTCTGGAGATTTTTTGCTTTTTTCTAGGAACCTTATCTGAGATTCTGGTTGCTATCTGTGGAATCCTCTGCGGAATGACCCTCTTATAATTCATGATGTGGTCAGGATTCATCCATCTGTGGATTTATTTCCATTAATGTTATTCAAAACAGGTTGCCTCTTTTAATCTTTATCTTAAGGGCTTTGAGTTCCAGAAAAGTATCCTTTAATTATGGGTTTTATTATTGCTTTTCTTGCTAGGATTTCACGTGCTCATTATTTTCCATGCTTGGAAATAGTTTAGTTCCGAGACTCTGTATCTCTACTTTGTCCTGTCACCAGTTTGGGTCCCTTCCCCCTGCCCCTTTTATTGTGGAAGAGCTTATTATTTTTGTTTTGAAACCCCTGGTTCAGAATTTTTGCATGCTATTTCTGCTGTAAAACTCTGCAGAGAGGGTTTTGACTTTTGCCAGTTGTAACTCAAGCTGCTGTGTGACCCTTCCCGGCCTCTCTAGGGTGACTCTGTGTGTTTGTTTGTCATGCTTTGTTTTGTTTGATTTCATATAGTCTCCTTTCTTCTTGTCTATCTCACCTTCTCCTTCAATTATCAGCCTCTTGAAGTCCTGGTGGATTTTAAACTTTGCTTTCTAGAAGTCAGTTCTTGTGCACTATGGTGGATTATCCTCTGGTTTCTGGACTCTGTCTTTTTCAGAAGTTATATTCTTATCCTGAGTTTTGATGAATTATTTTAATTTTTATTTTCAGTTTCATTTATCTTCTGTCTAGTAAAACTTCTTCTCAATTTCAGCAAGATTTTGCTTAGCAATTTGGAGTCTTTATATTATTATGAGTTGGCTACTTTTTAAAAATGGTGATAGGGGGTCTTTTTAGATATATTTCCTGGGATGATGGTAGATGTGGTGTCAAATGAAATGGATGCCATTTAGAAACTAAAGACCTCCCAATTCTTAGGCATAATATTGTCAATTCTCCTTTTTTATTCCTACTTATCCTTAAATGAAGAGATATGCATCCTCACTTGCAGACAAACAGGGTTTCTGATCATGCTCTTGGTTCTATTCTATGATGGAAGAGCAAGCTTCCAGATGAGGACCTCATACATGGTGAACTTTCATTGGGTACAGCTAAGCTTTGTGGCCATAAGACCTGCTCCTGTGGCTTGAGTCTGTGGAACACCTTGCCTGTACCTGATGTTTTTGAAGTAGATACATTTTCTATAATACCTACATTGCTTTCACTATAAAATATACTTTGTAGGATACTGGAATCCATGAACACTGCCCTGTGCCCTGTGTATACCCACCCCCATTCCAGGCTCATTTCATAGGAAATACGGTCTCCAATGGATGAAGTCTGCTAAGAGTTGGGAAGAGGAGAAGCGGGAAAGAGACAAATGGGTTTCTTATGATTTCAAAAAGTCGTGCCCTGTAATGAAATGACAGTTGACCAATTTAAAAATGGTTAGCCTCTCACCTTTCTCAGGAAGCAGCCAAAATGGCGGGACTACAAAGTGTATCTGACTCTTCCTTTGAGGTCAAGTCTCCTCTTTCTCATACGTAAACAGCCATTTCCCCTTCGATTCAGTTCCATTTATCTTCTGTCTGATAAAACTTCTTTTAAATTTCAGCAAGATTTTGCTTAGCAATTTGGAGTCTTTGTATTATTATGAGTTGGCTACTTTTTAAAAATGGTGGTAGGGGGTCTTTTTTAGATATATTTCCTGGGACGTTGGCAGACGTGGTACCAAACGGAATAGATGCCATTTAGAATCTAAAGACCAATATGTTTTCAACCGGTCGCTGCAATTCTTGTAAAACATAAATAAATAAATAAACAAGAAAATTATAGTTTCTTCTGTGAGAAGTACTCGTTAGAGTCTCCAGAGTGCTAGCTGGATGGTTTGCTCTGGAGATTATCAAGTCCACCTCCCACATTCCCGGAGCAGCTGCGTCTGAACGGCCTCACATATCTCTGTACAGAAATGAGGACTCCAAAGTATTAACTCCTTCTCAGGAGCTGCTCCACCCCCCAAGTTCCAGTTCTTTCCAGGGCTTTTTTCTAGGTCTGAAATAGCTGGTCAAGTGGAGGCACCAATCTGTGACTCCTGGAACCAGGCGAGGGCTCTCACCTTCACGCCCCACTTCCAGCTGGCTGCTGGCCTGGATATATCCCCGTCTTTCAGTGGTGCGGTTCCCTGATGGGCTACAATGATGGCTAGACTTTTGTGTGTTTTTCCCCTGAGAAAGGGCTCCAGTGCCTCTAGGAATCACAAAGCCATTTACCCACAGGAAGTCAGGCCTCATCCCAGCCTAACCAAGGGTCTGGGAATAAGTTTCTGCCCTGGAACAATATGCAAGTATTTAGATATTTCCCAAAGAAGAATTGTAGTACTGTGGCTTTCTGTTTTTTTTTTTTTTTTCTTTTCCCTTTAAAGTGGAACTTCAATGATCTATCAAGTGCTGTGGTACATACCTGTAATCCCTGCCTCCTGGGAGGCTGAGGCAGGAGGATTGCCAAGTTTAAGGCTAGCCTGGGCAACTTAGCAAGAGTCTGTCTGAAAATTAAAAAAAAAAAAAATATCAATAAATGAAAGGGGCTGGGGAGGTAGCTCAGTGACAGAGTGCCCCTAAGTTCAATCCCCAGCATGGCAGACACAACGAAAGTAGGTTGATCTTCCATGGAATGAGGCTGCATTGATTATGGAAGCAAATGATTTCTCTATGCGGTGCATGTTCTACTTCTTATAACTGAAGCTTCCTTTGAGTTCATTTAGACCAGTCCTGCTCACCTACATTACCTGCAAAGGGAGAAATGATTTAGACTGGATGAGTACAGTCCCTGGAAAAGGCCGATGGGGTGACATTGGTCATGGCTGACAAAAGATGGCCACAGGTTAGTCAGACTGGGACATCCATCATCCACACTGAGCAAAGACGACTAAATACCACTATGTTTCATAAGGAATTTGAAGAAGCACCCTCATTTTTCAGGTCCGGCGAGAGACAACCTGCAGAAACCCACCGTGGGGCAGGAGAAGCCAGTGCCTTTCGATGCCCAGTGAGGCAGCTCATGGCAGCAGGAACGTCCATCCACAATCCTGGGGTTGCCCCGAGCCTGTTCCACACTCTGCTTCTTGGAAAAAGAGGGTGCTTCTCCTATCCCTTAGGACAGGCAGGGCCTCCAGATCTTGAGGGCAAAAGCGGTCTCAGCTCACTCCTCTGTGGCTAAAGCAAGAAGGGCCCAGATGCTGGATGAACTTGACCCTGGGTCAGTCTGGTTGTATAGTAGTTATCAATCTTCCCTTTCTGTCACCCAGAGCCAGCCTATGGCTTTCTCAGTTTGCTCTCCTTTAGTGCCCGCCATTTTGTGAGAGGCGTCCAATGTCCTTCTTTCGCATCCTGATTCGATGCAACAGAGGGAAAGAAGCAGCTCATCACTGAAGCACTGCCATGTCTTTGAGAGTTCTAGTTACAAGAGGTCTCATGGAAGCTTATGGAAGATGCTCAAAAACAAACCCACAGAATGCACAAACAGAAAATGGAAGCAAGACAGAAACAATGAAGAATCTTCTACCAACCCTGAAAGAACGAACAAGGTTGTGGTCAGAAAAAATGCCCGTTTATTGAGGAACAGCTCTGCATGTTTATAGAGCCGGGGGTGGTTTGACAGTTATGACAGTTTAATGGTTGAATGGTTTGACAATTGGCATGGGGTGCTTTCTGATTGGTGGGTAAGGATCATGTGAGCCAGCAGAACTAGTCTGATTGGTGGGTAAGGATCATGTAAGCCAGCAGAGCTAGTCTGATTGGTGGGTAAGGATCATGTGAGCCAGCAGGGCTAGTCTGATTGGTGGGTAAGGATATGTGAGTCAGCAGGGTTCACCATTGATCTTTGGATCCAGGGCGACTCTCAACAATCCCAACTACTAAAAAACACTTTCTGTCTTCACTTCAAGCCACTCCAAGGGTGATGAGTTCAACATTCAGCCTGCCTTATTTGTACCTTCAAAATATTGTCTCTCATTTTATGTGCAATAGAAAAATTCGCCTGTGCATATGCGTGCATGCACATATGTAAATAAAGTAACTATTCTTACTGTCTGTCTTGCAACACTGTGGAAGTTTTAAATCAAAAGTCTGAATCATATTCTAATTTCCCTCTTCCCTTATACCCTTCTCATAGTTATTAATATCAAGAATAGGCCAGTTGTATTCAAAACTTAGAGAACATGGCAGATATTGTTGGTTAAATTTAACTACATCTCTCTCAACCCTTTTAAGCAAAATTGATTCCATTTTCTTGATCTGAGAACTGTTTAGGAAGGGGCACAGTGTCATGGCGGCCAATGAATTTCCAGGAAGGGCTCTGAGGCTAATTATTTGAACACATTCTGTAAGCTGGGCTACGGTGTCACACACTTTTAATCCCAGTGACTCAGGAGGCTGAGGCAGGAGGATTGCAAGCTTGAGGCCAACCTGGATACCCCAGTGAGATCATATTTCCAAATAAAACTAAAAGGGCTGGAGAGGTAGCTCAGTGGCTATGTATCCCTGAGTTCAATCCCCACTACTATGAACAAAATAATAATAGAATACATAAACAAGAGAAGTTTTGCTGTCTGCTGATGACCACTGCTGTGTCTGCTTGGGATGCCTGGAACCTCAGCAGCCATTTTGCAACACAGAGGGGTATGAGCCAAGAACAAACCCGGTAATGTGAGGATGGCAGAGTAGCAAGTGGGAAAGTGATTGGTCTTTGACAGCATCTCTAATCATTTGTGCATCTGCCCTACGTGAGATGTCTTGATATACAACATGCTATCTGTATATCAGCTTATGTGTATATGTGTATGCACCAAATAATGTGGCATATTAGCTTAGCCTTCAACCAGTCTCATCTGGAGTTTTGCTCAAGGAATTTAAAAGCATTTTAACTGAGATGAAGAACAAAACTTATTTGACATGCTCAGTGTGTGTGTGTACACGTGACTCTTACACTAAAAAAGACTGACGGCACCTCAGCCCAGGGAGCGTGAAGTTGGACCTGCAGCTTGACCTTGGTCCTGAAGAAACTTGCATGTTTGCTCTTGCCCAGCCCCAGGTGGGGCTTCAGCTGTGCCTCTCAGGAGCTCAGGGTGCGGATTTCTACCCTGCCTTCATTTCAGCTGTGGTTAGAGTGTTGAGCCGCAGAAAAGTGTTGGTTCAAGTCGCTCCCTCTTTCTTTTCCAAGCTCCACTGTGGATGTCACACTC
Source organism: Callospermophilus lateralis (assembly GCF_048772815.1). NCBI lineage: Eukaryota > Metazoa > Chordata > Mammalia > Rodentia > Sciuridae > Callospermophilus > Callospermophilus lateralis. The sequence continues at coordinate 8,767,843 of NC_135315.1, forward strand.
CTCCACCCATCAATGGAGCTGCAGGTGGGCCACGCCTATGAGGTGGGTGTTTCTCTTAGGTAACAAAAGAAGAATTTTCTAGTCATATTGTTTACAAAAAAATAGACCATTCATCACTTACTCAGCAAGGTCCTCTGTGGTCACGACAATCCCTTCTTCCCAAAGAACCCAATATTTTGCTTGGTGTCAAAGAGTTTAAGAAAAGTGCATTATATGGAGAATACAGCCAGGATTTTGAACCAATGGGTGCCCAGGACCAAGAAGAAAAAGGGAAGCAACTCTTCTCGAATTCATCCCCTCTGCAGAAAACCAACCCAAACCGGAAGCTGGGGCTTCCTGGGATATTTGCCTCTCTTTGACATCGGTGGGGCTCATTCTTCTCTGCGTTTTTACAGAGCTACGATCTCATGCTTTAAGGCAAAATACTGAGCGAATGACTTGGTGGCCCACAGACTATTTGAATCCACTCTGGTGACACACAGAGACCCCAGTGGGACTGAAGAGGTTGGATCTGGTTTCTGAGGTCAGAGAGGAAGCAGGAGGAATTGCCCACGTCCCTTAACGACCTCTTCTTCTGAGTTCTTCTGGGAATCCAAATCATCCGTGGGCAACAGGAACGGCTGATACCAAAGCAACCGCGAAATGAGTGCCATAGTGGCATTTTTGAGAGGCCCTCAACCCAGTTTGGCTCTGCTTTTCCTCGGCTCTCAAAGTGCGCTCACACCTGCATGGTTTACCTCGGCAGGCTCAGCAACAGTGAAAGGGAAAGGCACTTGTGGACATGGATCGTCAAATTATTTCTCAGAAGAGTGTCATAAACTCAACGGGTTCAAAGGCCGGTGATCACATTGCATCACAGTTACCCTGGAAGCCACCGTCAAGGTGCGAAATACGGTCTTGCTGACGATTGGATGGAATTGGGGATCAGGATGAGGCGATGCTCATCAGAGAGACCTGACCCCTGCTTAACTCCGCCCCCCCACATAAACCATGCCTCGTGCACACTCCCTAGCCATCATTGATTTCCTGTGTTTTTTATTTTTTAATATTTTAGACCAATTGTCTTTTAGAGCAATGGAAGAGTTTGTTATTCATAGACATAACATGCAAAGTAAGTGATATTATTAATTTAATAAGGGGATGGATGGCCAAATTTGAATGTAGAAATGATTAGGCATAACTCAAGTGCTGAGCAGAGTTAAAATTGTGGATGTTTTCTACTTCTGTCCCACCAGCACCATCTTTTCAAAAGGCATCTAATGATGAAAAATGAGTGCAAACACCCAGACACACTAAGATGAAAGTACAAAGCAGACTGATTCTTTTGTACATGGGTTCTTTGTGCTTATAGTCTGCTCCCTATCCTGACTACACTTAATATTGTTGAATTGTATCAACATTTGTCCCTTGATAAGGGCTGAGACCATGCCTTCTTTAGTCCTGTATTCTTGTGACTCAGCAAGGCATTTAGTAAAAGGACAGAAAATAAAATTATAAGTAAGTAAACAAATTAATTGGTCTATATGACTATTGGAACTGCAAATATTAGCCTCAAATAAAATTTCTAGGAGCTGGGGAGATACCTCATTCATAGAGTGCTAGCTGAGCATGTGCTAAAGCCCTGGGTTCAATCCCCAGCACTGGAAAAAAAATTGAAAAACAAATTCTATTTTTCTTTGGGAAAATTTTTGAGAGTTTGGTTATAAGTTGTATCAAAGAAACATCTTGGAAAATCTCTACTCTGGCAATATGGAACATTGAGAGGAAATGTAAATCGTGTTACATACCTGGGTTTTTTTGGATTTGTATTTAATTTGTACTCTTCATTAAATGTTTTAATTAGTATTATTTATTGGTGTTTCCTTTGTTTAAATTTTGCATGCTTCAAATGAAAGGGACAGAATCAAGTCACCCTGAACATGCATAATTAACTTAAAAATTCTCTATTACAAACAGGATATGGTGGGGATAAGAAATGAGAACTTCATTAGCGAGGAAGTGAAAATTAGAAATAAATGTGGTTTTGTTCTGAGCCAAGCTCTTTCTCTTTGGTTGAAAATTGTGTGTTGAGCTCTACTTCACTTCAAGAAAACTTGGTTAAAATTGCATATATCCAAGAGACACTGCAGGCTGAGACCTAAATTATCATAGTTGCTGACATTTGAAGGAGCTTTGGAGTTTCTGCTGTGCGACAGCCAGGTGACAGACATGCCTGTCATTCCACACAGATGAGCAGTGAGTGGAGAATCAGACAGTCAACCCCCATCTTTGGCTAAATGTGCAAAATATTTTCTCTCTCCCCTCAGAGGCAGTTAGGTTCCTTGCAAAAACTCCCAATACTTTTTACAGAAGATACATATATTGTGGAGTTTCTTGAAATATGCAAGTTTCTTCTATGGCTTCTGAATCAGTGAATGATGGTGAACTTACCATCATTTTTGAGGACTGAGACTAATTTTTCAAAAAAAAAAAAAAATAGTTGCATTATCTCTTAAAAGGCCCCAGACACCAAAGGGAAATGCATTTCAAACTTTTACTTTGATAACAACCAGCCCAACTGTAGAATAGGATCGAAGATGTTTTGGAAGTAATAAACTATGCCACTGAATTTGAATCTACAAAAACCAGGATGTAGCCAGACACAGTGGCTCACGCCTGTAATCCCAGTGACTCTGGAGGCTGAGGCAAGAGGATCATGAGTTCAAAGCCAGCCTCAGCAGCTTAGTGAGGCACTCAGCAACTCAGTGAGACCCCATCTCTGAATTAAAAAAAATATATAAAAAAGAGCTGGGGATGTGGCTCAGTGGTTAAGCACCCCTGGGTTCAATCCCCAGTACCAAAACAAACGAACAAACAAAAACCAGGATGTCGAAAAGGACCATTTATTTCCCTTGTCCTGTCATTGACTCAAGGTCTCCTGAATGCAATTCCTTTTCTACATTTTTCTATTTACTTGGGTTCTGTGTTTCATACTCATAAAATGTAGGTAGCTGGGTGAATTTCCATTCTTCTTCAAAATTCTTTATGTAAAAGTTAATTTGTTTGGATATAGATCAACATGGCGGCAGGAAGATGAAGAGTCACCGGAGCACACAGCATTATTCATATTTCATGTGTGAGGAAATCGGACAGTGGTTTGTGTTGAACTTCCAGGAGGAAGCACAAGGAACACAACATCGAGGTAGGGAGGTGAAGTTGGTAAAGTTACCTTTTGGCTTTGCCGTGGGTCTTGCAGAGATGCCCAGGTTCCAGAGAAATTAAATCCATGAAGTGCAGCTTAGTGTCTGAAGCTGGCAGCCATGCATCAGGGTGCCCTGGCTGAAGCCTCAAGTTCACGGCTTGGTTTATCCCACCTCCAGCAAGGTATCTAAAGCTCTCTGGGCCTCAGTTTACACATTTGATAAATAGAAAGAGCATCTGAGGAATAAATGCGGTCATGCTTGTAAAATATTGGACTAACAAACAACAGGTATCACTGTTGTATACTATTAGCATTACCTAGGTCCTCGGGTTTCAAATATGACATTTTACATTTCCAGGATGGAAGATTAACATAGGTATAGGAAGTGACTATTGCCCTTTTAACAATTCTGCACTTTGTACTTTCATTTCACCCTAAACAAGAAACCACCTCCTGCCCTTTCAGTTAAATGTAAACGTAATCTATATTAAGGATCCCATGATAAGCAAGTTTTAGAGCAATCAGTAAAATTTACCAGGTAGTGAAACCGCAACCGAGTTTCGGTGGGGTGGGTGGGGGGATCATTTGTCTAATAATTGGCCTTCAAAACCATTTGTAATTTAATCTTGAATTCTACCAGATGTTCCATGTGATGGCATAACATTTTTTTTCCCCCTTTAAAATTAGGTATAGCCCATGTTCTGCCTGCCCTAATCACAACAAGCCTATGGGATATGCAATCAAAGCATGATTGGGGTTGCCCAGATGTTCCGAAATCCGTGATTCAGCATTTTCTGAGGAAAAGGAAAGAATGCTCCCAACTTTCAAAAAAAATTAAAAACTCCTTTCCAGGAGCTAAGCACAAAGCAGAAGGGAACAAACCATTTGCTCCTTAAAGGAGAAGCCGCAGAACGTGACTCCCCCAGATTAGGACGTAGAACAACGAGAAGAAACCTGCCATGCTCAGAACCGTGTCACTTTTTTATCTCTAGACTCACAGGGGACTGTTCTGCACAGATTGCCATGAACATTTTGATTCAAAATGGATTTTGCTCTTGTTCTAAATCCTTCTTCTCTTGCATTGATTTTGGGATGGCTGCTTCATGTATCCTTATCAGCTTTAGGAGATCTTGTGTGTATTAATCTATTTCCCCATGCCTGATATTGCCAACACAGCATTGAGCATAGTTGTGTTGAAACCTGAATGACATCATGGCACACATGTGTTCCAGCCTTTGAGACTCCCTGTGCCTGGTCCCCTCTCCCTAGCTCTGCTGCAGCTGCACTTCTCTTACCAACCCCGGAGCTTGATGGACACAATCATTTTTTTTTTTTTTTTGGTACCTGCTCCCTCTCCTTGGAGCTCACTTCTTCAAGATGATTGCTTTGCTCCGTCCTCCTGCCCCTTCATCTTCTCAGAGAGGACCACTCTGAACACCCCAAAGAAAACACAGCTCCTTCTCCTAGGACTCCCTCATCCTGTAAACTGTTGTATTTTTTATATATCAACTATAACCATCTAACATATTGCAAATTTTATGTTTTTTTTTTTGTCTGTGTTTCTCCTAGTAGTATATAAGTACCAAGATGGTTGGTATTTCTGTTTGTTTTGCTACCCACTATATCTTCAACACTTAAAATAATAGCTCATGCTAGGTGCTCAATAAATATTTTCTTATTTATTTGATTAAATCATCATTCGCTCAGTCAAGAAGTTTCATGGAACATTTTTCTCTTGAATGGCCTGTGAAGACCAAGAAGACAATGGAAACCACCCTTGTGCTTGCAGTGGGTGGCTGTGGGTTAACGGGCCTGTCTCTCCTCTAACCTGAAACTCTTTGATGTGGACAATATGCGTGGACCCTCCAACTTTGTGACGAACCTTGCTCCTGAGAAAGTAAATGAAATGTACTTTGCTGGTTCATGATACTGCATTTCCCGTTGAAGATTCCTTTTGTTCTCCACCACATTGTCTTCATTTTTACTTTGCACAGTGAGTTTAGACTAATTACTCTTGGCGTGATACAGGCCAGCTAGAGATGCTTCTAGATTTTACTTTTCTGGTCTCACCCTTCACATGGACTCCACTATTTTGAAGAGGAGATGTGGAGGTCAAGGTCCCAGGAACCAGCAGAAAGTGGGTGGGCATCATGCTCCAAGTCTCAGAATCCAGACTCCGTCAGTTCCATATCAAGAGGAGGGAGAGGAAGGGGGTGTCACTCACGGGCCACAGTTGAAGCTGTCAGGGAGCCCTGACGTGCAGGATGCTGCTCTGCAGCCACTGGGTCTGATCCCCGGGCCCTGCTGCAGAGTCCGGGCCGCGTCTGTGACTGATGGGAAGCAGATGTTTTACTTTGCAGGGGGAAGAAAAGAAAAAAAAAAAAAACCTTTCTCCTGTATAGAACCGGGGACTCTGACGCCCTTCCCCTTTTGTTCTCCCTCAAAAGCAAATCAAGGAGGGAAAATTACACCCAAGTAATGACTCTGTGAGAGAACTTAACTACAACAGGTTGAAACCAAGCCCGTGTTTTAAGGATTTGCGTAATTTTAAAGAAAAATAAAAACCCATAATACACTTTCAAGTTAAATTCAGCCAATTGGACAGATTCGGGAATTTTTTTCATGTCAAGTTCTATTACTGCTGCTCCCAGACCTCTTTGTCTCGGCCTCTTGTTAATTCTCGTTGTCACTCGGATTCCCTTGACCTCCTTTCCCCCCACAGTTCTGCTACAGCTTTCTCACTTGTCTCCCCACCTCCTCTCTCCCCTACTAAAATCCACCTCAGGCTCCGCTGCTCATGGATCCTCAGGCTCTTCTCTCCCTCAGATCCTCTCCCTGGCTGCGATGGTCCGGTGCTTAAAATCCACGTCCTTCAGATGGTAGCGCCTTAACCTCTCCCCTGCCATCCAGTTAAGTGGGACTCTGCGGGAGCACTCTGCTTGTCCATGTTTTGTTTCCTTTCAAATTCCACTTGGTTTCTTTTCTATGTGCCTTTGGTCACCATTGCCATCCCATCTGACGCACCATCTTCGTTTACTAGAGCTACGTATGTGGTCGGACTGTGTCCACTGAAGTTCATGTATTAGAAGCCTAATCCCCAAAGGAGCAGAGCTGGAAGATGGGGCCTAGTGAGCAGCCATTTGGTCTTGAGGGCGATTAACGCGGCCGCCTGAGGACAGGGCCATTATGGCCCAGAGAAGGTTTGCTCTAAAAGCGAGTCAGTGGGCCCCTCTCGTCCTCTCTCACCCTCTCTTGTCCTTCCTCCTTCTGTCTTGGGTTGACAGACTGCAAAGGCCCTCCGCAGATGCTGGCGCCATGCTCTTGGATTTCCCAGTGTCTAGAGCCCTAAGCCAAACAAATTTCTGTTCACTATAAATTACACAGTCTGTGGTATTCTGTTATAGCAACACAAAATGGACCGAGACCTGTTGCCATAACAAATTACCACAGGCTGTGCGGCTTAAACAACAGAAATTTATTTTCCCACAGTCCTGGAGGCTGGACATCCAGGTCTGAGGTGCCAGCAGGTTTTGTTTCTTGCAGAGGGCCGCCTTCTCCCTGTGTCCTCACACGCTCTTTCTTCTGTGTATGGGCAGTCCCCATCCCTTCCTTCTCTCACACAGACTCCAGTCAGGCTAGATTAGGTCCCCCCCGCTAATGACCTTATTCTAAATCAGTCACCTCTTCAAAGAGCTTATCTGCAACTCCGGTTACTTTCAGAGTTCAGATTTCAACATATGAATTTGGGAGTACTTAATTCATCCCATTCCAGCCTCCTAATCCCTGCACATCCAGCTCCCATCTGCCAAGAGCAAGTGGAATTTCCTCCTCTGTGCCTCACCTACTTGCCTCAGCCACAGATTGAGTATCCCTTACCCAGAATGCTTCACACTGCCTGTGTTTCAGGTTTCTGGGGTTTTTATTTTTTTTTGTTGTTAATATTTGCATATATGTCACCAGTTGAGCATCCCTCATTCAAAAATTCCAAATCCAAAATGTTCAAGCTTTCAAAATATGAGCTTTTGTGGGTTTTGGATGGGGATGCTGAGTCTGTATTGGCTGACTAATTTTGTTTCTTTTTCTACCTTACTCTAAACTCTTCTGCATGCTCAAATGTCATCATACTTTCTGTGCAAGTTCTGAGTAGTGCTGTTTGTGGACAAGTCTGTATCTTAACGCTATTTGAGTTTTGGACAGGTCTGAGACTATAATGGCATACAGAAGATATCTCATTAGAAACTTAAATGAGTAAAAATTATTAAGCATTTTCCACTAAATGTTTACCTTACATAATTTGGGCCACAAACTCTTGTTTGTTCTTTTGTGATGGGAATTAGTTAAAGAATAGATGTATTGCATAACAGGCGAGAGTCTAGCTCTTGTGATTGTTTCCATTGATGTTGTTGTTGGCTTTGTCTAGCTTTGATTTTTTCTGGGACTGATCTGAGAGAGAAGATTCTTCAATACCAAGAGAAGTCATTCAGATATATCATTTATTTTTTAAAAATCCACAATATAACTGTAATGAATGGGTCTTCAAAATTGCTTTCAATCCTGGGTGAGAATCAACAAGTTCAGCCAGACTTGTTATACCATCATCTGCCCACTTCTACTCTAGATAGTCATTCACTTGCACCTACTATGTGCAAATTTGCACCTACTATGAGCAAATTCTTCTGCCTGGTTTGGAAATATGGAATGGAGCAATATTGGCTTTCCACCTTTGACAGGCCTGACACTGTGGAGTGAGAGGCCTGTAAACCCCAAAGCACAGGCAGGGACCAGGTGTCTTGGGAGTAGAGAGCCAAAGCTGACAGCAATGTCTTCCAAGGGCAGGGAGCAAAGCACAGCAACGAGAGGCTGAAATTCAGTGCCTTGTGAGCTCAACTGGCTGGCAGTCCTCTAATGTGCCTCCCAAAGCTGACTTGTGTTTAAATTGCCTTATTGGTGAGAATCTGGCATAGATTTTTCTTTCCGTTGGATTTCTCTGTCTTGATAGAATGCATTTTGGTCTAATGAACTTTCAGATCCTTACCATGGTAGAGTGAAGAGACTGAAATCAGATGAATCTCTGTTAAAAATAGGAGCTCTGTCACTTGAATGCCTGCAAACATGGCAAGCTCTTTGTCCCCTTTGATCCATCCTGGTCCAGAGTCACTAACAATACTGTTCTACTTACTTGTTCATGAAGAGAAATAGGAAGCACACTTCCTGAGCATACCATCAACACTCAGTGAATAATGGGGGTGCAAGTTGCTGTAATTACTATTATCTTCATATATTAAGAACCCCTGAGCTGAGCATGGTGGTGCACGCCTTTAATCCCAGCAGCTTGGGAGACTGAGGCAGGAGGATTGCAAGTTCAATGTCAACCTTAGTAACCTAGGGAGACCTTATCTCAAAATCAAAAAATTAGAAAATGAGTTTGTGACATGACTCAGTGGTTAAGTGCCTCTGGGTTCAATCTCTAGTTCAAAAAAAAAAAAAACTTGAATAAAGATTGAAATATATTATTCATAGCTTAAATTTAAAATTTAAGACACTTTAAAAAATAAATTGAAGATGTGTTCAGTTATTTGAATAATGCTACATGATCTGTGACCCAGTGGTGAGGCTGACTGGGGGACGGTGGGAGTGGGGGAACTCATTTATAATTGGGGTTCAGCATGATAAACAGCTGGAGGAGTAGCTTAAAAACCAACTTGGGGCTGAGTGAAGAATAACTATTAAATTCAGAAAAATATGTGTTACTATACATTAAAAATATTTGGTTGCTTTTATTTCCTAACAACATGATAATCGATGTTATTGACACTGATATTAGTAGCACTGTGCAATATTTCATTTAGGTCTCACAGTACCTAGCAGTATTTTGCACTCTTAATGCATGTGGAACTCAAGGCTCAGAGAAGTTACCTATCTAATCATGGTAACAGAGAGATAAAATTAACAGAGGATCCGACTCTAGACTCTTATTAATTTTCAGCTGATACGTGCTGAGCTTCTGATCCACAGCCCTACTGGACCATTGCCAAATGGTGTCTGTTGGAGACATCTGAAGCCCCTCTATCTGTGACGTACTGTGCTTGGCTTTTTCATAGAACATGAAGGATGAGTTCTACATGCTCACATTTTATTCTGTCTTTATTATTTTGCTTTTGTGGAATAAAAAAAGGATTAGGTTTTTTTTTTTTTTTCATTACTATACAGGGGCTAGTGGGATGTTGAATCTGAACTTTCCTTCCTGTTCTCTGATTGGTCAGAGGTTGGTAATCCACAAGTTCAAAGTTACCTCTTATGCAGTCTCCTTTTCTGCTGCCAGTTATCTCACAAGACAAAATCATTATGTACTCACTTCTGGGTCAAAGCCAAGTGCACCTAGAGCTCAGGAACCTTCTCCCAGGAGTGGTTCCATTGCAACGTGGTGTGGGTTTTAGGAGAGGGGTCCTCTCCTACTGTGTGTGGCCTTGAAGTTCTGAAGACCACAGTCACACAGCTGCTGTCATCCTGCAAAAGCTGAAGGGCAGAAAACGAAGTAGTTCTTCAGAAAAGGAACAGTACAGACACTAAGGAGAGGGATAGAGTCTTAGTGGCTATTTCTACATAACCCTGAAGCCAAATCTTTCAAAGGAAAATAGCTCTACTGATTTTACTGATTATAAATTGTATTTTTTGCTTATGCAAAACCAAATTCAAGCAACACAGAAGAAAGAAACATTTAAAAGAATCTTTCCACCCACTGGTAAATGTGCTTGCGCGTCAGTGGCTGTACTTTAAGCCTCATTTAGAGCATACCTGGCCTTGCCATGCATATCTGTATTTAAATGGAAGTTTAAATGAAAATGGGATTATATGATTCCAGTTGTTATAAAATTTGCTCATGCGCTTAATATATTTTGGGAAAGTTTCCATTTCAGTAACTTTAGATTATTATTTAGGAACCCATAGAATAAATGTACCACATTTTTTTCAACTAATCCCTTTTCAGTTTATTTTTCTATTGGATTAATGCTATGCTGAACATCTTTGCACATGTAACTTTGTATATATGTCTAAGCAACTGCTTATGAGTGAAACCTCTGGGTCTCAGAATGCACACATTGTAATGCTTTTGATATTTATTACAATTTGTTCTACAGAAAAGTCTATTCTGGGCTTCCTCAATTTCAGCACTACTGACATTTTGGGTCAGGCCATTCTTTGCTAGGAAGGAGAGTCTGAGCTGTGCATCCTGGGGTGGTGGGCAGCAACCCTGTTCTGTACCCTGCAGATGACAGTAGTGTCCAATTCCAGTTGTGACAGCCCAAATGACCCCAGATACGGCCAAGGGGCCTCTGAAGATTCCCCAATCTCACTTCCCTGTGGAGTCCCACTGACAATTCCAATTCCCATTAGCTATGTATGAGTCTATACTTTTTCCACCATTAAAAATGTAGAATTTTATCTTTTTCCTCCCAAGGTTGGAAAATGAAGATTTTTTTTTTTAAATGCTTGCTTTCATTTAAATCTGAATAACCTTAGCAGTTCATACCTTCTAGATTGAGATGCCACACAATTTTGATGCATTCACCTAGCTCCTACTTTCTATTCCTGTGGTTCTGCTCTTTTGTTGTAGGCTGGGGAAAGACAGGGAAGGTATTACGCTCCTCCTGCTAGAAGAGAAAGTCTGTGGAAAGGTAGAGGAGAGGTAGAGGGAGGCTCATTGGATAATGGTAGGAGAACAATGCATGGGTTTTTATAAAAATGATTATTATGTTTGGATATCGGAGATTGAACCCAGGGCCTTATGCAGACAAGATACATTCTGACACTGATTATACACCCAGGCATGCACGGGCCTTTTCATTAGACAGACCTGGATCTAAACTGTCTAGATGGTAGATATGCACTCCATAATATGGTGAGCCCCCCGTCCTATTTCTTGGCATGCCAAATAAGCACATGTGCATCGTCTAGCAAACCCATTAACAGGCATTAACAGAATAGATGAGTGGTACCTGTCCCTGGAGGATTTGCAATTCTGAAAGTAAGAACTTGAAGGTGCTGTCAGCCATTCTGCTGTTGACCACCAGCATTTATCAAGACAGAATATGTGCTGCTGTTCCAGAGCAACTGGAAGAGAGATATGGGTTCTCATCCACTGTTAGCTTAACAGGAAGGGTGAGGTGGGCATCTAGGTTCCTCTTCTTGAACTTTAGAGACACAAGTAAGAGTTCAGATTCACCCTTATCTTTTGGAAAGCAAAAGCCAATTAAAGAAGCCACTGGTAATCCCCTAAACCAAGGTAGCCACAGCTACTAGAGGAGGAGGAGGAGGAGGAGGAGGAGGAGGAGGAGGAGGAGGAGGAGGAGGAGTGATTGTCATCGTCTGCCTGGGTCCCAGAGAACAACCCACAGGAAGAGTTGAAGCTGTCACCTCCCAGGTACCACATGGGTGTCAAGCAATTTATAAGGATTCTTCCAAATGATGCTTTACTTTAAACTTTAAAGATAAAGACATCTGAAGAAGTAGACAGGGTTTCCCATTTGACAGGTGATGAAACTAGAGGACTCCATGAGGAGGTGAAATGCTGGCTTCAATTCACACACAGAAGCAATTTAGCCAGGGTTGGAGGTCACTCTGCCTGACTTCAGACTGTGTCTCCTCTTCTTCCTCTGCCTCACAGAATAATACGTCTAGTTCAGCCTCCCTGAGCTCAATGAGCAGGTCTGCTTAACACTGGCAATTTAAAGGGAGGCCACAGTAAATCCAGGTTCCTGAAAGTATCTGGCCACTAGCATTTTTTCCCCTCAGAACTTACTTCAGGAATCCTTTTGTTAGGAAGACATGGACAAATGCTAGTCTCAAGCATGGGTGTTGCTTGTTGTTAGTGTGTTACTAGTATCTGATTTTCCAACCCCCTCTAAAAAAAACAGTATCTATGGTATGCGATTCATCAAGTCCCTGTACATTTCTTTTAACCTATGAATGTGTATTTGGTGAAGCCTCCCCCGCCCCTATTGGAAAATGGCTGTTTCACACCAAGTTTGTTTTTTAATGCAATATTCTTGCTGCTGTCTTTGACTTAAAACTATCTAAGGTGCATCTGTAAGAATGTTTACAGAAAGGGAGTTAAGCATCAATTCTTACCCAGGAAACTTTCATGTTTTCTAGATCCTTTCCTATAAGGTAGCTAGATTTAAAAAATAGAAGATTTATCATTTTCCTCCATTTGATGGTGACAGCATATCCAGAATTTCCCAAATTTTTATTTCAGCCACACCTAAGAAGTTATGAAATATTTATTATGCATAAAACACTGTAGAAAGGCCAAGTGATATTAGAATGAATAAGAAAGAATTACTCTTCTCTCAGTCTAAAAATCTTGTATTTTGATAAATATATATATTTATAAAATTTAAAAATGTATATATGTATATATAAATTTATTTATACATATATAAATTTATTTATACATATATAATTTATATATGTTGTTATATATATATAACAACATATATAAATTATATATGTATTTCTATGTATATTATATATGTATATATATAATACAATTTTCTGCTAAAGATGTGGGTCAAGCATAGGATAAACTTAAGAAGAGATACTGGAAATAACCTCTCACCTCGCTGAGTTGACCATTCAAGCCTAACTCCCTCTGAGAGAAGATGGGCTATGAAACCACCTTGAAAACCAAAGTTATGTTTCTCTGTAGCAAAAGCCTCAGCGGACTGTAAAGTCTTGAGCCAGTGACTCCAAACCAATGAGATTTTCTAGACATTGTAAGATTGGCCCAGGGTACAGTCTCCCATGGTGCCAGTATTTATATGGCAAGGCAAAGAGCTTCCTTGGTTCTATAGGACTTAAAATCCTAAAACTGTTATGGGGTAAAAGACATGTTCAACATTCTTTTTCCAAATCCCACACATTCAAACAAGCACAAATCTGAGACGCATACACCCTGCTGGGAATCCGTGCTCTATGTGTGGGCGCTGACTACTCCCTCTGGAATTTGCTTGTGTGTAGGAGGTATGAAATATATTAGTTTTTGGAAACTGGATATCACAAATGGACAGGTAAAGAAACATCAGCAAAGTTAACATTTTAAAGAAGTTACTTTGAGGATATTTGGGAAGAGTAAAGCATTTTTTTAAACTGAATTTTTAAGTACTTAAAATTAGAGTAAACCTTGTCCTGTTTGGTTTCTCATACCTTCATGCTTCAAGAGGCCCATAAGCATGGTCATAAATTTTGGAATGGAATAAGCACAGAGAGTTCTCATCTCCCTTGTGGAAGCCAGGAAAGAGTGTGTGTGTGTGTGTGTGTGTGTGTGTGTGTGTGTGTTGAGCCCCGTTGTTAAAATAGCCGAGGGAAGATCATAATATCTGCTTTCTAATTTCTGATTTTTTGGTGCAACCTTGGGGATATTCTTTATGTCATACAGACCTGCCTTGTTTCTCTATTCGTGAAACAGGAGGAAAAATGCCCAGCAGAGCCAGTGTTACAGAGAGTGGAACACAGAAGTCAAAATGGCAGGCTTGGGCCAATGGTATAGGATTTTTATAGAAATTTTATGAACCAATTAAAGTATATTCATGGAAAAGAAATGGAAAAAACCACAGGGGGAAAATGTGAATTTTTTCAGTGGTTGAATTTGGATGATTTTTGCTTCTTTTAAAAAATCTTCATTGTAGATTTTTATTCTGTTTGGGAGATATAAATAATACTGCAGTTCTACTTGCAGTAAAACTAAGTAGCTCCTGTCAGAAGTCCTCTTGTCCTGTTGCAGATATTTCTAGAACTATGAATTCTGGAATACACACAATGCAAACAAAGAAGGCACTAGATGTGCAACTGGAAGAGGAAGGAGCTGATGTTTGAGGAATAAGGAAAGCATTTGGTGAATCTGCCATTTTCAGGAGTTTTAGCCTGAGGGCAGGCCCCTATCTACATTTTGGGAGCAGCTGAATTTCAAATCCCAAACTCATTCATATTGGAAAATATGAGGAAAGAGTCTGGGGTGTTCATACTATTTAGGAAGTAAGAGGGGGGGACTCCAGAAAGGGGAAGTCTTAGATTCTATATTTAAACTCTTCCCTAATCTCTACTGATTCCTGAACTACATATGGTCAGGGAGGACTCCAGGTAGCTCAGCCAGTATTTAATATGTGAACATAGACTTTAGAGAATGAATTTTGAATCAGCCTAGTAATGCTTAAAAAGACAAAACTACTTTAACTTTGCCTGTTCCTGGCCCCTGATGGAGCCAATTATATGTCATAACAAAGACGCAGATGAAGGGAGGAGAAAAATACATTCTGCCCTTCTATGTGTTGCTATAATAAAGATTGGTTGGCTGGGTTCGGTGGATCACACCTATAAACCTAGTAACTCTGGAGGCTGAGGCAGGAAGATTGCAAGTTTGAGGCCAGCCTTCGCAACTTAGGGAAGCAACTGAGCAAGATCCTTTCTCAAAATTTAAAAATAAAATAAAAAGAACTAGGAATGTAGTTCAATGGTAAAGTAGCTCTGGGCTCAATCCCCGGTAACAAAAACAAAAAACAAAACAGATTTCTTGTACATTTTTTGTAAAAGTCCATATGTTTCAGAGAAAAATGAACTTGATGTCTGTAGCGTATGATTTTAACTGTTCAGGACACAAATGAAAACTACTTTACATATGAAGAAACAAGAAAATGTAAGCTATCCCCTGTGTGTGGCGGGGGAGGGGCAATTTATAGAGACTCATGTCAAGATAATCCAGAAATTGGAATAGTCTCATAAGAATTTTAAAGCAGCTGTCTTACTTATGATCGACAAGTGAAAGAAAAACATGCTCATAATGAGTAAGCAGATAGAAAATTTAGAAGACTAATTATCACAAAGGAATAGGCCAGACAGAGAAAAACTATTCCTAATAGAGAAAACCTAGAAATAACATCCACATTTCTTCATCAAGAAGATGTTTAAGAAAATTAAAATATTTAAACATGTATTTGGGAATGTTTAAATGTTAGCTGGTGTGTAAATATCCATTGTCAAAAATACATAGCAAAACCAGGCCCGGTGGCACACACCTGTAATCCCAGCGGCTCAGGAGGCTGAGACAGAAAGATCACGAGTTCAAAGTCAGTCTCAGCAAAAGCGAGGCGCTAAGCAACTCAGTGAGACCCTGTCTCTAAATAAAATACAAAATTGGGCTGAGGATGTGACTCAGTGGTTGAGTGTCCCTGAGTTCAATCCCTAATACCCTACCCCCCAAAAAAATACATAGCAATAGATAGAGGAAAGTGATAGACTAGAGTTAGAAGAAGCAGTGGTACTAGTAACAATAGCAATGTAAGCAATTTTTCATGTTTGCTGCATTCTGTGCCCAGTGCTAAGTAGTTCTGATATCCCATTATCCCATTTAAAACTCCAAGGATACTATTATTGTCTCAGGACACACATTAGAAAACTGAGACACAAGATTTTTTTTTTTTCTGGTACTGGGGATTGAACCCAGGGTTACTTAATTGCTGAGCCACATTCCCAGCCCTTTTTATGTTTTGTTTTGAGACAGGGTCTTGCTAACTCCTTCGGGTCTTGTTACATATCTGAAGTTCGTCTTGAACTTGCGATCCTCCTGCCTCAGCCTCCCAAGGGGCTGGAATTATAGAAATTTCCTACCTTACTCATGGTCTCACAGCCAGGAGGAGTTTGATTCTTGCAACCTCCACACACTGAAACACCAACTTGGTCAGAACTGAAACCAGGACCCTGAAGGGGCAGAGCCAGTGTCCTCTTGTTTAGACAACGTTCCCCCCCCCCCGCCCCCCTCCCCGTATGTGTGTGTGTGTGCAAAACTGAAGGAGGCAGTTGAGGTAACCAGGGTAAAGCATTGAATGATCCTGTTTAACAGAAGAAGAAGAAGACAAAAAAAAAAAAAAAAAGGGGGAACAGAGGGAAGGAAAGGAGGGAAAAAAAGACAAGAGAAACATGTTTCTTTCTAAGGTTTTTACTGCGAATTTCTCCAAGGTCTTAGTTACGTGTTCTTCTCAGAAAAAGTAATAATTGTACATAGGAGAGCAGGAGGGGAGGCTTGTGCATAGACCGTGGTGCTAGTCTTACAGGTGCCTGCACTTATCTTCCTGCTTATCAAACGGGATGGACAGATTTTTGTGGGTCACAAAAATATGTAGATAAAAAAGAATGTTGATTTTGGGAGAATAAGACAATGCCATAATTTGAAGTAGTCCAACACACAACAGGGCATTTAATAAAACAAAGGTCAGTGACTTTGAGAACCCACTCAGAAAGTAAAAGGAGAAGAGAGCAGGGAATCGGCTGAAGTTTTAAGAAAGCATATGCATGGACAGGGGAGAGGAATTCAAACTGGACTTTAAAGAATAAAGTAAAGAAAGAAAAACAATGTCCCTCCCCTTGCTTCTTTTCCTCGCTCCTTTTCATCCCCCTTGGTCTCCTCTGGACACACGCCCGTTTTCTTTCCACCCCATAACACACTGTTAACGTGTGTTTTGAAATTATAGACAGATGATATATATTTCTCAATAACAGAAGGGGGAGAATAAGTTTACCCACGGTGCTGTGGTTGGAGAAGAGTTGAAGATTTAAAAGCAAAATCAACTGACACAAAGGGAAGATGTATCACCAGTCCTTAAGGAATGACAGTGTTAGTGAGTAGATGAGCTCACTTTTGAATTTTATAAAGAACTTTCTGGCCTTTTAATAAGCTCTTGGCTGAGAAGTATATTCGAGTTTATGAAAAAGGGCATGTTGGTTTGTAGAAGGGGAAGGATAAACACTCTAAGCAATACTGACCACCAAATATGAAATATTTGTGGGCATATTATTATAAAGTCCAGTAGCAGTGGGTGGCAGAGTGATGCATGAGGCCCCGAGCGGCAAGGAAAGCAAGATGGCGTGCCACTTGTTCACCTCAAGAGAAATGGTGGAATAGCTGCACGGAGGAGGACGGCCAGATCACCCAGGGAGCATGGACCAGGACCAGACCAAGTCTCCTCCGGAAGACAAGGAAGCCTGTGTGCAGGAGTCAGGGAGCTGTGTGGGCAGGACCCAGCAATGTGCACTTTTTCCATGTTTCCAAAGAGTATAGAGAGAACGTTTGGAGAATAAGCCCCCGATGGCCTGAAATCACAGACTTTGTCTGTTTTCGTTAGTAGAACGTGTCCAGACTCATCCTGGGAGCCTGGGGAAGTCTTCATGGACAGTTATTTCTCTTTTATTACTAGCCATCATCTCCATCCAGCAATTAATAAGTCCTGTCCACTTTGATTCTTTAAAACACTTGAAATCCACCCAACATTCTCACTGGTCAAATTCAAGTCCTTATGATCTGCCACCCACATTTCTGGGATACAGTGTAGAATAATCTTGTAGACAAAGCAAATCAAATTAGATCTTGCTGGCTTTCTACTTAAGTTTTTTTCAACAATTCCCCCATTGCTTTCAGGATCAGGTTCCCCATTTTGACTGCATTTATGTCTCTTAAGATCTAACCTGTACCAGGTTCCATTCCCTTCCAGCATCAAACCTTGTCAGATCCATATGCATTGACATGTATGCTCAGACATGGATGCACACATAGCCTCTATGTTAGGGGAGTACAGAGCTCCCTAAATAGGATATGGTCTGCCTTGTTTTAGCACATGATATTCTGGCCAAGAAGGTTGTTACTACTCTATCTGAAATCTCAACTCAGTGCAATCTCTTGTTGGAGGTGTTGTCCCAACAGACTACCCAGTGATCATCTCTATCACTGTGCTAATCAGTATACTAAGATTATAGTTTAACTCATCTGTACTCCGGCGTGTGGCTTGAGCATGTGCAGAACAAAGATTGTCTCCTTAACTCTCTCCACAGGTTTTCAGTCACTATACACTAGCAGATGAGTTGACACGGCTCCTCTTTGCTTAAAAGAAATTTGAAGCAATTCAGAAAAGTGATATTATTGACAGTTGTTGTAGTCAGCTTTTTTTTTTTTTTTTTTTGCTGCTGTGACTAAAAGGATCTGACAGGAACAAATGTAGAGGAGAAAAGGTTTATTTGAGGGCTTAGAGTTTCAGAGGTCTCAAGCTATAGACAGTAGGCTCCATTCCTAGGGTCTCCAGGTGAGGCAGGACATCATGGTGAAAGAGTGTGGCAGAGGGAAGCAGCTCACATGGTGATCAGGAAGCAGAGAGAGACTCCACTCCCCAGATACAATATATACCCCAAGACACACCTCAATTCCCACCTCTTCCAGCCACACCCTACCACTTCATTTACACTCAGTTCATCTCTATCAGGGGACTAAATCACTGACTGGGTTAAGAGTCTCACAACCCAATCATTTCTCCTCTGAACCTTCTTGCATTTTCTCACACATGAGCTTTTGGGGGACACCTCACCTCCAAATCATAACAACAGTGCTGTTCAGAAATGGTAAGTTGGTATCTCCTGAACAATTCATCGTGATTATCTGAGTGTTTTCAATGTATCACAACAAAGTATCATATACAAAAACAAGGGGAGAGGGTTAGGATGTCTCAGTGTCTTAGAGGTTAAAACACTGGAGAGAGTGACTTAATGAGTGAGAGGGGAATCAGACTAGATGTCACACGGGAGTGCTTTTGAAAATTCGCTTGAGTTCCATGAAGATGGCACGGAGGGCTTGCCCACTGGTACTGTTTGTGGAGGTGCAGAGCTGACCTGGGTGTATTCAGAGAGAATTGAGTGGCATGTCTCTAGTCTCTGAATTCTGCCATAGGGTTTAGAGTATAGATCAAATACCTCCTCACCCCCATGCCTCTTTGCTTAGGTTTTGTAAAAAAGATGCAGTTGATTGGAAATATGTTTTTTTTTTTTTCTTTCTCTCTCTCTTTAGGGAATGGGAGCAAAAGCACTCCGTGGCCATTGTTTCTGACAGTTCATTTAATGTAGATGAAACAATCCATTCATTTGGTGAATCCCTGGAATCAATGGTTTCCACTTTGTACTTCTTGAAAAATATACAGTATTTCAGGCCCCTGGATTTACATTCCACAGACTTTCTGGTTTAATGGAATAGTTTTGGGTCCCCGGAGGGCAGGCATATGGCTCTGCAAGAGGGTTGATGGTTTTTCTTAATGTTCTCACTTGGAGCAGTTTTGTGAAAAGCTCTTTGACATATAGAGTAGAAGAAATGCTTCGCAGGGGACATTTCTGAGAAAAGTTGCTTTTAGGCTTGAGCCCTAGGACTAAAATGGGGACAGTCCGTCTCCTTTAAGTAGGGTTCTCGTTAACTCAGGATATTACTTTTAGTAGCAACTTGAAGAAAATCTTTCTTTGAATTAGAAATCCCTAAAACGCTAATTTTTCCTTCTGTGTCTAATTTGGTATTTGTGTAATTGAGTATTTAGCACACCAAAAATTAACAGAAAAATATCATACATGGGGTGGGAGTGAATTTATCCATTAATCATTCCCTCACAAAAATAGGATGATCTTCTATTGTATTTTATGATGATGTTATGATCGGGTAGTTCTATCAGGGGTAATTGCTGCCACCAAATTCCTTCCAGATCTGTATATTGGATAACTGTTAGCAGTCTGGCTACTTTGGGAACTGATGTGCCATGAGTGAACCATTAGTGACAAACCTCTGGCATTTCTAGATCAAAAATTCAATATCAATTTTAGAGAAAAAATGATACTGTATGGACAGTGAAAAGTTACGATGAAGGACACCATCCCTTTTTATAGAAACCATCTCATAGAGTTTTTTGTTTTGTTTTTTTAGAGAGAGAGAGAGAATTTTTTAATATTTATTTTTAGTTTTCGGTAGACACAACATCTTTGTTTGTATGTGGTGCTGAGGACCGAACCTGGGTCCCACGCATGCCAGATACGGCTTGAGCCATATCCCTAGCCCTGATCTCATGGAGTTTTAACAAATTTCTCTATACAATTAGTAAGAGGCCTATTACTTTTCCTCTACATCATTATTCTTTTACTTACATTTTTTCCTATTAATTTTTCTCAGAGTGTTATTCTCTCCTTTATTAAATGTTTCCAACATAGGTAGTGAATGCCTTCACATTTATGTTGGCATAGAGTTGTCTAGATATGTAGATGGTTTATTGTCTCACCTAAAATGTAAACTTCCTTAAAACTGAGTGTGTAGTCTAAATCAGTTGACAGATGCCATTTCAATTGGGAAATATGAAGAATTAACCTTGAAAAATACTGGCATGTGTCATGGTTTGAATATGAAGTCTCAGGAGAAAATGTAATAATGTTCAGAGGTTAAAAAAAGGATTAGATTATGAGAACCATAACCTAATCAGTGGATTAATCCATTTGATGGATTAATAATTTGAAAGGATTACTGGGCTGTGATGTATCTGTAGGCAGCATACAGGAAGTAGGGCATGGATTGAGGAAGTAGGTAACTGGGGGCCTTCCTAGGGAATTATATTTTCTCCCTGGCTCCTCTCTTTGCTCTTTCTATGCTCTTCAGCTGCTGTGAACTGAGACGTCTTCCTCTGTAATACCCTTCCACCATGACGCTCTGCCTCACCTTGGGCCCAGAGCAATGGAGTCTGCCATTGAGTCAATACCTAATGATACATTTGTGGACATTAATGATCTGAATTAGGAATCTATTTTGTGGGCTTCGGAAACTTTCAGAGAAACCGACTAAAGTCCTTCCAGGAGAGGAGTTACGATTTCAGAATTTCATCTGCTGTTGAGAGTGGGAACTCAACAAAACTCTTCGAAGGAAGACGAAGAAAAGCAGAACGAGATTCCTTAACCACAGATTGGCCCCAGCCCCTTCCCTTCCACTGCCGTCATGAATTGCCTGATCAGTGGCTGGATGGCTGTTGGAACCTGCCAAAGACCTCGGCGATGCTCCTTTCTCCGGCAGTCTTCACGCCATCATGCCATCCCATGACTTCCCTAAAATAACTGCCAGGTCCCCAAAACATCCCCGGTACAGGCCATCTAACTCTACATGCAATAGATCAGTGTTTCTCTTGTGTGGCCTCCAGCTCCTCCTCCAGAATGCTAACAACGTGGTGGAGAGAGAAGCAGCAGACCAGGTTCAAGACCACCTGGGGCCAATGCAGCAGGAATGCCAGTGAGCGGCCCCACAGATTACTCTTGAGGTGAAAAAAGGACCTGCCCCATCTGACCCAGGAGACGTCCCAGCATGGCTCTTCCCTCCTGGACATGCCATTTGTCAGAAGGATGAGCTCTCAATAGGGAGGAGTTTATAACTTGACCTGGGGGTTCAAGCGAACATCCTTTCTGACTATGGATTTCAAGATACTTCCTCGGCGTTTTCTCGGTGAGGCCCGGCTGTTGGGGGAAACCTCGGAAACCTTGATGTGAACTCCCCCACTCAGGTTGGCAACTGACAAGCAAGAGTCTGAACTTCTGGGGCTCAGTGACAGGAAGCCTGGTTGAAAGGGGCCATGCAGGTGCCCCTCTCACCCTCACCTCAAATGCACCAAGACTCTGGCGCCTCCAAGATTGGTTTGGGACTCTTACAAGACCAGCCATTCTTGGGGAGGTTTCCAAGAACTTCCTGTTACTAGTCAGGCAAAAAAAAAAAGAGAGATGGAGAAAGAGTAAAAACAACTTCATTTCTTTTGGGGAATTCAGCATAATTTCTGTGGTCCAAGACGGAGTCAGAAAATGCCAAGCTTGCAATAAATGTCACCTTTTCGGTGGTGCTGTGGGTGGACAGATGGTGAGTGGTGCTATTGGTGGTGGTGACGGGGGTGGTATGGAGAAAATCTTTCATCAAATTTTTGCAGAATAATTTCAATAAGCAATTCTTTGACATTAGCAAATGTCTATCCATTCCAGATTTAAATAGTGGCTTCTTTTTATGGTCTTGAGCTTAACTGCGTGATCACGTACTTAACATTTTCTGGAATATTTAAACAACATACTAATGCAAGAAATCTGTCTAGTAGGTGCTCCTGGAATTGCTGCTTTCAGCACTTTCTTCAGGATCTTTAAAGAAAAGAAATACAGATAAGGTAAAGGGAGTCTTTCTAGCTATTTCAAAGTCTCTTGAAAGCCTTGCTGTAGCTACTATTTTTCATGAAGGGAAAGAATACTGTGAAGGGTCTCGGTTACTGCTGCAGAGCTGAAGGTCAGGAGTGGCTCATATCTCCTTTTGGAGCCAGTTACTTGAATTCAAGAAATGAGTGTTCTGCCTCCTTTGCCGACCACAGTGCTCCATTTCAAAACTCACAGGAGGACTTGATGTACAGCAGCCTCACTGCACTTTAATGTAAAAATAACAGAGGTGAAAAACCAATTCTAAGAAGCTGTTCGGGACAACACTGTATAATGCATTTTTAAACAAGGTTCTTTTGGTAGCTTGGCTCTCTATCGGGACGAAAGAAAACAAATGTTGTTGACCTTGGTAGCCAGAAGTTTACCAACACCCTTCTGGCTATTTCACCGCCTCCTCCCTTTGCCCCCTGCATCTGTGCGTTCGCACGCACACACACACACACACACACACACACACACACCCTCACACATACTTACGCATACACTCACTTGTATTTTCAAATTGTAAATGTGTGAGCTGTTCATTTCTAAGTTTACTATGGTCAAACCAGATGCAGCTAAAATAGAGAAATACAGAAAAGAGATTGAGCCTCTAAAGGCATGTAATCCTAGCCTCCAGGAAGGACCCTCACCATGAGTGCAGCTGAAAGGTATGCAGACCCTTCATCTCCACTCAGTTAAGGAAACTCACCTAGCAAATCTGCACATATGAACCGCTTAAAATGTTAAAAGTCACTGATGTCCTATCTAATATTTATTCATTCATTTTTATGTATCCATTCACCTATTCTTATTTTAAATATATATTGAATTTAAAATACCACCAGTTACTAAAAGTCAAGTGTGCAAAGAGGAACGTGGGTCCTTTTTGATCTAGACATCTCCTGGTTTCTTCCTAAGAGATAGAGGTGGAGAGAGATGAACTCTCAATTACAATAGAACAGAGTGATTAAAAAAAAAAAAACCCAAAAAGCCAAGGGTGCTCTTTGTGCCTAGAAGAGGGTGTGAGATTAGCACAGTTTAAAGGTGATCAAAAAGAATTTCTGCAGAAAATACTGTGTAATTAAGCTATGAGGGAAGAGCTAGTCATTCATAAGGGTTAAGGAAAGAGACCCCAAGCTTCTGGAACTGTATATACAACTTTGAGGAATAAAGACTAGATATGGGAGACCACAGCAGCTCACTGTTGCCAAGGAAGGAGGTCACTAAAGGAAGGGAGAAGGTAGCCGAGAAGTCTGCACAAGGAGCAGGAGCAGATCTCCCCAGGCCTTCTCATGAGACGTTAAAGAGTGTGGGTTAATCTTGTGGGTAAGTTGGGGGTCACAGAATGGTCCACACAGAAGTGTGGAGCATGGTTAAGTTTGTTTTTCAATAAACGATTTTCTTTAGTGTATAGATCTGAGCAGTGACTCACTAGTAAATGCGTACTCCCTACCTGTCTGAGAAAAAGGTCCTGATTAAAGCAGTGGCCAGTTTTCTTGTTGTAAATATTTCCATCAGAGCAAATTTGAAACGGAGAAGTTGTGACACCCACAGTTGAGAAGAGAGGGGCACAAGTGCCTGTGTGAGTCAGTACAGGCTGGCCCCAGCCCACCACCAGTTGAAGAGAATGGACGGGAATAACTAAAATACAGAAGGGAGTTCATCTAGTTAGGGCAAAAGATAAGATACGCCTAAACTAAACAAAGACAGCTAATAGAAAGGAGGAATGACACCTTAGCTATCCTAGGTGACTGAGAATGAAGAAGGAGAAACATATAAGGATAACTCCCATGTTTTTCCGTTGAGACACAAGCTTAATTGCCACCCAAGGGAGAGAAAAGTGGTGAAATACATACTTTAAATACAGGAGGCAGTCAGATGTGGGATACCTGGGTGGCATGTTTATGCAAATGGTGGTGGTTGTGGTTTGGATATGAGGTATCCCCAGCAGCTCCTGTTAATGCAGAAATGTGAGGAGGTAAAATGGCTGGATTGTGAGAACTGTAACCTAATCAGTCCACCCTAGTTTGAATGGAGTGAGTGGTAACTCTAGGCAGGTGGGGTGTGGTTGGAGGAGGTGGGTCACCGGGGCTGGGGTATGTCCTTCCTGCCACCCCTTCTTCTCTCTCTCTCTCTCTCTCTCTCTCTCTGATTCCTGACTCCTCCATGAGTTGAGCAGCTTTCCTCTGCTGGGCCCTTCCGCCATATTGCACTGCCTCATCTTGGGCCCAGAGCAATGGAGTTGGCCTCAGAAACTGTGAGCCCCAAGTAAACTTTCCCACTTCTAGGTTGTTCTTATTGAGTATTTTGATCAAGAAAAATAATAAAACAGGGATACATCTTCTTTGGAATCTGGGGAGGGGAGCTAAGAAAAGGGTGAACATTGAAGAAGATGGGTAGGCGGGGTGGAGATTGTTGCTGCAAAGCACAAATGGATGGGATTCATCATAAATGGTAGGTGTGGAGGCATAGGTGAAACTCCTTGCCACTGTGCCACAGTGTCCTGGTGTAATTAGAATGCAGACACATTGGTTCCTCGAAGTTTGGGGCTGCCATTGGGGGTCCTGGAATAACACCCAGGGTTTGGACCAGCAGAAGCCCAGAAGCAGTTATCTCAGGTCCCAAGCAGCTTTGACATCCCCCTCTGGGTTACGTGCTGTGCAAATGTTATCATCGTCTACGTGTCTCTTAATACAGACAAATTTGGAATATTAGCATATTTTACAATCCTTGAGTATATCCTCATTGAAAGGGGAAGAGAAAAGAAAATAATCTTTAGGAAGGAAATCAAGGAGGAAAGATTAAAGAGCGTTAAGGAAAATCTGCAGAGACATACCAAGGAAACAAAATGTTGAAATCTGCAGAATGAACTCCTTGTTGGTCATCAACAGAATGCCACTTCACTCAGCAATTCAGATAATCAGGCTTACAGATCAAGTCCCCTGATGTGTAAGGTGCCGGCTGTTTGGACATGGATTGCTCACTGAGTTCTGGCCGGTAGCACACTGCAAACTAACATTGCTGCAAAGGAGAGTGCGTGCCATTCTTGATTGTCTTGAAGATTTGGTGATCACATTGGTATTTCTACCCTTTAGGACAAGCTACAAATCCACCGTGGAGATGATGCACAAAGATCAAGGAGATCCTTGCTGACATTTGGTGAAAATCCTCTTACAGATGACTTTTATGCATTCCAGAAAACCTTGAGTACATGCTGTGGGCCAGGAAAAAAAAAAAAAAATATGTGACAAAATCCTTGCCCTTATGGAGCTCATATTCTAGAAGTGGAGACAGACACGAAGCAAATAAAGAATTGCAACAGATAGTATGTCAGAGGCCGATGAGTGCTACGGAGAAAAATAAACCAGGAAAGCAGGTAAGAGGGGCTGGAAAAAATCGCAGTTTTAAATAAGGCGGCTGGGGAAACTCCAACACATACTAAAAGTTATCAGTGAGGTCTCCCGAGTCTTAATGACTGAACTCAACCAGGAACCCACAGGAAAATCTAATGCCTTGCTACTTTCTCTAGGAACTGAGTCTCATTTAAGAAGACTCTAGGGCTTGATTTTATATCCCAATTTTGGCCCATGTGTCTAGCTTATTTTGTATTTCTATTAGTTAATGGCTAAACCTTCTTTGCTCAGTGTTCCAGAATGAATACCTATCATCAAGCTGCCATGTGTTAAATAAATGAAGCATTGGAAGTATCCCTATAACCGTTTCTGGTCTCCTGTAGTATGGAAAGGGAAATATTTGAATATTTAAAAATTGAACCTCACACTATCTCACCTATCTTGTGTCCTTTCATTGTAGTGAAAGAAAATAAAAAGGCTCAGAGGAATTTTATTTCCTCTGCGAATAATTTCTCCCAAGAGCTTGGTGTTTCCTGGCTGAGAACCGGTTAAAGCTAAGTCCTGAGCTGCTAACTTCACTCTGTCCTCCTGCCCTGGGACCTGGTTGGAAAGGTGCTCATGGGAGTCTAGGCTGTGGCGTATCTGGGGTAGAAGCAGGTTATAATGAGGTCCCCCTGGTCCTATGAAAAATAACCTCCCTTGGATAGAATCCAAGGCAGATGTGCATAGACTGAATCTGGCAAAACTGATTTTGCCAAATATGTTCATAAGAGAGCAAATGAAACAAAGTTTGATAACTCTAATCCCATTTTAAATGCCCGAATGGAAATCTCCAAGGATGACATCGGATAGTGGATCTTTTGGAAAGTAAATGATTCATGCCACACAAAGTATGCACCAATCTTAGTACCCACAAAGATTGGAGTATCGGGAGTATGTGTGTATAAGCACTATACCCCTTATTAAGATTTTGGAGATACCCGGATTATACACTGAGACATATGACAGTCAGTCTTCATTGCCTGAGATAGTTCCTTGGATGGGGATCATGTTGCCTAGAGTCAGGGTAAACAAACTTCTTCTGTAAAGAAGTAAGTAGCAAAATCTTCAGCCTTTCCAGGGTACACTGTTCTGCTGCAACGACTAACTCTTCCACTGAAGTGCAAACTCAGCTATAGAGGATGTGCGATGGAAGAGCCCGGCGAATATCCAGTGAAACTCGGAGGCTAAAATCCGAATTCCGTGTGATTTTCATATTCATGAAACATTATCCTTTTAAATTTTTCTTTCCATCATTTAACCTGGTAAAAGATACTCTCAATTTTCGGGTCACACAAAACTTGAGTTGGAAAGTCATGCCTCAGGGTCCTGCTTCAATGGTATTTTTCCCCCAGATTCATATGATCATTGCTTGGTGGGTGTCTGTGTATTTAATGGATGAAGGTTCCAACCGGATTTCCAACACTTCCTCTGGTCTTGTGGATCAGCCATTAACCTTTCTGGCTCAGTTTATTTACCTATAAAATGAGAAGGATGGTACTTGTCTAAGGTGGGTGATATGTGGATTATATGACGTCTGTAAAACAGTCAACACAGGGTGTACGCATAGTAATCATGTAATTAATTGACATGTTCATGTATTGTTCATGTCTACGTGAGTAGGTGCTTATGCTAGCACCTGCTCATTTTCTCTCTTCAGTGGAAAAAAAAAAATCTTGTTCTTGGAGATTAACCTTTGAGGGCAGATCTGCAGCTAGTTAATCTGAAGAGGACTGGTGGCCACACCATCTTCCATCTTGCTGCTGGTACTTGTCTTTCCCTGTGGCAATACCCCTAGCTGCAGAGAGAATTGATCCCTGTTGGGTCTTTCTTGCTCTTGGTGGCTTGGCCAAGGAGCTGGCAGTATGAGCTGGCACTTCTCTTTCCATGGTCATTTCAACTCACCATCGTTGGTTAAGGTCCATCAACCCTGATGTTACCAACCTACCCATCAGGGAGTCAATGTGTCTTCAGTGGGGATTCTCCGAGGTCCCTCCTGCCAAACACAAGGCCTTCTGAGCATTTGGTTGCTGTCAATCAACCTAAAATTATAAAGGGCATACTTTGAAAGGCTACTGCTTCTGTTACTTTACTTTCTCTCTTTTGCATTCTTGAATGTGTTCATTTGCATCTAGATTGCTAGATAGGTAGGAGAACTTCTCCAAACACGAACAGATGATGAGCACCCCAGGTCAGCATCAACAAAACAGAGTCCAGAGGTAGAGCGGGGAGACTTCAGAGACACAGGGACATCTGCAGGAGAAGGCAAAGTGCCCATTGCTGGATATTATCCACTGTTGCAAGCAGGGGACTTTATAGGAATATATATATATTTTTTAAAGACAAACAAATGAAGAAAGGTGGTAGAGACAGAGGGAGAGAGCAAAACAGTCCAACCTAACAGACGTTAAGCCATAGCAACAATGAGTCCCGGAACGGGGCTTGCCAGATTTCCCATGGGGGATTCTTTTTGTGTAGTGTTTCTGCAAATTGTGGATTAAATATTTCGTCCCCACCTCTTTTCTCTGGTTAGAGGGTTGGGTGTTGGGAATTTTAAAAAAGATTATGCACCCCTCTGTCATTACCAGTATATTCTTCAGGACACAGATACAAGCAATTGCTGGTTCTAAGGGACTATTCAGTGCCACAGTGTGTGGGAGAGAGGACTCTGTTCTTGAGCGATGTGGTTTGCTAGGTGATCAAGGACTTTCCAGCACGAAAGGGATATTTCTAAAGCAAGCGTCAGCCCCTCTCGCTATAGCAAACTTGAGCATTTTTTTGCACCTTGGCGGTGATGTGAAATGTCTGATGAGAAGATAGTATCTTCATGTTCAGGAAAATCTTTCATCCCCAGGGACCCGCCAGTTGACATCTTTATCCAGGGCGTCCTTTCCACCAGCCCTGAGAGCAAACGCAGGCTGGCTTGACCAGAGTGCATGCTAATGTGCTTCCTTCATTGCTTTCTTCTCTCTCTTCCTCTTTCTTTTCTTACTTTTTAAGGAAAGATCCATTGGAACCAAGAAATGGTGGTGAAGAGAGGGGTGAAGGTGGAGAAAAACACCAGAGTGTTTCTATTTTATTTTTTTTTTCTATATAGCACTCTGGGAAGTTTTGAAGGGGGAAAAAAAAAGATTTAAGAAGTGACACATTTGAACTTCGGCCAAAAGCAAGCCATCAAAACGGGACACTGTCTCTTTAAGTGCAAGCCTGCACAAAGAAAAGGAAATTAATTAAGTATCCAACCGTCGCTGGTGTGGCGCCTCGGGAAGAATACACAATCTGGGACCCGCATGCCAAATCTGAAATGAAAATGAAGGTGATCCGTCATGTTTGGCTGTTCTTTTTTTTTTTTTTTTTTTTTTAGGACAGAATATACATTTTTGAAACTTGACTAAGCAATTATCCAAATTAAAGAAATGGGAAAAGCAAACAGTGGTAAGAAAGGCTTCAAATTTTTTAGATGGTAAATTAGTTTAAAAATGTGGGCCTTTTATTATCTTCATACCAAAGAGAATGAAAAAAAAAATTTTTTAAAGAAAACAGGGGGTCCCTTTGCTCCTAAGTGCCAGCATCTAGGAGAAGTCATGGATTGGCTCTGCCAAGAGAAAATAGCCCAACTCCACGCCCTCCACCGAGGGAGGCACGCTCAGCCATGTTCCCAGCCTGGGCTTTCCCGGGGTCTCCTTCCTTTCTTACAGGTGGGTCTCCACGCTCTATTGATTCCACATGCTGCAAGCAACACGGTGGGTTCTGTCCCTCACCAAGTCCAGCCTTCTTCACTGTTGACCCGGGCCCTGCCATGGGGCAGGGGACAGCACCTGGTGTGGCCCTGCTTCTTTGCTCTCTTGCAAAAGCAAAGGGGCTTTAGGTAGAAAGGTCCCCCCACAGAGGGTAGCTTAACACGCCTCCACACGTCCACGCAGACTGTGGTCAGTCGTCCCTCTTCTCACTTGGGAAGACAACAGCAGCGGCCGAGCTCCAGGGAACCCCGGCTCCTTCCCCAAAGTCCCGGAGCTTCCACCTTGGGTGGGAGCCGCTGCAGAAGGAGGTTCCCTCTGAGGCCCTCATGGCATCTGCCAGGGTTGCTGAGGAAGGGCAAGTTCCAGTGCACCCATGTGCTGACCACAGACAGAAGGAAAAAAAAAATCCACGGCCAATAGTCATGATTGAGACAAAAGGTAGTTTATTGTCTTTTATAAGTTGAGAGCTTGAAGGTAGGTCTGGCTTCCACCATGATCGAATTCAGGGCTTGGATAAAAGTGGGTTGACTGACCACACCTCGACTTCCTGCCTTTGCCAGTTCGTCTCACTCTGGAGTCTCTCTTTATTTATTTATTTATTTATTTTTATTTTTTTGTACCAGGGTTTGAATTCAGGGGCACTCAACCACTGAGCCACATCCCCAGCTCTATTTTGTATTTTATTTAGAGACAGGGTCTCACTGAGTTGCTTAGGGCCTTGCCTTTGCTGAGGCTGGCCCTGAACACATGATCCTCCTGTCTCAGCCTCCCGAGCTGCTGGGATTACAGGCATGAGCCACTGTGCCCGGCTGGAAACTTATTTCTTTCATGAAAGTTTACGGAGGAAAAGGAAGCTTTTCAAAGATTTTTTTAAAACTTTGGGAATTCTGCTGTCCGTGATTGGCTTACTTTGGGCTATGTGACTGTTTTCTCTTTTATTTATTTAGTTCTATTTTCCATGTTATTTTTTGTTATACATGACAGTAGAGTATATATTGGCATATTTATACAGACACAAAGTACTTTTTATTCTGATTAGATCCGTTCTTGCGGATGTACATGCTGTGGAGACCCACCGTGGTGTATTCACATATGTACACAGGAAAGCCCCACCAGATTCCCCTTACTTCCCTCCATTCCCCTTTGTCTAATCCTCTGCACTTCATTCTCTCCCTATTCACTCCTTCTTGTGAGTTAGCATCCACATATCAGAAAGAACATTTGGCCTTTGATTTTTTGGCTATTGTGAATTGAGCTGCTGTAAACTTTCATGTGGCTGTGTCACTGTGGTGTGCTGATTTGAAGTCCCTTTGCTCTATGCCCAGGAGTGGTATAACTGGGTCAAATGGTCCATTCACAAATTCACTACTGTATATGGGAACATAGAGGATCACCCTGGTCATGTGTTCCAGAAGCGAGAAGCCGAGTGGTTCCAACAGCAGCCCCTGGGGGAAGAAAGTGGCCTAGACTCATTGCTAGGAAACAGGGGAATATTCTGAGTGGCAAAAACCCACCTGCTGCCTAAGCGAACGTAGCCACCATTCAGTGTTCCAAATGACCATAGTTGTTTCACGACTTGTTCAAAGGAGGAGGCAAAGAGCTCTCAGCAGCAACACATGGCAGAAAGATGCTGTTGGAGGGAAATGGTCGGCAACTACCTTCACCATGTGGTTGCCAAGCCCTCATCGGGAGCCAGGCAGGGCTGCATTTGCATGTGTGCTGGGGTTCTCTAGATGTCCAGCCTTGACCAAACTGTTCGACTTCCTCAGTCCTTAGTTACATGGGTCGTAATGTGGGAACAGCAGCACCTGTCTGCAGGGCTCACTGGTTTCCTAGGGCTGCTGTAACAGATCATCAAACACTTAAAACAGCATCAACCTGTTCTCTTACAATTCTGGAGTCTGAAGCACAGAATCAGGTGTGGCATCCATAGTCCACGCTCTCACGGAGGGCTCTTAGGGAAAGAAATGGTTCCACGATATTCTCCTTACTTCTGGAGTTGCCAGCCATGCTTGGTGTTTCTCAGCTTGCAGATGCATCATTACTCTGGTTCTTGACTCTTTTGTCACTCAGTGTCCTCCCTCTGTGTCCATATTTCTTCTCGTAAGTTCGAAGGCCACCTTGGAGTAGGGCCTGCACTAATCCAGTGTGACCTCCTCCTAACTCATCCGTCTCCAAGTCAGGTCTCACTGGGGGCTAGAATGTCAACGTGACTTTTGAGGGGATACAACTCAACCCAGAACCTCGAGCAACACGGAGAATTATCGGAGAGGATGCATTCAGCCATTAGCATTAGTGATGCTCCCAATCAGCCTGGCATGGCCCACAGTATTAGGAAAGGATTAAAGGACATTTTATGAAGTAGAGAAGCTTGCTCAAAGATTAAGTATAGCTTCAAGGGATTTTCAAACTGCATGTAACCGTGTAAACAGCAGTCAGGTCAGGACAGAGAACATTGCTGGGACACAGAAGTGGGTCTCATGTTTTGTATATGTTTAGCCACGGTGGGTAAGAATAAGCCCTGTCCCAAAGCCGTTCTGCCACTGACACACCCACAGCAAGGTGTAAGATTCCCTGTTGTGCAATATCCGGGATAGGGAACTTGGAAGTATTTATTCTCTTCATGTTGATGTCTGAAAATTATATAAAGATCTGGGAAAAGATACCAATAAAATAGTCAGTTAATGTATCTCTCCTGAGCTTTTGCAAACTTAGATTCTGCCCCCCCCCCCCGCCCCCCAGTTTATGGCTTATCTGGTTTCCAGGGATTTGATATTCTTGGAAACTTGGTATATTGTGAAATCTTTTCCCCTTCTTCTTGGTATCCTTTTATTTGAAGATCGATGATTTGATGTTATTTGGATCTAGGAAGAAAGGACATAGAATATATTCGTGTGTTCATGATGTGTGACAAGCGTCACAGCTCCAGAGACGCTAAGTGAGTTGCCCAAGGTCAGCCAATATGTGTCAGAGACTGAGTGGGTTGGAGAACTTGAGTGTAGCCAGATGATTTTTACACTTAAATATGTAAGTATTTCTATTGACTTGATTATTCTCATACTTGAGTGTTGAGAGCCATAGCCCAGTTGGAATGGCCCCTGGCATTTTGCCAGAAGTAATGGTTGAGAGATGAGCCATTAAGATGATGCTGGATTGAAACAGGTTGTGTATTCAATTGTATATAGACCTCTGCTGTTCACCTCGAGGCACCGCTACTTTGGAGTTCTCAAGGGGATTCCTGGGGAGTTCTCGTTGGTTGGTGAAGTTCCGGTGGAGGGAGTTCCGGTTGGTGTGTGGTGTTCCTGGAAGCACCGCATGGGTGGCGTTAGGGGGAGTTTGGAAATAAGGTTTGTTCCTGCTTGAGTGGCTCGTGATTTGTTGTAGTAAGCCATTGTTGTAAATTGTGGCCGCCATTAGAAGATGGCGCCGGCTTCCACTGTGGCCTGTGATAAATCAAATTCCTTTGTGGAGAGTTGGCACGATATCTCTTGCCACCCTATAAGAAAGATCCACGCGGCGGCTTAAGATTGGTACGTGGGGGGCTTTATTAGGCTGTGCTTGGGCCCTCGGAGAGAAAGAAAGAAGAAAGAAAGGGAGTCACTAAAAGAGACTTAAATCAAGGCCTGAATAAACTGCTGAAAGAAGATTCCTGAGTTGCGTCTTCCTTGCGGGCAAGGGGTCGCGACAAGTGGTGCCGAGAGACCCGGGAACCAGAACTTTCAGCAGTCAGGGGTGGTGCACCAATTAGTCCCAGGTAAGGTGGGACCCGCAGGTAAAGCGGAAGATCAGTCCTAGATAAGTAGGACCCGCATCAAAGTGGAGATTAGTCCCAGGTTAATTGGGACCTGTGTTTAAAGCAGAGATTAGTCCCAGGTTAATTGGGACCCCGGTTAAAGCGGAGATTAGTCCTAGGTGATTTAGGACCCGCTGTCAAGGCAGCAGCTCCTCTGTAAAGCCAGAGAGAGCATTAAATCTTATTGCAGCTGCACTGTGTACTTTTGCTCTTACTTTCACTCTTGTTTGTTGTGTGTCTTTTGTTGTGTCATGGGTGCCGTATCTTCAAGTCCACTTCTCCTGGCCCTAGATAACCTGTTACGTTCCAAGGGCCTAAAAGTGAAACGTAGTACTTTACAGAGATTTTTACAGAAGACAGATGTTATCGCACCGTGGTTTGCATTTTCTGGCAGTCTTACACTGCCTAGCTGGGATAAGTTAGGCACAGACCTTGACCTTGCTTCTGAGCAGGGCATATTAGAGGGTGGGGTGATACCCCTTTGGAAGATGATTCGTAGTTGCCTCACAGATAGCAGATGTCAGGAAGCACTTACTAAAGGACAAAAAGTTTTAGAGCAGTTACATGAAGAAAAATCAGAAATGGCAGGCAGTGAGGTATTTCAGGAGGGTGGGAGTGTGCGGAGCGAGAAACAGGGGAGGAAACAATTATCTCCGGCAGGCAGTGACGTATTTCAGGAGGATGGCAGTGTGCGGAGCGAGAAACAGGGGAGGAGGCGATTGTCTCTGGCACGGAGTGAAATATTTCAGGAGGAGGGGAATGTGCAGAGCGAGAAACGGGGGAGGAAACGCTTGTATCCAGATCTCAGTACACTGCGCACACTCCCATGCAAAAGTGGGTCAGAAGAGGAGGAGGAGCTCAGGAGACTGTCTCGGCAGCTAGGGAGTTTAACTATGGGAGAAGGGAACAAAAATAAACAGGAGCTCAGAAGAAAGAAAAAAAAAAAAAAAAAAAGAAAGAAAAAAAAAAAAAAAAAAAATCCTCCGGACCCACCGCCGTACGGTGGGCGTGTTTCGAGGAGAGCTTTCCATGCCCAAACATAGAGGGGGCTGTTAACATTTTTACTGATGGTTCCAAGTCTGGAATGGGAGCCTACGTAATTAATGACTCTCCCCCTATCCAGCATCAATTTGCTCCTGGAAATCCACAATGGGTAGAACTACAAATTGTTATTGAAGTTTTTAAACAGTGTTCTTTTCCTTTTAATCTTATTTCGGACTCCAGTTATGTGGTACAAGCACTAAAAGTCCTGGAGGCCGTGGGAACTATTAGTGATGCCCACAATGTGTCTGTTTACTTTACTCAGCTTCAACAGCTTATCTCTAACCGCACTGCTTCTTTTTATCCAAAGCACATCAGGGCTCACACCTCTCTTCCTGGTCCGTTATCCCAAGGTAATGCCTGTGCGGACTTAGCCACTAGAAGTCAATTGATATGCTTGGCTTCCTCCTTAGAGAGGGCCAAGTTGTTTCACCAAAACTTCCATGTTAATGCATTAACGCTGCGCAGGCGTTTTTCCATCTCAAGAGCGGATGCTCGGCAGATAGTATTGCAATGTCCCCATTGTGTCACATTTCTTCATCCCCCTAATTATGGAGTAAACCCACGGGGATTAAAGCCATTGGTTGTTTGGCAAATGGATGTGACACATATACCTGACTTTGGTAACCTTAAGTATGTGCATGTTTCCGTTGATACGTGCTCTGGAATTATCCATGCTTCTGCTTTATCGGGAGAAAAGGCACGTAATGTCATTACTCACTGTTTAGAGGCATGGGCAGCATGGGGTGCACCTGCATCCCTTAAGACTGATAATGGACCTGCTTATACTGGCAGACAATTTACAGCCTTTTGTTCTACTATGGGAGTGCAACTTACTCATGGTTTGCCTTATAATCCTCAAGGACAAGGCATTGTTGAGCGTGCTCATCGCACCTTAAAGGAAACTTTACAAAAACAAAAAGGGGGAATAGGAGCTGAACACACTCCTAAAGAACGCCTGTCCTTAGCTCTCTTTACCATTAATTTTTTGAATTTGGATATTCATGGTCGCTCTGCGGCCGATAGACATGTGTCCCCTCAGCCCTCTGTGATTGGCTATGTTAAGTGGAAGGATGTTCTTACGGGCCAATGGAATGGCCCTGACCCCGTGCTGACATGGGCACGAGGATCTGTATGTGTTTTTCCCCAGGATCGTACGGAACCGTTGTGGGTCCCTGAACGCTTGACAAGAAGAGTCTCGACATCAACTGACCAGCAACAAGAGATACCACAACAATCCTGTGATGAGGATCTTCATTCTGCTAAGTGCTCTGGCTCTGGTGCTGGTGCCGATGGCACAGGCGACACCAATGCAGTGGTGGGCAGTGGCACGGGCATGGCCAATGCCGATGCCGGTTCATGGTAATTCTAATGTCCTCCCCACTCTTTTTTCTACCTCATGTGAGATGTCTGCTCCCTGTGCCTCTCCTAGAGGGGACATGGAGAGAATTTTTAATCAATCTCAAGTTAATCTTACAGGAGTTTTTTGTTTCAGCCTTAAAAACGCTAATTGCATTAGCCTTAAGACCAAAAATTTGACTAACTGGGAGGAACCATTGCGGTCCAATCAGGTCTCAGGAAGCATTATCAGTGCTGTATTGAGCAAAGTAGCTTCGGGGAAGCAATCAGGCTCAGGGACCCCCGCAAACAGCAGCTCTGCTCTTAACATAACTACCTGGGCTATTATCTCCGAGGTACTAATCCCAGTGCCTCCTTCTTCTAGTAGTATTTATAAGGCCACTCATTTTAAGGCCTCTCCTTACTGTTCCCCTAATCTTGGTTTCCCCCCAACATTTACGCCTTGTCAGGATCATTCTTGGGAGAAACATCAAGTTGCTAAAGGTTTCTCCCTTTCCCCCTCTCTTAAGAGGTATGTTTATAACTTTAACAATAGTGCCAGCTCCTCTACAGGAGTAGGTTGGTCCTGGTTTCAATGGCTGATTTCCAATGAAAAGGGGGCTTCAGCCGATATTTCTGCATTGGCTCAGTTGCTAGGAGCCAAAAGTTGGCTGGCTAATATTTCTGGTACTGTTAGGGAAAGTGAACAAGGTAATAGACTTACATCTGTTTCATTCAACTCTCTGTTGTATAATGCCACATTGCCTCCTGCAATGGTCTGTGTCCAATCCCCTTTCTTATTCCTTTTGGCTGAGGCCACCTCATCGGAGATGCTGGATTGTTCTCATACTACCTGTCTCTTATCTGAGTGTTGGAATGGTTCCTGGACTATAGCAGTGGTTATGAAAATTCCAACTTTCGTCCCAATCCCGGTCACTGCGGATCCTGATAAATTCCCTATTGTTGAGCTACTTAGAGTCCGCAGAGATTTTGGGATCACAGCGGCTATAGTGACAGCCGTGGCGGTATCTGCTGCTGCAGCGGTTACGGCCGGAATGGCTATGGCCAATCAAGTACAAACTGCTGCCACCATTAATCAAGTTGTCCAACAAACTTCCACTATACTTGAATCCCAAAATACAATTAATCAACATATTTTGTCAGGGATTTTAGCTGCCAACCAAAGAATAGATTTACTCCAAACTCAGGTAGAAGAATTGGCTGACTTAGTACTTTTGGGTTGTGTTGACCAACGTGCACATTTATGCATAACCTCTGTCAGATTTAATGATTCCAGGAATGCTTCCCGCATCATTGGCGAATATTTGGCTGGAAATTGGTCCATGGAAGCGGAAGACATGATCCAGTCTCAACTAACCCAGATAGCTGTCTTGAATAACACCCGTGTTGATCCCGTGACTTTGGGTCAATTCACCGATTGGATATCTTCTGCTTTTTCCTTTTTTAAAGAGTGGGTGGGGGTAGGCATTTTTGGTGCAATGTGTTGCTTCGGTATGTTTCTCTGTTTGTGGTTTCTCTGTCGCCTCAAGGCCCGCAATGCTCACGATAAGGCTATGATCATTCAAGCTCTTGCAGCTTTAGAAAGTGGCAATTCACCTCAAGTCTGGCTTGCGCAGCTTAAACAGTAAATCTTTGACATGGCCGTTGCACCCCAAGTTGTTATAACATTGCACTGGGATCGGCATGTCTTTCCTCGTTATTCTCTTAGTGTTGGAAAGCCCTTGCACTCTGCCGGTCTTGCTGCCATTGCACGCAGGTGGGTTTCCACACTAATACTTCTCTATCACCTTAAAGTCCGTGCCTTTCTTTCAGGGTGCTGTCAACTCGTTTGTCGTTGTATACAGCCACAGAACAGCCTCAGCTGTCCCCCTTCGTCCACCTTCATCACGATGCAGGATGCGAGGCAAAGCACTGCACTTGAGTGATCCCTCAACGGACCTCAAGGAAAGCATGTCCTATTGCATGCGGGTTTGACGTCCACACCCCCGCCCTACGAAAAAAGGCGTCGGCTGATATGGGGTCAGGTCTGGGGAAGGGCCCTCCTTAGGACTGAACCATACATTGCAGCCACTTCTGCACAGTAGGATAGGACCTCTACTTTCGCCTGCATTGTTTTATAAATTAGAAGGGGGAACTGTAGTAAGCCATTGTTGTAAATTGTGGCCGCCATTAGAAGATGGCGCCGGCTTCCACTGTGGCCTGTGATAAATCAAATTCCTTTGTGGAGAGTTGGCACGATATCTCTTGCCACCCTATAAGAAAGATCCACGCGGCGGCTTAAGATTGGTACGTGGGGGGCTTTATTAGGCTGTGCTTGGGCCCTCGGAGAGAGAGAAAGAAGAAAGAA
Organism: Callospermophilus lateralis; assembly: GCF_048772815.1. Taxonomy (NCBI): domain Eukaryota; kingdom Metazoa; phylum Chordata; class Mammalia; order Rodentia; family Sciuridae; genus Callospermophilus; species Callospermophilus lateralis. Next base: position 8,805,746 of record NC_135315.1, read on the forward strand.
AGGGAGTCACTAAAAGAGACTTAAATCAAGGCCTGAATAAACTGCTGAAAGAAGATTCCTGAGTTGCGTCTTCCTTGCGGGCAAGGGGTCGCGACAATTTGTGCCCAGCCAGACTGCAGCACATGAGCCAAGGGGGTCCCACATCATAACTCAGGGAAAGCTCTTCCTTTATCTCATTTGCTAGAATAATGTATTCTGATAGTTCAAAATATCAGAAGCTCTCAGAGCCACATCCAATCTTTGGCTGCAGCCTCTCCATTCAGCAGCCTGCTAATCTCTTCTTGGTTTTCTTCCAGAGTTCAGGTGTGTTGATTCTTTCTCTAGGACTCCAGACACCTTATGAGGAACAGAATTACTTTTATCTATGTTTTCCAGAAACTATAGGGTGTCAGAAGAAAGTCAAGGCCAGCAAATAGATCTTTAAGGGTTTTGAACCCTAGGACAAACCATTCACCCAAGGACAGAGTTTAGAGCAGTCACAGCTGCGGGCTTCTAAGAGACTACCTCTTGAAGACACCATGGGGGAAGCCCCTAGGATTATCAGGAAGAGCAAGAACTTTGAAATCAATATAGCTGGGTTCAAATCTAGGCTTGGCACTTTGAACATTTCTTTTACACAGACTAATTCGTATCATATTTATAATAATGATAATGTTGCAAAACTTAGAGATATGGATGCAAAGCTCCGAGTCTATTGTCACCCTGGGTGGGACTCGATGAGTTGTAGACATCATCATGGGTACTATCTGTACTGCTGCTTCTTACCAAAGCAAAGTATATTCATGACACATCAATACTCTTTATACTACCAGGATAGTATGCTTATTAAGCAGTGCAAAAACTTGTAGTACCAATTAAAGAAAAAGCAAGAACAGCCTTTTCCCCCAAATGCTTAAACCTTAATGCAATATTAGCACAGATGTGAGAAGGACCGCATTTGCTTTCCAAGGGTGCTTTCCAACAGAAAACTGGCAGAGGAGTGGTTGTCAGCCCCAGGTGAATATGAACATCATCTGAGGCTTTTTAAAACATCCAGTTTCTGGGAACCTTCCCTGAAATATTATTGAATATATTAGTGTGCTACCCAGCTCTGGAGCCAGACTGCCCATGTGTGGCTTTCCAGAATTGCTAGCAGGTCACTGATGGACATGTTTAATTTTCCTGATTCAATTTACTGTGCACATGCAATTTACTTTATACATATGAATTACCATGTAGTATGGAGTCCGTGCTTGTACTTGCCTGGTATGTAGGAAAGCAATGAATGCTGGGTGTCCTGAGCAGAGAGAAGTCTGCATTGAAAATCAAACCAAATTCCCTGACGAATCTGTGGCTCAGACTTGTTTAAGAAGCACTGACCCAGAGACAGAATGTGAAATGGTATTTTAAGTGGAAAAGTTACCTCCCACATGGCAAAACTGTTCACTTCTTCACTTTTCCTGAGATCTGAAAAAACCTGTTGTGTTAAATTGAAAGATTGAGAGATTCCTTTGTTTTGAGAAAAATTGAAGTACATGTGTAATTTCGAATAGAAATGTGAATTTCTTTTTATTTAATTGCGCTGAAATGCCCTCCTTAAAGAAAGAGAAATGAGTGAGAAGCCATGGTAAATGTCAGGTTACAAGGTCACACTTTGCCACATCCAAAAGATGATTTTTTTTTTTTTTTCCTATTGGAAGAAGAAGCTACTTAAGTCAAATGTCCATTGCACAAGTTTTTAGGACTGATCCTGATTTTTGCATTGGGATTAGAGAAAGTCCAGCTTAATGTTTAAAAAGTGTTAATGTCATGGCCTCTTTGTGGCTTATCTGGCTTGGAACTTGTCAGTCATTTTTGATTATTAGATCCTGCCTATGCTGTGAAATACCATTCTTTGGTGACAGATCTGACAGAAGAATTCCTGGGTTGGTTTCCACGTCTGAGTTCTAGTCATTGCTTAGAGAGTCTCCACAGGCTCGTCTCCACGTTGCCAAAGACCTTTCCTGCACATTAGTCCACGGCGCGGATCTCCTACCCACTCACAGATCTCCCTGCCTGCTTAGATCTTTCAACATTATCTGCTCCCACTTCCTCAGGCCTTGTGTTCTGTCCACATTTTCTGATTTTAAATTTGAGTCTTCCTTTCTGTTTTACTTATCAGTCCAGCTAATATTTTGTCCATCTTGTGGATCTGTCCAAAGAACCAATTTCTGGCTTCCTTGATTTTCTTCTCTATTTTTCTATTCCTGACTTCATCTATACCTCTTCTCATCTTTATTATTTCATTTATTCTGATTACCTTGGATTTTTAGTTTGTTCTTATTCTTCCAGTTACTTAAAGTAGAAGATTAGGTTATAAATATGAGAAGCTACCACCTTCTCCTCCTCTTCCTCCTCCTCCTTCTTTTTCTTCTTTTTAACATAGGCACTTGCAGCTACGCATCTCCCTCTACGCACTGCTTTAACTGCATCCTGTAAGTTATAGGATGTTTTATATTTATTCATCTGGAAGGATTTTCTGATTTCTCCAGTGACTTCTTGGACATATTGGTCATTTGTGAGTGAGTTTCTGCATACTTGTGAATTTCTCAATATCTAACTTAACTGCAGGTAGAAAACATATTTTGTATGATTTTAATCCTTTTAAATAACCAAGAGTTGTTTCATAGCTTCACCTATGGAGTTGGTGGATAGGAAAGGAGACATTGCTTCCCATGTGATGCCCTTGCACTTATGCATGGTCACTGGGCAGGAGTGTTATCCCTGGGTCTCCTGGGATACTGGGAAAGACAGTGTCTATAACAGGTTCCTGAATGTTGCTGGGATTCAAAGCTGGGAGGAACAGGATGAGCTTAGGAGGAAATTGAGAGAAGAACTTTGGGGTGAAGGAAGGAAATGGCAGAATTCTTGGGAAAGACGGTGTTTTGTTGAAAGTGCTCAAAAGCTTGATTTGCTATTGAGAAGCTCTGGAAGAAGAGGGCTGGAGAGGGCCCTTGGAATTCTGCAACATGGAAATCATGCAGAAACCACCAGTAATTCCCGTAGATGAATGGGTGGAGCTGGAGCAGAAGGTTCAGGAATGAGTAGGAGATGGTGAGGTGAAGATGTGCACACGTAAGCCCTTAGCTTTTTAATGCAAGGGAGCCAGAAGTCACTAAAGGAAAAAAGGAGAGAATTCTCCCTAAGGAGAGGAAGTTCATTGCAAACTGGGAAGAGGGTAGCAAAGACGACTTCATTCACTACAAGGGGAAGAGGAAGGAATAAAAAAAATACTGTAAACGGACAGTCAGAAATGCTGATCCTGGCACTGTGTCACCCTGTGTAAGCAGGACATTTATCCTTTTTCTTTTTTTTTTTTTTGAGAGAGAGAGAGAGAGAGAGAGAGAGAGAGAGAGAGAGAGAGAGAGAGAGAATTTTTTAATATTTATTTTTTAGTTTTCGGTGGACACAACATCTTTGTATGTGGTGCTGAGGATCGAACCTTGGCCGCATGCATGCCAGGTGAGCGTGCTACCACTTGATCCACATCCCCAGCCCCACCATTTATCCTTCTTAGCATCTCAATTTCCTCATCTGCAAAACCAGAGTATTTAATTCTGTTCGGAGAGATTCTCATGTCAAGTGAAAAAGACAATAACTAACAAAATCCTGTATTTCAATCGCCGGCCAGGTGCACCGTAAGTCTTAATAGTGCTTCTTTTCTTTCTTTCTCGGCTCAATTTTACCTACCTATTTACTGTCAAATGAATGTGAAGATTTTGCTAACACCTTGAACTGGGCACAGTCAACTCTTCAGGATCCCTGGGAATTCAATTAAAGTGAACTGGGTGGCATTTAATATTATTGAGCGTGTGTGTGAGCAAAGAGAAACTTTGAAGGGCTCAATTGTGACATAATCAGGTCACATACAGACATGATTCCTCCATCTGCATCACGGAAACATAAAGCTTTGTAAGAGAGAATGTAGCAGCATTGCTAAGAAGCCAGGTTGCAGAGGGTAATGTCCCAGGGACAGCAAAGGCTGTGAAATGAGTCAAGGTGAGACATTTTAGGTGGAATGAAAATCAGAGTTGAGTTGAACTGATAGGTAAATGGGAAGAGAAAAGTAAAGATAATACTAAATACAAAAGTTTTGGTTTGTGCAGCTGCAAGGATGGGTATCATCTTTCACTGAGAGTTTCAATTCATTGATTTGCTGATGACCAATTGAATGATGACCGCTTTGTGGCAAAGCTGTATCCTGAGCGGTGCAAAAGATCAGAAGCACACTCCTTATGAATTTTAAGGGTTTCTTACTATGGTCCAGAAGTAAACAAACTCTCTGAGTGATCTACACAGGAGAATATGAAATGTTTGGAAAGGTCTGGGGGAGCCAGCACATTAAATTAATCCAGAACCAATTATTACCCCTTCAGTTTCACAGCCAGTTTTTCTACAAGAACACTGCCAATCATGCCAAACTCCCTGCGTCTTGACACATGTCACTTACGGAGAAAGTTATCACAGGAAGTGGGCAGCCTTTCCCCATTCTCTCCTGACGGGGAAAGCCCAGCAGTGGCTGCCGTGGGCACCAAGTAGGAACAACACTGGATTCCATCCGGTGGTTTTCCTCCTGTCTGTGTTTTGACTGCCATCCTTACAGCTTGTAACAAAAGAAATGAGCTTTCCTGTGGCTACGGGACCTGGGAGGTTTGAAAAGTAAATCATGGAAGGGTTTCGTGATGAGACTGAAATATATTATTGATATGCTGAATGCCACATGGGTCTTAAACAAAAGCAAAGTAAACAGAGAGTGTCTCCCCACTGACCCAGCTCAGGAACTGCCAGATGCCAGCACAGCAGGTTTCATGGTTGGAACTTTTGCTGCTTCCAGAAGGTCAAACTTGTGACCTTGCCTGGACACACACACAGAACACGGTCATGCACACACACACATGCACACACATTCACACTCTTTAAAACTTGGGATTATAAGCTTCTGACAGCGTCTGTTGTTTTTCTGCATTGACTAGACCTATGGGTGCTTAAACTAAGTTTCTGGGTTTATATGTGATTTAAAAAGTCAGAATTTCCCTTCCATCAGGAGAAGAAGAATTTACACATGAAAATCATGATAGAAAGCACCAAGGTCCTCTTTTAATGATTTACAGGGCTAAATACTTGCAGGGACATTAGCCCTGAAAGGAAATCTGAGACCAACTTCAGTTTTAGAGATGTAAAGTAGTAGAAGGTATAAGTGCGTACACACCCAAACTAAACAACTGCTTGGTGGCAGGGCACACATGAAAAACAGTCTCCTTGCTTCTTTTCTTAGCTGATTTTAGCAAAAGATGTCTTCTTTTCAGTCTTTCTCAGAGATGGTCTGAAAAACAGTATGAATCATCCCAGTTAGAGAATAATCTCCAAATCAATTGTTCTTCCCCTTTGTTTTCTTCATAAATTTTTTGTCAGGTTATGTTTTGGTTGGATGGTTTCTGTTTTTGGGTAACCCATCCTCCTGGACCCATGTTCTATAAGGGTCCTGTGAGGCAAAGGAAAAACAATCCACAATCGGAAAAAAATAAATTTTACCTATAGATTTCAGTTGCTTTTCTTTTTTTTTTTTTTCTACAATAATGCATATTCTCCTGAGGGTCACTGTACCCAAACATTCTATGTTCTTTCCATGAAACAATTTTCTGTGTGTTTTTATTTTCTGAAGATGACCTTGTGGCCAAGCCTATACTTTAGAAACAAAAGGAATGCACCTGAGACAGTAGAAAGAGCGTGGATTCCTGAAATAAAGATAATCCTGGTTTCAAGTCTTGGGTCTTCCACTTCTTAGCTGTAAGAAACTGAGCAAATAAATTCGTGTTTCTGTTTTCTCATCAGCATAATTTGTGAAGTGTGCATCTCATAGCATCGTTGCAAAGGTAAAGTGAAATCATGCATGTCCAGGGCTCACCCATGCAGGCAGTTGGAAGGGGGCAAAACAAAATAATTTAAGCAGTTCATTCCAATTTGTTGGCTTTAGTTTTCTGCCACAATTCTGAGCTGCCTCTGGGCTGTGTTTTTTTACCTAAGTCATCTGTATATAAGAAATGGACAACGAAATGATTTGAAAGGAAAAAATATTATCCAGTGGTGCCTAATGAGAAGCAAAAAATCAAGGGGAAACTCAAGGCATCCACAAAATGATGAGATTATTTTTCCAGTATTAATTCAGTCTTGAGAGAAGGTGCATGCACAAGGAACTTCTGAAAGGATGGTAGAGCGTCTCCTTTAACCTCTGGTGGACACTACGGTCCTTCAACCTCATGGCTTTAAAGTGGGCTGGTCAACTCTGATGATGGCGTTCTCTTCCTTGCTCTGCTGTGTTGCAGCCTGAGCAGGTGAGGACAGTGGCTGTGTTGTGGAGTCTGTGACCAACATATTGTCCAACAGCCAGGGGACGGCTATAAACTCTGAGAGCTGTCACCCTGTCCCAAACTGAATGATGGATATGGGCACAAAAGGAGGCAGGTTGTACTTTGCATATCACCAGATAGATTTGAACATCTAACAGAGAGCTGTTTAACACATATTTGCCTCATTAAACAAAGTGGATATCTTTTGGAACTAGGTAGATTGTTTTGAGGTTTATCAGGCCAAGAAACCAATCCAAAAAGGTAAAATGATAGCGTTTTTAGATTTTAAAAATTGCTATCTTTAGCTTTTATTTCTCTGGATATTCACTTTCACTTTCCTTAGACTTTTAACTGTCTTTCACCGTGTAGATGATAGATTGACAATTAATTCCAAAATAATAGTTGAAATTGTTACATGAAAGCCGACTGTTCTGAGCTCCTCACTGAGACAGCTGCTACAGACAAATGTCTCCCTGTTTCTTTTTCTTTCTTTCCTTTTTTTTTTCTTTTGCTCAGGGATGAGTGATTGTTTCCTTCCACAAATTAAAATGAATCTCAATGTCAGAGCCTGTGTTTTAGCTCTTAGTTTCATTTATTTAGTTCTTTTTTTCCGCCCCCCTCAGATGATCCTCTTCAAAGCTATTGGCAATTTTGGTGACTTTTCTTCAATTATGGATTCATGCCATTTAGGATCTTGGTTTTGGGTCCTTTTGTACAGCAGCTTTTTAGAGTGGACAAAATGGGAACAAAAGCAAAAAAAAAAAAAAAAAAAAGGATTATTTGAGAAGTATTTTAATCTTAGCCCCACGCATCTGGAAACTTCTAAGTAAATGTGTTCCCACAAGTATCATAATTTTCTGTGAGAATTTAAATTTTTAACTCCTTGTGATGTGACACTGGCACACCTAGACCTAGACTGTCTCCGAGTGGAAACAAAGGATTTTTCTGCCCTCGCTTCACGGAGCTGCGTAATCATTAAAGGGCTGAATAACTTCAACCATGTGCCAGGAAGCCATGGCCTGACCCAAGGTCCACTGTCAAAATTCTGAGCCACAGCCACACATGTCCGGAGGCCCGAGACCCAGGACTTCGCCTGCATCTTGTTTGTACAGTATGTTTTCCCCCAGAGAACTCCTTCCTTTCGCTGAGTTTGTGAAACAAATTCAGTTAATCTCTTTGGACTTTTATGGTTCCCTGAGAGTGGGGTTCAATTTGGGAGACAGAAATATTAGGAAGTTTTTTTTCTCCTCTTTGATAGTTCCAAGGTCATTCTGAACAATGCAGATAAACCTTCAAAATGATCCTTTATGTGACTCTTTCCAAATTTTACTAAGTGGGAATGAGATGAGTAAAAATATCTAAATAAGTAGAGTCGTCTCTACTTATATGTGTACTTACTTTAAAAAAGAAAATTCTGGAATCACAGAGTTATATCCAACCTACATTGGCAAAGATTTGTTTATACCTAGGGTAAATAAACAAAACAAAATAAAATAAAAACCCTAAGCTGATAAATGGACACTGTATTCCTCTTTCTTTCTTGTTCCTATTTCACTGTAAACAGTATATCCTATGAGGAATCAGAGAAGCAGGGTCAAGTCCAAAGCAAATAATTACCTTTTCTCTCTGTTTGTAACAAGTTTCGAAGAACAATTTTTGTTTTGTTTTTCATTTTTAAAAAAATTAAATAAAAATGAAACCCCTCTTTATTCACCAGAAAATTTTAATGATAAAAAATAACCCCCTGTCTCACTACCATCATTAATAAGGTCAGAAAGCACCAAGTATCAGCCTGGCGCAGGCCCTTCCTTCCCTCCAGAGTGAGGAATGTTAACTGCATTGTGCTGTAATGAGCCATGCCCAAACTACTGTTTTCTGGTCCACTGTTTATTTGATTTCTTTATTGTAATGAAACTCAGATGGCCGGTGTTTACACTAGCTGTGTGCTCGGAGACCATGCTGGGAACCATTCTAATTAGCTGCAAGTGGATCTCAGAATTAGAATGGAGGAAAGAACAAATTTTTAGTAACGACTTTAAATTGAAGCCCTCATTTATTTTCATTATGGCCAGACCAGAAGCAAGCTAATGTTTCCCAGGTCTTTCCATGTGGGGCGTGTGCTTCTGCTCCATGGAGGAGGATTCGACTCTTTCAGATGCACTTTGGCAAATGTTGCTCCAGGAAGAGGAATCGGAAGGCAAGACTGGAGTGGGGCGTCCCGCTGGAATTGTCATAGCTGAGGACGAGTGGACAGGAGCAAGGAGGGAGCTCTGCTCAACGCCGAACTTGCTTCATGGGAGGAATTATTAGTTTTTTCTCAGCTCTGTGATCTCAAAATGCCCTTTTCTGCCAGGGTAGGCTCAGAAATGAAATCTTTTTTTTTTTCGGTTGTTGTTTTCATAGCGAGGTGACCTGTGAATTCCACATGTTTAGCACATCACAGAGACCACAGTCTAAGAAGTAAACGGCTTGCTCTGGGTTTGTGGTACTGTTTCTTTGGAAGCAACTAATTGGTCAATTACAAGAGATTCTGAACCATCTCCTCATATTTGATGTAGAGGGTATCTCTGACACATTCTCTGTAGCACAGAACATTATTTTAATGGTTACAACATGTGGCCAGATGCCTTCCAATGCTTGTTTTGGGATGTAATTCTAGTATGTGGATTGGTAAAACATGATTTCTAAAAGCTGCATTAGTCTTACTGGGGTAATCAGAAGTTGCTCTCTTTAGAGGCATCTACATATACATGTTTTTGTGTATCTATTTTCTTGTCAACCAACTTTGGAGGAGACTTTAATCAGAGTACCATCTAAAATACTTCCTGTGTGTTATATAAAAACTAAATTATGTGTTGCAGATCATGGTGCAGCATTTATAATCTTGTCCTGGAAGAACTTTTTGATTCAATTCTTTAAAATGTGATAATGCTAATAGTCTGACTTTTCTTCCTGCATGACAGAAAATATTTGCAATTCATATGTCTGATAAAGGGCTTACACAGAGGAGGATATAGGAAGAACTCCTTAGAACTCATCAAATGAAAGACAAACCATCCAATTACAAATGGGCAAACAATATGAATATTTCTGCAAAAAGAATGCACAAGTAGTCAATCAGTGCATGAAAAGACATTCAAGGTCATTAGTTACCAAGGCAATACAAATCAAATCCACAATGAGATACTCACTGGGGTTGCCACCATCAACATGCAGATGATAATGAGAATGGATGGAACTCTCATCCTCTGCTGGGGAATGCATATGGTACCACCACCCTGGGAAACAAGCAGTCAGGTTCTCAGAATGTTAAACACGGAATTATCATATGACTCAGCAATCCCACACCTAGGTATATACCCAAGGGAAATGAAAACATGTTCACATAAAAACTCATACATGAATGTTAAACAGCCTCAGACACCACAAATGTCAACTGATGAATAGATAATCAACATAGGTTCAATTCCCACAGTAGAATATTTATCAGCAATAAAAGGAATGGAGTTCTGATACATGCTATAGCATAATTGACCATAGTGTTTTTTATTCCATTTTTCTAAAATATTCAGATAAAACCATAACAGAAGAACATTGTTTTTGTAGGGCTGGGGAAAGGGTTGGGGAGCTTGGGGTGATGGCAAAAGGGTTTGGAATTTTGGGGTTTTTTTTGAGTGATATGTGATCTGAAGTTGATTGTGGTAATGGTGGCTCATATTTGTGAATATATTCATAGCCATTGAACTGTACATTTCAAATAGGTAGATTACCTGGTACTGTGAATTGGATCTCAAGAAAGTCATAACAAAAAATAACTGACTTTCTTTGCCTTAAAGAAAAATTATATGTTTCTTTATTCCATAAAAGATAATGGGCCTCTGGGAAAGTTTGTTTACTGCAACCACGCTGCGACACCCTTGGCAGTTCCAGGGAAGTGCGGTGTCTTTTCTGTTCTCCTTCCTTTTCTGAGTTTGTTCTTTTGGCTGAAATGTTTCCCTGCTGTCGGAGCATGTTACAAACACCACCATCATTATTTCTTCCAAGAAGCCTTCTTTGATGAGAATAGATGGGATTTTGTTTTTTACAGATTTCTTTGTAGCTACCCTCTCCTAAATTTTGATCTGGAGAGTTCCTTAGATATTCCATCCAAATGAATCAACTTATAGATGAGACCCCCAAGACACAGGGGGGAAGCCTGACTTGCTCAAAGCCACTCAACTACTTGAGACAGACTCAGCCCTTCTCTTCCTGGTAGACCCTGGAGCCTAAGAATGAAGCTTCCTGACCTCCAATGAGTGAGCAGGACAACAATGTCTGTTTTCTCTTTAATTTTCTTATTATCTACCCATCTCCTCTTTTTGCTCCACCTGCCATTCCAGCTTGTTTGAGGACCTACAGTCCTTGATGTGGGGGGGGGGGGGGAGGAAGAACCAGAGGTGATTTTGGAAGAGTCAACACATTGAAATGCTGGAGGTCGAGATGGATTTCAACTCTTCAAATCTATGACACATTTCTATTAATAGTAAAGATATGGGCAAGTGAAACAGAGTGCTTCGGGCTGTGCTGGGTTGAAAGGACCATTTCTATTTGAGACAAGGCCAATGGTCTTTAAGAGAGCTTCTCTTTTACAGAGTCAAAGATAAAATTTATATGTGATGTAATTTGTGAAAGAGGCCTTAGCAATACAACGTGGTAAAATGTGTTAATGATCATATGGAAAAAACACATAGAGCTATACAAATTCATTTTTAATACAATTAACCACATAGATTTTGAGGAAACCAAAGTGAATATGAAGAGGTCTAGGTCTTCGGTCTGTAACAATCACGTTGGTCTTATTTCAATCTTCAGAAGTGATGGTGATATGAAATAAATACCTTCTCTGCCTCATGGCATGGTGGCAAGCCTCAAAGAAAACACACCAATGGAAGTAAAGTATCTTGAACCTACAATGCAAAGTTTATAAGAATTATCTCCCCATTTTCTCAACTTAGGTTGAAGTTATTCTCCAGTTCTTCTGGTGTCTTAGTGCTAAACTAAGTCATGGGCAGTGACAAAATGGTATCTCTCTCTCTCTCTCTCTCTCTCTCTCTCTCTCTCTCTGCAAAAGTACTGCTCCTCTTCTCCCTTGGGTTGTCTGTTCCAGTATGATCAGCATGTCAGGGCAGGGACTGCATGTGGTGGTGGGGGGGTATGAATCAGGTCATCTGGGCTACTCAGATCTATTCCCTACCAGAGAACTCTGTAGAAATCCAACCTTTTCATCTAATTTGGCCTAGACAAAGTGTTTATCTGATTCAGATAAACTCAAAGAGGAATCTCAGCTTTATTCAAACACTCCATCGATTACTCATGGCACAGGAAGACGCCCATGGATAGAAATTCCAAGTGACATTTAGGGACAGGATATAACACGGCAAAAGCAGGTCTTGAGGGAAATCAGTGTGACCGCCATCGGCCTGTGTGCTGCAGGAACTCATATAATCATCATAGTTGGCATTTTGGGCAAGGATTCTGGAATCAGATGATTAGATCTGAGCTACAGATCTAATTCAAATTTATTCTTTGAAATTTTGAATTTTGTCTTACTGATTATTGGTAGCAAAAAAAAAAAAATCAGGTGTTCTTAATTATACAGCCTTGAGTCTTCTTTTGTAGTTCATGTTAGGTCAAGGAAGGCACTTTTGAGTGAATAACTGGTGAAGTCATTGGTTCATCTGCAGATTCCTGAGCTCAGCACTCTGCACCCCTTCGCCTTCCTCCAATACTGTGTGGTCTCCAAACCACACTGGAATGTTCCTCATGGCTCTCTTGCTCCTGGAGTGTGTTTCCAGGTTGCCCCTCCCTAGGGCGGTAGAAGGATAGGGACTCGGAATCCCTTGTTATACAATCTGGTCATCTCCTGGTAGAAGTTCAGAGCACCTCAATGTGATTTATCACAAAAGAGGCATCTGGATACAGACTCAACTATTGTTGTGGGGAATCAGATTTCCTTACCCTCTGTGGAGAATCAGATTTCCTTGGAGTCTTTGGAAAGAATAAAATAGATTAAAAAACAGATTTGGGCCATCTTGCAAGAGAATTTTTTTTTTTCTTTTAAGAAAGGGAAGGTAAAGGAGGTTAGTATTGAGAGGAATAAATTTTATGTTGTGAAAATTTGGGATCCTGAGGCAAGACTAAGGAGACATCTAAGAAACAAAAAAATTTCCTGTAGTTGTGTAAAAGAAAGGGAACCAGGAGGGAGGAATATTTTAGTTGTACTGTATCAGGAATAATCATGGTCCAAAGATAGATAGGGAAAAGATGAAGGAAGGGAACACTCAGAAAGCAAAAACCTAGGTTAGATTATATCTAGAAATGATGGAAAGTTACTCCTAATGCCAAAATAAGCAAAATTGGAACCATTCTTTAGAGTAGAAGAGCAAATTTGGACCAATTTCAAAAGCCATAGATGGGAGAACCAAAATGGCACCCTGAAAGCTCTTTTGGGTGAGTCTGAAGATAATGACATTATTAAAATGAGTCAGTGACAATGTCCTTACTGCAAGGGCGTATCCTTGGAATTTATGTTCTGAGACTCTAAAGTCAGAAGCCTCAGATTGTCTATCTTTGAACCACATTAGACCCACATAATTGGTTTTGCTAATAATTATTTCAAAAGAATTCATTTCAAATGAAAAAACTGGATATTGTTAAGGTCTGTAAACAAGTCAGGATGGCACCTGGTATTTTGCCAGAGAAATGTTAGAGTCTGTAAACAAGTCTACAAGGTGCCTGGCAAAATGCCAGAGAGAGTGGTTTGTAAAGTAACAAAAGTGAGCCATTAAGTGTGGAGATTCCTTATTGGTTGACTGCTGTATCTATTTTATGCTAATTAGATAAGCTGTGTAAAATGTATAAATACCACTCCTGTCCTACAATAAATGGCTTCCACTCCTGCTGCATCAACATACACAAGTTATTCATCACCCCCGGTTATTTTGCCCAGCCAGGTGCCATCCTGACTTGTTTACAGACCTTAACAGGATATTTTAAATAAAACAATCAAGCATTCTAGGGGTGGAAATGCAGGCATTCCTGGCCCCATGGCTCTCTGGGGTGCAGCTACCTAGAGCTGAGAAGGTAAATAACTCTGGGTGGGGCTCCATCTCACCCGTTAACCATGACCCTACTTGTCCTGTTTTCCTCTTTAGATCACCATTCTGTTCCTGCAGCCATATGAAATTATGACATCTATTTAACTACTTTTAAAGAAGGTATGGGTAAGATAAGACACACTGAATAGAGCTGGCAGGTAAATAACAGAATGGGGCAGACCTGGGTTAGATGCCAGACTGCAGGAAGGATGCATTGGGGTGAAATTAGCCTCCTCGGCCAGGTAAAGATGGGAGCAAAGTGTAGGTGAGCAGGAAAGATCCTTGAAGACCCTGCGATCACTATCCCCATAGCTCTCATTGGATACACTATCACCATATGGAATTCAGAAATGTATGTTTGGCAAAAAGAAATGTGAAGGCCCAAAAAGAAAAGAAAAAAAAATAGGGGAAAAAAAAAGGTGTGGAGATGTAGGAATTACAAGGTATAGAAAAGGAATGAGACCAACTTAGAACAGTGATTGTATTTTTCAATGCCAATTGGATTTTCTTGAAAGAAGTAAGGAGATAGCAAGAGGAAGGAACTCCTAGAGATCCCAGCTTTGAAAAGCATCAGTACAAGAGCTCATTCCAGCTCATTTCAGGGCTCCATTGAGCAAGGGTGCGGATGCTTGAGAAAAGGTGCATGGTCAGTGGAATTCCAGAGAAGTAGGTGGGGGGACCACCGTGGCATGGGGATAGCCAAAGTCTTTTGGTATCTCTGAAATCGAGAAACAAACAGAGAAAAAATGGATTGGCAGGAATTTGGAGAGTGGAAAACAAATTTATCATCTTAGACAACTGCAGGAGGGATTTGCACGAGTAAAGTGCGCTTAAGTTCAGTTCAGTATCAAGGTGCCGGAAGGAAAAGGCTCAGATGCTGTGCAGAGACCTAAAGGGAGGATTGGACAGCAGGTTAAGAAAGTGAGCTGCTGGTGATCCCAGGAGTGCAGGGATTTGAGAGAAGGAGATGTCTAAACAAGTAGCCTACAGAGAAAAGCAGTAGATATGCATGGAACATTTCACAGAATAACTAACTTCCAAATGGGAGATTTCTCCCAATCAAGCTTAACTTTGTAGTTCATAGACTCTGAACTCTCACAGAACATTGAGAGAACAATGAGACTAAAACTGATATTTTTTTTTCTCCCTTAAAAATTCTTAGCTTTTTTGTTTTTTTTCTCCCTGATAGCAAAAGAAATCCATCATGTTCTTCGCCTGGAAGACAGAGAGCATTGTTTTCTCTGGTGTCCTTTGGGTTGTTTCTCAGTGCTCCTCATAGAAATTTCCCTGGTGCACCCTGGTACACAGCATTTTGAGGTTAATTTGATCTGGGAAATGGAATAGGGGTGAATTTTTAGGTGAGGGTATTTTGAGGTATCGGGATCAATAATGCTCTAGTTGTATACGTTGCAGACTTTTACCAAGCTTGTGAGTCCCAGGACCATGCAAGGGGCAGCAATAGCTTCTTCAAAGTTGTTGCAGGCTCATGGGAGTGGCCTTTGTTGTAAGGGATGCTCAGGTCCTGTCCCAAGAGGAGAGCCAAACCCAGGAGTATCTACAAACACCAACTGGCATTTGGGGTGGGATCCTTTGTCTCTGCTCCTTCTCCCCTCCCTGGCTGGTACTGGAAGGAATTGCCCCTCAGGGAAGGGCATTTGCAGAGATGCTTTCTCTTTTCCCTGGATCCATTGGTTCATGCCTATTTGTTAGGGTAAGAAGCCCCTGTTTCTGTGTCTGGGTGCTTCGCTCTTGCTCCTGTTTGGACTGGCCTGTGTGCAGGTACATGGGCATGTCCAGGGCTGCTCCAGCTGTTGCAGCTTCCCAAGGCTAAGGGTGGGTCCCAGCCTGCCACTGCCTGGTGTCTAGTGAGAGGGAGATGGGAGCTTTTGGAATGGTAAACTTAAGCCTAGACTTCACTCAATACTAAATGGAAACAGAATTAGGGAATATTTTCAGTTTGCGATTGTGGCATTTTGGCTGAGTGCGTTTGTTTTTATATGACCTAATTCATCCATATATGACTATTTTGAGGATTTACTGGACCTCACATTGGTCCAAATCCTGGGGTTAAAATTGTGATGAAAGCAAACTTATTACCCGCACTTATGGAACTCTTGATCTGACTGGGGAACCCATATGTTCCAAGAGCACGGAGTTTTACTCAGATCAAGGTGTGCTGGTGAAAGTGTTTCTTTGTTGGAAGCAACAAAGACACTGGTTAAAAGCTGGTTAATTCAAGTCAAAAGGAAGTTCTTTGGAAAGCATACAGGGAAGGCCATAGGATACCAAGTATAAATTCAAGTGTAGAGAAGTCTATACCTCCAGGAAGTCACGGAGGACTCGTGTCAGAGCTGGGCTGTTCAAAACACCATCTTTAGTCTTTCGTCCTTGGCATCACCGTCAGGTAGTTGGACATGTGGACTGTCAGGTCTGTCCCAGACTTACTGAATCAGTGTCTGCCTGTCATTTCACACCTACTGTGGAGTTGAGAATCAGTGGTCTAGAGAGCCTCGAGTAAGGCAAGATGGAGAAATGGTGGCGATGGAGCAGAGGAGATTAGAGTTGGGTTGGTGGAATATTCTTAGTGTCATGGGTTTCAGTGAAGTTTTGGGATTCTCTCCAAAGGGAGCCAGAACTGGTGAATTTTGAGCAAGATGTAATCATGACTAAGTGAACCTCCACGTTGCTAACGGAGTAGATTTTAAATGTCCTCTCAACAAAGAATTATAAATGTGAAGTGCTACATATGTTAATTAGCTTGATTTAATCATTCCATAGTGTAAACATGTGTTATAATGTCACATTGCGTCTCTCGCATACACTCAATTATCTGCCAATTCAAGTTTAAAAATAAACAGATCTTTCTAGTGGATGACGGGTAAGTAAGAACTGGATAAAAAAAAATATTTTACTCAAAGATATGTTTTACTTCTGAGAAGAAAGAACAGTTCTCCACACCCCTCCTTTGTGCTTTGTCTATTTTTTGCCCCCAATTCTGGAAAGAAAATCCGTCCCTTGTGGGTTCCTTGTATTTTGAGGCAGCTGTGCTATCAATAGTGGAGAGCTTTTCCAGGAAAAAAGAACTCCCAGACTTGCAAGTGGTCGCGATGAAGACAGCAGAATAAAAGCATTTTAAAAAACTAAATCCAGATACAAATTCAGAGGTTCCCCTCACAAGTGTATTGCCTAACCTTGCATTGGGCGCTCAGATTGCTACGTCTAGGAAGGAGGAGAGACCATGGAGTTGAGTTGAATTGAACTGAATTGAATGAGGATAGACCAATGAATTGAATTTGTGCCAACCCTGTGGCCATAGAGCAATTGTGGCCTGATCCATGAAGGCGCACCTTCAGTAAAGCTATTAAAACAAATCATGAGCTGATCAAAAGTTGCACCCTTGAAAGATACCAAAGTTTCTAGTTCATGGAGTTTGAGAGAAATGCATGATGATGACATGATTGGAGGAAGATGGGCCCCTGAGAGAATTAGTGTCTGTATGAAAGTGCTCACAATCAAATACTGTACATACCAGGGGCAAATGGCACATATGGGATTTGAGGGGGCTTGCTTTTATCATTATGTGACAGAACTTTTAAAGTTGAATTAAAGTATTTTAGAAGCTGGCAACAAATTGCCATTTTGTAAGCAAAGAACTTTTTCCAGGAAAGTAACTATACATAGAAAGAGAAAGGACCTGGAAATACTATGTGTTCCAACAGTAAAAGATATTTACATTTTCCCAAGGAGAAATGTGACCTGTGAGAAATCCCAAAGGTCTGGGTATCTGAGCAACTGGTAAGAACAAGGATGATTCATATCCACCACTGCATTCAGTTATGGATTTAGATCACATCTAAAACTAAAAAGTCCATTTACCACAGAAATGTCATGTTTGGGGACAAGGGGAGGAAAACAAAAGAGCTGAATCCCATGTCTGGAGTAAAGGAAAGAAAATACCTGCTGGAGAGGAGATATCAGCCAAAGGATGTGAGATCAAAAGTGCCTCGAGAAGAATGGGAAGCAAGGCAGGACCAGGAGGACACGAGACTGGCATTTTGCAAAAATCTTGGAGAAAGACAGTGACCCGAGGACTTGGAATAAGGGCTCAAGAAAATTTTATTTAAGTCTCAGCATCAGGTGACCTTATGTGACATTTCCTAGCAGCTTTGATGCCTAAGTTTTTCTTTCCTTCTAATAAGCTTCATCTCATCCTTCGTGGCCAGTGCAGTGCAGGACACCTGGCAACGCCACTTCCTGCTGTGAATTTCAGAAAAGGCCCTCGAAGCAGCTGCTGATTCTGGATTCTGGACTCAGGGTTTTCACTTGCAATCCTGGTTCCAAGTTATATTCCCACTAGAAGGATCCCCCAGGAGGAAACCAATGCTCTTGAGCATGAAGTCACCTGTTGGTGGGCTCCAAGTGAAGTGGAACAAAGAGCCCTCAGAATAACGAAGCTTATGGGAATGGCTGGAAGCGGATTTGAAAAATAAATATCATCTTCGTCCACGGAATGTGAGATTCCTGCATGCCAGTTGATGAGACTGAAGAAATTCTTTTATGTGAAGCATTCCTAGGCTGAGATCCCAGTGGTAAACGAGAAGGACGTGTATTTTGCAGAGTGAAATTTGCCATTATTTACAGGAATTAATGGCACCAGGGTGCCTGTGTCCAGGAGAAAACAGAGTCAAATTCCAGAGACGTCTTCTCTGACATACTGTCAAGACAAGCATGCTTGATTAATGTATTTATTTGTAAGACCTTTAAAAGTTCACTTCATTTGGTTAATTTCACTGAGCCACAAAGAGTCCCTCAAGAGAAAAAGGGAATGAAATAAAAGTTGGCTTAGGTCACTAAGTCTCTTCAGCATTCTATTCGTATTGGTGTCCATTTGTTTGAATAGTATAGATTGGTGTTAGTCTTGTCTGTATAGTTTTCCTGGGATATGCTGTTTTGTATTAGTAAAAATAATGTATACTAAGAAAGGATAATGTTCCTGAATTCCGAATGAGCCAAGCATGCACTGATGTACCTTTAAAATGTGGCTCAGGGCAGGGCCAGGAAGATTTTAAAATTCAGCAGTAGTAGCTATTCAGAAGGTTGTTTTAGTATCACTGCCAGTAAAAACTCAACTTGAAAGCTCTAATGTAGCACATGTTGGATTTGAAAAATTATATTTGGTGTAAGAAGGCAATCATCTCTCTCCCTTTCTCTCTCTGGAGGACTTTCACATTTTACAAGTGGCGAGGATTGCTATTGATTGGCTCTGAGCTTGCAGGGTAAGTGCAGGCATAGAATGTCTCAATTCCCTCATTTTCTCCTTTCCAAACACCCCTGGGAAAAAAAAATATCATTGATCCATGCCTGAACTCTTTAGCTACTTCCCTTCCTCATAAACAAAGCCGAACCCACTTAGAAAGGTCAAGTTCAAGGCATGAAACGTAGAAGGTAAGGGAGCCTGAGCGTTGGATTCAAGGGTTTCACATGGAAGCACATTCCTAGGGGTGAAATGCAAAAAGATTGCCAGCTATGGAAGTGAAGTAGGACCTTGGGGGAGGCAGGAAGGCCAGAGGATCAGACCTCTGTGCCAGGTGCCTCTGATTATTACTTGGTTGGTTTCCTTCCTGGGGAAGGACCACCATGTTGATGGCCCCATCAGATCCTGAGGAATGAAAGTGACATTAATAATATCTACCATGACCTGAGAATCTATTATGTCAGCCTCATGCTAAGAACTTCTAAAAGTGTGTGTAGCTGAGTTCTCATTGCTCTTCGGAGCAGGAATCATGACTCCTGTTTTGTTTCTAGACTGATCCTGAGGTAGATGACATAGCTTTTTCTGTTGTATTCAGTATAATGGAAAAAAAAAAAAAGTTTTGAACCAGGAAGACACATTTTTATCTTTTACCAGTTCTGGGACATAGGCTAAAAGCAGCTAAACACAGTAAATGTGTGGGAGGAAAACTTTGGTTGACTGTGAACTTAGACCCATGGAGAAGGAATACTGAGTTATTCTGAAGAGCACGCTGGAGTCAGAGGTGTTTTTTTTTACATGAAACTTGCAAGGGACATTGCAGGCACTCTCTGGTCCCTATTGTCTTCTTGTTAACCACAGGCAGACTCACATCTTCTCTGCAAGGGCGGGGGTGGAACCTGCCCAGGACCTGAGGTTCCAGCGTGGCCCTTTATTACTATGAAGGCTTCTGCCACTTGTTTTCAAGTGTCACAAACTGGACATCTTCTCTGGAGGTACTACATATACATCACTACATGCTTGTTGTGTAGTAGCAATGTACACATGGAGGGTGGTTTTAGTTTTACTTTGTCCCCATTGCTTAAGGAAGTTTTCCAAAGGACTTTATGGTCCATTACAGTAGCGTTAGAATGTGTTGGATTGATAGTCTCCACCTGTATCCATGGACCTCTTGACTTGATTTCTATTTGTCCTCCAGCCAGCATCTGTGCTTGAGCTAATCACTTTCTTGTGTTTTTACCTAATGTGTTAGATGGGCCTTTTCCAGAGTCAGTCTATTCATGTTAGATTTCAGTGTTTAATGTCAAATCTGTGTGTGAACTAGTCTTCATCTTGTGACGCTGTCCCTCCAAATTTCATCTTTCCCGATGGCTCACACTTACTGGGTCCTCAGGGACCTACTCAGCTCACCTTCTCCTCTCTAATAGAAGGAGACGCAGAGCTTGATTACTGACAGCTGTCCCACTTCATGTCTCCACCACTTGTCCTTGTTTTGTGGGTCCTTTTCAACTGTCTTGTTACAGTTGTAGAAGGTTTAGCTGGGCCATGGTGGTCATACAGCTTTTGAGATTTTGAGTCAAACACACTGGATTATTTTATTGGAAACTGACTTATGAACTTTTAGTTGTCATCTAAGTTTATTTCTTCTTTTAATGTCATGTCCGCATAAAAATGGAACTCTTGCAAACAATTTAATGAGACATATGTGAAATGGGCATTAAGCACTTGGTGGCAGCTCAGCAAATTGTGACCCCCCTCTTTACCCGTCATTGTCACAAATTCATCTCTTCCCAGGATGAGTACCAAGACTTCACATAACATGTACTCATAAATGGAAATAGAGTTCAAGTATACCATGACCTTACTTATTTTGAATAGTATTTTTCAGATTAGAAAATGAATGGATACCTGCTGTCATTGATGTAAGGTAGAAAGATGTATATATAAAAAAGTGTAAATCATTCATAACCCACCTCTTGTATGTTATACTTTGCCTTTCATCATTTTATATTTTTCTTTATGCATTCAGATATTTAAAAGGAGGTTCTAATATGCATGTTATTTGAAGTCTATTTTTTCAGCTTTTTGTGGTATAATTTATATACAAGAAATTTATCAGTTTGAAAATGTATGATTCACAGAGTTGTCAAACACATGTGTATAACTACCACCACAGTCATGATGCACGTCTACACCATTCCACATCATGCTTCACGTACTTCCCCCACCCCTAAACCCTGGAAACCACTAATTTGTCTTCGTAATTATCATTTTGAATTGCTCATTGCCAGTATATAGAAAGTTATCTGATTTTTTGTGTTGATCTTATATACACTGCAACATTTCTGAAAATTCTTTTAGCTCATATATATGTATGTATGGTTTGGATGTGGGGTGTCCTCCAAAAGCTTGCATGTGAGACAATGCAAGAAGATTTGGAAGAGAAGTGATTGGGTTATAGCCTTAACCTAATCAGTGACTCAATCCTTGATTGGATTAACTGAGTGGTGGCTGGAGGTAGGTGGGGGTGTGGCTGAAGGAAGTGATTCATTGGAGGTGTGGCTATGGAGTATATATTTTGTATCTGGAGAGTAGAGTCTCTCTCTCTGCTTCTGGACCACCATGTGAGCTGCTTCCCTCCATCATACTTTTCTGCCATGATGTTCAGCCTCACCTGGGGTCCCTGGGGAATGGAGCTGGCCTTCTATGGACTAAGACTTCTGAAACCATGAGCCATCAAATTAACCTTTCTCTTCGACAGTTGTTCTGGTTGGTCTTTCAGTCGCAGCATTGAAAAAGCTGACTCTCTTTCTCTCTCTCTCTCTCTCTCTCTCTATATATATATATATATATATATATATAATATATTTAATATGTAATATGTAATACTATTTAATATTCATAATATTTTATTAATTTAATATTTATATATAATGTTTGTAACATTAATATTAACAAATTTAAAATAATAAATTATATGTGTTTTGGTGATATTAATATTAATTTAATATTTCATATGCATAATACTTAGTAAATAAACATACATTATTGTCAGCTTTTATTATATATATCTGTACTTTTCTGGGATTTTTCTCTGTATGGGCTCATGCCAAGTCCATATAGCTTACTTATTTCCAGTGGGGGTGCTTTTAATTTCTCTTGCAGCCTATTCACTAAGTAGAAGATTCAATACACTATTAACAGTTGTGGTGAATATGAGCATCCCTTGCCTCATTTCTGATATTAGGGGAAAGATTTCAGTCTTTTGAAGTTGAGGGTGACATTACCTGTTGGATTTTCACAAATGTCCTTCATTGTGTTATGGAAGGTCTCTTCTATTCCTGGTTTTCTTAGTGCTTTTTGCCAGGAAAGGTGTTGGATTCTATTAAATTCTCCTTTGGCACCAAATTGAGATACTCATGTAGTTTCATTTGTTCTACATTAATTTTTCCACTGGTATGGGGCTTGAGCCCGGGGTCTTGCACATGCAAGGTAAATGCATGTGCACCCCAGCCCTATTTTTTTCTACTAATGTGTTATACTGTATTGATTGAACAATCCTTGCCTTCCTGGCACATATACTACTTCGTCATGGTATACAGTTCTTTTAACATGATTTTGGACTGAGTTTGTTAGTTTTTTTTTTAAATGTATGCATCTTTTAATTTTTTTAAATACATGACAGCGGAATGTATTACAATTCTTATTACAAATATAGAGTACAATTTTTCATATCTTTGTATAAAGTATGTTCACACCAATTCATGTCTTTATACATGTACTTTTTTTTACATTGCAATTTTTATTACACATATTTATCACAATTTTTCATATCTCTGTTTGTATATAAATTAGGTTGACACCCAATTCGTGTCTTCATACATATACTTTGGATAATGATGTCCATCACATTCCACCATCCTTGCTAATCCCCTGCCTCCTCCCTTTACCTCCATCTCCTCTTCCCTATCTAGAATTCATCTATTCATCCCATGATCCCCCTCCCTACCCCACTATGAGTCAGCTTCCTTATATCAGAGAAAGCATTCAGCATTTGTTTTTTGGGGGGATTGGCTAACTTCATTTAGCATTATCTTCTCCAATGCCATCCATTTACCTGCAAATGCCATGATTTGCATTTATTTCCTTAACTAATGCCTCATTTTCTTCTCAGAGGCTTTGTCACTGATATACAGAAATGCCTTTGATTTATGGGTATTGCTTTTACATCCTGCTACTTTGCTGAATTCATTTACTAGTTTCTAGAAGTTTTCTGGGTCATCTAGGTATAGAATCTTGTCGTCAGCAAATAGTGCTAATTTAAGTTCCTCTTTTCCTATACATATCCCTTTGATTTCTTTCATCTATCTAATTGCTCTGGCAATTGTTTCAAGAACTATGTTGAATACAAGTGGTGAGGGAGGGCATCCCTGACTTGTTCCAGTTTTTAGAGGGAATGCCTTTAATTTTTCTCCACGTAGAATGATGCTGGCCTGAGGCTTAGCTTAGCGTAGATAGCCTTTAAGATATTGAGATATGTTCCTGTTATTCCTAGTTTTTCTAGTGTTTTTGAACATACAGAGGTGCTTTATTTTGTCAAATGCTTTTTCTGTTTCTATTAAGATGGTCATATGATTGTTATTTTTAAGTCTATTGATGTGATGAGTCACATTTATTGATTTCCCTATGTTGAACAACCTTGCATTCCTGGGATGAATCCCACTTGATCATGGTGCACAATCCTTTTGATATGGTTTTTCATTTGATTTGCCAGAATTTTATTGAGAATTTTTGCATCTATGTTCATTAGAGATACTGGTCTGAAGTTTTCTTTCTTTGATGTGTCTTTGCCTGGTTTTGGGATCAGGGTGGTATTGGCCTCATAGAATGAGTTTGGAATTACTGCCTCTTTTTCTATTTCCTGAAATAAACTGAAGAGTATTGGTATTAGTTCTTTTCTAAAGGTCTTGTAGAATTCAGCTGTGTATCCATCCAGTCTTGGGCTTTTCTTGGTTGGTAAGCTTTTGATGGCTTCTTCTATTTCCTCACTTGATATTGGTCTGTTTAAGTTGTGTATATCTTCCTGACTCAATCTGGGCAAATCATATGACTTAAGAAATTTGTTGGTGCCTTCAATATCTTCTATTTTATTGGAGTATAAGATTTCAAAATAATTTCTAATTATCCTCTCTATCTCTGTAGTGTATGTTGTGATATTACCTGTTTCATCCCGTATGCTGGTAATTTGAGTTCTCTCTCTCCTTCTCTTCATTAGCGTAGCTAAGGATGTGTCAATTTTATTTATTTTTTCAAAGAACCAACTTTTTGATTTCATCTCTAATTTTAATTATTTCTTGTCTTCTACTGCTTTTGCTGCTGGTTTGTTCTTCATTTTCTAGGGCTTTGAGATGTAGTGTGAGGTCTTGTTGACTTTTTCTTCTTTTAAGGAATGAACTCCATGCAATGAATTTTCCTCTTAATACTACTTTCATAGTGTCCCAGAGATTTTGATATGTTGTATCTATGTTCTCATTTACCTCTAAGATTTTTTTATCTCCTCCTTGATGTCTTCTGTGACCCATTGTTCATTCAGTAACATATTGTTTAGTCTCCAGGTGATGGAGAAATTTATATTTTTTATTTTGTCGTTGATTTCCAATTTTATTCCATTACGATCTGATAAAATGCATGGTAGTATCTCTACTTTTTTGTATAAGAGTTGCTTTGTGGCATAGTATATGGTCTATTTTAGAGAAGGCTCCATGTGCTGCTGAGAAGAAAGGATTTCCACTTGATGCACATTGAAATATGCTATATATGTCAGTTAAGTCTAAGTTATTGATTGTGTTATTGAGTTCTACAGGTTCTTTATTCAACTTTTGTTTGGAAGATCTATCCAGTGGTGAGAGAGGTGTGTTAAAGTCACCCAAGATTACTGTGTTGTGGTCAATTTGACTCTTGAACTTGACAAAAGTTTGTTTGATGAATATAGCTGCTGCACCATTGTTTGGGGCATATATATTTAAGATTGTTATGTCTTGTTGGTGTGTGGTTCCCTTGAGCAGTATGTAATGTGTATCTTTATCCCTTTTGATTAACCTTGGCTTGAAGTCTACTTTATTTGATATGAGTATGGAAACCCCTGCTTGCTTCCGCAGTCCACGAGAGTGGTATAATTTTTCCCAACCTTTCACCTTTGGTCTGTATATGTCTTTTCCTCTCAGATGAGTCTCCTGGAGGCAGCATATTGTTGTTGTTGTTTTTTTAATCCAACCTCCTAGCCTATGTCTTTTGATTGGTGAGTTTAAGCCATTAACATTTGGGGTCATTATTGAGACATGGCTTGTATTTCCAGCAATATTTGTTATTTTATAACAATATTGTTAAAATAACACTATTTTTTAATTTTACTTCAATTGGTTTTCCTCTTTGATTAGGTTTTCCTTTAGTGTACTACCTCCCTCTGCTGATTTTCATTGCTATTTTTCACTTCTTCTTCACAAAATATTTTGCCAAGAATGTTTTGTTGTTGTAAATTGTTTATCGTGGAAGGTTTTTATTTCATCTTCAAATCTAAAGCTTAATTTTGCTGGGTACAAGATCCTTGGTTGGCACCCATTATCTTTCAGGGCTTGATATATGTTGTTTCAGGATCTTCTAGCTTTCAGGTTCTGTGTTGAAAAATCTGCTGTTATCCTAATTAGTTTTCCCTTATTGTAATCTGATTCCTTTTTCTTATGGCTTTTAAAATTCTCTCCTTATTGTGTATGTTGGGCATTTTCATTATCATGTGCCTTGCTGTGGGTTTGTTGTGATTTTGTACATTCAGCATCCTGTAGGCTTCTTGAATTTGGATTTCCAATTCACTATTCATGTTTGGAAAGTTTTCTGATATTATTTCATTGAATAGATTGTTCATTCCTTTGATTTGGACCTCTATGCCTTCCTCTATCCCAATAACTCTTAAATTTGGTCTTTTTATGCTTTCCCATATTTCTTGAATGTTCTGCTCATAGTTTCTTATCATTTTCACTGTGTGGTCTAAGTTCTTTTCAAGATGATTTATTTGATCTTCATTGTCTGATGCCCTATTTTCTAAGTGGTCTACTCTATTGTTGATGCTTTCAATTGAGTTTTTAATTTGGTTTATTATTTCTTTCATTTCAATGATTTCTGTTTTTTTTTTTTTTGGTAGAACTTCTATCTCCCTTTTGAGGTGATCCTTTGCTTCTTGGATTTGTTTATGTAGCTCATTGTTGAAGTGATCTTTCACTGCCTGTATTTGTTCTCTTATGTTTTCTTTGAGATCCCAAAACATTTTAACCATGTATATCCTGAAATCTTTATCTGCAATTTTTTTTCTGCTATAGCTGCCAGTTCTTCCAATGATGTGTTGACTTGATTTGTTTGTGGTCCTTTCTTCCCTTGACTTTTCAGGTTGCTCATGTGTCTTCCTTCCCAGCTCTGTGGATCTGGTGTGTTATTGATTTTACCCTATAGATTTGTAGTGCTCTTGCAGGGTTCCAGGATCTCTCCTGTCAACAATGCATCACCTATGAACAAATTGTTGTTATTAAGACATTTACATTTTAGTCTTAATGTCCAGAAATGTTGGATTCAATTATTATTTAAAATATAGTCAGTAGTTTCATAAAAAGGTTTACAGTTTCCGGAGGTGGACAATGAACTGGGGGTCAGGCATCGGACGATATGTTGAGGGGAGAAGATGTGAGGGTATATACTTAATATATCTTAAGAAATGTGAAGGATAAATCTAGTGAAGAGGGTTAGTAGCAGGAGAATAGATAGGAGGTAATTTGGGGTAGACAGTTATGTGGGAAGGCAGTAAAGTACATAAAACAAACACACACATGTTTTTAGAAAAAATACAGGATGTTACAATAGTGTAATTTGAAGGGTGAAGGGAGAAGAAAGAGGAAAATAAAGGACAGAAAGAAAGAAAAGAGAAGAAATAGAAAAAAGAAAAAAAAAGGAAAAAAGAAAACAAAAAGGGCTTCTGCAATTTCTCTATATTATATTAATCAGGTGACTCAGTCCTCAAAGTCCTATTTCATGAAAAGTTTTGATTTTACATATCTTGGGGATGTGAGGGCCAGAGGATAGAAGGGTAGAAGAGAAAGAAAAAGAAAAAAAAAATACTTTTAGAGATCTGTTTCTTTCTCTTCTCATCCAGTAGGTGGGTTTGTCTCATCCAGTAGGTGTCTCTGCCCTCAGGTTAGTGTAGATAACCAGGGTGTGAAGACTGGACCTGGTGTGGGGCATCTGGAAGTGGGGAGTGCCACCCACCTGTCCCAGTAGGAAAATAGAGCCTCACGGGTCTTTTTTTGTGACTACTCCTCTGACTTGAGCCCCTGGTATCCTCTCCCTCTCTTGCCTGGAGATTTCCCAAATCCTGATCTCTCTGTTACGCTCCAGACTTTAGCCCCCTCCCCTCTCTTATTTACCAGGTCCCAACTGCGGGACCCTTCACCCACAGGCTCACACCAGGTGGGCGGTGCCCTGTTCACACTGCACTCCTGTCCAACTGAGAGCTGTCCTCGTGTTGGGTGGCCACTGTGCTGAGTGAGCGCTGTTGGGGAGGGGGAGGAATTGGAAATCAGGCACCTGCTCCAATGGCGATGGGCTCTGATAGCCACGCCCACCACAGAATGGCAGGGAAGGCTTTCCAAGATGGCGGCGGTCTGCTTCCAGTCTGGTGCTGTGGAGGGAGCTGGGTGATGGCCCTGTGCTGTGGACAGGTAGCAGCCAAGTGACCTGCGTGGGAGCGGCGTGATCTGGAGTCCTGCAGAGGTGCCGGTAGGTGTTTCTGCTGAGCCGGGCGTGAGCTAGAACTGCGGGCTGTGGGTCTGGAATCTGGAGACTTACTCGAGCCCAGAGGCTTTGATTTCTGCATGGGTGGTTGAAGGGCTGGTGATTTCTGTGACAATCCACTGGTCCCTGGAGATCCGATCTGGGAACTGCCCCCATCTCATATGTCGAGAAAGTTGAGCCAAGATGGCGGTGGTGGCCTGCCTTCAGTGCCCGGGCGTCTGGTGAGGTTGGGGGAGCCAGGCCATGGCGTTGTGCTGTGGAGATGCAGCAGCTGAGTGACCTGTGTGGGAGCTGAGCGAAGTCTTGGAGGTCTGCCAATATGTTGATAGGTGATTCTGCTAAGGTGCTGGCTGAGCCTTGCATGAACTTCAACTTCTGGCTTTGGGTCCTGCTGGAACACCCAGGCCTGGACCCTTGCATGGGGTCACAGCGCTGGTGATTTCTGCAGTGAGTAGCTATACAGGGGTCCTCTAACACTCTCAGAGATGCAGTGTTCCGACTCGGTGAGATCTGGATCCCAGAGCAACACAGAGTGCTGCCTCCCTCTGGCCCGCCACCTTGAAACTCCTGTATGCGTCTTTAGAGATTTTTTTCTATAGTTTTATTTTTGTTTCTCTATTTGGATTTGGTATCAGTATACTGTTGGCCTTGGAGAATGGGTTGCAAAATGCTCCTTTCTTTTCCCGTCTTTGAAAAAGACAGGAATTAGTTTTAATTCCTCTTTAAATCTTTGGTAGCATTCACTAGTAAAGCCATCTTTCTGTTATTTGGAGGAATTTAATTATAGATCCAAAGTCTTTACTTGTTATATACATCTGTTCAGATTTCTAATTTTTCTTAAGTCTTGGTAATTTTTGTGTTTCTAGAAAACTTTTAGTTTTATCTAAGTAATCAAATTTGTTGGTGTTATTTATAATATTCTCTTATCACCCTTTTTTTTATCATGTTGATAGTAATGTGTCCACTTTCATTTCTGATTTTAGTTATTTACATCTTCTTTTTTTGTGTTTTTTAGTCTAGATAAAGTTTTTGTCAATTTTATGGCTCTCTTTAGAGAATAAGCTTTGCTTTTTTTTCTATTATCTTTCTTTCTTTAATTAATTTCTGTTCTAATTTCTTTCTCCTTTCTGCTAATATTTGGCTTTAGTCTGACCTTCAATTTAAAATTCCTCAAGATGTAAAAGGAGGTTCTTCTTTTTTAAAATGTATTTATAGCTAAATGAATTTCCTCTGAACTGCTTTAGTTGTCCATCATAACTTTTGATATGTTTTGTTATTTTTAAATTTCTATATATTTGCAAATCTCCAATATTTGTTCTGTTTTTGGTTTTCTTGTCTATTCCACTCATGTTGGAGAAGATGCTTTATATAACTACAATATTTTTAAATTTAGAGAGTCTTGTGTTTTGGCCTAATGTATGAACTTTCCTGGAAAATGTTTCAAATGTATTAAGAGCCTGTGCATTTTGCTGTTGTTGCATATTTAATCCATCCATGTGGTTTAGTAAGTTTACAGTCATTTGAATTTTGAAAAGTGTGCAAAACAATTAAGTGAGAAAAGAATGTTTAACAAACAGTGCTAGGGCAACTGAATATACACATGCAAAAGACAGAAGTTAGACCCCTGAGTCAAATCCTACACAGACTTAACTCATCCATTTCTCATTTTTTTTCCTTTGAATTTCTTTACTTTCTGGCATTATAGAGTGCTCCATGCTCATCTTCTATGTTTTCTGCCCCAGACATAAGGACAATAAAGGAGCCCATTTTTTTTTTTCATTTGAAATGACTGAAAGAAGATCTAGCTGCTTTAGGATGGACAGGCATCCCTAGTGGTAAATTACATTTTTAATTTAGAGATAGGTCACATTTTTAAGTCCCCTTTGGGTTCTTCATATCTTTCAAGTTTTTTTGTTGTTGTTGTTTGTTAGATTTTGTTCTTTCTTTGATTTTGTTCTTGGTTTTTGTACCAGGATGGAATCCAGGGACATTTACCCACTGAGCCACATCCCTAGTCCTCCTTCTATATTTTTATTTTAAGTTTCTCAGGCTGGCTTTGAAGTCACAGCCCACCTGCCTCAGCCTCCAGAGCCTCTGGGATTACAGGTGAGCACCTCCACCCCTGGCTTCTTCTACATTCTTAAGCACACAGGCCATTTTTATAACAGCTGTTTTATCCCATGGGCTATAATGTTTCTCCTCTGCCTTGAGGGAACATGTACTATTCTCTGTCATGCCCTCACTCTGGGATCATTCTGCCTTCTGCCTTCCAATATTTCTACTCTATATCCTTTGCAACTGTGTCCTGCATATGCACAGATTGCAGTCAAACTCTTGAGAGCACAGCACTGCCCCCCAGAACCCCAGTGTTCTCTCTCTGTGAAGCCCTCTCCTCCACCCACCCCAGGGTAAGCAGGGATCCCTCAGGGCTCACTGGCTTAGTCCTGATCTCTTGAGTGTTGCAGAGCTGTGATGCCAGTTGTCCAACATCTGAAACCTTGTCTCATGTATTTTATTTGATATTCTTCTTGCTTAGTGTGAGAGGGTAAATCCAGCCCTTATTATTACTCTATAGTCACTGGAAGGGAAAGGCAATAAACTTTTAAATGTAAATACAAATTATGAGCATTTTCCATGTCGTTAAATATGCTTGTGAAATATGATTTTAATTACTGCGTATGTTTCCATCACAGACCTGGTTCAGTTATTTTCTCATTTGATCATAGCCTTTGAACTTTAGTTGTGGTATTTTTCATAGGAGAAAATTCATAGGCAGACAAATATAGCAACCTTTCCTTAATGGTTTCAGAGTTTGCATTTACTATTAGAAAGGCAAGGTCAATATTTGTTGGCTTCTTTTTATTCTGGTTATGTTGTGATTTGTTTTTTTCACATTAAACTCTTTAATCTACCTGGGATTGATTCTCATATTTTATGTGAAGTTATTCTACATTTATTTATTTATTTTTAAGTAATAAAACAGTGAGAATCTGGAAAGAAACATTAAGACAAGAATCATATACAATCCCGGTTTTCTCTTGCTCCCTTTCTGGAGTGCTAGCAATATTCAATCAGACTATTTTTCCTTATTTGCCATGTATCTTCTGCACCCTTTATTAACTTTTAAAAAAATACATTTCCTTTTTTTTCCTTGCTGCTATTTTTTGCTGATGTATTTTTCCTTTCCCTAATCTTCTCCTCTGTCACATCTCATTTGCCAAAGAATCCACCATTTACATCATATATTTTTTGTTGCTTTTTC
This sequence comes from Callospermophilus lateralis, assembly GCF_048772815.1. NCBI lineage: Eukaryota > Metazoa > Chordata > Mammalia > Rodentia > Sciuridae > Callospermophilus > Callospermophilus lateralis. The sequence continues at coordinate 8,836,592 of NC_135315.1, forward strand.
CCCCCTTTACAGTTACAAGAAGGTTTGGTTCACTTTTCACATAGTTCAGCTTTCCAGTGAAATTCCTCATTTTACCATCTATTTTCTTGCACTTAGTAAGTCACCAAAAGGCCACGGTATCTTTTTGACTTCTTACCTAAGGCCATTTGGTCTTATGTGCTGGTGATCTTGCTGGTTTGGAATTAAATGCTGTATACTTGACATTGAAATATAGAGGTTCCAGATTAAGTATTTCAAAGTGAATCTGATTTTCTAACAGCAAGGAAATAGAGCATTTGCTACATGGATATCCTGGCTTGTTTTTGCCTTGGGATTACTGTGAAATTTCTCCTCTCTGTTCTCTTCCTTGGAGCATGCCAATTTCCTGCTCATTTGGGTCTTAGGCTAAATGCCTTAAGAGCACAGTGCTTTTTAATTTTGTTCAAAGCATTTTAAATGAATGGATTTCTTTTCCCCCTGCTTATGGTTTTTGTAGTGTTCTGGACCTTTCCTGAAGTAGAACGTCAACTCCATGAGAGCAGGGCCCTTGTTGGCTGGTGTGTTCCCTGCATCTGGAACCAGCCTGCCTGAGAGTGGAGCTGGTAGGCACAGCTGGCTATGGAGGCTCGAAAGGTCATGAGTCCAAATTTATACGTAAGGATAAGATGCACCCCAGATTTTTGGGGATTTAATATAAGTAAAAATAATGTAAATATCATATTAGCGGTTTCTACAGCGATTGTGCTAAATTATGAGTTTGAGTTACATAAGCATATTATTGAAATTAATTTTACCTTTTTTTATTTGCTATTTTTACTGAGGTCAGAACCAACTTGAAATTATGTATGTGGATCACAGTAGTAAGTTGTAATTGTTTTTATTAGCAACACTGATCTATCATCATCACTGGCCAAGAACATAGTCCCTTTTTATTTATCCTTTCCCCTATTTAAAAATATAGTGACGATTTGACATGCTGAAAAAATACAGAATTTTCCTGTTGATCCAAATTTCTGAACAATTATAAAAGAAACGATGACTACTGAAGCATGAGTTTTGTTTTCCTACTTTAAGTGGTGGTAGACGTCAATGTTCCTTTCAATGATTTGATTTTTCCAATAACTGGTTTTTCTGTATTTTTCCTATTTCTGTGTATTTGCTATTAACTCTTGCTTTTTTTTCAATACAACATCTTCTTGAAATCAACTCCTTTCCTAATTGTTATTATTAACCTTCCATATATTATGTAATTTCAAAATAAAGGTGTTTCTATGTGTAACTTGATAAGAATCACTGGGTACCAAATAGAGATGGAACTCTACTATGAGAAAAACGACCTTCGTTTTAAATAGATGTTCAATTTGATCTTTTGTTTTATAGAAATTTTTGGATTAAGTTTTCTAGAAAATACATTGTTAAGATGAGACCCCTAAAATATCTCTTGGTCAGAGAGGTCTCTCTTTTTAAGAACAAGGAAAGTGATTTGATTGTAATGGTGGAAGATGCTTATGTCAGAAAGAATGTTAAACCCATTTTACTTTTTATGAGATTATTCTTTTTCAGATGTGAACTTATTTGGGGATTTTCTTTAGTTGGTGATTTCTCAGTTGAGTTTGGTAAGCAATTGTAAAATCACTAATATCCCGAGCAACATCTGATTCAGGAAAGAGGCTTTGTTAAGCACATATATACAGACTCAGCGACATTAGCAAATATTCACCTGAATGGCCAGGTATACACATGAAAATGAAGGCTTGCTTTTAGAAGGCAACTTAAATGCCCAACCGTTTAGGGAAAGGCAGTGGAACATATGAGCTGTGATTATGTTTTTCTTAGGATTTTTCAGGAAATGGAAAATAATGGCAAATCACACCCATGGAGTTCCAGTAACTCAAAACGTTTATTCTCAGTCTACAAGGGACTGAAACAAGACCTTTCATTTTTGGAATGACATTTAGCCGCTCTGGTCTTGTAAGAACAGCTAAGCTTTTCCTTCTTATTTTCTCTCTAATGAGAAGGTGATACCTGGGTTTAGACTAATTTGGTTTTCAGTAACCGTTTGTACATTGCATGGCAGTAATATGATTTTTTTTCTACCTGGGGAAGGGATGAAGTTGGAAAAAAGTCTTAGTCACAAATCATAAGGTTCATCTTCTGGTTCATCAACAATCATCACAATGTCTGCTAAACATTTAAAACCTATTGATATTGTCCAAAGTGTTTATTGATGGAAATTTTATGTTGGTCAAATGGGGCTTGAGGGTGAGGTAAGAAAATATATCCCCCACTATTCGAAAGTTCTAGTTTGTCCCACAAAATGAAATTAGGAAGATTATAAAAACACTATCTATTTAAAAGCACTCTACCATTTTAATCTTTAAAAAGGGGTTCAGATTTTGATTACAGCAAGGGTTGAGAAAATACAACCCAATTAGACAAAGTCTCAAAGGAAGGTGTGAAATAATTGGAAGTTTGAAATAACAAATCAAATCCCGGAGGCTGCGAAAAGACGTGGTCTTTAGCAAGACCACAAATTATCAGGCTATCAAAATATCAGTTCAGGGCCCTAAAACTCTGTTTAAGATGAAAATCACACAAAGTCAAAGCCTAGAGAGAAAGAAAAAAAAAATAGTTTCTAACTTGAAAACTAATTGTGCATAGTCATTGACCAGCCAAAGTTTGCACATTTCTAAGAGCAAACAAAACCTTCTCTACTGGAGCTCACCTTGGCAAGCTCTGTCAATTTAACAGCACCAGGCTTCTCTGCTTCTATCTCAAACAGATAGATTTTGTGCTTCTGAGCAAAGACATAGGACCTTAAGACTGGTCTCAACATTCTGGGTGATTATTTGTAGCCATTTATCCCCTAAATATATTTTTCCCCACAATTTACAGAGATGATTGAAGGGAAAAGGGTGGTACCGTTTTGAATTTATCATGAATAACAACTCATTTCTTTAGTGGGCAGAGTCTTTTCATACATGTAGTTGACCTTCTTCAAATCCATATGATTAAAAATCTACAGGTCCTTGTTTACGGATTATCCTCCATAAGCATTCTTGAGGGTCAGCCCATGAGTACAACCATTAAAGACTTAGTATTCCACCACCCAGGACCCTCTAGAAGCAGGGGATGTGTTTGGCTGCAGGTAACAGCCTACCCTGCACAGGGTGCCCTTGTTCTACTCACATAACAAGAAGACAGGCTTGATCCAGTGGCTTGGTGAAAATTACCCAGCTGCCTATACCCTCTCTCTCTTTCTACTCTACTAACCTAAACATCCTTCATTTTGCCTTTTGCTCATAGTAAAGCTTCTAAAGATAACAGGCAAATGGAAAGAAAGAAGCTGGGTCAGCCCCATTTAGCTGTTCATCACGAGCTCTCCCAGTAAGTTGCCTCCTGATGAACACTTGGCATGGTGCTTGCAAGAACATTGGCACATTTTATTGAAAAATTGATGTATCAAATACTGAGGTCAAATGATACCTTGGTTAAATCATCAAACAATTGAATGAAGAATGTTATAGTCAGCTTTTTGTTGCTGTGACCAAAATACCTGCCAAGGAAAGAAAGTTCAGAGGAAGGAAAGTTTATTGGGGGCTCATGGTTTCAGAGGTCTCAGTCCACAGTTGGCCAACTCCATTGCTCGGGCCTGAAGTGAGGCAGAACATCATAGGGGCAGGGCGTGGAGTAGGGAAGCAGCTCCCCTCATGGCAACAAGGAAGCAGAGAGTTTGGGAGAGGGGTGGTCACAGGGTGGATGCACCCTTCCAGGGAAGCCCCATCTCCTCCAGCCATGCCCCACCTGCCATTCACACTAAGATGGACTGATTAGGTTGCAGTTGGCCTCATGCCATCGTTGCACCTCCAAACATGCCTGGGTTAACACAGGACCTTTTGGGGGACCCCTTATATCCAAAGCACAACAAAGAAGAGAAATTTTAAAAGAGGATTTACAACTCTTGGGTCTTCTATTGAATACTATTACTTTAATAGTAAACATTTGGTAGCACTTGCCAAGATATTTGTAGGATGACCTTTTACATAATGCCCTAAAAAGGAAGAGAAATAAACCCATCATGTCATCCTATCTCTGCAAACTCCCTACTTTAAGCTAACCCTCTGGATGCCCCTCTTCTTATAGCTAATTGCAAAGAAAGCAAAGAAGCTTTTTTGTTTGTTTTGTGAATCCTTGAAGACTTCCTAGGACCATGTCTGGGGCTCATGAGCATAGAACAGGCCCTACACCAATGGTGCTAGGGAGACTCATCCCACATCTCAGAGCACTTCCGTTCTCATCACCACTGGTTCCACATTCTTATGTGTTTTTCTGTTTGTTCATGGTTTTCAATGCACTTTTACTAATAAGTCCCCTTAGTCCCAGGTAAGGAGATAGCAGATCTACAGCTAAATAAAAATTGGATTTTATTTTTATCGTACTGTAAAGTTCAGTATCTTTTCTGATACACAGGCCATAGTGACAGATAAACCAGAGAATATTGAAATAACATGATCATGACCTACTGTCTACATTTCTAAGACTATGGTCGATCCTGCAGTAGGAAGGTAAATAAGTGCTTGGATGAATTCATGATCCAGTCCTTCATTTAGTTTATTTTGGTTAGCAAATACTTCCCAGAGGAGGAAAGGTGTGAACTGATATGGAGGGATGGATACAAGTGTGGCAGACAAAGGAGCAAAGGAGGAAAGTTGCACGTTGAAAAGGTGTAAATATGAAGATTTGATATTGCATGGTAAAATCAGTAAGTATTCTGGAGTGGCGGAAAATCAGAGTATGTGCTAATCAGTTTCTTAAGTAGATGAATATGTGCAAATAGAATAAAGGCACGCCGTGGATAACTGGTCATCATGTCAGTGGATTCGACTTCACCTGTGGGGAGAAATGGAGCCACCAGGGGCTTTTTGCTAGCCTTAATGTTTGTGCAAAGTAAGAATGTGAAAGACCAAGAGATGGATTCATGAGTCCTAGGTATTTTGATCATCTAAGAATGAGACGATTAGGCTCTGGGCTTGGGCAGTAATTTGGTGATGGAGATGAACTAACCTGATATCAATAAAAAAAAATGGAAGTTAAAAATAAACACAGTTTTGAAGAGATGGAGTATGGATTTTGAAGGATTTATTCCCTTATCTAATCTCAATATCTAAAACTAAAACTTTCTGATAGTTGGCTGCCTGGAAGTCATCTTGTTTATATGTCCTTTCTATTTTGGATGAAGGTGACGCTTTCTGGAATGTTTTTACATGACTGTTGACATGATAAAAGTGTAGACAGATTTCAAGGACTGGTCTAGTGTCCTTGTTTCCCTGCCCACCTATCTAAGTCACTTGGGATTGCTCTCTTCCTTCTGTAGGCTAGAGACACTATATTGCATCAGTATGATGTAACATCTGTCACATACTAATTTGTTTGGCAGCTGTCCTCTGCCCCTACAACGATGACTATTCTAGCTAAGTTAGGCCAGTAAATTAGGATGGAAGAAGACCTTGTTTTCATGTGTGCATCCTTCACTACCCTTAGGAGAGCTATTTGCACATAGAAAATACTCAGGGATTGGATTCATGAAAAATTCCTGGTTGAACTTGCCAACTAGAAAGTATAAATCAGATAATTTGAAATGTCTGGTTAAAGATAGAAACAAACTATTTTTTTAAAAAATGAAATGTATATAATACAACCATTTATTAGCTCTAATTTTAGATGTTCCAATAGTCAAATATGAACATTTGAAAAGGAAGAATAACTTCCTACCAAAATTTCATTTTTATTTATTTTACTGCTTTAGCTGTTTTCTAACATTTGAGATTCCAAAATAGTACAAGGAAGAAGGAAAAGGAAAAACCATCTGGAATGTTCAAATGTCAAGTTGTCTCAAATGCAGATGTAAAAGGACTTAGGCCCTCTTGTCCTCACTGGGAATGGGTGGGAGCACTTGTACCTGCATATCGTTGTGCCACCTAAGATGTACCCCCAGGCCTAGAGCACAACAGAAAGACACCAGTCTTAATTTAAGCTCTTCTGCAAGTTGGTCAGTATGAAAAAAGGCAATATGTTTTTTGCACTGGTTGCTGTTCAACTCTAAATTACTTTATGTAATAAGAAGAGAACTGAGGGAAAAGAAAAAAGAATTAAATAATACTGACCATGCTCCATAGTCATTGGAAGAGAAACCAGATCAAACCAGGCCTCTTTATACAAAATACATCCAAAGAGATCAAACTCTGAATGTAAGTTGATACATATTAGTATGGAAAAAACCATGATATTATATTACAGCATTTATCTTTTATATTATTTATCTTTTGGTAGGAAAACCTTTCTAATCACAATCAAATATAAATAAAATTTAAAAGTATAAGAAATTCAATCTGTAGACATAAAAGTTACAACAAATACTTAGAAAAAAATACCATAAACAAAGTCAAAAGTCAGGTAATAAATCAGGCAAATGCATTAGTAAAACATGTTAGAGAAAAAGATTTAATTTCTCTAATATATTCATAGCTCTTATAAATCCACAGAAAAGAGATATTTATATTTTCCTTCGAGTGTGCTGTCTGCGAATATCCTTTGGCATTTTCATTAAGTTGTTTTTCCTAAGTTTTGTTTTACAGATATGTCTGGACATCTGAACACTGGTGCAGAATTTATGATAGCAAAATATTGGCAGTAATTGAAATACCTATAAATAGGTGGCTGGCTATAGAAATTATGAAACATCCACATAACAAAATACCATTCTAAGGAAATAATTAGGTAGGCTATTGTTTTTATTGATATAACATGTCCATTGCTGTAGTTTGGATATTAATTTGTCCCCCGAAGAGCTATAGGTTAAAATCTTAGTCCCCACTTTCCTGCTATTGAAGGTGTTAGAAATTTTGAGGTGGGACCCACTTGGAGGTTTTTGGTCTTTGGCGTGTGCCCTCCAAGAGGACTGCAGGATTCCTATTTCTTCCTTTATTCTTGTCATTGCTGGCCACGAGGTGAATGGCTTTATTGAGCCATGTATTTCTGCTATGATGTCTTGCCACAGGCTCAAAGCAATGGGGCCAATTAACTATGAACCAAACCTGCAAAGTTGTGAGCCAAAACAGACCCTATCTCTTATAAGTTGATTTATCTCAGGTATTTGTCATAGTAATGGAACCCTGATTAACACATCCATAATGTATTAAATAAAAAAAAACAAAAGAAGTTTAAAAATATATGTATGCATATGTAGTATTTATTGTGTGCTACATTAGTATAAAAAGACTCTGTTCAGCTGGGCTTGGTGATGCAAGCCTATAATCCTAGCAGCTCAGGAGGCTGAGGCAAGAGGATTGCAAGTTTAAAGCCAGCCTTAGCAATTTATCAGGGCCTAAGCAACTCAGGAAGACCCTGTCTCAAAAAAAAAAAAAAAAAAAAAATCTAAAAATTAAACAGTGCTCAGAATGGGCTCAATGGTTAAGCATCCCTGGGTTCAATCCCCTGGTACCAAAAAAACAAAACAAAAGAGTCTATTCATATTTTATCTAAATGCATATTGATGAAAATATATGGAAAAAATGGTAACAACTCTTGTGACCAAGTAAGGAGACTAAATATATGGGGACTGTGCTTTAGTCAGCTTTTTCATCACTGTGACCAAAAGACCTGACAAGAACAACTTAGACAAGGGAAAGTTTATTTGGGGCTCACAGTTTCAGAGGGTTCCGTCCACTGAGCCCTATCCATTGCTGTAGGCCTGGGGTTAGGCAGAATATTATGGCGGAGGGGCATGGTGAGGAAAGCAGCTCAGGACATGGCAGTAAGAAAGCAGAGCGCTAGAGCCCTTCTCACCGGCACAAAAGCATGCCCGCAGACCCATCTCCTTCAGCTGTACCCTACCTGCCTACAGTTACCACCCAGTTAATCCCTATCAGTGAATCAATGAACTGATGAGTAGGTTAAGGCCGTAAAACCCAATCAGTTCACCTCTGAACTGTCTTGCACTATCTTAAACATGAGCTTTTGGGGGACACCTATTTCACACCACAACAAACTGTCTGGAAGGAAGAAAGTTTGGGTGAACACCTTACGATTTTTCAGTTAATCTTATGAATGCTCACATTAAGTGAAATAGATAAAATAGTCTATAACTTCAGATCCCTGTAGGCTAGTTTTGTTTTGTTTTATCCTCAGTGGTGTTTGTCACAAAGTTACAATATAGCTCAGTATTTCGGAAGTAAAATATGATTCAGGGATGAAAATAGATTTTAAGAATTATATAGGAGAGATTATAGAGTGAACTGATAAATTCAGTCCAATTTGGATTTAAATAAATAGAAAAATATTAAATGCATGTAGAAGTCAGAACATGGTTGAACAGAACTAGAGAAAATGATTCTTGAGACTATTGTTTCTCCAAGTAACATACTGATTCACTAAGGAGTACCTATATGTTGGCCACCAAAATGAATCAAAACATGGCCCTGAGGAAAGCAATATGACTGTCTCACCTGCTTGTCAGCTGAGGTGGTTTGGTAAATGATAAGCCAAGGGGTAACATGAAAGGTTTGGCCACATTTTTATATAATGATAAATAGAGGTTTTTACAGTAATGTGGCTGATATCAAGATCTGGTTCTTTTTACCAGGGTGAGGATCCAACTTAAGAGGGATAAATCAGAAAATGGAGCCAACATTTTCATTCAGCAAATATTCATGGAGTATATATTCTGTGCCAGGCACCATTTTGTGTTCTCAAACTAATTAACACACAGGGACCATGGCTTCCCAGGACTCATACAAGAGTAAAGATAGTAACTTCAGATATCCTGAAGTGCTATGGGAATAACAATGTAAGGTGATTGGGAATGCTGAGGTGGTTCCTAGCTCCTTAGGAAGGGTGGTCAGAGGAAGGCTCTCTGAGAAGGTGGCTTTGGAGCCCAGACTTGATGTATTGAGGGAGCTAGTCATGTGAAGAACTAGGAAGAATGTTCCAGGTAGAACACACATTAAGTTCACAAGGTTTGATGCATCAGCAAACACATGGGCATGTGTGAGGAAGAGCCAGAATACGGTCCTTCTCACTGTACAGTAAGGCAGAATGAAATTTAAAAGAAATAAAATGGGTCCTGTATGGCCTTTGAGGCCTGCTATTTAGATTTTTCCCCCTAAATTGTATAGAAGTTCTTGGAGGACCTTGAAGAAGGTAGCAGCCCAATCTGAATCATAGTCTTAAAATACAATTTTGGATTTTTTTACCTTTATTTTTTATTTATTTTTATGTGGTGCTGAGGATTGAACCCAGGGCTTTGTATGTGCTAGGCAAGTGCTCTACTGCTAAGCCACAACCCCAGCCCCAAATGTTGGATCTTGAAAGCAAAAAGATTGTTGATGTAGTTGGATCAGGATTTAGGTTGGAGTCTTATATCTGTCCAAGTAAGAATCTTGTGAATTCACCTTCTGGAAGTGATGAGTAAAGCTGGCTTATCTTGTTAAGAAAATGAGTCCCCTTTGTAGATTGATGTGATGTAAGAAAGTAAAAGAGAAGAAAGGGGTGGATGTTGATATGCATCATTGATAAGAATGATTGGGAAAGGGCAGGTTTGGAGGGAAAAAAAAATCACAAGTTTTTACCAGACTAGACTAAGAAACCTGCTGAATTCTTATCCCATGTCCACAGTAGAGATTGTACAGAAGCTAGATGACTCAGACCTGGGATAGGATACAGGTGTCATATGACATGGAAGCCATATACAAACCGTCTAGTGAGAGAACATAAAGAGAAAGTAAAAGAACCAGGAACAAGAGTAGATGAGAAAGGGAGGGAGGGCGGGTAAGGAGAAAACCAAAGAAATAGAAAGAAAACCAGTGTCGGAGAAGTCCCAAGAAAGACCAAGGCACCATCTCTTTGAGAGGTGAAGTGAAAACTAACAGCAGGGTCCATTATCAAGGCCTGTGCTCCTATCAGTGATTATGAGTTAATGAGCAGCAAGGCCAACGACCTTTGTCCTCTTTGGGGACACGTTGACTTAGATTTGGGTTGAAAGATTATCTGGCTCATCAAACATTTACCATTTACAAGGATCTTTCACATTCAAGGTCTCCTTGGCTCAAAGGCAAGTAGGTGTGTGAGCTTTCTGCAGTCCCCTCTCACTGGGGTCACTTTACTTCTAAAGGGCTTCTGTGTCGGTAAGGGCAGCTGAAAACCTAGTTCTCCGTGGGCGGCACCGTCGGGTGTTTCGTGGTTAAACAAGAACTCTGGTGACCCTCGACTTACGTGTGATTATCCTCAGTTGAAAATGTGAGAGCCAGACCATCTAGCAGTGGATTGGTGCTACGTGTGGCCCCGCAGTACCCTTGAAAGTGCTCACTGTGAAAGGCAGGCAAGCCCCACCTGAAGTTCACAATAACTCCTGCAGGGAGCTTGGATGTGCAGCTTGTTTGGGGATTGTCTGACCACACATGATGGATGAGAGGCCTCAGGGTGGAGAACATTGGTTTGCTGAGATGTGTAAAATGCACATTTCCTCTCGCTCAGTACAAACTACCAGTATATGGTCAGTGTATATAAGAGCCTGGTAACGTGAGTCTTTGTTAGTGTTTCTCTGTGTTTTCTTTCCCTCTGCTTTCCTGGAACCACTAACTCTAACGAAACCTGACATCTTGGTGCTAAAATATGTTGATTCTTCCCTCTGCCCTCACCGTACATTGAATATGTGCACAAACTCTGCAAAATTGCCAGTCTTAACGTGTTTAGAGCTTCTTAGTTCCCTCAGAGGTTTTTATGGGCCCCGTTTGTTTGCTTTCCTATAGGAATGTCCTGCAATCAGGGGAGCAAGATTGGAATCAATAGCCAGTCTCTGCAGGGGGTTGGTTGTGGTGTGTGTCCCAGATGTCATCTTTAGGACCTTCAGGACCAACTCTCTTCCCAGTTGGTGCTGAGTACTGAGGGATTAACATGTCCTGGGAGTTGTTCTTAGAAGAAGATAACTGCCTCATATGAGGTCAGACACCAAGGGTAGCCCAGATCCAGTGAAATGTCCATGGCTCAGAGTGAGAGCCTGGCCAGTGTGGCTCGGCTTGGACAACTCTGTGGGGCCTTCCTAGCTCCAGAGCTCTCTGGAATCAGATGACGCCTCGGTGGGAATGCTTGCTGTTCAACATGTCTTCTGTACCCTATTGCAACTGTCACTTCTTCAAAGTTATTGATCCCAAGAGCTCCTTCATGAATGTATTACATGCATAGTTCATCTCAAAGTCTCCTTCTGAGACCACCTACACCAAGTCCATTTTAGAGTATTTAGAAGTTGAGAACACCGTATGAGAAAGGACAGCTTTCACTGGGTCAGGGTACCTGTTTCCCTCTCTCCTTTTTAAAACAACCAGGTGGAACCTTCTCTCTAAGCATGAGCATTGGAAAGCAAGTGAGTGTTATAAGTGGGGATTAGTGAACTTGCCCAGAGCCCAGTGCTGTTTTTTGGCACCAGTGTTTGCTTTCTGATGGTTGGGTATGGCAGGATGATAAGCTAAGGCAGTGTTTCTCCAAAGGCGGAGGCTTGCTAAAAATTCAGATTTCCGGACCCTCCTTAGGGATCACAATCCCCAGGTGAGAGGGTCTGGTGATCTGCATTTGATAATCATTCCAGGAAATTCCTATAATTGTCCCCATTTGGGAAGGCTGAGCAATAACAAAATGTCTATCAGATGCAGCCATGGAGATAAACTAATTTTATAGAAATAAAAACTACATGTTTTCTGGGTAGAGCGACCTTTTGTTACTGTCCTCAGTATACTTTACAGACTCAGAGGCCCAAACAACCACTTCTGCTTCCATATGGGTCACCAAGAAAACCACACTAATGAAAATAATAAACAAATTAGACGTGATGCTTCTCAAAGCACTATTTGTTCATGATGGAAATTGAAAACCTGGTGATGGAACAATAGAACCCCTGTGGGGCTGGAAAGGCAACTCAGTTCATGTTGTCCTCTGCCTCCAGGATAGATAAAGATGAAGTCACTTTAATTTAATACCTGCCTGTGTAGACTGGACCAGGGAACCAGGACCTTCCTGAAGTCCTGTATTTCTTCCAAGGGCTGTGCTTGCTTATGTTTTTCCTATATTCTAAAAGGAACAACTGAGCATTGGTTCATGTACTATATATGCTAAATTAATTCACTGCTACAGAACGCTGTGGGCCTTTTTTTTTTTTTTTTTTTTTTTGGTATTTATTTGGAGAAGTTGTTGTTTCAACCGTGACAGGTTAGAAATATCTTCCTTTCACCCTCCCATTCCTTTAACTCTAGTTTTTGATATAACAAGTGGCTTTTCGTTCTGAGCATTAAAATAGCCCTTGGCTCTGCTAGGAAGTTAGCAATTTTCGTCCCGAAAATTAGATTTACTTACTCCATCTTTCATGAGAGTATTGGGGATGTCAGCATTTCACCACTTTTAAACGGCGATAACCAAGAAGTCTGCAGAAAATAAACTTTATTACATCTATGGTAATGAGGCTTGCTGTTCCCAGCCCCTAATAATTCCTTTGGGTCTCTCAAGGAGTCGGAGCCAAAGCTGCCAAAGTGTGCCTTTTTGACAGTCTAAAGACTTTGCAGACATTGATTTCCTATCCTTCTGACACTTGTATGGGGCTGGAGTTTCCTTCACAAACGAACTTGGTTTCCCTCAGGATCGTTCAGTGGGTTTCTCTGACAAATTTACGGTCCTGGATGGATTTGTGATCACAAGATAAAATCTTTGACAAGTTTCTTTTTTCTCTCCCTCTATGCCCTATAGCCATATTTTGCTAATTAAAAGTTCCAGACTGATGACCAAGGATTTATTATCAAATGATCTAAAGAAAATCTGCCTACTAAACAATTCAGAGGCTATGCTATGTATTTTGTACATAGAAAAACAAACGTACATACCAAACCTGTTAGTGCTCAGAGCTTCTGATATATTGGACAGTTTTGCTGAGTATATTTTTGAGTCACTTCAAAAAACTTTTTACCTTTTTTTGTTTGTTTGTTTTTTGGAAAAGAAGATGTTTGTAAACGTGGGTAAAAATGCTTGCATCAGCATAGATTATGGCAATATATGTACATGCATTAACATCTATTTGTATAGCATAATAATTAAACCCAAATCTGTATGTTCAACAAGATGGATGAATCAAATTTTGTTGTGTACCTCAATATTTAGTCTCAATAAATAAAAGTTTAATAAGGGAAAAAAAGAGGGGGGACATCATATAAAAACGTTACCTTGGACCTGTCATGACTTTCACTTGGGAAAACAATAATCTTGACACCTTAGTATTTAAGGTATCTAACATGACATCAAAATAATTGGTTGAAAACCAGCTTTCATTTACTCTCCATGGTATCTAAAGCCAACAGCAACAGCAACAAGAACTGAAACAAAATATTTGGGTTATTCCCACATTAGAATAAATTTAAATGACCCTGAGATTTCTTTTAAAAAAATAACAGCAATGAAGAAAAGTTCAATGAAATTCTGATTTGGGCTCTGGGATTCGGTAATTAATGGGACCCCCTACATCAGAAGATGCATGAGCCTTGATTGGGCTAAATGGAGGGAATACATAATACACAAAAAATACAGGTATTTTCGAGTAAACTGACAAAAAAATTTAGAAATGATAAGTTTATCTGAAATTTCTAGATAAAGACACCGAATAAATAACTATCCTTCAACCCTATGGTTTTCAATAGGTATCAGTAGCCACGTGGGGCTATTTAACTGTAAAGTAATTTTGGTTAAATAAAGTTGTTTTTTTTTTTTTTTTTTTAACCAACCACATTTCAAGGATTCAACAGTCACTAGCACTGTGACTGTTGGAAAGTATAGCTGTAGAACATCTCAGAAAGTCCCATGGCCTAGCACAGCTCTGAACAGATTGTCCATGGGGGAGCAGGAATGTGGAACTCCCCCACTAGATCTCACATTTCCAACTACCTTCATACAAGTTGCGCCCACTCTGCAATCTGACATGTTTCAAATCGAAACTTGACTTTGCTATGAAAATGGCTCCCCAAGGTCCCTATTCCTATACTTGGCATCACCGTTGTACAGAAATCCAGACTTGAAATGCACTTAAACCCCTGCAGATTTTTTCCAGACCCTATCTGTTGGATGAACCCTTTCCTTCCCATTTCTGCCCATTATAGCAGCTTGCATAATTTGCACTCTTTGATGTTTTTAATAAAAGGCAACAGTTGGTCACAAGAACAAGCACCTTCATTTTATGAGGATAAGATGCACAAAATTCACAAATTTGTCCTCAACTCCATTGCTGTTAACTCTATTAACATATAAACTGTATTATTTGTAACTTTCAAGCATGATCTTTTTTTTATACTTTTACTAGGAAATAAACACAATATATTTAATTAGTGCATTTTTAAAAGTTTTGACACATGTACAGCCACCTGAAAGCATCGACATAAAACAATAAATTGATTCATCATTTCCAAACTTGTGTGCTTTGCAGAACTTGATCCCAACATGATTATCTATCTACCCACTCACCTCTATATCCAGTGGATCTCCTTTCTGTCACCATAGCTTTGTTTGCATTTTAAAGGTTTTTATGTAAATGCTTATGTAAATAGGCTTCCATATGTGCTTATTTTTTATCTCACTTCTTTTTTGAGATTCATCCATCTGAGTTGTTGCATGTACCAAATTTTTCATTCTTTCTTATTGTAGAATATACTACAAATTGCTTTTTCATTCTTTGTGTGTGTGTGTGTGTGGGGGGGGTATTTCAGTTCTTTCCCATTTTTTCCTATTACAAACAAAGCTATTGTCACTGCTAGGTAGATATAAAGTCTTGACATATACTTTCATTTTTCTTGCATGAATACCTATGTGTGGAACGACTTGGTTATATTGGATGTACATATCTTTTTAAATTTTTTTTAAGAAGCTGTTAAATCATTTTCCAAACTGGTTGAACAGTTTTACATTTGCTTAGTAATGTAAGAGAATCTCATAAAAATAAAGTAGCAAAATAAAGTAGCACCTCTATTAAAAAAAGAGAGAGAGAATCTCATTGGATCAACTTCCTCACCAATACTCTAAGTACATAGTCTTCCTAATTTTATCCATTCTACTGGATATATAGCATCTCATTTTGATTTTAATTTGCATTTGAATTCTCTCTTCTTAAATGCTTATTTATCACCTATGTATCTTCTTAGTGAAATGTTTGTTGTTCAAATTCTTTGGACATTTTTTTGGGGGGGAGTTGTAAGATATCTTTGCATGTTCTAGACACTGATTCTTTGTGGTGAGCCACTTTTGCAGATTATGGTCGCCATTACAAGATGGCGCTGGCTCCGCTGTGGTCTGTGACAAACAACTCCTTATTTGGGAGAGTTGGCGCATGGTTTTTCAACACCCTGTGAGAAAGTTCCACGTGGCAGCTTCGCATTGGGGCTTGAGATGCTTTATTAAGGCTGGGAGGGGCATCCAAGGGGGATTAGAAGAAACATCAAGGGCCTGAATAAACTGCTGAAAGAAGATTCCTGAGTTGCGACAAGTGGTGCCGAGACCCGGGAACAGAACTTTCAGTAGTCAGGGGTGGTGCACCAGTTAGTCACAGGTAAGTGGGATCCATGATCAAAGCGGGGGTTAGTCCCAGGTAAGTGGGATCCGCGATCAAAGCGGGGCAGCTCCTCTGTAAAGAAAGAGAGAGCGTTACATTTTATTGCAGCTGCACTGTGTACTTTCGCTTTTACTTTCACTTTTGTTTTTTGTGCGTCTTTTGTTGTTTCATGGGTGCCGCATCTTCAAGTCCGCTTCTCCTGGCCCTAGATGGCCTGTTACGTTCCAAGGGCCTAGAAGTGAAACGTAGTACTTTACAGAGATTTTTACAGAAGACAGATATTGCTGCACCGTGGTTTGCGTTTTCGGGCAGCCTTACTATACCTAGCTGGGATAAATTAGGCAAAGATCTTGACTTTGCTTCTGAGCAGGGCATATTAGAGGGTGGGGTGATACCCCTTTGGAAGATGGTCCGTAGTTGCCTCACAGATGGCAGATGTCAGGACGCACTTACTAAAGGACAGGAAGTTCTAGAGCAATTACATGAGGAAAAATCGGAGACAGCAGGAAGTGAGGTATTTCAGGAGGATGGGAGTGTGCGGAGCGTGAAACAGGGGAGGAGACGATTGTCTCCGGCAAGAAGTGAGGTAATTCAGGAGGATGGGAGTGTGCGGAGCGAGAAACAGGGGAGGAGACGATTGTATCCAGATCTTAGTACGCTGCGCACACCCCCATACAAAAGTGGGTCAGAGGAAGAGGAGGATGAGGAGGAAGAGCTCGGGAGACTGTCTCGTCAGCTAGGGAGTGTAGCTATAGGAGAAGGGAACAAAAATAAAGAAGGGCTCAAGGAAAATGATCCTCCGGATCCACCGCCGTACGGTGGGGGTGTTTCGGGGAGAGCTTTCCATGCCCAAACATGGAGGGCTGTTAATGCTGAGATGGGTCTTGCTTATCCAGTTTTCCAGGATGACAATAGGGGAAGATTCCATGAGCCCTTAGATTTCAAAATTGTGAAGACCCTGGCGGAGTCTGTGCGCACTTATGGGGTGGATGCCGCCTTCACCCTAACTCAGGTGGAGAGTCTGTCTAGATACTGTATGACTCCCTCTGATTGGGCTAGCCTTGTTCGGGCTTGTGTTTCTCCAGGTAAATATTTGGACTGGAGAGCCTTTGTGCTAGAGGGTGCGGTAGAGCAGGCCGCCCAAAACCATGCGGCGGGACACCCCCATTGGGACAAGGATATGCTTTTGGGACAAGGTAGATTTGCTAATCAACAGACAGTATTCCCTCTTGAGGCATATGATCAAATTAACAACATTTGCATTCGGGCATGGAAATCACTTCCAAATAGAGGAGAGGTGTCTGGTAATTTGACCAAGATTCTACAAGGCCCTACAGAACCCTTTTCAGATTTTGTAGCAAGGATGGTGGATGCCGCTGGAAAGATTTTTGGGGACCCTGATAGAGCCATGTCCCTTATCAAGCAATTGGTCTTTGAGCAATGCACCAAGGAATGTAAAGCAGCAATCACTCCTTATAAAAACAAGGGCATAGAAGCATGGATGAAAGTGTGTAGAGAGCTTGGAGGACCTTTAACTAATGCAGGTCTTGCAGCTGCTGTCCTTCGGATTGCAAAAGGGGGCGGTCCTGGTGCCGGAACATGCTTCCATTGTGGTCAATCCGGCCATTTCAAACGTGACTGTCCCAAAAAAGACAATTTTACTGGACCTCCTCGCGGTGGCCCTTCTAATGGCCCTCATCAACCGGGGCTGTGTCCAAAATGCAAAAAGGGGAAGCATTGGGCAAAAGAGTGTAGATCAGTGAGGGACATCCATGGACAGCCTATTTCAGCTGGGCCAAAAAACGGGCTGACTTAGTACTTTTGGGTTGTGTTGACCAGCGTGAACATTTATGCATAACCTCTGTCAGATTTAATGATTCCAGGAATGCTTCCCGCATCATTGGCGAATATTTGGCCGGAAATTGGTCCAGGGAAGCGGAAGACATGATCCAGTCTCAACTAACCCAGATAGCTGTCTTGAATAGTACCCGTGTTGATCCCGTGACTTTGGGTCAATTCACCGATTGGATATCTTCTGCCTTTTCCTTTTTTAAAGAGTGGGTGGGGGTAGGCATTTTTGGTGCAATGTGTTGCTTCGGTATGTTTCTCTGCTTGTGGTTTCTCTGTCGCCTCAAGGCCTGCAGTGCTCACGATAAGGCTATGATCATCCAAGCTCTTGCAGCTTTAGAAAATGGCAATTCACCTCAAGTCTGGCTTGTGCATCTTAAACAGTAAATCTTTGACATGGTCGTTGCACCCCAAGTTATTATAACATTGCACTGGGATCGGCATGTCTTTCCTCGTTATTCTCTTAGTGTTGGAAAGCCCTTGCACTCTGCCGGTCTTGCTGCCATTGCACGCAGGTGGGTTTCCACACTAGTGCTTCTCTATCACCTTAAAGTCCGTGCCTTTCTCTCAGGGTGTTGTCAACTTGTTTGTCGTTGTGTATAGCCACAGTTCAGCCTCAGCTATCCCCCTTCGTCCACCATCGTCGATACAGGATGTGAGGCAAGGCACTGCACTTAAGTGATCCTTGAAGTGGACCTCAAGGAGAGCATGTCCTATTGCATGCGGGTTTGATGTCCACGCCCTGCCCCACGAAAAAAGGCGTCGGCTGATATGGCCTCAGATCTGGGGAAGGGCCCTCCTTAGGACTGAGCCATACTATGCAGCCACTTCTGCACAGTGGGATAGGACCTCTACTCTCGCCTGTATTGTTTTCAGAAAACAGAAAGGGGGAACTGTGGTGAGCCGCTTTTGAAGATTATGGTCGCCATTACAAGATGGCGCTGGCTCCGCTGTGGTCTGTGACAAACAACTCCTTATTTGGGAGAGTTGGCGCATGGTTTTTCAACACCCTGTGAGAAAGTTCCACGTGGCAGCTTCGCATTGGGGCTTGAGATGCTTTATTAAGGCTGGGAGGGACATCCGAGGGGGATTAGAAGAAACATCAAGGGCCTGAATAAACTGCTGAAAGAAGATTCCTGAGTTGCGTCTTCCTTGCGGGCAAGGGGTCGCGACAATTCTTTATTAAATATTTTTCACTAATATTTTCTGCTGGTCTATGGCTTGTTCTTTCATTTTTACAATAGTATATTATGATGTGCAAAAGTTTGATTTTTTCACTTAAAATTTTATTCAACAACTTACAAAATATAATTTGCACTTTTGTGTCCTAATCAAGAAATTTTGACTAAAACTACTGTCATTAAGATTTCTCCCTGATATTTCTTCTGAAAGTTTTATAGCTGTAGTGATTACTTTGAGGACTTTGTGTGCCCTGTGAGGGAAGGTGAGGGATTCATTGTTCTCTTTAGGGCTGCCTTATACATGGGGTGACATAGGGGGCCAGTTTCATTCTTCTGCATGTGGACAGGTGGTTTTTCCAATTCCACTTATTGAAAAGACTGTCCTTTCCCCACTTTGTGTTTTTGGCTCCTTTGTCAAAACTCAGATGGCTGTCATGTATGTAATCAGTGCTGTGGTCTAGATCTTGAATGTCCCCCAGTGGTGCCTGTGTTAAATGTTTGTTTCTTAACCCTCAGTGTTTTGGGGGAGGTGGTGGAAGCTTTAAGAGATGTGGTCTAATGGAGAAAATTAGGGTGTGCACTTGAATGAGACATTGGGAACCTAGCCCCTTCCTCTTCTTCTCTTTGCTTCCTAGACACCATGAGGTGAGCAATTTCCTCTACCATGCATTTCCACCATGATGGCTTCACCGTAGGCCCCAAAGCAAATGGGTTAACTAATCAGACCAAAACAAAACAAAACAAAAACAAAAACAAAACAACTGTAAGCCCAAATATACCTTTTCTCTTCATAATTTGACATATCTCAAGTATTTGTTACAGTAATGGAATGCTGATTAACACAATTAGTTTCAAAATAAGCTAATGTAAATTTTCCAACTATATTCTTATTTTTAAATAAGGGTGATAAGTTACGTATGTCTTTTATATTTTCACACAAATTTTAGGTCTGCTTGTCAACTTCCATAGAAAGTCTGTTGGAATTTTGATTGGACTCACATTAAATCTGTATATCACTTGGAAAGAATTGACTTCCTAATGATACTGATTTTTTTCTATCTAAGAACATGATATAATCTTCCTATTTCAATTTCAATTTAAAAAATCTCTTTCACCAATGTTTTGAAACATGCAAGATACAAGTCTTGCTTTCATTTTGTAAACTTTATCCATAACTATTTCACCTTGTGATATTATTATAAATGACATTTCTTCTCATATTTCAAATTCTGATTCCTCATTGCAAATATAGAAATACAATTGATTTTTGTCAATTGACCTTGAATTCTGAGAACAGATTTTTCCTCTTTCATTTCCAATATAGATACCTTTTCTATCTATTCTTGCCTTATTTCTCTCCCAGGAACTTCAGCAATGTTATAGAGATGCTGAATGCAGACATCATTGCATCGTTACTAACTCTGGGGGAGAGAGGAAGTCATTCCATCTTTTTATCATTGGGTATGATATAAATTAAATTTTTCATCTATATCTTTCTATCAGATTAAGGAAGTTTCCTTCTCTTTCTAATGTACAAAGTTTTTTTATGATTAAAAGCTACTTAGTGAGCTTTGAAAGTTTCCATTTTAAAAGTAATTTATCTATTTCATCTAAGTTGTTTGGTGGCATTCTATTTATAATGTCTGTTTTAATATCTCTGTGTATTAGTTTTGGCATCGGTGTGATTTCTGAGTCTCATGATGGGTCATACCCATCTGCTTCTTTGCAAGTCTATTTCTGTTGTGGTGGCGGTTTTCACTGAGACTCTAGGCATTGTGAATTTTACATTGTAGGGTGTTGGATGTTTGGGTATTCCTTCAAATACTTCTGAACTTTGTTCTGGGACACAATTCAGTCAACCAAGTCAGTGTGGTCCTTTGTAGGATAGTTTAATCGCTGTTGAAAGAAATCAGAGACTAGTCTTTTGCACAGAGCTGATTTCTCTCCCATGACTGAGGCAGGGGTCTTCTAAGAGCTCTGCCTGATGCGCCATCTGTTTCCAGGTGTCATCATTCTTGTTGGTGGATGCAGAACTCTTCCTTTCTAAGACAGCCCTGCGATCCCTTGCCCCTTGCTGGTGGGTTTTCCTCGGAAAGTTTCTTCACAGATATGAGGGAGTCCCTGTGTACTCACTGACGACCCGTGTCAAGTCTTCTGAGGACCTCCAGGCCTCTCACTCTCGCCCTGCCTTGGGAATTGTGCACTGACGGGGACATCCACTTTTTCTAACCATCAGCTCTTCCTTCTCTGTCCAGGGACACTGCTGGTTTTTGCTTGGGTGTCCCCTCCTTGAAACTCTCTGGATTGTAAAATCAAACAATCCCATTGTTCACCTTGTTTCTCTCTTTCCTGTCAGGGAATGCTGTCCTGAAGTATTTGTGCCTCAAAGTTATTATTCTCATATATATTTTGTCTGGTTTTGAAGTTTTTTTCCAAGGTGAGAGGGTAAATCACATGCACTTTTTCTGCACTATGGCTGGAAGTGGAATTGTTTTATTCTTTCTCTAAATAGTTCAGTAAATGTGTGCTCCAGAAAAGTATGCTGAATGTATCTTGGACAAATAAGCCATCCTAATTAGTGTATCAATTTGCCAGTTGAAAATTCACAGATATATGAGATAAAAGAATAATAAAACCAAAGATATTGGGTCCAACTAGGTCTAGATATTTATTTTATCATTTTTAGCTGAGAAGATGAACAATCAGAGCAAGAAGGGGAGAATTAAAATATCCTTTAATTACATTCCTTAGTGTATAGTCATTTGGTTAATGTTCTTCAGACAGTCTAATCAATTCCTTGCAGTTTGGTAAAGAATTATGTACAGATGTAATTATCTCAATACCCCAACTATTTGAGGATAGCCCTGTGGATTTTGACAGCACTGGAGAATAGGTCTGTTCCAATTATATATAGTAATACATCTCTTCCATGATGAAATTTCAGCACACAGGGAAATCTTTATCTCATGTCTAAAATTACAAGCAATCAAAAAGTAAGTAGAAAATATTAGAATGAGTAAGAGATCTCCACTCATGTGGTTTGTATGGTAGGACTTGACAGAGATGTTCCCATATTAATGCCAGTTCATATGTATGATCCCTTTGCATAATTACAAGAAGCACTGGTGAGAGCCAGATGTCCCCTCCAGGGATGACATGCAGTCAGAAACTAGCGGGGCCCTCTTGTTGTCATTGAGAGGAAGCATATTATGATCACCTGAGGATATAAAGGGTTCAATGGGAGCCAGAACTCAGAAAGAGATGTTTCCACCCGGATATGATATATTTCTTGGTGTGTAAGCACATTGGTGAACAAGTCCTCACGGACAGAATGTTCTTCACTTTCAGGGCAGAGCTGGTAAGCAAATGGGGGTGAATTTTGGCAGTGAATTTTAAGTGACTATTGATAGCAATGTGGGCCCTGTTTGAATAGTCTGGGACTGCTCACTAAAGGCACACAGGTGTCTGAACACCTTGGTGTTTCCTGGCAGAAAGGAAGCAGAAACCTTTTGAGACTAGGGTCAATTGATGTGTCATGTTAACCTGACTCAGTACTGTTCCACGTTTAATCATGTAAGACTTGCTGGGAGGGCTTGTTAAAATCACAGATTGCAGGGCCCCAACCCCACACATCTGCGTCAATAGGCTTGGAAAGGGACCTTGTCATCTATAGTCTCAATAAGCATCACACATGAATATGAAACGTGTGCTGTGCTCCCAAGTTCCCACTTTGGAAATAGAGTGAGATGCACTAGGAATGAAATCATTCCAGAAGTTGTGGTGAGCTAGACCAGGGTTAGAACACTTGCTCAGCATGTACAAGTACCCGTGTTCAATCCCCAGGATCACCACAAAATAAAACAGAAGAAGAACAAAAAATAGAAAAGAACAAAAATGGAAGTTCCAGAATTGATATTTAAGCCCACCAAGGAAGGACCGTGTGCATGCATGTGTGTGCCCTTGAGTGGCTTTGAGAGTTGATGTGTGTAGGTAAAGACAGTAGGCGTGGACTCTCTTGACCTCGGATGTAGAAAGACACGTAACAATTTTCACATAGTGGTGTCAGAACTTTATTTTTTTTAGTACAATCTTCCTCGATGGGGACATAGAGAAGGCTTGTGTAGTATGTTTCTTCCATCCCTAGTACTCATATGGGAGAGTTAGATCCACTTAATAAAAAAAGAGATTTACGAAACATGAGGAAATATATGAAATGTGTGAGGGAGGGCAATTTTTAAGTCTGAGCCCCTGGAGATATTCTTAAAACAAAGAAGAGACCCAATCTATCCAGAATTGTTTGGATTAAGGCTCCCTGGCACTGAGGAGGCTGGATGGAGGGACTCAGCATCCCCAGGGAGACTTGAAGCTCAGTCTCTATAATCCTACATGAATAATTAGCCTTATGGCAGTTAGACATTAGCTGAGTTTCTTCCTACAGACTCATGAGAGTCACCTAACCTCCTGCTTTGTGTGTTCAGAAGCTCTGTGGTTTCAGTTCTCCAAGGCGAAGTTGGAGGACTTTTTATTTTCTTTGAATCTAATAGTGTAGGTAAAGCAGCGTGTGTGTGTGTGTGTGTGTGTGTGTGTGTACGTAAATACAAACCTCTGAGCTTTATATCTAAAATCCTTTTCAGATAGACTGTAGTAGAATTTACTCATTCTAATCATTTCAAAGATACTTTTGTCATTTAATATCTATTTTCAAAAACTTTTCTTTATAATGATACGCTTTCTTACTAAATCCTCTTATTTAAAAAAATAGTTTACTTTTTATGTTATTATTTCAGTAAAATTGTGTAACCTGCATACACCTCAGCATTTAGCTCTTATAGAGAAGATTCTGATTTCTAAAAGTAAAGGTTTCTTACTGCTTTCAATTTGCCACAGTACCATATAATACCTTCACTTTGTGAACAAAGCTTTTGGGGGTAGAAGAAAAGTTATAAAATGCTTAGTATTTTGAGATACTTATTTTTTTTCTGTGATACAGAGTTCCAGTGTTTAACAGTCTGATCTTCAGAGTATGACACACTTGAATCTCATCCTTGACAAGCCTGTCTATGGGACGATACATCCCGTTCATTAGCCACATGACTGCGGCAATGATTTGAACTCTCTTTACTTTGAAATTCTTACCTTCAAAATGGGGAATAATAATAATAATGCATTTTTCTGGGGTGATTGTGAGGATTGACAGCATTGTGGCATAGTATATTGTGCAGAGTAACATTAAAAGCAAATGGAGGGCTTTTATGATTGATAGTACTAGTAGCCTTAATGACTGGAACTTAGGACAATCAGTTGACCTTGTTATGTGAAGTTCACTGGAAAATAAAATTTTGGAGAGTAATAATTTTATATTCAGAGCAGTGATAATTGTTAAACTTGTTTTTGATCATATTTCTCATTCTATCTTCCTAGAGAACATATGAAAAATAATTCCTCCTGCTACATATCCTGGAACATAGGAGGTACGGATGCCTGTTTGAGAAACCTCTCTATCAAAAATCTAGGACTTAAATTGGAAACATCTGGCCTTTGACTCATTAGTATTTAAGATGAAACTAATGATCTCTTCACTTTTCAATGTCTGTATTTGCAAGAGAGAATAAGAGGAAGTCAGTCTCAAGGAAAAATATTGATTTCCCTTTAGCAAACCCCGTTGAAATGCACTGTTGTAGGCCTTGTTATTTTTAAGTGTCTGGATTTTCTTTATGAATTCATTAAAAAATGTTTTAGCAGCTCTGGTGGCCTAGTATCTCATTCCAACATAAACTCACCACTGGAAAGCACATGCTGTTTGGCTCACCTTTTCATTTCAGGGATTAATAATAATGACAAATTACAGGTGCTGAAGTGATGCTATATCCTTTAGCATAACTGATTTGATGCTCATAATATTATTCTTTTGTCCAGAACTTCTTAATATATATGGCATCTCTCTTGTGATTGACAGTTAATGTCTCACATGCTAGAATTCAAGTTCAAAAATCTGAGAATGATATTACCTTTAATAATTGGTACAAATTTGGACCTGTCATTAAATCTTAGCTTCAAGTTTTCTCTAAGAGTAATGTCTACATTGAAGAGTTTCCACATGATGGATATTTTAGAGTAGGCTCAATTGCTATTAAGAAAAGATATCTCTCCTAATTTGTATTCATTGAGGTCTCTTGATTCTTCTCAAGATTAATTTTTGCATCTCTCATAGCCCATCATGAGGCCCTGGCAGTATGAAATATTTATCTGTTTCTTTAAAAGTTTATCTTTCAATGATTCTTAGAAAGTATATGAAAAAATCCACACTGACAAAGTCACTTCCTAAGATTTCATAGCTTTGTTGTGAATTTTCTTCGGAAGTTCTGTCTGTGATTATGTCATCTGTGAATAATATGTTCCTTTTCTCTTCTACTCTGAATGCTTTTAACATTTTTTTCCTTGTCTTATTGCATTGGCTAGGAATTTCAATAAAATGTTGAATAGAAGTTGTTATATCAGGCACCTTTGTATTATTTCTGATTTTAGGTAGAAATGATTCAGGTTTTTACCATTAAGTTTGATCCTAGCAGATTTCTTGTAGATGCTCTCATAAAATCAAGGGAGTTCTCATTTATTGCTAGTTTACTGAGTATGTCTATCACAAACAGGTGTTTAATTTTGTCAAATTTATTTTATGTATCTATTAAGATGCTCATACAATTTTTTCTTATATTTTGTTAACATGATGACTACTATTCTATTTCTTATTGTGCATATTTTGGAAAAATTGTTCTTCAAAGTGTTTATTGCATCTAAGTTTTCAACTTTTTTAGCATAATTGTTAATAATATTATTTAAAAAATTTTTTTTCTAAAGTATATGTAGTGATGTCCCTTTTTTATTCGTGATTTTGAGTGATCAGTTTAGGTAGAGTTTTACCTACTTTATTGTTTTCAAAATAAGTAGTATGCTTTTATTGTTTTTCTTTTCTATTATTTCTGCATTTTTTATTTTATTGTCTCCTCCTCCTCTTCCTCTTCTTCTTCATCTTCTCTTTTTCTTTAGATTTTTGAGAGAGGACTGTATCATTGATTTTTTTGTTGTTG
The DNA here is from genome assembly GCF_048772815.1 of Callospermophilus lateralis. NCBI lineage: Eukaryota > Metazoa > Chordata > Mammalia > Rodentia > Sciuridae > Callospermophilus > Callospermophilus lateralis. Next base: position 8,862,310 of record NC_135315.1, read on the forward strand.
TTCTACTTTTAAAATGCAAATAGTTAAAACTAGACATTAACTTTAAGCAAACAACTTAAATATATCTCATGTATTTTGCTATATTGTGTTTCTTGATATTCAATTAGACATATGTAGCATAACCTTGTGAGTTTTTCTTCTGGGTCATTTAGAAGTAAGTTATTAATTTCCAAATAGTTTTTCCTAATTTAATTCCATTTTAGTTGGAAAACAGAATCTGATTTCAATTCTTGTTAGTCTGACAAGAACTACTTTCTTTTTTTTTTTTTTTTCAGTTGTTGATGGGCCTGTATTTTATTCATTTTTTTATATGTGGTGCTGAGAATTGAACCCAATGCTTCATACATGCAAAGCATGCGCTCTATCACTGAGCCCCAGCCCCAGCCCATGAGAGCTACTTTCAAGCCAGGCACCGATCATCTTCATGCCTCATCCATGTGCAATTGTGAAAGAGTCTGTACTCTGGATTGGGGTGTATTTATATTTATTTGCTATAGCTATAAATTAGGTTGGTTGATAGTGATGTAAACTATCTGAATTTCTATGTTTATTTTATCATTTGAGAGGTGGACACATTGGAAGTGTGGCAATTATGCTTTGTCTTTACTCCTCATTTGCTTCGTCAGTTTTCCCTTCAAGTATTTTGATCATTGAAAGATGAGCTATTAAAGACACTTGTAGGTGTTTTGAGGTTCTTACAGAAGTGCTGATACAATGTCATCCACAGGCACTGACTGACTCTAGAAGGAAGAAAAGGTCTTTCTCATTGGGTGTGGGGATAGAAGCAGGATATGGAAATGAATCCATCAGTTTAGAGTGACAATATTGCCATGTGACAAAACTATACCACTCTTTTAGCGAGAAGAAGTAGTCTTAAATTCATACAGTAATTACAGTGACACTTCCTTGCTCATTTTCTCATTTTAAAAAATGGAGATGACATCTATTTGCCAGGTGGTTAGGTGTAAGGTGCAATTTCACTGAGTATGTAAAACAAGTAGCCTCTGTTTTCTACATGAACCATCATCAGGGACTTTTGCTAGACCTTGGAGGTACTGTATGTGCCAAGAGAAGGAGGAAGTTCCTGTAAAGATGCTGTTATAACTAAAGCAAGTCACCCTTCAACAGAGCAGGAGGTTGGCCAAGGACTTTGACTGTAGTCCCAGACATGAAATGCTTGCTAGGAAGAGGCTAATCAGGGTAGGGTAGCAATGTCAAGGTTCTTGGTAGGTCAATGCAGCTTGACAAGGCGGAGACAACTAGGCCACTGATGCCCATGCTAGTTGCTGATAATAGCAGCTGTCGGGTCAGTGTGGATCAATCTAGGTAGCAGATGTGACGTAATGGAAAGGGAACTCATCTTGGATTCTGGCAGTCTTGACTTCAAATCCTGCTTTGGTGTCTTATTATTTCATACATATTTTGTGCCTTCTGATCTTAGAAGAGATACTTGACACTTCTTTGCTCATTTTCTCATTCTAAAAATGGAGATGACATCCATTTTGCAAGGTGGTTAGGTGTCAGATGCAATAACACTGACTGTGTAAAACAGATAGCTTCGGTTTTCTACAAATGTTAGATTTCATCCTTCTTCCAAAATCCAGATTTAGGATGAATATAGGAAAAAATTGAACATGTGGCTCTGTGGCATTTAGGCTGCGTCAAGATAAAGAATCAAGTAACTGTGTCCTTCTCTACGGAGTCTGCAATGTCTAGGATCTGGAGATCTTTCTATGCTAGAGAAGTAAACTCACTCAGGGAGTTGGGGGGTGTCCTTCTCTAGAAAATGCAACCTACTGCCTGTGATTGATTTTTTCTTCCAGTTTGTGGCTTGAGCCCATCTAAGAGCCGGTGGCTACTGACAATTTTGCCATGTGACAAAATTGATTCCACTCTTTTAGGGGTAAGGAGTAGTCCTAAATTCATACAGTGACTTCAAGGTTTTCTTTTTTTTTTTTTCTTTGTCTTCCTAATTCCTTACTTTACCCATTTGAATATAAATTATTATCTTTCTATGTGAAATGACTAAAAAAACACTTTGCTGATAAGCATCGCTTGGTATTTATTCTTAATTACCTTGGAGAGCTACAGTTCTCTTTCTTGTGAGTTCCTTTGGGTGCATGGAGTCCCTGTGCTCTTGGTTTGTTACAACTCTGTATTTTGTTCTCCTTATTCATCCTCCTTTGTGGCCCCCATTTCACAGCCATCTGCTCTCCAGGAATCAAGAATGACAGCACATTGTGTGTAGCAGTCCTCCCCCACCTCCCCTGTCTCTGCACAAGTGTGGTTAAATTGTCTGTATTTCACGATTTTACTGGCTGCCAAAGACGAAAGCAATCAAAACTGATCAATCTTGAAGTGCCTCCATTAACCAATCAGGGGCGGTCACTGCTCTCACATCTTCCCTAAGAGAGGCCATTTTGGTAGCTTAGAGTTCTTGGGTATATGTCCACTGGGGATTCATACAGTTAGCCAGTGAAAAGTTTTCTCTGCAATTAGTTGCAGAGACTAGTTCTAGGATCTCCAGAAACTCCTTTCTGCACCTTTCAAAATATGAAACAGGTTTGATAAATTTTCTGTTGCTTCTTGCTTATTCTCTAAGGTGATTACACTTACATGTCTCAAACACAGCGAAGAAGAAACAGGCTTTGAAATTTCACACTTGGAGATAATCAAAGGGACCAGGAGAGAATTGGCAGCCATCTGAACACGTCGAGCCACAATAACGATTGACAGGGCAGCAATGAGTGACACATGTGGCTGACGGATTCTCTGCTGCTCAGCGGCACAAAGTTTGACATTTAAATTGCAGGCAGCCCTGGGTCCATTCCAGGAGCTACCCGTGGCTGAATGCAGTTCTGATCACTTGCTTGAGGGGTGCTGTGGGGGTAAAGAGAGAGAGAGAGAGAGAGAGAGAGAGAGAGAGAGAGAGAGAAAGAAAAAGAAAAATCAAATTGTTCTCGGAAATCATGTTTAATGTAGAAATCTGGTTAATATTAAAATGCAATCTGCAGTTTTCAAGTATTCTATTCCTCAAGGAAAATGTTTCCTGTTCGAGGGGCAGGAGCAGTAAGCACTCCGTTATTACATCACTTCCTATGTCGGGCCCAACTAGCATTCAAAATGTATTACCGTATTGATAATGCTAATTTCAAAATGATGCCTTCCCCACCCCACCCCACCCGCCTTTGGTTAAAGGGTCTGGGCAAAATTCCAATCATATGGATCAATTTAGCCTTGGACGGCACTGGCCCAACTGATATTTCATGCGCTATATAGAATGAAGTCCTTCCACATGCTCAGGAATGGTAGCCCATGTTTCTTTTCTACTCACAGCATAGCATTATGTTTCCAAGAGACCCCCAAGAGCATGGCTATCTCATGGGCTTTAGAAAGGGGGTGTCAGCAGCTTCAGGAGGGAAAGAAACCACGTTTCTCAACACACATGCTAGCCTCCCATTCTGAAATGACCAGGGAGTTAGGAATTGATTTCTGGAACTCGACTTTGTGCCACGATCAGATCAACTTGGGATTTTCCCTGTAGGCTTGGCCGGCTTTCACCAGGAGGACATGTGGATTTAACCACTGGTATTTACCCCTTTATCCAATTTTTTTTTTCCTGAATGCCTAAAATCACTAAAGCTGATGATTGATCAGAATGAAGTGTTTTCAAATATCTGTCCCTTACACAGTTACACAGCATTCTTATTTTTTCATTTACAAAAAAAGGCGCTACTAAAAAAAAACAGTAGGGGAACATCCGATATTTTAGGCCCAAAGCAGATGATTCTGCTTGCCTTGAGTTCCTCCAGTCCTTGGAGTCACTCAATCTGACACATTGAGCTGGTCACAGTCATGGAGGAGACAGTAGTGTTCAGAGCCAGGTTCCAAGAGAGAAAGCTTGCTTCTGTTGAGGAACTGCTCATTGGAATTTGTTTTAGAATTTCCTCCAGTTAAGAAATAATCTGTTCACATTTATTATTTTCTTCCAATGATAAATTCAAAGAAATGAATATTTTTTTTTGTCCTAACAATAAGTTTAGAGTCCATGCTTTATAACAGTGTTGAATACTACCCAAATAAATAAAAAATACCCAAATAAGTAAAGAAATCAGGGTCAAGCCTGTTTTCCAGTGCATGCCTGCTATTTTTCAGGCACTGACTCAGGGGATCTATATTTAACCTAGCAACTCTGTAATATAGTTATTATTTTAATCCTCATATTTAAGTCTGATGGAGACTCCAAAAAGACTTAGTAATTTGCTTCAGGTGAAGCATAATTGATTCTGATTAGGAATCCATAGAAAGCCCTGGGTAGAAACAGGTGTTAGCAGGGCTGTGGAGAAGATTTCAGTGGGTGAGGGCGGGAGAGTGTGTGAGTGTGGTGGGTGATTCTGAGGTGTTATTCTATGATAAGAGAGCACAAGAATGGGTGTAAGTGAGGCGTGAAAATTTATGATGTGAAAAAGAAATCATGTTCTTTGACAAATATGACTGTGCTTCTCAGAATTTATCTTGAAGGAATAATTTCAACAAAGTCGAAAATCACTCTGTGTGTATACATGAGATGGTATCACCACACTTTGCATAAGAAGATCAGCTGAAAGGAAAGTACAGCTTCAAGAAGGAGATAATGTTTTAAAAAATTCTAGACTATCTGAATAATGAGGGTGGTGGGGGTGGAGGTGGAAAAAAACAGCCCCTCGCCTTGGGACATGCCTAAGCAGAAAAGAGCAGGTACAAACTCACTGTATTGGCTTTCCTACTCACTGCTGGATTGTAACAAGCCAACAGAACGATAATGCCAGGAGTGTTTAGAAACATGAAATATATGTGGTAATTGAAAAAAATCAAAAATCAGAAATGGTAGGTAAGCTATGTGTACATGTTGAGAACAAAAGAGAGTTTGCACATAAGAAGAGGGAAATGATGAAATTTGAGGTCTGGGATTACATTTTATATTTTAAAAATATATTGATATTCCATACGACTTCTTTTTAATTAGAAAAATTGATTGCATAGTGTTACATATGGAAACTAGAGTAGTGTGGGACTGGTGGATAGGGAAAAGGAGGCCAGATAAAAAGCACTGTTAGGAGACCACCCTGAGATCACCCTAAACTTTTATGAATGAGGGGATTCTAGTTCATGCTGTAAACTAGATGGAAAGTTCTGGCTAGTTTTTGAAGAGATGAATAATATGGTGTCAATTTCACATCAGTCAGATGACCTGCAAAGACCAGACCAAGGAATTACCAAGACCATTGAAATGTATCTTGGAAAAGACCAAATGGGAAGAGCAGAAGATGTAACACTTAGCATCACAAGGATAGGACTTCAGGAAAAGGGGATTTTATATGTTCCAGAAAATAGACCACATTGGGAAAATGCATTGATTGATTTGTTCATGGAAAGGAAGATAAAAAAGCAAATTTGAAGACAGAGAAGATACAAGGAAGTTGTAAGGAATTTATTGATTAGTTTTAGGACTGACTGAGTTGCTGTGGCAGCAGGCCCCACATTTGGAAACAACCTGTGGAAGTAGAGATGGAGATTTGCACTGTGGAGAACCAGCAGGGTAGGGTGTAGATTTGGGGATCATCAGTTAGAGCCAACAGTAAGAACAGTGAGAGAGAAGATGATGGGCCAGACAGATACTGGGGAGAAAGGAGAACAGAGGCCCAAGAGGAGGAGTGTGAGAGGGACAGGAAGAAGGGAGATCAGACGGGAAGAGAAGATGCAGCCTTGACCACTGTTCCACCACCTTTAGATGGAGAAGTGCCTTTCATATATTGTGGGTTAAGAGAAGGAAGCCAGGGGATAAGAAAAGTGAATCAATAAAAAGAATAATTGATTTGGTAAGGCCTGTGTCAGAAGAGGCTAGAAAAGATGAAATTTAAAAAAAAATGTTGGGGAAAACCCACACCGTAAAGGAGTAGGGTATACATATTTTTAAAGATTAGAGAAAAGGAGGGGAAATGGGGGAGCCGTTTAAGAGTGGTATAAAAGGGAATTGAGTGACATTTGTTGTTTTCTGGGAGTTGTAAGAGGAGTGTGGATTGGAGATACCTAGAGTAAACGGAATCTGTAAGGGCCTGGAGGTGAGATGAGAAGGAAAGTGATAAAAGAGGAAAAAACAAGGGAAATATTTTATATGACAATTTTATGCTGTGGCAATGCTGTCAGAATAGAAGAATAGAACAGGAGAAAACAACAGAAATGAAGGAAAAATGAGAACCGAGAAAATGGAGAGATGTTTCCATGGGGGCAGGTGGCAGAGGGCATCAGTACCTGTTTCCAGTTCTTTCCCATGTTTTCAATATATAATGCTCTACGTGCCTGAGTCTAGAAGCTGCTTCATCCTTTTAAGGTACTATAGATAGTGAACACAAACAACTTTAACAATTATTTACCTAGTCTGCACAGTGGCTTGTTGCTGACCCACCCTACCAGGTCCTGGTGACAATGAAAATATGATGTCAGGCAATCCTAACCCACATTGAGATAGCAAGTGGCATCAGGTTTACTCCTCTTCAGCCAAGTTTTATTAGCTGCTTGCTAGGTGCCAGACGATGTTCTAAGCCAGCACTCAGCAAACCATGACTTGTCTGAAAAATCCAGCATGCTGCTTGTTTTTATAAATAAAATTTTATTGGAACACAATTATGTTCATTCATTCACATATTGACTAAAGCCACTTTTGCACTATAAATGCAGAACTGAGTAGTTGCTACAGTACCATATGCTTGATAAAGCATAGAATATGTATGAAATTCCTCTCTACAGAAAAAGTTTGCAGAATTGTGGGCAACTAGAGGTACATCCGGGAACCTAATAACACGATTTGTACACCCTTGGAACTTGGATTAATGAGGCATTCATTTTCAGCAATGATGGATATTTTTATGTCTTTGTCCTGAGCAATTGTAAATGAAATGTGATACACTGAAAGCAATCTCAACCTAATTCCAAACCGTCACGAGTTTATGATGAAAGCCAGAAAATAAACCATGTTTGAAGACTTGAAGCTGAACAAGTCTCCATGGTACTGACGGGTATGTTGTTTCCCAGGTGGACACCAGTGTGCTCCCCCCTTGCAGCCGTGAGTCTCCTGAAAGGGTCCTTGGTAGTATGTATCTTTCCAGCGCTACTGGCTAGCAGATGGTAGGTAGCTAGGTGCTCTTGGTCGGTTCCCCAGTTCTCAGAAAATGTCCATGTGGGCAGATGCACACTGTTGACTTTTAAATTGTACCTTAGCAGAAAGAATGTAGAATAACTGAATTATGGCAATTGGAAAAGAGGCAGTAGCTGCCTCATTCCATTAAATGCTTTGAGAAAGAGGGGGAAGGAGGGAGGGAGAGGAAAGGAAAATTCCTGTCTGAGAATATCAGACGCCTCTCAGATTTAATGAAGAAACCGCTCTTCTATTTGTCTTTTAAAGCATAACTAGATCAGACTGCTTTTACCTTATACTCTTCTAGAATTAAACACAGACAAACTTTGCTTAACTTAGGCATGTCTAGTCCAAAGGAGAAGGATGGTTATTTTGTTCTTGTACTTGAATATTGTCTCCATGTATTAAGATCAGGTAACTAACGGGTAGCTGTAGTAATAATCCATGGAGGATATCCCAGCTTGTGACAAAATAACTGAGAAATGTCTGTTTCAACGAAGAAAAATCAGGATTTTTTTTTCTTCTGTAAACTAACTCTTTATATTCCAATTTCCAAATGAATTGTTTGTTAAGATAAAAAATTCTGATATCACAACTGTTATTAGTGGTCACATACCAAATGGTGTCAGAATTCTTTTGTGTATTGTTTGATTTCTGAATTCATGATCAAGAAGGGTGAGGTTGGGAATAAAAGGGTCCAGGCCCAATTTGCTAAGAAGCCCATGATACCAAAGTTGAACAAAATATAGTCGATAGGTTCTGAGCTGTTTTAAATGATTTGAGCTTGTGGGCTGGGGTCAGTTGCTTCCTGCAGTATCCTGACAGCATGGGCAAGTTAACATGAAGAGCAAACAGAAGTCTTGTATGTGAAGAGCCATGGAGAGTGGGAGGAGGGCCCGAAGACCGAATAGGGGCTCATGTTCCAGAGTTTCCTGTGGGTTCCTCAAGCTGAGAACTGCTTGCATTCAGGGGAAAGCATCCAGCGTGGCTCCACAACAATGAGCATTATCACACCAAACCCATTTTCTCCTGGACAAGTACCTAGATTTTTGCAACTGGACAAAAAGGCATATGTGATGTAGTTGGTCTTTGTCATGACATTAAATGTTCCAAAGATGATGTTTCTGTCAAAGACCTGAAGCCATAGGTGTCCAATTCTGTGCAGATGCCCAAGGAGAGATAGCAAGAACATTTGAATCATTTATGCAGCTATGTACTTCAGTCGAATAATACGTGTATGGAGAATTCAGTTCATGGCTTTTCCTTTCCACTCTTTCACATGTGCTAATGTGTGTGTTCCTTGCCTTTCTGTACGTTATATAAATGACAGCTTTTATAAAGCTTTTTTCCAGTGGAAAGTCAAGGGAAACTTTGTAAATTTCATTGCCTATAACACTGAAAAAGGAACTCGGGACCAGAGCTTAGCTCGTTTCTTATGGAAACCAACAGCAAGGGGAAGTTGAAAATGAGAACATGCTTTACATCTTATCAATTAATGAAATCTTTATTTTTTATTTATTAGAAAACCAACTGGGGTCAAGAAGGATGAGAAAATGGAAGGATTTAGTATGGAAAATCTTAATAACTATCACAAATTGTGAATTCTTGATGCACGTTTCTGTTAGACCTACCCATGTGAGGCTGACTCCCGTAGGCTGTAACCAAGGGAGTGCTTATAATAATACCATATTCATTTAAGTTTTAATGCATTTTAAGGCATAAATGATGGTCTTATAGCTTAAGTCTGTGAAGTCGTAGAATGGAATATAAAGTGAACTTTATGTAATATTATTTAAACACAGAAGTTTTATTTTCTGATGGAAAGTTTATAAGAACTGGACAAGAAAATAGCTATGTTCTAAAATTATTTTGCCATCTAAAATCTACATTTTTTGTTTGACTGTCACGGTTCATCTCTTCTGCATGGGGAGAATTTGACAATAATTCTATTTCGTATATATTCATTTAACATAAAAAATTAGCTGAGGAAATTTGCTGCAAGAAAGGGAGGCATTGTAGAAGAAAGCATTTGTTAAAGTATTATGATGTATCATGAAATTCAACCGACTTCATAATCAGCCTAGAATGTTCTTATATTCTTTCTGTTATTACTGCTCATGCATTAATTTTATCCAACATAAAACAAATGGGGGAAGACAACTAGATTTTCTTTCCAGATGGTATGAAAACAGCAAGGTCACATGTGAAGAAAGGCTGTCCCTTTTACAGAGAACTTAATATTTATCACCTCTCTTTTAGGTCATAAAACTTGTTTTTCCTATTTTTCCTGGACCTTTTGGCTCACGACCCCAGGAAAGAGCCATGCTCAGGTTTGAAGAACGCATCTGCTCAGTCTCCTGGCTCCGTCCTGATGGTCTGCCTTGTCCCCTAATCTTCTCCTAGCTTGTTATTGATTTCTTTCTTTCTGGTTTCAGATTAGCATAGCAATACATACGCTGGCATACCAAAAATTTTCTGGCAGAAGTGGAGAGCAAGCAGCTCATTTTTCAAGGACTTTGCAGTCTGTTCTCTGCCTTAACCTACTCCAAGAGCGAGTTCTCGTATGACTTCTCAATATTTTCATAATTAGCTGCCCCCAAATTTTCATAATTTGTAAACATAGTAAAATGACCGTCAGACATTTAGTATAGTAAAAGTGAAGAGAAAGAGAGAGAGACGAAAAAAAAAAAAAAAGGCCGGTTTCCTTCAACCATTTCCATCTGACTTGGGGAGAGAGCTGGGCCTGTGCCCATTGCCGTTAAACGTTCAGGCGCACGACTCAAAGTGATTTTTCTTGAGGTGCCACTGCCCCACACAGCTACCATGTGTTCTTTCCTGGCTCTGGCTGGCTGAGCTGATCTTCACGAACCCCGAAGGCTGTACCCCGTCCCCAGTTTTACACCCATCCTCTGCCAAGGTGAAGGCGGCACAGACCGCACATGTTTTCTTTTCTCCTCTCTCTGGGCGGCTTAGCTGATCACCTCCGGGTGAACCATCTTCCCCATCAGCAGCCTTGGTATGCCGCCTGACACGGGGCCAGGGTGGATATAGCCCTCGGAGGGAGCCACGGTGAAAACGGCCTTCATGGTAATGCCAGGGGAAGCTGCCCGGCTGCATTCTGGAGCAATCAAGGAGAAACAGAGAAACAAAGGATCAAAGGTACATTCAGGATGGAGGGAGTGCCCAAAAAGTCTAAGACAGAAGATTTCTGTAGAAGTGCAGGTGGAATATAGGGTTCCAAGGCAACTTACTGTTGGTGGAATAAAAATTTCGTACTTTGTACAAGATGTTGGCAGAGACAGCATAGACTGCAACCTGTATTTTTTTTCAAGTCAGTGTTCTCAATATGGTTTCATGACCAGAAAAAGCTTCTCTGGCCCTCAATCTATAATGCTTCCAGCAAAAAAACTGCTTATCAAATATTACATTCCATGAATTCCATTGTATTGTACACATTTATAGGCCAAGAAAAAAAAAATCTCAGGAAAGGTACATGTCAAAATACTATCAGAGTCAGGCACAGTGGCTCAGGCCTGTAATCCCAGCAGCTTGGGAGGCTGAGGCAGGAGGATCTCATATTCAAAGCTAGTCTCAGCAACATAGCAAGGTCCTAAGCAACCCAGTGAAATCCTGTCTAAATAAAATATTAAAAAGGGCTGGGGATGTGGTTCAGTGGTAAAGCATCCCTGGGTTCAATTCTCAATTCCTCCCCCCCCACACACACAAAAAAAAGCTATCAGAAGCTATAACTGGGGTAGGATTATGGGATACTTGAATGATCTACTTATTTCCCCCTCATTTTCCTATGCTTAATATGACATTCTTAATTTAAAAATATCAAGAAAATCACTGATGATGTCTTTCATAAGCGTCTAAAAACCTAGTCAATGACAGATATTCTACACTAGGGTTAACTTATTCCTCACAGTTTCCCAGGATCCTGTGGGCATCTGATTTGCCTTCTTTTCCCCTCCATGCCTGGGCCTGTTGCATAAAAACATGTAGGATCCTGATGACGGTGCCCAGCCTGTGACATCCGATAAAGGACAGCAGCCACTGCAGAAGCCTCCTACCCTTCCTTTCCTCCTGTCCTCAGAGATATGGCTGGTGCCTCCTGGAGATCAGCTCCTGAGAGCTAGGGGCAGGGAGCCTGAGTCTACATCCCAAGCCAGAGATGGGCAGAGAGGGCCGGAGGGCCAATCTGGTGGAGCTGACTGGCTAGAGGTCATGCCCTGTCTACCTGGAGGGGTGGTGTTTCTGTGTAAGTCCTATGTGATTCATCAACATTGCTAAACTCAGTATCTATTTTCACTCCTTCAAGGGCTATTGATCTCACACATACCCTTTTTCCTTGGCTGATTTGAAGGATATACCCTGCATTTCTCTGCTGGGTGGTCATTCATCTATCTTGACGTTGAACTGAATGTTTTTGTTGTTATTCAGTTTTTGCCATCATCTCAAATGTGACAAGACCCTCAGCACGCTCAGTAGTTCCACTTGAACCTTCTCCACACCAACCTGCAGGGAACTCCACTGTTAGTTTTAACTTAATGAATGCAATATCGTTACAATTTCTATTTGACTTTCTTTCCATTTACCAATATCTATTTGACTGATAAATTTCTATTTCTTTCTCTTTTTTTCCCATGATTTCTTAGAAGCTTACATTGCACTGGTAGTAATGATATCTGCATTTTAAGTATGCAGAGACATTACTTATTTTGTTTTGGGTATTAAATGCTAGCTGACTTTAATCACCTTCTAAATTTCATCCTCCTAATTTCTATATCACTGATGGTTTCTCAAATTGTAATTCCAGCTTGTTTAACACACAGGCACATACAGATTAATAGTTAAATATAACTTTAATAAAAATACATTTCATGGTTTTCCTCATTTTAATTTCTAACTTTTTGCTTCTTTTATGCTGGTTCATTTATTTTGCTGAATTCAGTGACTTAAAAAATCCTTGAAGGTATTAATGTCTGAACATGTCTTTGCTTTCACATCCATTCTTGAGGACCTGATCATTCTTTAGTATCCAATCTCTCTTTTCTCTTTAACATTTTTGTCTTCATTCTTCCAGTTTTACTCTTGGGTATGATATGTCTAACTGAGGTGTTTATTTTCTTCTGAAGCTAATGGGCACATTTAGTCTGAGGATTCATATATTTATTTTTCTAATTCTGGAGAATTCTTTCCATACTTTTTTTTTTTCTCTGCTGTTTGCTCTATTCTTTGTTTTTAAAACTTCTCCTTTAAAAAAAAAAAAACTTTCTCCTTTTATTCTCTGTGAGGTTTAGCATCTTCCAGTCTTTGAATCATCCCATTGTGCTGTCAGTATTCCTTATTATTAACTCGATAATTCTTTTATAAACTAGATAAAGTCTAAACTTTATCCTGTGTCAAGAGTTTGTTTTTTCTTTATTTCATGATATTTCTTTTTATTTATACTTTTGGATTATTTTTGTTCCTAAGTCTAACTTTTTCTTCACATCTGCTTCATTTTACTTCAAAATTTTTTATCTTCTTTTTTTGTGAATGTCTTTCAATAGTTTCCATGGTTGAATATCTCACACATAATTGATTTAAAGTCATTCAGAATTTCAGACTCCTTCATTGTTCACATTCTTGTACGAGGTAAATTCTCTGGATCGCAATGCTCCTCGAATACCTCTTTTATTGTAAACTTTGCTGATTTGTTTTGAATTTTCGGATTGCGTACATAGTACACATGGTGGCATTTCTGCCTCTGTCTTGGATCTCTTCCTCCTATTTTGTAGTTCTGAGAGTGATTCTCTCTACCCACTCCAGGTTTTACCCCATGGCTGTAATACATGACATTGGGATAATGCTGAGGGGCTGGGTCAGCAGGTGGCTCCACCCAGGTTATCTCTATGTGCTTGCTTCTGTGCCCATCCGTGTCCCCAGGAAGCTTCCTGTATGGGACAGCCCCAGGCAGCAGCACTGCCCTTTCTGTGAATGGTGTAGCATAGAAGCCACTGGCTCTGCACCATGTGTCTGTCACTAGCTCCCCAATGCTGAGGGACTCACAGTGTCTCTATTAAGCTACAGAAATCAAACTTCAGCACAATACTGCTATTGCTATTCCCGGAAGTCACCGGTACTGGTTATTTACCCCCTGCTTGCTACAGTGGGTTTCTATTCTCTGCTGCTTCATAGAAACGTTTCTGTACTGACTAAACATCCAGGTGCTCTTTTGTATGTTTCCTTAATACTGTTATCAGTTACTGCTGCGTGTTTGGAACTGGGTTCCAAAACATGGTCTTTGTGTAACGGACGCTGGAAGTCAAAGCCCATCATATCTTTTTATGGTCACAGTGTCTGCTTTGAGTTGCACAGGGAAGTCTCCTATGCCCTGGTGTAGTTTCGGTCAAGTGGTGGGATCAGAAGACAGTCTGTGATCTTTTCAGAACTGATGCAATGGTGCTGTTCTCTTTGCAGTTACACCCCAGCTGCCGCATCTGCCTGACTATAGCACAGTGCTCTGTGGCCATAATTTCTCTTCCACGAGACTGTGAGCAAGGCGAGGCCTTTAATATGTATCCCCAGCCCCCCAGCTGGGCACCTGGCATGGCAAACACCCATCTTGATTCAATCAATGAACAAATGAATGAAGAGGTGAAGAATTAATAAATCAAGGAAGGAGAGTGAATAAACCTAGATCTTTGTCTCATTTTTCTCATTGTTCCTTCTATATTTTCTTCATTATCTCTGCTTTACCTTTCCCATGATCCAGAGCATTCTAGAACTTTCTGATCATTCCTCTATATTTCTTAGCTGAAAACAAGAGAATGGATTAGTCTTCTGCGCTATCTATGCATATTTTATCCCAACTGATTTTTTTTTTAATTTGAATTCTCTCTTCAACTCTAATTTTATATTTCAAATTCTGGGCCTGTTTCATGTAAATGCCAGTGGATGGCAATACATTTGAAAATACTTTTCTCTGAAATCAGCTTCTTGGTCATGGTTTCTGAATGTCTATCAAAGGCACTTTCTCCTCAGTCAGCCTTGTTCAACATACATAAGGGCCACCTCACACAGATTTCCAATACCTTTCACAGTCATCCACTGTACTGTCACTAATTCAAAACTACATAATAAATAATGGCAACAATACATAAACAACAGCAGCTAAACCTCTAGAAAGGTTTTCTGTAGATCACATGACTGTCTAAGTGTTTTGCTTATTTTAGCTCATTTAATCCTCAAAACAGAAGGTGCTGATTTAGGCTGTCATTTGAAATCTGCAGGGGGCTGTGGATGTAGCTCAGTGGTAGAGCACTTGCCTAGCATGTGTGAGGCACTGGGTTTGATCCCTGGCACCACATGGAAATAAATAGATAAAATAAAGGAATTGTGTCTAGCTACAATTTAAAAAAGTTACAAAAAATAAAATCCTCTGTATGCAGACAAGGAAACTGAAACACAGGATGAGAAGCTTAGCTGTCTTTTTGTTCCACATGTAGCCATGGAATGGCCTGTTCATACTAGGTTCTCATTTGCCGCAGTCTCTGGCTGGGCACAAATCACAAGTCTCCACACAGCTTGTAGGTTCAAACAGCAATTCTTTATTCCCGAACTCACACCGGCCGTCTACAAACACGTTCTGGGGGAATCCACGTTCTCTGCCCAAATCCACTTCTGCCCAAGTCCACTACTCTGCCCAAATCCACCCACATGGGCTTCTGTCTCCCAAAATATATTGTCTGACCCTAAGCACTCAAGAGGAACTCAGCAGCAGGATATGCCCTATTCTAAAGGGGGAACACCCTAATCTCCTATTATGCTAAACTGCCCTATTCTAAAGGGGGAACACCCTAATCTCCTATTATGCTAAACTGCCCTATTCTAAAGGGGGAACACCCTAAACACGGATCCTGCCCTGGTCCTTGAGCAAGGTCACGTTTCAGAAGTCCTTCCACTAGACAGCATGGGAGTAAGCTGGCAAGGAATTTGTCATACCTACTTGGCTGATGGCTCCCAGCACTCATTATTCCAGACAGCTTGGGTCAAAGATGTCCAATGGAAGCCCCTTAGATAAGAGAAATCTATTTCCAGGCTGGAAAAGATAGATGAAAAATTTTGCAGTTTTAAAAATTTATGAAATAGCCAACAGAGTGAGATCACGTGTATATTTGTGTGGGTGGAGAGGTCACTCAGTTTTTAGTAGATTTTGTTCCATTATGATTCACATGAAAACAACAGGTTATTTGGTCTGAGCTCAAAGAGGTGGGTCTTCCTTTGGCCTCCATTGTAGATCCTGCACTGAGTCAAAGTTCTATCTACAGACTATGTATCTCTTTTCTTCCTCACATAATGACCTGCCTCCTATAAGGACCCCCCAAGTTCTTTTCCATAATGTCTAATTCCTAGAATAATATTAAAAGATGCATGCTTCTTTAGATCACTAATGTTAGCCCTCCCCCCAAATTTAGAAAAACTGGGAAGTCAACACATTTCTAGAAAAATCATAACAGAACAAGGACACAGCATAGTTAGTATGGCAGTCAACCCAGGCCTTTGGTGAAGGTAGGACAAGGTAGGATCTGATTGGTAGGACCAAGCAGCGCATGGTCAATGGATGAAGGCCCATGCCTGGGTCCCTTTGAAGTGGGCAAGATCTTTGTTCTGCTCTGTGGTTTTCTAAATGCAGCTTCTTTTGTTCATCTTTGTTCCCTGAGTGTTCTACACCTGCAGACCTCGCGGCCCAGACGTCACTGCTGCAGGTCAGGAAGCCACTTTTCTGAGCCATATTATAAAGGAAGCTCAGGACCAATGGGAGATATTACACCCATTGCTAAAACATAGCCACTGAGAAATTTGAAATCAGAGGAGCAATTCTTAGAAGTAAGCCTCTTATTAGCATGCTGAGATTTTCCACCACATAAAACCGGTAACATCTCAGCTCCATTCCTGGGGAAAAGGTGATCTGAAGAAAATGCTGGTGTCCTTAGAAATTTGAATCCTTACTCATGGCCTAGGTCAGTGGTTCTCAAACTCCAGTATGCATGGAATTTTCAGAAGGACCCATGGAATCACAGAATGTTGGGACCCACCTTCAGTTTTTAGTTCAGTAGATCTAAACTGGGCAATTTGCATTTCTAACAAATTCCCCAGTATCTTGCTATGGCTGGTGCGGAGATTCCATCTTGAGTACCTGATTGAGCAGGGATCAAGAAATATTTACACTTCTACCCCATGTATTTCAACTTTTGTTTCTTTTATTACTTGAATAAACAAATTTTTTTAAAAATCACATTTTCTTATACTTTATTTTTTCCTTCCTTCCTTAGCTCAGTTATATCAAAGTTTTGTTCAATATTACCCTCTTTAGCCATGCCAGAGTGTTTCTAAAATACATATCTGATAATTTCCCCAATTGAAACCTTTCTGATATGTTCCCCCTGTTTAGAATACATTGTAGGGGCAGCTTCTCAGATTGCTTTATCAGATAAAATTCTGCCATTAATAAAAGTAACTGAAAAAAATTAGCTCTAGATTCATGATTCACTATCCCAAATCTTGGTGGCTTAAAACAATGAATATTCACTGTCGTCCATGAGCCTATGGGTCATTGGGCAGATTCTCTCCTCTTGGCTGGACTCACACCTACTTCTATAGTCAGCTGATTGTTGGACAGGTGGCTCTGATGATGTTGAATTGGTTCTCCGCCATGTTTGGGTGTCTGCTTGTTGTAGACCGGTCTAGAATAGCAGCAGTTGGGACAATTCAGCTGTCTTCCATGTGGTCTTTCACGATAAACAGGCTGGCCTGGGTAGATAGTCATGGCAGTGGCAGGCTTCCGAGAGAGAACAGACACTCAAGGTCTCTTGTGGTCTAGGCTCAGAACCAGCATGCCATTACTTTTTGTCACATTCTGTTGGATAAAGCAATTCTTGCAGTCACAGTGGGCACATCCTTCAAAATTGCAAGGGAATAATTATGGATTGGGAGCATCATTAATTGTGACCATTGGTGCAATTAACATGCCATAGCCAATAAAGTAAAATTTTCTTATATCTTACACCCAGATGAATTATGTCACAGATAGGAAGTTGGGATACCGTCTAGACCACAGAGTTGGTTGACTAAAATTATTCAACCATGTTGTCAAGGACAGAGAAACTTTCCAACTCACCTCTCAGCTATTCTCAGTCTATTGGCTTCTACACAGGCTGGCTCATTTCATGGTCTTGAATGGCTATCAGCAATGATTGAAGAAATATGCTTCAGAGTTCCTATTTGTGGATTTTTCTATCCAAGAGCTCACAGAAAGCTTTTCCCTCTTTCTGCATTGCACATATTCAAATTGGCTTATGCCTCCCTATTTCTAAGCCATGTTACTTGCTTTGGGTTGCAAGTGAGAATCTTCTATACCAAAAGCAGCTTACACAAATGCAGCTATCCATTTATATCTCATGCATGAGGAAGTCTGGAGTTAAGGTTGCTCTCAGAGCAGTTCCCCAGGTTAACAACCCAGTAAGAAATCTTACTCCTGCTCTTTTGTCTGTTACCCTCTGTGCATTCTCTCCTCTTATGCTACAACTCTAAGTGTTATGTCTTTACTCAGCACTCAGATGCAAGGAGAAAGAATATGGGGGAGAGCTAGCTTCAAGCTTTCTCTTTTTACAGCAAGTAGAAACTTTTATCTCAAAAGTACCTGTGCAGATTTCCTGGCTACAGAGGAAGCTGGGCAAATGAGCATGTGCTTGTGCTGTCTCTCTCATGGGGTGCAAACTATTTCACTATGAATTAAAAGACTAAATCTGGTTATTGTGTATGCAAAATGTTGTGCCTCCCAAATTGCAACACTCTAAACTTCTCTCTCTCTCTCCAAATAAAAGTCCATACAACCCTATTTAATTGACATTCGTACAATTGAATTAATTAGGCAATCGAGGATATGGATGTTTCTTATTCTTTCTACTAGAGGACAAAGAAGCAGTTCTGATAAACAAAGATATCTGTGCGTTCCAGGTATCACTGATAAATCAAGATATGGATTTCATTTGGAAAATATTATCCTGCCAAAGCATGTATTCATTGTCTCTGACTGAGTCAAATGTGAGACTAAACACTTTCCTCCCATGAGGTCAAATTCCCATTGTGAAGTCTGCCTCAGTTACTGTTCTCTTGAAGGTATCGCATTCTTTCTTAGAACTTGCACGCAAAGCATGTAGGACCAAGATTTCAGTCCCTTGTCCACCAGCCACCCTTGTTTGGCCTATATCTTTGTCCAATCTTTCTATCATTTATCACATATCATTGGATTGATTGATTAGATTCCCCCCTTCTGACTTATGTATCACATAGAAAATACCACAAAATATCTCAAAAGTTCTATGAATGAGCTGTTGAAGGAATGTGTTATCTTTTCCCTATAATCCATTGCAACTAAACAGGTTTGGACTCACCTCAAAGGACCAGATGATTTAAGGAATAATTTAGGTACACAGAGGTGGTCAAACCACCTATCACATAAAAAACATGATAAAAAAAACTGTAAGGTAGATTTTTTGCCAAATATTTCCTTGCATTGCAAAGATTTCCAAAGCATCGTGATTTTAACAACAGATGGACAGAGTCGCCCACTTCCAAACAGTACTCTCAGTGGCTCTTGATTGGTGCCTTTAGAAAACATAATGAAGGGGAACTGTCTGGCTAAGAGCATGTTACCAGACACTGGATCTTGCTTACTTTTCCATAATGGGATATAAATGACAGGTTATGAGTCAGTCACTGCCATTCACCATCCTGAGCTCCACTATCAGTGCTGGTTTGCAGGAATGAGAGGCATGTGGTGCAGAAGTACAGGGTATGTCAGACAAACTTCCAAACAAAGGGTACCTGAAGGTCAGTTAATTCTCTTCCCTTGTTCACTAAGCCCCAGCTTCCCTTGTGAGGGGGCTGTGATTTCAGCCTCTTCAGTTGGGAGCTTAGTTGAATAACAGGAATGATT
Organism: Callospermophilus lateralis; assembly: GCF_048772815.1. Lineage (NCBI taxonomy): Eukaryota > Metazoa > Chordata > Mammalia > Rodentia > Sciuridae > Callospermophilus > Callospermophilus lateralis. The sequence continues at coordinate 8,881,470 of NC_135315.1, forward strand.
AGTTCATCTCTCTGTCAGAGTTTATTGTTGCACGAATGGTTTTAATATACTCAGGATTTTGGCGTTCATTTTTGCTTTTAAACTCCAGCAAGTCTTGAATCGTTTATTGAACCGATGTTGAGAAACAGAACACAATGATGAAGCTAATAATTGGCATGAGTCCCAATCCTTGTGTCATTACGGTCATTAATTAGGGTGAGGGTAATGTGGGGAAAGGGTACTGATTTGAATCACTCCTTTGCAGATCTTCTCTGGGGGGGGGGATTTATAATGAGGGGTTTGGTTTTTCTGTGGGTAAAGATGGAGAGAGCATTAGGAAGCAGAAATCATGCATACTTAGTATATATTGTGTTTCCTTGGCAAATTAGCCAAAGAAGAACAAACCAAGTCTTTTCTTGTTGATTATTTTCAACCTCAAATTTCAATGCATCGATCAGCTGAATGCGTACTATAAATAAACCTTTATGGAAAAAGTGCAGAAAAATGAATCAGCACACCATATGCTTCAATGTCTTCCTCAGTAACTGGAGGATAGCGTCACATCTTATCTGGAGAGTGGTCAATCCATTGGAGAAAAAAAAGTTTCCTGAGTCCCTGTAAAAGAAATTGACCCCATAGGAGGAGGTACCCCCAGGTGCTCTGTATCTTAATAACTCAGGTATACACAGAGAGTTTATCTTTCTCTTACATATTTAAAAATTTAAAGACAATTCCAAAATTCCCAATTCAGATTCACAGTGCACAGTAGCATCATGTCCCATGTAAATGTCAGATATTTCTCCTTTTTCTTGTAGGTGTGTCCATGGTGACCTGGTAAATAGGGACAACATTGTATTCTAATGTGATGGCTTGTTCTAGATGAACACATTTATGTTTGTTTGTTTTTTTCCCAAAGAATAGTTACCTTGGGTTTGAAATACAACAGAAGTAGATACTGAATTGTATGGCAATAAGCATGGGCCAAAAAACCCCCAAATTAATATTCTGAAGCTCTCATCTCATCTGTGAGATGGGCTCTGCTTTTTGTGTCCCTTGTTGCTCACTGTATCCAGATGAAAAGAGGACTGTCGCAGTCGGCTAGGAGTTCTCATAAGCATAAGCAACAGCTTTCACATTACCCTTTGTAACATATCTACACAGAAACCCCAGGAGACTTTTTTAATTGAGCATACTGGTGCAGGAAGGGTGTGGTGGTGTTGTCTAATATGTCCAAATGACAATGGAGCGTGTGGGAGGAATGTATGGCAGGATCCCACAGGGCATCTCTCTTCAGCTGCTCCGAGTGCCAGGATGGCTTGCCACACCCTATCTCAGTTTGGAAACTCTTCACAGAATTCAGGCCAAGGCCTCAATGAGTCCCCTTCCGTGAGTAAAACACACTATATGTCAAACCAAGTCCACTCTCATTTCTAAAGTCGGGCCAATTGGGAGATTGACAGGGAATTCAGACTCCAACATGGAGCCTGATTTCTCTGTAGATGGGACTGGTTAGAGATTCACGTGGAAGGAGGGCTGAGGCCTGATCTTGGCAGTGCCTCCAGAGACACTGCATGTTGCAGCCTTGCTTTGGAGATCATTTCCCTACGCATATCAGCATCATGCACTTTCCATCTACATTTATAGATATGGTAACATTTGCTGGTCCATGGTATTGTTTAAGCCACTCAAACAGATCCATGCAATTTTTCTGATAGTTAAAAAAGAAATGTGCATATTTGTCTAGGAGAGAGAGAGAGAAAAACACTATTTAACATATATGAAATCTTCAGAAAAATAAGTGATCACTAAATAACCAATCAATAAATGGGCTAAGGAAATGAACAGACACTTCACAGAAGAAGAAATAGATCAACAAATATGTATATAAAAAATGTTCAAATCTATAGCAATTAGAGAAATGCAAATCAAAACTACTCTAATAAGATTTCATCTCACTTCAGTCAGAATGGCAATCATCCACAATACAAGCAATAATAAATGTTGGTGAGAATGTGGGGAAAAGGTACACTCATACATTGCTGGTGGGAGTGCAAATTGGGGCAACCATTATGAAAAATGATATAGAGATTCCTCAGAAAACTTGAAATGGAACTATCATTTTACCCCTGCCTCTCAGTTTATATTCAAAGGACTTAAAATCAGCATATTACAGTAATGCAGTCAAATCAATGTTTAGAGGAGCTCAACTCGCAATAACTAAACTATGGAACCAACCTAGGTACCCTTCAACAGATAAATGGATAAAGAAAATGTGATATATATATATATAATGGAATATTACTCAGCTTTAAAGAAGAATGAAATTAAGACATTTGCTGGTAAATGAATGGAGTTGGAGAATATTGTGCTAAGTGAAATAAGTCAATCCCAGAAAACAAAAAAACCAAATGTTTTCTCTGATATGTGGATAATAATTCACAAAAAGAGGGGTGGGGAGCATTAGGGAGAAAGAGAGTTGCTTTATATTAGATAGAAGGGAGTGATGGGAGAAGAGGGGATATTCAGGGAGGAAGGATAGTAGAATGACACAGACGTTATTACCTTATGTACGTATATAAGTTCATGACTGATGTGATTCTATAACATATACAGTCAGAAAAATGAGAAATTATACTCCATTTATGTATGATATGTCCAAGTGTCACACATAACTAATTAGAACAAATTTTGAAAAATTAAAAAAATAAAAAGTAATTACCTACCAGCAACTAAAGTGGCCTAATTGACTTCTCTCATCCTGCCATTTTCCTTTCTTGCCTTGAGTAGGAAGTCCATATGTATAACCTGGATCTTCATAGATCCAAATTGTTTCTTTCAACTTTACAGGACTTTCTTCTATGTAGACTATTTGTTGAAAAAGGATCTGATATTCAAAATTAGGTAAAAATAGGGTCCCTATGTTTCTAGCCTGAAGAGAACAGCAAGATTTTCCCAGAGCTGGATTTCTTGGGCAAATGTAGTTGGCTAGTTATGGAGATGATCCTATGACTATTAAGGAACTATCCTTGTGGGGGGGTGGATAATGGGGTCCTGCTTGCTTTTCTGTCTTGTTGTGGAAGGCAGCTTCCTGCGGCATGTTCATCTCCTCATGGAAATCAATACTAACTTTCAGTAGATTCTTTCAATATTCATTATCTTTTGTTCATATTTGGCAAATCAATATTTCTTGTTTTTTTTTTTCCATTTTAAGAATTGTTTCTTCAGCTGCTACTATGGAAGGCAGGGGTTTGGGTATTATTTTTACCCCTTGCCCATAAAAATCCCATCATCCATTGATTACAGGGGAATTACTTGGAAATTCTTATTAGATCAATGTTCATGTCTATATGGCATTATAACCACGAAAGTGTCAGAGCTGAGCCATGTAGTATACTGCAATTAGTCTTCTTTTACATTTTTGCTGATAATTATCTCCTTTCTTTTCTGGGATTTTTTTTTTTTTGCACTAATCGTTAATTTAAGTCTGATCTCTGCCTCAGCTCTCTATATACTTCTAAACATAACTATAGATGTTTGGCAAGCTATCAATTTTGCCTTTCAACCTGATCCTCCAAAACGTTTTTATGTATTCAGTCAAGATTGATTGCTCTTTATAGGGGCTGCACAGAAACTACTCTGGGATCTCTCTTAACCCTCATCTGGATTTCCTTCATAATTTCCAAACTGGTCTTTATTATTTTCTAAATCCATGTTTTCTTTTCCATCCAGGAACACTGTGACAGTATGCAGGAGTAGCAAAATTTGAATGTCTTTGGGTATAGCTCATGATGTTTTGACCCAACCTTCACACTGAATTGAGAATCTAGTAAGAAGGATGATTTTTTTACATTGAACATTTTTTTTTCCTAAAAATTTTGAAGACATTTCTCCATCGATTTTTGGTATGTAGAGATCCAACTGTGAAAAAAAAAAAAAAAACTATCATCATCAATTCTGGGACATTTATTTTAAAACTGCTTTTCTTAGTACAAAACTCTGACATCCTCTGTCAGTCTCAAGAGATGACATTTCACAAGACTGTATCTTGGGAAGGGTCCAGTCTCACCCACTGTCCTGAGGACTCTCTGTACCCTTTAAATCTGTGAACACATCTCCTTATATTCTGGGATGTTGTTTTGAAATATTTATCCAATTATTTTTTTTCTACTGTTTCTACATTTTATTTGTTCTTTATTTCCAATGTCCTTATATGTATTTTCCCAACTCTATAATGAAGTTTAAAAACAATTCCACTTTTAATTTTTGTTTGGATCTCTGATAATACTTTCTTTTTATTTTTCTCAAATATATTTCTTGTCTCTGAAAATCATGATTATTATTATTTTGCCTGATAGTATTTCTCCACCTATCTCTTGTTGCTGGGTTGTGCTGTTGGTCTTTTTTAACACTATAGTTTTTCTTTAAATGCCTGGTCTTCCTCTATAACGATTCTGATGACACCATTTCCTTGTGGGACCCAATAACAGCACTTGGTAGAGTCAGATCTCCCAGAAAAGAGACTTCCTGTTTCCCACAGGGAATGTAGACCCCTGACTTGCAGAGTTGGAGAGTCCAGGTGGGTGAAGGGAAGGGGAAGTGCTTGGTACCAGTGGACCCTGTCTCTCTCCACAGGGTCTTCTTGCTTTGGGCTGGCTGGAACATCACCACCCAGTCTTCTATTGGGACAAGGGGATAGAAACTTTCCACACACACAGCTCCAACCACCCCTCACTCCAGGTGATCCTGGGGTGCAGTTCTACTTTTGTTTTAATTAGACTTCACACCAACCTTTCTCTTCGCCTCCACCCTCAATGCCATAAGTAAAAAGTGCTGCCAGTTCCTGAGCCTTTGCAGACACTGTGTGGCTGATAAAAAATCATTGGGGCCCTCTTGTGCCATCATTTGGGGATTTAGCTTTGCCTGGTATGCCAGATCAATCACCATTGGGTTTTAGTTTAAATTTTCCAATTTCCTGTTGGTTTAGCAAACTGAACTCTTGCTTTTCACCCATGAGTTGCTTTTTCTTTCTTTCTTTTTTTTTAAATTACTTTGTTGACTTTCTTCAGGAGACAGTAGCACTAAATTTCATGATAATAACAGTCCCATTTATAACAACCACTAGTGTTAGTTCAAGTCCTCTAAGAAGCAGGTGTCGAGGAAGAACTAGAACTAAAGAGACCCGCAGGTCTCCGTGGTCTGGTCAGTGACTCCCGGTCATGCACTTGTCTGCTTTTCTGCCAGGCTTGCTCCTCTTTCTCCCTGGCCCTGAGGCCAGCCGGTCCCTTCTGTATCCAGAGCTTTGTGTTTACTCCCTATATCTGATATGCCCTTTCCCTGCTCTTGCCACTCGTCACTGTCTCTTTCTCTACATCATATTTCAAATACTGTACACATTGCATATACTTGGTTTGGGCTATTGATAAGCTGAGGCAGAATCAAGATCCCAATTTTAGTGATTGGCTCAGGAGACTCTTACTCTTAGGCAGGTGTCTGTCAATGGCTGCTTAAACTGAGGAGGGCTACTGTTGGCTTTCCTAGGAAAGCAGAGGGAGTGGGAGAAAGATGAAAGAAGCCCTCCCATCTTGGGTGCCTTCTGTCAATGGCTTAGTCAAACATCTCCTGTGGAAACACAGATCATGCTGCAGAAGGGTGGAATAAAAAGAAGGCACTGATGTTTGGAGGGATGCCTGGATAAAAGGAGTCATCTACAGTGTAGCTGTACACTTCATTTTTCATTGTTAGTTAAATACACACCTAGACTGGTTTCAGGCCAATCAGTCCATAATCTAGTCCTTTGGGTTCAGCAGGTTCTCAATATATTACTTTGAATTGAACACATAAACCCCAAAGCACGGGGTGTCTATGTAGATTATTGTATTCTGAAATTGTGGTACCCCGACTATCACAAGCAGTGAGTACAGTGTATTAGTGCATCCCATATTAAAAATCTAGAGCTTTACGGATGTTTGAGGATTACTTGGTTGGTGGTAAGTGAGGTGATAGAAAGGATGAATGAAGGCTTCATTCATTCTTTCTTGTTTTTACATTATGCTCTTAACTACAATGATTAGGGCAGACAGAGATGGTTCTGAAGAGCAGGGAACATGCAAATTTCCATTGATCCAGCTGCTGATTTTCCCTATACACACCTTTCTTTGTCACTTCAAAATGAGAAAAAATATAGAAAAAAAAATTTACCCCATGTCCTAAATGTTATGTCATAATGTATAGAATATTAAGTTGATTATGGAATACCAATGCTTTGTTGATTTACTGTAGGAGGGACTGGCAATTTTTTTTCTGAAAACGATCAAAGGACAAAATTCTGAGCTTTGAAAAACATAGCTCTGGTCACTTCTCCATCTTCCTCTGTTCTTCCTCCTCATGCTTTTATTACTCTTTAAAATGTAATATATATATAAAAACACACACACTCTCACAACAGGGCTGTGATCAGAGAGTTAGCCATTTGGCTGGCTGCTGACCCTTGATCCAACATAATTTTCAAAATTCAAAATCAGACAAAAGTTGTCATCTGAATTGTTAAAGATGCAATGAGAGAGAAATATTAATTTCTGAATTCATGGGAGAGTTATTCTAATTATATAGAAGAGAAACCAGAGTGTGCATTTGTGTTACAAGAGAAAACACCAGAGTTCTGCAGGAACTCAGATGTGCAGGTACTTCAGTTTCCTGGGCCCTCTGAGGGAGAGTTAGAAACTGATGAGATTTCTAAACTTTTGTCCAGAATTTCTAAATTTTGAATGAGGATATAGATGAGAAGAAATATAGATGATCATATTAAGGGAAAGAAGTGTGACAGGTTGTCTCTCAGAGTCTCTTGGTAAGCCCAAGATATCTGGGTTTGCTTTTTATTTGTTCTTGTACCCTGAGTCTATGCATGCAGATATTGTTACCTATGGCCTGATGATAGACCTCTCTCTGGAGTAAAAGTGTTCCCTGATTTCCATGGTGAAAATACTACACCACAGTCTTCTCTGGAGTTACCAGTGGTATAATGATAAATTGCAAGATTCTGGAACACATAATAATCACCGCTTCTAGCAGGCAGGACCTGGTTCCAGGACAATGCTGGTTTTCTATCTCCCTTAAATTTAGGAGACAGTCTTCTACAGCTTAGAATACTTTCTTTGAAATTGAGTCCTTACCATCCCCAATTGACTTGTGCTTGACCACTATTTTAAAGGAAACAATATGGAAACCTCTGAGCATTGTTCAATTATGAAAAACATTATGTTTTATTTCAAAGACCGTTCCCCAGGCTTGGGAGTTAAGTGAGGCCTATGGTCCATGTTTGTATAGCCTAATAGTTAGAAGAAGTTTTACTCATTATTAAAGGGTTCTAAATCTAAGGAAAATATCATTTTCTGAAACAAGAGAGAGAGGTAAAAATGTAAGCATAAGTAATAGTGATGGATATGTTAATTTGCTTAGCATAGAAACATTTATACCATCTGTATGTATCCCATAACATTATGTTGTATGTCATACATGTACACAATATAAGTTATTCTGTTAAAAAATGTTAAATGAAAATGTTAAAAATATTTAGAGCAATGCAAATTACTCAAGAAGCTAACTAAAATTACATTATGTGTTTTTGCTTAAACATACCTGCTTTTTGAATTCTTCAGAATATAATTTTAATTATTTTTTTTTCCAATATAGGAAATGTCACAGGTATGGAGTGACTGAAGCCCTTGTTTGTTAACATTAGCCATGTTCTTCTTCAGAGCCCAGCAAGTTTGCTCTGGGACGAATGTAAGAGAAATTAAACATATGAACACAAAAACAGTTGTCTAAGAATGTCAACACAGGTTAATGCGTAAGATCCGAAACTAGAAATTACTCAAATGTATATCAGCATGTCAATGAGTTAATACATTTTTGGTCTATTCCTATCATAGAGTACTACTCAGCAATAAAAGCCCAAATTGCCATTACATGCAACAACATAGAGAAATTTTAAAAACTTACACCTAACAAAGTCGTCAGATCCAAAAGACTGCATGCTACATGATTCTATTTCTTGTGAAGAACCACATAGTAAATATTTTAGGCTTTGTAGGACATATGGACTTTGTTACAACCACTCAGTTTTGCAATTGTCACAACAAAACAGGCAAAGATGACACACAAATTATTGAGTGTGGTTATATTGCAATCAAATTTTCAATGTTTGGACACTGCAATTTTAGGGTAATAAACATTTTATGTGTCACCAAATATTCTTTTTACCCCTATCACTGAAACATGTAAAAATCAGTTTTATCTTTAGGCCTTCCCAGAAGATGTTACTTGCCAAAATTTGCAAATAATTTGTTCCAGATAATCAATCTATACCAATATAAATGTCGGAAACACAGATAAGTGATTGTCTGAGGCCAGGATGGGGTAGGGTTGATTGCCAAGGGGCATGAGGGCAGTTCTAGGGGATGACAGACATGTTTGATATCTTGATTGGAAGGTGGTTACCCAAGAATATGTGTTTGTTAACATTTACCAATCCTAGCCTCAGCAACGGGCGAGGCGCTATGCATCTCAGTGAGACCATGTCTTTAAATAAAACACAAAATAGGGCTAGGGACGTGGCTCAGAGGTTGAGTGCTGCTGAGTTCAATTCCCAGTACCAAAAAAAAAAAAAAAAAAGAACTTGCCAACTGCACACCTGCACATTAAAATATAGATTTCGTTTCATGATTAAGCCTCTATAAAATAATCAAATAAATTTTTTGAAAAAAAAAAGCAAAGAGAGGAAAGAATGAATCACAGTTAGAGGTAGATGTATTCTTTTCAAACTAGCAATATTCTTAGAAAAGTGTCAATAGACTGAAGGTTACTTCACATCATAGTGAGCCTACCTTTTGAGGTATCGGAATTCATTTAGACCACCAGAGATCAATTCCTTCCATTTGGAAATATTTAGGGGTGTGGAAATTTGAATGCAAAGAAAAGAACTATCTGATTGATCCTTGGGCTCTTGACCAATCAGTTGAATCTACTTTCATGATGCAACTGTCCCAGTGAGACATACCATATGTGGAACCTTTTAAAATTATTTTGATTCAGAGCTGCAGATTTTCATCACCACTTTGATATATTGTACAATGGTGGAAATGTGCTCAGAAATTAAGGAATCCAAAATGCCTTTAAAACTATGATACTGACATGAAGGATAGAGTCACATAATAATATTGATGGTCAAGCCTAATATCAATTAAACTCTAATAATTGTACCATCCTAAATGCTCGACATTAGCTGATTAAATCCTTACAACATCCTTCTAAGATGAATACTTTCAAGTTCTTCATTTTTCACATGGAAAAAATAACACCTACTGAGGTGATCCAGTGTGCACACACAGAAAGTGCCAGGTGAGGACTGAAGCCAGGTCTCTAGCCCTGGAAACTTTAACTTGATAAGACAGAGAAAATGTTCTCTTTCCCAGAAAACTTAACTAGAATAACAGTGGAAAAGACTTAAAATTTCTGGTTCTAAATGCTTTGGGGATTTAATAACATGGAAGCATGATTACTTTAATTTTCTAAACCCCATACTTTATTTAGTTCCTGGTTTCAGTTAAGTGTGCAAAAAAAGCAACCAAAAAAGTGTTTCTGGAATGAAAGTATTAATTTAAGAATTGTTCCCAGATTGTTTCAACCTTAATTCCTTGGCTAATTCTTCTCAGAATTTAAAAATTCTTCTTTATTAAGGTACAATTCGGAGGTACTTAGTGCATTCACAATATTGTGTAACCATCGCCTCTGTTGAATTATCTTTGTTTAATTTTTAAGTAAGCATAATTTTAAACTCCATAAACTGCTTCTGTGTCTTCAAACTCAGGACAAAAGTGTTTATCAAACTTAAACTGTTTTTTGACTATAACTTCTGTCTTTCCTTTAACAATGAAAAACCTCCTTAAACATTTGGCTTATGAACTGAGTACCACCAGCAATGCTCTCCTGGATGTCAAATGGAGTTTATTCACAAGTCGAGGGAGGTGATCTTTTCCCTGCTTCTGCAAGCAGCATTGCTGGAATTAGTCCAGTTGCTTTTTTACACTTCTCGATATGTCATTCCACTCTGATCACTCAAGGTACTTACTGACTTCCTGAGAAATGAATAAGAGTGTTTCATTCATCCAGCACGAGTCTGGGACGGAGCTACAGCCATTACAGTTCCCTTCAATGTCCTCACATAGAGATAGGAAGACTGATTGGAAAGTGGTTGCATGCTTCTCTGCGGCTGGGAAGTTGGAAATCGTAGACACCTGGACTATTATATTACTCATGGGCTTCTTTACGGCATGATTGATGCCGTATGAATACTGCTTGGGCAGGCTGGAGCGAGCACTTACCCAGGTGAGATTTTATAATGGCATTCTGATAAGGAGAGAGCCATTGGGCAAATCACAGTGGGCTCTGAAAGTTCACCGGAGATTGCTATCAGCAGCAGTCACCTGTTTATTTCCTTAACCTTAAGACAGCTCATCAAATATCCAGGTGTGTGTGTGCACCAAGGATGAGGGAAAGAAAATTTTATCAGTTGTCTCCGTCTTTCTGTTTCATTCTAGTCGATATGTTTGTTTTCCTGTAGTAAGAAGCCTCTGCTTTTTTGAAAACTGTTTTATCATGATGTTTTGGAGAAACTTTTGAGGCAGAAAAGAAATGGGGGAAAAAAAAAAAGAAAAAAGAAAAGATCTTTCCCACAATTGACTCGGCCTTCCTCCCAGCCCATGCACCTGTCCCTTTCAAGTTTATTTCAGGAGTGGCTGAGAAAAGTATTTTATTGTGCTGTGACCTTCAGTCTAATTCTCCCTCGATGACATAGTGGCATCAGATAGTGAGATTCCAAGCATGGCAATCACTATCAATACATTAAAATACGCATCTGGGAATAATGGTTATTTTTATGGCAGAAGAAGATCTCTATGGTTAAATAATACTCTTGAGAAAAAAGATTAATCTCCAACATGTTAAAAAATGTCCAGAAGAACACATGGCTTACATAAGAACAAGGCGTTTAAATGTGATGTCTGCTAAACTCTGTGGTTATATTTTTTCCTTCCTGATATCACTCTGTGCAGTCTTGAAAAAATCAGATATCCAATTTAAACAAACTACATAAGCAGATGAGTGGTCCAATTTCATTTTTATAGCGTGACTCAGCAGCTGTGTTCCATTTAAGGCCGTCTGAGCGTTCTAATAATTCACTCTAATTAGCTACTCCTTTCTGATAATGGCTGCTCTTGGTGTAATCCACCAAGAGAGCTTTGAAGTTGGCTCAAGTTACTGGCAGGAATCAAGATAACACATTTTGATGCTGCTTAGAAGTTTCTATCCCTAGAGATCCCCCAGATAGTCATCTTTCCATGATTTATACCCACATTGTCCCCTTTTGACATTTTTCTGGAAAACTTTTCATCTCAGCTGTTTTCTCTAGTTGCCTGATTTTTTCTGCTACCCAGAGAGCATCACTGTTTGACATGACACACACAAAATAGCATTTCCAGCTACATCGGAAGTAATTTTTGTGTTAATATTCCACCATTTTCTGAAGATCCGCATGCCGTTTCTCAGTTTATGCAGATAATCAAGAAGTGTGTACAGTAACTGGAGAAGAGCTCTATTTCATTGACCCGCTATTTGCCTGCTTCTTCAAAAAAGCAAAATGTTGAAGAGAGAGAGAGAGAGAAAAAAAAAAAAAGGAACAGAAAAAGGAAATGGTGAGGTTCTGAAAATTCAACATCATATTAAGATAGATTTGTTCTCACTGGGCTTTACCTCAAGCCTCCTGTTGAAATGGACATTTAGTGTTTTGAGTGTTTTGTTGTCATTTCATGGTGAACTTTTCACTAACACCTCCCTCTAGGAGTCCTTTTACAGTCCTAAATGTATGCATTCTTCCACAGAGGCCGTGGGCTCTGATACTATTTGATATTTATGCCCTTGTTTTGTAATTCTATCCCGGTGAGGGGTGGAAGGGCGGTAACTTATCACCAAGAATAGCATTTCATACATCCTCCAGCAGACGGAAGGGACTGTCTTCAAAAGCACGCGGGGACACTTTGATGTAGCAGCGTATTGGTTTTCTGGAAGTCACTCATCATGCAGAGACAGTTAGTGTCTTTCCCCAGATACGTGCTTCTTCCTGTTTCTGTCATTCTTCACATACCTACCTTTTGTCGCCGGTTTTTATTCACCATCGGAGAGGATGGGATAGCTGTAACAGCAAGCCCCAAAGGAGCAGAATCATATACTATTGGAAGGTTTTATGGGTGAATACACCTGTCGGACTCATGAGGTGTCCCGGCACCCAGGGCTCTGTTTGCTTGAATTGTTTAGAGACCACATGGAAAAGAACTCACCCAGGAAAAGAAGGGGTGGGAGCCTACAGACCTGCCGAAGGAACACCGCGCATTGAGGCATGCACAGTTGGTGGGTGTGGATGCATCTTGGTATTCAACAGAGAGAGAAAAATATGAACTTTGTTGAAGTCTAAGTTATATCAAATAAACAACACCTGTTTTAAGTGTACACATTGATACATTTTGAAAAACATGCTGTGTAAATAAATCTACAATCTAAATATGCAACAATTCTATTACCCCAGACATTGTGCCCTTTGCTGTTTATTTCAATGGTTTAACTTCTGACCACAGAAAATCACCGATTAGACTTGTCTTTCTAAGAATTCTGGGTAATTAAAATCTCAGAATACATATTTTGCATAAAGCTTTTATGACTCAGCTAATACTTTTTGAGATTCATCCACATTGCCTCTAAGGCCCCTTTTTATCAGGGCACTGACCTCATTCAGGAGAATTCCATCCTTATGACTTCATTATCTCCCATATTGCTGCAGGTCTCATGAGTCTGTTTTTCTTTATTCTATTTTTTATCAATGTAATACAATTCTACGTCATAGAGGAATTTGCTGCTACATAATTGTGCACACATATAACATCATTTGGTGAATTTTATTTCCCAGTATCTCCATTTTTTCTCCCCTCCTCCCTCCTGGGAGGTCCATGGATTCATGAAATCTCCCCACCTCCCTTTGTGTTCCTTTTTTCTCTTTAGCTTCTACATAAAATAGATGGTCTATGACTTTCTTGACTTATTTTACTAACATAAGCTTCTAAAGTTCCAATTATTTTTCTGAAAATTACATAATTTAATTCTTTTTTATGGCTCAATAAAATTTATATATTATCTATATGATAGATATAAATATGTGAGATGATATGTATATCATCTCACATATTTATACATATATTTTATATATATTAATATACATATGTGTGTGTATGAGATATATATATATATATATATATATATATATATATATATATATATATTATAATTCTCATTATCCATTCTTTATCCATTCATCAGGTGGCAGACCCCCTAGGCTGGTACCATAATTTAGGTGTGATATAAGCATGGATTTGCATGTTACCTCTACAGTATGCTCACTTTTCTTTTGGATACATACTGACGAGTGATTCATTTGGGTCTTATGGTGGTTCCATTCATAGTCTTTTGAGAAACCTCCATACTGATTTAGCATCTAATTCTTTTAATTGCTGGTTAGTGGTTCATTGCATAGATATAGTTTGTTTTCTAATCACCTGTTGATGGGCATTTCAATTGTTTCCAATTTGGTTCCAAAACAAATAAAACATCTATGAATCTTCATGTACAGGTTTTTATTTTGCAGATACACACTTAGATTTATTTTGGCTAAATACCCAGGAGTTGGTGCTTTGACTTATTATGAAGTGTGCTGTTAGCATAAGAATAGAAATATAGGTAAGTAGAACAGAAGAGAGTCATAAACACACTGACTATATATGACCAATTAACTATGGCAAAGCTGCCAAGGCAATTCACTGTGGGGGGTGGGAGGTTCTATCCATTGGTTAGTTTTAAGTCCACTAATCTTTTCTTCTATACTATCTAATAGGCTATAACCTGATCCAATGAGTTTTTTTCTAAAATTTCAAATGTTTAAGTTTTATCTATAGAACTTCTCTTTGGTTCTTTTTAAACAAATCTTTTGTGCTCTCTCATTATATTTTCTCTTAATTTCTTGGAAATAACAATTATTTCCTTAACAGCTGTTTGAAGCCTACTTATTCCATGTTCCATCTTTTCTGTAATTTTTGAGTCTTTTTCTATTTTTGTCCTAATGATGGACATTATCTTCCTGGATATTACCATTATTATTATGATTATTGGTCCTGAGCTTTGTTTTATTTCTTTAAAGGATATTAACATTATGTAGGTATACGGGTACCTTGGACCTGCTCCTTTTGACGTTTGTTTTTAAGCTTTGATATGATGGGCATAGTGGTCTTTAGGACTCTCTTGACCACAATCAAGGTCTGCTCCCCTGGTATCATCAATACCCGGGTGTGTGGTGGCAAATCTTATCTGGCAAGCAGGAACTAACCCATCTTTAGCCTTGTATGAACTCTGGAAATTGTTCAATTTATAATTCCCTGGTACTCTGTTAATTTCTTAGCTTACATTTCTCTGGTATTCTGCCACATGGAATTTCATGTGTTATTCAATATTAAACAGTAAATTCAAGTGGATCATTTTTTTTTGAGTCCTTATTCTAGATACCTCTGTCTTAGTCACCTTGGGCTACCATCACAAAATCCTACAAACTATGTAGCTTAAATAATAGATGTGATTTCTTCTGGGGGTGGGGAAGTCCAAGATCAAGAGAGAGTAAGACAAAAGTCTAGTTGATGGCTGATGAGGGCTCATTCCTTGTTTTGCAACCTTCTTACATAGTAGCGGGGAGATCTTCCTCCTCCTCTAAGTGCACACATCCCAACAAATGGGGCCCACCCTCATGACCTCAACTAACCCTAGTTCCTTTTCCCAGGCCTCAAGTCCAAACACGGCCATGCTGGGTTAGGGCTTCAGTCCCTGAATGGGGAAGGGCTACGACTTAGAAGGTAGTGACCTCTCCCCTCTTTGGTGCTGTGCCTGGAAGTGATAGCCACTGAGTCTTGCTGAACATGAATCTTGGTGGAATCAGCTCAGTAAGACCACCAGGCTGGGTTCGTGACATTCCTTGCTACACTGCTGTCAATGAACAGCCAGCAGGTAGGTAGGGGAGGAGCCTTGGGACCCACTTAATTTGTCCCTCTTGGGAGTCACAGAACCATGCTGCTTTTTCAGAGCCTGGAACCTGTTTTCACATAAACTTTGTTCCATTTTCTAGGTATTAAGGGAACATGATATCTTAGTTCACCGTAGGCTTTGGGGTGTCTTATAAATAATGGATTTTTTTTTTAATCATGTTCTGGAGGCTGGAACACTGGGGTCAGTTCTAGTCAAGGCTCTCTTGAAGACTGCCACACCATCACATGGTGGCAAGAGAACAAGAGGGCACTGGGAGGCCCCTTTAAACCAGGCCACTACACTCATTCTGGAGGACTCTGTGTTTATGACCTCACTTCTTAATACCCTCTGATTGAGGGTGAGGAGTTCAACATATGACTTTTGCAGGGGACACGAACATTCAGTCCATAACTGAAGGATGAATTTATTCCTATTTGCTTCATCGGGAGAGTTTTTGAATACTGCAGAGTACATGCGTACATGTTGTTGAGACTGATCTCTATCTTATCCCTCTGGGACTCACCTGGAAAATGGGGGGTAGAACAGAAACCACAAAAGTAGAATTGCTAAGCTCTCTGTAAACCCCGGAAAGCAGTTCTGCTTTGCTACCTATGTTGCAGGGTGGAGCTCAAGTTGGCATGCAGATTATTTTGCCTACTTTAGCACTGGTGCATGGAACTGAAGAACAATTCAGATCTTAGTAGCCAGGCCAGCTTTCATCTGCATGGCAACCTAGGGGTCAGAACCTAGGAGACAGCTTTAGAAGCAAAATAAAACGATGACAACAAAACATGAGACCCTGCTATCCAGTAACCTAGGTACTGGAGCATGAACCAACCTCAGGAAAGAAACCTGTAGTCAGGGTTACTTCAAGCCCACATCAGGGGCATGGAAGCCATGTTGGTTTAATTCTGTGCCTCATTTGCTGATCAAAGCGGTAGGGGAAGAGGCAGAGCACTTGCTCCAAGGGTGACTGGGATCCACATGATTGGAACTCAGAAGGAAAAGTAGAAAGAAGGCCCCAGGCTGTTCTTCAGGATTTGTGGTCCGGCCATACAAGACAAGTTTCCTGGACTGTTCTAGATCAGTGAGAGCTATTTGGGAAAGGAAAATATTCTTCTTCCAGAAATTCGGCAGATGATTCCTTAAACATAGAAATGTCACCCTTACCTTATACCTGAGAAACATGTAGGCTTTCTTTAGAAGTGGGAAGAATCAATTTCTATGAAATTGTCTCCAAACACTCTGGGAAGAGTTCGAAATATGTGGCAGAATCCTGGTTGTGCATACCACCTAGAGATTTTTGACTGAAAGATCAAATAAAAAGCAATCCTTGTATTAGTGCCCTGTTGCCTCCATAACAAATTCCCTTAACAATCTTACTGACTGAAGACAACATACATGTATCAGAATGGATTTCTGGATGTGAGAAATTGTGTAACCAAGATGTCATAAAACTGCAGGTTCTGGGGAGGATCCATCTCCGTCTTGTCCAGCTTCCAGCAGGCCTCCTGCATTCCTTGGTGTGTGGCCCCTTTCCATATCACTTCAGTCTCTGCTTAGATCATCGTATCACCTGTTCCGGCCCTGACCCTCCTGCCTTCCCATATCAGCACCCTTGGGATCGAGGATAATATGGCCATACCAGTTATTCTGGGTTATTCTCCTGACTGCACATTCTGGCATCTTTCCCAGGATTCTTTGCATAGTTTTCTTATTTGGGGAAATGTTATGGACTGGATGCTAGACTCCCCCACAACTCCTATGTCAAATTCCTAACCCTCGATTGTGTTAGAAAGTGAGGCCTTTGGGACCTCAATAGATCATAAGGGGTAAAGCCCTCATGGACCTCATCCCTCTAATCAAAGGGATCTTGATGAGTCTCTTCATCTCTCTCATCTTGTAAGGACACAGTGAGAAGCAGACCATCTGCAGGGTGGAAGAGGAGCCTCACCAGAACCTGCCATGGCACCCTTGACCTCTGTTCTCAATCTCAGGACCATGAGATGTGTGTTTGTGCTCCTTATGAGTCATCCAATTTGTGGTCTTCTGCTATCGCCTCCTGAACTCAGTGAGACAGGGGATTAGCGTTTGAAAAAATATCCTTCTCTTTGTGTGATCAGAAGTCATCCGTGGCCCTTCAATGGCGCGCGATGAGTATCACCATGGGCTTTGAGGTTCTTAGCTAAGATGTTGGTCTGCACAAGTTATATTCCAGGCAACCCGGATAATATCTCTTTGCCTGTTTAAACCACCCAAACCATGAGTATATCCCTACATAAGCCATGAAACTGTGGGCACATAATGTATAATAACAACGTTCACAACAATACACTTCTCTCTTGGAATATCTAGAAAGGAATTTATCACTCCCTTTCCTGCTGCCTACCAATTAGAAAAAGAGCCTGTGGTTACAGGATGAAAAAATCTTACATTTTCCTGTGTTTTTGGCCTAGATCATGGGGTGTGTTAGGCGCCTGGTTTTAATGATTATTTTAATGGTATTTTAAGCCACAGGCTTAGATCGCTCCTCACCCTTGCCAGTTCTTACATGTCTTTTATGTCTTACAAGCCTTGTTCTTCAAACCCCACTGGGCGAGACATGAAGCTTTCCCCTGCGAGCTGAACAGTGCCAAGCAAATCACTGGCCTTCAGTAAATAATAATTGCACTTTGGGGCTGTGGTGGGAGATGGAAACTGGACATTCTCTGACCCTCACTTCCCCAGTATTCTCAGAGCCCACTCATTTTGGCAAATATCTTGGAAACCAAAAGATCTCTTAGGGGCTATTAATCACTTTTATAATGACGTCAGTAACTGTGTCTATGTGGGGGATGTCTGTCCACTTTGGTTGTAGCACAAGCCTGTCAAGAAAACTAACCGAAGACCCACTAAGTGCAAATTACTTTGTTGAGGATCCTGGGGTGAACAGTGATGGTAGATCTTATCAGATTCCTGAGGCAAACACACACACACACACACACACACACACACACACACAGACGCTGTATCTCTGTTGCATTTGTAGAAGTTCAGAGTCGCTTTTCAAATTAGATTGATAATATTATCTTGTTTATTTGAATGAATAGTTTGGAAATAAAGCTTCATTTCTGCTCAGGAACTTTTTCTTGAGCATATACAATGTTTCTTGAAATAAATAGGTGACCTAGGGGACACTCATGGATTCTTAGAATCACTTGTCTCTCAGTTCCTTTCACATCGGAATGACTGAATGACAGTCGTGTTTCGGAATCGTTGGTGCTACTAGCATTTGTCTCTCTCAAACTTGGGAGAGTTGAGAGAATATGGGAGAAGTTTCAGCTCCATGAGTGTGAGTGCGTGTGTGTGTGTGTGTGTGTGTGTGTGTTTATTAGCAGATGTGAATACAGAAGTGATTATTTATAAACAGTTTCATACTGACTGCTTTTTGCCCTACATTTTGCCCTACATTTTCCTGGTGAATAGCAAATCTAAGTGGGATAGCTCTGGCCATCACTGGGGACTCGCAGCCCACGTTGGATTCAGTCTCACTTGTTTGGGGATAGAGATGATTCAATAGTTTAAAGGAGAATCCTTTACTCCTTCCTCTCCACCTTTCCTTGGCCTGTGAGCCCTGAACCACACTCCTACTCTCACACTAAAATCCCCTTAACCATCCAGTTAAAAGTTCCTTTGTGGGAACTCAATGACTTTCAGTGGCTTTGATGTAAGTACAACAATTGATTCAGAAAATGTTTTGGTTAATGAAATTTGACTCTCTGGAAAGTCCCATTCCACTCTTCCTCTCTAAAACATGTCCATGATGGTTGTGATAATATACTATGGCAATTTAAAAAAAAAAAATGTCATCCCTACCAAATTTTAAAGCTCCTCTCATTCTTAACAATGTCTTAGGGATATGGCTTTGAAGTCCTACCCTCCGTGTGGGCATCCTGCCCAACACGAACACCATGAAGACCAGCATTTTTAAATGATGTTTTCATTTGTTGCTAAAACGTTTGTAAAGAGGCCAAAGTTTCTCTTATACCCTTACCACTTAATAGCGTAACTGTTTTTCCTCCTAGATTTCCCTCCATTCTTAGTTTTTTTTTTTTTTTTTTTTTTAGTTCAAAAGGAAGAAGAATGGGTAAATGAACTCCAGGAGCCTGTAACAACTTCTTTTATCACTCTATCTCTTTTCCCTTTCCACACAGTCCAAGATGGCTTCAGATAAGAAAGTCCATTCTGGATCCTGGGAGGGCCTCTCAGTGGTAGGGTGCATGTTTAGCTTGCACCAGGCCCTGGGTTCCAGCTCAGCACCCGGCACTGCCAAAAGAGAGAGAGATTATTTAAAAAAAAAAAAAAAAGAAAAAGAGAATGACCATTTGATGAGTTCTATTTGGTCTGCTTATCCTTGCTTCTCCATCCTCTCTCGGGGAGGATGTATTCATTGTTATCACATCTTTTGCTTTGCTTTTCCTCCTTTTCCCCCTTCTTTATCTCCTACTCTTTCTTCTACCACTCCTTTCTCATTTTCTGAAGGCTGTCAAGTATTTCTCTGAATTACCTTACAGAACTTAATCACAGAACTAATAACCAAGTACTACCTGGTTTTAGAAATGAAATAACTAAAATTCAGAAAGAGAAGGAACTTACCTAAGATGAAAAGTTAGAAGTGGTTAAAACAGGATTCAAATCCAGGTGAATCTTTTGTTAGCCTCTAATTCCCTACCTACCCTGCCCATTTATTTCTTCTTTCATTTAGCCGTTCTTTTATCCAATGAATATACATTTAATACTTCACTATATTTTAGTATTATTCTGCATGGTTAGACACAAGGAACGAGATATAATTATGCTCAGAGAAATTTGCGTGGTATGTGTTTGTGCGTGCGTGTGTAGTGAAGTACCAAATGAACAGATGAGCACACTATCACATTGACGGTGTGCTTGATGACATGGTACAGATGGTTACAAAGTGTCACTGAAATACTAGCAGAGCAAATCTGAGGAATCACATGTGGATTCATGAGGAAGTAGCATTTGCCTGAATTTTGAGGGATAAATTCAAGTTTACAAGTGGAGTACACAGAAAGAGCATCAAATGACACAAAAGCATTCTTTCCTTGAGGAAGAGAAAGATGTGCAGGACAGAAGAAACACATGGACAGCGTGCATCATGTGACTAGGAGAAAATCACAGTAGAGGTAGGATGTGAAAAACTGCATGTGTGAGGTACTGGGTTCTATCCTCCGCACCACATAAAAATAAATAAAATAAAGGTCTTATGTCCATCTACAACTAAAAAAAAAAATTAAAAACAAACAAAAACAACTTTGCATTCTATCTAGGGAAATAGGGAACCAATGTAGAGGTTCAACGTCTCCGGATTTTTTTCTTTTTTTAAGAGGCAAGTCATTGAAATATTTTTAAACAGACAAGTTTATCCCTACAGTCAGTGCACAAATTATTTACGATGTACTTATTATTGGCAGGCATTTTGGAAAACAATGGATGGGTATATTATAAACATGAATCAGAGATTCAAGAAATATACTGTTTTGTGGGGAAAATAATGAAGGCTAAAAAGACTAGGAAATAACACTGTAAGATGATCTAATATAAATTTTGTGCACATGTGCTGTGGAGTCACGGGCAATGGAGATGTATGTGTGACGGGCAGGAGAAATAGGGAAGAAGAAAGAACCACAAAGATATTAGTTTCCGTTTTGCTGAAAATTAGATTCCTCCAAGAACAAAACTAAACATAAAGTTAGCGATTAGGAAAGAAATATTTGAATTGCAAAAGAGCAGAATCGTGCCTAGAAGAGGTTTATCCACACTCGGAGGATAAATATGACCTACCTTCTCCACTCCGTCATGGCTCCAGGTTACCGGATACCACTGACCCAATGCCATTCTCTCCTGAGACAGTCAAAGCCTCCTCTAAAAAGATCAGCAAAGATTTATGTCATGCATTTCCAGTCCTCAGACAACACTCAGAGGCCAACAGGGACCCCATAAACGACCAAGAGAAGGCGAGGACGTTGGGAGGCCCGGCTGAGCCTTGTACTGAGGATTGGTCTGCTTCACTTAAAGCCTCATAAACACTGTCCTGCTGGTTCAGTCTTTAAACATAAATATCACAAAGTCCCTGGCTGGGCTTTTTTTTTTTTTTTTTTTTTGGTTTATTGTAATTACAAATTTGTGACTCCAGCCCTTGACATCAACTTCTGTACAAACAGCTCTGTTTTACTGCTAAACTACAGGTTTTTTTTAACATAGCCCCACAGTGTATCCAGATGGCACCTACTTATGCAGAAAAGTTACTCCCAAGCTGGGGAGTCTTTGATCTTGTATTGTCACAAAGACAGGATCCATGGAATGATTTGTCAAAGGCTTCTTGCATCAGGTGTGAACATGCCAGAGGGGAGAGACAGCCATTGTAAAGGTTTGCCTTTGCTTTGTTACTAATGCTTCTTTGATTTTAAGAGGGGCAGTTCAAAGGATGGACTTTTTTTATTATGAATAAGGGTGAGAAATGCTGAATCTTTTCTCCCCACCTTTGTTACTGTTTTCAGAAATTTCAAACTTCCAGAAAATAATGTTGAAACAACCAGTTTGCAAACTATCATGTCTTTAATAATAAAAGCATTTTGAAAGGTGGGTGAAAAAAGAATGTCCAGGGATGGTTTTGTCTAGGATCCAGGAACTGATAGGTGTGGTTGATAATCTCAAGAAGCTTCTACCAAGTACTGGACTTTACCCTTTAGACACATGGGACTTGGTGTAGACTGAATTAAGGGGATAAGCAGTGAGGAGACAATGGTCCTTTCCAACCCGCTTACCTATGCTGCCATCAATGTTTGGAACATTATTTATTTATTTATTTATTTATTTTTGAAAGTAACAATGTTCATGGAATTATTGCCCATTTGGAATGGAATAGAATGGTCTAGGAGGGGTCAGAGTGGAAATTCCTTTAAGAAGTTACATTTCTTCCTCATTCAAAAAACAGGGCTGGGAATATAGCTCGGTTGGTAGAATGCTTGCCTCGGATGCGCAAGGCCCTAGGTTCAATCCCCAGCACTGCCAAAAAAAAAAAAAAAAAGGAAAAGAAAGAAAGAAATGGGACATGCCAATTTTGACAGACTGAAAAGAGATATTCACTGATACATCTCATGTTTTCACTTGGAATCTCAGTGAATGCACATTGGCTCCGGTCCTGGCTAGCCAGTGCTACTTTCATCCTCTGTTGGGAGAGGTGGGCATGGTACATACTCAGAACTATGGAAACCATGGGTGATTGAAATCCCAAGATCTCAGTTACCATGCTCAGCAGCTATGCAGAGTAACAGAATGGACCTTGGAATGGAAAGCCTGGCTGAGAGGTGCTACGGAGTTCACATCTTCTCTCTACCTCCGCTTCTAATTAGGAAACTTGGACTTTATAATTTCTGACTTCTCTTTCCAGGGACACATGATCTGAAACATTGAATGAGTTCCCCAAATGTACAGGAACAGTGGCTACCTGATAAACTAGCATAAGCTATTGCATCTTCACCCAAGGGGGTGCCTGGAAATTGTGTGGAACTGAAGTATTGGGGTTTCTATAGCCAATGCTATAGAATGCTAGAGATACATATTAGACAACCCCCTCGGCTATTCAGACAGACAGCCTCTTGAACCCATGTCAGAATTAAAATCAGAACAAAACTGTTTTTGCGACAAATTCATTTTTAAGGAAACAGCTAAATCACATGGTCCTCTGAACCCTTAGTAGAACAATTTCAGCAGGCCAGGCAGCCAGTTCCCTGGAGGGAGGTCTGGAGGGTGGAGAACTTCAGACAGTTTAACACATACACACATACACATGAATACACACACACACACATAATTCATGCATATGCATACACATATGTACACACACATACACAAACACACAATTTTGAAACATGATTCAGGTAAGAAACTGGACATAGCACTATATAATTTACGTATGAAATGGAAAAGAAAGCCCAGGCTCAGCTATTTTTGTCATATACATAAAGGGGAGAGATCATTATGATTATGTGTTTAGCTTGATTCTTTAGTTTCGGTAATGATCTGCGTTCATTAGATAAAATTCAAGCAAGCAAAAAAAAATCTCAACTGATTTTTGTTTACATCCAAATAATTGGGAGAAACAAGCCATAACTTCTCTACTTCTACACAGAGTAATGGCTTTCCTAACTCTGGAGTGTTCTGCGCTCTGTTTCCAGATGCACTGGAACTCTTGGGCAGTCTTCCTTAGCTCTCAGAAGAGCTCTTCTAACACTGTTTCTATTCGTATGTGGTCCACCAATGGCAGATGAAGATGCCGCCAAGAGTCAATATGAGTGACAGGGCCCTGAGGCAGTATTATGCTGTAATTGTTCCTTATTGCTTTTCTCCTTGTGGTAGTTTGTAGTTCATGAACCTTTCTCCAAATGAATGGCCTCTTCAAAGGCAGGAGGGTCATCTTTATTTTCTCTGCCCTGATATAGTCAGGACTCAAAAATTTTAAGTCTGGAACACTTATAAAAGACAAAAATAGTAGCGAATTAATGCCACTCGGGCTTTTAAAGCTTTGAAAACATCTCGAGAGAACCTACAGAAGGTTTCACTTTGTTCCAAAGAATTCATAGTTTAATGGCAGGAGATTGGAAGTAAAATATTTTAAAAATGGCAGAAAGAAAACATGAAAAATAGAAATCGGGGAGAGGTTTGTTGAATGATTTGAAAGGAAGGAGAAAGGAAAGTCCAAGCAAAAGACTGAAGAGGGTATCATTGGATATGATCTAGGCCTCTTTTTCTGAATTGTTTTAGGCGACATATTTCTGGCATATGGATTCACACCCACCTCTTTTCTGCCAGTTCTAAGATAGTTTCTATCCATAGTATTTATATTTTGGGTGAAGATTATAAAAGTTATGATTTAGGCTGCTTTCATAAAGTAGAATGAAATCATCCAATCTGCTCGCCTTTAGTACAGTTCTGCCCAGCATGCGGCAACATGGCATGTCCTTGCCCACGTGGAATTAAACTGTGCCTGGGAACATGATGAGCATCACTGCCAGGCAGAAGCTTCATGAATTAGATATGCCCCACTTCCTTCCCCTGTCTGGGTGAAGCACACATCAATAAAAAGAATCCTTTAACCTACATCTGTGATATGCAAATTCCCCTACCAATTGTTCTTCTGTGGAAGATGCAGGATGAGTAAAAAACACATTCACTTGGTATTTGCCCACTGAGTGTTGGAACTGTCTGTTACTGCAGAATAACCTGGCTTATCCTGACTGATGCAGGGCCCTGAGTATATGATTCTCTAAAGACCTCTGCTCCGTTAACTTGCTCATTTACTCATGTCAGAAGGATCCCGGAAGGAACCCAAGCAGCTCCCTTAAAATGTGCTCACCTGCTTGCCCTGCAGGATCTTCATCTATTGGCTTGGTCTCTTTCATCTTTCTCCTAAATTGAGTCTGGAGAACACTGACAGCCTTCCAGATCACATTTAAAATAAGAACGCAGAGACTGTTTGAACTTGGAGAAGCTGAGTTACGCACAGCGTCTTTGACCTTGAGACCACCACGTGGCCCGTATGCCCTGTGACCTCTGCCAGAGGTGGCACTTAGCCTGTGCCAGCAGGTTCTCAAACACTGCTTTCTCAACTCTGCAACCTGGACTTAAAGAAGACCCTGTGATGTCCTGAGCTGGACCACAGTGAGGAGTTATCGCTCTCTGGGAGCTTTTCACATGATTTGATCTTTACAAAAATGGATTTTTTTTCTCTTCTCGTTTTCTTGTATTTGTTTTTCTAACATAGCTCTTTACTGAGATAATTCTGTTTCTTTCCTTTAAAGATCAGAATATGGTATATGAACAGCTGGGGTAGAAGTGCTGGAAAACAGAAAGCAGAGCCCAGTTCTCTCTGATGTCATGTTGCTTATGGCCACATACAACACTAGGCTTTAATCCCCATAATTGACCATGGAAAATGATTAATATTTGTAATATTGTGAGTGGTTGGAAAAAGAGTGTAAAGTACACTATATAAATCATGTAACCAATTAAATACATGAGCATTTGTGCCGGTGAGGGTACATTCACCAAGGGGAGGTATTTTCATTACTTTTTAAAAATCTCTTCTCCAAATTAAACAGAAGTATACAAGATGGAATCTGTTTTCTCTTTATTTATCTTCTTATTCAAATTATTGGTGCTGAAGTTTCTTGTGAGTTAATCTTTGGTTACCTTCCTGGGTAGGCATATATTTTTCATGATTAAGAGACCAAAAGAAAAACAAAAAACAGAAAAACAATTTGTTTAGGGCATGGTACCCTTCTCGGTCAAATAATGCAATAAATAGAAGCACTGTATACACTTCCTGGATTCAGAATATATAATTTTACAATTACTCTGTTAAAAAATAAAATGAAAATCAAAAAGAAAAAAAAAGAAAAGAAAAACAGCTTAGGATTTTTAGGGTAACTTCTACACATAATAAAAGGCAAATTCCAGAAATAAATATTGTATAAGACTTAAATACATTTTATTACAATATATGGTTGTAATTATTCTGTTTTTGTTATTCTGGATCTTAAATTATTACCGTGCCTAATTTGTAAATTAAATTTTAGGATAGTTCAGTATGTTTTGGAAAAACTATAGTATATACAGGGTCCAATCCTATATAGGTGGTTTCAGGCATTCATTGGGGTCTTCCAAGGTAACCCCCAGGGATAAAGAGCATTACTGTAATAGATAATGTTTAAAAGGGGGGAGGAAACATTTTGTGCAGAGAATAAAATATTGAGTCAGTGAAATGGATGTTGTGATCACTGAAAACAGGTAAAACTAAGATGCTTAGGGCAGACACTGGCAGCAGTAGAGGAGGTTTGAACCTGTGAGTGATAGAGAGAGGATGGCATTAGAGACTTAGAAGAATATGGGCAAACTCAAAGCAACCATGATGGGCATGATAGGGAATTAATAAACAAAACCACTAGGGCAGACAGTCAGCTACTGGGTATTTAGAAATGTGGAGTGAGTTTACAACAGGCACTATGGAGAATGTAACTGCAGAAGTCTGAAGAATATCTTTTCTTCTATGTCCCAGCAGACGTGGTCAAGGAGGAACACATTAGGATCACTCAGGTTGGCTGACCTCAGACTGCTCTGCATTTTCTCTTCCTTAGCACTCTTGGGAAGTCTTTTCATCTGAACACATACACATGGAAAAACCCCACAAAAGTACAATAAGACAAGACAACAAGACAACCCTGAGTATCTCAGTGGGAATTTGTATAAAAGGAATACCAAGGATTTCTAGATTTGAGAAGAAAACCACCAAAAGATGTGACTGTGGGGTTCAGACTAGACAACAAGTTTAATGAGCCAGAATCTGAGGAAGAGAGAAATCAAAGTCGGGAAATCAGATGGTCCCGGATTTGAGGCTGTAACAAGAGCAAAAGACACGTGAAGTAGTTTTATCAGACATGCAGGGGCAGGACGGTCTTCCAGGATAATCTGAGCAGCTTCTAACCTGTGATTGAAAGCAAACTTAACTTTTGATGAAAGAACCCCCAAAGCTCAGTTAGGTGAGTGATGGCCTAGCTTTTGCAAAGCATTATGGGAGCATGCTAACGTGTAAAACTGTCCATATCTGAAATGCTTCCAAACACATACTCACTAAGATTTTATCCATCCCCTCATACCATGTTTTGACGGGGGTCTTTTACTTTGACTCTGCCCTCACCGTAGCATACTTCTTATAACGGGCAGGAAAGCCCTTTTCAAGGGAGGACATTACACAAAACAGTGTCCAGAAGCTAAGACTCTTAGAATGTTACCCATTATTTTGATGTGACTTATGCAGTGTCACATAGAAGCAGACATTGGACTAGAATCAAGTTCTTCTAAATTCTAGACTAGGGTCCTTCTCTCCTGTGGCCTATTGTCTGCAAAAAAGTAAATGAGCCACCCAAGCCACCTGTGAGTAAAGAGTTTGAAGGGGAGTTGGGGAGAGACGGAGCCTGATTTTTCCCTTCCTTGGATGGAGCTAGAAATCCTGATGTGATCAGTTTTATGGTGTTTAAAATGGATACTTCTTCTACACAAGGCCAGCCAACGAAGGTACATTTCCTGTTGGTCCAAGAGGGCATTATGGGCGGGAGTGACACCATTAACTGATGGTTTATTGCTTTGGGGAAATATTTGGACATCCTGTTTGCTTGATCAGCAGTTAAACCCTGGGTTGCTGTTCTGACCTTGGTTCACCCAGAAGATTATTTCTATAAACTTGAAAACTGAAACCAAGTAAGATCACATACACCAAAGAAGCCCAGAGGAAGAAAGTTGGATCTTTTGTTTACCTCTAGGGTGTGAACGCCAGCCAAAGACCATACTCCTGTTCCTTCTCTGGAAACAAGGTGATTTGCATTTCTCTGGGGTTTTAACTCCTGATTAACTATGTAAATAACTTTATTCAACAAAGCCTCCCTTTCCCCCTTGGATTTTGACCTTTGGAGCCCCCTTGCTAATGTTTTTGGGAATTAAATAATGAACAGTCAATACCAGAAGCTTGGAAAATATAGCAAAGGTCTGGTGGAAAATGCCATGTTAAAACATTAAGTAGTCTAAAATAAACATGGATTTATTAACAATTGTGTTTCCCAATTGCTCCGTCATAATCATCCTCCTAAGTGATAAATAATATTATGAAAAACTTTGGAATCTAACTCCCTGCAGCTCAGAGTACATAAATATGAATGATAATAGCTCTTAGAGGTACATCTCATCAGATTCATGGGGTGAGGTTGGGTTGGTCTCCAGACCCCCTACCTGAAGATCTCCAAGTCTAATAGGAGCCACCTCTCTTGGTGGAGAGCTTCAGAGCTCACAGGGCCCTTGAACAGGTCCTCTGTTTTGCTTGTTATGCTTGTTTCTTCAAACACCACGGAGTGAGTCAGTACAAGTGTTATCCTTTGTGGAACTCCACTAAAGGAAACAAGGCATAGAAATTTAGCCACAGTACTCCAGATCTGGTATTGAATGAGTGTCTGGAACTCATGCTTAGGGCTTCTCCTCATTAATCAGCTTAGGAGGAAATTCTGGTAGCCATTGTTAGTTTTGTTCCTGATAGTGTTTCTCAACTGGGTCAGCCCAAAGCTCTACCTTCCATTCAACTACCAGACCACAGTCTGCATCTTGAATTCTGTGGATGTGAAACTCACCGGGAAGTCTCTATTTGGAACAAAGGGCATTAGAATTTTCAGGGATATCTGTGCAAGATTCCAAAACAAAGAACATAATTCTAGATTTTTAGTTAATCTCTCAATACTAAGCAAAGAAACACTGGAAATGTCACCTTAATGAACATCAGCCCCACCCATATCTCCCTGGGTGTCACACAAAGATGAAATAAAACAAAAATAATAAAAATAACATGATAATGAAGCAAACAAAACAAAATATCATGAGTGTAGGAGAATTGGCCCACCAAAAAAGAAAATAATGAAGTATCAGAAAGACCACTGAGCTTTAGGGTCCCTGGGTTTCTTTTACTCCAGTAAAGCTTGGCTAAAATAACACAAACCCTATAGCTTACTAATTTTTCAGGCCAATATTTGGGCATAATTTGTGTGCTTTATGGGCCTGGAAAACCCAGGAGAGGCCCCAAATTGCTGACGTAACTGTCTTTGAATTTAACAAAGCCCATTACCGTGTCAGGGAGGAGGATGGGTGGAAAGCTCAGGGGGCAGGTTTTCGAGGCACCCAGAGGGGTTTTTCACTGCAGCTACTGAAATAATAAACTCCCTTGATTTTTGGCACCAACCGGAGCAGTTTTAACAGTTCACTTCTAATCGCAGATAATTCTTTTTTTATTATGTCATTTTAGATGCCGTTATTGCACACATAGCAAATGTTGCTATGTTACTGAGAACCATAAACTGCACAGAGGAGATCAGTCCTAACAAAAGTGAAACTGTCTGTGGTCTGAGTTAGCGTGTGTGTGTGTGTGTGTGTGTGTGTGTGTGTGTGAGAGAGAGAGAGAGAGAGAGAGAGAGAGAGAGAGAGAGAATCCGCCCACGGCTCGTTTTCAGAATAGATTTTATGATGTCTGGAATCTGGACTGAACTTTCTGTCTTCTCCTGTTTCAATTAAAAGAAATTAAGAGCTGGCTCATTATCTTTCCAGTAAATTTTAGTATAAATTCTGGGGAAGGGAGACCCCCAAGCAATCAAATTTCATACACTTCCCCAGAAATAGGGATTGAGGCCTGTCGTCTGGACAGGAAGTGAAAGCACGTTGTTTTGTCTTAGACGACTTGAGGCAACTACTTCTGATTTTACAAAGAGAAAAGAGAAGAAGAAAAAAGGACCCAAATGCACTTGGTGATTTTTGATCATATGTTTGGAATAACTTCAAGTGCAAAACTAGACTATTAGGCAAAAACATTTACTCTTCCTCATTTTTATTTAATTAGCTTATATTAATTGGGATGATGATATTTAATATAAATTTTGAATCTTAAATAGTTTAAACTCCTAAAATTTCAAGAAAAATTTCAAGAAAAAAAATCATACCTAACTTTTTTACTCAAATACAACAATTATTGACTTTTTTTTTTTTTTTTCTGGGGTGGAGGGGGGCAGGTAACTAGGAATTGAATCCAAGGGACTTAATCAATGATCTACATCCCCAGCCCCATTTTTTTCTGTTTCTTTTTCTTTCTTTCTTTTTCTTTTTTTTTTTTGAGACTTGATCTTGCTAAGTTTCTTAGGACTTTGCTGCCTTTCTGAGGCTGACCCCAAACTTGTGATACTCCTACCTAAGCCTCCTAAATTATTGGGATTACAGCCATGCCCTGCTGCGCTCAGCCAATTATTGACATTTTACCCCATTAGTTTTGTTGTGAGCTGTCTGTCTGTCTCTTCAATTTTTGTTCTTTTAATCATTGGAAGAAGGTAGGTTATGGAAATCTTGACTCTTTGCCTG
Organism: Callospermophilus lateralis; assembly: GCF_048772815.1. Lineage (NCBI taxonomy): Eukaryota > Metazoa > Chordata > Mammalia > Rodentia > Sciuridae > Callospermophilus > Callospermophilus lateralis. The sequence goes on from NC_135315.1 coordinate 8,911,614, forward strand.
TAAACACTTACGTGTATTATTTCCTAAGAATAAAGAGCTTCCCCTCCATAATTACAGAAGAGGACCCAAATTGGAAGTTCTGCTAGCACCACTGATACTGTGGTCTACACAGTCTCTTCGTATTTTGTCAATTGGCCCAGAAAAGTCCTTACGGTAACTCCTCCTAGTCCTGATCCAATCTGGGATTGCGTATCACATTTAGCTTTTATTAGACTCACAGATTCTTACACATATGCATGCACATTTAGCACATCTGGGTCAGAGGTCATTGCTAAACAAATATTCACCGAATAAGATCTTGGGCCTTGCTAGCTCATCTCTCCGTTTCCATGTTGGTCTCGCCTTAAAACAGTAATAAGAGCAAGCTACACAAAACAACAGCAAAAGAGTTTTGGTTTTAAAATCCTTAAAGGATGATGGTTAAACAGGAATTTTCAAAGGAATGATGTAAAAAATGTGACTCTTCTCCCTCCAGGGAGCTTCTGTAGGGTGCATATGGAATGGTGGTGCATATAAATGCTCTGCACAGGAAGACACGCAGCACAGAGTGCTGGGAGCACCACATGGGAAACTCCCAGTGGGCTAAGAGGCAGGAACTCAGCCTCAACCTGCAGGCCACAGAGAGAAGGCCACACAGTGAACAGGAAAAAGGGACCTCAGTAGCTAGACAAATGGCCTCAATACGCATGAAACTAAAGGATCCACATGATTAAAAGAAAGATACAAACAGACTGGCATAGAGTCACCATAGAGTGTGTTTGTACAAAAATTATTGTGGTTTAGATATGAGGTGTCCCCCAAAGGCAAGTTCATGTGGCAATATAAAGTAGTTTAGAGGTGAAATGGTTGGGTTATAGGAGTCTTGGCCTAATCAGTTCAGAGATCCACTGGAATGGATTAACCAGGGGGTGACTGTAGGCAGAATGGATTAACCAGGGGATGACTGTAGGCAGGTGCGTGTGGCTGGAGAAAATGGGTCACTAGGGGTATACATTTTGTCCCTGGTGAACAGAGCTTATCTCTCTCTGCTTCCTGGTGGCCAGATCTTCCACCAAACTCTTCCACCATAATGTTCTGCTTCGCCTCAGAACCACAGCAATGGAGCCACCTGTCCATGGATTGAGACCTCTGAAATGATGAGCCCCCAAACTTTTCCTCCTCTAAATTTGTTTTTGTCAGATATTTTAGTCACAGCAGTGAAAAGTGGACTAAAACTAATAATAATAATAGTAAAGATCAGATGTATTTTGAATTTTATTTTGTAAATATGTAGTTTTGGATACACGTTATTATCTTTTGGCAATGGAGTTATTCCTAATAAGCTAAACTTATGCTCTTGTTTATCTTCTTGAAGTTTTAAAGTAAATAATATTCTTACTTTCATTATTAAAAATGATTTCACATAGAGCAACTGATGGCCATATGCATAGCTATATATATAGCTAAATTAGAACAAAAATAACTGTTCCCAAGCTGGGTCTAAGTGAGTAGCTCTGGGACTGGCAACGTTGGGAGGAATAAATTGGTTCAGGTTGGTTGGCTCCTGGTGGGGTCCCTAGAGGGGCTGGAGTCTTATGTGGGTTCTAATGGGAACTGAAGGAGATGCCAAAACACTCTGGTCTGAGTCTGTGTAACACTGGTATATAAAATAAAGGTTCCCTAGTTCCTAGGAACTCTTTAGGATGCCAGTCTGCTACTCTTCATATCTTATGGTAGATCTGGAGGGTTGGAGGATGGTAATGCTGATAATCAATAAGTGTTTACTAGTAACATTTGTCAAAATTAAAAGTCTCACCTGAATCACACTATGTAGCTTGAACATCCTTTGTTCAACAATCTGAAATCTGAAATAGCCTCAAATTTGCAACTTTTTGAGTGTGGATACTACATCACAAGTTGAAAAATCCCATACCATAAAACTTTGTTTCTTGTACAAACTTATTAAATATATATTAAAAGTTACCTTCAGGCTATGTGTAGAAGTCATGTATTAATTATAAATGCATTTAATGTTTTTAGACATGGGTCTCATTCCTAAGATATTTCATTATGTCTATGCAAATATTCTGATATGATCCCACAAAATTCTGAAATCTGAAACATTTCCATCCCATGGATTTAAGACAAGGGACACTGAACTTGTACCTTGGTACAATGTTCACCTGAATGAGGCTTCCTTTTGAGGTGTGTTAGGACACTTCAAACACATACACAGAAATGGGATTTGGCTCTCAGGAATGTACGGTGCTTTCCTTTGTCTAGTGAAATATAAAATTATATGTTTCATCATTAATCAAATCACCATTTCAGAACTACAAAACCATAGTACTAAACCATGAGCAGGCAAAGGATTTTTAAAAATTTTATTATTGATATTTTGTTGTTGTTGTTAGGAGGGTCAGTGAGGCTTTGTCTTTGCCTACTAACATTATCTCCCAAACTGTGATGGAATTGCATGCATTCCTCTGAATATTTTCTGGGTGAGTACCAACCATCAGAAAATGTGCATGCACACACCAAAAAATTGTTTTCTGCAAGCCAGATACTGAAGAGCGTTGGTCTTGTGTTTTGGTTGCTACATTTGAATTTCAACTTCTCAGTGGCAATACCTTAGCTAAGCATATGGCAACTATCAAGATGGAAGTTGATGCATAGGTGAGATCCAGAAGTACACAGACAGCAACCAGTAAGTTTCTTTTCTATTGACTCTATGCCAAGCCCCATGATGGTAATAAAAAATAAAGTATTGTGGGCAGGAGAGAGGAAATGGAGTGAAAGGCGATCTCCTAAATCCTATCTCTAAATTCCTCCAGAATTTGTGATCTACTGGTTCTTCAATAAGTCTTTGTAAATCCCCTATTGAGCTTCTTTGGGCTGAGTGGGAGAATCTTAGTTTCAGGATGAACCAAAAGAATCGGTCAAGACTGACACATACCTGGGGTAGGAACTGGTGGGTGGAAATTATAGGATGGTCCAGCTGAAATCTGGAAATTGGGGATGCTTCACTTACGATCATAAGATTCCAGCAATATAAGATGTGTCCTTCTTTATTACAGTTAATAGATATTGAATGTCTACTATACTAGACACAAATCTTTTAACAACCCCCTGAAAAGAAGTATTATCCTGTCCTTACAAATGAAGAGACTCATGCTTGAATCTAAGTGGCTTGCTCAAGACTATGTAGCTAGTAGAAGAAAGGGACATGTTTTAAACTTTCATCAATTTGACCCCAATTTCACCTTCTTTTTCTTAAATAGATTGCTAATTTATCCATCACTGATTTTCTTTCATGCTTCCTTGCTCAAAAGGAATTAATATTTCCCATTAATCACATCATGCCCATGAATCTATCTGAAGGACCAAGAAGGCAATCTTTGACATCTCTGACTTGGTTTTACAAGTACCTTTTTCCTATTTTTGCCACACAATCTTCAAATGTTCCAATCCCTAGTACATTCCATCCTTAGCACAATCTTGCTCAATTAAGTAAAATGAAATAGATGCTTGGGCTGCAAATTCCCTTGCTTTTCTTCCCAATATATCTGCTTGTCCTGTTTCATTCGTGTAAGAATGAATACATTGATAATTTATTCCATATAATGTGAGGATGAGTTAATGTATTCTAGTCCTCACTCAACATATACAAGATTTGCAAACAACTGAAGGTTCCTTAGAGATTAAAACCTTAATTGCCCAGATGATTATCATGGTGGAATTGGAGCCCCATAGCAGATTACAGGAATACTATGGAATCAATGTACATTTCTGAACACATAGTGTAGGTTAAATAACTTTTATCCAAAATTCTTGGGATTAAAACCATTTCATATTGTGCATTTTTAAAAAAATCTTGGAATATTCACACACGTATAATAAAATATTCTAGGTCCAAAGGCTAAAAATGAAATTTATTTTCCTAATACACCTTATACACATAGCCTGAAGATAAATTCATACTATATTTTAAATAATTCTGTGGAGATAGCTTCTTGGTGTGCAATTTTCCACATGTGGCATGATATCCAGACTCAAAAGTTTTTGGATTCTAGAATTTTTTGGATTTCAGATTTTCAGATTGGGGATGATCAAGATATACATAATTGGCAGGGTTGCTCATCCTGTCACCTCCATTATTGTCCCTATGAACAGTTCTGTTAAGGACGAACACATGCCATCTGCACATCTGCAGCTGCATCCATTCTATACAGAAGCTCTTGTTCCCATCAACTAATGTGGTCAGGGCTTATCGCTTCTTAGCCACAGACAAGTAATTCCCCTTGCCTTAGCACCTTCATTTAAAAAAGAGAGAGAGAGAGAGAGAGAGAGAGAGAGAGAGAGAGAGAGAGAGAGAGAGAGAGAAAGATTGATTTGTGCTACATAATCCCAAAGACTGCTTCCTAGGATACAGTGCTCTGAAAAGAACATTTTTACAAGTACATACAATTTATACATTTATGATGAATTTCAAGTTAGCTCATCAAAATGTTTTATAAGAAGCCATTTGAAACCGTTGGAGCCCTCTGAGCACTTCCCCAAAACCATTTTCTTGATCTTTCTGCCTTAGGAAATAACATCCTGCCAAGTTTAGAAGGAACCTGAGCCTCCAAAAGGGGCTGAGTCTGTGAAGTCTCAAAGTTCCAATGGACATGAACTTGGCCAAATATGTTGAACCTCTCTCTCTCTGCGTTTTGCTCATGTTGCCAGCTGGTAGAGTGAGTTAGTTCAGCTTCACTGTTTAAAGTTTCCTTTTGGGCTAATGAATATTTCTAAAATATTGTATTGCTTTAGAGCCCATGCTATGGCAATGTAAATCAATTCCCACCTCTATTAAATAAGTGGGTGATTTTTAACCCCACAAAAATTCCATTGAGATATTGCAGGCCTTATATTGGCTAATAATAGACTGTGGTGGTGGTCTCGTAGAAACAGCCATGGGTGGGATTCGGGGGAGAAAAATTGTCATCACTTGGGCTTGCAGAATTCATAGAAGGGACGGAGGCTGCTGTGCAGCTTCCCCCAGCTCAGGAGAAACCAGGTGGCTCCACTGATTCCCTGGAGACAGAGGGCAAAGTCCCAGTTCTTCAGCTTTCTCTCAGGGATGACCCTCTTCAGGTAGCATTTCTTGGGAATAGAAAGTCAAGAAAGTGAAAAAGACCAGAAGCTCATTCATAAAGGAGGCCTTAGAATTTCAGAAGTGGTCAGCACGAGGCTGGGGAACTGAGAAAGTATGTTCTTCAAGCTTCTGCAATTAAGAACTTAGTGCCTCTGTGCACTGCGTCTCCTAATAATCAGTGGAAGAATGTGCCTGTCTGCAGTAGTCATTTATAAATATTAATGCAGCTTTGAGAAACTGGGACCTGATTTTAAGTGTTACATTTTATTTGTAAGCGCATAGTTTAATTATGGCTGTAAAACATTCATTACTTAAAATTTGCTGCTGTTTTGTGACTTGGGAGCCAGACTGGTTTGTAACGTATGGCCATGTTTCACATATGTTCTTTTCAAGGCAGATAAATGAGCTGAGAAGACCATCACCTGAAGGAACATTGAAATGCTTATGTGAATACATGTTGTTGGAATTAAATGTGGCTTTTCGCTTCAATTTGGTTGTATTAGTTCTATAATTGAGATCTGCTTTCTCATGGCGTTACCATTCTTTGGGGACTATGAGAAATTCCTCTAGGGAGGAATCTCGAATAGGCAAGGTGTTGATGAAATCTATATGCTATTCGAAGGGTGCAATGAAATCACCTGTGTTCTTGTACCTCAAATCCAAATGTTGAGCTGTAACCCCAACACGACTGTATTTGAACAGAGGGCTTGTAGAATGTAATTAAGGTTAAATGAGGTCATTAGGGTAGAGTCCTAATCCTATAAGATTGATAGCTTAATAAGAAGCTGAAGATCCCCACCCCTCCAGCCCCCCGGCCCTGCCTTGTGAAGACACATCAAGATAGTGACCATCTGCAACCCAAGGGAAGAGCCCTCACCAGACACTGACCTTCCTAGCACCTTGATCTTGAACTTCTAGCTTCCAGACCTGTAAGAAAATAAAGGCCCATCATTTAAGCCACCTAGTCTATGGCACTTTGTTGTGGCAACCCAAGATGACTAAGACAAAGGGGCTTCTGGGGAGTAAGCAGAAGGTTATTAAAGGGAAGACACAACTGGCTAATTGCAGCAAGATGTTATGCTAGAGGATGGGCCATAGTAGAACAGGTTGGCTAGCAGGAACTGGGACTTGGGACAAGTTAAGTCAGAGGTTAGTAGACACTGCAGATCTACCAAAGCCAGAGACCCAGTGGAAGGAAATGAACTGAGTAGGAGAGATGTGGACTTAGTTCCAGAGAGACAGGGATCCAACGATGGGGAGACTAGGATCTCCGAGAGCAAGCTCAATGTGTTACAATTCACAGCCCCTATTTCTTTCTTTCTATCTTTATCTTGACCTCATATTACTCTCCCTGTGAATCTGGGTAACCTTGAGATATAGAATTCAATGTGTTAAAAAATGAGTGTGTTCCCCAATCAATAAATGGGCCAAGGACCTGAAGAGACAATTCTCAGAAGATGATGTACAATCAATCAATAAACACATGAAAAAATGTTCAAAATCTCTAGCAATTAGAAAAATACAAATCAAAACCACTGTAAGATTTCATCTCACTCCAGTCAGAATGGCAGCTGTTATACATGCAAACAACAATAAGTGTTGGTGAGGATGTGGGGAAAAAGGTACACTCATACACTGCTGGTGGGACTACAAATTGGTGCAGCCAATATGGAATGCAGTATGGAGATTCCTTAGAATATTGGGAATGGAACCAACATTTGACCCAGCTATCCTTCTCCTTAGTCTATACCCAAAGAACTTAAAAACAGCATACTACAGGGACACAGCCACATCAATGTTTATAGCAGCATAATTCACAATAGCTCAATTATGGAACTATCCCAGATGCCTTCAATAGATGAATGGATTAAAAAAATGTGACATATATACACAATGGAATATTACTCAGCAATAAAAGAGAATAAAATCATGGCATATGCAGGTAAATAGATGGAGTTAGAGAAAATAATGCTAAGTGAAGATAGCCAATCCCCAAAAAACAAATGCCGGCTGTTTTCTTTAATATAAGAAAGCTGATTCATAGTGGGATAGGGAGTGGGAGCATGGGAGGAATAGATGAACTCTAGATAGAGCAGAGGGTTTGCGGGGGAAGGGAGGGAGCATGGGGTAATTAACGATGGTGGAATATGATGATCATTATTATCCAAAGTACATATATGAGGACACAAATTGGTGTAAGTATACTATGTATACAACTAGAGTTATGAAAAATTGAGCTCTATATATGTAATAAGAATTGTAATGCATTCTGCTGTCATATATAAATTTAAAAAAAGAAATGAGTGGGTTGCACAAAACTCTGCTTCTGAAACAATGCCCCTATAGCTAGATGCATGCTTATACAGAGGTACCTGTCCCACATGTCATGGAGAGCCAGTAGGAATCAGACCGATATTTTGTTAGACAATGTCACCTAGGAAATATCAATGGGCTATGAGCATGCCAAGTATGATCAAAAGTATTTTATAAAGTGGGGCAGGGGCAAGTGGGAACACCCACACAGTATGAAAATAAATCCTCGGTGAAAAACAGTCACCCTGGATGTTAGGGTTGTCCTAGTTTTGTGCCTTGTGCTTCTTAAGGTCTTATTTTTCTGGAACAACTCTATTTTATTTTGAAATCAGAAAACAAAACTATTAAACTATTAAAAAAAGGAACACGCTACCGGCACAGGAGGAGCTGGTGGAGGACAGCCAGGACAAGCCTGTCCATCTCCCTCGGCTTCTCTGGAATTCTTAGGGTAACTGCTGAGTTCCTATGTTTAGAGAATGTTTCAGGGAAGGGCGATGCCGAACAGAAGGCATCTTATGCTCTGCGTGCTCACACCACACACACACACACACACACACACACACACAGAAAATACATGGTGTGAGGCTTTTCTTTCATTTGATCATGACTCCCTCCCAAGCACAGCACCCAACTGCTTTTTTTCAATATTCAAACAAGACAAAGGGAGGAAGAAAATTAGGACAAGCCATGAAAACAACAGAACCCACATGGCAGCCAAAGACAAAGCTCTTGCATGCCCACAACTCTCATGTGCTGGTGACATCAGGGAGGCAATTGTGATCGCAATCTTGGGAAGGTCCAATCAGTTATAAATCTCTAAGAAAGAAGAGAGAGGACAGTTTAAATAGCTTTGGGGTGGAAGCGTTTATTTATTTATTTATTCATTTATTTATTTATTCTTGGTACTTGGGATTGAACGCAGGGATACTCAACCCCTGAGCCTCATCTCCAGCCCTATTCTTTTGTATTTTATTTAGAGATGGGGTCTCACTGAGTTGCTTAGCACTTGACCATTGCTGAGGCTGACTTTGGACCCACGATCCTCCTGTCGCAGCCTCCCAAGCCCTGTCTGGTAGCTTTTTATTGTTGTTGTTTTGTTATTGTTTTGGTCCTGAGGTTTGAACCCCAGGGTGTTTAACCACTGAGCCACCTCCCCATCCACATTCTATGTTTTATTTTGAGGCAGGGTCTCTCTAAGTTGCTTAGGGGCCTTGTTGCAGAGGCTGGCTTTGAACTTGGGATTCTCTTGCCTCAGCCTCCCAGGCCTCGGGGATTACAGATGGGTGTCGGGGCATATGGCTTGGTAGCTGCTGTTCTTTTTGTGAGAGGTGAGATTCCTGCCATGGGAAGGAGACAGAAATGTATGTTAGGGAAGGAGGACGTAGAATATGAAAAAAAAAAATCAGTTGAGAACTTAGATTAAAAATGAATATGCTTCATCCATCAAATGTAACAATTGATCTATTTTTTTTAAAAAATCCTGAAATGCTGCTCTGTAAAATCAGTAAATACAGGAAAAGTGGCTTTTATCCTCATCACTTGATCCCCATCCTCGGGCTAACATAGGCTGGATTCATTCCGAAGGCCCTTCTGCTGCTGCATGACCAGGTGAGACGGCAGCTGTTTGCAGGTAGCTGGCACAGGTGTGCAGTGTCTGTAGACAACAGAAACCAACAGGGTGACCCCAAGCACTGGGCTTTAAAAGGGGTTTGGAAGCTTTGGAAATTATGGCAGTGGTCAGCTCTCAGAGAGCTGAGGCCCGTGGGCTCCTCAGGTGAGCCTTGGCAGGCACCTGTGCTGCTGGTTGTGAGAGATGCTTGTTGATCCACTTGACCTCATCGGCAGTGAGATGTTTGTGCCACAGTCATCACCCTTTGCTGCCAGGTTCCATTTATGAGGAAGGGAGTCAAATGCGAGGAATGGCCAGGCGCCCATGCAGAATTGCTAGAGAAGACTCAGAAACAAAACAGGGTGAAATGAAACCTCCATTTTAGTTCTCGGAAGACTCATTCTTCTGAGCCAGTTCGTATTTCGAGGAACGAGCGCAACTGGTTCAAGAACAGAAATGGGTTCCCTTGTAAGTGCCTTGAAAAAAGATTCAAATCCCATGTTGGGGATCCTGACGGGGAACAATTCATGAGAATAACAATGTTTCAGTGACATTCGATGGCATTAAGAGCCCAATGTGATTTCAGTATTTCCTCCAAATACTCCCTACATCCCATGATTCTAGCAGTTGAAGGACAGATGTTTAACTCCAATAGATGAATGGGGATTTGTCAGAACCTGACATGAATAGTGAAAGTCAGCTGGCTCCAATCTCCAAGTCCCTGAGTATTCTGAAAAATGAGATTTTTTTTCCATTTCTTTGGGTAACAATTTTGCACCTGTCTAGTGGGCCCTGGGAGTTCAGAGTCTCACCCTTCAACACAGCATCCTGAGATTTTCTCTCAGTGATGGGTGAATTGGGCTGTGTTTGATGTTCTAAGCTGCAGTCTTGGTCATAAGCAACTCCTTGGCTTCATAGTCTCCTCTCAAAGTGCAAAGAAAACTGAAAACCAGATTTAAATCTTATACGTTTGCAGTGTACATATATGTAGCACCTATTAAATGCAGAGACGTTGAAATTGTAACTTAAAATACATGGATATAGATAGCTGATAATAATGGCTATTATGGCTTAAAACTGAGTGCCTGTGACATAAGATGCTGAAGCCATGATTCACAGGGAAGGGCCTGAGTAGAATATGCTCTGCTCCCAACCTGGAGCAAAGATCTGAACAGGGCTCTGCCCTGGGCCCATGATACTGGAGAGCTAACCCACCTAACTCCAGTTCTCTGATGGTTCAGCATGATGTGCAATTGAGAAATCATACAAATAGTCAAAACTGAAAGCACAGAAATCATTTAACATCTTATCAGGGAAGAAACAGCTGGGTTTCTACCTTTGGAAGGACATGGGAAGCTATGATGATTCTACTCCTACATTCAATTCTTTACAATACTGCAGATATTCAAAACCCTCAGTCTTTAGAACATTCCTGTCTTATTCTTTCCCAAGAAAGGAAAGGAGCAGGATTTGAATGAGGTTCCACTATTCGCATCATCTAGCTGAAAATGTTCACCAAGATGATGAGTTGATGATACATTGGGTGATAAGACAGCTTGAGCACATTTTTGCTTAGGATCTACTCTGAGCATCTTCTTCTTTCTATGAAAAATCACTGGTTTGGTTGAGGACTAGTATCACTAGAAGGATATCTGAGACAGCATCAGGCTGCAATTCTGGAACAGTTTTCTTTAAAATAAAAATTAATTTGTTTTCCATTTATGCTGATCATCTACAGAAAAGAAATAATGTTTCTCTGAACCAATGTAGTGGTAATGTAAATACAACTAGGTTCTAGGAAGTGAGGGTCCCTGTGATCACCAGCCCTGTGTTAAAAGAGATATCCTCTGACAGGAGTGAGATGAATTCTTAGAGTAGTTTTAATTTGCATTTCTCTAATTGCTAGAAATGTTGAACACTTTTTCATATATTTGTTGATAAATTGTCTTTCTTCTTCTGCGGAGTGTCTGCTCAGTTCCTTAGCCCATTTATTGATTGAGTTATTTGGTTTTTGGTGTTAAGTTTTTTGAGTTCTTTATGTGTACTAGAGATTAATGCTTTATAGGAGGTGCATGTGGTAAAGATTTTCTCCCAATCTGTAGGCTCTCTCCTCACATTATTGATCATTTCCTTTGCTGAGAAGAAGCTTTTTAATTTGAATCCATCTCATTTATTTATTCTTGAATTTTACTTATTATGCTTTAGGAGTCTTGTTAAAGAAGTCAGATCCTAGGCTGACATGGTAAAGATTTGGGCCTATTTTTCTTCTATTAGTCACAGGGTCTCAGTTCTTGTGCCTAAGTCTTTGATCCACTTTGATTTGATATTTGTGCAGGGTTGAGAGATAGAAGTTTAATTTCATCTCACTTCTGTCAGAATTGCAATCATCAGGAACACAGGAAACAATAAATTTGTACATTCATACATTGCTGGTGGGACTGCAAATTGGTGCAACCACTATGGAAAGTAGTATGGAGATTCCTCAGAAAACTGGGAATGGAATCACCATTTGACCCAGCTATCCCACTCTTTGGTTTATACCCAAAAGACTTAAAATCAGCATACTGTAGTAATGTAGCCATGTCAATGTTTATAGCAGCTCAATTCACAAAAGCTGGACTATGGAACCAACCTAGGTGTCCCTCAATAGATGCATGATAAAGAAAATGTGGTTATATATACTCAATGGAATATTACTCAATGGAATATTACTCAGCTTTAAAGAAGAGTGAAATTATGGCATTTGTCAGTAAATGGTTGGAGTTGGAGAATATCATCTAAGTGGAATAAGCCAATGCCACAAAACCACAGGCTGAATATTTTCTGTAATATGCAGATGCTAATTCACAATAAGGCAGGGGGCACTAGGGAAGAATAGAGTTACCTTAGATTAGGTAGAGGGAAGTGATGGGTGGGGAGGGGATGTAGGGATAGGAAAGATAGTAGAAACAGATATCATTATTTTGTGTGTGTGTGTGTGTGTGTGTGTGTATAAAAGACTACATGACCAAGTGATTCTGCAACATGTACACTCAGAAAAATGAGAAATTATATCCCATCTATGTATGATATATCAAAGTGCACAAATGCATTCTACTGTTATGTATACTAATTAAAACAAATGAAAAACATTTCTAAAAAAGAGAGATCCTCCCAGCACGCAAAGCACACAAAGCACACAGACCCGTAGCACTTCCAACCAGGGTATAACCCTGAATATATTTGAATCTTTAGCCTTTAGGGATGGAAACTTTTGTAATCATAATATTTAAGAGGACTTGGATGTATATATGGAAGGTAAATAATCAAAAGTGAATCCCTTTCAAAAGTGTTTTATATTAAATTGAAAAGAGGAAATACAACTGCCACATTTCAGACTGTACATTAAAAATAAAAATCCACACCTCCCAAGGATACAAGTGTGCAAGATTTTCATTTCTCAGCCATCTTTGTTTGTTCCTTGATGGATTTCAGATTTTTTTTCTTTTAATTTGGTGCAGGGACTATATATTCAGCAACACCAAGCTTTTAACAGCAGCCCTCCCCCCACCTTGCTATCGTAATTATGGCCTCATTAAGATTCCAATAAAAAGTTTAAAAAAAACCCTTTTTTTAAAAGGAAAACAGAAGGGCCCACAGTGTCTCTCTACCAACATGCTATGCTTTTAAAATATTTGCATTTGAAATTCCTCACTGCAAATATTCTCAAACCAAAGGTAAATATAACACTTAGATTACTCCCAGAAGAACATTCCTTCGGCTATTAATACCCTGAATTCAGATCTTTTTTGCAAGTCTGTATAATTTCACTGTATGTACTTGGTCCTGCAGCTTGGCAGGATGAAAGTGTGAGGAAGCTGGATGTATCAGGAATGAATAGGAGGAGGCATCTCTTGCCTGGGTGAAAACAGTTGCTTTTCTCTTGGGCTTTCTATCTTTCTATGAGACAGCCCGTTTGCAATATCAGATTCCTGAGAATGGAGTCCCCGGGCAAGAGCAAAGTCAGGACTCCCTCCAAAACATCAGGCACTATAAATGCTAGGCTTTAGTAGATCATTAGACTAGAACATGAAAGACAGGAGTGTGTGTTTCGCTCTCCCCAGGGCTTCTTGCATCAGCTCTCTTCTCTCTCCTTCCCTTCATGAAGGCAGTCTCAGTGCCCAAGTCAGGCCTCAGGATTGTCAACCTCCTGTCCCCGGAGTCAGCAGCTCTGCACACGACCCTGTATTTAGAAACTTCTTGTATAATCACAGCTTGTTTATTTGTTGATCCATTTCCTGGACTTCTAGGGGGTTTTTTGGTAGGATTTGTGCACACACTTCCAAGCAAATGTATTGCCAACGTTAGTTCAAAAGTGGTTTAGAATACCTCCAACAAGAATAAGGCAAAATAAAGTCACTTAAGCGCTCATTACAGCAAAGATAATAAAACATTTAGAGCCCCCATTACATTTTTCCCTTGGTAGCTTCACATGCTCCCTATGAACAAGGCCACCCCTGACGTCTACCCACGGTAAAAGGTTGGATATAAAAAGAATGGAGCACAATGAGGACACGGGTAATATTTTCCGGAGACTTTTCCAGTGCAACACTTGGGAGCAAGACCAAGATGGCAGAGAGAGTTGGGGAGTGAAGGAAAGTTAAAGCAGATAATTAATTTTTGAGAAAAGTTTCCTAAGAGCGACAGGAAAGGAGGAGTTTTGCTTTGTTCAATTATGGATAAATTTGTTTTAATGAATTATCAAAGAGAAAAGGTAGGTAGAGATGAAATCGAAGGCCATGATCAAGGAGAAATTACCGAATGACATTGTAAAGAAGGAAGGAAACAAGGGTAAGCATTCATTTGTGCAGAGCAGCCTGGGGACAGAAAGGGGGCACTTTCTGTGAAGGATCAGGGGCCTGGGGAAGGCAAGCATGAGGCCGAAGATGTCCCTTTGGGCCAGAAGGCAGGTGTTATGGAGGTTTGTCCTCATAGAGTTCATTTTGTTCTCCAGACAAAGCGAGTGAGTTCCTCTTCCAGGAGGTAGGAGGGTGATAGGGTTAGGAAGGTGGGATAAGAGATTTTCAGAGACTGGAAATGTTTGAAATGATCATCATGGGACAGGGCAAATAATGATTTTCCTGGAATAGATTCTCATAAATGGAATTGCTGAGTTAAATATAAGATACTTTTGTGTTTTCTTAAATAAGTGTTGCCAACTTTCCCTTCCAGAAAATTTTTGCCATTTGTACAGCATCCAACCGTAGAGTGAGATGGGATTACCTGAGCCAGCCTGCAGGATCTCATCCTCACCCTCCTCCCAACTTCCTCTCCTAACTCCCTCAACTCAACCCCCAGAAGACAGGGACTTCTTCTTCCTCACTTGTTATCCCAAAATTAACTCCTCACGGGGGCCTTCCTGGAAGAAGCACACGTGAAACTTCCCCAAGTCTAGCTCCCTCCCTCCTTGGCTTTTCTCCCTAGTGGTTATCATCATACGATTTAGGTGAAAATATATTCAAAATGATGACTTGGAGCTTCTTTGAAACACTTAGTACATTTTCATTACCTCTAGCCACGTGACTGGGCGACAAGCAACAGAGCTAATGTCTCCTCTCTGACTGTAACTTAGGATCTGTGGACCACAAAGATATGAGTCTTGTTTGAGGGGAGACATGCGCTTGCCCCCATGCGAACATCAAACCATGCAGGCATGTACCCAAACATCACACATCCCCTGAATATGCACAGTTTTACATGTCAGGTAAAAGAAGAAAATGCACATCTTATGTATTCCTAACAGTATTTGTTTATTTCTTTCACGAAAGTATCATAAGTTCAGGGAAGATGAGGACTTTGTTATTAAACATAAATTTTTTTTCATCTATTTGAAAAATACAGTTGACAGAAGGTGGGCACTCAGCAGTTTTTGGTGAATGAATGAATAGAAAATCTTTTTTTAAAACCACATCCTTACCAATATTGAAATTCTCATTTCAGACAATATGTGCTAACTTCCCAAGGTATTTGGATTGTTTCATCTCTTCTTCACCTATCTCTTAGGATCTTAGTGACTGATTCTCTTACTGATTTCAATGAAATCTATACATAATAAAGGTATTATTCACAAATAGCTACCTTCGCACAATTGCTGTGATTCATTTTAGTATATCAAGATTAATTATGATAAGTAAAGTATTTTCATTTTTGTATCCAAGAAATTGTCTTCAAGAATGAGTACTAACTGATCAAATACCTTGTCATCTTATATTTGGATAATCTTGGGGTTTGTGGATGTTGATATTCGACCAATTAATGGTATGTACTATTCTAATAAGTTTCATAGTATTAAATAATCCTTTCATTCCTTGGTCATGTTTTTTCATTCTTGAGCTGGTTATTTTGGCACGATATCTAAACAAACACAGATGCTGAGAGATAGGCTATGGCGATGTTAATTCCTTTGACTGCCCAAAGCTGTATGTATATTCTAAGGCAGCCAAAAGGAGAAGCTAATAACTAGGGGCGAATTTGATCAACATTGAGGAATCCTGTTGCCCATTCAGCCCACCCCCAATATCCAGTCTTTTTAGAAGAGCTTGCTTTGGCTTAAGTATTCTAACTAATTGTTTTAATATCACTTGTGTTAATATGTCCTTAGGGTTGACAGAAAAAAGACTGTCAAAGGCCACTAGTGAGAAACATCAATGACAATTCTTTCCTTATTCACTACCTTGTCAGAAGAAAATGAGATTTGACAACTTTAAAAGAATAAAAATCTCTAGATTCACCACCTTACGTAAGGCATAGCACATTAAACGTGGACTATTAATCTAGAATTTGTATTAGTGGAAAAAAAATTGAATATTCATTACTTCTTTAGGATATCATTTTAACTTTGTGTTAAGGAGACATAAATGAGGAATTTTGTAGCACAAAATTCTTTCTCTGTTTCTGTCACCAAACAAATAATAAACATCAGTGTGCATACATATACAATATTCTCAGCAAAGCCTACCCAGAGTATAGCTTGAAACTTTGGTGAATTTTGCCAGGTGTTTAACATAGGAACCACTTTCCTATGTGTACATAGCACCCACCATATTGTTCTCGTGCTTTTGGAGTCTGAGTTTTCTGAAACAATGTGGTAGAACCTTAATATTTATGTTATCTATCTGCTTTCCTATCTGTTCTAGCAATTTATTCCAAGGAAAGGAAAAAAAAAAAAAAGCTACCACTCAACAAAGTGCTCAGGGCTCTGAAAGTTAGATTTCCACTGATTAATGTGGGCATTTGTGAAGAGTTAAAAATGTTATTAAGTTGAAAATTTAAACTGGTGGAAGCAAACTCTGTCGATATTTTTTTTATTCTTGTTTTTTAATAAGTCTTTTTCAAGATAATGAACAGAAAACTAGAAATAAAAAAAATATGTTGCATTTGAAAAAGCATGACAGTTGACTTCTCAAAACAATCCAAAGAAGATGCAAGACTATAAAATTCACAAAAGGGCAAAAATAAACTAACTGCTATCTCTGAAGGCTGTATCTCATGAAGATGTCCCTCAGAAAGAAAGGTAAAATAAAGACACTACTAGGCAAAAAAAAAAAAAAAAAAAAAAAAAAAAACAGAGAGAATTTTTTCAGAGCAGATTCATATAATATCCCTCTTGCTATAACATGAAGTAAAAAGGAGTCATCGTGGGGCTGGGGATATAGCTCAGTTGATAGAGTGCTTGCCTCATATGCACAAGGTCCTGAGTTCAATTCCCAGCAACATACACACACACACACACACAAAGGAGTCATCACAATAGGTCTATGGACATTGAAAAGAAATTACAGGATATTATGGATAATTGTAACTGAAAATTTAAAACTGCAACCTTACGGGAACTTATACATACAATAAATCTAGAATTGAAAAAGGTCACATAAAGAAAATGACAGGTTAGTATGAAATGGTAATGCTACCAAACATTTAAAGAAAAAATATAATGGGAAATTAAATATAACAGAAAAAAAGTGATAATGTCCCAATTCTTTTTATGAGGCTAGTTTGACTTTCATGCCATAACCTGACAAGAAAATTATAAGAAAGAAAAATTACAGGTCAACCTCCTGCATAGATCTATGTTTAAAAAAAAGTCTAAGAAAATATTAGCCCATCCAATTTGCAATATTTAAAAAAACATGTCACAACTAAGATGGTTTTATTATAGAAATAAAATATTAGTTTAACACAAAAAAACTAATCAGTATAGTCACTCCATAAACAAATAGGGAAAAATCACATGATCATCCTATTGGATGTATTCACTCAGTACCATTCTACAGTAATTCATAATAATAATAAATACTTAGTAGTTATGAACAGAATATAAATTCCACAATCTGCTGAAGGTTATCTAAAATATATCAGCAGCAGCTAGGAATGATAGTACACATCTGTAATCCCAGTAGAAGCTTGGGAGGCTGAGGCAGGAGGATGGCAAGTTCAAAGCCAGCCTCAGCAACTTAGTGAGTCCCTAAGCAATTTAGCAAGATTCTGTCTCAAAATAACAATAAAAAGGGTTGGGAATGTGGCTCAGTTGTTGAGCACCCTAGGTTCAATGCTCAATTTAAAAAAAAAAAAATGTGTGTGGTGAAGACGATCGTAGGAATGACCACAGCTGCAGTTACCTATAATCGCCCCCAACTGGAAACAATCTAGATGACCATCATCAGGTGAGTGAATATGTTCATACAGTGGACAAAAATATTAACAAATTTGCTTCCTTAACAAACCTGCAGATTTCACACACAATGTTGAGTGAAAACCCAGATGTTATGTTTCCATAATGCAAAGTGTAAAAACAGACAAAATTAATAAATGGGTAAAGGTCAGGTGGGTTATCTTATTGAAGCGTAGATTCTAATGGAAACTTCCAGATAGCTTGTAAGTAATAATGCAATTCATCCCACTTACTATGTTAATTTTATGAAAATTTATTATGCTATAAACTTACACTTGGTATGATCACATGTATGTATATTATGCTTTCACTAAAAATAATTAAAAAACAGTGGGGTGCTGTAGTGCATGCCTGAATGGCCAATGACTAGGGAGGGTGAGGCAGGAGGATTGCAAGTTCAAGACTGGCCTCAGCAATTTAGTGAGATCCTCAGCATCAGAGCAAGAACTTTTTTCCAAATATAAAACAAAAAGGTCTGGAGATGTAGCTCAGTGGTACAGCACTCATGGGTTCAATGCCCAGTATCAAGAAAATCAATTAAAAAGCATATGAACAAGGAGAAGCCACATATTGGGCATGCTGTTTCCTCTACAGGGTACACAAATGTGAGAACACACCTTGGCGTTCAAAGAGTTTACAGAGCACCATGGAAGATGAATAAGTGCATGATGTATGAGATGTAAAACAAAAGCTTCTAAAGTGAAAGAATAGAAGAAAATGTGTAATGAAGTTTAAGAGGAGGAAGTTTGTTCCAAAAAACAGTTCGGCTTTAACTTCACAGAAGCCCCAGCTTTTGAGCTGAATCCAGAAAAGTAGAAAACCTTTTTTTTTTTTTTTTAGATAAAAGAAAAGAAGCATTTATTTGAAAGGAAAAAGTATGAGCAAATAATAAAAGGTCTGGTAATTCTGGGCATATCTGAGAATGAAAAGGTGGTTAGGGTTATATAGCATAATTTTAAGTCAGGTTTCTTACTAGCTTTGTGGCCTTTTTGTGAGTGAGTTTTTTACCCTATTTTCATTCTTAGAATATTATAATTGCAATACTGTGTCTCAGAGGATAGTACTACAGGGTCAGGATGAGGGTAAAATGAATAAATGAAAATAGAGCCTTAAAATGGCACAGGACATGCACTTAACAAAATTAGCTAATACTATAACCGTAATTCAGTGGCTATTATTACCATTACAGATATTTTCAAGGAAATAATCAATAAGGCTTAACTAGGTTGTCCATTTTAATCCTGAGCATTCTTTTGCAAACACAGTTTAGGGAGCAAATGAGAGAAGTTCGACCGGGTTTTGAAATAAATATTGAGTGCCCTACAAACAAGTAGTGCCCAAGATATTTTTTAATAGTTGAAACTGCAATTGAGAATGCTGAGGTTTAGAAGCAAATTTCTGTTGACATCTAAGTTGCATATTCAAGATTTAATATTAGACTTAGATAGAGAAAAATTTCCTCAAATTCATTGAACCATCATATTTCAGTTGGATCTTAGGCCAGATTGCTTTTGAGGATTCCACATCAGCCTCTCTGGTCAAGATACCCTCTGGTGAAATTTTAACTATGACATAATAAGCAGGAAATTGCAGACTTGGGGAAGCAGAGCACAGAAAATTCGGAAGCATCCTGGAATTTCTGAGATCTGGGTCATGTTTTGCTGTATCACAGGTCTGTGAAGAGACTAGAGAGCCAACTGCCACTCAAAGAGCACCATGTGACTGTGAATATACCTACTGATTCCTCTTTAGATCCTCACTATCGGTTTCGCTTCCAAATGTTGGGACTGGATGCAACAGTACAGATGCTGTTTGGTGTTTGTCTGTTACTCTGTGTTAACAGCTTGGATGGCCTGCACAACAGAAATTTGTTTCTCGAAGTTCTAGAGGGCGGGAAATGCAAGACCAAGGTGTGGGTGGGCAAGGTAGATTTCATCCCAACATCTCTTCTCAAAATGGTGGTTACCAGATTGCTGTGTGTTCTGTGTTTCTCTGAATATGTAGAAAAGTTGGTTCTTAGAAGAAAAAGAGGAACAGTGGACTAATGAAAATGCTAGAAGTAAAAATTCAGAGAAGATTATGAACAGCTCATCCGCGACTCTCTCTTCTTCCTTTCCTTCTTGATAATGGGGGCTCATCAAAGTCACCCTGAAATACCACCAAATTCTGACAAATATTGTTCTTTTCTTTTAGTCCAAATCACAACATGCAACGTATTTCAATATAAAATTTCAATATAACATAATGATGATGAAGCAAAGCAAAAGGATGTGAACAAGTGTTTCTAATTTCAAATGTTTTTAATTTGGAAATTTCTTATAGATCAAAAAATTTGGGTAAAAATCAGGAAGATGGAAAGTTCACATTCACATATCTGATTTTAAAAATAAAATTGATGTCATGGTAATAGACAGGAAAAAATATTTTGTCCTCACTGTCAAGTCTCATGTTTCCATCCAGGAAAATCCTACTTTAAATAAACATCTTCATTCTTATTTAATTTAATTGTCCATAAGAAAGAGAAAAACATATTCCATAGTCTCATACAATTGAGAGACTTGAAGAAACTTCGGATTTCTATCATTATACTCTTCCTCAAGGGGCAGTTCTTCCAAATAAGATATCTGTGGTGCTTTTATAAAGTGTGGTATGTTTCCTGAGCAGTGACATTTGGTTTCTGTAAAAACAGTTAAGGCAGAAGACAAACATGTAGAGAAATAAATACACGCTATGTTACAAGGACAAAATGTGTGACAGGGGAGGGTCACTTGCGGCAATGAGAACTCCAGGCCTGGATTGCTCTGGATGAGGCTGTTCAGAGTCTCCACGATGCTGCACAGAGCCAGAGTTTTGCAGTTGTAATTCCACATCAGGTTTCCTGGGGAAATTATGAACAACAACAACAAATCCCCAGAACACATTTCTTAGGGCGCACCTCTGGGATTTCATGGGTCTTAGTGGTATCTTGGGGATGGGAATATTCTGCTCTCAAGTGGTCCCCATGCATGGCCAGGGTCTGGAGCCACTGTAGGAACTCTAGACAGAGATGACTGTCCAGTCATTTGGAATCTGAAAGACCTAATTGGCACAGCTTGCCCGAAGAACCTGGTGCAAGGTAGCACAGGCCCTGGGGTTGTGGTCAGTTCAGTTTCCATTGGTAAGACTTTGCCATTTGCAAGTTGTGCTCAGCAATTTGTGTTGACCTTTGTTGGGTCTGTCAGGTGAGGGGGAAGAAGGAACGGAATGTTTTGATTTTTCCTTCCTCTTCATTTTCTTTCTTTTATAAAGCTAATAGGTGGAAGATCTTAACTATGCCTCTCTCCTCTAACTGAGCAGATTTCCTTGGGGAACAAAGACTTGCTAAATGCTTCTGGCTAGAGGGATCATAGACACAGTGGTATGTTTTGTGCAGGAGCCTTAGAGCCTTTGGGTCAGTTATGGGAAATGGAAACTATGAGCAATGGAGACCCAGGCTTGGAAGACTCGGATGTCCTAACGATAGGGTTGACCTGACACCTAGACCTTTGCTCTGGAGTCCTGCTCGGAGGGTGGTATTGATGTCTCAGGCAGCGTTCACTTCTCTTCCACACTGCTGCCTGTGAGCCACTGTTAACCTCCTTCTTACAAAACAAATGCGCAAAGCCTACGTGGAAATAATAAGATAACAAACAAGAGATCCGGATTAAGAACCCAAGCTCAGCAGTCCTGGGCTTACAAAAGCTCTTTTTGATTTTGATTAGGATCCTCATGTTGAGGAAAGTTGTCATGGTTTTCCAAAGAGGTCCAATGCAAAAATCCTTCACATGCTTAATTTTTTTTTTTTTTTCCAGACAGCAAAGACTTAGCATTAAAAGAGTTTGGTGGGCCAATTCCGTGGGTAACAAAACTGAATTGCCCTGGGACATCTGTAGAATGATCTGGGGCTTTAGAAGTACAAATCTGACTTTAATTAACTTAGAAGGCCTCATTGTCCACTTTTATACAGCCCAAAGGCCCACTGATTTCCTTCTGCGATTTTTCTGCTGGCCCATGTCAAGTACTTTTCCATGGGAGTAAAACCATCTTGCCAATCGTTTTCAGAACCCATCAGGCCCAATGATTCTATTTGTCTTACACAATTCGCATGGAAAAAAAAAAGTAACATTTATTGATGTCACTGTCACCTTCTTTCCCTCAGTGACTTTCAAAACCTGCTTTTTCCACTCCACTCCCATCACATCACTAACCCCCAAAAGTCTGCCTGCAGAAACGATGTTTTAGATGGCTCAGTTCACCCAGATGAGCAACAATAACACAGCAACAAATCCTGAGGACAGTAGAAGGAAATGTGTTGTTCTCTTAGTTTGGTTTTTGTTTCTATTAAGCCTACCCCCATTTTTTTTTTTTAGTAGTTAATTTTATGACATGGCTTATATACTTTGTTTGTATAACAACAATTGTTCCTAAAACAATATAACTCATTTCTCCTATGTCATTGAATAAGTTAGTGTTTGGAAAAGTTAAAATTCAAAACAGGAATGAGGGAGTTTGGAGCTTTTGCAATCTGGAAAGAGTAGAGAGGATTTTTTTTTTCATATATGGATTTATTCACAAGACTAATGAGAGAGGGATACAGCAGAGATGAACATAGTCCTTGAGATTAAAACTGAGGCATCTTGGCCAATAGAATGCCTGAGAACAGTGTCCGGGTTTGAGACTTAACCCTACTAAATCTGTGGCGGGAGGCCATAGACTTTACCTTTCTGAATATGGTTTCTTTTCTGTAAGCAAAGTAGTAATGTCCACATGGAAGGTTTTTTTGTGTAACCTCTTTGCAACTTGCTGTAGCCAACTTTTATTAAGTGTCAGGCACTTGTCTCTAGGCCTTATAACCATGAACTCATTAATTCCCAAAGACTCTTATAACATAGATTAGGCTCACATTCTATTATGCAGAGAGGAAATTGGGGTGTAAAAAGGTTAAATAAAATTGAATGACCCAACATTTCATGACAGAGTCAGATTCTCATCTAGGTCTTGTGACTCCTGAGGCCTCAATACACTTGAACCTCCATTGTATGATGTTATTCATATGTGGTCAGATGTGTGCACCCATCCTGGTTACCTCTAGGCTTCAATATCCAGTTGATACCCCCTTTGTGGCACATTTGTGCTCACTCACAAACACACACATATATCTTTGTTGATTAAAAAAAAAAAAGTTGGCTTCAAAATATATTTGCTCTAAGTGAAATGAATAAGAAAAGCATATCCTGGCAACTTGCCACTTCTTTTTTATTGCAAATTTAAAGAAGAAAAGGAATCCAACCCCACTGTTTAGTCTCCCAATCCCCCGCCTGCCATCTGCAGGTCCTGGCTGGCTTGAAGCTCTCTGAAAGACTATGTTTCTATTCAAGGTGGTTTGAGAGCATGCAGAAAATCTCAGAGATTTTTCGGTTGAGGTGGCGGTGGGAAGGCAACCACACATTCTTACAGATGAACTTTTGTCCCCTGAATCCTGGCCAAATGCAGAGGTCCTAATGAAAGTTCTTCCCTTGCCCACTACACAGCTGGGCTGCACCCTGCTTTGTTGCTGGGTGGATTCTAGGTGGACACCCCAATTCTGGTACTGTCTCTAAGACCTTACAGACACTGATGGTAGTTTTCCAGAAGGTGGTAAAGGAATCAGTGTTTCTTCTTTGGGTTTTGTTTTGCAGTGATGGGAATCACACAAGGAACTTGCTCATGCTAAGCAAACTCTCTACCACTAAGCTACACCCCAGTCCAAGGCAGATAGTTCTTAATCAAGGATGATACTTGCCCTTCCTAAAAATATTGGCAATGTTTGGTGTCACTTTGGGTTGTCACAATTGTGGGTTACGCTGCTAAACACCATACCATGCACTGGACAGCCTATAACGTCTAACAGCATGCATTGTGCAGCACCAAATGTCAGTAGTGTTATTGGGAGGAAGATCTAGAACACCTGCAATCTCTCCTTGAAAGTCCCTCCTTGGGAATGGAGCCCTGAATTTCAGTCACTACCTGTGCAAGCATCTTTTTAAACACACCCCTGTGAAATACAAATAAGAGCCGTAACATGTTCCTATTATATAGCTATCAATTGTGATAAAAAGAAATAAAAATACTAAGACAGCAAGCTATGGAGCCAACCAAGCTCTCATATAAGCTAGTGGAAAGTAAACTGATAAAATACTTTGAAAAACTCTTTGACGGGATGTAATAAAACTGACCAGAGGCACATCCTATAACCTAGTAGCTCCACTCTGAAGTTTCTACCCATCAGAAGCTTCCATAGGTTCCCTGACAGCAGGGACCAGAATGTTCCTGCAGCTCTGTGAATGGGAAACAACTCAAATGCCCTTCAATTGCGGAGTGGCTGAATAAATCACACACAATAGTGGAATAAGACAAGAAAATCTACAGTTTTGGAGAATAATATGGATGAATCTCACAAAAATGAATGAAGAAAGGCAGATAGAAAAATGTATGCTTTCTGATTCTGTTTTAAGTACCAAACAGGTAAAACTAATGCATGCCATTAGTCGAATCCTTTGTTGAAGAAAATGTCTGGAAGGAAGCACCAGGAGATGTTTGGGGATTGGGGAATTTTCTACTTCTTGGTCTGGATGCTGATTACACAGGTGTGTCCACTTTGAAAATTCATAGTGCCATATACTTTTGATATGTTCACTTTTTCTGTGTGTGTATGTGTGTGTTATTTTTCAATAAAATTTTTAAAATGTGCAGCTGGTGTTCTGGAAAGCAGGATTGGATATGTCTATTAACTCTTGCTCATACATTTTAATGTAGATTGGTCCAATGGCACCTTTGAAGGTCCAGACATTAGCACTGAGAGAAGCAAAGCAAGGTGGAGGCGAAGCTAAGCCACAGCTGACCAGGCTGAGCAAGAGGCAGACTGGGGTTCAGCAGAGATGATTTGCCTGTGAGGATGCCCCAAGACAGTGGGTCACCCTGTCAGGTGCAGAGTAGGGGCTTAAGAAAGTTGAACGCATAGGTCAGTGCAGACCCAAGGGGACAAGGGTGGCTGGTATTTATAGTGACTTCATGGGTAGGAGCCAGGTTTTAGGCTGAGGATTGTCAAGAAGGCAAGTGTCAAATGTCTTCCATGAAATATTACTTTGCTTAGGCCACAATTTATTTTGGCTTTATTATTTCTTATCTGATCTTATCATTTCTTCCCTTTCCTCCTCTTTCTCTCGCTACAAATTCAATTGATTGAATTGCTATTTTGTTAATCCCTAGAAGACAAATGAGCATTGAGTGTTTGTTAGTTGTTTCTCTGTTCTCTGTGGCTAGCTATGGGCCGCTGACAAATTCCAGCTTCTCTCTGCTTCAATTTTCTTATCTGTGAAAGGAGGATTAGTGTGACATTATAGGTGGTAAAGTTCTCTATGTATGACATTATTATAAGTTCTACAAGTATAATTAATAACTAGGAAACTGATTTAATGTGAAACCATGGAATCCCAAGCAAGAGTTTCCAAAGGTCTTTTATTTTCTTTCTGTTCTTTATGTCCAATTCCCTCATGGACCCTGCTCCAGAAGGGTTTGTGGGGAGCTACCAGGCAAGGGGTAGTGCTAGAGGGAGGCAGTTTGCCTGGAAACCAGAGGGCACACAGTGTACAGTTTGTAACATCAGTGTTAGTACTGGCCGCTGGATAGAGGTTGTCATTTTAGCCCTAGAGAAAGGTCCCGCTGTTGAAGGGCTCGTGTAGGCAAATAACATATTTTAAATGTTGTACAGCATATGGAAATTTCTATTACTGCAAACATTTGGTTTGGTTCTGTGCCTGTTCAACATATTGCACATTTCTAAATTAAGTGTCTTTTAAATGGAGTACAGTCATGATTCATGTCCCCATTTCCCTGTGGGTGGAGGGCTCAAGGTAGGTGTTGGACATTCACTTTTCCACAGCAGTATGCGTGGATCCAAATCCCGAACTCCAATTTCTTCTGCAAAGTCCAGAGGTGAGCCTCTGAATGGGGTTGGAACTCAGGTTATTTGCTTAGTATATTGAACTCCTCAAACTCTGGCCCTCCCAGAAGAGGAGGGAGATGGAGAATTGCATCTCACAGTCCTTTCTCCTCTGCCAGTTCTCATTTCGTGGATTTACGAGACCAATCTTCGGGTGGAAAGAACTGGGGTTGAGCCATTCCTGTTACCTTTGCGTCAATGTCTTTATATAAAAAATCACCTTCTCACGATAAAAACATAGTGTCGGCACACGTCCACTTTTTCAAATTATTCAGCATTTTCATTTTCCAATTATTAAAAAGTCATGTTTATTTAGAAAATTTAAGTTTAAAAAGCAGAAATCAGAAGGCAAAATATCTCCCACAAGATGATGGATATATGGGAGGTCTTTATACCATTTTGCCTAATTTTGGGACATGTTGAAAATTTTCCATGATAAAAATGACCCGTAAGTTTATTATTCCAGACTTGGTCACTATCAACATTTTTGTGTGATTCTGTTAAATCTTTCACAAATAGTGTTTAATTGGTCAAAATAATAATATTGAGACATCTTTTGAATAGTTGTTCTAATTACCTAATAAAACTTGGCTACACCTGAGCTGAATCTGCTTCCTCTCATAAACTAGGGAATAATCTCAGTGTTCATTGGGAATTGGTTTTAAATCCCAAAATGAAAATAAAGTTTAAAAACCTTGAATAATAAAATGTTACAGTGTTATAACCATCTTTAAGCATCAAGTTCAGGTCTGGTATTTAATAGAAGTGGAACATTAATAAATGAACAGAATTCAAATATAGCATGATATTAGGAACTCCTCTGCTTCATATATTTGGAGTTTCAGAGTGAATCCCTATAGGTTTGTGTCAAGACATAAGTTGGCTACTCTGACCAGCCTTTTTCTTCTTTTATTCGTATTTTTTTCTCTATTACTACCATGCTATAGTAACTATAACAGCATGCTGTCTGCAAAAAACAGACAAACAGAAAAATATAGAGCTCAAAAATTAGCCTATATATTTATAATCTATCGATTTTTGAGAAAGGTCCCATGAGTACACAACAGGCAAAAACAGTCTCTTCAATAAATAGTGCTGGAAAAATTAAATACCCACAATCCAAAAGAATGAACAAGATCTCCGTCTCTCACCCTACCTCCAAATCAACTCAAAATGGATTAAAGATGTAAATATAAGACCTGAAACAACAAAACTACTAGAAAAAGATATAGGGGAAATGCTTCAGGATTTTGGCTTGGGCTAAAACTTTTGGATAAAACCCCCAAATCACAGACAACAAGAGCAAAAATTGACAAATGGGCTTACATCAAAGTAAAAAGTGTTTATTTTTAGCAAAGAAAACAACAGAGCTAAGAGACAGCCTATAGAATGGAGAAAATATTAACAGACTACATGCCTGGGCAGCTTTCCAACCTTGAACTGACATCCTGGGTCTTAGCTATTGGTGGTCTCATTGCTCCTCCATGAAGAGAAGGCTGACTGAGAGTCTATTGAATTTTCAAACTACCTTTCATCCTTCATAGACCAAGATTCTCAGGTCCCAGATCCGAATTATTGAAAAAGAAAACACATCAATCCATCTTGCTCTTTGTAGTGCAAAAGATAATAGAAACCAAAGTCTATTTTTGTACCAAATTGAAAGAGAACTTAGCTTCACCAGAGCCCTTGTTCAAAAGCAAGGGACTTGATGGAGATGGGATTTCACCACTGGATTGGTAAACAGTGTCTTTGGAGGTGTGGAGCAGTGGGATTATTGCCTAACAACATACAGCATGGTTCGGTACCTGCTAACAATTAGACTTGGGACTTTGACAATTCCACACAGTCACTTACTTCTTTGACAGTCCATTCATGCAAAAAGGATACATGCTGTTCAATATTATGGTGATTCCAGCTAAAGGAGTAAATGCTGTCTGGATTATTAGATGAATGACTCCGATGTACCTAGGACAACAGAGAAGAGAATATGTTTTATCTTTTGAGTCCTTTGCCTTCCCTCAAAGGACCCCGCTAGCCTACCCATGCACTCTTCTTCTGCAATGCCTTCCATTCAGACTTGGCCACACTAGAAAAACTGCTTTATCTCTGTTTCCTCACCTAACTTGACTCTCACAGGTCAGGGGGAGAGAGTATGTCACTCATGTTCCTTCTCTGATGACCTGCGTAAAAATTCTGGTTCTTCCAATTCCTAAATGATCATGGAGCAGTTACGGGAGCTTGGTTTCCTCATGTACAATGTGTGGTTCATAACAACAACTACATTACAGCATCATGTAAGGAATGAATTAGCTCACATATGTGTAACACTCAGCAAAGTGCCTGGCATATAGAAAAATAAGCATCATGGTAACTCGTTAAAATTTTCTTTTCCCTTAGGAAAGAACCCTTCTTATGAGCTGTGAACTGAACATTGGTTGCAGAACCTTACAGCTACTTTCCTGCGCAGACCAGGTACCCCAACTAGGTACTCTCCACAGACAGGCAGGTATTCAATGAAATCCTGTCAAATTACAATGTAGTAAATTAGAGAAATTGGGTGAATATTAATATTTTTCCTTTCCTTGTTTTTAGGCTCAGTATTAGGCATTTTGTTCTTTATCTCTCCTGCAAATTAACTCTGAGCTTAATATTTTGAGACAACATAACAAGCTATTGAGAAGAACAATCGTAACTGAAGACTTCTTAAAACATATCTATGGGCAATGATTCATTTTACTTTTGTGTAAATTAGAAGGGAGAAGGACAGACACATGCAGAAGTTAATTTCACTCCACTTCAGGCCTTTGAATTTGTAATTTAGAGCTCAAACTCTTTTATAAGTTCAAGTTCTAGACATATAGAGAAAAGTCAGAGGTAAATCAATGCTATTCAAATGAGAAAAGACCTACTCTCTCTCTCTCTCTCTCTCTCTCTGTCTCTCTCTGTCTCTCTCTGTCTCTCTCTCTCTCTCTCTCTCTCTCTCTCACACACACACACACACACACAACATGGTTGTGACTTTGGTAATTTCTTCCCTGAGTGGTAGCTTTTCTGGTCCACCTCTGTACAGTGGTCCCCCAAGGTCTCTCCTTGTTAGAGCCACAGAAATGTGGAGAAAACAATGTAAATCCCCAAGTTCCTGTGAGAAGATCGCCCAAAGGATGATAGAGGACAAACGAAAACCATTTTCCCCTAGTTAACAGCCTGTGCTGAAAATACCCTGCAACCCTCCCTCCGCCCCTTTCCTTTCCAGGAAAGTCACAGGGAGATGTGAAGGACTTGGCATGATCAGCAGCACAGAAAAATTTGCCAATGAGCAGTGTATTGATCAAAGATGAGGAGGAGAGGTGCTCAAATATTTACCCAGAGCACTTCAGCGAAAGGCGCCCACGGGTGCGTGGAGGTGACCACCGCAGGCTCCTGGCACCTGCCTGCTGTTTCCTCTCCTCTAAGGGACCATTCATTCCTGCCTGGTGCTTCCTCAGGCTGGCTTCCCTCCCCCTCCCCAGACCCCTCATGAAGATGTTTTATGAACTGTGTGCTTGAACATTTTTGTGCCTGCAGCAAGAATGTTGTTTTCCTAAAATCAAGAATTAGAAGAGAAACTTCAGGAACCTGGGTTCTTAGCCTCAGGAATTCAGCTGCTCAGACACTGTCCTGGGAAGAGACTAAACACCACACAGCATCCCACCTGGAGACAGATGCCTCTTTGTGATGTTCAGCACCACTCTTGGTCTCCTTTCCTCTAGTCCTTCTTTTAAAATCTCTTTTCTTCATAAATACGCATATATATATATATATATATATATTAGAACAAATATAAGCCAGTACCCTGTTTTTGCCACTGATGTTTGATATGAACTTGGTCAACTTGCAACTGTCTTTTAATCTGCTTCCTGTTCTAATCTGAAAAGTATAATTTCATGGAAATGGGTGAGTAAGCGCTACTCTAGTTATACAAATAGGTGTCAGTTGTGTCTTCTTTATATTCTGAGATGGGTCCAGTTTTAAAGGGTGTTTACTTTTAGTACTTAGGCCAAACTAATGAACTTATATGAAAAATACATTTTAATATCTGCTGGCCCCAATTTCAGGCAAAATCCTTACTACTGCTGCCATTTTTTTTAAGAATTAGAAATCAATTTCTTATTCATTAAAAAATTCAATTTCTCAGAGTTCTAAATGCAAATAGGTCTCATTGGCTTACAAAAGATGAATAAAAATGTGCTTGTATTTAGAACTATAAGTAATAATTTAATTTTTTATATGAGGGTTCTAATTATTACTCAACATTGGCTTTTTTCATTCTTAAAAATAGATTTTCTTTTATGATTGGTCACATTTCTATATCCAATATGTGATATGTTCACATATTATTTCCTTTTTTCAGACATATCCTGTATCACATACACATAGAATTTATATTTATATCTATAGCTGTATATATTCAAAGGTGAATGTGACATACAATATTATGTAGACAAACTGGTATAGGCACATATTTCTTTATTGATTCTAACAGAGTTTCTTTATCAGACACATTTGTTCCTAGTTAAAATCAAACACATAAATGTGTAAAATATTTTCCTTCTGGTTACAATTAAGTGGGTTTTTTTTTTTCTTTTCAAATCATCAGAAATTAAAGTAATTGCTCCAAAATTATAAAATGTCAGGTTTTACTGAATTCCCAACAAATTTATGTGTTCAGCCTTATTGAAGTTCTTATTGGTTTCATATCAAATTTGTTGTCATTCAGCAAAAGCAAAAAATTCTTATGGCATTAGAAAATATTTATTAAGTTTCTCTGTCCTTTTTTGACACTGAAATCTCATGGAAGCAAATCTTACATGGAAGCCTAGACCCTTTCTGCTTTGAGCAGGAAGTCTGAATGTAAATAATTTAATAAATATTTTAAACAGATTGAATTATTTCTCTATTCATGTCATAAGTGAAAAAATAAATATAGGTGTAATGAAAGCAATAAATCACATGCAAATTTCAATATATACTATAATCCAATGAAAAACAGAAGTTAGCTGGAAATCCAGGAAAAAGACATATAGAGGAAGATTTAAGTTGGTTACTTTTAATTAATTTTTTTAATTGTGACTGATAATTCTTTTTCTCTATCATTCCTGTCTTGTCAGAAAACACTTTTGTGATTCCCAAAAAAAGACGGTGACTTGGAACATCTCATATGAGTTATAATCATTGATCTGAAAGTAGGTTTTCAGGGACAAATTTAAAACTAACTTAGTTATAATGTTACACTTAGGACCTGGAGGTGGTACTGAGGAGATTAAAGTTTAAATAAGGGAACAGGGCAAAGGGGAGTAGACTATCAATATACAGAGGGAAAAGATCATCACAAAGGGGCAAGGCAGGCCCCTGCCACCCATCACCCCACACGCAGTTCGATTCTGGAGACGCTGGCGACATATTTTATAGGAGAACTGGGGTCTCCAGGTCTGGGTGAATTAAGAACGTGAAAGACTGAGATCTATTGAGTTTCTAGAGTTTACTCAATAATTCAAATACAAATAAACCAAGGTCAGTTTGCATGGCTCAAGAATGCCAAGAATGGTGACAGGCCAGTAATCCCTAGTCACTATTAATTAAGTACCTCCTCTCGCAGGCTGACTCAAGGCTGCTAATCTTCACACCTTCCTTGGGGGCCCCTGGACAGCTGCTTTGGAGGTCTTCACGAATCTCTGACCAATTTGGAGCATGGTCAAGTTAGCAAAATCAACAGCCAGAGGAGTAACAGGATATTCTGTGAACACTGCGTCTTCAGTATGATCTGATCAGCGCTGCCGTTGGGTGGGCCATGTCACTGTTCTTATAATGCAAGTCAGTCTGCATATGACATTGTCACATTACACAGAAAGCAGAGTCTAACATTCCATAAACAGAGTAGCTTACCTGGTCACTTCATGAAGAAGTCACCAAAATCAGGGCAGAAAACCAAACAAAAACAAATTAAAAAAAAAAAAAAAAAAAAGAACAACACTGTCTTCCTATGACTTCAAATGAACCTAGGTCACTTTTTTGTAAAAAAGCTCTGATTTGGTGCAGGCTTAGTAATTCTATTGTTAGCCATATTTATTTTGGGTAGGGGAGAGAGTTCATGTCAGTGAAGTCAAAGTTCATCTGACTGGCTTTGCCCTGGAGTTCCGAGAAAACACTGATGGGTAACCACATTACCACAAGGATGACAGATGTCCCTTAGCCATCCTTGATCCCTGCTGGTGTCTACCAAGACAAGTGTCACCGTACCTGGTCTTGCATTGACCATCCACTCCAGTCACTGCTGTGTACCACCTTCCAGGTCGCCAAGTCCCTTTAGCAGTGGTGGCTTATCTGATGCTTGTGCCCCTGATGGACAGAGAGTTCTCTGGAGCCGTTCCCACCATGAAGGTCATGTATCAACTTGACTGGGTTACAGGACCCAGTGATTTGGTCAAACATTATTCTGGATATTTGTGTGAGAACATTTTTGGAAATGAGATTAAAATTTGAATTGGTAGACTTTGAGTAAGACTGATTAACCTCCATATTATGAGTATGCCTCATTTGGTCAGTCGAAGGCCCGGGTGCGAGATAAACCTCCCTTGAGAAAGGGAATTCTGCCAGCAGATGGCCTCTAGACTTGATCTTACACATCACCTCTTCCTTGGGTCTCCAGCCTGATGGTTCTATCTGCAGATTTTGAATTTTCCAACTGCCATAATCACTTGCCTATCACAATGCCTATGCCTCCTATCCATTCTGTTTCTTTGGACAACACAGACTGGTGCACCTGCTCAAGAGGAACCACGTGGGCTGAGACCCTTTCTCTCATGTCTTTCCTTCGGGGACTTTGAGCTCCTTCACCAAGCCAAGCTAGCTGAGACTTCTTCTTCCAAGGCCTGTTAGAGTCGGTGCAGATCTGCTGTCAGTGATGGTGGAGTAGAGATTGATAAACCACTTTGGAGAATAACTTGATAGCCTTTGTTAAAATGGAAAAATACCAAAGCCCACGGTATATTTAAACCCTAAGGAGTGAGCTGCAGAGGAGGAGACAAAGTGATAATTAATTGAAAAACACTTCACATAATCAGAGCAGAAATGGTGCTGCTTGGGGTCCCTAGGTGGCACACTTACCTAGGTGGCACACTTACCTAGGTGGCACACTTGCACACTAGACGGTGAGAAACGGTGTCTCACTTTTACACAAAGGAAGGTGTGGATGCAAAAAGCACTTGACCATTCTGCCCTCCCCCCAAACCTCTCAAGAGCTGTGATATGCCACTTAGAGAAGAAGTGGCAGAAATAAGCATCAGGAAAGGCAGAAGAGCCTGGTGTGGGTGCAAAGAAGAGCGTGCCCAAGGCTGGGTCAGTTTATGTAGGCAATGAAAAAAATGCCTTCCAACTCCTTTGCCCAGGACAGAAAATGAGACGTGGATGGCAACCGTGATCAGGAAAGGGTGAGTGTGACAGATGCCCTAGAGTCTTTGAGGGTAGGACTCCTAGAAATAGGCGAAAGTCTCAGGAACAATGAAGGGTGAGGGTAGACATCCAGGAAACATGGATCTGTGATGTTAATATGACAGATTTCAAGCTCAAGGCAGATGCAAGTAATCAGGGATCCCCTTCAGGATTCAGAAAATAAGAGCTTTTCAAACTCAAGCTGCCCCGGCCGTGCTTCTGAACTCTTCTGTCCAACCGCCAGACCCTCGCGGATATGTTCCTTTTGGGTTGACTCCTTGTGCTCTGAGGAGCACCTCAATGTTTAGGAAACTGTATGGAGCTGAGGACCTACTAGAGGGCATTTTAACTCTCAAGAGGCGAATGTGATGCCTCTAGTTTCTGTGAGCACCTGTATTCAAAGAATCCACATTTCTATTACTTGATATTATGATCAACCAAAAAGGAATCTGTGAACCAAAAGCACGTGCAGCTTTTTGAACATGTTCTCATTGCTGCTAAGCTCTTCCACCCTACCTAGCAGCCAGGTGAACAGAGGTAAGGTTGGGTTGCCCAGGAAGCACAGTGACTCCCCTGTCGCAGCGAATGCAAGTGGCTCCCTCCTGGAGCAAGTGCAGAGGAGTGGCTGCCATCGCGGACAGCTAATATCAACTGAGCTTCAGTGGTCCATGGGAATCATAAATTAGCCTTATTTGAAGCCACCAATCTGGCAATCAGTTTCATGGCAATAGCCAACCTTTATGCCCCAAAACAGATCACTGTACAGACAAAAAGAATAATACAAATAATCTAAACAATACAGCAGCCTCAGGTATGATTAAAATAGGCCAGGTAATTAATTAGCCAATCAGAAATAAGGTCAATTTTTTAAAAATTTTGTGAGATGGGAGAAAATGTTCAAAGCTATTCTCTGGATTTTAGCATTCATCTTTTTAAAGTTTAACAGCTTCACTGTGATATTGTTTAAATACCATAAACTTGGCTGTTCTATATGTAAACTTCAATAAAGTTTAGTATATTGAGAGTTGTGCAGCCATCACAACAATCTAATTTTAGAACAGTTTCATCACCTAAAAAGATACCCAGACCCATTTAGAAATGTTCTCTATCCCTTCTCCCAGCAACTACAAATCTATTTTCTGTCTCTAATTAGATTCTATTTGCAACATTTCAAATAAGTAAGATCATACAATATGTGTTTATCTGAGTCTCTAATCTTTATCTCTGAAGAGAGGTAAAAAATAGTATTATAATGAGACTATATATTTGTGCAGAAGATATATATATATCTTTGTGCAGAAGATATATATATATATATATATATATATATATATATATATATATATATATATGTATATATATATCAGTTTAGGATTATTCATAACAGTTATTTTTAGAAGAAATTAAACTCACGGTTGTTAGAAAAGTTAGCATGAGTGAGGTTAATGTAGCCTTATTTGCAACATACAAAACCACCCATGTCACAAACGAGACTACACATAAATATATACAAACACACCCCTCTTAGATTATGTTGGGATACAGCTCACAAGTTGCCAAAGATGAGGCAAACAATCTTTATACAGAAAACCAATCTTTAGCCAGAATGTGTGCTAGATAGGGAACATGATCTTTGGAATAAAAAGCAAGATAACAAAGACAAAAATGTTTTTTGTCCAAAAACACCCTAGAGTTTTCTTGCATATTCATCCTATCCATCCTCCACTGCTTCTGTAGAGAAAAGAGGCATCTAATATTTGCTACCATGGAAAGTTTGGACAAACCTTTAGAAAAAGAAATATCTAGACAAAAACTCAACCAATCCAGATGAGTTCAAATCACTTTAACATAAAAGATGGCACTCAACTCAGCCTCCCTGGTTTAGGTAACCCAGATCTGACTTGCCCGTCAAACACTCAAGCAACACATGACAAACTGACACGTAAGTTTGCCCCAACTTCTATGGCCGACATTCTAGAGAGACTCCAAAGGGTCTTCACAGATACAACTTGTAGTTCCTGGACCTTACCCAGTGCAACCTATTTTATAAAGAAACCCTTGAACATCTAAATCATTTCTGAAAACATCTCTGCCTTAGATAAAACAGCTCACTGAAGGCAGAAGAAAGAGAATTGGACGTGAGGATAGAGGAGTCCACCAGGCCAGGCAAACCTCTGCATGCCCCTGTGGAAATGGACGCCTGCATGAAATCACATGGCAAAGGAAGAGCTTGTAAAGTTCAACTCATATATTCCACCCCGACCCATTAAATCGCCCTGTTTAATAGTAGCGAGGAGTGGCTCCAGGTGGTGTCAAGTATCAAAGGTCCTGGTCCTCGTGACCCCTGTGATGACAGACCAAGAGCTTTGCCTTCATTGCTGGGCCTTAGTTAAACATGCTGATGAAAGATGCACCTGGAGCTCTTTGGTCCATTGGCCCCGATATTTCATCTGAGCTTCCTGGTTCAAACACATCCTGAGTGCCCCGATACTGTATTAATGGAAGAACACGTATGTGTACGCTAACCTAATATTGAACATGCATAGGAACCATTGGCAGCGATTAGACGTTTACACTGACAATGGAACAGTGGAGAAAATAAATTTTTTTCTTGCTTCCCCACATATGGTTCCACTTTCATGGTTCTGTCGGTTTCCCGGGTTAATGACGTCCCACCATATGCCCAAGAGCAAAGAGTGATGGGACTGACATGCGGCCCAAACAGCCTGAAACAAGCTGCATCGTGTGTCCTCGGCCATAAAATGCCATTCAAGTGACCCCGTACGCTGACATCTGCCCACATGTTGTACACATTTGGGGCCAAGTTGCCCATTTGCTCCTTTCTGATCTCAATGTAAATATTATACATGAAAACACTGACAAGTCCAGTCTTCTTTCTTTCTTAAGAGGCCAGCGAAAGGCCAGGTTGGCTAGGTACCAGTCACAGCTCTACTTTTAAGGGTGGCTTTGTGATTCTTTCAATGTGTCTTGATAAATTATATGCTTTGCTTCAAACCAATTAAATCCCCATAATTGACATGAAAACTTGTATGCGATTTTTTTCCCCCCATGGAAGTTAAAATAACCCTTTGAATACGGTGTAATCCTTGCAAGTCAAAAATAGGTCACCCAATCAATGATTTTTGGATCCTGGTTGATCTCTACTTTGATTTTATTCAGTTTCCCTCTTGATAGCCAGGGTTATGTCATGGGACCCCCCGGGATATAGTTAGCAAGGAGGGAAGCATAGAGTTGTACAAGATCTTAAAGTTGGTACCCCCCAAAAGAAAATTCTGTCTAGGTAATGTCGCTGGTATTTTCCTTCTTTCCTTCTCCAAAGACAGTTATTTTTCTCATCCATGAGAAGCAAGACCGTCATACCTAAAATCCTGAGTTCATATACTGCTGTTCACGGTGACTTTGATTCACAAGAGAAATTCTGAAGTTCACATTCAGTTTCTACGCCAAACTGTTTTTGCCTTCCCTTCAATGTTTATATGCTTATTTCATTGTCACCATGTGTTCAAAGAAGAAAATGTGGTGACACAAAGTAATAATAATAACTTAAAAATGGGATTTTCAAGAAAAGCATGAGTTCCCCCATCCTTTTTTTTTACTGTGCCACAAAATAACTGTGGTTTTTCTCTGGGAATTATGCAAATCATGTGCGGCTGTTTGTCTGCAGAGAAACTGCAAGGGAAGAGGAACATACTTGCAATATATGATCATACTGCTCTGCTCTGAGCTTCTTAGAAGGGGAGTTGGTTTGGAGGCCATGTATATGGTAGCTAATTCAATGTAAAATCCAGTTCAATATGATCACACAATACAGCTAAAATTGTTTTACTGCTGTGCATGTCTGTGAGGGCTAATATTGAGTAACAGATAATAAGAGCAGCAGAAATCAGCATGTGACAGCTAGCTTTTTTTTTTTTTTCCCATTCTGTACTTGAACATTAACCAAGGGAGGGGGTGGGTAACTTCCAAGACCCAAGGTGGATGCCTAAAACCACAGACACTACCCTACCCTGTATAATTTTTTTCTATACCTACATACCTAAGATAAAATTTAATTTATAAATAAGACACATTAAAATACTAATAATAATAACTTATAATAAAACAAAACAATAATAACTCTAATAAAGGTTAGTAAAGGTGAAGGTCGTCTCTATTTCTGGAATTTTCCATTTGATATTTTCTGGTCACAGTTGACTACAGGTAACTGAAATTGCAAAAAGCAGAACCAGAGATCGGGGGCCACAGTCATACACGGAGTCTCTACCAGGACTTTTAAGGTCTCCTGTGCCTTCAGTCCTCGCCTCTCCTCTTAATCCCCTTCACTCACAGCTCCTTTGGATTACTTCCGCTGCACCGTACACTGCCTTAAAGTTCTTTGTCCAAACCAAGCCCATCTGGCTTTGGGGCATGGCGTCCATGTGCCTTCTTCCTGGAATGCTCTGCACCACAGTCTTTATGGGACTGACTAGGCCTGATTCAGGTGTCGCCATCTCAAATGGATTTTGCTTGACTACGTGGATACAGTGGCCACCTACTCACTACTCTCTGTCTCCTTCCTTCCTAATTTGGTTCCCTTTAAACTGCTTTTTCATAGCACTTTTTTTTTTTTTTTTGACATCAGGAAGCAGGACTTTATTCTGCAATATGGAGGAAACATGCTTTGCCCACCTGCCAGACATAATAGCACTTATTATGTTGATTTTTTTCACATCTTTTTCTATATACTTTCAGTCTTCTTCCCCCACTAGGAAGAAAGTACCACAAAGAAATAGCACTTAGTTCATAGTCTTATTCTATTGCATATTTGTATCATTAGATTAGATTGCATATTTGCATATCCATTAGACATGGATACAAGTACACCTCAGTTTAAATAATTTAACTGGCTTTTGTATACCCTTCAGTAGATGGTAGCCCTCTGATATGAGATTTAAGTGTTCTTTTGTTCAAATGTACCAACTTTTAATGCATGGCCAGTACGTGTTATTTTCATATATTGATATGATGGTTCATTATACATAATGCAAAGAGATCTTGCACGTGTGAAATTGTCGTCAGGATACTGTATTTTTAAATTTTCTTAATTCAAAAAAATGTTTCCAATACATGCCAGGCATTATGCCAGTATATCATGCACTGTACAATAATTTTTTAATAAAAGAACTAACAGCATAGCATATATGGTGGTCCCATAGGATTCTAATTGAACTGAGGACTTCCTATCATCTAACAACTTAGTAGCCATAGCATGTCACAGAGCTAAGCACTAATCACCATTTGTGGCAGGTGTGGGTATAAACAAACCCACTGTGCTATTGTTGTATCTATATTTTTAATAAATGATAATGATAATAAGTGACTATGTTACTGGTTTTAGTATTTACTATCACATACTTTAATATTATTATTGTAGAGTATATGCCTTCTCCTTATGTTCACTGCAAAACAGTATGTGGCATCACACCCGCAACCACCTCGTACCTGTTTACTACTTTCCTTGACGGTAGCAAGAGGCCACATTGAGCAACTGATCTATATTATCTAGATGTATGTAAGTAAACTCCAAGATGTTGACACAATGATAAAATCACCTAATGACACATCTCTTAGGGCATTCCCTATTTTAAGCAATGAAGGACCATACTTCAATTCTTCTTCAGTTGAAATTTCTAGGACACACATGGCTTCTACCTGCATTCTGCAGAGGAAAAAAACAAAACAAGAAAAAAAGGGGAAAAAAAAAAAAGAAGAAAACTGGAATGGAAACCCAAGTAAATTCTGGGCACCACAAGGGACACTATTGCTTTCTGTGCTTCATCCCATGATTCAACCTCGGATGGGTGACAGGAAGGGAGGGGGTGGGTGAAATGTTGTTACAAAAGTAAGAAATATTCAGACAATGAAATAACGCATCTTCCACCTTGGAGTTCATCCTGAGAAGAATGCACAAATAGCTTTACTTAGGCAACGGCCACCAAAAACAAATGGAAGGGTCATTTGGGCTGTACTTTGGAAAATGGACAGGAAAAGGGGCAACCTCAGGGGACCAGTTAGAAGGCTGATATAGCAATCTGGCTTAGAGATGATTTTAACATGATGAGGGAATAGCTGCAGAGATTGAACATTCAAGATGATAGTCAGATGGCAAAATGTACAGAATGGTGTGAGATGATATCCAGGTAATATCTAGGTCCCCGACTTCAGTGAGGAGACAGGCAGGAGAATGCTACTGTCCGAAGCAAACTTATTTAATGAGAGAAATGGTATAGACCTATGTTGCTCAGTACTACATGCATGTGGCTGTTGAGCTCCTGCAATGGGGCTCGGGAGACTAAGAAGTAAAATTTTTAAATGTTTTATTTTTAATTCATTTAAATCCAAATGTACACATATGGCTAGCAGCTACCATAATGAACAATTTGAGATGGAGTGAAACGACTAGTATATTAAAATTGATTATGGCAAAACTGATCAGAAAATAATGCAGAGTCCCCCCTAACCTCTGTTCATTTATTCTTTTCTCTCTCTCTCTCTCTCTCTCTCTCTCTCTCTCTCTCTCTCTTTAATAACTACAGCCACTTTTGTTTCTGTATCTATACCTTCCTCATGTAGCCTATAGATTGTGGGCAGAGTTAATTCTATTCCTAATTCAAAACTCAAATCATATTCTGCTACCTGCAATACACAGAAGCTTACCTGATATAAAGAATCCAAATTCACAATATCCAAGGTGAAACAAATCTCTGGAGTTGTGGAATGAAGTAGAAGATCAATAAAGATGAAAAAAATCAAGCATTTGGGGGAACTGGAAAGTTAAAGTTAAAGATGGGAGGGTTGGGGGTGCAGGAGAAATCACGAGGTAGGTGACATATATTTAGAAAAGGGATGTATTGAATGAGATTTCCATAATCATGCAATGGAGTAGCTGTGGGTATCACAGATTTCCATCTCGCTTCCCTCTATGCCTGCCTCCTCTGCTTCTTCAACGTAGGCTTTCAGAAGGATTCAAGATAGCTTTAGTGGTATAAAAGAAAGACAAAGAATCCTACTAATCATGGAGGCAAGGGAAAATGAAGCTTGGGAACATAAGATGAGCCCAGAGACAAGGTCAATACCCAAAATGTGTTCTAGATCATCCAGGAGAGTTGTCAGAGCTAAGCTGCCTATTTGGCGATTAGTTTTCTATTCACACATGGATTCCGTCTTTGTATATTCCATCTCTGTAGGAATCTTTCATAAAATTGTTGACCAGTTCAGTAAGTTGAGCTGTCCTTTAAATACTAGTTTTTGTTAGGTGCCCAAGGTCATGGAACTAGTGATAGAGGCCGATTTTGGAAAGAAGGTTCCACATTCCCAGGCCTGCAGGTTTCTAATTAGACCACGTGGCGTCCCAAACACAGAATGAATTCATGTTAGGCAAATTCATGTTAGGCATCCTTTTTCCTGGGCTGCAAGGTCACAGGAAAACCAAAAAGCTGCTGTTCGTGACTCTGAACGCTGGTAACTGAGGATGGCAAAGAGCCTGACAGGCAGACCCGGCCCATGATGGACCACGTCTGGGCAGAGTGACCTAGGAAAGGAAGCGCTCAGCCGGTCTCCAGAGAGGCCCTGTGCCAAGGCAGCCCACTTCTACATGTCAGGATTAAGGTGGTCTGGCAGAGGCACCACGGGGAAATGGGACTCGCCGGCCCCTGCCGGAACTGGTCAATTTGTGTCCTTGGTGGTTGAAAGATAAACATCTGGCCACATCCTGTGAAGGAGAAATCTCTTCTCTCTGTGCCTCAGTTCACCTCTCTACCCAGGTCAAGCCTGTCAATCTGAAATCCTGGAGAAGTCCAATTCCCATCTCATCCAAGAATTCCGTGACCAAGTGAGAAAAACAATTTGCCGCAGACTTCTTAGTGTGCCAGGAATCAAAGCCGCCATTTTCCTCCTCATCTATTTATAGACGTGTTCTTCCACATATGGATGGTTTCTGGGAGAAGAAGGGGAGCTTCAGTAGAGACACAATGTTTGAGGTAGACAAAGCACAAACGCAAGAGAGCCACTGTTTTCTCCTGCTCGAATGAGTCTTCTTTAGGAATTTTAAGACGGAAGCATGATGGAGCTTCAGAGCAGTGGCAGTCTCCCACATTTCTTCAGACAACCGTCCTTCAGCTTCATTGGGATTTCAGTTTGTTCAGTAAAAGCTAAGGACGCATCCTACTGATGAACATGAAGCTTCTCATATCACACAATGTCATGGGATATTTTGGAGGGGACTAAGAAGCCCCTTGAGGAAATCGTTCATGGAGCACAAGGGGTCCATGAATTCCAAGTAAAGAACTTTATTTGGGTGTGGCTACTTGGATGGTTTGGGCAGTATCCAAGGAAAGGCTAGTAGAAAAGACTTGAAAAGACACTAGGATCCTAATATACACACCTAAGGCTCTTCTGGATCATGTGACTTCCCACCAATTACCCTGTGCTGAGAGCCAGCGGAGTCTGTATGGCCCCTGGCATTTTGCCAACAGTATTGATTGACAGGCGAGGCATTACTATCCGCCTCTGCCGCTACTTTTGAGTTCTTGCACTACTTTCGAGCTCTCGTGGGGATTTCCAGGGATTCCCCGAGAGTTCCCATTGGTTGAGGAAGTGCAGGAGGAGGGTTTTCCAGAGGAGATATTTCTGGCTGCCGGGTTCCTGGGGAAATCTCCCGAATGCCACGATAACGCCAAGGTCGCGGGTTCGTTCCCCGTACGGGCCACCATCTGCCGCAGTCCAGCTGCAGCAGAATAACCGGGGGGTGACGAATGACTTGTGTAGATTGATGCAGCAGGAATAGGAGCCCTTTATTGTAGGATTTGAGCGATATTTATACATTTTACACAGCTTATCTAATTAGCATAAAATAGATACAGCAGTCAACCACACTTAATGGCTCGCTTTTGTTACTTCACAAACCACTCCCTCTGGCATTTGGCCAGGCACCATCCAGACTTGTTTATAGACTTTAACATTTCTCTGGCAAAATAACAGGTGCCAATCTGACTTGTTTACAGACCTTAACAACCCTGAGTGGGTTTTCTTGGTGTAATTGGGGATGACAATGTTCGCCTTGCTCATCTCATTTGATGTGAGGATCTCATGAGAAATACATGACATTTTCTGTACAGGTTGGAAATAACAAGATCTTGATAGCAAGAGACAAGATATGAGCCTACAGAGGTGTGAAGTTCATTTATGGCACATTTCTTACCCTTGCCATACTATTCCTGTCCTCCTTGGGAAGGCACTAACACCAGCCTATCTCTGATTCCTTCTACCCAAATGAGTTCCCAGTACACGTACCAGGCTCTGGACCCTCCCTGGCAACTTCTACCATCTCCACTGCATGTGTCCTGAGTCTGACTTGATGTAAAAAGGGAGCTTTCAAATATCCTAGTCAGAAATCCTTTGTGAACAATGAGTTCATGAACTAGAATGGACATTAACAATTATTTATAAATTAAACAAATTGGTGTCAAGGTGTAACAATTGTGATTTCTTCATTCTCTCCCTTCTGTCATGCATATATGACTATATATGATAATATAAAGCAGAAGTTCTTGAACAGAGAAACACAAGGCATAGTTTATCCCTCCATTAGATCATTACATATGAGTGTGGGCCTAGACACAAAGCTGCCCGCCCTATCATCCAGGACCTTACTGTTAGTGCACATGGTTTCATGACTTCTTACAAAAAAGGGGGGGGGGGGGCGGAAATCTCCATCCTTTCTTCAGGTCTGTATTTATAAATAGGGGTCTAGCCTGCATTTTTTTAAACAAAATCATATATTATAGTAATTATTAATATTAAATAAGGAGGGCAATGCTTTGCCTCCATATCCTGAACACGCAGCCCTTTGTGTCCACTCTTCTGCAAGGACCATGTCAACCACAGCAGGACACAACGGTAAGACTGCTGGCTTTCCCCTGGGTGAGGGGAAGCTGGCCTCGTGGAGTGGGGGCGGGGGCAGAGGAAGGAGAAGGCTGCATTCATGATGACAGGATTTGAGGTTCAGGGAACCCCACACACCAAGGTACTTCTACCCCCAGGTGCACACTGGCTCCTAGGAAGTGCGTGATTTATAGGGTCCTTGAGACAGACAGGGGTGGAAGTGACCAGAGAACTCTGGGATGTTATGTCTAGACAGGGCAGTGTCCAAGGAAGACAGAACTCTCCTTAAATTAACCTGGGGTTGCTTTGGCAAATTTCCTTTTTTTCTTTTTCTTCGTTATTTTTTCCCGAGGGGGAAATGAAGAGTTTGTTTTGGTCTGTAACAAAACCCATAACCATCAGGATATTGGTGAAGAAGCAGCAGGCCCCATCTATTTTTAAATTCCCACCATTTTTAGATGCCACTGCTCTGGGGCTCATTTTTTATTTCCATCCCACAGGGGGAGGAACCACAGAGGCCAGGTGAAAGGAGAAGGGTGAATTCTTTTCTGGTGTCAAACGGAGACGCGAAGGCCAAGGAAACATTGCTTTATCGATGGTCATGGCAGGCGGTGGT
Source organism: Callospermophilus lateralis (assembly GCF_048772815.1). NCBI lineage: Eukaryota > Metazoa > Chordata > Mammalia > Rodentia > Sciuridae > Callospermophilus > Callospermophilus lateralis. The sequence continues at coordinate 8,955,386 of NC_135315.1, forward strand.
GTCCTGTGACCTGGACACGCTGTTTTAAGATCAGCATGTTGCTCTTTCCCCCATGCCACAGGGAGATAAAGAAATGCCATCTGTGTAGTTACAGTGGGGCCGGGAGCCGCTCCATTTAAGTGGGGCTGCTTTCCTCCGCAGCCTCGCGTCTTCCTCCGTGGACGGTAGTGATGCCACGTCGGCGGAGCCAAAACTATTTAAAAGCATTTTCAAGCTACCACTGAAAGGAGAAAACGGCACATTTACATTCATCTCTCTCCGCTTAATGGCATTACCAGAGATGCCTTGTCCCCTTGGGGCCATAAATTGAGACATCACTCAACAGTTGTCCTGGCAAATTTCCCCCAAAAAGGCCACTTATGAAGTGACTAATCGCATAGGAGCCTAATTTACTGAACATTTAAGGCCATTGGGGTGGGGGGGATCAGAAGATGATGGACCCGGGATATGATCCATTATGTCCCCGGGCTGAGATTTCATCCCTGCATCCTCTCCAAGGAGACTGGGCCCGTTTTCCTGTCTCATCAAACTGCAGAAATGGTTTCCTACTTGGGTAAAACTACCATGTTACTAGCTTTAGACTAAGACAGGCAAAAGCCCTGGCCATCCTGGTCTGGAATGGCTATTAACTGCTCCTTGGGCAGGTTGAGTGAGAGCACTAGGGTGCATCTGAGGTCAGAGAGGAAACCAAGATCATATGCATAGTGTGATATTCATTCTCTCTGAATGTGGGTACCTCAATGACTTAAGTCAGGGAGTCCTTAGGTCTAAGGCCTGCCCAGCGCCTCCTCTAGTTTGAGAGCCTTACCTCCACCTCCGGAGTCACCATTTTCCTACATGCTTTAGCTCCTGGAAGGGACCTTGTTATCAAGAGAGCTATTAACACTCATGTTTCTCCATAAATTCATGGCATGAAGTAATGGCTGGGTAGAGTGGCCCATGCCTGTAATCCCAGCAACTCGGGGGGCTGAGGCAGGAGGACGGCAAGTTCAAAGCCAGCCTCAGCAACTTAGCAAAGCCCTAAGCAACTTAGTGAGATCCTATCTCTAAATAAAATACCAAAACAGGCCGGGGATGTTGCTCAGTGGTTAAGCACTCCTGGTACCCAAAGGAAAAAAAAAAAGAAAATAATATCTGTGATCCTCTCTGGAAGAGAGGAGGGGATGATCTTAACCCCCATCCTCTCAGGTGTCAAATTGATCATGGGGCTTTGCGTTTGCTAACCACCTCCAGGTGCCAACATGCTCTCTCCCCTGGTACCATTTTTGGTCACACGAAGATATGCAGTGATTCAAACCTGATTTTTAGAAAGCCAGTGTACTGATTTAGTGATGATGTCCGCAGCAGCTTTCTATCTCTTACAAAGCTCTTGGGAATTTAGGATTGGGGACTATCTGCTAAACTCCAGATTGAAAATGTCAGAAAGAGTCTTGGTTCAGAGAGCATCACCTCACAATCATGGTTGTGCCACTAGACATCGACTGCTTCCCGGTACGGATTAAGATTGGGTTTACTGGAGCCTTCATAAATCAATTAATACCCCAGGGTGACTCATTGAGTCTATGACACCATCTCTTTAGTAATGGACGGCTCTTTCATTTCAGTTTGAGTTGAGGGAAAGTGCAGCGTGTTCTGTGAGTGAATTCCAGCTACAGAGAAGGGAGAAAAGGAGTGGGGGACTGCAGGGAGGGAATGGCTAATGAGCCGGAGTGCCTATGAGTGTGAAGTCACGTACCGAGTGTTCTGCTGCCAAGAAGAATTAAAAAATGCAAATGCTTTTATGCAGAAGTGACCACATTATGCAAGACACATTAAAAAAAAAAAAAAAAAACCCTCCTCTGGTAGTAAAAGGTTCTTGAATGTGAAGTTCTTACAAAATGACTAACTCTAAATGAAGAAAATTTTTGACTGTTTCTGGAGAGTTCCATCGGTGGTCTTCATGTCTCAATCTCTGCTTACCTCCCTTGGTTCATATGCTCTATTCAGTTTCACTAAAGACACTTCCAAAGACCTAGAAAACTCATTGCAAAGTGTTTAAGCCTATATATAATTTACAAAGGAGTCTAATTATCATGGTAAGCTTAAATTAATGTTAATGTTCCTGAACATGGAATAAAGTCAGACAAATGCATGTCTGAATTAACAGTTCCGTTTATGGTGGGCAGGGAGGGGAAAGAGTGTTTTTGTTCTCTCCTACGCAAGTTTATTTTATCCAACAAAAATAGCTGGGAAAAACGTGAAGGTGAATAAAATCCTATAAAGATTATAGTCCAGAAAAGGGGCACAGATGTCCACAAGGACTGTACCACTTGAGTAGATCTGTGAGGGCACAGGAATGGGAAAGCTCAAGATATCATTTAAAGTAAACATTTTACTTTAAATCACAAGTATAAATTCAACCCAAAACTCACTTAGCGGATGTCAACAGATGAAGGATTTATTGATGGCCCATGCTGAAGCTACTCCGTTGGCAGTCTTCTGATTGATTGCTGGGCTCCTCAGACCATAAGCTTTGTTGCCTGGGTTTAAATTTGGGCTTCTACTTACTTATCACGGGACCAGGAGAAACTTATTTGATATTGTTTGGCCTCAGTTGCCTCATCTCTAAATTCCAGCTGTTAAGGGTACCACAGGGTCGTTCTAAGTATTCATTGGGTTTTCATGGACACAGACGATGGGGAAAAAAAAGTGCTCAAACGATTAGTTACAATTGCTATGTCATCAGCTCAACCTAAGCATAGTAAGTTTCCTCTTTTAAGTATACACAAGAACAGCCATGAGGACCAACCCCAGCAAAACCTGGAGGGGACTCTGGAGGCCGATTCTGAATAAGGTTGAACCCGAGTAGGGTCTGCTGCTGAAAGTGAGTCTACTGTAAGAGGAAAATGGATCCAGACCAACAAGGAGGAGGCCCAAGAATCCCAGGAAACCTGGGTGGGATGGAATAATGGATAAGAGATTGGTTATGGAAAAGGTACTTCCTCCCCCTCCCCTGTTCTGTTCTCTTTGTCTCCTCTCTTTACAGTATTCTTTGCCCAATTTTTTCTCCTTATCATCTCAGTGAGGGATTTAAGGACATGATTGCAAGGGCCAGTGTTAAACTGAGAGACGTCCAAACAAATTGTCATACCAGTGAGGACAACGGAGCATGGTCTCTTCTTCTCGAGTGGCCATGACAGTAGACATGGAAAGGAAGCCATCGAAGCCAATTGACGCAGAAAATTGAGGTCAAGTGATGAGGAAGAATCAAGCCGTCAGTAAAATAGTGCAGAAGAGTCTTGTTAGATCACCACCAGGGTTGAGTGTGCTAATATCCATTCAAGCATCAAGGTCTTTGTGCATCTATGATGGGGTTTCCTCACATCCCTTGTGACAAGTAGACAGAGACTTCAATCACCCTAGATACCTAGGATTGAAATGACTACAGAGAGTCATTCTCAGATGTTATTTCAAAGAAAAATGACCTGTGAGAGCATATTCTTTCTGAATTTCAAGACAAACAGGAATGTCACATAGTCCCGTGTTTTATCCACCATCGATTATCAACTTCATCTTTGTGTTTTATCTACATAAAGGCTTTTATTTTTTAAAGGGTAATGGTCCCAATTGGAGATTTATAAGCTGGAAAGAGTTAGGACCTCTACAAAACAGACAGAAGGAGTTGAAGTATTGAGGGCGGATTGAGTTTAAGTGCTTTTAGTGTTTATTTGAATAAAACAGGTCCACTTTTTGTGCGTTTACCTAATGGCATTTCAGAGAAAGAGTAGAAAGTTTATAGCAGAGAGAAATCTTACTTATTGAGGGATTTGTGTGACAGGCAGTCACTGAATCAGACAAAATAAATTAACAAAAATTTAATTAGCTTGTATCGTTCTTGTCAAAACTGACAACTAAAATATGGAGAAAAGATCATGTTTTCTCCAGAGAATGTTCTAATTTTTTCTTTTTTCTGGTCTGAAAAGAAACTTTGACTTATACAACTATTTATAGAATTTACATGGATTGCTGTTTCCTACATTTCAGGAGAGTTCAAGAGTTAAGTCACAAAAAGATCAGGGGATGTTCTTTCCCTCCCTGTCCCAGGGCTTACACAGCCACTTGTCCACACTGATGCATCCTAGCAGCGGGATTTGGTGTCAGATCCAGTCTCTTCTTTAGGGAGTTTCTGAATAGGGGCAGCTAGACCCTCTTGCTAGGCTCCATCGACCTGCTTGGTTGCTGTCACTACTCCCACTGCCCAGTTTATGAGACTGTCGCCATATAAACTGACTTGGGGCTGCCGCCAGGAGCTGATCTGTAGAAGCCCATCGATTCTGACGATTCTGACACCATCACTTCTGTTAGGGTTGGGATGTGAGGTGTTCCCCCAAAGTTCATGTGTGAGACAATGCAAGAAGGTTCGGAGGAGAAATGATTGGGTTATGAAAGCAATAACCCAATCAGTGGATCAATCACCTGATGGGATCAATTGAAGGGTAGCTGAAGTCAAGTGGGGTGTGGTGGAGATGGGGCCATTGGGGGCGTGGCTTTGGCATATACACCTGTATCTGGCAGGTGGAGTCTCTCTCTCTGCTTTCTGATCATCACGTGAGCTGCTTCCCTCTGCCACACTCCTCTGCCATGGTGTTCAGCCACACCTTGAGCCCTAAGGAATGGGGCCTGCTGTCTATGGGTTGAGACCTCTGAAGCTGTGAGCCCCCAAATAAGCTTTTCCTCCTCTACGATTGTGCTGATCAGATCCTTTAGTCACAGTGGTGAAAAGTCAACTAAGACAACTTCTTGCCCTTGAAAAGTCCTACTCAGAGGACACACCATGACCCATTGGGACCTTCAGCGCATTTGCCATCTCTACAGAGAAGTGATGGATGTAGCATCAGCAGCTCTAAGAACAGGCCACCTGCTGTGTGTCCCCACCTGTACCCCTGCACGGAGCAGCTTCTGTGTGGCCCAGCAACTCTATGGCCTTTGCCCCCCAGCACTCCCACCTCGCCTTCTCTGCTTTTCTTTACCGAAACACTCCCCTCCCCATCTCTTTGCTTGTTTCCAACAGAGGGCTTGAGGCAGTTGGGAGGGAAAACAATTCCCTTTTTGCCCAGAGTGAAAGCAAAGTTCATAGTTCCTCCAGTTAGGATTTAAGAAATTCCTTTTCTTATAGGAAAATCAGCTCTGGGAGTTTTATATACTTTGAATCTTACTGCAGATCCACAACTTTCTACTTGATCTGGAAGTCATTCTTTGAAACAGGGTGAGTGGAGAACTTAAAGTTCTTAAGCCCAGAGAAGCAAACCTGCGCGCTGTGAGGCAGGCTGTGGTACATTTCCAAACTCCTGAGTTCAGTTCCCAGGGGCAAGGAAGATTGCAGTCAGGACAATTGGTATTTTCACACTGTTGTTAGAGTTTTGCTGGGTGTTTTATATACGGCAATCTCTGGGGTTTTCTAATATCTGTATTTCACAGGTGAAATTAGAAGGGTTGATTACGCTGCCCACAATCACATGGTTAGAAAGCAGTAGTATGTGGACACTTCCAGCTCTCATCCTACCTTCCTTCCTGTTGAGTCTGTTTAGAGTTGATCACTTTTGATTTCATTCTCATGCAGAGGTAAGACATAGATGATTATCATTGCTTGAAATATTCAGTTTGCTACAGGATAATGAAATTCATTCTTACAATCACTTTATCATCAATGATTCTCTATGGGAGGTACTTTTCTCACCTCCCCTAAGGACATTTTTCAATGGAAATGATGTGGCAAAGGACTATATTGTTGTCTACTGGGCAGAGGACATGTAAGCCATTAGACAATGTGTAATGTACAGAGACGTTTCCATAAGACATTGTCTGGTGCAAATGTCAACAGTGCTAAGATTTTGAAACACTGAAATAAGTGACCTAATATTTAGTATTCGGGATAAAGTGCCTGAAGAAAACACTTAGGTTTTAAACGAGTTATGCTAAATCCATCATGAATATAAAACTTATTTTACATGTTTTCTTATTGCATACTGTTTAGTCCCAACACCCCACAAGAGATACTGTTAACACTTTAAGGAAGCATCTAAATGTTCTCTTTGCTTGTGACCACAGTGAGTCCTATACAATCTCATATCCATAATCAGTACTTCTGTTTGGAAATAAAATTTATTTCTAATCAGAAGCAAAGCAGCTGTGGATTGTAAAATGTTAAAGGGATTTGGGAAGCCGTGTCTTTTGGCAAATGCCACTGAATAGAAAAGCATGCATCTCATTTATTGGGTGGAGGGTAGTCTATGGGGTGGCGAGAGGATGATGTTCTACAGAAAGTCCTAGAGACGCCAAGAGTAATATATTTTTCTAGTAAAGAAATGGTCAATTTTATACACAGTAGTAATAATCTTAGCCTAAAAATGCACCTAGAATACATAGTTTCTCTAATAAAATGACATCCACTCTCTCCCACTTGCTTTTCTCTGGTCTCTCTCTCTTTCTCTCTTATGTATGGAGAAATTTACTTTGCAATTAGGACTTCATGGTAGAACTTTCAAAGCTGCGCTGGGCAGAGAGTCAAAACCTACATTTGATGGTGAGGATTTTGGTACCTACAATGAGCAGAAGTCTGAATGGTTTCTCTTCCTCACTGTGTGGCTTTAGTACAACTTCTAGAAACAAAAGCATGGCTATTGGGGATTAGCTGGGAGAACTGACCAGGGAGAAGCTTGCTCTCAGGTTTTATTATAATGCCAGGATTTTGGGTGGCCCCGAATATGCATTGTGTGGAGATACCCACACCTGGGTTGTGGTTCTATGGGAAACAGCGGTCAATGCCAGGTCAACTCAAAACCCTGAGTGCATTTCTAGGCAGTGAGAGGTACTTCCAGGATTTCCTAATTCCACCTTAACCTTCATTTTCACCCTGAGCAAGAGAGTAGACTGGGAGGGCCCTTCTGTTTCTGTTGTTACTGTTTTTCTTTTGTTGTAGATTGACATTTTTGGTCACCTGTGTGTGTTTTGTCTACTGGGTGGATTAGCTACAGAGGAGGTTTAGTCCTGAGCCATTTTTATTTATTGCAAAAGAAAAAAAAAAAAAAAAAGAACTGACTTTATTGCCTAAAAGTTATGTTACTGAAATGCAAATTCATTTTGAAGGAGGCCAGTGTAACCATCCACAGACAAATATTTTGAAGTAATTAAAGTCTAATTCAGGATTCCTTTACCCAGATTTTTTTTTTTCTATACTCCAAACATCTTTGTGGCCTGCATGAGCTGGAGTCCACAGAATGATCTAGTTCAAACTTCTCAATGAACAGCTGAGCAAGTGGGGGTCTAGATCTGTCTGAGGATTCCAGAAGTTACCAGCAAGACTGAGATTAAATTCCTGCTTTCCTTGGATGATTCAGAATGGTTAGAGTAGTGGGAACAAGACCATCTCTTTGGGATTCATCTGAAAATATTCTTTTGTACAGTGACAGGTCTTTCCAAGTCTGAGAAATTATAACTCTGGGAAGTGACTTCTGGCCCCCTCTCCCCACTGCAAAGCTCACACTCCCTGAGTGATCAGCTCTTGGCTGCTGTCACAGTGAACAGCAGCCACCTGTGGGACTCCACGTTTTATTTCATGTGCCTGAAAACCGCTCATTTGTTCACCTACTATTGAGTCCATTTGTACGGTGGAGTAGGCACTAGGGATAAAGCAATGAACAAAACAGACCAGGCTCCTGGATCTCAGGAAGCTTTGATTTTTAGCTCATTTTTAAAAAAAGATAATTCCATAAAGTCATCAAATCCAGAGCTCATATGACTGCTTCAATACTGGTGGCATTTTAGTCATAGATGAAAAGTAAAGATTTTTAGGTTGGATGTATTAGCTTCTTAGATCAGTAACAGAGAAGCTCAAACCAGGTGGCTTCATTGGCAGCCCTGGAGCTCTAGGGCCATCTGGTCAACCAGCAGTGGGTGGGTGAGGGGTGGGGGGGGAGGGGAGTCAAAGAGGAGCAGCAAAGGAGTCACCAAACACATGACCCAGGGCTGCTCCTGGAAAACAGATGGCCAGGAAAACATATCAAATATCAACTGTATCTATATTTATACCTGTATTTAAATATATACATATATATAATATTTACATATATATATATATATATATATATATATATATATATATATATATATATATATCTGAAAATCTCTATGTGAATTTTAACACCAACTGGAAAATGATGCTTGGTTTATTATACTGCATAGAGTCACCAGTCAAGAGCAGCTTAACATTTATTTCCCAAAGAATGTGCAAAAACAGAACAGGTATAGTTTAGTTTAATATTCTGAAGGCAAGAGCTGGGTCAGATGGTCTTTAAAAAAGATTGGAGGAATGAGGGAATTTAACTCTATCTGTAATGTTCTTTTATTTTTATTTTTGATTCAAATTGAGAAAAAAAATGGAAAAAGACTAGAATATGATGAAATTAGTGGATGTTATGGAGACTTGTGATTCATGACATTTCACTGTATGGATGAAATACTTTGTAATTTAAATAATAATAATAATAATAATAATAATAATAATAATAATAATGCAGGATTAGGAGCCAAAGAATTAGAAGAAACATTGTCATCTATTCTTAGAAACATAGGCTGTGAAGAAAAAATGAAAGAGGAGAGAATGAGTCCAGGGTCTTTCAAAATTTCCCCAAACTCCATACCTTTAGGGAAATGCAAATTAAAACTACATTAAGATTTCATCTCCTTCCAGTCAAAATTGTAATTATCAAGAATATAAGCAGTAATAAATGTTAGAGAGGATTGGGGAAAAGGGTATACTCATACATTTTTGCTGGGACTGCAAATTAGTGCAACCACTCTGAAAAGCAGTATGCATATTCCTCAAAAAATTAGGAATGGAGCCATTATATGACCCAGCTATCCCACTCTTCACTATGTATTCAAAAGAATTAAAATCAGCTTTCTTCAGTGATGCAGCCACATCAATGTTTATAGCAGCAGAATTCATAATAGCTAAGCTATGGAGCCAACCTAGGTGCTCTTCAACAGATGAATGATAAAGAAAATGTGGTATATATTACCACAATGGAATACTACTTAGCCATAAAGAAGAATGACTTTATGACATTTACCTGTAAATGGGTGGAACTGGAGATTATCATGCTAAGTGAAATAAGCCAGTCACTCCCCAAAAGTCAAAGTTCGAATATTTTCTCTGATATGAAGAAGCTAATCTAAAATGGGGTGGGACAGGGGATTAAAAAATGGAAGAAAAAATCAGTGGATTGGACAAAAGGGCTTGAAGGGGAGGGAGGAAGGATAAAATATGGAAAGTCAGTGGAATGAATCTGACGGAACTTTCCTATGTACATGTGTGAGTACACCACAGTGAATTTCACCATCATGTACATCCACAAGACACTAACTAAAACAAGATAAATAAACAGCAGAAATATCAGTAGAGGGAAGAGAGGAGGGAGGTGGGAGGGAAAGGGAAAGTACTGGAGACAGAATTAGAACAACATATATTCCATGCTTTTATAATCTGTCAAAATGAATCCTGATGTTATGATAAGTAAAATAACCTATGAAAAGAAATGTAATTGACAAATAAAAATTGAATATATTTCCCATGTGAAATGTGGTGTTTTCATATAGGTATGCATTGTGAAATGATTGTCACAAGCCACTAATCAGCCCATTGTGTCCGCTTTACAGTGTGTGTGTGTGTATGTGTGTGTGTGTGTGTGTGTGCAGGCATGAACATTTAAGATCCATTCCCCTAGAAAATTCCCTGTTTACAGTGCAGCATTGTTAACTATATTCACCATGCCACACATTAGAGTCCTAGAACTTATTTATCTTACAACAAAACACTTATACACCCTAACCAACATGTCCCCCACCTCTCAATCCCTGGCAACCAACTCCCTGTTTCTATGAATTTCATTTGATTTGTTTGTTTGTTTGTTTGTGGGTTTAGATTCCACAGAGAAGGGAAGTCATGTGGTCTTTGTCTTTCTCTGGCTGATTTAGCTTAGTGTCCTCAAGGCTCATTCGTGTTGTTTCAAATGGAAAGATTCCTTATTTATTTATTTATTTTTTGAGAGAGAGAATCTTTTTTTTTGTAGATGGACACAACACAATGCCTTTATTTTTATGTGGTGCTGAGAATCAAACCTGGGTCCCGCCCGTGCTAGGCGAGCGCTCTACCACTGAGCCACAATCCCAGCCCTAAGATTCCTTATTTTTAAAGGCTAAATGATGTTCCATTGATGCACATCTGTATCTAACACAGTTTGTGCATTCCTCCATTGATGGACACTTGGGCCACTTCCTTGTTGATGCTGTTATGAATATTGTTGCAATGAACATCTGAAGGCAGATGTCTCTTCAAGATTCCAAATTGCTTTCCTTCAGACATATACCCAGAAGTGAAATGGCTTGATCAAATGTGAATTCTACTTTTAATTTAGGGGGTGGAAATCTCCAAAATGTTTTTTTCAAAAGTATAGAAAAATGGTAATGATTATGGCTTTTAATTTTTAAATTTTTACCGAACACATGACTATTGGGCATACTTAGGAGGTACAGTGTGGTATATCAATATATGTATTCAATGTGTTATGATCATGTGAGAATATTTGATCTCTTCAAACATTTATCTTTGTTTTGGGAATACTTAATATCCTTTTTTACTAGCTATTTTTAAATGCAATTAGTTGCTCTCAGCCTTAGTTTTCCTACTGTTCTAGAGAACAGTAGAGAACCTCTTCCTCTTTTCCAAGGCATCCCTGTACCTACTATGATTATAGCCTTGAAGTTGGACTTAAATAACAGTAAAGTATTGAGAACCTTAACAGAAGAAGGATTCCAGCATCACAGGACAGGGAAATGTCTCCATGGTCCTGTGAGAACTGGAATCTGACACAGTTTATACTCATCCCATTACACATCCCAAAATTACTTTCTATTTCTATTATTTTACCTTCAAAAACTCCTCACAGTAGCTTATATATATGTGAGTTCAGGAGTAACTCAAAATTGAGTGAACTCCAAAGAATGTTTGCTACAATACTTGTGTATATAAGTCTACATCATACATTAATAAATACACAATATGGAGTGTTGGTGCATATGTATGTGTACGTACACATAGTGTGTGTATATGTATATGCATGTGTGTGTGTGTGTGTGTGTGTGTGTGTGTGTGTGTGTGGTGTTGGGGTTTAAAAAAGGGCCTTGCACATGCTAGGCATGAGCTGCATCCCCAGACGTTTTGAAATTTAACTTTGAGACAAGGTCTCCCTAAGATGCTCAGGCTGGCCTCCAACTGACACCCTCCTCCCTCAGCCTCCCGAGTAGCTGTGGTTCTAGGTGTGCACCACCACATCAGGCTAGAGTACTGGTTTATTTTAAAGACTTCAGTCTTTTCATTTGTTTATTTTTCAAGACCTGTTATCAAAGAAAAATGATACTGTGATAAGGGCAACTTCATTGTTCAGTATTTGGCTGAATGGGAAGAAAGGTCTCTATCAAGCAGATGGGAGGAGGGCGTGAACGCAGGGGAGGGAGGTAGTGTGAACTTCACCAGGGACACCTTAGTTTCCACTGCCCTGGTTTGCAGGTGCCAATTCTGGAGCTCTGTTGAAAAAGCTGACAGTCATCAAATAGATAAGGGGAATGTGAGCTCATTTGAGTCAGTTCTTATATCTTCAGTCTGACAGATTTCATTAGAGTCAATTTGAAGAAGACTGTGTAAAGACGGAGGATACTTTGAGAATGAGGAGGGGGGAGACAGAGAAGGGGAAAGAGGGGAAGAAGAAGGAAGAGGAAGGTGGGAGAAAAAGAGGAAAGAAGAGAGAGAGAGAGAGAGAGAGAGAGAGAGAGAGAGAGAGATTGATTTCCAGGTGGCCATTTAATTTCAAGAGATAGGAATATGTATGAAAATGTAGCTAACAAAAAACAGACAAAAAAGAAAAGAATGGGCAGAGAATGGCTGAGAATGTTGGAAATGGATTTGTTTCCTTCTCTCAGGTAGTAAAGATCTGAGGATTTAAAAAGGCGGCTGTGCAGAACACCGTATCTATTCTGCAAGCTTCGTCACCTCTTCACTGCTTTACTCTCTCCCTGTGGTTTACAAAGGTTACCATTCTTGATTGTCATGGAAAGGATGGGGGTCCTTAAGAAAAATTAACCTAAGCTTGTGAATCAATGAAAACTGGGCTTATATTTCTTTGATGTCTCAAATGTGCAATAAAATAGATGTTTTCTACTTTGATTTTCTGCTGCCATCAAAATCTATTTTTTTTTGTATTGACTTACATTTATTTATGTCACTATTTTGTTTAAAGAGAAGAAAATTATTTTAGCTTTGAACTTCTGGAAGAATCTGCAAGTACCTGCAATGAGTAGGCCACAGCCAATCACAGAAACTAGCTGTTTTATAACATATCTAAGGTGAATAATCAAGGAGAGGGGGGAAAGTATGAGAATAATCCACCCACATCCTGCACCAGACGGAAGTCATACCCCACACTGTGAAGCTCAGCGGAACTGTAATCTCGCTGATAAAGTCTTTATAAATTCTGAAATGAACCAAGGTCTCTTTAATAACAAAAGTATCTTAAAATGCCCTCAATACCATGTATCAGAGTGTGTTTCTCAGCGGCTGGTAGTACTTGGCGCAACATAGTTGCCATTCTGAATAGCAGACATCTCAAGGCTACCTCTGCGGGGACAAGAAGTACATACAATGCACAAGTAACTGGTGGCCAGAGCTTCCGGAACTTGCAGGCAGATGTCACCTTCAGTGGCCTCGCCTATTTTTAAATGCTCTTGCAGAAGAACATTCCATTATGTTGAACCCAATATTTAACATTTTCCTGCACTTCCTTCATGGCTGGTGTTTCTAGTTTCCCCTCTGAGTTTTCTAGTCATTTTTCTGTAGCTTCTACTCTTAGAGAATATAAAGTGCCTGATCTGATTTACCCACAGGTGATAGTGGAAGATGTAACCTTATAAGAAAAGGAGACCCAAGCTAACCAGGATGAGGACACTGAATACAAATGGCTTTCTGATTTTTTTCTCTGTGATCATTTTTGTGTTGTTAATTCAGACCTCATTTGCTTGTTTGTTTTTAGCTTAAAATAAAGACATGCATTTTTCTATCTCCAGGTTCTAGAGATACCTTGGCCTGACTTGTAATAGATCCCTGCCAAATGAATGAATACATAAATACAGAAATGACCTGAGCTTTTGGTTACAATTGTTAACTTACTCATGATTTATAGTCACTGTTTCTGTGACTTCTTATTTATAATAGTAATGTCTGAAGTGATTGAATAAATGGGAAAGAATTTCATGCAACTCTTCTTCCCCTAAGATGGCTCAATTGCTAGATAACAAGCTTTGGTATCAAGAAAACAAATCAATAGAAATGGATTACTACTTTTGATGATCTGACAGATTTTTTTAAAAACCAGTTTTCATTCTTTTTTCTTTCTTTTTCTTTTCATTCTTTCATTCTGTTTTTCTCTTTTTCTTTCTTTCTTTTTTCTCCATACAGGAGTTCAAACCCAAGAGCTATATACCCCTTTAACTTTTTATTTTGAGGCAGTGTCTCACTAAATTGCCCAGACTGGCCTTGAACTTGTGATCCTCCTGCCTCAGCCTCCCAAGTAGCTGACATTACAGGCGTGCACCAGCAGGCCCAGCCAGGATTTCCTTCTTTTATCAATAAAATTATAAAATAAAAATATGCATCTGACATTCACTTAACATTTTACAACATGTAAGTAACTGAAAATTTAGCAAATAATTAAATATCAAGTTAAATCTTTGAATAATTTATATAATTGGAGTTAACAATTCAAATGTGGCTGTCAGAATTTTGAATATAATAAAATAACAATCTAGGAAAAACACACATTTCAAACTGAATGTTTGAAATTTCAAGCAGAGCTGTCTTATGTTCACTTTTGACCATATAAGCTTTCTCTGTCAAATGAAAACAAAATATTTGCTTTAATTTTCACAGGAACTATGAAAAAGAATGTCATGAACATTTGGATGTTTAAAAAATTGCATTTCTTTATTTTCCTTTAATTTAAATGATTGATGGTCAGTTTTATATGTCAGTTTTGATTTATATGATGTGATGGTCAGTTTTACATCGTCTTTAGCTATTGGATCAAATCCTAATACAGGTGTTCCTCTGAAGGTGTTTTGTGGATGTGATTAAAGTCCATAATCAAGCTAACTTTTAGAAGTGAGGTAGTCTTAGGTAATCTGGATAGACCTAATTTAATCAGCTAAAAGGCTTTCACTGCAAAAACGATATTTTCTTGCATAAGAAATTCTGCTGTGGATTGTTGCTTCAGTGAGTATCTGAGTGTCCCATGTGCTGTTCCTCTGGTTTGGGGTTTGCCTAGTTAGCCCATGAATCACCAAAACCAATTCTTTGCCATACATCCTTGAATATGTACCTTCTTCTTGCTGAAACCCTAACTGATACATAGTAAGGCTGTATAAAAATGCCTGACTGTAACTTTCAGTTAATTTATAATAAATAAAAATGTTTTCTTTGAAGTCCAGATTCTCTAAAATAATCAAGGATATGCAATATTTAATTTCTTGAAAGGCACTTGGGTAAAAGGAATCCCAGGGTTAATTCTGTAGTAACATCCATAATTGCCACCTAAATTTTTTGTATTTTAGACTTTGATTTTTGTTGATGGTAGCAAGTGCATTATTTATTTTTGCCTAGATTATTAACCCCAAACTTAATGATTTAAAACAACACTTTTATTATATCAGAGTTTTTGAAGGTCAGGAATTCAGGCATGGGTAAGCTGGGTTTTATTTCGGGACCTCTCATGGGTCGCAATCATGGTTTTCACTGGGGCTGTGGTCTCATCTCAAGGCTAAACTCGGGAAAGAGTCATTTCCAAGGTCCCAGCTTGTTAGCAAGCTTCATTTCCTCACAGTTTATTGAACCGAGTGCCTCTGTTTACTGATGAGTCCTTCGCCACTTCCAAGCCATGTGAACCTCTCAGACCCGAGAGCTTGCTTTATCAAACCCAGCAGGAGTATGTCTTTTCCACATAATCACAGAAATGACTTCACTTTTACCATATCCTGTCCATTGGCAGCACCTCTCCAGGTCCAGTCCACACTACAGGGGAGAGAAGGATAAAAAGGGTATGAATCTTGGGAGATGGGAATTAATGGGAGCCATTGTAGAAGACCGCCAACCTCAAGAGATTTTAGAAAAATAAGGTAAAATTTGAACACGTTGTATTTCAGGGAGCCCTGAGATGTTCAATAGTAGAAAAGCAAAGCCTGCCTCTGAGAAGGGGGCCTATCACTGTCCAGAGCAGGAAGGTTCGATTTTGTCCAGTGCTTCCATCATTAGCTGTAGGAAGAGAAACGAAGATCTCAGAATTTTATGTTTCACTGTCCAAGTTTCTCAGTCCCCCCCGACATTCCTCTGTCATACTTAAAAACACAACAATAAAACATAACCCCAAATCTGTGGTTGAAGGCAGAGCCAAAAATTATAGTTGAATGAATGTGCCCACACTAGGCAAGCAGGTCGGCAGTGAAAAATAAGAGCTGAGAGAAGGAAGATCAAGGAGCTAGAGATTTGGATAAACAGACAGTGACTCTGACTAATTAATAAAGCCAAGGGGTGTGAGTTGGCTAAAGGAAGCACCCGGGTGGTGAGGAGGAAGCAAACCAGTTGGGGTCTAGATAGATTTGCTCCAGGCCCAGGTGTGTTGCCAAAGCACTATTTCAAAAGGTGCCAACTTCAGAGAATTCCTCAGGGGGAAATTCTTGTGCTGGGAAGAAGGCTGTCTTATTGTTTGTGAAAAAAAAAAAAGAAATGCCTTCATATTTCAGGTCACAACACAGCAGTTCTGATGAAACTGATTTGCAGAATGTAATCCCCATCAACCTGCTTCCTTCTTGGAATTACAGAGTCTCCGAGTTACGAGGAAATCTAAATATCATCCAGTTCAACCTCTAATCCAATGTGAGATTCCTTTCTAACCATGGTAGTTAAAGGTCATCTACAACTTCTGGAGGCCTGTAGCGATGGAGCGGTTGTAGAGGCAAGAGGCCATCCTGTCAATCAGTACTAGACCTGTCTAGCAGATGGAAAGTTTATTTCATGGTGAGTTGAAATATGCTCCCATGTATGACTGGTTTAACCTAGCCTGACTCTCAGAGGCAGCAAAAATATCAGAGCATTGCCAATTTCATGTCATGAATTACCAAATATAAAATTAATGCTATTTCAGGCTACTTTAAGACCTGTGCATCTCCCACAACCCACTGTATAATCTTCTGTGCTTCTTGGTAAGAGACAGCTGCCCATAGTCCTACTTTCTCTCCATTGGATACTCCTTTGAATAAGCTCTAAGTTGTTGAGATTCATCCTAAAACAGCAATATGTGATTTGGAGATATCACTCCTATATGCAGTAATCAACAGAGAATTCCACTTACAGACTGTAGCAATACTTAAAATTGGGATGTGGGCAGTAAATAGGCTGTTGTTAAATTTCTGAATAATAAAAATTTTCCCTCATCCTTTTTTTTTTTCTTTATCATTGAATGTAAGATGATAAGCAAGGAGAAGAAGACAAGAAAACAAATTTATGACTATTAATTTCTACTGGGTGCTGGCTGGGCTTTCTCCTGGCACTTCACAGATATGATCTCATCTATGTTTCCTCATTATTCTAGAAACTAGTGATGACTCCATCCCGTGAATGAGGAAACTGAGGCTCTGAGGATTTAAGTAGCTTGCTCAAGTTCACGCAGCCACTGAACGTCAGACCTTGTACTTGCAACTGTCACAATCAAACACTGCACTTTTCCCACAAGACACAGAGCCAGGCAGTCTTCACACTCATAATTGAGAGTCTAAAGAGATTTCAGAAATGATCTAGTCAAAGCCTGATAATATTACAGATAAAGGGATTCTCTCAAGGTCTGAGCTGTCTCTCGTGACCTTACAGGGCAAGGGCTTGGAGACCAGGTTCCCCCTGATGGTGCTCTTTTCCATCATTTTGACCTTGTGTGATCGGTTAAAAGAAAAAGCAACCTTGAAATTATCTCCTTCTTTTAGGCTTTGATTCATCATTCCACACTGGAGAGCTTGTCTTCCATAGCTCTGGGTCCATTTGGTGTTAAATGCTCAGTCCGGATTTGTGTCAAAAAATCTAATAATTTTGCTGCTGTGGCAAAAAATAAATCTATGCATATGTACCTGTTCATGTGTACAAATATGATGCATGTTTGTGTGTTCATGTATATGTATACCAATGTATACATGCACAATACATTTACTAATTTGCTTATTTATTCCAAATCAATAATAAAGCTCTTGAAAAATCTAGAAGCAGGAGCAGGGTCCTGTGCCAGATGATTAGCTAATCTCTTAGAGAATCCTCTTTAGAAATAACTTTTTAACCAGTTTAACAGCACTTAACATTTAACCAGCTCTTGTGGCCCTATCTGTAAGACTATCTTTAAAAACAATGGTTAAGGCTTTGCCAGAGTCAGAACACATTACATAACCTGTTTCTTCAGACCACACCAGCCTAGGGATATGAATTGGGTCACATTTACATAAAAATCATGTACGCCCTCCTACATAATATGTGACCTGTGGTCCCCTCCAGAGCCCTGTACAAGTCTCCAGTGAATTCTCATTCTTTCCAGGAATCCCTACAGGTGATCTCATGGGCTTTCACACAGGAATGCTCTTGGCTCCTTCAAGTTCAGTCCTATTAAGCTGGGACTTTGTAAACTCATCAAAACCCACCCCCTGCTCAGGTATTTTCCTGTTTGTTTTGCTGAAGGTGGTTCAAAGTTCAAAAGCAGAACCAACTCAAGGAAGCTAGCAATAGTGCTAATGGATCAACCTCTCCCGTGTGACACGTGAGCATTTCATGAGAACCTCCTGCAGGCTGGGGTACTGATGCTGTACAGGTGGCACACCCATACTCAGATTCACCTGTAATCTCTGGATCTCACAGTGCACAGCCAACAAACTGCTGGACCTTGGGAAGGAAGACAACTCCCCCCTGGCCCCTACACTGCTATTCCATAGGCAGGTTTCACTGCAGCACCACATTAACATTCTCACATTTCTCAGGGACCTTATGAAAAGAGTTCTTTGAAATTGACTCTTAGGCTTCACCTATAATGCCTCAGAATTTCATATATATAATAACTGTAATCCGTTAATGAATAACATTTGAAGGTCAAGTTGGCAACCCCTTCCATAAGAGCTCATCAGTGGATGAGAATCTTCCATTAAGAAAGTCTCCCCAGGGCTGGGGATGTGGCTCAAGTGGTAGCGCGCTCGCTGGCATGCATGCGGCCCGGGTTCGATTCTCAGCACCACGTACAAGCAAAGATGTTGTGTCCGCCAATAACTAAAAAATAAATATTAAAAAATTCTCTCTTTCTCTCTCTCTCTCTCTCTCTCTCTCTCTCTCTCTCTCTCTCTCTCTCTCTCTCTCTCTTCTCTCCCTCCTCTCTCACTCTCTCTTTAAAAAAAAAAAAAAAAGAAAGAAAGTCTCCCCAGCCTGTGGCCTTCAGCTGAGCCTTCTTTACCCATGAATGTGCCTGGCACAACAAAATCATAATTATGATCATAGCTCAGGCTAAGGTGAAGGACCTGCTGGATTTACTTTTTAGGCAGTGACAGCTTGATCGAAAACCTGCCCATGGTACTTTTGAGATCTTAAGTGATGAAAAAGAGCTAACAATGTTATTCCATTTTCCCCTTTATTTTTATATCGGCGCCCTAATGGATAGATACTGGAATTACTTTGTGTGTGGTTCTGGGGATCAAATCCAGGGTAGAAGGCACGCTAGGCAAGTACTGTACCATCAAGCTACATGCTCAGCTCTAGATACTGGAACTTGTGTAGAGGGACCAATTGAGGAGGCTTTAAAATTACTCAGATTTCTACACATTCAAGTATCTATTCTCTAAATCTTTAAAGTGATGAAAACATAGATGCTTCTGATTGTGATGCTAATTACTTGATTTAATAATGGAAAAGGGAGCTGTCATTGGAACAATTTACACGTTACCAGCTTTTAGGGATGCTCAGCAATTCTTTCAAAGGCCCTGGATCTGAATTTGAGGTCACATAAGATGGAACTTTAAATTTTTGTTATTAAAGGAAAGCGTAATCCTGGAAGGCAGAGAATTCGGTAAAAGTTGAATTACAATTTTGTTGTTGTTGTTGTTGTTATTTACTGGTTTTAAGATACCATCAAAATAGCAAATCAATCTAGGCTGATACGACCATGACTGAATTGGCACTCGCTCCGACATTCCTCTCACACTGGCTGAATCACTGCTACCTGTGTCTTTCATGCATTGATAATTGGTGTCACATCCACACCCATAGAAGATGTAAAAGTTGTATAATTAAAAACTTACCTACAACCGAGTCATAAAATTAAACAGCCAATTACTGAAAAGCAAAGGGAAATATAACCATTCCTTGAATAAATCACTGCTCCTGAACTTAGATTTAATCATCTTGCCAAAGAAAGAAAGAAAAAAAATAAAAAGGAGTGGTTCCATAGTGTCATCGAGTTACATATCTCCTAACTCTCTGGGAGAGAGACTCGGATTTGTAGCATGAACCTGTTGGCAAAATTGTCCCATCAGTAAGTACATGGTGTTGGAAAATCAGACAGGCAGATAGATATGGACAAAAACATATGCATTAATAAAAACTGCAAGAAGGCATTTTGATAAGGTCTAAAATAACATAAAATAGCAAGTAGTATTTTATTTTAATTTTCCATTTTTAACAAATTAAAATTTTTAATTTGTAAAGTAGGATTATGGGATTAAGAATAAAGAATTTCTATCTACTGTTTCTATGAGGTTTCTAGGCAGGGCTCTGGCTGAGGATTCTGAATGCTGCTACAAATATCCTGAATCAGGAATCTGGGGACAGGGACAGTGACATCAGGCCTATGAAGAGTCCCCAGATGATTTGGACATAGCCCTTGATAGGTAGGCAATTGATACACAGCCCTGGTTTACCACTCTCAACTATCAATTTCTTCAACTTAAAATGTGGCCAGATAAGGTCAAGAACCTAGTCAAAAAACTAAGGGCATATTAAATAATTTTTATAGACTAAGTCTTCTATTGTCCCTCCCCTAAGGAAGTTTCAATCTGTGTTGGCTCACAAGCTAAAACACATTGAGATAAGTAAATATAAAAGGGAATGGGGATGTTTTTGCTCCCTCTCCACCTGCCATCACCCAACTAAGCAAGCACAACAAACAAAAAATAAAAAGGTAAATCTTTTAAAGTGGGTTTAGCGTGTAGTGTCCTTTCTGTCTTCTCTTCATTTGAGCAGGCAGCTTTGGAATCTTCGCGGCTGGTAGGAGATGTCTGGTGGCTGCTGGCTGGCCCTGGGTTGTTTCATTGCTATTCCTTGAGCTGGTCTTGGATTAGGGGTTCTGTGACTTCATTACCTCTCCAAAACTTCATTATTCTGAGTGCAGTGCAGGTGCCAGCAAGATCAGACAATGTTTGTGGCTTCAGCGAAGGTTAAAGAGAGGCAAAGATTCATCCAGGTGGTGATGCCAAGGAATGAATCAATAGTCAGAGTCAACCCAAGTTCCAGCTTGTTAACGCAGTGACTGGTTCAGCTGTGCTTCATTCCCTGAGTCGTTGCTCATAGTGAGCTCATTAGCCCAGGTGCCCACTGTCGCTGCACCGCTGTCCAATTCCAAATGTATTTAGCTCAGAAGAGCAGTGCTGTTCTTGGAGAAGTCTAGAGGGATTTGCAATTGTCTTTGTAGTTCTGGAAGACCCCAAGTGCATGTTAAAGGAGTTACTGAAATGCCAACCAAACACCTTGGAGTGAAGACTACATGGAAAATATCACCTCGGGAGCAGCTTGCTATCAAATGTTAAGACCCAAAGGTAGTTCTAAAAAAATAGCATCATCTTGCCTTTCTATGATTTATTCATGAATCAGCCTAGCATCTAGAAAGAGCAACTTTGACAAGCAAAACTGTCTTATGAATATTTATCTTTGTGGTTTATACCAATGGGCAAAGAAACATATTTCTCATTCGGTTGAAACTAGTGTGCCAAAGAGTAGACCAGAATTCACTAAAGTAGGGTTTCATATCCATCTAGAGAAAGACTTAGAAAGAAATTATTTTCTAGAGAGACTTAACTTAGAAAAACTCTTTTGTACATCAGCATTTGGATTCTGCATTTGGAGGCAATGTTTAAAAAATCATCCACTTAATAGGACTGGGATTGTGGCTCAGTGGTAGAGCACTCATCTAGTATGTGTAAGGGAATTGATTCAATTCTCAGCACCACATATTAATTAATTAAATGTCCATTGACAACTAAAAATATTTTAAAAAATTATTCATTTATCAAGTAATACTCAATGAAGACCAGCCTTCACCCAGAGATAATGTTAGGGACTAGGCATTCTAGACAGAATCATATAAAAACAGCTCTATTCCTTCTGAAAATTTGATCTAACACATGAGACATAAGATGCAAGATCACACCATAATGCGGTGTGGAAATGTTACCATAAAAGGATTTTAAAATGCTGAAGTAAGGTCACTTAAGAGGGAGATTAAATTTTTATTATATACTTATTAATGAAAATTGTGACCCTGGAAGACAGAGAATTTGATGAAAGTTTTATTGTAAAAAAAAAAAAAAAAAAATTCCAACATGTACTAGTTTTAGGATAGGGAAATAGCAAACCAGTTTAGGCTGATACAGCAGTGGGTGAACTGGCTTGTGACTTGCAACCAATGAACTCAAAGCATCCAAATTGATTGAATTTGCAGGTGAAGCAGTAAGTGAAATTGTCAAGTTGAAATAGTCAAACAGGGGGTCACAAAAATAGCACAAGTGCTTTACATTCATTACCTTACACACACATTTCCATCTTTCCTTCTCTAACTTCTCTCTCTTCCCTTTCTATCTCATTTTGACCGCCTTCCTTCCTTTTCCCATATTTGTCTTTCAACGTTTTGCATATGTGCTTAATATTTGCCTAATAAAATTAATACCAAATGTGTCATGTTATAGAAAATTAAAATTAAAAAATAAAATTAAAACCAAATGTGTCATGTTATAGAAAAATGATTATTCTAAAAACAATAATGTGAACTAATCAACCTTCTTGCTATCTCTGGTTTGATATATGCACTTGGCATCTGTTTCCCTTCTTGCGCAAAATAGATCATAAATCGTGCTACCCATGAATTATGTTACGTGTAATAGTCATTTTAATCTTTCTTAAAGTCAAACTTAATGGTACGGTTTCAACACCAGATAGGTCCATGTTACAGATGTTTCCACTTGTCCCTCCGGGTTCGCTCTATGTTCCTCTTGGTCCTGCCCTGTGTCCTAGGAGGCTCATTCTTATAATAGCATCAACCAAGATCCCTTACCCCTTCCTTCCAGTTGGATTTGAACAATCAGAGATGCTAGCAAAAGATGGGAGAAAGTGAAATGGCTTTCCATCTCCTTTCTTGCTAACCACAAGTTTTAGTGACTGTATTTACCACATTTTCCCCTTTGTATCACTCCTTCCTGCAGCCACATGTCTCCTCATGAATACCATGCGTAGTCTTCTCATCCTCAGGCTGAGCAATGGCAATCGGCCCTTCCTTGGTCCTACTAGTAATGGGGTGCTCATAACCCCTTCTTGGTTTTAATAAATCATTTGCAAATAGTTCTCCATTAAATTCTTCCCAGTTACCTCATTTGAATCTTTAGTATATTTTCTTCTGGTCCTCTGAGGATTGAATCCATACCAGACTCTAGGTTCTGAAATATTTTACCTTTATTTCCCTGATGTATTATAAATGGATCGCAGAGTATTTTAAAGTGTTTGTTGAAAGAATGAACATTTGAAGGAGTATTACTTTAGAGTTAGTTAGGCAGAAGTAACACAGAAACAGGGTCAACACAACTTACAAAATAGACCTTGAAAATGTGTGGTGTGATCCCCCAATACTCAGCACTACAGACAAGAGAATCCTGATGGGTGGCTGTTCTTCTCTTTAAACAAAAATTAAATAAAACACCGTAGACTGCAATAGCACCCAATCCAAAATGAGACTACACACTGAAGAATCCATAGAAAAGTCAGATGGCAAGGTGCGGTGACTTAGGAGGCTGCGTTCCAAATGAATGTAAGCCACAGGACTCCTTCCTTGAGAAGTTAACTCCCCAGTTGGAGATTAGCTCCTGTGGTTTGGCTGGTTCCATGGTGGATGTTTAGCAAGCAATAACAGACATTTCCCTTTCTTCCCCAGGCAACACAGTACCCAAACCAAAAACAGCATTGTTCCATCTTGAAAACAAAACAGAACACAACAAAATGGCACAAGCCCACAGTGGAGCATGTTGGTGCAGTATTTTCCAGTGAGAATCTTAAGGATTAAGGAGGAGTAGGGCTGGATGGGCACTTCCTTCTCATGACCTTCTTGCTGCACAAAGGCAAAATGTCAATGCACAATGAGCTGGTTTACTAAAAGCGCTACACTCATTAGAACATATTTCCGTACAGCATGGAGGTGGAAGGAGAGTGCTATTGGTGTGCCAACTGAGTTGACCTTGCCATTTGTGTTGGGAGAACATTCATGGAGAGTGTGAAGTTCATCCATGGGTTACCAAGTCTAAAATGTTGATGATACATGGGAAAAGGGATTCAGGAATTAGAGGGTATATGTGAGAGACATTCATATGATGATTTGCTGTCTTTTTATTCTAATATGCCTCTCTGTTCCCATCTGGATACTACTGTTGTTATCTCACAATCAACATTGCCTTCTTGACCACAATCAAGATGAAGAGTAACGATCAGTCTCCCAGCCACACTCCTCCTGTGTTGCTCCTAGAGGAAGAGTATGGTATTCCAGTGAGTTCTTTGCTCAGTTAACACACATGCCAACATGCCAGCCTCTGTCCCTGTGACCGAGGAGTTGAGCACTCATTTGTCCAAGACAGTCATGAACACTAACTGGCTTCCCTTCACTTGTTACTAATGTACTGTGTGGTTTGGAGCTAGTTGAGAAACAGTGTGCAAGATAGGAGACACTTTTTCAGGCAGCATTTTATCAGGGTAAGCTAAAGTCTAGTCATTTTGAGGTGGAATAAAACAGTGCTTCACAGAAGAAATGAAAGTAATAAACACACACACACACACAAGCACAAACACACACACACAAGCACAAACACACACACACATACACACCAGGGACTTTAATAACCTTTCAATACAATCTACTTCCTTTTATGAAACTTTATTGAGGCTATAATTTATTTAAAATAGCGCCAGTAGTGCATGTCTTTAAGCCCAGCAGCTTGGGAGGCTGAGGCAGGAGCATCATGAGTAACTTAGGGAGGTCCTAAGCAACTTAGAGAGACCCTGTCTCAAAGTAAAATTATATATTAAAAAAAGCAGGGGGGCTGAGGATGTGGCTCATTTGTTAAACAACCCTGGGTTTAATCCCTGGTGTATATAGGTCTCTCTCTCTCTCTCTCTCTCTCTCTCTCTCTCTCTCTCTCTCTCTCTCTCTGTGTCTCTCTCTCTATATATATAGATAGATAGATATATAGATATATAGATATAGATAGATATAGATATAGATATAGATATATAGTTAGATAGATAGATATTACTTTCTTTAAGTGTACAATTATTTAAAGTTTAGGAACATATGCAGTCACAAAACCAACACCAAAGTCAAGTTTTAGACTATTTCTATCTATCCTCAAAGTTTCCCTCATTCTCTTTTGTAGTAAATATCTGCAGCTAATTAACACTGGTCCTGGAAAATAAGTCCCTCTCTCTCTGTCACCACTGTTTTGCCTTGTCTCAAATGTCATGAGACTGCTAATAAAATTGCTGAATTTCAAGGTATACTTGACAATTTAAAAAACTACCACATTTTTTACAAGATTTCTGACCATTTCACATTTTTCCTAGCAATTTTAACTGTTCTATTTGACTGAAGTGCTTAAGTCATTCCTATTAATGTAATTATTGATATATTTGAATATAGAACTGATGTTTTACTGTTCATTTTTTATTTATGTCATTTGTTTTATTCTCTGTTCCTCATTTTTATACTTTCGCATTATTTTTGGCATGCCGTTTTAATCATCAATTTAATTTTTTTACCTGTAATTTTTTCATGTTATTTTAGTAGCTGCTTTATGGTTATGTAGTATGTGTCTTTGATTTATGCCAGTGGGCTTCAAATTAATATTGAAGTATTTCCAGTAAAGTATAGAAACTCTATACTAGAATAGCTCACCCAACCCAACTTCATAGTGTTATTTTAGTATATAGCACATCTACATATATTCTAGGTACAATAGAGTGTTTTAATTTTTGCCAGTGTTAGTCACATTTTCATCGCTGTGACAAAAAAGCCTAACAAAAACAACTTAGAGGAAGAGAAGTTTTTTTTGGTTCATGGTTTCAGAGGTTCCTTCAGTCTACGAATGGCTGACTCCATTGCTCAAGGCCAAGTGGAGAAAAACCTAACGGCACAAGGGTGTGGGGGGATGAGCTCCACCATCCTAAGGTGACCAGGAAGCCAAGATGGAGGGGAAGGGGCTTCAGGGAAGATGCAGGTACCCACCTCCTCCAGTCATGCCCCACCTGCCTGCAGTTCCAACCCATTTAGTCCATTCTAACCAGATGCAGTGGTGAGGTTGTGGTTTTCATTACCCAATCATTTTACCTCTGAATATTCCCATATTAACACAGGAGCTTTGGGGTGACTCCTTCCATCTAAACCGTAACAAATGGTCATATTTTTAAAAGAAAGTAGGAGAAACAAAACCTTGAAGTATAAACAGCACCAAAGTGTATATATAGGCCTCTTTCCTACATTGACACACATGGTTACCTTTTCTTGTGGGTCTGGGATACAATCTGGACTTGCTTCTCTTTGGTCTAAAGAATTTACAAACACTATTGGGTATTTTGTTATTTAATTATTTTTTATTGATCTTCCAACTACTCTTATACAATGGCAACATTTTCTTTGCTCCAGAGTTTCTCCTGAAACATCAAGCTCATGTGATGCTTTGTTTACACTCTCTTGCTGCCATCAAGAATTTTTTCTTTATCCTTCAGCAGTTTAAGTATGATGTGTCTTTGTGGGGTCTCTTTAATCTCAGTTGGTTTGTAAAACTTCTTATAGATGAAGGGTTATATTTTTTACCATCTTAGGAAAATCTCAACCATGATTTCTTTAAATCTCTCTCTTTTCTCCTACTCCTGGCACTCCCAACCAAATACATGTTGGCACACTTGGTACTGTCCCACTAGTTCCTAAGATCTGTTCAATATTTTTCAAATGTTCTCTCTCTCTCTCTCTCTCTCTCTCTCTCTCTCTCTCTCTCACACACACACACACACACACACACACACAATTGGTAATTCTCTTAGTTTATTTTCCAAATTCATCTTTCATTTTTTTTTCCATCTTTAATGTGCTAGCTGGCCTATCTAACTCATTTTCAATTTCAGTTATTGTATTTCTAAGCTCTGGAATTTCTACTTCTTCACTTTAAAGAACTTTCTTTTCTCTATTGATAGCCCCCACTCATTTACCCATAATCAGTATCTTTTTTTTTTTGCATTCTTTGAGCATACTAAAAATAACAGTTTTGAAGTCATTGCTAAAGACACATTTGGACTATTTGACATAAATTTTAGTTACTTCCTTTCCTGGATCGAGTAATTTTTACTTTTAAATAAGCATTTGTCATAATGCCCTGTATTGACTCTGAGTTCTATTTTTTATCCCTCTGAGTGTTGCAGTTTTATGTTTTAGTCAGCTGTACACACATTCAAATACAAAATGAAAAAAAAAAAATCAGTCTCTGGGAGTCTTCTCTGTGTCTGGGTGCTTCAGTGACCAGCCAGTGCTCTGTGCAGAGGCCATGTTCAACGCCTGCTGTCACTGAAGCTTCCCTTTCTGCCACCCAAGCCGTATGTGTGGGAGTTGAGGAGCACATTCAAAGGTGCAAGAGTTTTACAAGCCTCCCCAGGCTTTTGATTTTTGCCAGATTCTCGGGTGCCTCCCACATGCACATGCAGTTGAGCAGTCAGCCTGGGAGTGGATTTTAGCAGCCTTTTGCTATGGCTCTCTGGCTTCCAAGATCTCATTAAATTTGTACTAGCTCTGCTACCTACCCAAGTCCAGGTTCACCACCTCGGGTCATCAGAATTCGACTGCTGGATGTAGCAGTCAAGGAGAGGACATAGAAATCCTCTAAGCAGTGAGCCTACAAGACAGCTAGCTAGCTAGCTTGCTTGCTTTTTTTGTTTTTTCCTTCTTTCTTTCCTCCCTCCCTCCCTCCCTTCTCCCTTCCTCCGTTTCATTCTTTTCTTTTTCCTCTCCCCTCTTTCTCTCTCTCTCTGTCTTTTCTTTTTCTTCTTTTCTTCTTACCGTAGAGTAGTAGTTTTTCATGGAAAGCACTTTTCCAGTTCTTCCTTGCCTTTGGATATTTTCCAGTGTCCTGAAAAGGCTATTTTTATTTTTTTCGCAAATTTTATATTTTTTTTCTGTAAGGGGAAACTGGATGACCTCATGCAGCTATTAGTGAATGGAGAATGGGCTATTTTGCATATTTCTGTGCAGCCGACTCCATCATCTGACTTCTTTAACTGCCATCTCCGTGCCTCAGATATACCCAGACTGGAAACACAAACTGAGCAACTCCAATGGGTTGGGGGTGGGTGATCCTGTGGTGTAATGTACCGAATTCTGTATCCCCCAAGTTCATAGGTTGAAAGCCTGATCCTCAACGTGTATATTTGGAGACAGGACTTCTAGGAGAAAATTAAGGATAAGTGTAATAATATGGCGGCATTTAATCAGACAGGATTGGCGACCTCATAGAGAGAGGAAAAGAGGGAGACATGTGCACTGAGGAAGGGCCGTGTTAGCACCAATGAGAAGCCAGAATCTGCAAGCCAGGATGAGGACAGGGGACAGAATGAGACAGTGCTTGTTCCCTAATCTTGGACTTCCAATTTCCAGAACTGTGAGAAAAATCAACGTCTGAGGTTTAAGCCATTTAGTCTGGTACTTTGCTATGGCAGCCTGAGCTGACTAATACATGTAGAATTCTCATCCAGGTAACAACTATAGCTGCATGAGGTTTTAGACGTTGTTATCTCTTTAAAAACACCTTTAAAATTTATTTTCCTGTCAATAGGAATATTGAGGTTTGAGGAAACAGTGGATTCTCCTAAACACAAATAAGCTATCAATAGAAGGTAGAGGCTCTGACGTCAGCAGTTTAATGGGAATAATTTCATCATTAGAATAACAATAAAAAGCTACCGGAATCTTTTGCAGACATCAAGGCTTAGATCAGATATGACATATATGGCAATTCCTCTTTCTCTGTGTCTGAGCAGATGTGGCTCCTGCCCCATGCTCACCTCCCACCACCCATGTCACTTTGACACCTGTCAGTTTCACTTCTTGCTCATTGAATACCCGAGTCTGCAGTACTTGAAATGTCTCTACTTATCACAATAAGCCTACCTTAATTTTCACCCCAAATCTGAACACAAGGTCCTTCTCAGCATTAAAGAATAAATTTCCATATAAGTCCTTATGTATTCTTTTCTCATGGAATAATAAGGTGACTGAACTAAAGAGTTAACAGATTTATTTGTTTCTTTATTCATTTATTACACTTGTCCAAATGTTGCTCTTAAGTGCTATCCATGTGTAATGAAACTTCAAATTAAAAAAAAAAAAAACTTAAACAAGAAAAAATGTGGCCATCAAGGAGAAATCAAGACCCTTCCTCCCATTTTTATAGCTTTTGCCGGTTAATTTTGCTAGAACACATCCCTCTCTGTGCCCTCTCATCTTAGACCTCCATTGTCCTTCATCTATAAATATCAGTTTAATTTGGATCAACTTCACATTACTGCTGGAGAGACTCTCAGGTCCATGCTTTTCTGCATCAGTGGCTGCACACAATGCATTATGTCAGTTAATCTAGGTGGGGATGTAACTCCAACATAAATCGACACCTGCGTTTGCATATCAGTCCTGTTTCATTTCCTGAAGCATTTCATCTTTAAAAAGCTATAGAGTTGGGGATTTTCTCTCTGATGTAGACGATGCTATCTTGTCATATTCTGCAAATAGGACTATAGGACTGAGCATATCTTAAAACCTGTTAAACATATATCTATCCTCTATGTCTGCCCTGGAGCATCTGAAAACCATAAGATTAACAAATCAAGATTAACATCTCCTGGGTCATTTTTTCAACTTGTTTTTTCCTCACTTTCCCACAAGATAAGTCTGTCAATATCCTCACCCCTGAGATCATAAGCATGAGTCAATCCTGTGGTGAAATGTTCCCATTGTTACTGTAACTTCTGGTGCTAGAGGGAAAGCCCATGTTCAAGGGGTCATTTCCAGTATAACAGCTTACTAAGAGGAGCTGTCAATCACAGAGATGACTGGATAGTGCCTGAGACATGGTAGTCACTAAGTCATCAACCAAAAAATCTGTTATATAAATAGAGACTACTCATTCACATTGTTTACAAGCATAAAGAATGAGAAATAATTTTAATCGCTGATGTTAGAATATTTTAAATTAAGTATGGTGTGCTGCACTCCTTCAATGATAGGAAACTTCAGTGTAAGACAGGATGAGTTATCTCTGTGATAATTTATCACAGATGCCTCTTTGGTTCTGCTTGTCCTTCCTAGTGCTCCTTATTGTCCCTTACCCTGATCCCTCTCTATCACTTATTAAGTTCCAAAATTCTGCTTTTGTCTCTTTTTAGTCTCTTATTTTCCCCTTAGTGATTCCCTCCATTTTATATTTCTCTCCAGTAGACAATATAAAGAGGCAAATCATGAAGAGTTGAAAAGGAATTGAAAGACTTAAATTACAAACACCTGTGCTAACTCGGGCTGGCATTGACATAACCCAAAACTTGAGGAAAGATAGAGGATGGTACCCATGGGGGACGGGTCCAGGTAAACAGGACATTTCAGTGCAGATTAACTAGAAGGACAGCAGGCTCAGAGGACAGGAGAGAGGGGCAGGCAGACATGTGCATCCTTGGTTAAAAGTTACCAGAAAGTAGTGGAGAATTTAACAAACCTTCCTTTCTTACCTACAAGCATAAGTGTCTCTTTATTCTGAGAATCGAGGAGGATTCCTGTGTTGAAACAAAGTCAAGGGAGAGGCTTTCCCATGAGGTCTCCATGTCATCAGCACCTTCCTGGTTGTCTTCCAAATTTCACTGTTCACTTTTTCTTAAACTTTGGGTCTCCAGTTAGGACGGTTTAATTCCTGAGCTGTGCCTTTGATAAGACCCAACTACCTTGAGCCACATGGAGACCTGGGGCATGAATCTTTGCTCCCTGAAGACATCTTCCATGAGGAGATTTTGGACCACATGATCAATGTCAAATGGCATCCGCCAATAGACTCATGTCATCTCTCAATCTGCTAGCACTGCTGTCAGAAGTTTCAACCATCGAGCAATATCTTCAGTCCAACAATTTTGATTATGACTTCTAGAGTCATATTGGAGGTAATGTCAGCAATGAACAGGAAAATGATCATTTGAGCTTTGATAATGTCTGATAAAAGTCCACAGCTTTACTAAAGCAAAATCATATTATCTCAATGGGCTACGGAATGTATTTTAATCTGTATAAGTAAACCTGACAATTCTTACAACCTCGTGTTCGGTGAAAATCTAAGTCCCATAAGCAGAAAATTAAGTGGTCCTATGTGCAGTGTGCTCTTTCCAAGGTCATCTTTTTATTTCTATCAGCTGAATACTCAAGAATGATCCTCTCTATGGGGAAGGTCTGTGTTGACATGGACCTCTCATATTCTGTTCTGCTAGAATGAGCTAGAGGTTATTTCAATCACAAATGCAAGCATATGATTTTTGGAAACTTTATACATTACAAGGTATTGTTGTGGTAGCATTTGAAAGAGGAAACGAAAACAAATACAAGTAAAAAGAATCACGGGAGGTTTGCTTTTCTCCAAGGTGGATTCCCTCCTTCAAGTCCTCTATGACTCTATATAAATGACGTATGTTCTAATCCTTGGAGAAAAAGAGAACAGATGCAGAAAACCTAAAACCGTAGTTTTCAGGGTGATTTGATGACGTACTGAATTTGCCTTCATATCCTTCTCTTATTGCCAACATATTCTTCTGTATTTAGGCATTATTTAAATGATTAAAAAGAGAGAGAGAGGAGAGAGAGAGAGCTCCATACAGCAGGAGAAAACATCCATGGCAGGTAGAGTGAGATTAAATAAACAGTGTCTAATGAGATCTGTTATTACCTTCTTCTTGGTCATGCTTGGGCACGCTTCTGTTTCTAAGAGCGATCATAAATCTTTCAGCTCACTTTGCTTTCGAAAATTCTAATATCTTTCTTCTAAGTTGAAGTCCATAGCCTCATTTAAATTTGCAACCCTGAAGCCTGTGTCTTCATTAAATCTTATCTTAGAAAAGATAAGGAAGTTTACATGTCAACAGATCATCTTTAAGAAGATAAAATCCACTTGCCTGCAAATACAGGAGCATGAAGTATAGAATTCTGCCAGAGACATGAATACTTGAATCTGGTGCATAAATTTTTGCTTTTTGATCATTTTATTAGCATCATTTTTATCAATATGACTCTCAGTGGTGTCCATTTCTCAGCTCCTTGTTGGGTGAAGGGTAAAATTCCAAAAGATGGTTGAGGGGTCTAAGTTAATCTGCCTTGATTATAAAATTGCTCCAGGAAGTTGTCATTTCACAGGCAACTAGGTCTGTAACATGATGGACAGGCTCTTAAAAAGCGAAAATAAAAATTCACAGATATTAGCTTACCTCCGTGAATATGCATATCAACTCTAACCTCTACAAATGCCTCATACCTGATTCATGATAATGTGCGACACTTTTTTATATCCTGGTTGTTTCTCTGGAAGTTGCAGCATATACAGAAATACTGTACCTGGGATTTTAGTAGAATTGAGACTAAATCCTGGCTTTGGTATTTACTGGATGCACGATACCTGATTTTAGGTGCTCAGTGGAATTGGCAACTCACCTTAGCCAAATCGAACATTGGATATGTTTTTTCCTTTTCTCATTTCTTATCTCCATTAAGGAAGCTGCCAACCACTCTGACTCAAGTGAGAAGCCTGCGAATTCGGATAGCCATTCTCTTTCTCTCTGTACCATGAGTTTTCGGTAGTGAAAACCTGCCAGTGTTTTCATTTGCTGTTGTTTCTCTGCTACTTCGACCTCAGTTTAGATTCTTCTAAAAACCTTTGTCGACAGCCTTCTCACTGGTGGTCTCGGCGACTCCAGTTTCACTGTCAATCCATCCTTCCTGATAGTGCTCTCAGGACTTCTCTAAAACGCCAGTTCACCATGCTGCGTTCCTACATAAATTACTCCATGTGTCTTTGCTGCATGCAGGAGAGATGCCAAGCTCTCAGCATGGCTCTCTGATGTTTGGCTCCATCTCGCCCTGGGCCCTGCCCCCTCACTCATGTTTTCTGAAACTTCCAAGCCTATGGCCTTTCTCATACTGCTTCTCTACCATAAATAATTCTCCCCCACATTTTCTTTTGGAAAATAAACACCAAGCACACAGACAAAAATGAAGCAAACTACAGCAAAACACTTTTTCAAAAAAAAACTTTTGAATATTCAGATTTAGCAATGTCCTTAAGAAGCTTTACAGATCCTGCTTCCAATGACACGGATGTGCAAATAGGAAATAATTCCCATTGAAAGCAGCTGTCTCCAACCTTTCCCTGAAATTATTGTGCTTGGGTTTTCTAAAATAGCATTTATTTGATTTATCCTTGTTCCCGTCTTCTTGTTGCCTAACTGCTTCTAACATATTGCTCAGTCTAGAATTTTCCTTGTGTACTATGTCACAATGACGTCTATAATACACCTACCATTATTTAGTTTTGAAAATAATCACATCTAATAAATGCCATTTGTTCACTTAAAAAAAAAAACATGTCAACTCTTCCATTAAGTATAGCTAATGTCTACATTGGCTCCTTATGTACACAGAGCTGATTATGATATAATAATAAACTCTCCAATCATATTGGTTCTGAGTTTTAAAAGTACATCCTAGCCCTTTTAATTATCTTTTACTGGGGAAAATATGCAATAGACTGTTGTTTTGTATAAATATTTTGCACAACAAGTTCCTATGTTATGTATTGTGGTATTCATTTTATGAGGTTTGGGAAGCACAGGGTGATTTCAGTATCCTAGGTCATTCAAGACATGGATATTACACTTGCAGTCACATAGTGTCTCTGTGAGAAAGATGCTACTGAGTCACAAAATAATACACTGAGCAGTTTATACTGGGCAGGAGCTAACGAGGCCTGCTTGCTGACAACATGTGCTGACAATCAGGTGTGTGTTACTAGAGGAGGAACAGGGTGCTCGACTGTGACCACTGGACAGGGTGAATCGTGCTGCTTTCTCAGGGATGCTGTCAGGGTTCTGACCCAAATTAAAACCCCTACTCTGGGCCATGATCTCCCAGTTGATATACTTCCAAGAAATCCTTCATGTGTTGGGATATTATTGCTTCTTTTTTCCTTAGTCATTTTTTATCTTATATGGAAAAGATGCATCATCTTAGTGCAGATAATGTCTGAAAGGATGGGAATGAAGAAGAGTCTGATCCACTGCCTGTCAAATAAGAGTGGGAAATACTGTCAGGGGTGCTCTTCACCCCTTGTCTCCCCTGCTATCATGATGTGTTTTATAAGCTACACCATGGATCAGTATAGCTGATGCAAGCATAAGCAGTTATCCTAGCTGGCCTTATAAAACACGGAGCTGCACAATGCCATCATAGAGAACCAGTTTTATCAGACAGATCATGTGAACCATTACTGCCTAGAGATTCTGAATAATCTGCGCGGAATGGACATATAGCAAGAAAACACAAATCTGAGATAAAAATCCTTGTCTAGGGGGTTGGGATTGTGACTCAGTGGTAGAGCACTCACCTAGCATGGACAGGACCCGGGTTCGATCCTCAGCACCACATAAAAATAAAGGCATTGTGTTGTGTCCATATATATATATATATATATATATATATATATATATATATAAAAAAAATCATTGTCTACATTAAGTCACCAACTTAGTATTTCTTTCTGGTCTTGTTAGACTTTACAGTGAAATGTAATTTCGTATGCCTGAAACAGTTATGATGGCTCAACAGGCTGTAGGTAAATCTCCACCACACTTAGTGACATTGGTGAATTGTTGAGACTCATGAATGCCAATTTATTTCTAGGACAACAAGAATGAAGGTGTTCTGTTTTCATTGTCACCATCAATAGAAAAAGCAATCACAAGAACATTTGCAAGCCACTAAATATTATGAACTAAATAATAATGCACTCCTCTGTGGGCCTCGAATGTACTTATGTTATGATTGTCATCAGATCTCCTACAACGACATAAGGTAGAAGAGCTGCCCTTTAGGCTTGTGAGGGTCATGTTTGTTGGGAATTTTTCCTGTTGTTCTCTTGGGAAAAAATGTCAAGGCCCATGGATTCTTGAAGATGCCTGGTCCTTCTGGGGGTCACTCTATTGGCTAGTGAGTGTTTCCTTAGCCATCCCTGTCACCTTGTGTTCCCTTGTGCGCCCCATGGTTCATATCCCAGGGTTCTGAGCTAGGTGAAGAAGTGAGAGCCCATGTCTGTCTGCTCTTGAGCAGAGAGCTATCCCTGCATGGCTCCTGCCCTCTGCACAGCCTGTGAAGTGTTCCATCTGCCTAGGCCTATGAGGAGTCACACAGCCTCTGGAGCTGAACCAGTGGGGTCAAATAATGTTCTCACCATTTAGTATAATTAACTCCAACCACCCGTCTGTTGCAAGCCCCAGAGCAGCCAACACAAGCAAGAGTAGGCCAAGAAGAAATTTCTCCTCATTATTAAACCTAAATCTAAGCACTTGTCTGTCTGCAAAAACAGAGCAACGGGAGGAAAACTGACACCAGTGCACAGGGTCTGAGGTTTCAATAAATGTCAGGGAGCGTCAAGTCTGTTTGGATTGCAAATTATTGCTGGCTGACGGTCTTACTATTTTACAACTAGAGATTGCTGTCATGGAGGGGGAAGTGGTGGGGGAGAACCTCTCACATCACAGCCAGAGGGGAACAGAAGTTACCAAATACTATAACAATCATAAAACATTACAAGAGGGACCTCAGCTTCTGCTAAATTTAGTCTTTCCCTAATGCACATCCCAAGGACCCAAAGCCTCCGACATTCTGCTCTTCCCATTGGGTTGATGAAGTGTTGGATTTACCCACAACGGAGAGCTCATTTCTCGGGTTTACCCACTCTGAACTTCCAGCCTGTCCTTTTGCTGAGCTGCTTTGAACATCTGAGAGTGATAAAGTGCCCTAAATGCTTCAAGGTGAATTAATACTTTGCTACACATCCTGGAGAAACATACACCAATAATTTGAGCAGCGGTTAAGGTTGTTTGTCAAATGGATTAAATGAGTGGGCAATTACTGATTAAAATAAACGGAGAGTAGGAACACACTAGTCTATTGGTGGATGAGCCCACTGGTCAGTCACTTTCTATTGACAGAAAGACTTTTTGCATTATAAAAAGTCTGCAGTCTTCTTCTGAAGTTTATGAACATATTTTACTCATTTTTTTTTCTTTACCAATGCTTATTGAGGTCTACCATGTGCCAGGCACTGTATTATGTGAATTGAAAATCAAGGAAGCTATGGTCTCTCTTCTCCCTGAGCTAAGAATTAAGTGTGATTATTTTAACCAAAGTTTCTTTTGGTTTTAAATAACTGAAAAAAAAAAAAAATCCCTCAAGTTAACTTAAGGCCAAAAGGGAAACACTGTTCTAAGTTTCAGGAGTATCTGTAGATCCAAGAGAAAGAAACACAGCAGGACTTCCTAAGAGCCTGGAAGTTGGTATTAGAAGCTGTGAAAATCAAGGTTACTTTCTCCAAGTCTCTAGCTGCACTGTCTCTGCTTTCTAGATCTCTTACAGGTAGGCTTCCTTCTACTGTCTCAGTTTTCTAGAATTTCTGGTTTTCTTTTCTTGAATATGCATCTATATAATTAAGTCGGGTCTTCTCAGGTGAACTTCGCATTTCTTTCTTTTTTTTTTTTAAGAGAGAGATAATTTTTTTAATATTTATTTATTTTTTTTAGTTTTTGGCGGACACAACATCTTTGCTTGTATGTGGTGCTGAGGATGGAACCCGGGCCACACGCATGCCAGGCGAGCGCGCTACCGCTTGAGCCACATCCCCAGCCCCTG
Organism: Callospermophilus lateralis; assembly: GCF_048772815.1. NCBI lineage: Eukaryota > Metazoa > Chordata > Mammalia > Rodentia > Sciuridae > Callospermophilus > Callospermophilus lateralis. The sequence continues at coordinate 8,991,808 of NC_135315.1, forward strand.
AACTTCCCATTTCAATGATCAGCTTTTTAAGTCCCAAATCAGAATTTTAGAGAAGGGAATCGAATGGTCCCAATTTGGATGAGGGGTATGATTTCTCATTAAATGCTCATTATTATAGGATTCAAGGGCTGAAAAGGGTGCCTTCATTCCAAGCAGACGAAGTAAGCTGAGTTTATTGCTGTAGATGATCAAATTCCTATGTCAAGACACCTTGCTTTTTGAACTGAAAATGAGTTTACAAGTTGCGACGGTCACATAATGGTGCTGTGACATTTTAGGGAAGACAGAGTTAGTTAGCTGGTTAGTGACTGGGAAAAAAATCTAAGAAGTGCTTGTACCCATTGCGGCTGCAATTGTGGGACAGCCTCCTGATAGGAGCATGACTACTTTCCATCATCTCATTTCTCATCAGGACCTAGGCGACTTGTCAGGAGCATCCGGAGGTAGACCACCCTGGCATGACAGCCTTATTTGCAGGGGGACTTAACACAGAAATGTGGATTCCTGCCAGTGAAATTATGAGCACTGTAAGCCCCGTCCACATTTCCTGGGAGGGTTGTTGACCTAAATCAAGATCTAGTCCATTTCCTGGGCATCAGCCAACCATATGACCCGATGACAAATATGAGACTGCCTGAGTCTGGGTTCCGCAGAAGCAGAACCTAAGTCAAGGATTTGAGTAAAAGTATGTGATTTAGGGGATGAAAGGAAATACCCATAGGAGAGTGAGGAAGAGAGACAAGGGAGGGAAGACGGCCAATTCAGAGCATATTACCAAGCCCGTTACAGCTGTGGACAAATGGAGATTAATCCTACTGGGGAAACCGGGAATTAGTGCAAATCACATGACTTAGAGTCACTCCACAAGGGGGTGAGGTCAGCGGGGGAACTCACACACAAACTCCTATCGATTGTATGTTGAGGGCTGTTTCCCGGGATTTCAGTTGCTCTGAAAACTCCGACTTGACACAGGAGCAGCAAAATCGTCTCCGGAAATAAGAGAAAGTTCTCATACAAAGAAACGTAGGTGCTGGCAGCTGTCGGGGAAGTGGGAGGGGTGACAAGATGTGGGTGGGGCACCAAAGTCTAGCCACTCAGGTTCCCCAGTGCCCTGTGTTAATTGCATTCTGTCCACATTGATTCTCCAAGATGGTGGGGCAGGCGGAATTGAGGAGTTGAAGGAGATGCAACAGGAGGGTTAGTGGGATCAGCCACAGTCTGCATCAGGGGGCATTCAGGGCTGAAACTGATATCACTTCTTCCCTCTCTCTACCCAGTGTAGACATTCCTCATTCTTGGCAGCATTCTGCAGGCTAGATTGCCGGACCGGCAGAGCCTTCAGAGCTTCCTCCCTGAAGGGGAACATCAGTCTTTATGCCTTTGTCAAGCTGTTTTTGCTACAGCTGCCACAAATGTGTGTCATATTTTTTATGACTGGGCATGAAAGTACCGGGAGAATTTGGTGAATTCCTCCAGTTCTACACATACCCCTGGTCCCATTTTGTAACATATTCTTTCTGACAACCTGGGACAATTGCTTATACCATCTAAGGGGCAAAGCTTGCTCAAGATAAAGTCCTGGGAGGGGGAACATGGGGCAAGACTTGGCATTTGGATGGATATCAGCAGCTCTCACAGAGTGATGAGGACATGGGAAAGTGACCGAGTCATTGACCAGCGTCTGCTATGCAGGCACAGAGAATCAGTGAACTGATAAGTGAACTGATAAAACTCACCTTAGGGATTAGTGACAAGGGTTTGGGGGTCAGGTGTTTGTGGATATGCTTCTTATAATTAGCAATATTTAAAATTGTTGTTCCATATGAACACTTTCCATAAGACCCCAGTGAACACAATGGACTACTCGTGGAATCATGGAGAAGACTGCTGCTGGGTGCCTGACAAGTGGTGGAGGGAGACACAGCTGGAACACACTAGCTGGATCTCAGGACGGCCTCCTATGGAGAGCCTAAAGCATGGAGTCAAGAGCACCGGCTCAGGCACCAGGCTCTGTGCCTCTGAGTCTCACTGTGTGGACAATACAGCGTGCTACAGCTGCGATTAACCCCCAACCCAGCCTTGATAAGGGTGCATCTGAAGATGTCACAGATCATGCAGAGTTTTAGGTCATGATCTGACATGATTTTTCTTTTCCCGTAGCAGCCGGCCATTTTCAACACGCTCCTGCCACACCTACTCACCGAAGTTGTACTGGACCTTCAAAATCCTCTCAATTCAGTTTCAGCCTGAAACTCTGTGCTCTTCTTCCTCCCCTCACAGAAATGCCCACCCTCTTCTCTAAAGTTTGTTAAATCTTATTTTATAGGTAGTACATTCCAACTTTTTGTAGGAGATTTTAATACACTCACATCATAAATGACTGGAGGAGGATAGAGATCTATTTCAGACATCATCTTACCAATCATATAAAAATGCATATAATAGGCACCAAATTTTTGTTGTATAATAAGAGTAATTTTAGTAACAATATTTTATAAATTTTGTCTAAAGAACCCCTACTTTTAATGTCTACAGTTGATGATTTTTATCAGTCCTATACCTAAACACAGTGGCAAGGCTCAAAGAACCATGTATGATTGTGTGGAAGTGTCCACCTGTACGTCTGCATGTGTATATGTGTTTAAAACACACCATTTTTTTTTTTATTCAGAGTAATGTTGACATTTGTCTCCTAAAATAAATGAAGGTTTTCATCTTCACTGCTTATTTACTAACAATGCTAAATGTCGACCCACAGGATTCAACCTTTAAACCGAGACAGGTATTTTTTATGCCTTCTATAACTAAGAAATGGCAAACCTCAACTTTCCTTTTTTGTTCTCCATGATAACATTTTTTTTTTTCTCAAGAATGTGAGAGGTGCAGGTTTTAGCGATGACTACAGTTCTGCCCCCCAGGGAGGGGCCATTTTACGATTTATCAGAATATTTAAATTAGTTCTATGAACTATTTTTTTTTTGGTAAGAAAAATAAGAGAAAAATTGACAGTAACAACTTGTTAGACTTGGTATTATTTCATGTAAAAAATATTCATTTCCAGGAGTCATGGGGACAAAGGATGCAAAATGCCATCACCAATTTCGCCATCACAGAACTGACATCAGGTGGCAGAAATCAAGTCATCTGTCAGAGCAGTATCAGAGTGGTCGTAGGAGCTGTGTATGGCATATATTCAGAGCTATAATAATGTAAAGCAAGAAACTGAGTTTTGGTGAGGGGGTTGTGACAGTCTTCCGAGGAAGATGAGTGAGCAGAGATCAGGGCCCTATTACTGCATGTACAGTCCTCAGTCCCCGGAGGCAACATCTGCATCACATGGGCCTGTTAGAGATGCAGATTTGTGACCTCACTGCAGACTTGCTGAATGAGAGTCCCTAGGCAGAGCAGCTCAGGAATCTGTGCATTTACAGCTTCCTGCTAAGGATGACGCAGGTGGAAGTTTGAGGAGCCCACAAAGAAGACACAAAAGTCAAGTGGGAGCTGTCAAGGCAGTGTGATTAGAACAGGGAAGACTAGAAGGAGAGGGGGCTGGGAGTCAGGTCAAGCACACAGAGTCCTGTAGAAGACAGCAGGGATCTGGACCTTCCACGCCCCTAAATGGTTTAAAGCAAATGGAAGGGGCAGGTGCAGAAACTGAGGTGCCTTATGGAGAAAAGGTTTAAGATGTAGCAGAGCATGAGATGGGACCTTCTCACCTCTTTAGATTTCCAGGTGAGAAATACTTGTGAGTGGGCTTAGAAGCAAGAGGGAAGAAAGAAGATGGATTGAGGAGACATTATGGAAATAAAATCCAAAAGATTTAAATATTTAGCACTGTGGGAGCATAACTCCTATAATTCTTAAAATGTAGCTTAAACTTTCAATTTTCTTTTTAAATTTATAAAATATTTATTTTATTATGAAGAATGCATGGATGCTGGGAAATTTGTTAAATACAGCCCTCCATCCTGGGCTATGTTCAGTGATAATCCAGAGAGTAGGTTGTCATTGTGACCAAATCTAAATCTCAACCAGCAGGTAGAACTTTCTTCCCTCAGTTAAGGAAACAGTATTAGCTCCAGAGCTTCTCCAAAAAAATATGAGACACTAACTGATTAATGTTATTGGCAATCTGATGCAGAGCACTTTTGCACAGCAGTGAGACCTCTGAAGAAGTTCACAGATAATCCTCTGAAGCTTGCATTGAACAGTCTGAGTATGCTCTTGAGATAAGTTTCACGGATCACATTAAATCCCCACAGCCACTCAGTAATTCCAAACATGAGTCAAGAGTAGGTTAAGTGAAGACAGTGTGGTTAAGGAGAACAAATCCATTTCTGATGCTAGGAAAAAAAAAACAAAAAAACAAAAAACAAAAACCCTGCACAGTTTTGGTTGCAGTCATGGTGGGTCAATTTCTTGCATGAAGGCATCAAACACTGACAGTAGGTAACAGGCCATTTATCTAACAACACTAGAAGGATAGTAAAGGGATAGACATTATTTTAATAGGACTTCCTTGAACACCTCCTTTATGTGAGACATTTGTCGAGGTGGAAGACTTAGTGATAACGCGGCATGGTTCCTTCCTTTGTGGGGGCTTGGAGTTTGATTACAGGACAGAATCATGTAAATTGATGAGTACAGTAAAAATATATGGGAGCTATGTGTTAGTCTTCTTTCTGTTAGGGTAACAAAATTCTGAGATAATCAACTTAAAAAGAGGAATGGTTTCTTTCAACTCATGGATTCAAAGGTGACTGATTAGTCCTGTTTCTTTGAGTAGCAAAACTGCTCACCTTGTGGCTACAAAAGGAAAAAAACAAAAACAAAGAGACAGGAACAGGGGTTCCACTAGCCTCTTCTAGGGTGCACCCCCAATGACTTGAAGAACTCCCATTAAGACCCACCTCTTGGGCTGGGGATGTGGCTCAAGTGGTAGCGCGCTCGCCTGGCATGCCTGCGGCCCGGGTTCGATCCTCAGCACCACATACAAACAAAGATGTTGTGTCTGCCAAATACTAAAAAATAAATATTAAAAAATTCTCTCTCTCTCTCACTCTCTCTTTAAAAAAAAAAAAAAAAACCCACCTCTTAACAGTTCCCACTACCTCCCAGTACTGCTAAGCTGAGAACTAAGACTTTAACACAGAAAAGTGTTAAGTCTAGATCTTAAATGTCCCTTTGGGGGACATTTAAGATCTAGACTATAGCAAGCTCTTTGTAGGCATTGTTTCTCCTGGAGCTGGGGATGAGTGGATGAGGATCTTAATAATACTGTGCTATTAGTTATGAGTGTGTGACAAATACAGGCTGGGTCAGTCAGGACCTTATAAGGACCCAAAGCTTGGCTTAGCATCATAAACGTTTCTGTAGGACCCAAGCAAAACTCGTGATGTAGGACATGCTAATTATTTTAGCTTTGTTTTGTTGTGTTTTGCAAGTGATTTAAATATTTCCTTGTTGCCTCATTGGTCTTCAAAATTAAGAGCTGTTTTTTGTCTCTGCAATCATATCCATTTCATTTGGCATTATCATTAGCAATGTAGATACAGCCATCTTTACAGTTTTTAATTTGTTGGAGTGTTCCCCTTTAGCACAACATGTCCACAGAAGCACACGACAACTCAAAGGACATGTGGTGTGGTCTCATCAAGCACCCTGCTGCCGTGAGAGGCACGTAGGTTTTATGCATTCCTAAACAGCATGTTATCCCAAAGGCATGCTGTGTTCCAACTCCTAGCAAATCAATTTCGTTAGATTAGCAAATGCTATTACTCCCTTTTGTCGTCCATGGAATACTCTTTCCTTTATAAACAAAATAAAACAAAAAGAGGAGAAAGTGTATGTTGGAGTGGAAATAAGGAAAAATGTCTACATGTATTAATATGTGCAGAGTGGAAAAATTTAAAAGTCGTAAGTAACAGTTTCACATCAATAATCACCCAACAAGGTCCCTCTACTTTCCTCCTGACAAAGAAACACAGTCAAGTTTCCCTTGTTTGATATCTTGAGATAGACTCAAATTTGACACAGTGGTAGGTTTCTCCTTCCTTCCTCCCTCCCTCCCTCCCTCCCTTCCTTCCTTTTTTTTTTTTTTTGTGTGTGTGTGTATGTGTGTGTGTGTGTGTGTGTGCTGGGACTGAACCCAGTGCCTTGCGCGCACAAGGCAGTACTCTACAACTGAGCCATATTCCCAGCCCAGTAGGTTTCTTTAATGCTTGTGGAATATGGCTTAGCCTGACAAGCTTTCAAGCACAGCGAGTTACCAAAAGTTCGTATCCTGTGGGGCAGACATTTCTGGAGGCCTGAAATGGGACAGTGAATATTAAATCTCTACAACTTCCTTTTGTACTCCTATATCCTCTTATATCTCTATCCTGAATGCTTAACCACTGGGGAATAAATCTCTTCTATTTCATGAACTGGAAGAGTATTGCAGATTTAATCTGAGAATTTTAAAAAAAAATTTTTAGCAGAAGAAAACTTTCCTATCATCCAGCTTATCTGCAACTGTCAATAAGGAGAAAGAGACAAGAGTGTAGGAAAAAAAGGAAGGGGGAATGAAGACGTATTATAAATATCCTATGTCGTGTACAGTGAAAAGTACCATACATAACACACATCTTTACACTTAGAACTTCTCCACGAAGTTTCTATGAATTGTCCAGATGAGTGAGATCAGAAAGATTAAGCAGATTAGTTGGTAGCAAATAGGAATTCAATGATGATTTAACTACATCCCATTCTGTGCCATCCCACTCTACAAGCATTATGACCTTCTTCAAACATCATATTTTTCCAGCCCCAAAATATTCAGCTTACCTGCAAAATAAGCAGATGAAATGATTCACATAACAATGAAAAGTTCCTTGCTTGAGTATCAAATTCTCAACTAGTAGCCATTGCATTACGTACATACTAACATACTACATACTACCCAAGAACTACCCAAGCATCCCAGGGTTATCTTCTCTGTGCTGACTTCTAGTCTTTCCTTCTCCCATGTCTCTTTAAGGCTGTTCCAGTGCCAGAGCCAATCAATCAAGTTTTCAAAGGATGCCAAGAATTTTTGTTCATTCAACAACCTTTCAACAACTCTTTATTGAGTTCTTTATCAAGGTCCTGGCAGCAAAAAGAACTTGTTGCAGATGGTACGAATGAAAAGACTTTAATGAAGGGTCTACTTAATGATATGTGGGCAGAGTTACAAGTAAAATTCTAGAAAGGGTGCAGTTCCCAGATATTAGGCAAGCCGGAAGCCATTACACTCCAGGGCGGAAGGAATTGGAGGAGGAATCACTTTTATCAGCAACCCCAGAGGAACAGAGTACCTGGCAGGATCTCTCGACTGTGGAGGAGTTGCAGCTACCGCTAGAGATGAAGGACTGAAGAAATGCCATGTGGGAAGAAGTACCACAACCTCTTTCTCCTTCGTTCCAAAAGCACTCAGACGCCATCTAAGGAGTTATGCGGACCACAGAAGTATCCTCCACAAGGCACCAGGTTCTGGGATGAGTTAACAATGAAGAACAATTCGTCCAAGTCCCAACCACGTTGCTGGCCCTGATCGGAAGACTAATGATAGATCAGTGAATGCAACAGAAACAATTTCTGCAGTCATGGAGTTTGTGTTCTCATGCAAAATGGAGGCAAAAGAAACAAACAAACAAAGTGGAATGGAGGAGATGGGAGAGAGATGGCCTGTTCCATAGAGATCTGCACTAAAAAGAAAGGAAGGGGAACTTAAAGTCTATGGAGGAAGGCTTTTAGGTACCTCCCTCCACCAAGAAGGGACCCCTGAGAAGTCACCATTGCTGAGATGACCTGCTGGGAGTGAGGGAATGAACCTGGCTGGGGAAGCAGTCCAGTGGAGGAAGAGAACGTGCAGAGTCTCTGAGAAAGGCAGGGCCACCGTGGCCCTAGAGGAGAGACACAGAAAGGTCCCCAGAGGTGAAGTCAGGGAAGTGCTCAGAGCTTCTGCTTCTCTCACAGTTCCTCCATTCGTGGCTTATCCGTGTCTTGTCCTAAACCTGACTCTTTACAAGAAGAAAGCAACTGAGAGACACAGAGTGACTCATCCATTGCCATCTAGCATAGGTCAATTCTAATTCAATTAGTCAACTGCCATCCAGTTTATAGACTGGTGGCTACAGGGTGTGGTGTCTATTCTCATTATTATCAGCTTTGGCCAGCATCTTAGGGAATGTGATTCAGAGTGTGGCCACTGACACATGACATACCCTTGTAGGAGAGTGTGTGCCTCTTATTCACAGTTCCCCAGAAGGAGCATGGGCCAGAACCGCCCTGATTCTACCTATTCTGGACACTTCGGGTCCTTCCTGACCTTCTAAAACACATTTCACCCACAAGTGATAACTGTTAAACATGCACCAAAGGCCTCTCAGGACCAGCCACCATCATGTTTCATGGAGGTCTTGCGCACACATGAACACACGCACCCATCTGTTTGTATATGTAGCGATATGATCTTTTGGTCAGGAAATGTGCTTCTCAGCTTCATTCCCCTTAGGAACTCTTGTTCAGCCGTTGAGATTTCACAGCGTGGCTCCCACCTTCTCTGTGAAACCTTCCCAGATAAACACAGGAACATCCCACCAGACTCTTCTCCACCAGCACCTGGCATTCCCTTCAGATGTGAGTTAAAGAATTTTCAACATGAACTTGCATTTGATCTCTTTCAGGCTGATTCCAACCCTTGAGCTCCAATAGCCAAAGACACGGTATTCTCTTCTGGATTCCTTCTGCACACACAATGTGGTTTATTTGCAACTGTGTGGAGTAGATAGGTAGGTAGGTAGACAGACAGACAGACAGCTAGATAGGGAGAATGAGGAAGACCTATTTAGGGTCTTAATAGATGTGTGTGTGTATCTGTGTGTGTGTGTATCTGTGTGTGTGTGTGTGTGTGTGCTTACATGTCAATATAGTCTCACTATACAGGGTCCATGTGAACAAGATTTTGCTGCACTGATATTTCCAGAAACTCAATTTCTAGAGGATCTAGCAATTAGTTCTCATGTGCTGGTGTAAAGCTCGCTCTAGGTTTGAATTTGCTAAACTAAGTGGAGAACTGCTATCTTGAACACAGACAATTTGTGGTGGACGGTAAGGCAGACACAGCATACCCCCAGTTCCCTCGCATGCTGTGGCCTCACTGGGCCTGTCATCTGGGAGGTCTTTGTGATTTTATCTTATCTGCATTTGAGCATCATAAAGATGAGTAGCCAAAATGTGGTTAATAAACCCCAGCTGGGTATTTTCTGGGTGAATAAACACACCACTTTTTCTACTGTTTTTTCATGTGGAAATGATGAATAGGACTCACAACTCTTATTTTCATTATAAGTGGAAAAGTAGAAATAATATCAGCTTATGATGCTTGAGGTTGTTATAAAGTGTTTTAGAGACACCCTGAAAGTTTCAAATAATTATAGCTCCAGTAAAACTTTTATTGCTGCCTGTGGATTTTCATGATCAAAGAGAAAGTAAACAGGGAACACTTTTAGGCTGAAAGATATTCAGAACCTTGTGATTTTGTGTTGGCCCTCTTTCTATTCTTAAAAAGTGATTAATAGCTTCACCACGTAAAAGCACCCACATTTGGGATTAAGTAATTGAAGGAAATTAATTCCTGAATCCATTCTTCATGCACCCCAGGCATGCTGCATAATATATTATCTTGGCGATTAAAAATACAGTGAGCTATATACACACAAAAAAAGGTCTTCGCATGCTTCCAGCGACCAATTCTATTCCAATTCATTTCAGATGTTTAACTTGACACTTTTTCTTCTGTTAAAAAGCACATTCGTGCAAGTGACGAAATTTGAGAAGGGCTATAGATTAGATTTTAGTACGATCATATTAATATCCTGAGTTTAACAATTGTGCTGCAGTCCAGTGGATGGTTGGAAATTCACACTATTTATATACAGATGAGTGAAGGGGCAACATGTTTATAACTCATTGTCAAATGGTCCAGAGAAAGTGCTAGGTGCACCCACCCAGCAATTTACCTGTGCACATGAACATGTTATGGAGTGGCTTCATAAAGCCATTAACATATCTCTTATCTCACATGCCTTGCTTATTTGTGGAATAAGCAAATAATAATAAACACTGAAATAATAATAAACACTGAAAATCTGCTTTACTATTAGCCATAGTTATTGTATTGTGCAATAGATCTCTTGAACTTACTTCTTCTTACTGAAAATTTACATCCTTTGGCCAAGGTCTTCTCAACACCCACCCTGCCAGTCTCTAGGTACTACCTTTCTATCTTCTGCTTCTAAATGAGTTAGAGCTCATAGATATATTAGATCATGTAGGATTTATTCTTCTGTGCTATTGGAATTCTCTCAGCATTAGATCTGGGCTCAGCTGTGTTGTTACAAATGACAGGATTTCCTTCTTATTAAGTTTGAGTAGAATCCCCTCACGTAGTTAGCACACTTTTTTTCATCTCTTTATCTACTGGGGGACACTTAGCTTGTGTCCACATCTTGGTTGTTGTGAACAACACTGCATGAAGCATGGACTCCCAGGTATCCCTTCAACATAATGATCTCATTTCGGGGGGCTATGTACATAGTGGTGGGGTTGCTGGTTCATTTGTAGTTCTGTTTTGAATTCCTGAAGAAGCCCCATGTCGTTTTACAGTGACTGTTCTAATTTACATCCTCAACTGTGGTGTGTAAGCATTTCCTTTTCTCCATATCTTCACTGACACTCATCATCTTTTGTCTTTCTGGAAACAGATGTTCTAAAACGTGTGAGGCAGTGTCTCATTGTGTTTCCAATTTGCATTTCCTTGATGATTAGTGATGTTGAATATGTTTTCATATACTTGTTGACCATTTGTTTATTTTCTTTGCAAATAGACCTATTCGGATCATTTGCCCATTTTTAAAATTGGGTTGTTTTCTTGGGGTCGAACCACTTGGTTTCCTTATATATTTTTAATATTAACCCCTTTATCAGGCATATGGTTCATAAGTGGTTTTTCCTATTTCATAGATTGTCTCCTCCATCTCTTTATTGTTTCCTTAGCTGTGTAAAGCTTTTTAATAGTAAATATAAATGCATTTGACTCTTTCTGCTTTCATTGTTTCTGATTTAGTGGGTCATACCTCTCCCCCCTAATCATTGTCCATTCCAATGTCCTGAGTTGTTCCTCCTATGTTTTCCTCCAGTGTTTTTGCAGTTTCACATCTGACATCTAAGTCTTTAATCCATTTTAGTTTTGCATATGGTGTGAGATGAGAGTCTGATTTCATTCTTCAACACATGGATATGAACTCTTCCGAGCACCATGTATTGGGGAGACTATCCATTCCCAATTGTGTGTTTAGGGTATTTTCCACTTTCCATTTACTGTGAATAGCAATGCTATGGACATTTATGTACAAGTATGTGTTTGCACGCCAGTCCTTAATTCTTTTATGTACATATATCTAGCAGTGAAATTTCTGGGTTCATGTTTAACAGTTTTGGGAATCAGAGAAGCTGTTTCCCCACTTGTATTTAACATTAGTAGTAGGACTCAAGAAGTCATAATGAAGCTATGATCTCTGAATCTAAGCCGTTGATTTTTATGTTCAATGGTCATTTGTGGGCCTGCAACCCACAAACCATGAGAAACACCTGGGGTAGACGGAGTTCAAAAAACCCTCTACTGGTACCCTCAAGAAATTCTTATTTCAGCATCAGCAGATTTGGGTCAAAATGAGGAATCATTTAAGAAGGTGGAGCTAAGGAAACATGGAGTTATCTCATTATTTTGGAAGGACACAACAGAGCAGAACAAATAAAGGTAAGGCTCAAAGGTAGAGCATGAGAGTGATACACATAATCCATGGTGTTTTCCAAGTTTATAAATTTTGGGGTTCTTTGCATCATTTGAAGAACCTCCCAAGGAAACCCACACAGACATCTGAATCACCCTCGGCATGCTCCTTGGTTTGGTCTCTTTTCTGTTGCTTTAGAGTTGGCTCCAAATGGTCCTTGGCTGGTTTCCCACAGTCGCCCACCCTCTTCTTACCCATCTCAGTTTTCACCCCTTCCCTCCAATAAAACATAGGATAAATATTTTCTTCTTGAGGAGTTTCAAAAGTCAGCCCTGCATGTTTGAGTAAAAATTCCTCAGTCTTCAACTCAGTCTCTTTTGCTGGTCTCTCTCCTTCTTCCAACTTCTAACCCTAAGAGTGTCTCAGGAGTCAACTCTGATCTGTCTCTATCTACCACACTCCTTCCTTACAAATCATTAAATGACACGGCTTTAAATGTGTCACAACCGGAGACAGTTCTCCAAGTTTAAAATCTAGAGCCTTGTGAAGTTACCTTTCCTTGTAACTTCACAATCATCTGCCTGCCTACAAGACTCTTCCACTTGGGTTTCCATTTGACACCTAAAACTTACCATGCCCAACCTTGAACACCTGGCTTTCTTTCCCAAGTCTGTTTCTACCTCTCTGTTCTCTATCTCAGTAGGTAGAACAGACCTATCAGAGTCTAAACCAAGTATTCTGTCATTTTCTCAGACCTCACAATCTGTTAGCAATCTTGTTTGATAAATTTTCCAAATATTCCCCTTCATAGATCTTCCAAACATACTCATATGCTGGTTCTTCTCACTACCTAAATTAGGCCAGCTCTGATGGACACTATCATCACCTCTTACGAGTACAACTCTAGCTTCCTACCAGGTCATCCTGTCTTGTAATTATTCCAGGTTTTGGGTCATATGATCTTATCAGTGAAGTCCTTCTTTTCAAAGGATGCTATTTAAAAGAGTCCCCAGCCACCCTTATTCCCATGCCCCATGTCATTTCCTTCTACTGAATTTGACACAATTAGATAAAGTTTGTATTACACTAATTTGTAGATTTTGTCTCCTTATTATCTTCAAAGGATCAGAGATTTTTGTCTGATTTTTTGGGTCCTCTCTTCTTTAGTCTTCTATCTACAGAACCTAGAATAGCACTCAGCACACACTAAAGGCTTACTTTAAGAGGGTTCATGTGAATAACTGGTAGTATAACTGGGATCCCCATAAAGTCTTCCTTGCAACCGAAAATACTTATCTAAAGTTCAGTTAGCAAGGTTACTAAGAAATCAGTCATCGTATGTATTTAAAAACACCAGGAGATATTCACAGACCAGGAGAAACTTGTATATAAAACATTTTCAGAGGATGAGAAAAAGACTTCCCCAGAAAGGCTTGGGTTACGGGTGCCTACTCCAGTTTATCTACGGCCCACAGTGTCAGGAGTGTAAACCCATTCTAATCCTTCAGTGAAACATGCCTGCTTCTGGAGTCTGTAGACCAGGGTTTGGGTTGTATTTCTGCACCACACCCATGGTACCCTAACTGAGCAAGTTGCTTAATCCACTTGAAGCTTAAGCTGTAAATTGGTGATGACAGTCATAATGAGAACCTCCCAAGATCATGGTGAGGATGGGCCTGAGATCACGCCCGTGTTTTACACAGTCGTAGTCACTCCATGGACACAAAGGTAAGGACCATGTTTCTAAGCTAGGAGAAAACTTCATGAGCGACGAGCTTGACCTGATGATTCTCTCACCACTGGGCACTTCTTTATTAGGAGATGTATTCAAAACGTGATTGGAGAAATTTCTTCTTGCCCGCTGGAGAAATTATGATAGGCAGAATTAAACAGCTAAGATCCTTTTCCCTTTACAAAGTTTATTTGCAAGGCTCTCAAACAGGCCTGGTTTTCTCAGTTTCGGTCTGATAGAGCATACTTTCCTCACCTTCTGGCCAGGCTCACCTTCCACCATGGAAAAAATTAAGTCTGGGGAGTTCAAGATGGCAGAACAGAGACCACAGCACTGTTTGGGGGTAGAAGCAAGGCAACAGGTGTGTAACTGTTCGTGGAGGTGAGGGATATGGGTGAGCGCTAGAGACTGACAGCCCAGGAAACAAAGCCCAGGGATTCTAGAGATGAGAGAGAAAAAATAAGCAAGAGAAAAGGAATACCCCAGCCCAGCCCAGCCACCCAGCGCCTCAGTGGGGAGAAGGAGACTCTTCCTCCAAAGTGGTAATGGTCAAAGATCAGCATGTGGCACACAAGTCTATATTCCAAACACCTTCAATGAATAGTCCATGTCAGAAGCCAGTTTTAGAGCCCCTCAGAGTGCTGCAGCTGGGAGCCATCCTCAACAGGGTCCCTCTGTTAGTGACTAATCTGCCCTGGGGATTGGAGAACCATAATTACATCTCAGGGGCCCCAGAGAGACCCTACTGTACTGACTGGTCAGGTTCAGCCACATGAAACCATCATAGCTTGGGGCAGTATGTCTGATAAGCTTCTGGACAGGTCTGTGCTGCAGGTAGCATGGGTTGAAGCTGGGAAGGGAGCACAGGGGACAGTGGCATGGAGATGCTGTCCTCTGAGAGTACAATACCACCAGTCATGTCTTGCCTCTCTCAGGCAGGGTCTGAAGTCGCCGGGTTCCAGGCCCGCACATGGTTTGGTTCCTGCCTGCCTCCTCCTACCCAGCACTGATTGGTTCAATCATTTTCCCCAACACTTGCAGGCATTCTGGACCCACTGAGGCTCGGATATTTGCCTTGTCCCCTATGCAGAATGTAAAAGCCTCTGAGCAAATATATACCTACCCAGTGCAGCCTATATTTCACCAAAACTGGGTAGGTAAGGCATGCTCCTGGGATGGGCGATTGACAGGTCCCTGGGTGCATAGCCCAGAGCCTTGAGAGAGACTACATCTGCGCATGCTCAACGTTCCCTGAAAATGTTCCATGGGAAAGGTTGGGACAAACTGCTTTCCACCCACCTCCTTTGGTGAGAAGGTTCACAGCCAACTTCAGCTGTGACCCACTACTGCCCCACACCTGGTAGACTCACCAGATACAAGAGAAGTGTTTCCTAGCACCTGGGCTGGAAGAATCCTTACCTCTTTTTAAAATCTCTGTGTATTCTATCTTTCATTATTTCTTTTTCTTTATTATTATTGTTTCCTATTATTCTAAATTTTTCTTATTATCTAATTGGATTTTTCTCTTTTCTTGTCTCTCAGTCTGCCCCTTATCTCTTTTCACTCCAATTTATGTTATTTTCGCTCTGTTTTATATTTTTTAAATTTATGTATTTTTTTGTTTTAAGGTTGATATCTCCCCCCACCCCCAATACACTTTCTCTCTCTCTCTTGCTTTCTCTCTTCCAGTGCTGGGAATTGAGCCTAGGGCCTCAGATACACATTGAGTGGATGTTCTATTCACAACAGCTTCAAAAGCAAACAAAGATACCTAGGAATAAACCCAATCAAGGAGGTGAAAGACCTGGCAATAAAAAATAAGAAAACCCTGCAGAAAGAAATTAAAGAAGACACAAGGAGATGGAGGAATCTCTAATGTTCATGGGTTGGGAGAATTAATATTGTTAAAACAGTCATATTATTAGAACTGGAAGGAAAATCCTAAAATTTCTATGGAAGCACAAACACCATGAATAGGTAGAGCAATCCTGAGCCAAAAGAGCACTACTGGAGTCATCCTAATACCCGATTTCAAAGAAATTGCAGAGCCCCAGTACCTAAAAAACACTGGTATTGTCATAAAAAGAGACACATAGACCAATGGAACAGGACAGAGGACCCAGAAATAAGCCCACACATGTGCAGCCAGCTGATTCTTGACAAAGGTGCCAAAATATAAGACAGCCACTTCAACAAATGGCTCTGGACAAACTGGATATTCACTTGTAGAAGATGGAAAGTAGACTCCTGTCTCTCACCCTGTTCAATAATCAACTCAAAGTGGATTAAAGGCCTGAAAGTAAGATCCAAATCTTTGGAAGTAATAGAAGAAAACATAGGGGAACCACATTGAGATGTTGGCACAGGTGATAGTTTCCTGAATATTATTCCAATAGCTCAGGAAACAAAAGCAAGAATTGACAAATAGGATCATATTCAATTAAAGAGCTTCTGCACAGCAAGAGAAAACATAAATAGAGTGAAGAGAAAGGCTACTGAATGGGAGAAAATCTTTGTCAGCTCTGTCTGGCAGAGGAATAATACGCAGATATATAAAGAATGCAATTCTCAAAAAATAAAATAATAAAAAATAAAAGGAGTACTTTTTACCTGAAAGTAGAAAAGGGGAAGGGGGACCAACAGGAGGGAAAGACAGGGTTGAAGAAGGAAAAAGGAGTGAACATGATTAAGTAACAATATTTGTAGGTACAGAAATGTCACAGGGAAATCCATTAATTTACACAATTAACACGTGTTAATAATTTTTATTTAAACAATAGAAATGTTAGCCTGGCGAATGTGCACACCGTGATCAAAGTAAACACATATAGGGTGGCCACTTGGGAGGCTGAGATAGGAGGATTACAAATTTGAGGCCAGCCTCAGCCACTCAGCAAGGCCCTAAGCAACTTAGAGAGATCCTGTCTCAATATAAAAGAAAAAGAAAAAAGACTGAGGAAGTGGCTCAGTGGTCAAGCACCTCTGGGTTCAATCTTCAATACCAAAAGAATAAATAAAGTAAACACACAGAGGGCAGAACAAACACTTTCAGGATAGTGATATGGATCTAGGTCTCAGATATGGTTGGTAACTTTGGTTAACTATAATGACTCTCCAAACTGGCACATGGACTTCATCCATCCCCTTGGTGATCATCATTATCCTAAAGCGTTGTTGACAGTATCTTAGTGCCAAGAGCCCTACTGAGTACTGCATGATCCTTTTATCCTTTGGGATATCTCTTTGAGATAAGCATGATTATTCTCACTTTACAAAGAAGCAAATTGGAACTCAAGGGGGTCGAGATTTTTTTCACAGGAAAAAAGTGGTAAAACCAGGCTTTAGGTTTGAATCTGACTTTGACACTCAAAGTTTCATGACCATGAAAGTCTCTTTTCTGACCTCACCATTTTTTATAGGTAATATGGATATGCATTTATAGGTAGTATGGATATGCAGATGTTCTGGAAAAAGAAAAGATAAAGAAAGAGAGAGATAACGGGAAAAAAAAGAAAAAAAAGAAATACAACAGAAAGGCCAGGATTTGTAGGAGGAGGTATTTCCTGCATGTTTGCTATTATACCTCCTCTGACAGCTTCTGCTATTAATTCGATTTTACTTAATTTCTTTAAGACGGTGGCCTGAACGTGTGGTCATTTCCCTGACCTCTTGTGGGCACAGATTTTGTTTGGAATATCACTTCCATGTCCCTGTTCCTGTTGTCCCAAAATGTCTAACTAATATATTATCTAAAAGCAAAAAGTGTTCTCAGATCCCTAAACAATTCAATAAATAGACCTGATGGCTGTCCCCTTCCTGGGGCTCTTTCCAGATTCCTGGTGAAATCCCACTGGGCCCTTTGCTTCTTTTGCAAATATGGTTCCGCACCCAATTAAAAGAATGTGAAGCCCTCATATATCATGTCCCCCTCTTTCCAGCTCGCCACTGGCCTTGCCGGTTCCTATTAATGATTCATTTCTTTTGACAGGAACAGCAACATTTCAGGACTTCTTGGGTGGAAGAAAGTTGGCAGAGAGAAAGTCCACAGTGAGCAGTTAAACGTTATATGAATTAATACCCCCCATCAATAGTTTAATGGATGAAATGCATTGATTGCTTTGAGAATTATGCTGAGGTCTACAGTAATAAGCAGAAATGTCTGATTTGACATCTTTTCTTTTTTTAATATGTCTGCAACGTAATCTACTACCAATTACACAACAACCCCACCAAAGTCGTGGTGAGTGGTCCCACTACGGTAGTAACATGTTATAAAAGCTCAGGTTTCAGGACAATTAGCTTCTGGCTGCAGTTTATTACCCCATTTGAGATTTAAAACAATTTTTTTTTCCATTGCATTCCAACAATGCTTATGTGTCTGGAGCTAACACTTTAAAACAATAATGGAATGGCAAATATCTGTCTGGCTGGAGTTTACCCAAGAAGAATGGTATATTAGAATTCAAGGGGGAAAAAAAAATCAAGCAAGGTAGAGTGGATAAAACACAAACAACTTCTTTAATTACTCGAAATAACCAGGGCTATAATGTTTTACTAAGAAAAAAATGGTCTTTCATTGGCATCATGTAGGGAAATTAAGAGATGCTTTAGAGCATATGATCATCTCTGTTCAACGAATGGCAATTTAGCGACAATGTGAAAGTCCAGTTGGTAATTCAAACCCAGTCACCGGCTCCAATACCAAGAGAAAAATGTCTGATCTGTGATACATAAATCTCTACTTAAATTACTTAGTAACATACAATAGTGCCAATTTATATATATATACATATATATATATATATATATATATATATATATATATATATATATATATATTTGACAGCAGAATTTACTGTCTATTCTGTGACCAGGTACACTGCCAAAACTTCGTATGGATGATCTTACTAAATTCTCCTGTAAAACCTCTGGGTTCCCTTTATCCTACTGTGCATTTTAACTTCTTTTTCCTCCTAACCTACTGTCCTCTGCTCCCGTCTTTCCCACTTTGGGATCTCATAATTCCTTGAGGATATCAGGAAACTGAGGAGCACTCACTGGCTTAGTTCACTTACAGGCTTCCCCTTTTAGAGAAGGATGGCAGCATCGTTGACACCAGATTCTAGAAGCTCACACACCCAGAGGCGGCACGTGACATTGTTGCTTTGATGCCGTTCTCCACTCAGGATGTTTAAGCTTCTGAAGATTGATGTGATCAAGTTCAGAGAGCAACCCACATCAGGGTGAGGTTTCTCCACCCACGTAAGGCAGTGGGAAAACATGAACTTGATGTCTGGCAGGTACTAATGTTAAAATCATCTTTTTTATCCCCTGAAATTAAAAAAAAAAACAAAACACCTTTTGTGAATTACATTATTAACTTTCAAAAATTACAAAAACACCTATGCAAAAGTCAATCAGGCAGAGTAGATAAGATAAACAAATAACCCAGGGAGTGGTAATGTGGTTCTGACCCAGAGCTTATAGGCACTACTGACTGCCTCCTGAGATCAGCTCAGGTCATGGTATTTCTTACGAAAATGGGTTGACACCATGTGCTTTAGCCACTGGGCAGGATGCATCTCTTCCAAACAGATGGCTCCTGTCTTTAAGTTCCTGAGGCTTTTCCTAGTTCCTGGCATGGTGGCTTTCCACTCTGGAACAATTAGAGTGGAAAATAGTTGTTTCTCTCCATTTGTACAGTAGTGTTGGGCAGCTGAGGTCACCTTCGGTTCCCGTTATCACAGAGCATCACTCTTTGCATGGGTCTGTCACCTCTGCCTGAGATATCGTCCCCTTCTCCTCCACTTGGACAATTCCTACTTCAAGAGCAGCCCCATGTCACCTGATCCCTGTAGCCCCCTCTATCCTGCCAGTAATAGGGTAAAATTGCTTCCTCGTTTGTGTCCCCTAACACTTCATTTCTTACACTTCTTTATATTCTTGCTTGGATTTTGTCCATGACGAGGCTGTATTCACCTCATGGAAGACTCTGGCTTGTGCATTCTTTCTTTGTATCTGTAGCGCACAGCAAAATGAGGAGTCCATGTTAGGTTTAGAAGAAAAGTCCATTATCCTGTGCTGATGATAGTTACGCAGAATAATTATGCTCCAACCATCCATAATAATTATAGAATACGATTATCTACAGCAAACTGATAGCAGTAGCCATGATTCTTTACTGCTCTTATCATTCTGCAACTCCCTGGACATCGATTGCTTTTATCACCTACAAAACTAGAGAATTGATCTGATTTTATGGATTCATTCATTTACTATATATTCCTATTACTATATATTCAGTTTGTCCCTAGACATTATTGGACCAGGTAACTCTCCAAGCATAAAATATCAGGCATTTTCATCAAAATACTACAATTCAAGTTAAAGTAGGAAGCAAAATTTGTATATGCCTAGAAAGTAGATTCACAACACTATCTTTACAAGTCATACGACTAAAAGTACAAATGAACTCAGTTTCAATTACAACGCAAATCAAAGTAACAATATTTAGTTTCCAAATCCCATCTGTGATTCAAACTATAATATTTGTGTCAAATAACTTTAAAGAATCAGTTCTGCCAGTGATCACAGACCAAGGGGTTCTAAGTTCCATGCTGACATTTCTTCTAGCTTCTGAAAACCATCACAATATCTATTTAATGTTTATTTTGTATGTTAATATCTGTTAGATATTAAAAGCCTTTATACCAAAGGCTATCTATGTATAGTTCAAAATATCCAATGTCAAAATATTTACCCAGAACATGAAGGTCAATAAAATGAGCCTCTGGCTTTGAGAGACACCACAGAGAGAAATATGGATGTGAGCATAGGAGTGTTGGAAGGACCCCAGTGAGCCAGCAGGAAGAAATGGGATATGTTGACTTTGGGCTTGGGTTTCAATGGCGATAGGAGTTTGTGAGAAAAAAAGCTTTACGGACTTTTCTGGGTTTTGGGTTTTGCATATCAGTAGGAGGGTGTAGAGGTGTATATTCCCAGACAGATAAAATTAGGCATAGGGAGAATATCTCCACAGCCCCCCAAATGAAAGGAAGGAAGATGGGTATTAAGAAGGAATACAAAACTGTGTTTGTTTCATTTTTAGGCAATTAGAAATACATCATCATGATTAAAGGGAGACAGCCTGAGTCTCAGGGATTTCTTTGCACTAAAATTCAAAGTAATGGCTACTTTATCCTGAGCATGCAGGGAAATTCAGGAGTGTTATATGTAGTAGAGCAAGATGATCATTTTTTTTCCAAAACCATTGGCATTTTTGTCTATTTCAAAGCTTGCACTGTGAAAATGGTAATCGGATGAGATCTTTCATTCTATCAAAATCTCATTTCTATATCTAGAGTTGGGTCCATATTAAATTACTTCGGTCAGGCAGGCATGGTGGGCATACCTGTAATCCCAGTGACTTGGGAGGCTGGATCAGGAGGATCACAAGTTGGAGGCCAGCCTCAGCAGTTTAGCAGGGCCCTAAACAATTTAGTGAGACCCTATCTCACAATAATGATGATGATGATGATGATAATAATAATAATAATAATAATAATAATAATAATTAAAAAATTATGTTTGGGAGTTCTGGGGAAGCAGCTCCATGGATTCAATCCCCAACACATCTTGCTTTCAATTAATAAACAAATAGATTCAATATACATTTTACCACTAGAAGAAAAGTGATTATCATTAAAGATCACCTCTCAATGGAGGTCCAGGCAAAGACTTTGATTTTGCTCCTCAGACTTCAATTTTTGAATTGGAAGAAGAAGAAAAAAATGAAAAATCAAACCATGAAGAATGAGGAAAAATGGATTGGATATATTATATTCTAGTGAAAATGCACCCGTTGCTGATTTTTAAAATGGAAATCCAGTTCTCAAGCACTGGCCAAGTTTGGAGCAGACATTATTCAAGGATTACTTCTGAATCCATGATAAATAGGAAATGCAAAACCAAACGTCCCTCTGAATGAATGCTGCCAACACTGTTGATCATTTTGATCAAATGGTTGAAAGCTATTTAAACCACTGTTCATATGAGAAAAAAATATTCATCGTGCTGCAACTCACTGAGCCAACGCAGTAACCTCTGCAGTGGTTTTCTACCACAACCATTCCCTGCTCCAAGCTGCCTGTGCCATGTTCCTTTCAGAGCTCCTCAACTCAAAGTCACACAAATCTTGATTTTTACTCTTGGCTCTGAATAGTTCTCTCCAAATGCCCATCTCTTCTGCCAACTTGTTAGACAAAAATAACAATGCCTGTTTCAGAAGAAGAGAGAGGCATTTTGAGAAATCCGTAGAACTTACACATATTGTTTTGTGCTTAGTAGGTCTTCAACATATATTGATCAAGCAAAGCCATTTCACATTGCAGCTAATGTTTCATTTTTTCAAAGGAGCTTATCACTTACGATTCTGGGCTAATTATACAAGATAAGCTATATCCAGGCATAAAAACAATTTCATTTATAATAGCTGAGTTGTAATCAAGCCTCACCTTGTTGTATGTGGAACACTATGAATAGAAATCTCTTCAGGACATCCTGAAGCTCTAAGGCTTTGTGTCTACACATGATGGCTTTGGGGACACTTTGATTGCTTCCAAAGAGGAAAACACAGCAAAAAGTGCTCTTCAAAAAAGTGATCAGCTCAGCAGCTGTCAAGGGAATCTGGCTTTGTGTCTGGTGGATTGCAATGAATACCCACTGCCTTTCACAAAACAATATGCAATTGTTATTAAGAAGTCAACTGGGTAAAGGAAAAGGGATCATATGCTACTGGGAACTTGGGGAACCAGTTAGAATAAGATTTAGAAAACAGATTACCCTTCACTGTAATGTGTTACTGCCAGGTCTCTATCTGATTCAGTGGTGGTCCTGGTGAGCCTTATGCCAGTGCAAGTATCTGGACCACATCCTCAAGTACGTTCCAGAGAGCAGCAAGGTTCAGAGTCTGCATTCTCCAGTGTCTTCTATGTTATTAACACCAACAGGGAGCAGAGGCAGAGTTGCACACTTTGAAGCATTGTTTCTCAAACATTTTGGCCCCAGAACCCTTTGCAAAGGAAAAAAAAAATAAAAAGATTGAGATGACAGAGATTCTTTTGTTTGAGTACTCTCTTATTAATATTGGTTATGTTAAAAATTGCTAGTGAGAAATTAGAAATGTATGTTTACGGATATATTTCCAACATCAACAATAAGCATTTATATGTTCAATTAGGTGACAGGTTTTGAATTTAAAAAATGACTGTGTTTCCCAAACACTAAGTAAGAATATGACATTGGATACACACTGGGGAAATCTCTTTACTGTCAGGTTTTTTAAAAAAGTTTGCTGAATTTTCATCTGTTTCTATAAGCTGTTTTGGTTGAATTATAAGAAAAACATCAAGAAAAATAAAGATGTATATTTGTAAAAGGAGGAATAATTTCATTAACTCGTCATATGATTATTGACATTTCTTCCTTGGTATTACACCTAAACTGTAGCACATGTAGTGTTCTAAAGGTGGATTGTAATGTGGAGTGCCAATGGATATGATATCAATTTGTGCTATCACATTAAAAATCCATTGAATATATCTTTTTGTCCTGCACAATTTTAAAACACCCTGCATTGGTTATATGAAGAATATTGTTTCACTAATTTATTTAGATCTACTAAATATTGTACCTTTCATTCTATCAAATACTCATGTCTCTTACTATTATCACCAATCACATGAAAAAGAGTCTTTAAACATTAGGAATCTGCATATACATGGCGGTGAAAACAGACTTTCCAAAATGCTCATCTTAGACTTGAAATCTCATTTTTCATTGGCAACAAATACTGACTTGATGTGTTTGAAGTGACAGATTCCCTTCCCTCATTAAAAAAAAAAAAAAAATTTCTTAGCCGGTCACAGTGGTGCATGTGATCAAAAGCTCAAAGCCAGCCTCAGCAACTTAGCTAATAAAATATAAAAAAGGTATGAGGATGTGATTCAGTGGTGAAGCACCCATGGGTTTTATCTCTGGTACCAAGAAAATAAATAAATAAATAAATAAATAAATAAATAAAAGTTTTTGACCAAGTTAAAATAAATAAATAAATAAATAAATAAAAGTTTTTGACCAAGTTCCCAAGTCTGAATAATCATAGTTTGTTAACCTTTCTTTCAATTAAATATGGCATTTAACTCTCAAAGCAATAAGTTCAGCTAACTCATACTGAGGAAATGATCTTACTCGTCTCTCTAGGCAGTTTAACTGCTATCCCCTATTTCATCACACTGACTATTAAAAAGACACAAATTCCAGACTTAATAATAAAATTGATAGCATTTATTACTTTATCAGGGCCTTGACAAGTTACTGAGGTTGGCCTTGAACTTGGAATCCTCCTGCCTCAGCCTCTCAATTCACTGAGATTACAAATGTGCACCATCACGCCCAGATTTTATCAGGATTTCTTAGTGGTCCTGGCTTTTGTAAATGACACTGCCTTGACTCATGTTAAAGAGTCAGCAGGCCCTGTTTTTGTGCCTTTGAGACCAAGGTGAACGTGGCAGGGGACGACAAATTACACTTTCGTGTTACTCTAGAGAATCGTTCTGATTTCTGAGACAAATCAGAATGGTCTTAGGAATCCCCCAAACCCCATGGATCCCAGTTGGAGCACTGCCATTGTAATTGGCAGAGGAGTTTCACAAACTTGTGTCATTTCTCTTTTACATGTGGCCATGGTGTTCATGAGCATACTACCAGGGAAGGGACGGGATGCTTGCTTTCAGGGATATTTAGACACTAAATAGTAATTCAGGAACTTGAAAGTCTCGGTTATGATGAATGAGTAACTAGTCTGCCGGACATCCAGGTCCCTGATATCTGGTGCCATACTTCTTCTATGGAAGGCATTTTTTCTAGATTGGAATGGACAGGCACAGGTAGCAGCCTGGAGGAGGAGCAGCCCATTCCCCGGTCCTTACACTGCCACTGAGGCCCATGAGTGGTAAGTGACCTTGACTTGCTATGCTAGAAAACCTCGAGAGGGTGGCTGGAATCCATTTGGTTTCAATCTGTGTCGACTTTGTCCCAGGGATTCTGCTCTCTCAGCACATATCTGGCCTCTCACTCCTGTCCCCATGTGGAGACCGGCAGCTCTCCTGGGAGAGAAGCTCTTTCCTCTTGAAGTAAAGCAGGGTGCAGGGCAACAGCCCCCCTCCAGGCCGACTCGGGTCAGATGAGCTTAAGGAAGCTAACTGTCCGTATTGCAGTATTCCCTAGAGTTGATGGTGAAAACCAAGCAATGCTTGCCAATCCTTTCTCTGCTTCCCCAGGGAAGTCCAAAGGCTTCAGAGTAAACCATCTCCCACTGTTAGTTCAGCTAAATCAGGACTGCGGAAAATCCAAACGGTGGGAGGTCGGATTAGCATGTCCTTGTTCTATGAACACATGGAAAACTCTAGTTTCCAGGGAGGTGCCCTTGGCATCTTACAGGACCGCCAGATTAATTTGGGGACCAAAAAAAGATGATAGTGACTAGCAATTCTTCCAGAAGACTAATTTTAGAAGCAAACCTGGTGAAATCATACTGGTCAGTCAAGAGAAGGACTGGCCCCATGACCTAATTACCGCTCAGTGGGGAAAAATGAAACCAAGCCCTGGAAAATCGCGTCAACATTATGACCTTTCGTGGGCACCGTTTTTTAAAAATACTCATGGCTACTCTGAAAATTTTCCCTTTCTTTATGAGTAACCACAGACTGACAGCCAGTTTCATTTTGGAAAAAAAAAAAAAAAAAACAATAACAAAGTTCTTCAAATTTTGTGGACAATGTCATCAAAAGTTCTAGTCATAAAGGTTAATTGAGCAATTAATTAAAGGGACGTCTGGATTCCTCCTCCTCAGACTCCACTTTGGGCCCAGATGCCAGTGAACTCTCTTTAGTTCCTGTAACTCCAGGTCAGTGAGTCCATCCATATTTTTTTAGGTCAGAGAACTCCTAAGAAGTACATTTTTTATATACTTTAGCTGCATCTAAAGCCTCTAACCATCTTCTCTCTTTCTAGACCAGTGACATGTTTTGTTTTGTTTAGTAGCAACAGTTATTCTACTGAAAAAAAAAAATGAGAAATTGCCAAATGAACTTGCCTCGATTGGGGTGTGCATCTGTGACCACAGTTCCAGAGCAACAAAGGGAAATTCGTCTAATTAAAGGAGATGGGAATCTGGAAGGATTGGCAGGGGAAATTAATTAACCGGTGTGTTCATTCAAACAGTGATCTCATAAAAGCCCATGCCATCTCACCTATTTTGAGGATCAACAGGGGGTGAACCAAACAGGAGATGGCCTCTTCTCTCTGAGAGTTCGAAGTCCCTCACTAAGTGCTTACGGATTTGATTTTACCGATTTAGCACATTTCCAGGAACGAAGCATTTGGGAGAAAAACACAGAGAAGAGAGAGGGCAAGTGTGTTAAGGAGAGGATTAATGACTAGAACAATAGCCGAAACCCAGTCAGGTATCTAAAAACTGAGCCGTTGAACACGAAAACTTGGTGGGAAATAAATCACTCAACTGCAACTTCCCCTTGGAAACTTCCAAAGGTTCCAGCGGCTGCCCTTCATCCTTTGCCCCAAACCCTTTATGGAGGCCCCGCTTTCATCAAAACCAAAGCCTTCAGGGGCACAAAGAGAGCCCACCTTCCTGCCTCCCTCTCTCCCAGGGCTGATTAGGAGACAGGGAGCGTCTCAGGCTCCTGGCCCTCCCCTCAGCTGCCGCTTTGAAACCGGACCCTACAGCTGTTGGCATGGCGTCCCCTCCATTCCACACTGTCCTTCTGATACACTTCTCCTTCACGACTATCTCGCTCCCCCACAGGCCCCAGAACCCCTGTAGTTGGAAGATACGTTTGTCTCAGCATCAAGGCAGAGTTCAGGACTTGTGCAGTTTGAAGTATAAGGATTCTTTCAGAGTCTTTATCTCAGGGCTTATTGTTGTGGTCTGTCCTCAGGAGCCAACATGGCCTTCTAATTCCTCAGCTATCTGCCTGCAGTTGCAACAGACTTTTCTGTGGGTCTTTGTTTCTCACCCTATCTTCTTCTTATTAGCGGCACTTTTGAAAATTTAGCAACATAGCAGGTCCTTTCTATGGAATAAAAACACCTCTAGATCTGACTTCTTAATAACGGCGAGATTGCAAAGGGATTTCATTTTACCACAGATGTTTGACTCTCTTTTATCTCCTAAGTGGGTCAGACTCCTCAGGTTTTGCCTCCCTGTCCTTTGTGATCAACATCAAGAGAATCTCCTCCTTAAATCATACTTTTCAGGGACTAAGGCTGAGAGGCCAAAACCTCTTGAAGGTTACAGGAATTCTCAGAATGGTGGGCCAGAGGCCCCTTTCCCTATAGAAATCCCTCATCAAAATCCTGGGGAATGCTCTTGTTGCCTTCACGCAGGGATGCCTGGGGTGAGGCTGTAACAGGATATAACAAACTAGGCTGGATCTTGTACAGGACAGGCAGTGCTACATCAGGAACACTTGCCTCTTCCTATGTTATCGGTTCATTGTTCCTTCAGACAATACTTCAGTCCCAACAATGATGTTAGAGACCCTCGCTTTCCTCCCCATACTAGTTAATACCATGTCTCTGAGTTTCTTTGAACAGTCAAGAACATGTGCACCAAGACCAATTCTGCAGGGTCAACAGAATTGACAGAATGTGTTCTTCTGGAGGGCTCACCTTCCAGCAAAAAGACGTCAGCAATTCACATGGGGTCGAGTCAACAGGAAGACAATTTCAGATGATAAAAATGTTTGGGAGGAAGATCAAGCCAGGCAATGGGGTTGCAGAAGGGAAATGGGGCCAGGCAGAATGAAAACTTGAGCTAGAAGCACAAGATGAGAAAGTGTCTCTGAGGGAAGAGTGTATTGAGCTGGAAGAGCATCAGGGGGTGAGCCGGCCTGAGATGTGGGAAATTTGATTGAAGGATTCTAGGGAGGAGGGTGGGGAATGCAGTCTTAAAAGATAAAATGGATGAAGAATAGTGACAGAAGCAGAAAGCCTTTAGGGGAAGAGGTAGAAAAAAATAGGCCTTCTAAATCAGAGTAAGAATTTTAGAAAATTTGATATTTGCAATGGGGAGACATTGCTCCATGAAGCACAAATGAAATCCTGTGAAGTTTCTTTCTATAGAGACCTCAACATTTTGCCTACCAACTTTCTTCCTCATTAACTGAATATGAGAAGTACCTCCAAAAAGTGACTCAGGCTCTCTCGAAGTGTCCCAACCACTAGTCCCAGCTGCAAGGGGCTTCTGAGCAAGACCATGGACACCATCTTTACTTTTACATAATTCAAATAGCTTAAAACTTAAAAACTTACTCATGATTTAGTGATTATGGTGAGCCTGCCTTTTGGTTGCCCATTTCTGTAGCATGAAAAAAAAAAAAAGTTTGGTGAATATTTCCTATTTCGGAAAGTTGAGGATGCAGTCTGATGATATCCAGTCGTTGTCAAGTTGGCTGAATGTCATCCCTAGCAGATTATGTCCAGCCTCCTTTTCTTCCTCCTCTTTTTTGTTATTCTGGGGGGAGGATAATGAAGATATTATACTCTATACTTGCATCTCAATGGCACGTGGATTTGGGGGAAAACTTCTTTCTTGACTGTAATGGATATTCTGCTTCCTTCCCAGGACTCTTCAAATGAGAAATTATGGGGCTCCTACCTAGGTTCTCCTGTTTAACATACTCATCAAACATTTATTGAGTACTGAATTCTATACAGAACCCTGTGCTGGGCATTGAGCCAGAAAGGGACAGAGGATCACATTCATCTGCAGTAGCATTGAATTTCTAAAACGTAGTTGAGATGTCAAAAACACAGTGAGAGAATGAATTCCTCCTCCAGGACTTCAGGCCACTTACCTATTCATGGGTGGGTACAAAATGACAAGGCCTCACCTTAGCTTTCTTCCCCCATCCTCTGCTAAGCTCCATTTGCCTATGAGCTGTTGCTCAGGAGCTGTGGATAACCAAGGTAATGTTTCTGTCTGTTTTGTTGTTGTTGTCATTTGGCCTCACTTGAATTCAACCTCTGCACCCTTAGAACTTGCCTGGAGAAAAAAACTGCAGCTCACTTATGGGCATCTCAAGGCCCACTGTCAAAACCACCATTTAAAATTTGTAGCTCATATTTCTTACTAAAAATATGACGAGATCTTCCAATACAAGCCTTTTTAGAATGTGTTGAGCCTACTTTCAATTTGTTCCATATATGTATAGCTGCTCTTATCCAGGATTTTCCCTCCCAATTTGATTCTAATATCCCAAGATAGAAAAAGAAGCCACGTCCTTTGTGCTTACCTCTGTAATCTTGAAATAATAGTGCAATTATTTAAATTTAAAGATGCAATTATTAAATCTTACCTTGGAAGATGGAGAAAAACAAACTGAAAATCCCTTCTCTTTTCTATGACATTATATGAAAGTGCTCAAGTGCAAGTGTTTTGTTTGTTTTTTTTTTTTTTCTCTCTAGGGAAGGCTATGCACCTAAACACACTGGTTACCACCAGCTGAGTCAGAGTGGGGGTTGCTATTGACATGGAGCGAGTAGGACCCAACATGACTGCTAAGCAACTTTAAATGCAAGGACAACCTTCCACAACAGAGAATTATTTTTCTTAGAATGTCATTTGTCCCCAGGTTTAAAAGTCCTGTGTTAAAACTTATACTTAGAAATCTCTCAATGAGTTTGTCTTTTACTTATTAACAGTCACAAAGCTTTAGTACATAACACATATATATGAATATATATATATATATATATATATATATATATATATTGTATTGAAATACTGAAACTTTATTAAATGATTTGTTAAACCTGTTAAAGATCTCAAATACAGTATTCTTCTATACTGAAATCACTTTATAAGATTGCAAGTTGCATTTCCAATGATATAATTTTGTTATGCAATTAAAAAAAAAAAAAAACATGTGTTCATTCCAAGACTGGTAAAAATCCTTTGCCAAGTTAATGAAGCAGGCTAGTTTAAATATGTTGGGAGGGATTAAAGGGGCTGTTGACGTCCTAATTAAGAGGAAGGTGTATGTAATCACAGACTCTCACATACACAGTCCAGTGCCATCTTTCCATTGATCAGCTCACATTCAATCCTATTAATAACCTTTACAGTGGGTGGCAAAGAACCAGAGCACATGCTGAGAGCCACAGGGAGAAGTACAGAACTCTACAACTACTATCCATAAATATTTTCTAGCAGTATTTGCCATTTGCAAACAAAACAAAGCAAAACAACCCAACACAAGACAAAGTCCTTATAACTCGAGTTCTTGTAATGGCCATTATGAAAGAAAAAGTAGGATGGGGAAAAGTCTCCTATTCTCAACTCTTTGCTTAGGTATTGTTAACTGTCTTGTTTTCCACTGTTTCTTTCCAGAAAATAAATAAATTTTAGTAATTATATAAGTAAAATACCAGGAAGGATGGTTTATTATATGAGTAAGTTTGGGGGTTGGCTTTTCAGAGGGTTAGGTGACACTGTATGGTCTAATTTCCCCTTACATGTACCATCCAATAAGCAAACAGGCCAAGATATCTCTGCTCAGGGTCAAGAACCTGCCAGAAAGTCCTCTGGGTCATTAATGATGATTTCTACCTCTTAGCACAGTGTGGCTGCATGTGATGAATACTATGTGGTCAGTACCACTGCAGGTATCCAGTAGAAAGATGCAGGCGGGGGACACCGAGACTTGGCATTTACCACCAGCCACTCTCTTTGTGGCAGCCTTCTGTGTCACTATTTTCCTAGTAATTATCTCTTCTTCCCTCAAAGCCTTGTTTGTGCTGCCTGGTCTGGTTTGAAGTGTGAAGGTCAATATTCTGGGTGTGTCGGGGGGGGGGGGGGAGGGGAAGAGGTCCTTGCTACTGCCTGGAGGATCTACATTATTCCCAGGGCTATTTCATCATTGAGAAAGTTTTCTCTCTCAGACTTGAACCTACACGTGGAAGCAGGCACGTACTCTTTCGGGACCTGGCTATGGGGCATGATGTCCTATGCAGTTAGTCCTGTTCATGTCAGTGATGAGACCACTAGAACATGACTTCTTTGAGCTCTTCTCTGCAGTCTATTTTCATGCTTGGCATGGATTGTTCAACAAGGTTTGAACAAATTGGTTAGCAAACTGAATGAATGTGTTTCCCGTCATAAGGTGTGTGTAAATTGCTGGCGGCAAGAATGGCTTTATCCTGTGGTCTCAATAATGCTTAAAAGAATAAAACATAGCATTAATTTACTTTAGGTTTTTTCCTAATCTTTAGTCCAGTAGCATCTGTGCAAAGAAGACATAAACACTTTCTGTAAAACGTCATCCAAAATCACTTGATAACAAAAAAAAACGTTTTTTGTTCCATCTTTTTATTGGCACATTATGGTCATACATGATGGTGGGTTTGGTTGTTCCACATTCATTCACACGTGCACACAATACAGTAATATAATTTGGCCAATGTCACTCCCCAGTATTTCCCCCGTTCCCCCACCCCCTTCCTAGTTCATCTCTCTATTGATTCCTCTGATTTTCCTGAGATCCCTGACCCTACCTTTCTCCTCTTGTTTCCTCTCTGGTGTCCACAGAGAAGACCTATGACCCTTGCGTTTCTTAGTTTGGCTTATTTTGTTTCATATAATGTCCTCAAGGTCCATCATTTTCCCGCAAATGATATAATCTTATTCTTTTTTATGGCTGAATAAAACTCCATTGTGTGTGTGTGTGTGTGTGTGTGTGTATATATATATATTCTCAGTGCTTGGTCAAACATGCTTTCTACATTGGACATACACATATTCTTTTCAGAATGAATTGACTTTTATTTCCACTGTCTCTGGAAGAGATGTCTTCTTCCTTTAGTCCAGATTTCTTACCAAGTATTTCTTGAATTGCCTTGTATGCTATTTCTTTTTACACATATATATCATCCAGTACCTAGTAGGAAATGACCGAAATTAACTACTGTGCCTCATTCCACAGAAGGAGATGAACTAAATGAGCAGGTGAAAGGTAGAGTCACAAAGGTGGATCTTTCTTCTTGTATGTGTGCATGCACAAGCATGCGCAGCGTATCTGCTGTTTGGGGAGGTGCTCTTGACACCTTCTAAGACATGGGTATCTTTTATTTAACTGCAATTTGGCTTATGAACCAAATAATTTAGTGGAGCATTTACATTTTTCATTTTAATTTTGTTCAAGGACAAGACAGTCTCCAATACACAGTAGTATGGACTGGCTGATGAATTGATTCAACGTTACAGAAGATTCAGAGACTTTCAGTGGTGGTGAGGTTTTGTGGAACTGGATTGCATTGGTGGATACGACCTCCAAGGAAATTCTGTCCTATCAGGAAAACGTCACTGATAAACATCCCTGTGCTCAAGGAAATCATGATATGTAAAGGGAAGTGGGGATTATGAGGGTATTGCTTGGTAATGGTAGGAGTCCAAAGAGTGGACTACCTGTCCTTTCTAGGGAACACAGGGTGCCAAGCTTTCTGAAAAGTGATCAGTCCTCAGAAACAACGCTCTGTCTCCTGGTTGGGTTCCAGAACATAATTCTGAAGCTTGCCTTTATATGCTACTCTTTCCAATGCTAGTTAGTAAAATGAAATCTCTTATTTGTTATCTACCTTTTAATGCATTAAAAACTGACTTGGGAGGAGAATTTTAGAAATGATGGACATACAGGAAGACCTGGGGTAATGATGGACCTAATTGGTTCTGTACCTTACCAAAATACCCAAGAGCAATATGAGCAGTGGCTTAGCTGTATGCCACAAGTCCTGAATAGGATGGAACGCATTCTGCCATCTACTTAATAACAATATTAGCATAAGTTTGGCAAAAGCAACCTAAGACATAAAATTTAAGAATGAGTTTTTCTGGAGCATTAAATTTCAATTGTTTTGTTAGTAAAAGGATAAAATAAACATCTAGTCAAGCTAATTACTGTCCAACTTATGATTTGTTGTTGTTGTTTAGCATGTAATAAATCCAACTCATTTTATTGTAATGGGCTATAAAACAGTCCCTCTATAATATTATAAATCCTGCAAAGAATTAGGCATCTGCACTTTTTTTTTTCCCCTAGTAATGTTCATTTTAACTCAAAACGTCTGTAGGCAGTGACTAAGAATGAAATAAGTTGAGAAAATGAAAACCACCCAGGTCAACACCAGTTTTACTTTCAGATTTAAGCCATTTTTAGAATGTGACAATGAAAACTATTGGGACATTGGAAAGCCAACTACCATATTCCTTGTGCTAGAGAATCATGATGAGAGCAGTGTTAACTCAGAATTAACTGCTGAGAGGTGAAGAGATTATGATGCAAAACTATCAGAACAACTTTTTCTTGAATTCTTCCTGGTCCTCGATTTGATTATGTCAGGCTGTCATGGTCCATTGTAGTGTTCCCAGGACTTTCTTGGTTTCATTATTGAAAATCCTGTGATACAAGAAGCCTCTCCCTCCTGGGCAAATCTGGATGACTATTCCCTATTATTGGGAGAAGCACCCAGTTACTTTGGGAGCAAACAGCCTTAGAATTCCTACCTTTCTCCCAGAGTCTCAGGGGCATGAAGATACCCAAATATACCCATGGCCCTAGAGATTTTGGAATTTCTACATAGTCTTAAAAGAGTTTATTTGCCTCCCGGGTAGTCACGCCTTAATGACTATCTACCATCTACTCATTCCAGCTCAAGTTAAGTTTTGACCTCACTTCTGAATTATCCAGCAGAAGTCTCTGTCTGGGTTCAGCGTAAGTAGAACAAGCCATGCCAACTGACAAAGGGCACTTTTGTATTCAGTGGGTGAAATGGATATTCTCACACCTTTCAAAGCCTCTTCTTCCTTTGATATAGTGGTACTCTTGGGAGAAGGTGGAGACTGGCAAGTTCATCCTCAGGACAATCATTTTGATTTCAGGTCTCAAATACAGGTGTTATTATATAAGTGTGTTAGGTTTGCTTGGGACAAAACCTCCTGCCAAGAACCATGCAGCCCTCAACTCTGAGCATCTCATCCGGAAGGGAAGAGCTAGAAAGGTTATAAGAGGCAAAATACAACGTGCCGTTCCCAAGTCAGCTCCTGGTGCAGGTATCCGCGCACCCCGGGTTACGGCACGATCCGCCGGGTACCAATTATGCCATTAATATGCTTCATTTACTATAAACACATGAGAACCAGCATTTTTCTCAAGGGCAAAACCCAAATCAGTCCGACAAAGCCACAAATCACGTATGCCTTGCGCGAAACACCCGCAGAAAAACAGCCCAGCAAACGCACATGTGCTATATGGGATTTTTGTTTTGTTTTGTTTTCTTTTTCTGACAAAAGTTGAAAGGCATTAGTACTATGTCCTCATGATGTCAGCTTTTTTTTTTTTGAGCCACGTTGCTTTCTTCTTTCTCCCAGAGAACCAGCACTTTTGATTTTCTTCCTTACTATTTTCCTCATAAGTCATCATGAAGTTATATTACTTGCTCAGATTTAAAGCTGTAAGCCAAGTGGAGTTTAAACATCAACTAGTAGACAAAGCAGTGTGTATGCGCCATCTTCAGCTGCTGAAGTCCATCAGTCCCTGGTTCTATCACATGCCAGGAGAGGAGGTGAGACGCTGTGGACCAGTGCCGATGTCCTTCTTGAAAGTCCGTTTCCTTCACTCAGAGAGCCTTCATTTTCTGTCCTTCTTGAGAATCAAGGTCTAGTATGATTCTTTTGTGCCTTAGGGACAAATTGGATTCTGCAGAAGGAAAGTGGATTTGAGAGAGGACACATGAAGGTTATCAAATCAACTTTATCCTTGAAAGCTCTGCATTGTTTTTTTCTGAATGAGCACTCTGGATTCATTAACAAAATTGCCAACATAAGAAAAATAGTTATTTTTTTCCTCAAAATATTCAAAAGCTGATATAAGTGGATTGGTGTTAGTATTACTAAAAGGTAGGGAGTTCTATACAATTTCCCAGGTCCAAGTCACTGACTGACACAATTCAAATTGAAAAGGTGAGATTTGTGTGTTTTCCTAGTGGCAATCACACTCAATGTAATTCCCAAATCATTCCTATGTGAATATTAGGCATAATAGATTATGTGTCTTTAATCAATGTGACTCCCAAGAGATTAGAAAAATTGTAATCAAATATTAATATGCAGAATTTTGTGTGATATGCCTCTTTTAAAAAGTCTAAAGATACATTTTTAAAATCTACCAATGAAATAATAATATAAAACCAGAATTCATTCCCCCAAATTAGGATACTCAACATTAAAATAAAAAATTTAAAAAAAAAAACCAACCCTAAGATTCCAAATTAAGATCCACCTTTTAGCATTCTTTTAAATAAAGAATAAGACAAAGTGCATGCCTTTTTAATAAAATAACAGATTTTAATTTTGCTATTCTAGTTTACCTAGGAGTATGGAAATAAGCTTTTGGCCACTGAAAATGGAAATCAATTAAATGTGCATTATGTCTAATTGGAAAACTGTGGCAACAGAAAAGAAAAAAAAAAAACAAATGCACACAGTAGGCATGCTGTAATTGTTTGGTTATGAGGCTGAGCTGAAATTGGGTCTGAATTATTTGCAACTGAACTTTCAGCCATGTAAGCCCCGCTTAGAAAGGATGAATTGTTTGTTCAACAACATGCCTGCCCCAGCCCAGAGCTACGATAAAAGGAAGAGAGTTATCTCGCCCTCTAGGGGAATCTTGTAGAAAAATCTCTCAAAGTGCAATTACCCCCCAAAAGAAATCCTAGCCCAACAGAAAGAGGGACTAGAGGAGCTCTAGAGAAGCCACAGAGTCCTCCTGCCTCTCATGTGTGCCTCTGCTGGCTCATTCTGGGACCGGTTCCATCAGATGTCTCACCAGGACTCCAACTATGTCAAACCCTCAATTATTTTATTTTATTATTAAAAGGGAAAGTTTACAGCATGCTCTTAATCTTTGGTTGCACACTGTTTCTCTGGTCTTAACATTCCAAAATATCCCTTAATGGTGGCTGGATTTCTACCTTGGTTGGCAGAATCTGTACAGTGGCCTCCCCCCAGCCTGTTTCTGAGGACCACATGATGTCCCAGGCAGGCCTTCAAGTCAGTATCACGTGCTTCCCTTGTAAAGAGCTATACTTACGGAGAGTCGGGCTGTCTTTTGAAGGTAAATAAACTTCAGGGAGTTAGAATCAATGGGTAGGAAAAATTCATGGCAATAAATAGTTATTAATTATTGAAAATAAAGCACAGGGCCAGGTACTGAGAATAAAAGTGTAATCATGGAATTGTTGTTTACTGCATGTGGTACAGGTACAACAATACACTAAGAAAATTATATTCAGTGCCTTATTTAGTTAATCACTTATACCCTTAAGAGGTAGTTTTTCTTATTTCTATTTGTTATGAAACATAAAAGTAATTCTAAAAAGATATGGAGCATGTTCAGGGTCACACAGTAAATGCTAGGGGAAAAAATGGATCTTTGGTCCTTTTAACTTCCCTCTTTGTGTTATTTCCAATGAAAATAACCTCTTTCTTCCAAAAAGGAATTACTTAATCTGTAATATTTGGGGAGAAAGTAAATGAGAAGAGTATTAATCATCAAGCTTATGACACTATCTAATTAGAGTAATACAAATACATGACAGAATAAAATATAAAAAGAAGTAAGAGTTATGCTGCGCCAGGGCTGGGGTGGTCACAGAAGGCATTAAGGAAATGAGAGGAGTAAAATTAACATTAAAAATGGTCGGAGAATCTAGGTAAGAGTCAAGATGTAGGAAGATTTGGGGAAGAGAAAGAAAAAATAGCATGAGCTAAATGATGAGTTATTTTCAATGTAATATTAAAGATTAATCTATTCAGATTGCCTTTCTAAGTCTACACTGCAAAATAATTTGAAATATGACTACAGAGAAGGGGTCAGAGGAACAAAGGAAGTCACCAAGAAAGAATTTTGCAACTTCATTAACCCTGAAAGGGAACCACTTAGATATAGTGCGATAGCTAATACACTGAGAACTCTGGCTAGTTATATAAGTCATGGGAATTCTGGATAATACAAGAAATTAAAAGTCAGAATAATGAGTAATTAAATAAAGTACAATGAGTAGCAAAAAATATCATTGAAGGGCTTTATTCAAATTTGGCCCATTCCCTAATTTTACTTAAAGATATATTTTCTTGAATATATAATTTGACATATATCTTCACAATAGGTTTTTTTACCTTCTTGGAATAATAAGATGATGAAGAACTAAGGGAGACTGGTTTACTTGGTGCTGGTGGCATGGTGTTTTAGGATGACAAACATGGGGATGGGGACAACCCCAGATTATTCAGACATATTACTGGAAAGTGTACTTTGAACTAGTTGGGTGTATACTAAGGCTTGGCCACCCATGTGCATGGTTGAAAGGGAACTATGGGATAATTTCAAAGCTAATCTCCTTCCAATAGAAAAAAAATGGAAAAGCTCACTTGCCAAATCTTAGCTGTCTTTCATGTGTGCATATGAAATCCATGTTGTCAGATGCTAGAGGGAAAGTGCATATGGTAGACTTTGGGGAAAGTCTAAGAATGGTGCATAATATACAGTGTATATAACAGGTGCAAATGTCTCATTCTTGGAAATGGGGGACTTGGAATAATATCTATTAAGTAGAAGAGCAAAAGCCTCAATTCCACATAAGCAGATTATCTGTCCCCATGTGAAGAAGTAAGTCTTTCCCATGTATACGACGTGTAAAAACCTAATATTGGTTTGATTCCGTAGAACCATCAGGAACATGACCTAATTCTCCATAGAAATCACTTTGGCTGGTGAGGTGGCACACACCTGTAATCCCAGTGGCTCAGGAGGCTGAGTTCAAAGCCAGCCTCAGCAAGAATGAGGTGCTAAGCAATTCTGTGAAACTGTTTCTA
Organism: Callospermophilus lateralis; assembly: GCF_048772815.1. Taxonomy (NCBI): domain Eukaryota; kingdom Metazoa; phylum Chordata; class Mammalia; order Rodentia; family Sciuridae; genus Callospermophilus; species Callospermophilus lateralis. Next base: position 9,029,360 of record NC_135315.1, read on the forward strand.
ATTAAAATAAAAAATGGGGCTGAGGATGTGGCTTAGTGCTTGAGTACCCTTGAGTTCAATCCTCAATACCTACTCCCCCCTCAAAAAAAGAAAGAAATCACTTTGACCTTGGAATTCACACCTCTAGTGGTCTGAAAACTTGCATAGTATAATTCAATTCCCTCTCTCTCCCATTTTCAAAACTTAGTTTACTAGTCTGGAACCTCAGTTCGTTTGCAAAACATGGTGATTTCTCTCCCTTTGCATTGGCCATGTTGACCTAGCTTAAGAGAAAAGTCGGGCTTCAGGCTTAGTATATGTTTAAGAATTCACTTTCAACATCTTGACGTGAGCCAGAGGTCTGCCTTACGGCAACAAAGATGAATGCAGAGGGAAATCCAGGCTGACAAATACCAGTCCCACCTTGCTGGTTAATAAGCAGGACCCAGCCCGGCCAGCAATCCTCTGGTAACTGTCATTTCCATCTATCCAATCAGTGGCCTGGGAATTATCCCAATAAAAAGAATACAGTGTGTCATTTATCAGGCAGCCAATTAAAGGGCCTCTGCAGAAAGAGGAGAGCTGGAAGCTGGTTCTCACAAAGGAAGCAGGATGGGGCCCAGTGGGTATGGGCTTGAAGAAATTAGAGGAAGTGAATTGTGGCTGGTGTGAACCAGATTCGTGGATCTGGATGTCCAGACTCACAAAACATTAGGAGTTAATAATGCCTCAGTATTTTTTCTTGAAAATTTCTCTAGAACTGCAGGTATGAAGAGGAAGCAAGCTGACTTGGATTACCTTGCCAAGGTTCCTGTCGCCATCAGACAGTGTTCGTACACTATGGGCCTTGTCCCAATGGCCTGTCTAGCATTGCAAGTCTTGGAAACATGAAATGAAAGTAAATAAATAAGTGAAAACAAAGAGAACAGTTTCATAAGCTTAAACCTTCCTTTTTTTACTAAAGAAGTTAGTACAATGAATAGAGTTGATAGGGACCCTCTTATTCTCACTTTTGAAAAATGGGAATGATTCTATGTTCTCAAAATACTTAGAAGATCAATATTTACATCCTTATAATTTCAGAGGCAAATAAGTCCTAAAACTCATATGTAATATTTATATCTATGTCATCTCTAGCTATATATCTTTCTTTACATAATAGCTGAAATTCTGCCAGTGGAAAAAAAATAGAAAGACCCACTTGTGCCTTCCTGTCAATTTTAGCTGTCCTTCATGCATGCATGTAGTCAGTTACTGGAGGCAAAGTGCATATGATAGACTTGGAAAAAAGTCTAAGGATAATGCAGAGTACTGAACAATAAGATTGCTTCATTCTTAGAAAGCTAAATATATAAAGATATATATATAAAACAAATTATATAAACATAATTATTAAAAATACACATAGCATATATAATATATTTTAATTCAAAGGTATTAAAATTTTTTCTAGTCTTGCTATAGCTGCATTGCAAATTCAAGACAGCACTCTGTCAGTGTCTACATGTACCTGGGAAACACATATGCATTTCATAGATTCCAGGATGAACTTGCCTTTTTTACATTTTGATATCTGTGAAATTGGGACTAAAAATTTTATTGATGGTGAAATGCGATGGACTTCATTATCCAAAGTACATGTATGAAGACATGAATTGGTGTGAACATACTTAATATACAAACAGAGATATGAAAAATTGTGCTCCATATGTGTAATAAGAATTGTAATGCATTCCACTGTCATGTATTTAAAAAAATTAAATCAATGAAGAATGGACTAAAAAATTATGTAATGATAGAATCTTATCTAATATGTTAACTTGTTTTAAAAGTTTTTTAGTCCTAAATCAACAAGTGTTATATATCTTACATATCAAAAATGATATTGGAGACTGGATAGAATACAGAAATGGGTTTTAAGGGAACTATCCGACCACCAGGAGAACAAAATCTACATATGCATTGCACTCACAAATCAATAATTCAATAAGCAAATATGAATAATGTTCAAGTTGAACACAATAAAGTTGGAGTGCTATAAAGTCAAGAAATAGCTTCTCTAGCACAGACAGTCTGCAAAAACTTCTTAGAAGAGATAAATTTTAAAATGATTCTTAAAAATGCAGGTCTAGAATAGACAACATGATTGATGTATGTGCATTCCATGTATGTACTATATGTCAAAATACATTTTGCTGTCATGTATGACTAAAAAAAAAAATAAAAATAAATTGTATGGTTAAATAAATAAATAAATAATGCAGGTCCAAGGGAATAGTCTTGGTTCTCATGAAATAGTCTCAAAAGCCAGTGTAGATAAGCAGCAGCTTAAAGTGACTTGGTCAATGAGTCCAGTTATTCCTGTTTTGATTATCTAACTTAAACCTGTCTTAGTACTAAGATAGTTTAGTTAAAACTCCTCAGGGATTATCTAATCTATGTCGTGCTACCCACTGCCTGAGAATTATTCCAAATAAACGAAGCAGTCATAAGTTTTAGGAGTACTTTGTAGTTTAAATATTAAGAATCAAAATAAAATTTCACTCCTGGAAATAATTATCTTTACAAAAGAAACTAGTGCAAATAAATCAACATCATTAGTAGATAGGAGATTTTGCCCTTACAACATGTCTTATTACTGTTCAATTAAAATCACCAGGTATTAGCTGAATACTTGATAAGTACACTGGAGTTCATTATTTGCAGGCTGGATTTTGAGTATTAGACAAACTGGAGTTCAGGTTCCAAGTGCAATATTTACCAGCTGTGTGACCTTGAAACTCTACTTCTCCTCTCTGAGATCCAGTTTCTTGAAACATGAAGTTAGTAATACCTACAGCATCAGGTTTTTTTCAAGCAAATAAAATACCATTGTGAAGGGCTTAGGAAAGCTACTGAAATGCAATGCACTGTCAATAAGTGGCAGCTATAATGATACATTTTATTACATTGAACAGTCTAGCAGAGGATATTAATAAGCCTAATTCAGCTACAGAAGTGGTGTCTCATTTCTTTTGCCCAGAACAAATTAAAGCCCTACTCTGTCCTGAGACAGTTCTAACGTGACTTGGCAAACCAATGATGGGTTCCAATTTTATTAGCTATACAGGAAATTTCTGATTGATTTAACCTCCAAAAGACAATACCGTGTAATTAACATGTAACAAATGTCAACTCTTGTTATTGCTGGAACAGACAAGCCCTGCAGATCTCTGTCCTCCCTCCGCCTGGCTTTACTGTACATCGACGAAGTTTCTTTCCTCTTTCTTTTCACTTTCCCATAGCGCCTTCTTGCACCCAGTTCCCTTTGAGTGACATTGGGAACAATTTCAGTTGCAGCTCTTCCTGAAAGTTATTTTGAAACATAAGGAGACATAAAGAGATAAACACTACCTATTGCTCTGTTTGGGGTGGCCCGGAGCCAGAAATCATGCAACTGGTGAGAAGTTTCATCAATGGGTTTTTTGAGCACTCTTTGCATTTGCATATCTCAGTAATTAAGGGATTGCTTTTTCACCCTAATCAGTTTGTCTAAAATCTTTAAAAGACAGTGTGCTAGGGAAGAAAAAACAAACTCAAAAACACAAAATAAAACCTCTTCTCATTTAAAAATTACTGGATATTGGGGAATAGAGTGTGGTATTAAAATATACCACATTTAAAGTTGGAAGTCTGGCTTCTAATCCAGAATCCCTGCTAAGACCCTGGGTAAGTCACCATATCTCGCAAAGTTTCAAATTCATGTTCAGAAAGATGCCCTAAGGTCCCTTTTAGTTTTTAGGCTTTATGACTCTACAAGATGTCAAAAAAAGTTTTCACCAAAGTGAATCCCACCATAGTGTACATCCACAAGAATGGAGTCCTAATGAGAATAAGATATATCTCATGCTTGCACAAATATATCAAAGTGATTTCTATTGTCATGTATAACTAAAAAGACTAAAGAAAAAAGAATACAAACAATAATAAATGCTAGAGAGGATATGGAGAAAAAGGAACACTTTTACACTGTCAGTGGATTGTAAATTATACAACCACTATGGAAATCAGTATGCAGGCTCCTCAAAAGACTAGGCATGGAACCAGAACCACCATATGATGCAGCTATACCATTTCTTGGTATTTACCCTGAAGAATTAAAGTCATCTTACTACAGTGATATGTACAAACAGTGACACATGTTTGCAGCAGCACAATTCACAATAGCCAAACTATGGAACGAGCCTAGGTGTCCATCAATAGATGAATGGACACAGAAAATGTGGTATACAGACATAATGAAGTTTTATTCAGCCATAAAGAAAAAATGAAATCATGGCATTTGCAAGAAAATGGATAAAAGTAGAGACCACTATGTTAAATGAAAAAAGTGAAACTCAGAAGGTTCATGGTCTTATGTTTTCTCTCATATGCAGAAGCTGGAAAAGGAAAAGGAACAAGAAAGGCAGGTGCAGATCTCATGAAAATCAAAAAAGCTCCATAGAGGAAAGGGACCAAGGAGTAGGAGGGGCAAAGGAGCGGGTGTGGGGGGGAAGTGCTGGAGAATGATATTGGTCAAATTATATTATTATATTGTATGCATGTACTAATATATAACAAAAATTCTATCAATATGTATAACTGTAATGCACCAATTAAAATGTGGGAAAAAAGAAAAATGTTATACATGAGAAGTCTAGCAAACTGGTACATGTACTGTAGTTCTTTTCCTATAGAGATGCTGCTGCTGACTTGAACTAAGTAGGTATGTGCTTCAAGCTTTGCAGAAAGGGACCACCTGGTCACCAACTGGCTGGCAATATGGCTGGAATCAATTTCTTATAAGCAAAGTCGCTTTTGTCAGCACCAGAGAACTTCAACACTGAATTCTAGCTGGTTGACCCAAACATCCAGTAAAGATGACACATACAGCAAATATCAAACAGAAAACTACTCCTCTTTATTTCTGATTATTCCATGATGTTTGTCTCTACCATTCCCTAGTCTCCCCCCCACCAATAATCTCTCTCTCTCTCTCTCACTGTCTCTCTCGTACACACCCCTCACACTCTGTGTTTCGAGGTTAGTTTTCTTTCATCGCTTATACTACAGATATATTTATTGAGGAGTTGGCAAAACTTTTCCGAAGGAACTAGAAGAGCTACCAAAGGTCAAAACAAATTTCTGATTAATAAGCAGTGACTGTAAAAGACAAAAGAACGCCATTCTCAAAAGAGCTGAATGCTCAAGTGAGAGAAAGAAGCTGCATATGTAGATAAGGAGGATGCCAGGTGAAGAAAAAGATTACGAAGTGACAAGAAAATTATCTATCCATTTTAAGGACAGGAATTCAAGTTTGGAAAAGTACTCACATGCTTTTAGGAAAGATTCTGGCAGGAATGGCAGAATTTGGCTATAAAAAAGTAGGGTATAGGAGACAGCCATTGAGTTAGAACTGTCGTAGCAAACCATGAGGGTGGTCACTAGTCAGGGCTGGAGTTGAGCAGATCTGAAGAAGCTTGGTGGGGGATAAGGTTGTGGGATGCATGATGTCCAGACCACAGAGGGCTGGGAGGATAGGGTAGTTGGGACTGTATTTGGTCAGCAAGTGTCACTGTGCAGGAATTCGCTCAGCTGTCTCCCTCTTGCTTGCAGTTCTCAGGTCAAACGCTGTCTCTCAGTGAAATCTCTGCACACTTAATCTAAGCCACTTACCTGCATCAATTTCTATTGTGTTTTATATTGCTCTGTTTTGTTCCATTAATTTTTTAAAAAGTACTCTTTGGGATTGTCTTGCTTCCAATTACCATATTTCTCATCTGCCAGCCTTCCAGAGTGTGAGTTCTCAGAGTGGGGAGACCTAGTCTTTTATGGTCCCTGCTGTGATCCAAGACTTGGCACGTATTAGGTGCTCTGCAAATAATTGTCAAGTGGATAGATGAATGAAATCAAATGCTTAGCAAAACCCTCAGCTTATGGATAGCCTCAGAATAAGATGCATGTGTCTTTATCTTCTTCGCAGTGTCTGGTAAAAGGAACAAAAAAATGTTTTCAATAATAAATCTCAGCTGTAGCCATCATCGGCCTCCCCAACTACTGTTAGGATCTCTGTATTTACAGCGCTGCCTCTTCCAGATGTTGTTGGTGCATTTTTTTTTCTTTCCAAGTACAACTCAAACTTCTCGTGTGTTCCAAAACCACATGGAAGTGGAACGTTAAATCTGGGGGTGGGCATGTCTGTGTAATTTCCTTCATTTCTATAAGGTTCTGGTGGTTTTTTCCTCCCCTAGGCCACAGATTAGCTTAACAATTACAAACCAGCTTCAGAGGTTTCCCCTTCAGAATTAAAAAAAAAAAAAAAAAAAAAAGATAGCATGTTTGAACAGGCTGGACTTGGTAAAAGTCTCTTTGTCTCACATCTTAACCGTTCACATAGCTTCCATATAGCTATTCCTCTTGGATTATAAAAATTATTCATTCATGTCTATATTCCACCCTGAGCATCCCCAGGTTGCTACTAGTGGATTCAAACAACCACAGATTGAGTATATTGGGGAAACATCATGTCTGTTCTGAACCTGTGCAGGCTTACTGCTGTCTTTATCCTCCAAGAACACAGTATAACAACTATGTATGTATCATTTGCTTTGTATTAGGTAATATATGTAATCTAGGGCTGATTTATTGCATATGGAAGGGTGTGTGTAGCTTATATGCAAGTATTAGATTGCTTTATATAAAAGCATCTGTAGATTTGGGTGTCCATGGGGTCCTGGAAGCAATCCCCCCAGGTGCTGAGGGAATGACAATATATATCACCTCATCTTCCAAATGAACAAAGTAATCAGGACCAAAGTCCCTTCTGTTCTGATGTGTGTGTGTGTGTGTGTGTGTGTGTGTGTTGTGTTGTGTTTTAATACAGATTCCCAGAGGAGGGAGGCAAAGAAGTGTAGTATAAATAAGTCAACAACCAGAACGCCTGAGCAAATCCTTATTTAGCGGGCCTCTGGTTTTATTTTTGAGAACCACTTTCCTTGTTTTGATTTGACATGATGCCACCAAAGCTCATTACAGAAACATTGCACTCTGCAAAACAGAACAGGTCCAATGAGCCTCCCCAAGTGTAAACACAGCTCTTGTGTGGATGAACTGTTTCTGAGGATCCAAATTCAACCCAAGGGCAGCCTTTGAAAGCACACGCATGTTCCCGTGAAGAGCTAACACCAGGTTATATTCCTGCAACATTTTTTTTTTTTTTTTTATACCCCAGATGTCCCAGTCAGGCTGTGGTTGTTAGGTTGTCCTCAGTGTAAATGGTTCTCACACATTCGGCAGAGGTGGTTCTAGAGCCTCCAGTGATAACAGTAGGTGCCCGTAGGAGTTTTGCATCACCGGGAGCCACAGCCTGGGCTCCACACAGCTTGGTGGAAACGGGTTGAGTGCCAGCGAGTGAATAAAGATGGGCCGGTTCCTAGCATCTGTTTGCCAGCCATTGGCCAAGTCCGTGTTTTCCCACCCTAGGTACACTTCACCCAAGTGCCTTTCACATGCCTGCCTTCACGGAGTGTGAGGTTTCACTTCTTTGCAAACCTTTCTGTGTGATGGCAACACATTTTGAGGTTGGATTCACCGGCCAGGATGTCGCTTTGTCACTAACCTCTGAGAAGGTAAGCTATGAGTAACAAGCCCAAGGAGGAACATTTTCAAAACAGCCCAGTGTGTCTTCTCTAGACTGATCCAAATTGAAGGTCACTTATGCCTTTCAAATTGGTATCAAATCAGATTGTGTCTAGACACTCAAAAGAACAGGAAGTTAGCCCATTTAAAAAAAAAAAAAAAAAAACAACCATGGCTTATTTCCCCACTTGGGAAATAAGTTCACTTGCCCAATAAATAGGACATGGGCCCTCAAGATAACTTAACATGCCAGAAGTTGCCATGTCCCTTCCTTCATGAATGGTGGCTCCAATCTGCCACGCTGTACCCTCCCTTTGGAATGGTTTTCTCGGACAGAGTTGAGTGTGTGGAGAGCTTCTGAGATGGCCCATGGAATCGGGGTGGCTCAATTGGAGCCACCTTGCCTCCTCCTGTCTGATGTGCTTGTCAACTAGTTTGAATGTTGAACCCATTGGTTCGAACAGTGAGAAATACAATTTTTTTTTTCCTACTTCTAGGTTACTAAAAGATTGTACCTCATTCCATTGTCTTTGTCCCCGGTCTTTTGGTGACTATAATGATATGAAAAGAAACAGGAGACAAAACCAAAAAAATGACTACATCTAGTTGTTGTAACAAATGTAAAAGTTACACATCCACATGGCGTCCTCAGCTTCACCTCGTTCCCTCTGAAAGTTTGTGCCATTATTCACGAGCTTTTGGAGGTCCTCTTTTAGAATTACTCTTAGATTCTGAAGTACATTCCTTAGATGTTTAGGTAAAGGCAGATTTGACCTTAGCAGCAATTGCCTTTCACAGCTGGGGAATCCCACTTGGATCCCCAAATGAGTTACAACTATGAAGGGATGGAACTAGAATTTTTATGTGGATAACAAAAATATCGCTAAAAGTCCAAGGGAACTTGGAACAAACACATGAATATTGGTGATTTATTCACCCAACATCACTGACATAAACACAGTGCTTCCCTGCTCTGGAAGATACTCACCAAATAGGGACATATCAGCTCAGGTTGACTAGGCAAAACTTTAGTAATGTTTAAGGATAGAAAATAGCACCCATTGTACTATAAGATCTTCCTGTTATTCCTAAAAAATGCCTATGGGATGATAAACATGGGGGAAAGGAAAATAAATGAAAAGGGGATATAAACAGCAAGGAAGAGGAGAGTTTCAATCATGCAGTGGTTTGGGGGAGTGGGTCATTCACATTGTTCTGGGGCAGTCCTTCCATGACCCTGGGGAAGGGATTGTGTGATACCTAATTTTATGAGTCAACTTGATTGGGCCAGGAGGGTGCCCAGATATTTGCTCCAACATTATTCTAGGTGTGTCTAGGGGGAGTTTAGGATGAGTACAACACTTAAATTGATAAAATAGATGGTACTCCCTAATGAGGTGAGCCTCATCCAATCAGCTGGAGGCTAGAATAGATCACAAATGCCCACCTTTCCCTGAGTAAGAGAGAATCCCTTCTGCCTGATGGCTGTCAAGATGGAACATTAGCGTTTCCCACTTTAGGACTTGAACGAAGCGTTGGCGCTTCTCTGACTCAATCTGCCAACCTTTGGTTTGGAACTACACCTTCGGTTCGCCTGGGTCTCCAGCTTGCTCACTGCAGATCTTGGAATTTGGTAGCCTCCATTATTACATGAGGAAATGTCGTATGTTAAATATTTCCTTCTGTGTATTAAAGATATAGCCATGTGTCAACATCACTACACACACACACACACACACACACACACACACTATTTGCTCTGTTTCTCTGGAGCTCCCTGACTAATACAGTTTGGGTATTCATAATGATCTAGTAGCCTGAAGTTTGGCTGACCTTGCCCTTCATAAATCTCCATCACCATGTTAATGAGTCTTGACAGATGAGAAACTCTAATCCCAGTCAGAAGGCGGGGTGGGATGGGGGTGCCAAGGCCAGGACTGGCAGTGGCTTATTGTGGCTGCATGTCTGTGCCCAAGGCTCCCGGGATTAGCACAATCAGCAGGTGGCTGGGGAAGGACATCTGAACCGGAAGAATCCTCTCCTTCCTCAGTCTCACCCCCTGCACCTCTATTCTGTTGGGGATCATTACAGATTTTTAAACTCTAACTGTGGAAACGAATGCAGCTGCTCTTTGTAATTGTTTGTGAAACTGAGTTAAAGGGAAGTTGTTGTGGCTCTGCAGGTGCAATCATTAGATGCATCTATGCTGTGTAATTAACCTCATTTCCATGTGAATGTCCGGGGTGCACACGCTGCTCACAGAACTCACGCCATGATCATTACACTTACAGTCAATCCAATTAGACAAAGGTTCCCACACTTAGAGAAAAATCAGGACAAACCACAAGGGAAGGCCTCCCTCAAGAAGGTCTCCAGTTAAATGTCTCAAAATAAACAACTGTGGCCTAATTAATTGTATGGCAGGCCAAAGGAACACACCAAGGAGCTACTTATGTGTCTGGAGCCCAGTTCTAGCGAGCTGCTTAATAGAATCTCCTTTTGTTCACACTCGCAGCGTCTGAGAGTTGTGTCCAAATGAGGGCAGCTCTGGTGGCTGTCCTCCACCCTCCCTTATCACCAACTCGGGGTTGTCCAATGAAATAATCAATGACTTTATTTTGATTATTATTTTTAATCCCCTGTAGGTACGCAGAGCAATTAGGCAAAAAAAAAAAAAAAAAAAGAAAGAAAGAAAAAAGGAAAAATCTAGCCATACTTCTCAAAGGAAGTTGGTCAGGCTGAGGGGCTTTTCATATTTTAGCAGAGCTACAGCTAGAGGGCACCATGGAAGGAGATGATTTCCCCAGATGTCCCTCTTCTCATTCCTCCTGATACAGCAGGTGATCCCCTCAATTAAACTTCCTAGAAGGTAGAGCTCATACCTTCGACTTCTCTTATTCCCTACCCCGCAAGATGCCTAGCACCATACCAGGGACTTTAGGAGAACCCAGTAAATAATGGTGGTTAACACATGTTCACGGGACTGACTTGGGATTCTAATACAGAGAACACCTTGGTGACCCTGTGAGCTCCAAAGAAGGGTCAGGAAACAGAAGCAAGAGATATGTAGTAAACGACAGCTCCTGAAAGGAGGGGAGTCCCTGGGTGTGTGTGTGCCTGTGGGCACATGCTCACCCTTAGTACATGGCTACTGGTCCTCTGTGTTCCAGGGCCTAGCAGTGCCTGGTGTTAGAAATTCAGAATTTAGTCTCCGCGCAGAGCCTACAAAGTGAAAGTCAAGATTTTACCAAGTCCTTGTGCTTCTTATATGCATTCAGGTCGAAGAGACAGTGCCTTCTGGTTCTTTCTGTTTAACCCGGGACAAGGTAAGAGAAGTGTCCAGAAGTGTCCAGAGGGTTCTTGTTCATCACTCTTTCTTTTCCACGTCCTCTTCTTCCACCAATCTGTAACTTTTCCTCCTTATCATTTCTTAAAATTTGTTTAGCTGAGATGGTATGTTTTAGAGCAATAAATAAAGAGAGCAGTAAGTATCACCTGACATTACATGTTAGAACATATTCTGGAGACTTGGTGATCCTTTTCTCCTCCTCTCTGATTATTTTTATGTCTGTACGCTGTCTTTGCTTGTACTTTTGAATGGAACTAGGGTCATTTTCTCTGGGAAGTGCCATCGGAGCCGAACTCTATCACTCTTTTACTCTCCTTAAGTACAGAGACTGCACAAAAATCACATCGTTTCCTACAGTGCACAGTGGAAAATGTGAACACATAAAAGACAATGTCACAACCAAAGGAAATATCCAAGAATGCATACTCCATAGGTGGGTGTCCTGTCCAAGGGCAAAATCAAAGGGCTTCCTTCTTTCTCTCATCCCCACAATCTTTACATGACAAGTGCGATGGTAATTGCTCTCAAGGTGATCAAGGTCTTCTGAGGAAGGAGCACACAGAAATGAGCAAATACATATTTATAGAACCTGGTAAGTTCTCTAAATGCAATGAAGGCAAAATTGGCATCAAATCAGGCTGGGGAATTTGTGTCTGTGTGCATATCTGTGTATGTGTGTTTGTGTTTGTGTGTGTGTGTGTGTAAATAAGTACAGCTGGGCTGAAATGAGGTTCTATTTCAAGGAAATGTTTCTAAGAAGAATTATGAATCTTTAAGATACTTTTAAAAAACATTTTTGACATATTTGAAATCATATGACAGAAAGGTTCACCTTTACAAAATGAGTAAAAGATGAGGGTTGCATAACTAATTTTCTAGGTAATTAAAATATTAAAATAGGTGAAAAATTAATAGTTAGAGAAAACAAAGAGAAACAGTGCAGGAAAATGGCAGTCAGTATATGATAAAAAAAAAAAAAAAAAAAAAAAGAAAAATTAAAATGGGACCTGCTGGGTTTATCCACCTATTGTGACGACTGTCAGTTTCTGGCTGACTGAAAGTCTGTAACCTGCCATTGAACCCTCCCCGTCGTTCTGTCTGTGGGAATATCTCTCTGTGAGACAAGCCAAGGCAAGCCTACAGTGGTTCATGAGGAGGAGTTTGGGACTGACTGTAATTTAGGAAAGTCCAGGCTGGCAGTCAGGCCCTGTGGTGCACAGCCACTGGGAACAAGGGGTCTGTGTGGGGTGGCAGTTCCGGTTCCCCTTGCCTGTTACCCAGTCCTTCTCCTTCCCACCGCTGTGTGCATCAGGAGGCAGCCTTCATGAACTTCATAAACTGGAAAAATACATTAGGTCAGAAACTCAAGTATCCAATTTAATTTGATAATCCTTGTCAGGGGAATGTTTCCCCATCGAGGCTCAAAAGATATTCCACAGCCGTGCCCATAACGTGGGACTTAAGCCACAGAGAGTGTGAGGTCCAATTACTGCAAGTACTAATTACCTTCATAAAATAGGTGGGGACGGAGGGGCTGTGGAGGGTAGATACCATTTAGGTTTTTTTCCATTGGCCCATAGAAGGCCCAACCTGGGAAAAATATCACCTAGGCACCCGGTCTCAGTGGGTCCTAGTATTTCTTTCCTGGTTCATAATTGCTAATTCACTTAAGTAAAAATAATATTTGTCCTCGCAGGTGCCAACCTAAGTAAGCCATTGCTTTACTTGGAGTGGCTAAAAAAATACAATTACATTACATTCACGAACATTCCTCCTCCTTATAAGAATGCAATTAACGTTTGGAAAATAAGTTGCTGCTGGATGATCTAAGTTGCTAATTCTACAAAAACTAAGGACAATAAACCATGTGTGTGTGTGTGTGTGTGTTTGTATATACATACATACATACATATATATACATATATGTGTGTGGGGGGGTGTGTATTTAAGCACAGAACTATATCACAGAGAAACCAGATCTTGATAAAAAGAAATCAGTATTAATAACTTTTGCTTTCTATAACTGGACAAGTCTAATGCCTCTGATTGGAAAGGCTACGGGTACTTTGCCCCCATTTGAGCTCTCTATCCAAAGAAACATCCACTCTTCCAGGGAGTTGATTTCCATAGCAACTTGCTACTGCTTCATTAGTGCACTTAGCTGCAGAAGCTCCTATATCTCTGTTAGCAAATCTTGCTAAAAGTCTGCACGTTACGACTTGTGTCGAGTATAAAGTATAATACAGCTTGATTTGGGGTAAGATTGAGCAATCATGCCAGCAATAGTGCCTGGACAATCAGGCCGTTTTAGAACTGGTATTCAGGGAGAGGAAGCCAGTATTTTAAAACACGAATGTTTAAACCAGTTTTCTGCCTCTAATTTTAGACCAGTATATTTATATATGTATTAAAACTCTGCATCTCTCATTATTAAGTACATTAGGTATGAATTATGCATACTAGCCTACAAAATCTTTAAAATCAATTACGGGACAAGGGACACTTCATGTGAGGGATGGCCGTCTGAACATGTAACTGCAAGTCTGTTCTCTTGTTGCTGGTTAATTATGTCAAAATTTGTCCAGTCTTTGCCTATAGGGTATTTTTATTTATGGGTAAGCAGTGCACACTATTAAAAAAAAAAAAAAAAGCAAACCTAAAACCAACTCCATGAGTAGTGGAAGAGAAGTGATGAATTTCTAAGTTCTTGTAATTGCTTCATTAAGCTCAGCCAGACAATGAGAGTCAGCCTTCCACAGCAAATTCAGCCTGTGAATCAGCTCAGAGTAATTCAGTGTCAGGTCATTCTGTCCCAAGTGCACTTCATCCTTAGCAAATTGGACACAAATGCTCAAAGCACATAGACCACTTTCTAAGCCAACTATGTTTATAGCATTATCTCTGTAGGGATCTGTGTCTGGAGGAATGGGAACAGGGCGACAATGGTAGAAATCTTCATTGTCTTTAATCTGCATAGAAACTCCTGTGTGTATTTATGGTGATGGGCAATCATTGATTAAAGTGTGAATACTCACACTGAACCATTGGACGAAGAGAAGTCTAGATGAGAACTGAAAAACTGACACATCATTTGGCAGCATCCATTGAACAGACTCATCCGGGTATTTCCTGCCCTGAAAGCAGTCCTGGGGAGTCTTATGTTAATCTTCCCAAAATCTCGACAAAAGAAAAAAAAAAAAAACCTGAGCAAAACAATGTTCGAGTGTTTTAACAAACAGGGCATTTCTGCGATTCTTTTCAAATTTATTTTTACCGAATGATTTTGGAGCTAGTCTTGTCCTCTCATCGTCTCACTTGTAGCTAGTCTAGTATTGTGCTCACAGTTTGGAGCATCTCATACCACGGCAAGATGCTCATGGTGTGATTCTAATGTAGTATTCTAAAAGGGAATGGATCATAACACTAATGAAACCACAGGTAGCTAGAAAGTTGGGAGAATCTATTTGAATACTACCAGAAGAACCAGGTTCATTTTAGAGGGAAGACTGAAGTTTTCAATGTGAAAAAGGAGAACACTACCATGGATCTTAGAGGACATGCCTTATCAATCTGACTTTTAAAGTTGAGAAATGCAATTTAATTTATTTTTAATTTGTGAACTTTTACGGCTAATTTTAACTATAGCTTTCTTTCTCCTGAGAGAATACAAAAACTAGCTCATGAGTGTTCACAGGAAATAATCAAAGTCCATTACCTAATATTTGAATTATGCCCATCCACATATTATTAATTCATTCAGTTAATACTTCTGAGGACTTTGGATGCAAAAAACTATTTCAGGAGCAAAATGTACATAATACCATCCCGATGCAAGAAATTTATACTGCAGTGGTTGTTGGGAGTGTTTAAGGGAATTATTACAATGTAGACTCAGATCAGTTGCCTTCGTCATTACAGAAACAAGGTGGCAGCACACAGGACAGAATTATTGACTCTTCATGGGAAAGGGAATCCAGGAACACTTTCCCAGGGAGATATCATAGTTGACTTCAAACACACAATGCAGAGCCCTTCACGTAGAATGACCAGGGACAAAGTATATACTGAATTGATTTTCTTTTCCTGGAATAACATAAAATATATAAATTATACATTATAATAAAGTCCATATGCCAGATTTGCTCGGTTCAAAAATCTAAAAAAGGATATTTTAAGATCCACAGTGTCCAAATGGCTCAATGGTGTTTTCTCAGCATACTTGATTTTAAATGGGGATATAATCAAATATTATTGTTAAACAACACATCTGGAGTAAAAAAATCGGGTAGATTGCAGATGGAAATTTTAGGCAGTGTTTGATAAGTCCAACCAAAGGGAAGTAGAGTTGTTTTGTCAATGAAATATTCCCCCGTTGCTTAATCTGAAAACTCTAGGGTCGGGGGAAACATCGTGTTTTCTATTTCCACATCTCGGAGTCCTCCTGGTAAATTAATTTTTCTGCAAGTGAGCTTCACAGCAGCAAAATTGTGGCTCCAGAAGATAGCAGCGGATGAACCATTTGACACCCTGTGTTTCTTGTGTCGACCCTTGTCTCAGCAACGTGAACTTTATTTGCTTAGTGCAAAGTTGACAAGATCAATGTGTGTCAAAAGCAATTATTTTTCTTTAAGATTTATTTCTCAGTGGTTAGTCTTAAGATGTTTCTGTTACTAATGAGGACGTTGAAGTTAGAGCCCATGAGAGTTCTTAGGAGAAACGAAACTATCTGGAAAATGCATGCATGAGAGCCCCGATGCAGATTTTAGTCACATCAAATTCCTTTTAAGAAGAAAAGTTCTTTGTGTGCATGCTCACGTGTGTTTGTGTGTGTGTGTGTGTGTGTGTGTGTGTGTGTGTGTATGTATGTGTATGAGTTGGGGGGGGGGAAGACACCCACAAGTATACATGTACAAGAAAACACAAAACCAAATATCTATGCTTTCTTTATCTTTTCTTTTTTTCTTTCTTCTTCTTCTTTTTTTTTTTTTTTTTTTTTTTTTTTATCTGTTGGTATTCTCCAATACACAGAGTTCTGGGTTTTATTCTTGTTTTATACTGCCTGCTTATGTCCATTTACTTCACTAGACTATACAATCCTTCCAGAAAAATAAAGCCACTTTTTCATTTATACCCCTAGTCTACCCTTTCTCGCCCTCATCCTTGACTGTGTCTTGACCTCAATGTTGAAGCCCTCGAACCACCAGCTTTACCAGCACAGAGATTACCTTGGAATCTTGGCAATATACAGATTATGATTCAGTGAATGGTTCTGAGCAGGAGCCTATTTCTAGTTAACTTGAAGATCACAAGCATGCGGCTCTTTGATGGGTCTGCTGCTCTTAGAGTTGGATGGTCTGTTGTCCATCTCACTTTGGGTTCCCCAAGGAGCCAAGATCAATTTCTAGCATGAAACAAATTATTTCTGCACAGACCTGTAATAATTTGGGATAAGATGATTTTTTAACCTAGTGTGTTTATATAACTTTAAAATACAATTACGCTGGGATTATACCTGGACTTATATATGAATATTAGTATTGTTCCCTTCAAAACCCCTTCAAAACAATTACCAACTATCTTCTTGATATGCAAATTATGCTTTTAGAATTGTCCACAAAGGTTCAAAAATAAAGAGACATCTATTCATTTACACATATTATGACTTCACAAATATTTACTGAGTCTCTGAAAACAAACAAACAAAAAAACAACCCACTAGATTTTTAGGGACACAGTGGTAGTACATAAGGGAGAATGAGCATTATTAACTTTGCAAAGAGCTCAAAGAAGGGGCAAGTTAGCAAGCAGTTATGTCTCAACATAATACACACAAGTGTAGATGCTCTAAGTGTGCATGTTTTCTTAAACCCAACAAAAACCATTTCAACATAAGATTGACCTTGAGTTTGGCGATGTGGTTTCAGATTGAAAAATCATCATTTCTCTCAAGTGGTGAAATTTTTGCTCCATGCAGCAAACACTTGGATTTTGATTAGGAACTTCATTTCCAGAACATATATACAGTCTCCCCAAATAAGTTTCTTGAAAAAATCTAGCAAGGAGAGACAGCAAAGAATTGAAAGAATAAACTTCATTGGTTATTTAGACATGTTTATTTCACTAGCTATGGATTAGGATCTGTGTGTGTCAGTACAAACACGTGTGCATACAGACACAAAAACACACATGTGAATACTGTGTACCACATTTAATAATATTTAATAGTTCACTCAGTATGTTATTGCTTTGTAAAAATAAAAGACTACACTTCATGAATTCTTAACCTGTACCTCATTCATGGCTTAAAGGTAGGTAACTATATTTTATTATCCAAACTGAGACCCTTTGAGAAGTAAACAAAGAACTATTAATAGTTTGCCTAGGAAAAAAGGCACAATGGAGACTATTCTGGGGAAACCAGAGAAATGATCATCTCCAGAAAGGCAAAAATAAAATAAATCTCTGCTCTTAGTTTGTTTATCTGTTGTATTTAGTAGTTTTTCTTTTAACTTAGCAGTCATTCTTCAGAATATGGATGCTGCCCACTGTATCGCTTACAAGAAACATTTTTAGGGTAAAATCTGTACAGATTGTTTTAAAGTTGGGGGGATTCTGCTTAGGATATGCCTATGCCGTTCGGTGATTTAAGCAACCTATGAGCTCTGAGAGACTCATTCGATCAGTGGTTGTGTTTTCTTTTATATGTATATGTGAACTGTTTCATGAATGCAGGGCATTATTTTATAATTTACAGCTGCATTTGGCCAGACGTTCTTGGAAACGGGAGGGGTATGGATTGTACAGTTCTTTCATTAAATCATGAAAAAATTATATTGAAATACATTGAAAGAAAGAAAAAGAAATAACTCACTTGGGCTTTATAGATTATTTCTATAGATATAGACGGAAAGAAAAAGTGAAGGCCAGTGTCTCTAGACTCTGAATACACAATAAAAAGAATTCTATATTTTCAATAGAAATCGAAACCCACTTTTCATCTGAAATGTTGTTTTACTTTTGGCTCTAACGGGCTTTACCTTACTTTATATATGACGCTAATTTTTCATAAAATTAAATGTCACCACATATTTAAATTTGGAGAGGTTATGTTTCACTTTTACTTTTGAAAAAGTGCCTTCCTTATGCAACGTCTTTGCTTGAAATAGATTAAACAAATGGTTAAATAAAACACGAACACAAAATTAACCTAAAAAAGACTATTGATTGTTATCGTTTATTTCTACTTAAACATTTCCAGTGAAATTTCTTAGAATATTTCTATAGTTTTTTTAAGTTAAATAGTTAAATTTGGGGGTTTTGCATTATCCTTTTATATCTGTATCTGTTCTTTGGGAACACAGTTTTCTTTGACTCTTTCTTTTCTCTCCTTGATTATTGGCAGGGAAAATTTTATTTGTCTTCCAATTTTTCTTCATCTTCAAATGCTCTGTGTAAAAGCCTTGAGTTCTATCGAGGCAAGAGTGTCTGTGACCATGTTCAAGGGAGAAGGGAAGCTAAGTTGAGTGGCTTAGTTCTATGTGGGCTGGGAGACAATGTACATGAAGCCCTTTAGTGTTGTAATCTACCAGTCCCAGATGTGTGAATGACAGATCACATATCGAAGAATAAATATTGTGGTGTAACTTAGGTTTAGCTTGGTCCAATGACATCAATGTTTTCTAATTCTTTTTTTTTTCTTTTTTTGGGGGGCTAGGAATTAAACCAAGGACACTTGATCATGAGCTATACCCCAGCCCTTTTCATTTTTATTTTAAGACAGGCTTTCACTAAGTTGCTTAGGGCCTTGTTAAGTTGCTGAGGCTGCCCTCAAACTTGTGATCCTCCTATCTCAGCCTCCTGAGTTGCTGGGATTACAGGAAAATGCTCCCAGAACTGGCTTTGGTCTCATTTTTGACATCAGTTTTCAATTTAAACTGTAATACAATGATGAAATGAATTTTCACAATTTTTCTGTTTTTCTTTTTTTTTTTTTTTTTTTTGGCCTTTGCAGAGAGAGAGATGAAAAGCTGACAGGATATATTGGTAGAAGAGAGCCTCAGATACTTAAACTAGGTTTTTTTTTTTACATGAAGTTTTTTAAAACTACTATTTTTAGTCAAGGGCAAAGAAACATCTCTTAGTATTTTGTTCAGGCTGTTGAGATTTGCCCAGAATCCCCTGAGAGAAAAGACGCTACGTCAGACTATAAAAGTTAAACTTGTTTGTGTTTATTATGTCATCTCAATCATCCAAAGTCAATTCTAGATGATTCCTCATAATCTATTCTTGAAAGTTGACAAAGTTTCATGTGGTCTGACCATTTACCTTGGAATATGAATTTTGGGCTAACAGGGACATCATTTGGAAAGATGGTTTCCTTCTTAGAGCCGCCATGCACAGCCAATTCAAAGACATCATGTTTCTCTGGACCCTGCAGCAACAAATAAAAGCAAACCCTTTGACTAACAGGAAGAAGCCTAGAGAAGGGAGATTCGCTTTCCTCACCCCTCTCTCCCTCAGACATGGATTCCCCAAAGTCATACCCCTGTTCCACAAACTAAGATCTTTATGAAAGTATTACTCACAATGCCCCAGTCACTGAAACTGTTCTAATCTCTTTTTCGACTCTCAAATACTCATTCTCCAAGTGTCCTTCCTTGGGGGACTATCTCTGAGTTCAACAATTTGTTTAATAAGTTTCTTCAGTTCTATATTTGTGGTCAAAATCATCCATTAAGTATTCATGTGAATTGTAAATATAACTTATTCATTTCCTTGGAGTCCTTCCAAAGTCTTACAGTGATATTCAGATCTCCTAATAAAATTCTTTATGTTTTTCGAATATGGATGAGAAATGTTAATTTCACTGTCCTTTTATTATGACCATTGTCTTCCTACTTGTGACATCTAACTCCATCATGAACAATTCCTTCCCCATTAATGAAACAATAGTGTTTTATAAATTAAAGTAGCCACTCAATTACAAAACAGAGATGCCAAATTGTATAACTATAGGTTTAGGTGAAAAAAAAAAAACAATTCTCAGACAAATTTTTCAGGCTCTAATACTTATAATGAACGTATATTTTACACATTGTCACGTGCTACCTTTTATCTGATGCACTTTATAAACACAGATTACTTTTCCTGGAACTAATTTCATTCATTTTATAGGTGGATGGGGTGTATTTTGTAATAAATTAATTTCTCAAGATTAAATTGCCCAGGCAGGAAATGCACGTGTCTAATTACAGAGCCATCATTTAATTAAGCACTTATTATTTGTTGTGCACAATGATGTGCTTTCTATGTCCAATCTCTTAAATCAGCTCTTCACTGTATGCATAATGATCACGGTCTTACAAATGAAGGAAACCAAGAAACAAAGCTATTGAAGTTAATAAACAGGAGTGAAGTTCAAGTCCTGATCTGTCTGAATCCAGATGTCAGGACTTGCCAATCTGTGTCGCTATTAAAGCACATTTATTTTTTCTTTAGGAAAAAAAAAAAAAAAAAAAAAAAAAAAAAAAAAATATATATATATATATATATATATATATATGTGTGTGTGTGTGTGTGTGTGTGTGTGTGTGTGTGTATTACTGGGCTGGGGATGTAGCTCATTTGCCTAATATATATATATATATATATATATATATATATATATATATATACACATATATATATATGTGTGTGTGTGTGTGTTTGTGTGTGTGTGTGTGTGTGTGTGTGTGTGTATTACTGGGCTGGGGATGTAGCTCATTTGCCTAAACATCTGTGACAGCCTGGGTTCATTCCCCAGCATCAGAATGTTTTTAAAAAAATTACTACTTACTCTTTAGATCTCACGCGAACACTGTTATGCAAAATGAGGCTCTCTTTTTACTCTTTCTTTCACCCTTACTTCTCCCTTTTACTATCTTACTCCACATTAGCCACATCTCATTTCTTCCATTTCTTCCAGTGCACAAAGATAATAGTTTTCAAACCCGTTCAATGCACAAAGCTGAACTCTACTTACATCTTTCCCTAGATTTTACAGTGATGCTTTGGCTTCAACACACACACACACACACACACACACACACACACACACTCCACATACATAGTCAGGAAATTTTGATCTGAATCCTGTGATATTTGAACTTTCTTTGGGGATTCCCTGGATTCTTGGGGAAGGAGAACTAAAGGAAAAGTTGGAGGATATAACATTATGGAACGTGGTTCAGAGACCAATCAAATACTTGATAGTAATTTTGATTTCAAAGGCAGAAAATATCCCAGAAAACTGAAAGAAAAATGCTGTGAGAAATCTCCCCATCTCAGATGATACTCAGAATACTTGAAGGAGTTCTCAAATTTAACCGTTCATGCCAGCCCCCTAGGGAGCTTATTAAGATGCAGAGTTTGAGGCCCATGTCCATTTCCAGGAAGTGCCCAGGAGTTGCACACACTACAGGGCAGCTGAGCCAATCCTGTCTCCTTGAACATTAGTCTGATTTTTTCCCAACAGCTACACATGTAACTTTAGTTTTTCTCTACAACCAGTAGCAATGCGCTAGAGTTTGAAGACTGGGGGACAAAAATGTGTGGTCCCTGATATTAGGTATTGAAAGCACGAAGCTTTGTGTATAGGCCCACATAAGTCTAGCTGAATTTTATCAGCAGATGTTGAAGGAAGGGAGTGATTTTATTTCTGCAAGGCACCACAGGCTCAAACCCAGGCCTCATTAGACTGAGTACTTGTCAAATGCTTAGTCCAAAGTGGTGATTGTAGTTTCCCCCTTTTAAAAAAGTACACCCTGGGTTTTGAATAGCAGCGTTACACAAGGAAATGAAGCCTTGCTTCAGGGGTTATGGACATAAGGCATCAGTATCAAAATCTTAGTACATGATAGTATTCCTGTGACTGACACCTTTATTTTAGGTGTAAATTGGCTAGGCCACGATGTCCATTTGTCTGGTCAAACACCAATCCAGATGTTGCTGTGAAGGTACTTCATAGATGCAATTAGCATTTACAATCAGTTGACTTGAGTAAAGGAGTTACTCTTGACCATGTAGGTGGGCTTTTACCCATCAGCTGAAGGCCTGGAGAGCAAAAAATGATGTTTTCTGGAGAAGAATGGATTCTGCCTGAGGTCTCTAATAGAGAAACTCTGCCCAAGTTTCCAGCCCACCAACTGACCAGTGGATTCCATCTGAAGATCTAAGCATCAGAGCTTGCCTTAATTTCTACCCTGCCAACCTCCCTACAGAGTTTGGCTTGCCAGCCCCTGTGATTATGTGAGCCAAATCCTCAACAATAAATCTCTTTACACACTCACCTCTTGCTCACACACACATCCACACACTCCTGTTCTCTAGAGAGTTCTTTTTGAACTCTGAAACATTTACTCTCTTCATTCTAATATGTGAACTGATTTACTGAAAATAAGTAAATCGATGGAAATAATAACACTGAATTCACTAAATTCACTGAGGAATACATGTTGGCATTGCTTCAAAGTCATGCTATCCAGAGCTCTGCACAGATGACTCACTGGCCCCCACATCCTCCAGAGAGATTTATGTCTTTAGGGTATAGTAAAAAATGGGGAAAAGAGGTGCAGGCATCTGAAAGATTAAAAAATAGAGAAGAAATTAGATACCAAGTGTCACAGTGTATAACCAAGTGCATAGTATTGATTATAAGTGCAGTTTCATTAGGAAAGAAGAAATTTATTTGTACAGCAGATGGTGGGTTTGATTTGAGCCACAAAAGGAACAATTGGAGTTTGGATGCACAAGATCCTGCAGGGATTAGGACATCCTAAGCTCAGGTAATTGTGTGAATCAACAAATAGAGGTAAAAATGAGAATGTTACTGATAAAGAGGAAATCCAGATTCATCCAATCATCATGCTCTCCTTTCCTTGGGCAATGTACACCGCAGCTGTATCTGTTCTCTGTACAGAGATTCTCCTCCATGACCATGGAGGAAAAAAAAAAAAAAATTCCATGACAGTTGTGCCTTCCAAGAGCTAGTGTGATTTTAACATTGCACATGAAGGTCAAGATCTAGCAGCTTTTTACATGGTAACCCAGGACAGAATGATGTGATGGAAATTAACACCTTAAAATATATGTGTATGTGTGTGTGTGTGTGTATAAAACACAGCCCCAATTGGACTTTTTAAAACCTCTGCTTCCTGTACCTTATGACTAAGTGTGGGTAATCAAGCCAAGATCACTTTTTCCACTCCACCCATACTTCGTAAAACCTGTTGTAATTTTTCCTTGATTTATTTGTTCTTTTGTATTTTTCTTTTGCAATTTGCTACAACTAATGATTTCAAATGAAAGACTTTCATATCAATAGGTGACCCAATGATTTACTGATCCTTTTAATGCTGTGAAAAGAGAAATCCATTACGTGGCGGGGGGTGGGAAGGGGTAAGGGGGACTCCTAACAGTGGTGTTCTATATTTATAGCTTTGGCTGTGACTTCGTAAGACTCTATGGAGGTGGCGGGAGTGGGGGACGGTGGTGGTAAATGACACTCATTTGTAAGTATCAGCAATATTCACCAAGAAAAACAAAGAATTGATTTGTGGAATCCATTAAGATATAAGCATGAATAATAACCTGAGAGTCCGCAGTGTGGGACTTTAAAAGGTATTGGAGTTTTAAAATGCATTATATTTTGCAGTTTCAAAAGCGTGTGTTCCAAATGGTAAAACATATGTCCAATTCTGGTCCATGAAATAAAACATTCAAACCAGAAACTGTATTTACTTTGGCTTCTTCTTGGTCTTTCTCTTTTATCTAGGCACGAGTCAATCAATTAACATTTTAGGGACTCTACTCTGTGCCCAGGTAGGTGGCAAAGAATATGGAAGAAGCAAAGACTATGTACATGTTAAAATAAGTAAAGATCTTGGGAACTCTGTTCAACACTTTTGGGGTCAACCCTTCTCTTTCCAGTTGCTTCTCCAAACATCTCCTAACTCAGTTGCTGCTTCTTACCTAGTGTTGCCAGAATTAGCAAATAAAAATACAAAACAACCATATTTATCTGGCAACCAACTATCCATGTATTCTTGGGATCCACCTTTTTCCATGGCCTTCTGCTGTAGAAAAGACACTATGAAATAGTCGGGTGCAATGTTGCACGCCTGTAATCCTGGAGACTTGGGAAGCTGAGACAGGAGGATCAAGAGTTCAAAGACATCCTCCGCAATGGCGAGGCACTAAGCAAGTCAGTGGGACTCTGCCTCTAAATAAAAATGCAAAAGAGGGCTGGGGGTATGGCTCAATGGTCAAGGGTCCCTGAGTTCAACCCTGGATAACCCCACAAATTAATAAATAAATAAAAGGTTCACCCTGGTCCCTCTTAAGAATGAAGAAAATGTCTGCTTATTATTACAAACCAGATTAAAGTCTTGGAGCCAAAGGGGAAGCTTTTTCAATATTATTAGCGACCAAGGTCAACAACATAGAGAACACTTATTCTCTTTACGCTCTTTCCCCTCCTTCCTTTTGGCCGTGATTCTTTACAACACAGATCCTTGCTTTAATAATGATAAAAAAAAAGAAAGAGAGAGGAATCTGTGCAGGCTGTGCAGGAATCTCCTCGCACAGCCCTTTTGGGGAGCAATCAAGCTTCTCCAAACCAAATTCCATCCCTGGCCCATGCTGCCATCTTGGTTCCATGGAAGGCAGCCCTTGAAGTGATTAATCCACATTCAATAGAAAATAAAGTGCCAGGGCCTTTTCCACTGGCCCCAGTTATTCATGGCAAAGACACTCTGCTCAACTCCTTGGCACTGTGGCCTATGTATGGGGACAATCCCAGATTGTGGCAAAAGCAACTGCTAGTTTTGACAGAAAAATCCCAGACTGCTTTATAATATTGAGAGTTTGGGGCAATGGGTTCATTTTAATCCAAATTTTTAGAAATGTGCAGTTCTCTAATGGTAAAATCCTGACTTTTTAGGAATCAAATGGTTATTATCTCCCAACTTTCATCACATTCTCTCTGTCCTGGACCTTGGATGTCTCCTTCACCCCGGTTTCTGAAAGTGCTGCTCAGCAAGGACTTGCTTAGAAAGTGAAAATATTCACTCAGGTATCACAAGCACAGCTGTGGGAAACCTCTCTGCTGCCAGCACAGTATGGAGACCAGAGATGTCTAGAGTTCTGCTGAAGTTTGCAAGCTTTTCAGTGCACGTACACCAGGCTGTGATTTCAGATGGAAATTGTGCGATATGTGGTCATTTGTGCTCCAAAGTCATTCAAAGCCTGGCAATATGGCTGACGTTCAGCTTTGCTTTGTAGTCAAAGGGATACTAGAGGATGACCTATAACCAGGATGATGATGGGGACCCTGGGTAGAATGCAGTCACCAAAAGTACCTTAGCAAACTTCTCTAGCCATAATGATGATTACCGAATGTTTCCTAATAGCATGTCCATTTTCACTTTAGACTTTTTTTAATTTTTTTTTTCTCCTAGAAGGGAATCCTTTTGTCCTGGAATCAGTCACTTGTGTCTTGAATATTACAGACTTGGCTTTGGGGAATGGCAATTTTGAAAAGTACATCTTGCTGATTTAGCAATACCAAAATGTGTTGTGTGGTGTTTTTGGTTACAGTAAACTCAGGGAGAAGAGGGTACAGGCCAAAGCAGTGCTGGAGAAAAAAAAATATAGAGAACTCCAGCACTCCCCTGTGTTGGTGAGAATTCAACAGACCATGTTTGGCATCTTTCAGTGATTAGAATTGATTTAACATTATTGGGGGGGTGATGTTAAGACAACTCTCACAATTCTAGTGAACAGCTGAATTTGGAGATCTCCTTCAGAAGTGGATTCAGCAGTTTTCCCAGTTGCTCAATGGGCCACTAAATTCTAGGCAGCATCCGATGGGGAATGTCCAGGCTCCAAAGTACAGACTTCACATTCAGCTCAGAAGTGCCTCTAGGGTTTCAGAACAATTAGAGGAGCTTTGGAGAACAGGATCATGCTCCCTTCAGTTCTCTTGACTGTGAAGGTTGTAAAATCTCCTTCTCTGAAGACTGGCCTAATGCCCCTTCATACTCTACTCCAAGGGGAAATTAAATATGAAGCACTTTATTCTTGTTCATTTCTTGCTCTGAAACATATACCTATTTGTAAGATTACCTTGCACAGTATGGAGGTGGGGTGTGTTGATTCCAAATATCCCAAATCATAGGGCTGGAAACCTTTATTATGGACAATTTGGTTAATTTGGGGTGTTGACCCAGATTATTTCCTGTGTCCGTGGTTTAAGAAACACACAGGCTAAGGGGACTATTACTGAGGGAGGTGGTGGTTTGTGATGGGATCCCAGGCCTGGGTGTGGTTTTGCAAGCACCACCTGCAGACAGCAGCAAGGTGCCAGGCTAAAACTGGCATCAGGACAGCGAGGGAGTGCCAACAGAGCACAGCACTCCTATGCATGTGCTTTCAAAGCCTCTTGGTTACTTGTCTTCTCTCTCTCCTTCCCGTCCTTCCTAATTCACCCAATTCCTTCCTAATTCACCCAATTCCTGTTCTCCTCATCAGGAAGACCACTTACATCTTCCTCCTAGGAAGGTAGGCAGAGAAAACTGAAGTGGAGAGAGAACCACCATCTCTACTGTGTTTGCTGTCATAGGCTTCTGTACTAGGTACTTTGCACATTTAGTCCCTGCATTGTCTCTGAAAACGCGAGTGACAGGCAGGCATTCTAGCTGGAACTCAGAGCGGTTAAATCATTAGCCCAAATCAAGGTCCCATAGTGGCTAGTGGACTTGGGTTTCAAATGCAAGTATGTTTTCTCAAACAATCTCCCCCTCTATAAAGTGAGCCTTAAATGGATGGCATTTCACAAATTCTAATTCAAAGAGACTGATATAAATTTTTCATGAGCCCTAATTCATGTCTACCTTGTCCCATCTCTTTCTCAAAAAATATTTTGAAGTTGTCAGACAAGAAGCAAAGGACTTAGATAAGGTCTTTCTTTCTTTTGTCTTTTCTTTTATAAAGTGAGTTCTGAAAATAAGCTCCTGTTGGGTGTATGGGAAATAGAAACAGAGATACAAGTTCTAGAGTTCATATTAACCATCAACCAGGATTGCTTCCTACACCAGGGTAATACTGATGATGACAGTTTTAAAAAAGACCAATGTTGAAATGATTGTTATAGCGGGGTATCCAGTTATATTATCTACATGCTTTGATTCATTTAATCTTCACCACAGCCCTCATGAGATACCCATCCTCAATTAATTCATTTAGAGAGGTTGATGGATTTTTTTTTCCTGTGGGCACATCAGTACGCATGTGTGTCTGTGTCCTATTTTCATTTTCAATAACAAGTGCTGTATTTTGCTTATTCCATTTGATTGACAGTCATACAGTACTTCATTTAGCAATGGTGCATGATTTCAGAGAGCCCTCCATGGGCACCTGCTCATCTCTTTGTAGTGTCATACTAGCATCAAGATTAGTAGTGGCAATTGCATGCCTCAGGTTTTGAGATGACAAGCCCTAACTATGGAAATGGATATTGATGGATGATCAAGGAGTCAGAATTAGAATCATTTTATATTCCTTTGGCTTTTGTTAAATAACATTTTGAAGAAAAGTCCTTAGTAAGTGAAGGCAGGCCAGGTATGTGTATTTTTGCTAATGTGTTTGTTTGCCTTTCAATTTTTATATGCTGATGTCTTCATTTAATAATGAGGCACAGGGGAAGACACTGGGGAGCAAGTGGTGATATATAACTGGAGACACAAGGTTGAGTAAATGCAGTGGTGAAATGTTTGTCAGCAGAATTTTTGTAGGTGCCTGGCAAAGATGAATTCTGAGAACAAAATCCAATAAACACCAAGTGTGTAATTTTCAAACTAGGAAACAGAAGGCAGAGGAGAATGGAATTTTGTAGGCAGGTGCTATGTTGTGTCTATTTTAAGTAGATGCTCCGTCATCTTGTCAATGCTTTTACCAAAATGATGTTGTTTTACTCATTTTATACTCGCAATCGTAGCAGGTCAACTTTCAGAGACTGGGTCTAATGCTACCTTGCTTGTAAGAGGTATCTCAGGTATCCTTGATCCTTTGGGCGATAAAACCCAGGATGGATCTAGTCCTCCAACATGTCAGTCATGTTGTGGCTCACATTTTAACGTGTGCCTTCCGTGTAGGACCTTGTGTACATGGCGATGCTGCAGGAGGGTATTGCCTCTTGCCAGGAACAATCTAGAACCAGATAGGCCATTCTCTCTGGGAAATGTGAGGGCTCGTCTGTTGAGCACAAGGGACTGAGCACAGTGGCTTCCGTAGAGGTCCTTTTGATCTCTAGGGCTTTGGTTCTGGTTGGGAATCTAGTGCTGAGACCTAAACAGCGGAATCTAGTGGCTAAAACAAAACAAGTGTCTTTTGGTCTTATGTGAAAGCCACCTGGGGGTAAGCAGTCTAGGAGTCACGGCCTGTGATCAAGCCTGGAGAGACAAAGCCCCCTCTTCTTTAATCTCCTTGCTCCCCATTCTCAAAGCACCAGGCTTCTGTCCTTTAGTTCAGTTTTTCTCCAAGACAACTGCTGGAGTTCAAGGCATCCGGTCTCCACTCTCTGCAGGAGATCGAAGAAAGCCGGGGAAGGGAGAAAGGCCAAATTCCCCCACTATCCTACCTTCTCCTGGAGCGCTGTCCCAAATTCCAAATTATATCTTATTGGCCACCCTTAGCAGTAAAGGAGTTTGCAAATAAAGCCTTTTGGACTGGGCACATTGCCACGTGGATTAAATTGGGGGCTCCACTGTTAAGAAAGAATGGGATAATGGATATTGGATAAGCTACTTGAAGTATTAACCACAATTAGCCAATCAGGTACTCACTCCCAGTGGCAGGACTTCCAATATAAATTCATTAAAATAACATCCTCATGGCTGTGTGTGTGGTCGTCGATCATTAACCAATAATTGGATCGGCTGCCCACTCCAGGGAGAAGCCATGGGGCTGCAGAATGTGGAGAGTGTGAGTTGGAGAACCACACAGCCTGAGGACTGTTGCCGGGGACTGGGAAAAGAGGGGATGACTCACAGGTGTTCCCAGAGCTTAGTCACTGCCCTTATGGATCTATGGGAACCAGGGAGAAGCCAACCAGGGGAGGTACAGCCATGTGGAGCTGCATTCCTCATTGGTACCAACCCAAGAGAGAGCCTCCACCCAGGCATCCTCCTAGCTCCCTGAGAAGCAGATCAAATTTTAAAAAATATTTGTTTTGTTATGAGCAAACAGCCATGTGATCACAGGACTAGAAGGAACCCAGGGTCATTTTCTCGTGGAAGCAAGACGACGTCTATAATTTCTCCAGGTAGCTTTCCAAAGTAGATGATCAGTCAGCCACCCTCCAGAGTCTCGGCTTATTAAACCATTTAAGACTTTTATCCATCTACCCTTGAGTTGGTTTTAACAACCCCCGAGATTTCTCTGTCTCTCTCTTCCCGAATCCTACTTCCTTCCAGCGTTCGTGACAGTCTAGCTAGAGGTAGAGGTGTGGCTTGGATTTCCATCACGCAGCCTACCCTCCAATCAGCCATGTCATGGTGGAATTTTTATTGGTCATAAATTTTTTTACTGGCTAGATTAATGTGATTGAAAGCATCACACCCAGTAAATACCGTCTGCTATTTGCTTTAGCAATACCTGTGGAAAAGGGCAACTTGGGACCCAGGCACCATGGAGCTGGTGAAACCATTGGCTGCACACCACTCGTTGGGGGCCCCTTTGACTGATGACCAGAAGTCGCTCTTCGAGGGAGGTCCGCCCAGCAAGAGGCTCCACCGGTGTGTTGCCGCGGCCATGTGTAGCCATGATTCACTTCACTGACTATCAAAGCTTTCTACAACTTTGCTTGCTGACTTTTGACCAGAGGTTCCCTTTCAACACGAGGAAAATCTGCCTAGAGAGAGAAAGAGAGAAAGCACATTACAGGGAAATAAATGGCAGCCGTGTTTCTGGCGACCTCGGGTTTATTGCCCGAGGAGCTTCGGCCTGAGCCTGCCCCGTGGTGCGGCGGGGTGGATGTGTATTGTGGCATTTTATGGAGCGTGTTTTATATCAGCATGGATTATTATAACAACAAGGGGGATATTCAATAAAACCTTGTGGGATGGCAAATGCCCTCCCACAAAACACTTCTCAAAGACACCAGTGGAGTGTTTACAAAGCACTGCCTTCGAGAGTCTACACTCACAGAAAACTGTTTTCTGGGACAGGTTTTTGAAAGCAGGAGTGGAATCTGCAAGCGATGGTCCCCATCTGTTCCTTCCCCTCTGACCCTTGGTTGTTTGACCACATGGTCATGACCCTGTATTGAGAGGGGGAGATGGTCTGTGGAGATGCTCTTGCTGCTTGGCCTTCATGATTCTCAGCAGTGCCTGAAGCCCTCCTGCTCTTTCTTCCTGGAAGAAAAGCCAGATTTCTCTCCTTAAAAAAAAAAAAAAAAGTTACAAAAGAGAAACACAAACAGAGAATGAGCCAAATTGCTCCGAGGGCCCTAGAATTGAAATACAGCCTCAAAAGTTGCATGTACACAGAGAAACCCCAGAATGTCCCCTAAACCCAACCTGGAACATTTATCTGCCTGGATTTCTTTAGTCTCAGGCCAGTTTTAACCATTAGATGACTTGCAATTACAAAGTTGGCAACGGCAGCGTTCGACGGTGGCTGGAGGGAATTCTCTTTGTAAATGCAGTTTCTTGGGTAGATGCTGTTGGCACGACTGTGGTCCGCCTTCAGTGCCAAATCCAGAGATTTGGAATGCCATTCCTGGCCTGAGGTCCTAGGTATCAGGGTCTGGGGATGCAAGTTGGGAGAGAGAGAGAGAGAGAGAGAGAGAGAGAGAGAGAGAGAGAGAGAGAGGGAGGGAGGGAGGGAGGGGCTGAAGACAGAAAAAAAAATTACAAGGTGGTGAAGAAAGGTGAAAGGAAGGAAAGAAAAAGACAATTGTCTCAAAAAAAAGAAGAGAAATTGATGGCAAAAAAAGGGAAGAAGGAAAGATAAGGAGACAGAGAAGGAGAGTCTATGGAAAATATATCGAAAACGTAGAACCATCTTTTCTTTGACACCATTGAGTGGTTTTTATAAGGTTTCTTGATAGTTTTGAAATACTTGGGTGACATTTCCTCATCTCCCCGACCCCTTCTCCCACAGTCACAGACCAAGCTGACTCATTCCAGTGGACAATGTGAGGCTCAGCTTGCGTCTGTGGACAGGAGGCGCTTGGACCACTGTGAGGTATCTACAGAGAAGGCCTTGATGAATCCCAGAGGCAGCTTCTCCATTCCGCCTTGCTACCCGCCAGTGGCTCTAATCTCCGCTGAATGTGCAGTGTTTATTTTTCCAAGCATGGTGCCTTCTATGACTCATGGCACTCAAATGCTACTTACTAATGGACCCTTGTACAAGTCAAGAATGTGACACACAGCGAGACACGCAGCTTAACAATCACAAACAACAGCACAGTTAATGGGGGGTGAAGCTCCGGTGACATGTGTCACACCAAAGAGCCGACTCCTCATGTTCCCGGAGGCCACAGATGAAGGGTCTCTGGACTGTGTAATAATGATAAAATATTGCCATCTGTTGGCATCCTGTGTAAGCAGGCTCAGACAGAGGAGCACTGACGATTTTCCAGACGCCTCTCCCATGTCTCCAGGGAGAGGATGTGTGCGAGGCACCAGGGGCGAGGGCAGAACATGGTAGCTTGGCCTCATGGGAAGAAAGCAATGCAATATGTTCAAAGTTCAACCTTGGCAGAGAGCACAGGCCATCACTTTGGTCCGATCCCTGACCTCTGGGCGTGGCCAGAGAACCACCAAAACCCACTAGCAGTTGCTGACATTCCACCAGATGCACGAGAGGTTATCAAGTGATCTTGAGCTCTAGGCATTTCTCTGCACTGCATGAGGAGTTTGCAGAGTTTGGGGCCCAGGAAGATTTTTCTTTATTGCCAGAGTTAAAGGCAAGGGTATTGAGCTGCAAAAATCACAATCCTATGAGCAAAAAGGAAAAATTACAATCATCTATTTTCTACTATAATCCATAAATTGTGGGGAAATGGGGCAAAATTGCTTTCAGGTTTTTGTTTTTGGCAAAACTTTCATGATAGTGATGAGAACAGAAACTTTTGAAAACCAGTGTAATACTGTTATGTTTCAGAACCCAGAGAGGGGCTCACCAGACCAAATAAGCTGGGCCCTGGGTTATAATACCCATTCAGGGACAGTGAAGCACCATAAATTGAAACTAAGGTCCCTACATAACATCAGGACCTAAGAAGAGCAATGACCTCAGAAGGTAAGAGATGGAAAAAAAAAATTGGTTATAATAACACAAAGACACTTATCCAGTCTTGCAAGTTCTGGAACTGAAAAAAAAAAAATCCCCTACAAGAAAAACACATCAAAATTATAAGAATTTCACAGAATCGAAGTTGAAGCTTACGCTATTTTCAGATTTCAGGAGATCTCAAACCCCAACACCCCCCCCCAAAAAAAAGAGAGAGAGATAAATTATCTCAGTCTTTAAAGCAGTAGAATTGAAAACTGTGTACACACAAGTTATTAGAAGCTTCACAATGCTGGGCAGGGTGGCACATGCCTGCCATCTCATTGACTCAGGAGGCTGAGGCAGGAGGGTTGCATGTTCAAGATCAGGCTTGGCAACTTAGCAAGACCCTGTCTCAAAATTAAAATAAAAAGGGTGAGCGATGAAGTTCAGAGGTAGAACACTCTTAGGTTTAATCCTTAATACTTAAAAAAAAAAAAATAGAAAATGCAGAACACAAGAGCAGAAAAGTGCAGATTCATTTAATCTCTTTAAATAGAAATTCTCACATATAAATACTATATGTAAAACCTTCATGAGAGCTTAATTCTTAAATGCCATTTATTTTTTCTTTCTGTATATAATCACAGAACTGCAATAGTTTCTACAATTAGAAATCTCATTCACTGAAAAAAAGATAAGGAGAGATACGTCAACCCCCACTATTATAAAAATGAAATGGTTTGTACCCAAAGTAGGTACCAAAAATATAATAGTTCCTGGTCATGAAGCATGGTTTTGTAGTAAGACATACACACAGAAATAAGTTTTCTTCATTTTTTTTTCTTGGAAATCTGTTATTCTTAGGATCATATTAACCCAGTCATTCACTTTCCAGGAAAATAAATTTATCTCAAACTATCCTTCCTTTCTTTCCCTTACTGATCTATGAAGGGGTTGAAGAACAGAAGGATAAATGCAAATCATCAACCATGAGTGGAAATATTTTTTTTAAAGACCTATCTAGCATTAGAAAACATTGATGTTATCACACCAGGGCAACCTAAATTACATCACAACATTTGTTCTTTGATGCATGGCCTGTTGTCATATGTACTACTGGGACTAGTAGACTAAATCACTGAATAAAGTAGACTAAATCACTGAATAAAGTGCATCATCTCCATAACCATAAACTCCGCCCTCACACGGCTATAGTTAGTCTGGCTTCCCTTCTACCTTGACGACTATCTCAGCCACTCTCACCTCTCTAGGTTTTCCCAAAGTCCCATCTGGGAGCAGAGATTAATACCTCTTGACTCTTTAATCTAGTCAGTTTAATATTCCACAAGCTCATTTCATTGTGTATGACCACAGTTCTATATCTTTATTTAAAACAACAACAACAAAAAAAAAACCCCACTTTAAATGGCATGGTTATGTTGCATTAAAACTAAATTTTCTCAAGTGACCTTTCGTGCACAGTGACTGCTTTGTAATGGTGGAGCCCAAGTCTTTCAGCAAGGCTGCAAGAATACTGAAAAATTATAATCTGTAAACATCATTTGGCCATTTTGGCCTGTGTCGCAACTCTTGAGTTATCTGGCTGCTTGGTTTCATTTCTGAAATGCACTCAGGGCTGCAGTTGAATGGGCTGCTGTTTTCCAAACAGCACCTCCGTGATCACTTCTGCCTGAGTGTGTATCAATTCATCACCGGCACACCTAGGATCTTTAACATTTAGTGGATTAAAAAGAAAAAAGATCCAAGTGCCACAGCGTTGCCAGTCGTGTTATGAGCAGGGCTCCTGCTTGGTATCACCTTGCTGAACAGAGGCTGCACTCAGAATGCTGGTTCTGCTACAATTAATCACATGCTTTTCAAATGTCAACATAATTTCCATGGTCTGGTAAAAAGTAGTATTCATAATAGAGAAAAATAATAGAGTCACCATTAAAAATTGATCTGTCACTGTTCGTTTGAAAATCATTGGTTCTGCCTGAGCAAACTGTATGGAATTTTTAAAGTTTCCATGCGGTGTCTCCCCATATGCCGGCTTGGAGGGTTTATCTGGCTTTCTATATTAAGCCCAAGCTGGGTTGAAAGAGCATAGAATGAAGGAAGTGCAGTGATTTGATTCTTTCTGGAAGTCACAGCTCTGTGTCCAAGTGTCCTTGCACAGAGTAGGCACTCTAATCGTTTCTGTCATTTGTTGATATTTGAAGTATGAGCGACTCTCAGTGAAAAAGCACAGAATTTTATGGTAGCTCAGGCATTTGTAAACTTTCCAGAAGTAGGGATTTCGGACAGAGGGAAACTGCTCTTCTATCCAAAAATATTCTATAAAACAGCATACCATGAAGCAACCCCATGTTCAGGTGTCTTAGCGGCAAGCTCTGAGCCAGCTTTCCATGCCGTGAAAATGAATGCACTCCCTATGTAGCAAATTCCTCAAAGAAAACACTTTCTTTCTTGGTTAAAATGTAAGCAACCCAAAGCCAAAATTACAGTTTGCCATAGTAAATTCAAGTCATGAATGTTGCATAGACAGTGAGAGTCCTTCAAAAAAGAAACCAATAATTGGTGACTATTAGGGGTCACATTTCTCTCATATGTCTTTTGGATTTCTATATTATTAAAGAATGCTAGAACTCACAGGGTAGATCTATATAATTGATTTGACATTGAAGAAGAAAGTAAAAAGGACAGATATTTAAAAGAGAATCAGAAAAATATTCAGCTATTTTTTTTGTATCTTAGTGATTAGATTCCACCTCGTTAGAATTAATGAATTAATCAAAACAGCTAGGGCATTAGTTATGTCTCTATTACTTGAACATATATAAGTATGTGTGTATATATATCCATGATGTAATAGACTGTGTCCAGGGGTGGGGAAACCTAGCTGTCCTGTGTAGAAATGGAGCCTCTGTCCAATTTAGACACAGCAATCACTTCCTCTCCAATGAACCAGGCCAGATACCAACCCATAACAATAAACCTTTCTTGAAAATAAAGTCCCAACAAAATTTGTTACAGGTCGCCATTTAGTCACATTATTTCTGAATGAAAAATACCTAGCCACCAGACTACATACTTTTAGTGGCAGGTACTAAAATTTGCCGACGTTATTTTTTCCAAGGTGTGTTTTAAAAGCCGGCTTCCCTGAGATCAACCGGACTCCCTTTAACCCCACCTTCAGACCTGTTGGCAAAGTCGGGTGGGAGAGGTGGACTTGTTGAATGAGGTGTGACTGATCGTTTAACCTTTCTGCATTTCGCATGCTCCTCCAAAACTAGACTGAATGAAACCATCAATCTGAAATCCTAGATAGGGTATTTGACAGACACAAGTGCAACAAAATTTTAAAGTATTACCCATCAAACATGTTGTATCTATGGGCGAGATTGGGTCAGAGATTTCCTATTACCAATCTCAACTGTTTGGTTACTTAAGACCCACAAACGTTCAAAGCCCTTGTTATTCTGTTAAATAACAGGGATTTTTTTTTTAAAGTTTCCAAAAACAAAAATTACCAAATAAAAATTATTAGTAAATTCAAAAGTCAAATTACATATGTAATACAATTATCATAACATAGAAGAAAGTTGAGCCTTTTGTTGTTGTTGTTGTTTGTTTGATGCATTGAAACCAATCTCAAACTTGGAATGCCTAAGTCCTAAGAAAATTCCCCACCAGGATCAAAATCCCCTGGAAGAGTTTTAAACACAGACTCCTGGGCCCCACTCCAGACCCAAAGATTCAGATTGTACAGGGGAGAGCCAGATATCTGTATTTTTAAATCACTCCAAAAGTTTTCTTTTGTTTGTTTAATTTTTTGAAAAATATTCTTGTAATAATCTCTGTGAACTACATCATATGGATGAGATCCCATTTTCTGCCAGGCTCTATGTTAAGTATTTTGTCAAAATTCTTATTTAGATGTTATTTGTAAAAAACTCTTTCCAAAAAGACATTGATCAGCATTATTTTTCTAAATTACAAATCTGTGTGTTTCTCTGACTCAGAAAAAAACACTTGTGGGATTTTATGCTATATATTTGCCTAAATATATGCATATTTTAATTACAAATAAGGAGAAACCATCAAAGAATATGTAGAATGGAAACTAACTTAATGAACTATATAACACCTGACATATGCTCTTTGGGTGCTGTAAGAAGGGTAGTGAAAACAGGGTATGGTGGAGCACCCTATAATCCCAGCAGCTTGGGAGGCTGAGGCAGGAGGATCATGAGTTCAAAGCCAGCCTTAGCAAAAGCAAAGTCTAAGCAACTCAGTGAGACCCTGTTTCTAAATAAAATACAAAATAGGGCTGGGGATCTGGCTCAGTGGTCGAGTGATCCTGATTTCAATTCCCAGTGCATCCCTCCCCCCCAAAAAAAGATGGGTAGTGAGAAGAAATAAAGAAAATCTCTATGACCTCAATTGGGAAAAATGCACAGGATATATTGGTAAATTTTTTAAAAAGGCGCAATTAAGAATACACAATACAATACCATTTGTGTAATACACAGAGGATAGAATAAAACATACTTTTGTATTGGCTTTGACTTGCCTAAAAGAAAGTCTATGAATTCACAGGAAACTAATCACTGTGGCTACCTATGCAGTGAGAACAGGGAGGAGTACAGAATATTAGGATGGAAGTGAGAACTTTTGTATATATTATAATTTTATTTTACTATTTTAAATCATTTTACATGTATCTACAACACAGTATTTTAAATACTTAAAATATTCAAAATGATTTTCTCATTTTATTTTATTCTTAGAAATTAATTAAGTTTTACAGTCTTTAGAGAATGAGAGTTTGTATATCTAACATTTTTCTTGATAATGCAACCATACAAGGAAATGAAATAGAAAGTAAAATAAAATGATCCTAATAAAACAACCTTTTAAAAATAAACCCGAGAACGTGTGCAAGTTGGAGATATGACAGTCTGCTATCTTGTTTGAAAACTACGCGTTTTCTAATTTCTGAGAATGACTGGACGTCCAGAGTATACTCTAGTATAACCTTTTGCCTGACAGCCCTTCATCACAAGCCTAGGAGACCTGATGCAGGACATAACAACCTCAGACTGAAGACCGCATCTCACTGACACAAGTGAAGAACAGGATAAATCCATGTGAAACTCAAAATTCAGGGGAAACCCTAGAAGTAGGCAGGTAATAGTTACTAACTTTGACACTCAGCCAGAACACCTGGGAGGGCACACCCAGATCTTCTTTCATGAGTTCCTGTCCGTTTGAGGCACAGTAGACGGGGAATGGTGTGTGTATGTGTGTGCGGGTGTAATGCAATGGTACTACAGAAATTGGCTAATCCATGGACTTAGAGCTATTCTTTCATGGAGTTTTGATGCAAGAGAGATAGGACAGACTCTCACAGTCATATATTTCTTAAATATGACTTCACTCTTAACCTAGCATGCCAAAAGAATATTTCTAAGTGTTAGGCATATGGGGATTTCCAATTACCCACTGGACCTTCCTGCACGGTACCATGCTGGAGCTTGCAGAAGGGGAGGGTAGGTATCCTAAGGCTCCCACCTACACTCATTTTCCCAAAATACCACCTGCAGCTCCAATGAGTATGTATGGCTTTCTTGCTGCAGGGTTTGGATTCTTTTCCCAAAATAAAAGATACCCAACCCTTCATGGAATTTTTAGTCATTTCATTCCTAAGGGGATGATTCATTGGTATAAAATTAGGCAAACACACATTAAAAAAAAAACAGTTGCAAAAATGAAAGCATCCATATATGTCATTTTTGAAACCAGACTGGTGTCACACCACTATAATGGCAATTGCCCCTCATTGTCCGTGGAGCTTAACTTGGCAACTATTTTTTCTGGGTTATTAGAGCAATAGTTTGAATCTATAGGCAGAGTAATAGATAAATGTGTGTCACTGTCAACTTGGTCTGTGACTAGATTTCAGTCCATTGGGGAAAAAGACATGACTTTGCATAGCTTCTCTCAGTCAAAAATGTAAAGCAATTATTTGTCCTTACTGGTCTCTGAAAGATAGGACCATCCAAGGTTCAGTGTTCTCAGTTCTAAATTACTTTCTTACCTAAGTCCCAGGTTCTAGATGTTAGCGGTCCCGTGATGTTACTGTGCTCAAGAAAGTAATTTATGCCTAGTTATTTTATTCATGAATAATATTTATTAAGCTATATGATATTAATTGTTCTAGAAATAATACAATACAATACAATATTGTATTTTAGTAACCATACAATAAAAATAAAAATAATCACCCTCAAATGATTCTCAACCTGGAAAGATCTTTAGTGTATTTAGTCCAGATGGACACAATACTTCTCTTTTATCTATTTATTTTTATGTGGTGCTAAGGATCAAACCCAGTGCCCCACAAGAACTAGGCAAACGTTCTCCCATGGAGCCTCAACCCCAGCCTCTCAAATTTATTTTTTTTCAAAGAAGGGAAACTGTCATCTAAGAGATAGTGGGACTGACCTAGGTCATCACCTAGTTAATTGACAGGGTGTGGTATCTGGGTCACAGATTCCCGGTTCTCAGTCTAGAGTTTCTTCTCCTCTGTTATATTACCTTTCCGTACTCATTAGAAATACTCTAATTTCAGTTTTTGAAAACTATATATTATTTATACCAAAAGATTTAGACAACTCTGCTCAGTCTCTCAGTGACCCTGTTTTCTTCTTTAAAATTCTATGTTATTAGCTTTCTTACAATAAGCAATAATTATTTTATAAGCACTTGTAAAAATGCCTCTTAAAACACTGGTATTACATCATCCTGTCTGGAAATTTCTTGAAAACAGAGAACACAAGTTAAGAAACAAAATGTAAAAGTACGGTTGTTCTGGGTCCCTCAGTAGAGGAGACCCAAGGTTGTTTGGTTTTGCTTTGCTGTTGTTGGTTGCTGTCCCTCTTGGTGCATTCTGTCACTTGGTTAACTCTTGATAATTTGTAAACAGAATCACACATTCTCCTGGGTAATGGTCCCATGAAGAAATAAGAGATGAAGACAAGTTTTTGTCCCACCGTTGATTTGGTCCAGCTCATTTCTAGTTGGCTTCCACTGGACATATGGTAGGCATTGAAAAGACTGTGATATCCCTCTTTTCGTAGCATGCTCTCAATCAGAGGGAGTCCTGCCACTGATCTCCTCCTCAGACGTGTCCATTTTTATGACATCATAC
This sequence comes from Callospermophilus lateralis, assembly GCF_048772815.1. Classification (NCBI taxonomy): domain Eukaryota; kingdom Metazoa; phylum Chordata; class Mammalia; order Rodentia; family Sciuridae; genus Callospermophilus; species Callospermophilus lateralis. The sequence continues at coordinate 9,068,878 of NC_135315.1, forward strand.
ACAGAAGACAGATCTGACAATTATTTTCAGCATATCTTATTTTGGAGTAAAAATTTTAGAAGACACAAATAGCACTTTTTTATTTTTGGAAAGCATCTTTGTGTTTTTTTTTCTTTTTTCCAATTTTAATAATGTCCTGAATCTAGCAGAAAAGGCTTTCAAAGAGAGCTAGGATCCCTTCAGTGAGTCAGGATGTGTCAGAAGAGTTGAGTCCTTTCCTAGTCACCTTAGACAACCAGTCCTTGTCAAATAATTATAGATCTTAATCTTTTTCTTTTTCTTTCTTCTTTTTTTTTTTTATCAAAGATATAGGAACTTCTTTGAAGGTCAAAGAATGTAGCTTCTATGATTGAAAAATGCCCAGTGACTTTCCATTCCACCTATTCCTTTCCATTCCTTCCAACTATGAAAGAATATACTTTTCTCCTAAGTGCATATCTTTCCAGAGCTGTAAAACAAAGCAGTGGAGAAGCAGAGAGGAACACAGAACTCTGAGCATGTTGGCGTGCTCAGACTCCAGCATGCACACTGTTATCCGTTAACTGGGTAATTTTCTGAGCAACTTGACCCTCAGCCTGTATTTTTGAATGAATAACTATTTCTCTGGATTTCAACTTTTTTAAATCAATAAAATAATATATAAGTGAGGACTGTCCATTGTACACAGAGGACAGAGATTTCAGGGAGGTCTACAGGTTGGGGACCAGTAGATTTTTTGGTAAATTCATGGAGAAGATACTGTGCTGACTCAAGTGTAAACATTGCATTGCTACATACAATTTTCTTTGACTGAGGATTTGGCTGACAAAATAAAGAATCTGGATATCACTGCTTTCTGTAAATTTTAGGGTTTTTCCCAGTTCCAAGATTTTACAATTTTGTTTATTATGCAGGCAGTTGAAGTTAATGACCAATACCCATCTAAGTGCTCACACTTAAATATGTAATGTCAGGCATATACGATGCTACTATGATAATATTCAGTTTCTTCAAAGAGAACTTATGCTCATCTCTTCATTTTAACTTTTACCATTTCTACTTTGTAGTTAAGCAGACAAAACAAAAGAAATATATGTTGGTTGCTGGAGATCACATAGTGAGTTGGAAGCATTAGGATCCAAATTTTCTGGTCGAGTATTGTTTCCATTATCTTACCAGAAGGTTGAAGAACAAGCAGGGGTCCAAGGCATGTTGCTTGTTAAAGGTTGAAGAATTTTTCCATTTGTAGAATTTGGACCTGGGAAAAGTTGTTACAGGGCATCTAGTGTAGTTCTCCAGTCCATGAAATAATCCCCTGTTTATTAATGACAGCTCCTTCCCAAGCATGCCACCCCACTCCAGGGCCAGTCATAAAGCTCTCTGGCTTAATGACAAAAGAATAGCAAACAGATCCAAGATAAGGTCTTACGCATCAAAGTTTGATGTAGAAGGATGAAAATTCAATGAAACCTCATCACATGGGACCCAAATAACAACGCTACTTAATAAATTCTCGAAAGGATTTTATCACTGAAGTTAAAATACTTGACATATTTGTAGTTAGCTCATTAGTGAAGCTGTTTAATTTCCAACAGGTGTCTCATGGACAGGCAAAGAAACAATGCTCTTATGGTCATATATTCCATCTGTTTCCGAAGACCATAATCATGGACTGGGGTGGAAAATCAAGGTCGGTTTGACCAAAGAGGTACTTACCACCTCTGCTGCTAACTATTCCTTTGGATCCCCCGGGAACCTCTCAGGTGTGCTGGTGTAAGTTCTTCTCATATCTTACCCAGATCTTTCTTCTGTTGTACGTATTTCTATCTCCGGTACCTTCAACACTGGGCCTTCTCACTGTCTAGTCCAGGAGTGCTGCTCCCAGAAGTACTCAAAACAAAAACTTGTGAAGTTGGCATAAGTTTCTGCTTTAACTTCCATGTGTATTTCAGACTCAAGAACAAGACACAGACAACGAACCTTTGCAGGAGACCCATTCTGTGTTAAAGCCACAACGCCCACTGCTTTGGTCTCTCCATGTCTCAGGCATTTTGTTAACGAGCATTTTAATTTTATTTTACTTAGCACTTTTATTGAAAAATTTCCTTGCCAAACATGAGTCCAGGAAGTCAAGATCCTTTGTAAAATTGCCCCTTCTCTTGGATTCTAAAACTGACCTTGAACCAAACTTAAAGAGTCTTCAACTCTCTCTTCCTGGGTTGTCTGTTCATGAGGTTCTTCAGAATCCCTTAGGATGAAGCGGTTGCCACTAACCTGTGAAAGTGACCAAAGTTGCCATGCAAATATCCGGTTTAGCTTTTCAAGCTGAGACTCCCCACTCCATGTAGAGATTGCATATTTTCCAACAAGATTTCTATTGTAAATTTCCATGTAAACCCACTAACTATTTTGTTCCCATGGGTAATAACCCCAAGCTGTTTATAGAGGCACAATAATCTTCGGAGTTACTCATATTAGGAACTATTGAAAGAATGGCCGTAGAAACTGCCCATGGCTCTTGTTCCCCAAGGAAAGAACTTAAGATACAAGGTTTGCCCAGTTTAATCTTGGTGCCAAGGTACCCAGAGACTGTGCCTTTGAAATATCCCGACTCATGAAATTAAAATAAATTAAGAGGACTGCCTATTCCAGGAATGCTCCCTAAAATGACAATTTTTTTTCTTCGCGTCCAGGGATTATTTTTTCAAAAAGGTGCTTTTAAAAAAAACACCTTTTTGCTCACGAAACGCATGATCTGTCCAAAAACAAGGCTGTGGTTTAGCAGGTTGTTCTGCTCAGCTTTCCAACTGAAAGTAAACAGGATGCTCTGCTTCATTTTCTCTATTTTCCTTCATTTACAGTCATGCCACACTGTCTGCCCGCTCATGGCCCAAGGCAAGTTCAGATGGAGCCCCATCGACGCGGTCACACCAGGAGAAACGATTTCTCCCCCCTGAGTGGGGCCCAGAATCCAGAAAGGGAAAGACATAAAGAAAACTGCTCTAATGTGCTGGGCCTTTACCTGTGCCACCATATAGAGGAAATATGGAGACCCCCATCTCAGGAACGTGCTTAAGCAGAGAACAGCAGCTATAGAAAATGTCCAATGTGACGATAAAAACGAGGAAAAGCTCAGATGAGGACTGAGTGCCCTTGGTCAGTGTTCACAAGAAACGCTTAGCACAGTCAAAAGATAGATATGTCTGTGCACTTATGAAAAAAATGAAGGGATTCCTGACTTGATTGTGGGCCGTAGTGTAGGGACATCTTCACTTGATTCTTGGGTGTTCTACACTCGAGGAAACACGTAGCGATAGCATAACGCGGCTTTGCTAAGCCAAATTTGTCCCCACTGTCTTCCTTGAAAAGTCTCACAGGTAAGTGTGTTAGCAGGAGGATAATTCTTCCTTCATTAGATACATTTCTAAGTCAAATACAATTTATATTTGCTTTTAAGTTTTAACAAGCAGAAAATACATTGCTAAGAATAATTAGGAAGTACTATGTCTTAGGTGATGTGTTAAGAGGACAGGTCACTGTGGTATTGATTTTTGTATACTCTATATTTTGTAAGCATTATTTGGTATCCATCCTACTGTTCAACATAAAACATAAAATAAACCAAGAGAGTAATGTCAACATGTGCAACTGTAGTTCTCATATTATAGTTGCTTTGATTTTTCTTCATTCTCCTCCCATTAACTCATATTCTACAACTTTTTTTCAGAGGGAAGAATTAAGCCATTCAGTTAAATGTCTTCTTAAATTGCATATCGTGGTAGGAACCAGCATTTGGGTAGGGCAATAGGTGGGTCTTAAACTCACCTGGTTAGCCTTTAAAAAAGTTTTTTTCTTTGATCTTTTTAGTTATACATGACAGTAGAATGTATTTTGACATATCATACATACATGGAGTTATAACTTCCTCTTCTTGTAGTTGTATATGATATGGAGTTTCACTGGTCTTATATTCATATAAGAACATGGAAAAAGTCATGTCCAACTCATTCTACTGTCTTTCCTATTCTCATCCCCCCTCCCTTCCCTTCATTCCCCTTTTTCTAATCCAATGAAATTCTATCCCTAACTTACATTGTGGGTTAGTACCCACATATCAGAAAGGACATTCAGCCTTTGCTTTTGGGGGATTGGCTTATTTCACTTAGCATGGTAGTCTCTAATTCCATTCAGTTACCCTGCAAGTGCCATAATTTCATTATTCTTTATGGCTGAGTAATATTCCACATATATATGTGTATATATACCACATTTTCTTTATCCTTTCATCCGTTGAAGGGCACCTGGGTTAGTTTTGTAGTTTAGCTACTGTGAGTTGAGCTGCTATAAACACTGATATTTGCCAGTTTACCTTATCTTTGTTGAACATATAGAAACTTGTCTATCATATTTTCAAACCAAAAATGATTCTTGAATGAAGTTGTTCATGAATCAGCCTAAAATCTGTTTCGTAAGCTTAATCTCCTGTTTGTATACTCAGACAACATACACAGAGAAATATGACAGAGAAACTACACAGACAGTTATGTTGTGTACAAGCCAACTCACACCCGAATGCATTTCTGGAGCCGAGAATATAAAAGATGCCGTATTTAAGATGTCCTTAAGAAATCTGTCAGTCAGAATACTAATTTCATTTTCAAAGATTTATGCCCTGGGGGTTCCCCAGTGCAATAAGCCCAGGGTAAAAACTGAATATGCTGATGATTTGAATCCATTCAAATGAAAAAATAAAAATAAAAAAACCAAAGTGTCTCTGATTGTTTCAATTCTGAATCAAGCTGCAGACTTTGAGATCAAGTGTCTATCCTAAATTTTTGCACAATGCTTCTATGTGGTCTACAAAATTAAAAAAAAAAAAAGAGTTCAATTTCTTATAATGCTTTAGGCATCCAGGGTCTGTGTAGATTAACTTTCCATTCATGAAATGTTTCATTCAGGTGTTCAGGAATATTGCAGGAAAAATAAATGAAAACTTAATATGTATTTGCATCGAGTCATTTTACCATCAATAACCTGGGCTTACTGGAAAATTAGAAAGATAAACTGTAAAATTGTTTATATTCATTACAAAAATATGTTCTCCATATTTAGTCGCCCTGTTCATGCACTAAAAGGAATGTATGCCTTTCTGTTTCTTCTACCATAAACAGTCCTGAATCCTACACATCAAGTTTACATACACAACAGTGAGTTTAACTTAAATATTACCCCTGTTCCAGTTGTATCTTTTTACCTGTGAGTACAAAGAGAAATTTGTTCCAAGTCCTTGCCACCTGGGAGGACCCGTTTCGTCTTGGGTTCCGTCACCCGGTTTCCAAGTCAAGTTACCTTCTTGTCATGTGTGTTTTCTGGCTGAAGCTTCTGGGGACAAGAAGAGAGGATTCATTCTCAATGTGATAATCCACCTGAAAACTCTCGTTGCCCAAAGAAATAAATCCTTTAAAGATTTGTGCTAATTATTGTGATTGTTATTTTTCCATGAAAAAGCAAAATTCTCAGTTTTGAGGGAATTCAGGATTCATTGCTCTCTAGAGTGTTCACATGGAGCCCTCCCTAGGCATAGAAGGCAGAAAAGGCAAGATCCCCTTAGAGAAAGAAATGTGTGAGCATGAAACCCTAGAAAATCTGAGGACATCTGAGTCAATGGGAAGGCTTCCTCAGCACAAATCTGCTCAGTCGTCATTGCCTCTTGTCACATCGTTCCAATTGCTATCATTTATTTGACTTCTTCAGTATTAGATTGAGCTTTGGCAAAGCTTTGCTTCAGGGTACCAATGGACTGTGTCACCCTGAGTTTGTCTGTGAAGGTGAACAGGAAATGAGTTTGCAGCAGGACCTTTTGCTGGGGCACAGAATTGCCATCCTAAGAGGCCTGGTACCCACCATGGCTCCCAACCCCAACACAAAACTCACTGGACTGGGATGTACGTAGGAGTGAGGAGAGTCTTTGTTTCGCCGGTGCAGCCTCAGCTCCCAGACTAGAGCTTAGTGTGAACGGGGTGCATCCTCAAAACAGTCCCAGGCTCTGATTTTTTAAAAGGCTTTAAAGGTGGAAACAAAAACTCCTAATGACTAGAGGTCACCACGCTAGAAGAAAAAGCCAGGTCATTTACTTGCAAGAAAAACAGTTTATTCCAAGTTTAAGATATCTTACACCCATGCAAGGAAATCTGGAAGCATTGTACAGCTTACCCTTTTGCATTTACGGGGGACTCTAGAAGTTCAGTCACATGGTCTCCTTTCCAATGCTTCAGACGGAAGACAGTCTTTAGTTCAAACAGTATTTGCTTTTCCATAGTCCTCCATTTTATTTTCTCTGTACGGATAAGCAGACTTTTAAAAGTGTTCAGTCTCAAAACGGGGAGATAAATATTAGCCTAGGCTCTCGCTTTGAATGGAACTAGACGGAGATATTGACAAGCGCATTATCTGAATGTCAGAGAGGAAATTATCCCACAAGTAACCCGTCTACCGCTTAACAACCTCTGGCCTTAGGCTTTTCCTGTCTCAACCTGAAGAGAGAAACTGCTGCTGCTGCATTTGATCCAGGGGGTTGATCTGGACACAGCAGCGGAACTGCCCCGATCCACGTCAAGCACTGGCAACCGATTGCAGATTTCTCCGCACCTTTTATCTATCTTCTAAGAGCACAGAAGGCTCCTGGGTTTTGATCTGCCCGTGAACGGGGCTCTGGAAGTGTCAACACAAACTACCAGGGCAGAGGCTCTTCCCTCCTGGCAGCAGTTCACCTGCAACACACGGGGCCTGTTGGCAGTTGAACGTGTAGTAAGTGGATATTCTCCTTTAGCGTGTCATGGTGCAGACGAGAGGGCCGTTTTTTGTCAGTCAATCCAATCATCTAAATCACCTCTTTGTATCTGAACCTGGGAAAACAGAGCAGCAAAGAACCTAGAGAGGATGTGGTTGTCATGAGATAATCAACCCCCGAGGAGCTCAGACACACCTGTGTTCCTCCGTCTCGAGCCCGGGGAGAGTGACTAAGGCAGGAAACCCGCACCCCGTTTCCTTCACCCCATCACTCCTTGGTGCCGCATTAACTGCCAGCCTATAAATACATCCTGGTTTCATCAGGTCATGTTGCGCCCAGGACTGTCGTCCACCAGGACAAGGGGCAAACAGACAGGAAGCCAGAGGCTGAGATTGTTTCTCTGGCAAGGATTTACAGATAAAAAAACTGACGCAAGAGCCAGAGTCTACAGAGGAGGAAGGCCACGGCGGTGCTGGGCTCTCTGGGATTTATGCTGCACCACCTGGGACAGGCCACCTTGGGGAAAGCAGTTGGGGACAAAACCTTCCTCCTTTCAGTCAAGGGGTTGCTGCAAATGAAATCACTCTGCATGACAGGAAAGACAAGAGCTCTCTTTATTTCCTCTGGGTCCAAACCTGCTTTGCCTTGTGAGCCTTCGGTCACGAACAACTTTTCTGCCAGGTGAAATGGAGTGTTTACAGGCATGGAAAAAAATGTAAAAAGAAGAAATTTTTATTTCCCTTCTCCACACTACATGCATTTCATTACCCCAGACTTCTCAGGCTCTCTGCCAGAAATCTCACATATGAAGGAAAACTAGTTAAAATAAAACAAAACCAATCTCACCCATTTTGATTTCCATGTGGAAAAAAAACAAAATCTTTCCAAGGGTCAGTTAAGAAATAGAAGTTAAGAGTCACACCAACGGAGCCCTCTGTGCACACAGGATTTGGGGGACTCCTGCTGACTGCCTTCTTCCCGCCGGGAAGGTGGCACTCTGCACAGCTGCTCTTGTCCCCAGCCAGAGTATGTTTGCCACCGAGGTGGTCTGTGCATTTTGTATAAAAACCCATCTCTGGGTACATGCTTCAGACCAAACAGAGTTCCACAAAATCAATCCATGGGATAGAAGAATACAAGAAAACCTGTATCCTTTTGCAAATTACCCAGTTCTATCCTTATTTGTGAATCATCCTGATGCCCTGCCTGGCTGGAGGGGGGAACTAAATTGCATGTAAGTTGCAGATGGATTTTTTTTTTTTTTTTTAGCTGTAGTTGGACACAATGCCTTTATTTTATTTATTTATTTTTTACGTGATGCTGAGGATCAAACCCAGTGCCCTGCACCTGCTAGGCAAGTGCTCTACCACCGAGCCACAACCCCAGCCTCAGACTTTAAGATGCAGACATCATCTGGGAGATGAGTGAGAATCTTGGAAGGTGATCCCTTGGCAAATCTTGGGACAACTTAACCCAAGGGACATTAAGGAGACAGAATGCACCAATTGCCTCTCACAAAGCTATGGGCGTGTCATGGTTTCCCCACCGGGTCTCCTGAAATAAATGCCATCAGACCTTTCCTTATATATATTTTTTTTCTAATCTAGTAAATGTGGAGTGATATGTTTTTTGCGATCTTGCATTTTCTCACATGGTTGTTGGCCACTCAGCTTTCTTATTTTGTGGAATTACTTATGCTAAATTGGGAAGTTTGACCTAAACCTGTCTTTCCATGTGGATGATGAATATTGGCCTCCCGACATCCGTGAAGCGAACTGCACCCTAGCTTGATGTGCAACAAATCACAAGCTATCCTAAGGATACACCCTAGTGAGAAGCAACTGACATTCAGCCACTCAGCAGGCAACCTCCAGCCAATTTGAGACTAAAAGCTGCCAAACATGGCCATAGGCGGCGAATGCCAACTGCACCCAATCTGATTGTTTCTAAATGTCACTTCCTTCCCTCTGTTAATGCAGCCTGCACCATGTGGTGGGGTGGGAAATGGCAGTCATGGTTAATAATGTTCTCCAGTTCTAGAACTGTTTTCTTGTTCAGGTCAATTTTGATCATTTTAATTGGTCTCTATTTTTATTTTTGTGCTTATTGCAGTATTTTGCCCATTTCCAATTGAGCTGTTTGACTTGCTTGTTTTTTAATATGCAAATTGTCCAAGTAACTATCACTTAATGCCTCCTCTTCACTCATTGGTACACTAATTTGATAGGCATGTTCTGCTACAAAAGTTTCTCAATGTACATGGATCTGTCCTCAATTCCCAAAACTGACACTTTGATGATTTGTCAAGGTTCATCTAAATTCTTTGCATCTTTCTCTGACTCACTCTCCCACTCTTGCTGTGTGTGTGTTAGGGTTAGGATGTGTGTGTGTGTGTGTGTGTGTGTGTGTGTGTGTGAGAGAGAGAGAGAGAGAGAAACATAGAAAAAAAAATCAAATCTGCTCTGAGTTTATTCTGTTTCTCCTAGCCTGCCCATGTACCAAGATTTCTGAAAAATATGCACCAGTATCTGCACCTTTCCCTATTGTTGTAATTTCCCTTTTTATTTTGTCTTTTCAAATAGCATCTGAGAAGTTCCCATTACCAATACAATTATCTGGTTTTAATTATTCCAAACAACGTATCGTGTTTTTTCCCCAGCAAGATGCCCACCTCCTTTGGAAAGCCATGTCTGCCTGGCTTGATAGTGATCAGGGAAGTGCAGGAGATCTTTCTAAGGGTTTCTTGTCCCCTCTAAACCACCCCTGCACTTGGCAGCTCTTGAGAATCCATCATGGCTTGGGGTTACAAAGATGTTTCCTTATTCGTATGTAACAAAATGAAATTGAACTCTGTCTCTCACCCTGCACAAAACTCAGTGAATCAAGGACCTAGACATTGACCAGAGACCCTATGCCTACTAGAAGAAAAAAATAGGCCCAAGTCTCCATTATGTTGGCTTGGGAATCAAATTCCTCAACAAGACCCCCAAAGTGCAAGAAATAAAATAAAGAATCAATAAATGTCATGGTAGTCAACTAAAAAGCTTTTACAGCAAATGAAATAGTCAAATGTGGGTAAACGGAACGGAACTGGAGACTATAATGCTAAGTGAAATAAGCTAAGTCCCCCAAATCAACTGAGCCTACAGAATGGGAGAAAATCTTTGTCACCTGCCCCTCAGAGCATTATCTCCAGGATACATAAAGAACTGAAAACACCAAAAAGAAAAACAACAACAACAAAACAAACAAACAACAACAACAACAACAAAAAAAAACCCCAAATAACCCAATAAATAAATGGGCAAAGGAACTGAACAGATACTTCATAGGAGAAGAAATATGATTGGTCGACAAACATATGAAAAAATGTTCAACGTCACTAGCAATTAGAGAAATGCAAATCAAAACTACACTGAGATTTCATCTCACTCCAGTCAGAATGGCAATTATCAAGAGTGCAAGTAATGATAAGTCTTGTCTGACACGTGAGGGAAAATGTACACTCACATGTTGCTGGTGGGATTGAAATTGGGGCAACCACTCTGGAAAGCAGTATGGAGACTCCTCACAAAACTTAGAATGGAACCACCATTTGACCTTCGACATATATCCCCCAAATGACTTCACATCATGTGCAACCACAAGAATGGGATGTTAGACTTCACGTATGTATGATTTGTCAAAATACATTCTATTGTCATGTGTAACTGAAAGGAACAAACAAAAAATTTAAAAATAAAAATAAAAAATAAAAATAAAAACAAAGATGTTTCCTTGAGGAGAGGTCTGCATTCATTTCTTTCTGTCTTATCCTTGTTTGGGGTGATTTCCAAGAAGTGGAAGAACCATACTGTCTCCACCATGATTATCCTTTGAATTTCATGCCACTGGTTCTATATGTAGTGTCTTAATGATTCAGTTTTAAGTATTTCTCACAATTCTGACTATATTCTCTTTTATAATGTTGTGACTTGCCTAAAACATGGACTTTCAGGTTCTGCACAGGGGCTAGGTTTAAATGAGTTTTTATGTATATCTCACAGTTTTTAAGAATATGGATCAAGTCATATTTTAAACGTGCCGGCTTCCTGTTTGAGCCTGGAGGCCACAGATACGTGTAGTGGGGGGTGAATATCTCATGGGTGATTTTGTGTACTTGATGTTTTACTCAACATTTTTCACTGCTGCTGCCAAAAGACCTGGTAAGGACAGAGGAGGAAACGTTTATTGGGGGCTCACAGTTTCAGAGGTCTCAGTCCACAGACAGCTGGCTGCGTTCCTTGTGGCCGGTCTCAAGCCTGTTGAACCCCAGGTTAAATATCATGTAACAAAGAACGGGCAGACTTCGTTTTAGTCCAACTTGAACTTGGATTATCCTTACCCATATTCAATGCCATTTAGAACCCAAAACAAAAAAAAAATAACAACACAAAACAATAAAAAAAAATGACAACAACAAGCTTGAACCTTTGTGGGAACGCACCACTGCTTTACCTTGACCAGAGAGGAGGAGACCCTTACCACAGTGTCTGGGGGGCAAGGTTTTTGCTGAGGCAAAGAAAGATTTAAATTGTACTTGCCAAGGCTCCATTCCTAGGACAGGAGATGGAGACTTGAGACGAGGGTTTGGGCTACAGTGAGGGAATGTCTCTGGTTCTGTGGCCGCGATTGAGCTCGTGTGGACTTGGAGGTGGCAGAAGTCAGAGCACCCTGGTCAGAGCACCTCTACCCCAGGGACGGCTGGTGCAGGTCACGTCGAGAATGACAGGTGCCCAAAATAAAAAATGTTGGGTCTCAGCCTGAAACAGCATCAGAACTAGAGCACACAGAACTAGAATGGAAAGCAAAAGGAAGCAGCCAGCTCTTGGGGTTCTCCAACAGGGCGGATGCCTCCAGATTCAGGTTTCCCGGGGACCAGTGTAAAATGGCCTAAATGTAAGTAATAGAATCAGGTTGAGCCCATCCTTCTCGATTCCTGTTTCCCTCTGACACCCAAATGAAGCCAGCCCCAACTCAGTTGAAGCCGATTTTTCTTGTTCACACTCAGTGGATTAAAATATCATGAATTTTTAGATAGGGTGTGGCTCCGATGCTCTGACAGTGTCTTCCCTCAGCTGTCACTCCTTCCAGTGATAAAAGTTCCTCCAAAGTCTACACAAAGACCTCACGCCCTCGGACGGTTTCAATCACTAACTGAGAAACAGGTTCTTTTTATATCTCCAGAAAAGCTTGTCAAGCATGAGATTTCAGCAATAAATGTTTCCCAGCTGGTTACTCTCTAATTTGGGACCGGTAGAAACAATAATCTCCCATCTTGTTTGGAAATTTTTAAATGTTGATTATTTTCAAAAATAACTGAAAACATTTTATTCTTCATAAATTTGCTCAGTGTGGTGCAGTTTTCCCCAACAGCCAAACCAAAAAGAAAAAAAAAAACACAAACTGATAAATACTACAAGAAAATGTCACTTTGAGATCACACAATTTCTAACTTAATTTCCAGAGAAATCTCACAAATGCAATGTGCCCTATATCTTACTTTGTAGATTTACTTGTGAAGGGAAATTATCTGGGGTGATTCTGCAGAATCTACAAATGTCTATTTGCAAAGTATATTCTGATGCTAGTTTTTTAAATTTTACTGATTATATTTTTACCACTGTCCCATCCACAATTTCTAAATTCTTTAAGCCTGAGTGTTTCCCAGTACCCTTGGGACAGTGATTAGCTCGGATGAAAGAAAAGAAAAATTGTTACGTGAAAATTTCAAGAAATTGTCCAAAATAGTTCTCTTATCTCACATGGTGTGAGAAATTAGTCACAGACCCTATAAGGGAATATTTATTATGCCCACACACTGGGCTCTTTGTATAATGTCTATCAAAGTCTGGGAGCATACAGGAAAGGAACAGAATATGGAATGATCTGGGGCATTGACTTTTTAAGGTGAATCCCCAAAAACATCTCCTCTAAGACAAAATGAAATCAAATCCAAATTAACATTTTGATAACATATTTCAAATGACCATGGAAAAGAGTTGTTAATGCTAGTCACCCATGTCATCCAAAAAAGGCAGACTTTGATCCTCACCCACAACCTTAAGTCTAAAAGAAATTAGATGGTAACTAAAAAGAAATCAGGCAGCTGTTTCAGAGAGAACTTGTTATGGTTTAGATATGAGATGTCCCCCAAAAGCCCATGTGTGAGACAATGCAGGAAAGTTTAGAGGAGAAATGATTGGGTTATGAGCCTTAAATAAATCCTGAATTGGTCCCCCTGATAGGATTCACTGAGCACAAATTGAAGGCAGGTAAGCTGTGGCTGGAGGAGGTGGGTCATTAGGGTGTAAGTGTTGCATCTGACAAGTGGAATCTTTCTCTGCTCCCTGAACATCACGCAAGCTCCTTCCCTCTGCCACACGCTTCTGTCATGATGTTCTACCTTACCTTGAGCCCCGAGGAATGGAGCCTGCCTTCTATGCACTGAGACTTCTGAAGCTATAAGCCCTCCCCCACCAAAAAAAAAAAAAAAAAAAACCTTTTCTTCCTCTAAAATTGTGTTTTTCAGGTTTTCAGTCACACTAGTGAAAAAGCTAATTCAAACAGAACCCCACCATTATGTACGACTATAATGCACCACTACAGAATTACGGAGAATTAAATAAATAAATCCCTCTGCTGATGACTTCAAAAAGAAAGGAAAAAAGAAAGAAAGAGGAAGGAAGGAAGGAAGGAAGGAAGGAAGGAAGGAAGGAAGGAAGGAAGGAAGGAAGATCTCTGTGTTCTCCTTCTCTCTGCTGTAGACTTGAGGTTGAAGTATTCTCATATATTAAATTTGGTAACTGGACACAAGATCAACCTGGTCCACATATCTAATATGTACTTCCAACTTTTGTAAAACGTATGACATATAAGAAAATTATGGAAAACCTGTATGTACAGTTTAAAATATATATGTCACCCCTCATGCCATTTAATAAACCGAAAGCTGTTTTAAAAGCTCTTCCAACGTTTTATGTGACCCTCCCAGACGGCATCCTCTTCAGTGATGGACAGAGTAACAGTAACTCAAAGACATTCACATCCTAGTCCCAGAACCTGTGAATATGTTGCCTTACACAGCAGAAAAGACTTTTACAGACGTAATTGAGACAAGGACCTCGTGATAGTGAGAGTATGGTGGATAACCCAGGTTATTCACGTAACCACAGAAGTCCTTATGAATGGGGCTCAGAAGAAATCGGAGTCAGAAAAAGATGTCATGATGGCATCCAAGATTGGAACGACTTGCCACGAGTCAAGAAAGCTTCTAGAAGCTGGAAAAAGGGAAATCAATTTTTTCTGAAGCTTTCAGAAGAAACTATTCAAAACATCTTGATTTTATACTTCTGCTAGAACCATCGGAAAACCTCTCTCTCTCGTTCTAAGTCAGTCAATTTGTGACAGTTTTTCATAGCATTCATAGTAAATGAATACACCCTTCTTCCCCAGGAAATAGCAACAACCCAAACTTTTGTGATAATCATTCACTTCCTTGCTCATTTCCCTTTAACTTTGCACCTCCTGAGCATATATTTCTGAATATTGCACTTCGAGGTTTGTAAAGACTAGCCGTGAGCACAGACCTTGCTGTGTAAGGACAGGGTGATATTGATCAGCTTGTAGCTTGTATGAGGCGAGCGAAGAAGAATGGAGCAATTGCTCTGGTTTCAGTTTCCCAGGAGTTTAAAAATTTCCTTCTGGGTGAATCAGTGGGCAAGTTCATGAGCAAGGCTTGAGTAACCCCAAATTTACCCAGCTGGTACACCTGGGGCAGTCACACAATGAGCCTGGCACTGAATATTTGGCAGCAATTATTTTCACTGGGCTAAAACGTACAGTCATTAAACTCAGAAAGGCTTACCTCCAGCTCTCAAATGTAAGGCAATGCAGAATATGTGTGTAGCATTCCATAAATCACCTTATTTGGCCCAGAGAACAAGGAATGGAGGGGAGAGCAGGAATTACATGCAGAAGAGGGAGATAATAAAGTCTGTTCTAGGCACTCCATGGCATTCTGTCTTTTTAGGTTTAAGGAAGGGTCAAAGGCAGCGGACTTGTTGGATTTGTGTCTTGGATCACATTGCTTCGTCTCAACTATTTACAGTTTTATATTTTCATCCTCAGCTTGGAGATTCCTTTCTTTATTTGCTTATATTAGATATACTAATTTCCGTGCCCCATCTCCTTTTCTCTCATTAAAGTCTCATTTTGTTGGAGCACATCCTTTAGTAGTTTTCTGAGAAAAGGTGAATGGAAAGTAACTTTTAAGACCCTGAATGTCAGAAAATGACTTTATTCTGCCCCAGGCTTGATGGAACCTCATTGATATAGGGTTCTGTTTGTTTTCTTAGTACCTACAAGGTACTATTGTCTTCTTGATTTTAGTGCTGAGTCGAGGGGAATTCTGAATCCTGATCTATTTTAAGTGGCTTGCCCTATCTGCAGGCAGAACTTTTGCCTGAAATTTCAACATTACATTCTTTGATATGATCCCTATTTCATGCCCTGTGCTATAAAATTAAAAGATAGGTACTCTGGATCTTAGTTTGTTCTTGGAAATATTTCTTGATTGATTTTTTGTTTCTATAACTCTCTCTTTCTGGAACTATTATTATTTAAATTTTGTATACTCAGATTGATTTTCCAATATTTTTAAGCTCTTTATATTTCCTATCTATTTGTAATAATTTTGACATTGTTTCTGCTTCCCAGAGGATTTCATCAGCTTTATCTTTTATCTTCTGTATTGAGTTTTTATTTTATTTCTTTCTCTTTCTTTTTTTAATTTTTTATAACAGTGCTAGGGATGGAACTCAAGATCTCATGCATGCTAGGCTAGTGATCCATCCCAACCACACCTCAGCCCATGAGTTTTTAATTTTATTTTAACATGTTTTTGATAGCCAAAATTTCTCTGTGTTCTTTAAACACTCTTCTTACCAGGCTTTTTTTTCTTATTTAATAAAGGCAATACCTAGTTTCTGAAGATACGAAAACTAGAGCCATCTTTGAAATGTAGATTTTTCTGTATTGTCTCTCTTCCACCTTACTTGTTCGTTTTCTCTCTCTGTCTCCCATGATAGAGGCTTCCTAAAGACATCAGTTGACTTTTGACTATCTGTCCTATGAAGAATAAAGGGAATGAGGCCATAGTTTCAAGTCATATTGATGTTAATGTTTCTAGACTATCCGATGGACCACTGGTTTCCTTAACGTCAGTATCCTAAGAGAATACCAGTCAGGTCGCCAAGAGAACGTTCTCCCCGTTTCCTGGCCAGGCCAAAGTTAGGCTTGGAGCAACATGAAGAAAGAAGATCTGGATGAAGAGTTCCCCCTTTTAGGATCCAGCACACATACAGTTCTTCATCCTGTTTTTCTTCATTACAACAACCACATTCTCATTCTTGCCTGATATCACTCAGTCCACAGGCTCTCTCTATTTCATAGAAACCTCAGGAAAAATTCATAAGCATTAAAAGGATAGTGAAACGCAGTTGTTGAGGATGGGCATCTAAGATTGCCAGTGTCTTCCAGCTTCTCAGCCCTTCTGACATTCACTATCCTGACTTGTCCCCCAGCCTCAGAGGCTCTAGAAGAGGCCACTGACTGAGACCTTAAAAACTCTAATAGGACACAACCTTCCTCACTGCAAGCTTTAGTTTAGCTTTCTTGGGTCATCTAAATCAGTTACCAGTGGTCCATCCCTTGACCAGCTTCCAAAATGGTGTCTTTACTGTCTCCCACTATGTTTTTGTTTAGCCTCTTTGATGTTTATCATCTTATTCTAAATGCATCATTGTAATTTTCGTGGGATTTTTGAAAGAAAGAAAAATGAATGTGTCTATCCAGTCCCTCATGCATGGATAGAGTTATATGTGTATATAACAGCATCAGCCATCAATATTTTAAATTAAGTCTAGGAGTAGAATATTTTAATATCAAAATCCAGAGTTGTGGTTTCTTTTAACAGATAAGGGGAATCACTAACATAAGTGATATCGTACTGACTCATTTCAATAGTTTATTGTGCTTTTTAATCAATCCTCCCCACCTCTCATTTGCCTTATGACAGTTCTTTTAATTTCTGGTGCTTTGTTGGCCTCTGCGAGGTTCATGACTTTGAAGCTTTAGATGGTGGCTGGAACACTGTGCGGGGGATGGTATGGTGACTGAATACAACTCATTTTTATTTTCAGAATAAAAATTATTAGGGAGGGGACATGGAAAGTGGATCACAAAAATCTTGTAATCATGCCTTGGGCTTAGCTCAGTGGTAGGGTGCTTGTCTAGGGTGCACCAGGCACTGGATTCAATCCCTAGAACCTTCGGGGGAAAATTAGTTAAAACTGTCTTACTCTTTCTCTCCTTTCGAGGAGTAAGTTTCCTTCATCAGAAATCTGACATTAAAATAAGATTAAGCAATACGGGTGTGTGAGTCACTCAAATAAGAAAATTACTCTTAACTGTCATGGGACAGAGACCCACGTGTAGATTTATTTTCATTTTTCACTTCGTAGAACTCATATGTGTTCTTCTTATCTGACACTTGCCATATGTCACCCTGATTTAAAAACACAAATGTTCCAAATTTCTCCTAGTAGGCTTTAAGCTCAACAATGGCAGACATTATGGTTCATTTGTTGATATGTCCCTAGGACACAGAACATAGCAGGTACTAATACCTTTGTGAAATGAATCAATGTGTATATAAAACTCTCAGAATACATACGCTCAATACAAATGAGAGTTTCCTAAAGAATGTTCATTGGAAGATAAGTTTTGTATAATGTTAATCATTTTGTAAAAAGAGAATGGTTGCCTAATCATTACAAAATTAGGAGACGTATGGCTGATCAAAGATAAATGAATTTCTTTACTGCCAGTGTTTCTAAGTCTTCGATAATTTATCAATTAATTAATAATATTTTTATGTATTTCCCATTTGCTAGTAATTATACTGGATGCTTCAATGATAAAACAATATCTGCCCAGATCCTGCTACTATGAGACCTAAAGTCTAGCAATATGCAAACAAGAGAGAAACCAATGGCCCATTTCCCTTCAGCTTTATTTGAACAATGAACCTCTTTTTGAGGAACATCTCATGGTACTAGTATTTCATGGGACACCCTTTGGGAAACCTGGCTCTAGTCATAAAAATAACTATTTTAATTCAGAAACTAGTCGGGAATTTTTATGTGCAATTATTTCCAGGCTCCATAATAAATGTGGACTAATAGATTATAAATACTACCAGATAGGCTACTCCAAACCTAACTCCATTAAAAAAAAAAAAAAAGTGATGGAAAAACTAGCTCCCCATGGAGATATAAATCAACTCCAAGGGGAACTAATGACTTCACTTACCCTTCAACTTTCCAAGCCAGCCTCACAGGGTGAAGCACATTATAATCAATACAGAATGTTGCCCAATCAGAACCCAGACCCTTAATGGTGTCATGCAGGAAATGGCACGTTTCTGAAAGTCAGGATGATGCTGTGGAAGATGTTGCCCTACCTTCCTGGGGAGTTGCATCTTATGGCAAGACCCATCATGACAGATGTTTTTCACATACCAATCAACCTGCATTACCCAATCACAAAAACCTCAAACTCACAAAGTATATTTTGGAGGAAGGCCAAATTCTATTAATTAACTTTTATCTCTATCTTGCTCTTTTTCTTTCTCTCACACACACACTTGCCTTTTTTTTTTTTTTTTCTAATGCAATAAAGTTTCAGTGAACCTCAGGAATCTAATGTTTATTTTAATTAGCAATAAGTTTTTGAACAGGAAAACTCATGGAAGTATATTATATTACCTCATTGGACTCCAGTCCTACAAGATAAAATGTTAAAATGTCATCCATGACTTTCACTATTTTTATTTATATTTCATGATTTTGACATTTTATTTTTGTTTAAAATTTTGTCAATTAGAGTTAAACCATAAAAGCAGGACCCATTCAACTTTATGGATCCCATTGGTAATGTGATTAACAGGTTCCTAATTAAATTGAGAGATATTATCAACAAACTTTTTGAGTATCATCCAACAGTGCATCAATAAATCTTCAGACAACTCTACCAAGATTTTAGCAATTCCTCATACATTGAAAAAGTGGAGGATCACACAAAGTAAAAGACATCATAGTTCTTGCCCATTTTAATAGAAGCAAGATGGAGAAAACACACAGCTAAATAACCTTAGTAAGTCTTATGCACCAGGTGGCATTGGAGAGGAAGGGCAATGCAAAATTAGATTACTTTGCTTTCATTATTCACTTTTGTACATTCAATTTAAAAAGAAGTTTGTATACACAATGGAGTTCTACTCAGTCATAAAGAAGAATGAAACCATGTCATTTGCTGCTACATAGCTGGAACTGGAGAATATCATGCTAAACGAAATAAACTAGACTCAGAAAATAGAGAGTTGAATGTTTACTTTATGTGCAGAAGTTAGAGAGAAAAAAAAAGAATAAAAAATGGCATCTCATGAAAATAGAAGGGAAATTGGCAGAGTAGAAACAGGTGACCAAGGGGAAGAACGGGATGAATTGACCAAATGGTGCTCTGTGCTTGTATCAATAGATCACAGCACATTCTATCTTTATACATGACTATAATACATCAGATAAATAGAATGAATAAAAGGAAGATCAATAGAATAGAGGAACAGGGTCAGAAAGAGGGAAGGAGTTGGTACTGGGGATTGAGACAGAGAAAACTCATATGTATTTATAAATATGTCCAAATGAACCCCACTATTATGTATAACTATACTGCACTAGCAAATAAATTAAGAAATTAAAGTACAAAAAGTGAAAACCAATCATTTTTGTTGAATGGGAACCATAGAGCTGAGGTGAAAACTACCCAAATGTTTATTTTAGAGCTTATGGGAAACTAATGGCAATGGCCTTCAATAAGTAACAGATATGTACTGGTGCCAATATGTGTCAAATAGTTCACGTTCACATTTTGCTGATCTTGGCAATGGCCTGAAACGTAGCTGTTTTCATTGCCATTGTGTTAATGGGCAAAGCAAGACTCCAAAGTATTTAGGTGAGTTGCTCAATATCTAGCTGAGTGGAGAACTTGGATTGAAGCTCAGCTCAGTCCAACCCCAACACCTTGGCTCCTTCCACCATGCCAACCCCTCTCCCTGGCCCCAAGACATAACCACATTCACATCTTTGCTGATCAGATTGATATGGCACTTTGTTCAAGTCCCTGAAACGAATTGCAAGGGGTTTATGCTAAGAGTTCAAGAGTCACCTCTTAGTTGATATCTTTTAAGCTAAAAAATATGCTTGAAAACCATTAGCAAGGTGCTCACAGTGGCTTGGGAGAGTAAATTTTCCTTGGCACAAAGGGGAAGCTCACAAATCTAAACCTGTGATCATAGCTGGAAGCAACATCCCAGTTTCTGGGAAGGCTGCCACCAACCTCTACCCCAGAACCAGGGTCCAGTTGCTAAGAAAGACAGCACCTGATTATGACAATGTTATTATCATGCATAGCTGTGCGGGCCTGACAAAGTCATCCCATCACGTGACGAGTCACCTGCAGGGACCTGTCTGGGAATCAGTTGCTGGGAGCTGGTAACCAGCCTGGACAGGTTGAGCCAGGAGGTGGATTCAAGAAGCAATTAAACACACACACACACATTTGTACGCATGTGCTCCAGTGTGTGCTAGCAGACACACACATACCACCAACAACAACCCACTCAAACACCTGTAGCTTCATTTGCAATTAATAAATTAATTAAAATGTTCTCATGGGAAAATGCCTTAGTGAAACCATGGGTTTATTGTAATGAAACTCAGTGCCAGGACCTGCAGTATAATAATACTGATCATACCAAGAAGTGAATTATTGGTTGGTTGTTTTACATATGCAGAACAGAGTGGTACATTTGACGTCTCTGTTTCCCCTCCTTCTTTGTGTCCTCTGGTTGACTAATGTCTGCTGAGGATATTGCCCAAACTTAATTAAAGAAGAGAGAAAGAGAAAGAGAGAGTCCAATAGCAAAAGCCATATTAGTGACAGCCATCCTCATATCATAATCCTTTCTCCCTTAGAGTCCAATCTGAGATCAAAGTTCACCTTGGAAGGTATGGGCTTCAAGAAATTTTAAAAGCAATAGTTAAGTAATAAGTATCAAAAAGTTCACACTATGCCCATAATTATATAGTTTTTTTTTACTTAAAAATTATTATCTGGCAAATGATAGAGTCAGGCAGTAGAAGGTGGGCATAAGCATATATGAAGAGTCACATTCATGTAATTGTACTTACTAATTATGATACACAGAATTATCAATCAAGATACAATTTGAGACCTTCCCATGTCTTATTGGTCTTATTAGAGTTATTAAATACCCTGAATATTAGTTCCTTTCTGATTGTTTCATTCATTCATTCACTTATTCACATATTTAATTTTTAGCAAATATCTAGTTCCTCACTCTTACACTGTTAGTGGTATTGTACATTGATACAACCACTATGGAAATCTGTATGGAGGTTCCTCAAATGACTAAGCATGGAATCATTACATGACCAAGCTATACCACTCTTCAGTATGTACCCAAAAGAATGAAAATCATCATACTTCAGTGACACATACATACCCATGTTTATAGTAGCACAGTTCACAACAGCCAAACTGTAGAACTAGCCTAGGTGTCCATCAATGGATGAATAGATAAAGAAAATGTGGTCTATATGCACAATGGAGTTTTATTTAAACATAAAGAAAAATGAAATTATCTTATTTGCAGGAAAATGCATGGAACTAGAGACCGTTATATTAAGCGAAATAAGTCCAACTCAGAAGATCAGGAGTCATATGTTTTCTCTCATATGCAAAACCTTGGGACAAAAAAGGGGGGAAAAATTGGAACCGATGTCATGAAAGTCAAAGAACATCAGTAGAGGAAAGAGACCAAAGGATGGGGATCAGGAGGGAAGGGGAAGTCTGGGGAGTGACATTGACCAAATTATATCACCATATTGTGTGCATGTTTGAATAAATAGCAACAAATTCCATCATCATGTACAACTGTAATGCACCAATATGGAAAGAAAAAAAAATCCAGTTCCTTTTAAATTTTCATAAACTCTTCCAGGAGCTTATAGTCTCAAATGAGGTTTTCAATCTCTGCACTAGTGACATTTTAAGTTGGATCACCTTTCAGGGCTGAAGGGGTTAGCCTGTGCCTTGTAGGATGTTTATCCCTGTCCCTGACTACTACCAGCAGCATACCCTTGCTCCTCCTTAGATGTGACACCCGAAAATATGTTTCTGGACATTGTTAAACATCCCTTAAGGAGGCAAAATCACTCTTAGCTGTGAACCACAGGCCTTGGGGACTTGGTTCCTGTTTATACATACTTGAAGGTTCATGTCTATGTTCCTTTTCAACTATTCTCTGAACATACAACCTTGTCTCTTGCTACAAGAATGAAAAAAAAAAATGAGGCCTCTCACTCCATTCTCTTCTCTTTTCAAATATAGTGAGTCCTTTATTGGGATGATGGATCATTGTTCTTTACAGTGACTGAAGCTGACATTATGAACTTTCAAATTCATAATATCACATGATTAAGCTATGAGTACAGGAAATCTTAAGTCTCCTATGCAGAGAAAAGAGTCCGAAAGAATAAAATGAAAGAAGTCTGATGGAAGAGGAGTGGACAGAAGTAGGTCTTAGTTTCCATCATAACCTGTCTCCTTAGCCAGCTCTATACTATTTAAGCTCCCTATTTTTTAGTTTTCTATTCTACAAAATACCTACTGTGTGGGATTGTTATGAAGATGATATGCTATAGCGCTGTGATAGATAGAAAAGGAATGCACAGCTGAACTTCTTTCCATCCCTTCATCTGCATTACTATGACCTATACTAATGCCACCATTTTTTTTTTTGAAAACCACGTAGATGCTTTTGAATTTTCTTACCTAGACATTTTTACCATTTGTAAAATGTGGAGTGCAATTTCTAGTGTAAGCTTTCATCAGAGACTCAGGCCTGTCTCTAGGAAAGGATGAGTGATGGTATCTTGTTGATCAGGGCCCATGAATCAGAGCTGACTTACCCTGAGTTTCTCAATCCAGCCTGTGTGCCTGGTGGAGTCACTGTGTTAGGATGAGGTTCACCCTGTGGTCTGTGGAATCAGGTGTCTTTGTTATACTATTTAATGAGTATAGGAGCCCTGAAGGGACTGTGAGTCTAAATGTTTGGGAATATTTACTATTTTGGAAAAATAGATTCCAAAAATAGAGCTGTAAAATCTTTCACTGTGCAACACCGTCTGTCTCTTAAGGAGTCCAACCTGAAGCAGTAAGTCAGAGTTAAGATATTATTGACCAAAGATATCCTCATCAGGTGTCTGAAATGCAGTCTTCTTGAACTCTTCAATGGCTTTTGTGAAAGTGCAAAATTATCCAAGTAAATGACGGAACCTTTGGAATCTCATACCATGAAAAGACATTTACAATGAAGAACAACAACAACAAAAAAATCCTGTCATCTGGCCTCAGAATAGCATTGTGACTGGTACAGTAGCTACAGTGGATTCTTTGTTAGGAAACAGGGTCTCTGTGCCTCATCAGAAGAGCCTCAAAATTTAATAGATGCCCTCTGAGCATATCTAATATTTTGTGTTGTTC
Source organism: Callospermophilus lateralis (assembly GCF_048772815.1). Classification (NCBI taxonomy): domain Eukaryota; kingdom Metazoa; phylum Chordata; class Mammalia; order Rodentia; family Sciuridae; genus Callospermophilus; species Callospermophilus lateralis. The sequence goes on from NC_135315.1 coordinate 9,092,375, forward strand.
TATTTTTAGGCTTTGAAAAGTTGGTTTTGTGCATTTAATTTCTCCCACATATTTTCCATTGGTTCTGCTCATGACTTTTACCCTTTCTTCCTTACTTCACTGTAAATTTATTTTTATTTTCACTTGTGTGATGAAATAAAGAGCAGTGTACGCAGGGAGGGGAAGTGGAAGAGCAGAAGAATTTACTTGCTTACCAGCTCATGGAGCAAAGGTTTAGATGCTTTAAAGACATTAGCTCATTTAAATTAAATATCCTGGAAAGCAAAATATTTTTAGATCCATTTTAAAAAATTAAAGAAGAAACTGAGATCTGAAGAAATTAACTTTGCAAAAGCTGCAGGTGTTGACCACTAGAGTGGACAGTCGAGGGTAGGTGATAAAGCCTCTGTATTGGCACTGTCCCATATCACCTACCTAATGTGCCCCTGACACATCTTCCAGGACTTCTTCCTCAAGGACGTTCCATCAGACTGGAGATTGAGGGGTCTCTATGGTATTAAAGTTTACCTCCTGGCTGATTCTTGGGGAGCCTGCTCTGATTTCTGAGACATGGTATTCAGAATCAAGGCTGCTGCCCAGCATGCTTCAAATCTTGTTCTCCATGGGGGCAGGACTTAGCAATGGGTTGGCAATGATTCTTTTTATTCCTCTGGCTGTCTGGACAACAGCTAGCTCAGAAGCAGCGACAAATGAGAATTTCCAATGTTCATGGCTTATTGAAGAACAAGACTGTGCTGAGTGCTTTGCTGCTTTTTCCAAACCCACAGTAACCCTGAGATCAGTTATTCTCATCATGCAAAGCAGGGCACTACAGATTAGACAAGAGACTAACAGGCCAAATTAACTCCATTGAGATCCTACAGCAGAGCCGAGAGTCAAATCCAACTGATCCTGGACAGCTAAACTACCTAGAGAATTGACCTGAGATGCAGTTCTATTCTTTCCTTCCGTCTGCCTTAGCCCTGGATTTAATTTCCAGTAAGTTGGAGCACAGAGGCCAAGAAAACACCCTGAGCTCAGCACCACTGCTGTTTATGCAAGTGTAAGATGTGCCCAGGGCAATAGTTAGCTGGAGGCAGTTCTGTCCAGCTCAGATAAGAGAACAATTCAAAGAAAGGAGCTGCCAGCTCTCAAGGAGAGCCCAATTTCTGGCTCCTACATTCCTTGATGTTTATGTGAATTTAGGAGGCCAGGTTTTAATTTGACACTATCTATCTTTGGGAAATCTAATTAGCAAGTCATAGGGTTTCTGTCTGCCGATCCTCCCAGATAGCAAATATGTGTATGGTAAACACAGGGAAGAAGACAGCAGGACCTGAGTCTCAGAGCTTACATATAGGTCCCGGGGCAAGGGCTCTAACTCAACCAGATGACTCAGTGTACAGGCAGAGAACACACCGTCCTGGACAGTCTTCCTCTACACCAGATCTGGAGACCCAAGATGCAGAAGAAGCCCTCCAGAAAAGAAAACAAGCAACGTTTGAATATCATTAGTATAACTGGGCTCAGTTGTCACCTCTATCAAAGATTTTGGAGACTGAGATAGCCTATTTCCCATCCATGGTGACTGCTGACCCAAACCAGTCAGGCTCAGCAGTTGTCCTGTATTGTTCTGAGTCTTACTTCAGTGCAACAATTGCTCCAAATAGGAATGGTGTAGCTGGCTTATCTCAGGCAAAGCCAGGTGTGAGATGGGGATGCACCACCCCTTTTAGACATGCAAATGACTTCATATCTGTGAATCTCTGTTTCCTCATCCAAAAATGTGTGATCGAAAGGTGTGTTTCTCACTGTTTAGTAACCCAGTATAAGCAAGGCATTTGGCACAGAGTACACATTCATCAACACCATTAGTATTGATAAATAACAATGACTGAGCAAATACTAATTATAGAATTAGCAGCTATTGTTTGCTGTTTATATCACAGAACAAATGTACATAATTTTTATTCTTTACAAAAAAAAAAAACCCACAAAATGTGGTTGAAGACATGTTCATATTTGAATCTTTTTTGTTTGCTTGTCTGTTTTTATAGCGGGATTTCTCAGAGCATTTTAAAGTGTAATGTCCTAAGAAGAATGTAAAAACTAAAAAGTGAATCACAGAAATATGCCTGAATATAAGATAGTTTTATTGACAAAATCGCCACTCAAAAAAAAAAAAAAAAAAAGCAAACAAAAAAAACCCATAAACAAAAATAAAAAAAAAAAAAATCTTACCTTAAATGAAAAAGCTTTCCTATTATAGGTTACCCTGTTAATTACTTATTTTGAAATGTAATTAGAAATTTATTAGGTTTAAGTAAATCAATGTTAGCTTTTGATGTATAGAGAGATGAACTAAGAGAATGAGTTTTTCAATAAAACAAGATAAAAATGATATCCTTGTAAATTATCATCAGTTTAAAAAGGAAGTCTGAGATGACTACACATGGACATCTACAGGACATGCTGAACAAAACCAGCAGTCGTTATGCAATCGAAATGGGGACGTGTGCCTTGGGACATAACTTCCAGTAAAGCTCCATCCATCAATGCCTAAAGGACAGAGTCGCAAATACTTAGGTGAAAATCACATCCTTTCAAAAAATGTGGTCAGTGACTCAAGTTGTTTCTTTAAAACTCTGGCTGTTCAAGGTTTTGAAAGAAAATGGTTTTGTGAAAAATGAGTGGAAAACACAGTATTTCTAAGTTAGTCTTATTTAATCTCATGTGGGGCTATAAATATGTTACCAAACTAATAAGTAGAGAGAAGTTGCCTTTATTTGTAAAAGCCTGTGATTTTTGTCTGGAAAAAAAAAAAACCAACTTTCTCTTTTGCAGAACATTTATTAATATATATTTTTGGAGTTTTTAAATTTTGAATATTTCAGAGAGCATGTGAATATGCTAAATGTTCCTGTGGAATATAAACATTCACCAGCTCGTCGGTGCCATCTTGTAGAAACTTACCAAATGGTAGGAAGATGTGGCACATTTTTTTTAAAAATGGAATTCTATAGGGTCGGAAGTGACAAAGCCATGGGACCATAGGAGAAAAGTTATAAGTAAACTATTTTAGGAATTCACTGGGAGACATTTCAAAATAAACCACAAGTATGAGCACTAATACTTTCTGTTTTCTCTTTTGTTTTGTTTTTGTCTGTTTCTTTGGTTGTTTGAGGTTTGAGGCTTGGTAAGGAGAGAAGAGAGGGGTGACTTAAACATATCTGTGTCACACTGACTTTGACAGAGATGTCCACTGAGTTAGATTTAGATTTAAGTGCATGCCATAAACATCCCAAATTCCCCTAATCAACATATGATGGCTTATTGGTTATTTATTATCACTCCCAGGGCATCATATTCTCCTGATATGCATTAATTATTCTTGGGTGATACACAAAACAATACTAAATAAAAGAAACAGAGATCTCCATCTTCAAAATCAGGAATAAAGATGGATGATAGTCCTTAGGCCAATAACAAAATTGTTCTAGGTTATGTTATCATGCAATTGATAACTCGTTCATCTGATCTCGGTACATCTTTTGGTATTTCAGCATCCCGAGAAATGGTGTTTGTGGTCCAGATTGCAATCTATGCTTCAGCAAAAGAATCCCATCTTCTGTAGCTCCCGAAAAATTACCTCGCCCCTCTGAATTTTCTCAGATATTTGCACTTGATAAAACTTTGACTCTTTTTGATCCACAATAGGGGTATTTCCCCCATTAAAGTAAGTTTTATGTCTTATAAATCCTGCTTGATTATTTAAATACTTCCTTCTGAAACACCAGAGAACAAATACATCCTTAGGAGAGCCATTCTAGTATCACATTACCTAAGACAACACCAGAAAAATTGGGTCAATGGGGTTAGAGTTTATCATAGTGTACAGTTATGTGTCTTCCAAAGTTTTATGAAAGATCATTCAAACTATTGTCTGTGTCTCTAGGTAAGAGAACACTAACATAATTACATCTTGCTTGAAAATCGAAGTGGTGTTAGCACTCTTTGGTTAGTCCTTAATGCTTATTGAAGTGATTGTGACTCTGCAAAAGCATACTCAAAGCCCAATTCAAGCATGAGCTAGTGCACAATTCTAAGCCCCAAGCCACACTAGGAGTGAAGAAATTGTTTCTTATAACTTGTTTGAATTTATGCCTTGTTTGAATTCTCTTCCCTAACCCACCTGTTCTTTGGAGTAACAACTCTGTCAAGATTCCTGACTATATCAAGCTTCCTTACCTTCACCTGTAGCTAACCTCAGAGATAGAATTTCATTTCCCTCTCTTGGCTGCAAATTCTCATGATGAATCAAGGCTATAATGGATTTACAATTGTCTTTTTTTTTTTTTTTGTAGCATTATTGTTTTCATTGGATGCAAAGAGATATATTTTCTTTTCTCCCAAGCAAATATACGACATCTGGCCATTTTCTCCCTGTCGAAAAAGCATTCTGCCATGGCTAAGCCATGGCCGCACAGTTGTTAAACAGCAGGGATTATCATGCAGGACAGTATTAAGTGGTATTTAACAGCAAGACCAAAGTTCTCTGTCAAATGCCTGACTTAGGGCTCCTTGATTGTTAGCATCCCAGCCTGGAGACCTTTTGCACAGAACCATTTTTCATTCTGACAACAGACTACTGTGGCCATCCAGGAGTGCTTTGCCGAAGCTGACAGCCAAGTATTTCTGAGGCAGAAATATTGCCACGGAGTAGGGGATCGAGGTGGAGGGGAGGCATTTCTACTCCCTTTCTCTCCAAGTGCAATGGCATTCCAAGCAGTAGGTGTCCCAAGTCAATGACTGGTTAATCTATTCAGTATGATCCCCTGTCTAGTCAAAACAATAGAGGGGTAGAGGGCAGGGGGGTGCGGAATAGCGGCCTCACAATGGGATTGTCTGGTGCGCTTTACCTTCTCCATCTCTTCCAGGCACATTCTCATTGACACAGGCTGGGGAGGGTGACCGCTGAGACTGTCAATTTAAGTACCAGTTTCTAAAAGGTTTTTTATTGGGGGGAAGGGGGAGAGAGAGAGGTGTTTGACAGGTTCCTAAAGTTCAAGTGCAACCATTTTATGACCACAGTAAGACATCAGTTATGGAACTTATGATATGATGGGTGCAAAGGCAGGAAATAGAAGAAAGAACTTAATGAAAGTTTAATCTTCGGGGGAATTTGTTCCTCTCCAAGGCATAAATTGAGTGACCTAAAACTAAATTTCCCTGTCAAAGGCTGGCATCGAATTCATGCACATTTTACAGCTCTCCTAGAAAGGAATATATTTTTTAAGAATAACCATTTCTATTCTTATGTGAATACCTGCAATTGCTGATGGGGGGGTGCTAAGAAGCACTCCCAATAGATTTATTGGAAAGGTTATTGCTTCTCTGTACAGCGCACATAATGGAGGAGTTATGTGAATGTGGTTCTTTGAATGTTTGTCTGTTCTTGATTTTAGCTATACATATCTGTTTTTGATTGACTGGGGAAAAAAAAAAAAAAAAACCTTTGGGAAATATCACATGGGGCTTCCGTATCTGGAATCTAGGATCCCACATCCAAGCCTTAGCTTTAAAACCAGTAATGCTAAATGGTAGGTAAGACATGGCTCACATTTTTTACTGCATTTGCGGCGCAATATAGATTAGAGGTTATGTAGCCAAGCGTGGACTGACTTTCCTAGATCTCCAGGGATGAAAAGCATGTTCTTAGTCAGAGGAATAAGCAGAGAATATGGCAAAGAACCATGTTGAATAAGATGTCAGCAAACTCATGGTCCCATTTGACAGCAGCAGCACTGATGGGTGGAGCCCATGTCCAAGTGAGTGCGGAAGTCTCGGTTTCTGTGTCCTTCCTCTACCTTCCTAGTAGCACAGCGCATTTGATGCTTGCTCAGAGATGACCCTGGGAAATCTAAACCTCATGGCAGACCATTCCCGGTTCATCAGATGACCTCAGTAGGAAGTCATGAGCAAATGTCTTCATCCACATGCTGTGTGTTGATTGACACCATAGGCAGTCTGTCTAAGATAAGCATTTGTAGGATGTTCATCGATGCTATGTTGCAGAGACAATCACGATCTCTAATATACATGATGAAAATGAAAAAATAAAATTGACGTGTGGTTATTGGAAGAGTGACTTAATAGTCTGTGTTCCCCCTGCCACCCCCCCCCAGGTCAGTAACTGTTGCTCTCAGATCAAGTTAGCAAACTCATGGTCCCATCTGATCATAAATCCTCAATGAGAAAGGCATTTCCTATTTAGGTCTTTTCTCATGTGTTAAGGGTTAGATGAATCACAATGAAGGGGAAGCTAAAGGAAACATCTAACAGAATACTACTGTGTGTCTGCATGGGTGTTTAATATGATTCATTATGAATATTTTCTAGAATATTTTTAGGTTCAAACCAGAATTAAACAGAGAGCAAAGAGATCTTCCACATGCCTCCTGCCCCGACATAAACATGGCCTCTGTATTATCAACCTCCTCCACCCACGTTGCTTCAACTGATGGACCTTCATTAACACATCATTATCGCACTGAATCTGCAGGTTACAGTATGGTTCTCTCTTGGGGTTGAACATTCTATGGATTTTGACAAATTTATAAAATGACATTTATCTGCCGTCACTGTATCTCACAGAGTAGCTTCACAGCCCTAGAAATTCTCTGTGCTCTACCTAGCAATCCTTCTTTTTTCAAAGCTCAATTCAGCATCCTGGATAATGATCATAAAATACAACTTTTTAAAAAAGTTCTTGTGACAACTGCTTCAGAATTTACAACTATAAAACGGCCTGGTTTAGGTTTCTGGGAAATGTTGTATCCCTACAAGGAAGAGTACAGACACTGTATTTAAACCCATGTCTTACTACTTATGAGCAACTTTATTTACCCATTTCTCCTTGGAAAATGAAATAAGCACAGCTCATTCATTGCAAAGTTGTTTTAAGGATTAAATAAGATCATGCCTTTCAGGGTTATTAATCTATCATGACTGTAAATAAATGTTGTTTATCACTTAAATAAGTGTAAATGTTAATTATCAGTGACAGATAAAATAGCAACAGCTATTCGAATGATAAAAGTGAAGAAGTTACCCTAACACTGGAGGTGTAACAGGAGAATTAATGCCTATAATTTATTTTATTTTAACAATATACACTAAAGGTACTTCTATTGCAAAACTTTTGACTCATTGTGGAGTTGAGCAAGCACCTCCAATTATTTTCTTTTGCTAAGTAAATATGTCTTAATCATCAAGATATCTAGAGCCCTTTGAATTATAGTTTCCAAATTGAATTTTCAGTCTTCCTTATGCTTCAGTGTACTTGTAGAAATGCAGCAAATATTCATTCTGTCCAATGCCACATGGCCAATACTTGGCCAAAATCAAAGTGGAAGCTATGGCAGTGGCCATAGAAGTGAATCTTGGGATATGAGACTTACAAGAAATGTTATCAAAAATTCCCATCAGTGTCATAGTTCATCATTAAAAGTATAGTTATCAGAAAATTAATGCTATAATATACTATAGAACCACTTATTTCTCATAAATATCATCTCTTTCAAAAAATATTGATTTTTTTCAATCTATCATTTCCCTAAATGTTTTCTCACTTCAAATGGAACACCTAAGATTTTGGTTACATTTTTTTATAACAGGGAACATAATACAAGTCTCTGTTATCAAAAAAAAAGTTACCAACATTTTAGATGTTTCTTGAAGGAATTTTGTTGTTAGAATTTGTCATTTATATAAATATCAAAATTCTTTACCTTCAACTACTGAAAACAGCTGGCAATTTATAAGCAATTATTTCCATTTTTAATTAAAAAGCCAACCTCAAATCTTTATAGAACTTCCTCTAAATTTTCTTGTAAATCTATAATTTTGAATTTTGTGCAAGTAGTTGAAGCACAATGTGTATGAGTGTTTCATTTTTCTCTTTTTCTTTCTTTTTTACTTTCATTATACAGTAGTCATTCTTTATCCACAATCTTACTCCTGGTTTTAGTTAGTCATAGTCAACTGGGATACAAAAACATTAAATGGAAAATTCCAGAAGTACACAATTGTTTTAAATTGTGTGCTATTCTAAGTAGTGAGAGGTTTCTTGGGGGAAAGGTATGGCAAAACCATGAGTAATCACATCTTTTCTCCAGTATATCCACAGTGTATGCACTACCCTCCCTTCAGTAGCTGTGGTTATCACATTGACTATTTAGGGCACCACATATCTTAACTCTGTCCCACAATGCCTATGTCATTAGGAGTTAGGGATAGACTATCAGCCCCACCTAAAGCAAAATATGTAAGTCAGCCACTATTATCTCCATCTCCAAAAGAAGATTTCCATTTTATTCTTCTCCCCACATCTTTACTTCCAATCCCTCTCAACTTTTTGCTTAAAGAGTTCCCTAGTTAGGATGATCTACCTCAGCCCCATCTCAAGTACTGTCTGTTTCAGGGAAGTCTCTTCTAAGTACTCCTGATCTAATTAGGCTATTTCTTTTTTTTTTTTTTAATAACAGCACATTCCTTCAGGTTGCCTCCAGAAATGAAGATCAACTTCAAGTTCATATAGGGCACAAAGAAACAGGAAAACACAAAAGCCACCTGTCCAGGAAAGGTTCCACAAAGGCTTAGGAATGAGAGGTCTATGCGGCATCCAAGGCAGCCCCAGAGACTGTGCATTGTCACTATTACAGCTTGAAATCAATCTGTCCCCAGAACTAGAAAGACAGGATACTTCTCAGGTCTATGTATTTTCAAGAACCTCTTTGGCCTTCATCTGGACCCATCGTTCTCCATGAGATGAGGAGGCTGCCAAGCCAAGCAGACACACTCACCGGAGTCACGCTGCCCACCCTACACCACATTCTGAGTCGTGAGGATCCAGGAAGTCCCTTTCCTAATGACATAGGATCTTCCTCCAGAGCGTCCAGAAAGGCAGTCAAGAGGCAGCTGTTTGTAAAAAGAGTTTGGACATATGAGGTCAGATTTCCATGTTCATCAAAGTGGGGTCTCCTTGTGTCACGTGGTAAGGAGATGGGATAGAGAGAAGAGGGAGCAGGTCTTTACTCAGAATTAGAGCCTACCTTCCCCAGGGAAGCAACATTCTTGTGAGTCAGCCACTATTATCTCCGTCTCTAAAAGAAGATTTCTGTTTTACGGCCGGTCATATTGCCGGAAAGAATTCTGAGAATCTGAAACTTTCATCAGGGTTTCTAGGACTTACAAAAATATATTCGTCAAATGAGGAAGGTGGGTTCTATCTTATTACTCAGCCTATTGGTTTGATTTATAATTTGTAAATATTTGGATAGATGATATTTTAGCTTTTTTTGTGTTTTCTTGTCTCGGGCCCTACACAAATCGAATGGGGTATTGAAGAAGGGCAAGGGGAAACTTGCCTATCATTTCCCTAAGCCCTAGAAACTGAATTCTTCACCTAATCTTCCTAAAATAGGCCTTTGTACTAGTGGTTGATTTTCAGCTGGTGGTAGTCTTGGTCCTTCTTCCCACCTCCAATCCCAGGCATTTTTAAAAAAAAAAAAACATCTAAGTAGTTTTGACTGTTTAGATAGCTAGAGATGCAGAACTTAACCCAAATTGGACAGGAGATGGGATGCTATCTCTTCCACGGAGTATGAGGTAGTTATATATAAGAAGGTGTTGTCTTGCTCCAAAAGTCAGTGATGTGTTAACACAAAAACATTGGACTAGAGAGCAGATTAACACATCATCTGCTGCCAAAAACTCATCCCCTAGTCCATCAATACAGGCTCTACACGGGGTGATGTCAGACCCTAGCATTTCAAAAATTCAGTGCTAAAGCTTCTCTTTCCTGGGGACAATGGATAGAAGTTCTCCAAGGAAAAGGCTTTGTTTAATGGCAACGCACATATTAAGTCTGCCTTAGGTTTAAAATATACCAGCATCACCACAAAGCTCTCACAGGATTTTTAGGTACCTTTTTTATTTGTTTGTTATTAAGAATCCTGCAAGTATTAACATCGTATCATCTTGCTCAATACCTTGAGGTGCCTACTTAACACATATGGCAGCCTAAAGTGCAACACAGATAGAACACTCATGAAGAGTGCTCTTTGGCCAGGTGGCTTTAAAAGGCTTCAACTATCCAACCTACCTGGCTTCCGGAGGGTTCTACCAGAGGATATCACAAATGGCCTTTCCCTGGAGAAGGGAGCTTTGATGTGGTTGGCTCAGGGGGTAAGAAGCTGCTGAGCCAAGTGGATCCAGTGACCCAGTTGAGAATTGTCCTATAAGACTGGAAGGTTAGATAACAGACTGTGTGTTGTCTCCCTCGGGAGAACTTTCACGAAGCGTGCAGCATCTTTGAGGTCCCTGATGGGAAGAAAGCTGAGACCCTGAGAGCTTAGAAAAGCAGATCGGGTGGCAGTCCAGGAGTTGGCTTGCAAGTAGCAGACTCTGGGTTGTGTCTGGGAGGATTTGGAGTCATTGCATTCAAGGTGAGGTGCCACCTGAGCTTGGAGTGGTAGAGGAAGTAGTGTATAAACCTGGCCATTCTCATCCTAGCAATCAGCTGATTTGTGCCCCTAAAAACCTGACTAAAATTCATTGGCATGGATTTTACCAGTAGTTACAACCTTCTGGATGTCAGTCACATTTTCTTAAATTTTATTTTGTTCACTTGGCTAATGTCCTTGGAGTGTCCGTCAGGTTCTGTGCTGGCTCTCCCCCAGCCACTCTTGGATCTGATGCTAAAAATTACAGAAAGAAGTGAATTTCATTTCCACCTTTGACTGATGAGGAAAACAAGGTTGAAAAAGTACAAGTAATTTTCCAGAAGTCACACAGTGACAGACAGAGGTGGAATATAAGTCCAGTCTTCATGAAAATTTCCACTATTGATTTCTTTAATGTGAAACAGAACCTATACTTAAAGAACTCAGTGTTTGGTAGTATGCCTTATATCTAGTAGGTGGTTAATACATGCTTCAATAAACTTTTTAAATATTAATTTCACATCTGATTATACAGACAGATTTGAATGCTTAACTGGGAGTCATGGGTAAGAACAAGTCTGCTGTCTCTGAATTTCTGTGGTTGGAGGTTTGCAACAGGTGGGTAAACCTGCCATCTAGTCCTTTATAAGTGGACCATGGAGGTAGCAATGTAAGTCCCACAGGGAGGGGCGAAGGGAGGTCCGTTGTGCAAGACTCTGTGACCACTGCCCTATTACAGTTTCAATTAGAATCTGTTTGTAGAACTTCTGGAAAATACCTGTATATTAAAGACTCCATTTGAGAGAAGAAATGCCTAGCTTGAGATCCAGTTTGAAAGCATTAAATTAGATGATCAGGAATTGTATTTTATTTTCAACCTTTGTTTCAAACAGTTTGGTGCTGAGGACAAACTATGACAAAGAAACTTTTTTATTTTTTTAAGGAAGTTATTTAATTTGACCAAGTTTAAGGTAGTGGTATAAAAAAGATGATGCTAATTTATTTTGCAGGTAAGTTCATTTATTATAAACACACATCCCACCTCTTCACTCTGGAAGTCTTCACAGCACCTGTTGGAACAATTTATACGCCAGCTGTCATGACCTGGGAAGAAGAGATAAAAGATGAAAACCATGAAATAAAACTCTCAAGAGCCAAGGAAGAGACTCAAAAACAGAGACTCAAAAGCAGCGCTAAAGACTGGCCAGAAAAGTCAACTTATTCAGGAAGTGATTAGCACAGATATTATCATTTTCTAGGGGAAAGCCATACATCTGGCCAGCCGGGGCTCTATAAATCAACAGTGTCGCTGGAGTTGGGAATTCCATTAGCCATTGATTTCAAGGAGGTCAGCATTAAAAATACGTATAGCTAAAACACATAAAAACTATCCTGTCTGAAGTGTGTGTGTGTGTGTGTGTGTGTGTGTGTGTGTGTACGTCCTGTGTTAAGAAAGCAAACACTGCTGCAATCCCATCATGTAACATGTGGCGGAGAAATCACTTGAGCTGGCTGCTTTTGTCCCTAATAGCTGACCACTTGGTTTTACCTGTGACAAGACTCTCTGACAGCCCCTCTTTTGAACAGATTTCAACTTTTCCACCCTCTGCCTGTCAGAGAAGTCAGACTTGAAGTTTTTTGTGCCCTGCAGGGTGAGGGGGATCCCTATATTAAAGAAATATGGGTCTCTTTTCTATTTTCATCCTCCTGCCAAGGGAACATTTTTATGCTTTACACACAAAAAAAATGGAAATTTCCTGTGGACCCCACCCTTGTTGATAGGTGCACCTCAAAAAAATTCTGCAGAGGTTTTCAGCCTTTTAATTCATTTAACAGCCTGACTCTAAAATTAAAAGTATCTGGATATACCTTAATAGACTAAAAGGAAACCTAGTTTTTATTTCCTCCTTCGGAAGAAGCTCAATATATTATAGGAGACACAATTTATTATATGGGCTATTTTGGTAATTTGTCAGCTATTGAGATACATTCTATTGAGCTTGGCTTGACTCTCCAAAAATAAGTTGCAATTGCATCTGTAGAAGTGACACAGAGCCTTGCTCTTTGAAATGTCCTTGGCACAAATGGGCTTTTTAGGACACCAATGTTCTAGGTGAAGTTGACAGAAAATGAAGGCTATTGGAACAGTGAGGAAAGGAGTCCAAACAGCAGGAAGAGGAAGAAAGAGGCAGAAGTGAGTCCAAATAAGTTATGTGCACATACGAATCCGGCTGCAAATTCGGCGGATGTGTGTGTAACCATAAGGCACGAGTAAAAATACTAAAAATTGTCGAAAAACATAAACATACAGAGTCAAACAGGTAATACATATAATTTCCCTTGAAGTTTTTAAAAATATTAGGAGACTAGAATCAGTCTGATGTGCAGGTTTTTACATTACTTGGCCTTATGGAAAAATTCATTTTTTGCACACTTTAATGCATCAGATCAACTTTTTCTTTTTTTTTTTTTTTTTTTTTTGGTACCAGGGATTGAGCCTGGGGCCCATAATCACAGATCCACATCCCCAGTCCTTTTTTAAAAAATATTTTATTTTGAGACAGGGCCTTGCTAAATTGCTCAGGCCAGCCTTCATCTTGCCATCGTCCTGCCTCAGCCTCTGGAGCTGCTGAAATTATAGGTGTGAACCACCACACCCTGCCTAGATCATCATTTTATAAGTGCTAATGTTTTGATTCAGAGTTAGGGAAGTCTTCCAGATAAAAAACAAGAATCTGACCTGGAGATTTAGATGAAGTTATTTCAAATTTCCAGAAAATGTTTCCTGGGTCAAATTATGGCTTGTTTCAATTAACTAGATAATGAGATCCAGGATGATGCTCCATCTCATTATATCCCCGTGGCTTCAGAGGTTTTCCTTAAAAATCAAAGCATTGTAACCAAGTTTGGTACAAAGTAATTCCAATTTGTTAGCTACTCCCAAGGTTCCATTTGATACTTGGATTTCATATACTGTAGTAATTTGTCAGCTGTTGCAATTAATATGTATATATTGGAGTGCAAATGTATATTGGACTTAAAATATCAGTGGGAACTTGGGATACACACATGTATGTCTGCATCACAGAGACAGGTACATGTGCCCGTGTATGTGAGAATACAGGTGAAAACACATGGATCTTATCAAGATCTGGATTTAATGAGGACCGAGTAGAAGTCTTTAGGATATTCTTTCCTTCTGAGTTTATAGTTAAAGAAATTTGCTATAATTACCATTTTTATTGCCCCCAACACCAAATTCTCAAATAAAAATGAAGCTATCATTGTGGCTAATATATTTAGTTTACCAAGGTATTTCTCTTTTCCCACTCACTGAGGGACCCTGTAGTGAGCGTCAAGGCACATAGATCAACTTCTCCATATTTATAGTCACCTATGACATAAAAAATAACTCTATTTGGGCAGAGTCTTTTCTTTGCAAAGAAGAAATATACTTGATCAGAACTTAGGATCTGTGTTCACTTTCCAAATTCAGTACTGGTTTGATCTGACCTCTTATTTATCTGGAAGTATTACCTTGTGTGTCCTTCTTATGTAGTTCCCAAATAGAGAGGTCCAACTGGGATTTGTTTTAAGTGGAACATAATAGAGTCATATGTACTAAAGCCCAAAAATGTGAACTTCAATCTTGGCCCAACTTCTTACTGTGAATGTAGATAGATATTTGGCAGCATGAATGTTATTTAACATAATTATTTTTAATATTTTAAGTTAGATTTTAGTGATTCAATATTTCTATTCTTAAAAGACTCTAAACTCATCAGATATCAAAATCTCAATTTTTAGAATGTGTCTATATAGCAAAAGTAAAGAAATGAGCAACTGCCCAGCTAATTACATTAATAGAGATTACCCATCTAGAAGATTTAAATCTGAAATGTCAAATAGTCATTTTATCTTAGCTGGTGAAATTTGAGAGGGTGTTGAATTATCAGTCAAGGAAATTTAAATGTAGATGAAATAAAAATCACGTGAAAGGTATTGACTAGTAATCGCAGGCAATAAACATTTTTATGAATTTGGAAAGGTAAGTGTGATGGTCACAAGCAGCAGTTGCTTCACACAGCAGGGTGGCTCTCCATGACCACAATGGAACCAAGGAAGAGGCATGATAACTCACTCATGGAGATCTTTCTCTAGCTAAGGGATAAAGACCATCTAGAGGAAAGACTTGCACATCTCCATGGGATCTACATTAGCATCTTTCTGAGTTGGATCAGTCCACAAGCATAGCCACCATTTTTGCTGGAGGAATGAGTTTTCTAAACTCTAGCAGAAAGAAAACCAAGGAGAAGAATCTGTGGTGGAAATGTTGAATCTGGACAAGCAGCCGCTGTACTATGATCCCCGCAACTAGAGCGTTTGGGGAGACATTCAGCGTCGGGACATTTTCCTGATCATATTACCTCGACATCCATTCACAAAACCTTCCCCTAGAAACCACAGAGACTCCATAAATTGTGTGATAATCCAGATATTGGTCCTTTGCAAGCAAATTAGTCTGCTTGTTTTCTGATCCAGGAATATACTCCACATTTTGCAACATTTTGAAAGTATTATTCTACCACTAATCAAAGCGTTCATGGAACAGTCCATATATCCAGGCAGGTGACACATAAACAGAAAATATATTCCTTTGCAAACCCCTGGACCATGGTTCCATCCCTGATACTTAGCTAGCACCTTTCTTAAGGAAAACCTCTATGTGCCATGGGCCCATTTACAATTCAAACAGTCTTTGATTGAAAAAAATCTGGCTTGTGTCTCTTTCTTGAATGATTCAGAAGCATTTTCGGATAAGATTCCCCATGATCCCCATTATAAACCATCTGCAGCACAGCCAAGTTTTAAAAGTGACATGCCGTCATATTCCACAGTGATTACCACAGTACCCCAAGCTCCTTTTCAACATCTCAAACCATTTTTTTTTCCCCAGTAGTCAGTTGTATGGTCGGAAAGTTCCCCAGCATCAGTTTTGCCAGAGTTAAAAATCATCTAACACCCACATAAAGGTACCCCCCTCCTTTATGAACTGGGCTTTAAATCTTTACCTTGACGGAGTGAGAAAATAAAACTGGGCAACAGTCAATGTCTCATTTGTATGTATTTGTATGAATTCTGTAACCTGAAGGATATCTCCAACCCAAGGAAATGTAACCATGAACCCATAGCTAGACACTTTCCAAAGAAGCTTTTTTTCAAGGAATGGCTTTTAAATGCCATAGGAGCTCAATCGAATGGCAGAGATATTTGAAATATACACAAACATACAAGCCTTTTAGATAAACACACTTTCAGGGAGCTTTTGATGAAAGTGATAAGTTACATTCTCTACAACTACATACACTGTATTTTATTACCCTTCAGTAGACACTTATCAGCTATAAATGTTGGGTGGTTTAGGCTAGGAATCAACCCTGAGGGAAACAGTGGGAGAACTCTGGGACTCACAGTTCTATAGATCAACATGAACCTGAGACTCAATTTTATTTTCATTTATTAAAAAGGTCTGTGGTCCGCTTCTGCAATTTCAAATCCATTAGCTTCCTGCCCCTTTTAAGGAAGGAAAAAAAGAGAGAGAGAGAGAGAGAAAGAGAGAGAAAGAAAGAAAGCAACTGCAGACTTTATGGCCTGATTGCTGATGGCCAGGCTACTGCTGTATTGGTTTTGAGTGGAGAGTCCATTATAGATACATTATCCATAAACCATGCTTCCTGTGAAGCCTGTAGCTTCCAATTCGACGGGGGAATGAGTAGTGTTTGGTCACAGAGAGGCGGGGAAAGGGTCAGGCCTCCCGGAAGCTCACATGGGGTAGGCACCAGTATAAATTACAAACTTTCTACTTCCACATAATTATGTTTCCAATATGCACTGGTTGGGTTTTGCTCACCGACCACCAGAGGAACTTGGAAATCATATCGGCAGTAGATTAGAATGGGAGTTTTCTCTGCCATGTGTGTTAGAACAATATATTTTTTTCTGCCTTTGAAACCTCCTGATTCTTGCCACACAGATTTAGCAGTTGACTAGGGCCATATGTTTTTTACTTGTCTCCTGTATTGTGTGATTAAACATGTTTCAACAAAGACACAGAAACATTTTAATGGCAATAAAATAGATGAAAATATGGTTTTGTATTTTCCCTCCGTAATCTTAAATCTTTAATTCCCCAAAAGGAAAAAATAAAAAAAGCTTCAGTGTTATTGCTTGTTTTCTCCTCTTCGATAACTACTCTATTTGTGAACAGAGACAGAAAGGTAATTGGAATAATTAGAATAATACAATTGACCTTCATGTGACAGGACGCCTTCTCCAAGGATGAATCTCATTTATCTTTGAATTCCAGTTCCCTTCGTCCCTTAATCTTGGCACGTAAAAGATGACCAATAAATTTGTTAAACAGAGCTAGGTTATTGTTAAGTGGAATTAATTACATGAAACTAGCCTAGTCATTCTTATAATGGAAAGATACTGCATTTCCATTATGAACATAAATGCTGTGTTCACTCAGGCACAGCACAAAGTAGAATTTAGTTCTTCTGGGAGGTGATTTTAATTTACATCATCCTTCTCAATCTACCACCCGCGTATTTCCCCTTTCAGCGCTGTTTCTGCTCTGATTTGCTGGTATACATCCAAGATAAAAACAAAGAATCAGAAGGTGGTCTTAGATATAATTCTTAAATATCTGGTTTTTGTCTCAATGATGCAGTCAGATAGCACAATTTGATTTTAATCCCTGTTCCATTTATTCGGCAGTTTATCTTATCTACCTGTCATTTCTGATAATTATTTTTATAATGTTGCTCTCTAATGAATAAAGACCTGGGTTTAAAGTCCTTTCTTTCATTCACTGCCTTTCTACTTTCAACAAAACATGTACTTTCTGTTGCTTTCCTAAACTAGCAACTGCTTTTGAGTTTTGCTATGTATGTCCAGTCATATAACATATTCAACTTAATTAGCTACAAAATGTCTTCTGGCAGCATTAGAATCATGACCACCATCTATGAATTGTAACTACGGATGCATTTAATGCTGAAAAGACTCGGAAGGTGGAGCGGCACATCGTTCCTCACCCTTTTTCATCCTACAATGATGGGAGACTCCACTGTCGGTCTCCATCATCACAGAGCTGTCAATCATCAGCCACAGTTGCCCAACCAGAAGCACGGGGTACACATTGGCAGGTCTGCTAACAGAAGCTGTTAACAAAGATCTGCTGACCCTGTGCCCCTTACAGATGTTTTAAATTCCATCCTTTGATGCCCTTTGCCCTTTGACAGGAAGATATCAGTTCCTCCTCTAAAGATGCTGGGTCACAATGAGCAACCCAATGACAGTGGAATTACTCTTCCTTGCTGGAGATAGGTTTTGATCATATGATTTTGCAAATTAAAAAAATTCCATCGAAAGCATCAAATGTGTCATGTTCCCAGATCCTCTTTCTGAGATCAAAAATAAATAAATTTAAATTGATAAAGGTTCAAACATGTGGGATTAACTGCAGGAGGTAGGACCTTTTATCTAGTGCTGACAACTATAACGTAGTAAATAGCATTATAGAAAGTAGTAAAGAATTTTCAAAGTGGGAGGCCCCAGAACCGTTATTGACTGTCGTCACATTACCCCTCAATAAGACCACAAAACCAGGCAGTAAAACTGGGAGGCTGTGGTTCTCTCCTAACCAAGGGAGAGGAGAAAACAGGAGTGGTTATGTTTTTTGCTTTTTTTAGGGATCTTCTCATGAGGTCAGCCTTTCCCTGCTCAGGCCTGGTTCTGACTGCTGCCCAGCTGGTTGTTCTGTTCTCTAGTACCGTGAGCTTTGTCACGGACACCAGACCCTGAGCTGTGGGTAAGCCTTCTTTGCCAATTCCTTCTCTTGTAGGAGGAGAGTATTTCAGGGCGGGGTGTGTGGCACATGTGTAAGACACAGTCCTTTCCCCTCAGCCAACGCTCATGATGATCCCCGTTCAGCAAACATTGCATACAGCCATCTCAGTTTCCAAGACCGTGAGCAGCATCACCCATCATCTCTTAAAATTTAATTCAGAGAGCATATTTTGTGAAAATAAGATAGCAAAGAAGATTCTTAGACTCTCACCACCACTGGGAACAGCTTTTGCACAAATGCAGAATCTGAAATTTGAGAGGGAGGTGGTGGCGGCGTTATCTCTGATCTCAGATTGTAGAAGGTGAATGGATGTGAGGACTATCCAAGCAGGCAAAGAATTAGGGAATCCTAAATGCCCCTTAGACACTTTGCTTCCAACTACTTCATTTGGCAAATAAAAGAATTGTGTCTCAGTGAGATTTAATGACTTGCTGAAATTCATCCAGGAGATAGATTGCAGAAAGTGAATGTCTTGATTCTCATCCATCAAGAGTGTCTTTTAGTGCACAACCTCAATAATTCTCAGCAAATTGTCCTAAAAGGGATGGGTGGTGGACTTGTATTTCATGTAAGCATTATCTATTTCTACAAAAGCATCAGCTCTCCAGAAATATTTTGCTTAGCCTAATACAAAAATTGGCTTGAATTGCATGCAGATCAATCTCACTGGAGAAGAAGAAAGCCTAGGTGTATTTTCAATGTTCAGGTAACAGAGATTTAGAGGTGAAAATGTTATATTTAATCCACAGGGTGGATAATCTTGGTGCTTTCATTTACAGTGTGGCTCTGAAATTTCATTTACCTCTTCTGTGTTTATGGGTTTTCATAGAGGAAAGAGGTAAACGTGTTCTTTGTTAAAAAAAAAAAAAAAAAAAAAAACAGGAAAAACTGAATAGAAGATTAAAATGCAAATGTAAGTGAATGAAAAAATACCCAGGCATCCTACTTCAACATCCTTTTGGGCTCCCTGGCAATACTGCTGCCATCCCAATTGCTTAGCACATAATTAGCTTGGATTTTGGAAGCCCACGTTTGTAGATCTCACTTACCACATTTCCTGTATATTACTAAACATTTCAAATGGAGACGGAGAGAAAGCAGGAGAAAGTGATTTCCACTGGCAAAAGGCTCAGCTTTCTTCTGTCTTGTAAAACAAAAGAGGAAAACTAAAAGTAAATTATGCCGATGATGACTTCTTTTCTAGAACTGCCCCACTCTTCTCTCATCCCGACTTAAATAAAATCCGATGATGCAAAATGTGACTTGGCTCCTGACTCTGCAGTCCATCAGCTTGCAATGGAAATGTTTTCTTATTTTTATTTTATTTTATTTTTTTTAAATGGCTACATATTAAAAGTGAACTGGTCTTTGCCAGCTTCGGATAAAAGGCTATTTATTTTCAACCAATTTGATAGCTGCAGTTTTCAGTAATTGAATTTTCTGTGGTCAGAAAAGCAGTAATCTTAGAAACCAAATAAATATTTTTTAATAAAATGGAACACTGAGCAACCCTATAATAATGTCAAAAATGTAGCCACTTATGGATGAATAAATATTTTAAGAAATTTACATTTCACCCAAAGCTGTATGTTTCTAGCTTCCCTGGGGATTTTGAAGAGCGTAACATTTTGCTTTGGGAATGGAACAATGTGGCGCTCAGATGAAATATACATGCTCTCTATAAGCCTTTCTTGGTGTTAGGGTCTTGTACGCCAGGAGCTTTGTAGATGCCTCTGCTAAAAGGTCTCTGTCATTGTCACTCTATCTTGGCACTGTTGTAAGCCAGATAATTATTAGGTGGGGGCTTTTCTATAGAAAGCTTAGCATCCTCTCTGGTCTCACCCATTAGATATTAATAGCAACCCCCATCCTGACAGTTGTAGCAATGAAAAAAAATGTGTCTAGGCATTGCCAAGTATCCCTCGGCCTGAGTGCTGTGATGGTTAATGTTATGTGTCAACCTCCTGTAGTTCAAGGATGCCCAGACACAGGGGAATGCTAGTTCTGGGTGTGTCTGTGAGAACGTGTGAGAAAGAGATCAGCACCTGAGGGAGTAAAACTCATCTATGGGGGTGGGTTTCACCCACTGAGAACACAAAGTGGGTTGCCAGACTCCAGGCTGTGCACTAGTGGCTCTCCAACCACCCCCAGATTCAATTTTCAGCCTTCACGCTTGGATGAATTAGTGGCTGTCCTGGTTCTCCAGCATGCCATGTATTTTGGACTTGGCTGCCATGGTCACGTGAGCCAATCCCCATCACAAATCTCTTAGATACCTAGAAACATCCTGTTGATTCTGCTTCTCCTGTCGCACCACCCCTGGCTGAGAATTACTGGTTGAGCGAAGGGCTTAACTAAGATTGGTAAACACGTTTTGTGGATTTTAAAAATGTCTGGGATGGTGGTTCCTTTGGTTGGTTTATCTTCAGTGGTTTGTGTTGAGTGTGAGCAAAAGACTCTCTAAAGACTATGAAGAGGGCTGGGGCTGGGGCTTAGTGGCAGAGCGCTTGCCTAACATGTGTGAGGCACTGGGTTCAGTTCTCAGCATGACTTTAAAAATAAATGAATAAATTAAAGGCATTGTGTCCATCTACAACTAAAAATATTTTTTTAAAAAAAAGGCTATAAATAATAACTGTAGAAGAAATCAATTTAAATAGATTTGTATAGTTGAGTTGGTAGAAGACTCTATAAAGATCTAAATAACAGAGGTAATTACATTTGTCCTAAGCCCATTCCCAGAAATTAATTTTTAAATCCTTGATTGTTAGATTTATGGTTGGATACATAAAGTATTATCAATCTAAATTCTTAATATTTAAATATTTATTATTTTTGCTTCACATATTGTACATGTTTCACTTCCAAGGTTTTGATTTCTTATAGGGTACAAGTTGTCTGATAGTCAGTGAATGAAAAAGGATCAACAGGTATGAGGGTTGTCACATTTCACAGTACAAACAAAAGTTCCATGCAATAAGCAAGAAGCTACTGGTAGATATGGTATTGATTTTTGGACTGCAACTTATAGGAAGAAGAATGTTATGATGGAGGCTCCCCAGCTCCGCAGGTGGACAGCAGTGATGTAACTTAGTAGTAACATAAAGGTACCAAACTCATAATAACTGGGAAATAAGGATTTGAACATATTGTATGTGTTGTAACCTCACTGTACCCATTTAATAAATTGGAAAGCTGAGATCTAGAAGGCTTAAGCAAACATCTTCTTGATCTCATCAGGAATCGATGTCTCTCACTTCTGTCATAGGACTGACTTTCAAAGTGGGGAAAGAAGTTGCCTAAGCTGTCAAGTTCCAGCAGACTCAAGCCAAAGTTACCTCCATGGCCTTCCAACAGCAAGCGATCCCTGTCTGGAGTCAGGTAGTATGGTTTCAATTTCTTCTCTAGCCACTTAACAGCTGTAAATTGTGACCACATCTGTAAAACCGTGATAATAACTGGACCCATCCCTATAGAAAGCTCATTTTAAAAAGAGGGTTATCCTTTGTCTAGCACCCCCACCATCACCTCTGCCAGTCTCCCCACGAAAGCCTCCCCAGCCTTTGGTAACCTCTCTTCTACTTCTATGAGATCTACTTTTTTTTAGATGCCATATATGAGTGGATCATGGGGCATTTGTCTTCCTGTGCCTGACTTATTTCACTTAACAGAACATCCTCCAGGTTTTGAGTGTTGTCAAAAATGACAGGAGTTTTTCTTATCATGATTGAATAATATTCCATTGTAGGTCTCTACCATATTTTCTTTATCCTTTCATCCACTAATGGAGACAGAGATTGATCCCATTTCTTGGCAAATGTGTGTATTACTGCAATAAGAGGAAGAAGTTAAAGAGATCTACTGTACAGCATGGTGGCGATAGTCAGTGATGACATATTATATTCTTGAAACATGCTAAGTGTGTTTTCTCATCACAAACATTATCATGAGGTGGGATAGAATACATTTTAATTGGTTGGATTTAGTAATTTACAATGTATATACACTTCTAAATAGCACATCAGAAAAATAAATGCATGGATTTTTTTTCTGCCAATTTTCAAGTTAAATGTGTGACATTTTTATACTGACCCTTAGTAAATATGTGCCCTCCCAGCTCTGATAAGGACTGCATCTTTAGGAAATATGGAGACCAACATACCTGTAGAAGTATATTTGCCTCGTTCAGGCAGCTTTATTTTAATGTAACCCTTCTTTTGCTTTGGAAAGTTCCAATCCTGGCCCTACCATAACCTCTGTGACCATTTTGGCAATTTTTTTTTTTTATTGACTTGTAACAATAGTCTTTGTTGTTCTTCTGGTTTTCTCGGCTATAAAATAAAGGGGATGCCATGTTCATGTCCAATCTTCTTGCTATATGTATTATGGTGCTTTGAATAACCAGTGGTAGTCAATATTTAGATGTAAACTGAATCATGCCTTTCAGTTTTTGCTATGAAAATACGAAGTTAAGGATACGTTGGCATCAATTTTCTTCCTCTCCCAATCTCTAATCAGGACTCTTCCTAAACCACTAAGTAGATTTTATATGAACTGTCCTAAAAGTTTTTGATAGGAAGAGAGAAAACATATCATCAGGAAGTTGAGAACAGTTTAGAAAGTCAAAGAGAAACTAATGGCACCCAACTTGTTTCTCCTGTTGGTTAGAAACAAAGAGGCAGAGGGCATAGCAACAACCAAACGGTACCTGACATCCATTCTGAAATGTGCTGTGGTTGACATTTCACATGAGAAGAAGGCAAGGACCAAGATATTAAGCTATTATCCTTGAGTCAGAAAGAAAATTAAAAATGTCTCCAAAATACATTGGAAGACTGAGAGGCCCCAAGGAAGCCACGAGGTCTGTCCCTCTGTGATGTTGTGGAAGCAGACCATAGCGATTCATTCTCAGCCACTTTCCAACGTAATAGGAACGATGCCCACGAGATAACATCAAGATTTAAAAAAAATAAAATAAAAATAAAAAAACAGCATAGGCCAAGATGTGGATTATAACGCAGTTAGAATTTTCAATTACATCTAACAATGAGGTCATTGTCACCACCGGTTTGCCTGGGTCTAGAGGCCAACTGTGACAATGGCTCACCTTGGTGAGTGTGTTTCTGATCTGTAATGGCCTTGAACATGCAACATTCATTTAAAATTCAACGAACACACAAGCATGTCACAGACTTAATTTCACATGTCACAATTTTAAAACGAAAGATTTCTTTCTCCCCACCCCGCCTTACGGTGGCTTCCTTGGTGTTGTTTTTGGAACTTTTCTGGAGGCAGTGGGCACCAGTTCAGAGTAACTCCAAATGTGTACGTTTGGTGAAGGGAAGGGGAAGGAATAGCCCCCTTTTTCTTAGTGGATCCAGACCTATCCGT
Organism: Callospermophilus lateralis; assembly: GCF_048772815.1. NCBI lineage: Eukaryota > Metazoa > Chordata > Mammalia > Rodentia > Sciuridae > Callospermophilus > Callospermophilus lateralis. The sequence goes on from NC_135315.1 coordinate 9,116,165, forward strand.
TGGCCTGGAAACTTCTTTTATGCTTCTGCATATGCATTTGTTTTTGCTGATTCGATTCATTATTCAATTAAATTAGTCCCCGTTTCATAGTAACGACCTCCCTCTAGCCTATTCCTTTAATGTTAGTGAAAACTAAAACCCAGGTGGTTTTCAACATGATACTCGCTGGAAATCAGTTATGAAATTACCTGTTTATTAATGATGTGTCAGGAGACTGACATGCTAATGGCAGGCACCGGCTGGGGGAGTGCTAATATAGAAATAACAAGCGCATGTTATGTACAATATGTATTCTATAGGACTATAGCTTTCACTCCCCGGGGACACCCTTGAAACCCAGATGTTTTATCTCAAGACTTTAATCCCAGAGAGTGAAGATTTTAAAGTGAAATCAAGCACACTCCAAGTCACTGTTTGGCCAAACTTCCTCACTGGGGACTCATGTGAGCAAACATTTAGTACCAGATGTGCAAAGGATTAGTGTCGTATCAGTTAATTAGCCAGACGGAGGGGGAAAAGTCAGTTTGCAACCCAAAACTAGACAGCAAGAGTGACCTTCAAATGCAAGTTGAGGACCGGTCAGTCTATTGATTAATGTCAGTGAATACTTCGAGGTCAGGTGGCTATGGAGCAGAATGAGAGTTGATCTAAAATAAGACAGAAAAGGACAACTTTTATTTAAAATCAGGAATTTTTACATAAAGAGCTCTGGCCACAAAACTATAAATAATATACTGCAGAGATCCATACAGACCATTTTTTTTTCTTTTCGTTTTTTTTTTTTTTCAAAATAGACAAAAATATGTCAGACGGTTGATATTAGTAACAGGTAAAATAAACTCACGACCCTGGCAACTTGGGTGGGGAGGGAGGTTTTTCTTTATCCCCCTTTTTCTTGTTCCCTTGGAGTGTTTTATAAACTAACTCACAGAGCAGATGGAGAGGAGAAATAGCAATGATCTGATGATTCGGTATTATTACAAATAAATCCCACCATGAAACAAGCCCCTAAGTAATTTGTCCATAAATATTCCCTGAAATGCTATGTATCTCCACAGCCACATCTGTACGGATGGGATTGTTATGTTCCATCTTCCTGTCGCTCTGTCTTGGTGTGAATATGCTGTCTCTCAGAGTCATGGCTTATCCTGGAGGCCAAAGTGGGTACTCTGCCATCACCAGCAACTTTGGAGCCCTAATGTGGAAAGTAACTTGAAGCTACAAATGTCATTAAGTTGAATGACTTCTGGATGTGAATATGTGCTCTATAAAGTAGCAAGAGAATTAAGAAGGCATCAGCATACTTTTAACAAAAGGGAGGAAAAATATTACATTCTTTACTCACCTGGACTTCCCATTGCATTCTGGCAATTTCCCTGCACTTAAGAAACCGTCTCCTGTTGCACAGAATAGATGGCTGAATTCTCAACTGGTCCGGGGAGAAGGCTTATGCATTTAGCGGGTGTAGAAGCTTGTGCATTTAGAGAGTGTAGATGGTCTGTCTGTGTAATTAATGAAGCTTGCTAGCTTTTGTGCTAGGAAAACCAGGCGATAAAATCGCCAGTTATTAAATACCTGGAATTCAGTTGCTCAAGTTGTACCGAGGCGGTAAAGGAATCTTTGAATTTCAGGTCTAAGATTGCTTCTCTGTCCTCCCTGTGAGCTTGCTCCTCTCTGCTTTTGATGTCCGGCTTACCTGCCTTCCTACAGTCCGGCCTTTCCTCGTCCTAGGCATTATTGCTTTATGTTACTTACCTATTCTCTTTCCTCTACATTGCAATTTACGGATCTACCTTTGACTCCAGTATCAGGCCCTTATTTGATACGGAGTTTGCATTAACCTTTGAATATTCTGCCAGAGTTTCTAATTTACAATTCATTTTCTTGTGTATTTCCTCATTCAATATTGACTAGCCTGGTCTTCATAATCCCTATTTCACAGAGAAGTGCTGCGAGTTACTTAACACTACATGCCTAAAGGAAGAGTAGAAAGACCAGAAATGACACTCGGTGTCCTCAGACCTTGTGTTCCTCCCCGGCTCTACCCAGCACGCTGCTGGGAGAACAGGAAACCAACTACCAAACTACCTGAGAACAGCAGCTAAGTGACATCTTCAAGTGCCCCTTGAGTTCAGTCAAATAGGAGCCAAAATAGAAACAAAACTCTCATCTGGGAACTTTTCAAAGCCTTGTTCTTACAAGGAGAGGTCATCCCTTTATAAGAAAATGTTTTGATATCGAGAGTCAGTTTCTCACCTCAAAACTGCTTTCTTGATTTGGGCCCAATTTAATGAGAACCCCAGGATTGATAAATGCTCAAAAAAGAAAAAAAAAAAATCACATTTCCAAAGAAGCAATAATGATTTGGAATATTTGTTGCAGCCTAAGGGAAGTATAGAATCAACATGGTTATTTACATAAATCTATCATAAATACATCCTTGCTGTTTTCCTGAATCTTTATTTAATAATAATCATAATAAAATTAAGTTTATCTTCACTGCCTTGCTCTTGGTGCCAAGCTGCTAAAGTCAGCAACCCAGTCTTTAAAATTCTTTTTTTTTTTTAACTCTTTTTCAACAAAAGCCCCAGAATAGAAATAGCATATGACTATGTGATGGTTATATTCATGTGATTGAAAAGCACCAACTCTCAAGTAGAAACAAAATTTAGATAATTATGAGCAGAATCAAAATTCCTCTTTCAGTTAAGGCGAGTGACATCTTCGAGTGTCTAACTGATAAGGCTAGAAGAGAGTATAAAGAAGATTTAGTCCAAGGGATGTATAATGGGCAGGAGCATGCTCAGATCCAGTGTGAGGATGACCCTCGGCAAGAGTCATTAAATGAGAGGATTCAATGTCCCTTCTAATGAAGGGAGACTTCCCGAATACAATGTCTCCCTGTATTAGCTGGAGAATTCGCTGTATCTGGGGATGAATGTACACTTGTGTTTTCTGTTCTAGATGCCCGGGTAGAACATGATTTGATTAACTTAAGAAAATAAAAACAAAACTGAACACAACAACAAACAGTATTCTTGGGATTTGCTTCTAATTTTTCCACTGTTTTCTCCAATGTCATCAATCTCCAAATTTTGTTGATTTTTCCTGTGAGAGGAAAAAAAAAATCCTGGCTAAAATTCATTATCTCTTGCCATTTACACAGATTTGAGCTAAGAGCTTCAGAGGCCTTATCTACTCTTAAAATTCCTTTTATCTACCCTCTCCTCTTCATTTCCTATTCCAACCCTCAGGTCCCCTTGCCCTACATTGATAACTTTGGAATAGGCCATTTGACTGAAAAAAATAAGTTATAAACGAATGAACTATAGATGAATAAAATGTACATGAATATATAAACATATATTTATTAAACTGAAGTATTATATATCTAAATTTATATATAAACACCATAGACTTATATATAATATGTAGTAGTAAAAATTGTTAGGTATTTCTTAGAATTCTAAAGAATAAATTCCAAAGTATGCAACTAAGCCAGTCAACATTCTGTAATCTGCAAACAACCTGATGTTCCAGTGTCATTTTCTCCCTCAAAACTTATACTTAGCTCGTGGGTGATGGGCTGGTGGCCAGCACATCTGTCATTCACTTTTCCAAAACCTATTTGCACACTTTAAAAATTTATTTTTCTTTCAGCTAGAATATTTTTATCCTGTCTTTTGCACTTATCCAAAAACTCACTTCCCTTCAGGATGTTTCAAATATTACCTTTTTCCCTTGTCCATTTTCATTGTAATTATACTTTTATCCATTGGATTCATTGTCATACTGTTTGTGGGGTCTACTGTCAATGGAAAATGCAAGGTTCTTGCTCAAAACTGTAAGATTTCCAAGATGGCAGCAACATGGCCTGACACCAGACATGAGACCCTTCCGAGCATGAGGTCCTGTCTACCCACAAAGATAGCATGCCCATGAAGATGTCCTGGGCCCACAGTAAGTGCAGAACACTCCAGTTTCAGCTGGAAGGAAGGCTGAGGTGGAGTCAAGAGTACTTGACAATGAAATCCAGCAGTTCAGGATTAGGGCTGCCTGGAAGCACCATGGAATACAGAATTCAGTTCTGGCTCTGGGCTCTGTGGCCTTCCACATGGTCTCCTGTGGCCACATTGTAGATTTGAGACCATCCCTTTGTAATGCACCATGGCTCCATCAGTGACAGAACTCACAGTCACATTCACATTGCTCTTTCTCCTATGAATTAATTCATAAATGCATCTACTTTGGATGGACTGAATTCACCCCAGAATTCTCCTGGTAATTGTTTTGCTGTTTGCTTTGTTCATATGGTTTGGAATTTTATATACCAGCTCATCTTGAATAAAAATTGTTTCATTCTCTTTTTTCTTTATAAGTCTCCACACTTCCAGTTGTATTTCTCCCTCCACCCACAACATTTCAAGATCCCTAGAACAGTGCCAGGACTGGTATTAGCATCTGCTATCTGTGTATAAAGCAGGAGGTTAAACAATTTGATAAGGTGCAATACCTCAGCAGCTTCATGGAGTGGAAATTCACTTCTCATTCCAGTTACAATCCTAGGTCCATATGTCAGGCCAGAGGGCATTCCCACATTCAGAGCCTCAACATCCTTTTCATCTCTACCTTTGCTATCTCTTAGGGTCTTAGAAACTTCTGAAGACAGATGGGAAACAAAAGGGAGAGAAGGCATAGCATCCTTCTAACCACCCTGGACCGCAAGAGAGAGCCATGGCTTCTATTCACATTGCTCTAGTAAGATCTAATCCCAAGTCCCACTGGCATGCAAGCAGAAATAGGAACTGTATGTCACTGGCTTTCCAGAGAAAATGTCTTTTCTCTTCCTTGTCCTACATAGTTAAAGACTGTTTGACCCAAGGGAGGGGACATGGCTCTTTCTGTCTTTTTTCAGGGGTGGAGTGCCTACCCTGGCCCCAGGTTTCATGCAGTGACTCTAGCTCCTTGTCATTGTCTACTCTAGGAGATTATGGACCTTTGCTTTTATGTGACACAAACTTCAGGCTTCTTCCTCTTGGATGGAAACTCTGGTCTTAGTATGTGCACTGTGTTCTCATTAGAAATTAGGTCTTAATCCCATTTCTGATCTCGTCGGTGAAGCCAGGGACATGGGAATCATGAATCAGCTAAGATGAATCAGGGCCCATCCCTAAAATGGAGACCAAGGTCAATTTTATCCAAAGCAGACAAGCTGAGAGTTCAACTGGAAATGGGGAGGATTCTTCCCAAGAAACATGGAGATGAGGCAGATGGATGCTAAACTACACAAACCACATGTCCACCCCCATCATTAGCCTTGGTCTATTCTGTGTTATCTTGAGTTGTCTATGTTTCCCTGTCTCCTTTAGCACTCTCTGCTTTCTCTGGCTAGGGACCACATCCTATTCATATTTGTATCCTAAAACAACCTATAGATTTGGGAACTTTAACATAAAAGAATTTAGTGAAATATGCATCCGAAAAGAAGAGCTCATGCTCTCCCTCCTTGTTTAAGAGAAATAATTGAAGAAGAGAAATAAGGAAGGAAGAACTGAAGGGAAGGAGGAAAGAAGAAGAAGAGGAGGAGGAGGAGGAGGAGGAGAAGGAGGAAAAGGAAGAGGAAGAAGAAGAAGAAGAAGAGAGAACTGAAATAGATTTTATAGACTATTTGCATTTATCAAGTCACATATTTGGTGCCGGGGGGGGGGGGGGGATGTCTCAAAAACACATTTGAATTGTTATTTAAATATTAAACTCTTTACCCATCACCTGTATTAGAAGCCACCAACTCCTCCTCTCCACGTCTTCCCCCCACAATATTTTTTTTTTTTTAAGAAAAAGAACACAACACCTTCCTTCTGAAAGCAAATGTGTCCACCAGTACTGGGTTGAAGACCCCCCGAGACCCGCTTTCCACTCTCTAGGAGTTTTTCCGCCATTCACACCCCTGAGACAGAGGATGGGCCTTGGCACTGAATGCACAGAGGAGGCAAAGGACAGTTCCCCTGCCTGTCTCCCCACCAAGTGCAGGGCTTGCTTTTCGGTTTCTTCTTATGGACAAAAACGGTCTGTATCACAGTAAAAAGAGGGAGGAAGGTAGGGGGAGGTGGCTGGAAAAAACTAGCAAAGGGGAAAAAAAAAATTGGAGAGCCAGCCTGGCACCAAAAATATAATTTAGTGTGCAGGTATTTGATTTGATAGAAAACCTGCATTGATTTAAAAAAATAGGTTCTTGACAAGGTCGTAATTCATTGAGAGAGGCCAAGCCCGCAGCTTAAGTTTGACATCCCCCTCCAACCTAAACCGTAACTGGTTTTAGGTGATCCCCTGTGAGGGTAGCATGTTGCAGCTGGCAAAAAAATAAACACTTTGGAGCCCTGTGCTAACAGTTTCTCTCTCTCTCTCTCTCTCTCTCTCTCTCTCTCTCTCTCTCTCTCTCTCTCTCTCTCCTCTCTCTCTCTCTCCCCCCCCACTCCTTTTTTTTTTTTTTTTTTTTTTTTGATTTATGCCACGAGCTAAGGAAAACAGTTACATATTTGTGCGTCCCAGTTTTGTTTGGCCTTTGCAAGCTCAGAGGGTTGGTGTCCTGCTGAGAGAGGGAGACAGTGTGAAAGTTGCCGCATGGGAAAGGCGGTGGGTGGCTCAGCCAGGGATGGCCGGTTGTGGAGGAGAAGGCTCCCTCCGTAGGGGAAGGGCCGATTGGCCAGGCATCCTTCTGTGCAGGCGGGCAGGCTACCTTCCTTCCTTCTGGGCCTCGGGGCCACCTACATCTCAGCTGAGCAGCAGAATGCTTTAGCACGGGGCACTTATGAGTGGAGGACTGCCCTGGATCCCCATGTGGCGTCCATCTATTCCAAGAGTTTGCTCGATGGGTCCTTTCCATCTTTTTTCTCTCCTGCACAGCAGAGTCAACTCAGGTTTGGCAAATGCAAATGGGAACCAGTGAGGGCTTTCTTTCCTTCCTTGGTGGCACAAACTGTGCCAAGGAAAGACAATGCTTATCAGTATTCTTTTCTGGCAGATGGGCAGTGGGCTTGCTTCTCGCTTGGACGATCTTTTAGGGAGTTTGGAACTTCAATGCGGGTCACTAGCTTTAGATTCTGCACTCAACAGGGGTAATCAGGTCTCGGGGCTGGGGTCCTGTTTCTGAATCCAGTGGACTGTACCACATGCACACGCCTGTCCCCATTTAAAGATGGATGAAATAATTACTAACTTGAAAGAGATTATAACTGGGACAGAGAGGGGACACACCTGGAGAACTGGTGAATTCCAAACAAAAACTGGAATTTAATCAATAATAGTATACCGGTATTGCTTTCTTAGTTTTGAAAAATATCAGACCAACACATAAGGACTACATAAGAGGTCGCTGAGCAAGGGGAATATGATTGCTATGCACTGGTTTCAGTTTGTCTATGAATTTTAATTATTTAAAAATTAAAACTTACTTTCCCAAAGAAACAATTACAGAAAAATAAAGCCACATTGCTACTGTAATCCAAGTTGATATGAGAACAGGACAGACACCCAAATGAACTCTACTAGGGCCATGCAATGGGCTACTAACTCTCAACAACAGAAATGGCCTTACTCCTCTACAATTAAAATTGGAAGGTCCAAACAGGAAGATGCTGAGAACTCCAAGAGACAGTTCAGTGGGCCAACCAGGGAGGAGGGTGTTTTCTTAGTCATTCTCATCTTCACAGACTCCAAATCCCAATTTGCCGATGGGGAAACCAAGGGGTTGACTACATGTCTTTATTTCTTGCAGAGCCACAAGAGTGGTAGTTATTAGCCTTTAGTGAATCCCATCTTAACCCCAATGTTTCTTGAAAAAACATAAATAACATTTTTTTTTCCCCGGGAGCATGCAGCCCAACTTTTGAGAATCAACTCCAGTCATGGTTTACCACCCATCTACTTGCCAGAACCTCTAAATTACTTACATTATGACATCATTCCCCTTTGTGTATGTACTTGTCACATTGCATAAATACACCCTCTTTGGCCTGCTTCTTTAATCTTTTCTATCCACAGCATATATCACTTAAATGATGACTTCAGAGGAGACAAATTATTCCATAATAATATGCAGAATCATTTGAATCACTTCTGGTCTCCATGACGATATGAAAATATAAATGTCTGCTGCATTAAAAAGAAAAAAAATAACTGTGTCGTGGTGGTATTTAAAAAAAATGAAATTAATTCAATACTGAAACCAGAGTGTATTTTTTTTTCTTTTTACCACTTTGTTACCATAAGTACATGATGCAACTATCCTGCCTTTTAAAATACACACACAGACCGAGAAGTGGATAATTTTTCCATCCTATTTGTCTCCTTTTCAGACACAACCACTGATTCACCAGTCTCCGGACAGGCAACAGCAACAGCAGCAGCAGCAGGGGTGCCTGTGAACTTGAGTATAATAAAATTCTACTATAACAGTGTGTTGAATGTTTGCTTTGGCTTTGCTGCCCTCTCAAATCCCCCTTTCAACTAATATTTTAAAATGTGGAAAGACATTAAAATGGAGATAAATTCAGGGCCTTTTCTGAAACCGGGCGCCTTTTACACTGAGAATTCGACATTCTGTCCCTCCATTCCGTTCGAATTCCCTTCATCGTGGTAATTATCATGGCATGCCAGTTCAAGATGCCGCCTGCCTTGTGGCGCAACTGGCAATTCTACTCTGAAGCAGAGGATAAAGTAGGGGTCAGATTTCCTTTTGTAACTTTTCCTGTTTCACCACTGACATTCATCATGGGTCCTATGGCAAAATAGGGGATTAATGGAAATTTGTCATTAGTGCTTCCTAAGGTATAATATAATTCAAATCTTAGGTTCTGCTATCAAGCAATGATGCACGTGGAAATGTACGCAGATCAATACAAGTTGTGCTACTGGAGTACAGCTTGACTATTTTCTCTCAGTTTCTTTCTGTGTAAAACAGAGACAGAAATAGCAATAATTCAAGAGCAGACTTAAATTGGGTAATTCATAAAAAGCCCCCGGTGCAGAGACCCACAGACAATATATAATTCAATACTTATTGACTATTCTCTGTGAAATGATTATTAATACTATTACAATGAATTCATTTTTATTCTTTTAAGTGATGTTTTATTACACCAGCTGATTTTCTAATCAGTAGAGAAGAAAATAAAGTGACTGCTTTGAGTTTATATTGTAATGGTGGAGATGGGCTCAATAAAAAACACATAAATATATAACCTTTCAGTTATAGGTGCTCTAAAGAAGAATATGTGTTTCTAGAGTCTGGGCTACTATCTTGGGTAATATTAGTATGGCCAGGGAAGATTTTTCTGAGGAGGTGAAAGCAGAGTAAATACCTGGTTGGTGGGACAGACAGAGCAAGGTGGCTGTCTGGAGAGGATTCTTCCAAGAAAAGGGAACAGAGAACACCAAAGGCCACTGAGCTGTCGGCTGAGCATGTTTGTGGAAAATCCAAGGACCTTAAGGACAGGAGTAGAGGAACATATGGGAATATAGGAGGAGAGAAAATCAAAGAGGGAGAGGCATAAATACTTGTGGAGTCCTTGCAAAGACTTTGGACCATAACATGAGCAGGAGAGGAACAAGCCATCTGAGATGTTGAGCAGAGGGCAATAAGAAGTCAATGTCATAAATTTAAATCTGGACAGGGAGTTGCCTGGGATGGGTGAAAGGAAGGAAAATAATGGAATCCTGGTATGATTTTGGGAGAGGGAGGATCATGATTGGATCCAGGGATCAGTGGAAGAGTTGGTGAGCAGTGATCTTATTTGGGAAGTCAGCCAATAAATACTTCCAGGTGATTCAAGATGTTCTTACATTTTCTTGGAACTGCCCTATACTAGAGAGCGCTAGTGAGTCCCTTCCAGAGTGAGGACCTTACCAGGAGACACTGAAATGATGCTGGAGATCAGTGAGTGCCAGATTTGAATGTCTGCCTTACGTCCTACCTGATAGGTTCACATTAACAAGAAAGAAGTAGTGGAAACAGGAGTCATTCTTATTATTGTTATTAAAAATAGAAACATAAACACAAATACACAAAAATAAGAGTTGCACGTCAAGATCGTAGGTAAAGAAAAGCAATGAAGGATCAAAGAAAGGAAGAGTTATTATTATTAGAAAAACCAATTAGTAGAGAATGGAAGGCCCTGTCATGAAGTCATGGGGGTCATTAAGAACATGGTGAAGTCCCGTGAAAGCCGAAAGAAAAGCAGTAGATGAGACATTGGTGGAAAACATAGACGTAGCAGCCATTAAGAGAGACAGATGCATTAAAAGGCTGATTATGTTTGAATAAATGTGTAGAAAATGAAACCTATTGTTATTTCAGAAGCCCTTTTGTTTGTCCTACAACATATTTTTCGTACACTTTGAGAAACCGCAGTGCATTCAAAGCAATTTTCAGCACTTTGAATATTGAGTATGAGCTTAATTTTGTTTCTTCTGAACCCAACAGTAAGCCAAGACTGCACCTGAGCACCATAGTTTTATTACAGTTACATGATTTTTTAGAAAGTACTGTTTTTTTCCTTCCCTTGTGGCCTCTATAAACATCAAAGCAAATTATGTTGCTGGTTTACTGTCTGCATAATTGTTTGTAAATAAATTGCATTAAAGGATGAAATGTGGTGATTTGGAGGCAAGTTTCTAATTTCCCACTGGATTGCCTGTTTTTTTGATGATTCATCCATTTATGAATTTAACAGACATTCTCTGGCTATTCAAAGGTGAGAACATATGTAAATTTTAGCCTAATGACATTTGCAGTCTGGTTGGGGTTGGGATGATGTTACTGTCTTGAGCACACAAATAATTGCATGGTGTGAGATGTGCTGTGCAGGAGAGTGAACAGGCAGAGGAAGTATGAGGAGAAAGGAGGAATATCCTACAGTCCCTTATCTATGGTTTCACTTTCTGCTGTTTCAATTACCTGAAGTCAACTATGGTCTTAAAAAATAAAACAGAAAATTCCAGGATAAAATAACTGGTAAGTTTTGGAATTGTGTATGATTCTGACTAGTATGATGAAATCTCACACTATTCTGCTCCATGCTGCTAAGGATATGAATTATCCCTTTGTCCAGTGTATCCATGCTGTATATGCTACATACCTGGTAGTCATTTGATAGCTGTCTCAGTTATCAGATTCACTATTGCAGTACTTGTGCTCAAGTAACATGTATTTTACTTAATAATGACTCCAGTGCACAAGAATAGTGATGATGGCAATTCAGATATGCCCAAGAGGAGCCATAAAGTATCACCTTTAAATGAAAAGGTAAAAGTCCTTGATTTGATAAGGAAAGAAAAACACTATGCTGCAGTTGCTAAGATCAATTGTAGGGAAAAAATCTTCTATCTGTGAAATTGTGAAGAATAAAACAAATATTTATGCTCATTTTGCTGTCAAACCTCAAAGTACAAAAGTTATGGCCAGAGTACATGATGAGTTTTTAGTTAAGATGAAAAGGGAATTAAACTATAGAGTTCATTTCCATCCATGATTTTGGGTATTCCCTGGGGGGTCCAGGACACATCCCTTTGCATAAGGGAGTATTACACTACATAGATGGACCAGGCAGTCCCCTTTGAGGCAGATAGCATTAAAGCTCAGATTTGAAAGATGTAAAGGTACCAAGAAAGCCAAAAGTGGGGACATAAATATATACCATGCACTGAGTCATGAAGACTGTGTGGCATGTTTGGCAAACCAGAAAGAGACCAGTGTGGCCGGGGTGGAGTAAACCACGGGAGATTGCTCCCTCATTGCAGGAGTGTGGAAATAAGGGGGAAGATTAGGCCAAGTGCTATACATTGGACAATAAGCATCATCTGGGGCACACTTTTGAGAGCAAAGACATACAGGCACAGGTTGGGACTTCCTTGGTATATTAGAAAGTCTAGGCACATAAAGAACCTTGGGTTTATTTTTACTGTAATGGGAAGTCATGACTGAATTTTCTATTTTGTTCAAAGTTATGCAGAAATTCATATCTTTACTCATATATATGTATTATATAATATTTATTAGAGTATACATAGCAACACTATTCATAATACCCCAGGCTCAAAGCCACCATAATTCTTTTGACGGGTACAATGGGTTTGCAATTTTAGTGAATATTCTATTCACACAATAGAGTATACTACACAGCAATGAGAAGGAATAAAATGTAACTACTTGAAAAACCATGGATAACTCTCAAAATGATAATATTTGAGAAAAAGCCCTATTAAAAAAAAATACCTTAAGGTATGACCCAAAAGACTTCTGTCATGTTTCAGGTCAGAAAAATGTATTTTGAGAAAATGTATCACTCACTAAGGTCCTGTTAGTATTCTGGTTTTTTTTACCCGAATGTTAGTGTTATAGTTTTACCTGGTTCTGATAACTCCTTTCTGAGATGAATACTTGATGTGTAACAAACATTTTCTACCGTGTCGGGGTTTCTTGGCATGGCACGTTGACAGTTGTGCTGGGTGATCTGAGGTATTTTGGGAGGGAAGGTTGCTGCATTCATGTGTTCAGTAGTATCTCCCTGGTCTCCACTCACTAGAGTAATGGCCCCCACCCCTAGTCCTGCCAATCAACCATGCCTTCCGTGTCCTGGAGGTACAATTGTCCCTAGCTGAGGACCACTCTGTTATGGTGATAACAATTTTTGACGTTTGAGTGATTACTAGATGCTAGTTTCTCTTCTAAAGATTTCATATTTATCAGCACATGTACTCTACCAACATCCTGAAAAAAAATGTGCTTTATTTTCTTTGTTTCCCAGAGAAGGAAACCGAGGTCAAATATTTTAAGCATATTTCCCAAGACTATGTAACTAGCTGGCAGGTGACAGAGATAGGAATTATATGCAGATTGTCAACTCCTCTGTGCCTTCTCTTGGCCACCATGCAACCTGCCTCTCGCCTCAGAGCAACAAAGGTTATGCCTGGATTAAGGGAACTGCCAGGAATTCATGTTTTTCATAGTGAGGTGTCTTTAAACCTTTCCATTCTTTAAAGTTACACAAAGTTAGGATTCATATTTTTAAAGAGTACTATGAGAATCAAGTGTAATAACCAAGTAATAGTATGACTCACGGTTACACCTTAATAAAACTTCAAGAGCTCACAGAGACCAATGTGATTATGGGACAAATTATTCCATTATTTAAACAGAGGGGAAATATACTTATATTTTACAGTTGCCGGGAGTTATATATAAAACTAGCTTCTTGCCCTTTAATTACAGACAAAGGTAGAACCATTAGGAGAGGCTCATGCATGAAGTGCCACCCATACCTGTAAAGGCTCCAGATATAGTGGAGAGCTCTCCGGATGAAGTCCACTTCTCCTTCCCTGATCTGTGCTTCTTCAGCAGGCATTCTTCTCTCTTGCTAAATATTATTTGAAGTGCAAGTTAAGGAAATATCAGAAAGCCTGTGTTCAGCACGCAGTGCGAACAGGATGGCCGTGAGCATGACCGTGAACTGGTACTGCTGAATTCAATTCTGATATTAGTTACAAACTCAGTTCACGTGGGGAAGCAAGCTGCCTATGTATTTCAATGACTGTGCCTCAGTTGTCCACCTGTGTACCCTGAGAAATGCCTGCTGCCACACTGGCTACTTTGCATTCCTCTTCCTATGTGCTGGTCGCCTGTCTCTATGCAGATAAATTGTGCGTGAGTCATTGGTAATGTGAGTTGTCAAGAATGGAAAGGCGTACTCAAATAAAATGCTTCTATAAATGAATTTTGACCCTCAGACCAACCACCTACAACCTGGAAAGAGGAAAGGAAGAAAGGAAGGGAAGAAAAAAGGAAGGGAGAGAGGAAGAGAAAGAATTGAAGGAAGAAGGGAGGAAGGAAGGGAGACATTATTTGGGCATTATTTGCTCTAGAAAGTGCGTATGTGTGTGTCTCCATCCTCACTGAGGCTGGCTCCTGTGTATTAGAATTCTTGAAAACTTTAAATATGAAAAATTGCCACATCAAACTTTTGTTTTCACAGTTGTTTTTTTTTTTTTTTTTTTTACCGTTGGTAGCATTTTTTACTTCTCTTCTAGCTTAAGAAATTGTAAATAATCAATGGGAAGATAGTCATATTTTTGAAAAGACATTTTAAGGACTCCTTTGAAAGATCACAGAGAAGTCATAATTTTAATATTTTTTTGGAAATCAATATGGAGTTAAGCTCCTGTCATATTGGTATAATATTAATCTTCCTTGGAGATGTACTTAAAACTCTGCCAAATACTTCATTTCAGGATTTGTATTTCTTTCAGTGGAACTTGGGGAGATGGTAATTCGTCTTTTAGAAGAAGAGAAAAGCTCAAGGACACTTCCTGTCTCTGAAGCGAGCACTTTGGTGGTGGACTTGAAGTTTGAGGACGAAGCGGGTAAGAAAGGATGTCCCAAGCAGCATCTTCAGTATCACCTGGGAACTTGTTGGAACTGACGAATCTCAGGCCTCACCCAGAATTTTTACAGGATGTCCAAGGATGTGGGTGCCCGGCAAAGTGTGGGAAGAAGCAGGACAAAGCCTCCTCTATGTGGGAGAGATTAGTCCAGAGCTCAGCAAGTCAGAACTAGGATTCATTTTTTAAGGTTTTTGGTTTCACCTTGTTTGCAAATTTTCTGTATTTTGTTATTTTTCTGGTCTTTAACTTCCTGAGAAATTCAAGGGGACCTTGCCCCATGCTTGAAAAAGCATGTTTCTCCTGAACTTTGTTGGTTCTCACCCACCCAATAACTTTTCCTAACAATTCCTGATTCGTCTTTGTGCACGCCTCCTCCGTGCAGCCAGTGCACTCTGGGTGCAGCTCAAAAGCTGAATCCACTCCAGTCAGGTTAGAAGAGTTCTTGGACATCATCATTGGGTCAAGTTTGGGCATGTGACTTAAGCCAAATAGAGCAACGCCTGGCACTATTCGTTGGAATGCTTGGTCACTCTCGCTTTTCTTTTAAGGAGAATGAGGAAAATATGTCTCTATTGTCACGGGAAGACTTCTATGTCCATGAGTTATGGAGGTGGGAATGGAGGGGATTCAGACTTAGGGTGAAGCTCAGATCCTGAAGGTAGATTGTAAGACCATTAGAGAAAATATGTACTTGACACTTTCTAACCATTGGTTCTTCTCTGCTGTGTCCCTCCCAATACAGGGGATGCCTGTTACCAAAGTCAATAAATGATTTTATTGTATAAGCAAGTTTGAAATGAATTTTCTGTGACCTGCAGCCTAAGGAGTATTAAGAGAATCCCGTTTGACAGAGGGAGTGACATTGGCATGATTGGATCCTGCTTGAACTACTAAGAGGCATCCGAAAAAGCACAAACTACCTGCCAGGCATCAGGAGGCTGTCCTACTCCAGAAAAGTGGCTGATAAGGTCCTGCAATGTACATGAATTTCTTCAGTTATCAAGAATATTTGGGAAGACAAGTTGATAAAAGACAACTCTTGTGTTTGAGCTGAAAGAGAAATATAGACTTTTTTTTTCTTTTTCTTTTTAATCAGTAGAGGAATATGTAAAGCTTAAAGTCTGGAGATACCTGGAAAATTTAGGTCCTCGGTGTGCTGCCGTGAATGTGCAATATTGGGTCTACATAAGGGAATAAATCAGACTGAAATTCATCTCATCTCCTAAATCCCTGTGCCCCATTACAGCCTCAGCAACTCTAGATAAAAGAACAGATGAGGTTAACTGCAGCCTCTGCCGCTGCGCATGCTCCCGGGAGTGTAAGAACCACTCACCACCTCTTTCCTCCATTACCCATACTCAGCTTCTTTTCTCCTCTAGCATTTTCAGCTGAACTAGAGGAATTGCCTGGTGGAAGGTCCAGATCCTCTCCCTGGATGTCTCTGAGCCCCTGAGTTTTATTCTGTTATTTTCCTTTCTATTTTTTCCCCTAAAATATACTCATGTTCATTTAAAACTGGAATGGGAAATACCAAGAGATATCCCAGGGGCACACACATTTCTCCATAGCCCTACTTTCTAGC
Organism: Callospermophilus lateralis; assembly: GCF_048772815.1. Taxonomy (NCBI): domain Eukaryota; kingdom Metazoa; phylum Chordata; class Mammalia; order Rodentia; family Sciuridae; genus Callospermophilus; species Callospermophilus lateralis. The sequence goes on from NC_135315.1 coordinate 9,132,183, forward strand.
AATTATTTCACTTCTTCAGGATAATAAACTTCTGGGCCTTCTGGCTCACTGGCAGGAAGATCCTGAGAGTATTTGCAGCAAATCTCCTTTCATGTGGAGGATTCCTGCTGAGCTCCCTGCTCCTAGTATCCTCTATACTGAAACTCAGGACCCCAATATCACTGAGCCTAAAGTCGTGGGAACAGGACACACAAATTCTCCACATAGGTCCCCGCGTGTGCAAATGGGGCCAACCCTGCTTCTGTCCTTGATTCCCAAACACACACATTTTATTTGTTGGATAATGGCATCACACATGAGCCACTGGCTTAAGTTTCGCACTGAGAGTTTGAAGGATGGCACCCTGTCTTCACAGGGTATGGTTCCCAAGCTGGTGCTGGCCTTGAACTTTAAGAGACCATGCTCTTCCAAACCAGCAGATTCTGGACAGGGTGATGTGTGCTAAGACCCCTGGATCTGATGACCATGCACCCATTGCCACATGTGATTTTCTGGGAAGTAGTTATTGTTGTCTGGCCCATTGTCAAGTGGGAGTATATGTAAGTAGAGCAGACATACCATGAGGTCTGGAAGAGAAGTGATGATAGAGTTTCCATGCACAAAATGTGCAAATTCATACCCAAAATAAGTCCAGATAAAATAGCTAGGATGTCACCAAATAGCTGGCTGATAAACAGCAGGAAGTGGCTTCTAGTCACATCCCTGGTCTCTGTTGGGAAAAGGTCAGCCATCCACCAGCAATGACTAGATTAGTCTCAAGAGGCAACCCTTGCTGTGGAGTCTGGGAATAGCTTCCAATCTCAGGGGCCATATTCACTGCTGCACAAGGCCATTGGTTAAGCCTGGGGTGTTTAAGAGTGGAGGCTGCCTGACATCAACCGGCTGTGTTATTCTCTTAATTTGGTTGTCTTTTCTGGGTCATTGTTCTCTGTTCAACATTTATATGAAATTTACAAAGAATCTTACTCTTTGTGTTTATTCCCATTGATTGGGACATCTACACGCCTCTTCCCCAGCATTCCTGTCTCCAATCTTCAAGTCTTTCCAGGTCCCTATTGAGTGATCTAAACTATTTACACCTGCCCATTTGACTATGTGGATTCTTGTTTCACACCATTTTAAAATCTACACAAAGGGAGTGGCCAAGATTTTGGGTCCAAATTGCCCACTAAGAGGGTTTTCTCCTTCCTGCTGTCTGTCCTTATGCTTCACCAGTTCTTCTTTTGTTCATGTCTGCTGACTTCATTTGCAGAGAATTTTGGTTTCGTGAGCTTGTGGTGACTGATTAGTAGCTTTCCGGTAGATCTTCATCGGTATGGTTTCTCAACACCTGAATTCGGAAAGTTTCCTGCAGAGATGACTCGCTTTTGCTGCTCACCCCAGTTTCTCTGCTGCACTGTGGGTCCCTGTATGATCACCAGAGTCCAGGGTCAGCCTCCTCACCTCTGTAGCTGGCTCTTGCCCAGTGTTCCAATGCCAGAACCAGGCGTGGCTTTGGTCCTCGGGGTTATTCCTTGTCACCTTCTAATCCTGATCCAACCTCCACTCTTTTTGTGACTATCAATATCTCCAAGAGTGAGTTTGATCTAACGTCTAATTTTTTATCAATGAGAAGACCCCCTCAGAGAACCACAGTTAGCACAAAGGCAGAATCTTTAAGTTTCTGGAGGATCATTTTGATTGTCATTGAAATGAGGGATATTTATTAATGAATAGAAATCACAGGAGGTTTAGGACTGGAAGCAGCCACTAATGTAATAATAGTTCACATTATATGTTTTTTTCACAAATTTTCTCATTGGATCATCATGACACTTACAAGGTAACTGTATTAATGCTGCTGATCCCAGATGAAGAGGTAGAGACACAGAGAAGCTCTGTTAGCTGACCAAATGCCACACACTAGCAAATGGGAGACTTGTGCCTCACACCCAGGCATCATGATTTCAGAGTGGAGGCCAAGCCTTTGTGCTACACCAGCCTCCACAGTGCTAGAAAGTGAAGGAAGGTATTGGATGAAACAACAAAACCAGAGGTGTCTTAACTGAAGCCTATCTTATTCCTCGCTGTGCATTTAGAGTAACCTGATCTTCAACTGCCATAGAAATTCTCTCGAATTGCTTCTACCAATTCCGCAGATGCCCTACATTAGCATTTGAATTCCTAGGACATTATCCATCAACATTTAGTATTCTTTAATGCAACTAAAATCTTAAGTGTACTTAAAAGCCCACTGTTTCTAGCTCCTGTATTCTTGCAGCAATCTATTTTAAAAACAGCACCAGCTTTCCTTTTAATCTTCATTTCAAATCAAAACAAAGAGCCACAATGGAGAGAAACAGGAAAGACCATGTGGTGAAGAAAACCAGGGACTTTGCAAGACATTACCTGAAACGTGGAAGCTGCAGCGGCCATGACAATGAGGATATTAGAGTAACAGGTCCGAGATGATTACAGATACCCCAGGAAAAACACCTTGAGCTCTGTCGTCTCCTGAAGTAACCAAGAAAGCCGAGCTGGGAAATAGTCTAATCTCTGCTCACTACATGGGTCTATCGGTTTTAATTGTTACCCTGTGCCAAAAAGTGTTTTTGGCAATGTTTCCCTCTCAGTCTATGCCAAGAAACCCGTGCTGGTGGATGACAATAAAAGAAGGTAGTTTATAATATGAAGTTCGATATAAAAGGAAAGTTAATAAGAAATAAAATACATTTAGTGGACTTGGCCGAAGGAGCGCAGTGTCAAACTACAGGAAATCTTCTGTAGTGATTTTATGACGTCTGTGAACTGAAATAAAATTGCTCATGAAGCGTCTCCTAACGCACAGCCTTCCACCTCCAGCCGCAGAGGACACGGGCTTCATTTGCATTTCCTCTGGGGGACACCTTTCCTGATGTTCTCCTTCGTTCCTTGACTGGCATTTGTATTCTACACTGTGGGCTTTCAACATAGTTTTATGGAACCACTGGACAGCTGGGGGCCAGGTGGATGGAACAACTCAAACAATCATCAGACCACCATGACTTCACAACAGAGAGAAAGCAAAACATCTACAAAAGTAACCAGAGCTAGACACGTGGCAAACACTGGCTAGTAATATGTTTTAAAAAGGGGGTTTAAAAAAAAAAAAAAAAAAAAAAAACTTTTCCAGAAATCAGTAATTTAAAGTGACACTGCTGCCTTCATTAAGCTTAACTTAGATTAAGTTGGAAAACAGCCGCCAGTGTCCCAGATGATGGAAAAAACTTAAGTGCAAATTCACAGCAGGGATCATTTTTAAGCCTTCCCTTGTAAGTGTGTGAACAGTGGAAGAACACAAAGAGACACAGACCCAGAAAATGAAACAGAGGCCAGCCCAGGATCCCAGAGCCTACCCACATTTTCCATCTGCATAGGACACACGCATTCACACCCATTCATTTCTACACTCACACCCATGAGATGCAAGAAACTGGGTACACAGTGGAGAAATACGGGAGCTACTTCACTTTGTGTTTTAGCCATTAAAGGTATAATATAAACAACTTTGAGAGAGAATCTGAGATTTTATTCTGTGAACCTTTAAGCTAAAGTCTAAAATAAAAATTATGTATAGAGAAATTTTTTTTTTGTCATTTTCTTCAAGAAACCATAACAAACATGACTGAACAAAGAACCGACTTCAAAGTCAAGCTCTATGGTAGGAAGTGCTTTCGAGCAAAAATCATAAACTTTCGTCAATGAAACCTTTGTGAGAAATGATGAGTGCTTTTCTCCCACATCTTGTCAAAGTCATTAAAACTAAAGTAGGTTTCTCTACCACACAAAAGAAGGATACCATGAGCAGAATCCTGTCCCAACAGACCTTCCTGTAGCCCCGAGCATTGTCCTGGCACTAAGTTGAGAAGTTATTTGGCAATATAATCCAAATAAAGAAACGTGGGGCATGGACTTTTCCCCCTTTTTCTTTCTTTCTTTCTTTTTTTTTTTTTTGCTTATTTGTTATCATCTGTACAATCCTGTCCTACAACAGATCTTTGTGGGAGGAGGATTTCTAAGGCAAAGGATTGTAACCAATGCGCGACAGTTGGAAACTCAAAAACAGGTTTACTTAAGACAATTCCATCTGCCCAGGCCAGTCAACTGTTTCTTCAGCTGTTTTGCACAGGAGCAGAGACAGAATCTATTTTCTGGAAATTAGGGGGGAAAAAAAAAAGCATCTCCCAACCCTTTCTCCACCTTTTCAATCCCAGTTGGAAAACCCACAAAACAAATCACACTGGTCAAAAAGGACCAGACTGGTGGCAGAAACATTCTATTTTGCGGTAGACTACCGTGCTATTTTTGTTGTCTCCAAAGTCAGCCTCTCTGGGGCTATATTTGAGGGTTAGAAGAAATAGTTCAGACCAGAGAGGTTTGGCACCGATCTTCCCATGGAAAGTATAGAGGGAGAAGTGTAAGGAAATTTGGTTCCGTAGTTATCATTTTAACTAAAATCTTACATGCTAAACATCTGCAATGAGGGCAGATAATTGATTAGAACGAGAATCTATACTGCTATCACTTATGTTTTATTTCTCCAGTGGGAGGGTTTTTTGTTTTTGTTTTTGTTTTTCCCCCCTGTCTATTTACATAGAAAGGAGGTCCTACATTTTATCCTTGACTTGTCAAAACAAAGTCAATGGTATTTGGCAATTATCAGTCTTTTTTTTATTATTATTATTAAACCTAGGTTCTTAGCAATATATTAGGCATGAGCATAGAACACAAGTCTTATTTTTTTGTGCCAGGAATGAAGACAGTGTTTAATACAGGAAGTGGGCAGCCCCGTGCTCAAGTGAGCACTGCGGCTGGTGCTTGTAGGAACTGAAGAATAATACAGCAACTTACAAGGTGGAATTTGACAGTCAGCCACAAGGGGGTGAATTCATCTGCATAAGGGACCAGAGCCTTGCCTTCACACCCATTCGGCTTAAGCAAGCATGGAGGTGGGAAGGGGACACCTGTATGGATACAAGACCACAGCAAACCCACATGGAGACCTTTGTCCCAGTGCAGGCAATTTTGTCCGCTTTAGCCACATATCTGGGCTTTTAATCTTTCAAATTATAATGGTGTGGGCATAGGAATGATAGTAGAATGAATCAGACATTATTACCCTATGTGCATAAGTGATTACGGGACCTGTGTAGCTCTACATCATGTCCAACCAGAAGAATGAGAAGTTGCACTCCATTTATGTATGATGTATTGAAATGCATTCTACTGTCGTGTACAACTAATTAGAACAAATTTTTAAAAATTTTAAAAAAGAAGAGGAACTCTAATGCTGAACACCCCAGAGTTCGAAAAAAAAAAAAAAAGAATTATGATGAAGTTGCTCTTAAAAGAGATTTTCTTAAAGAACACATTCATTACTTTGATTTTTATTGTTTCACATCAGGCTTGTGCTCTCCAGTTCCACCAAGAATTTTTCTCTGAATAAAAGTAAAAAGGCACAGCTGTAGAGATTGAGAAATTCACCCACAACCTCTTAACAAACAGTGTGATGCTGAGCGACAGAGGATTCCAACTTCGCGCACAATAAAAGCCAAGGCCTCCATGCTGCTGAGTTTCACTTGACCAAAGGGAGCCTTCCTCCTCTGTCTTACGGATTATTCCAGAAGAAAGTATTAACTTGCAAAACATCTAAGTCTGCTTCGAGCTACCTCAAAGCGTACTTCATTTCGGTCAGTGAAAGTGCGGAAACCGTCCAGCGTGATGGAAGAAAGATGTCGCCTGGTGACAGGAGCTCATCTTCCCCCAGCTGAAAGGATTAAGATGTTTCAAATTCTTAATTCTATTATTAGACCATTTGTGGGCCAAGGAGGAGGGAGATTTATGATGCCTGGTTTTCTTAATCTCCCATGTTTAGTAAAATACTTAAAAATGCCAAGACATTTAATCATCTTATATTGACTTAAGCCTCCAAGTGTTCTTCTAAGAGGGCTATAGTTCAAAAAATCTACCTTAAGCACAGGTCTAGACTGAGTGCTGAGAAAATCGAGTTCAAGGGTGTCAATTCTTAACTCTGACATTCCAAATCCTACTTCCTATCTCCACCTGAATCTTTTCCAAGCTGTCCTAAGCCACAGATACATGGCAAGAAGCATGTTCTAATGGGTCAGGCATATTTGAAATATAATTCAGCCCCTGGCCCCACAGATATCTTTTTAATCGAAAGCTTTATTATTACATGTCATTTAATGATGGAGTATGAATACTTAAAAAAAATGTTTGCAGAATCAAAGTGAATTATTTGCTCCTATAAGTTTGCCTTTCATTGGAGGGGGGGGGGGAATTACTTGTTAACAGGGAATGTCTCATTGTGACAGGAGTAGAAATATGAGTGCTTTGTGCAATGTGTGCAAGTCCAATAGTAACTGTTTTAGTCAGCTTTTTTTTTTTTTTTTTTTTTTTTGGTGCCATGATTAAAAGATCCACCAGAACAACTATAGAGGAGGAAGAGTTTATCTGAGGGCTCACAGTTTCAGAGATCTCAATCCATAGAGAGCAGGCTCCATTTCTCAGGGCTCAAGGTGAGGCAGGACATCATGGTGGAAGAGTGTGGCAAAAGGAACCAGCTCACATGGAGGTCAGGAAGCAGAGAGAGAGGTCTCCACTTGCCAGATACAGATATATATCCCAAAGCCACACCCCAGTTCCCACCCCCTCCTCTGAGGGGATTAATTCACTAATTGGGTTAAGACTCTTATAACCCAATCATTTTTCCTCTGAACCTTCTTGCATTGTCTCACATATGAGCTTTTGGAGGATACCTCGCATCCAAACCATAAAAGCAGCACAGCAAAATTACTAAGAGCATGTGGTATGCAAAACATGTGGATTGAAAGATGTCAGTGGTGTTTGGGGTCTGCCTGCTTGCCCAGTGTTCAGCTAGCTTCTGTGTCTCCAAGACTAACTCCTTAATCTTTTAGCCTTATTTTGTTCTTCTCAAACCTCCTTGAGGATGTGAACAAATGGTACCACATCTGTGTGTCACTTATCTCATGTTTTGATACACAGTAGGCACTTACCTTCTCTAAGTCACTCTAAATTCCTTTTTATCTGAGACATTGAACTACTATTTCTTTTTTTATTAATGGCTAAGCTGACTCTCATAACTTAATCATTGTTAGTAAATGAAGCATGAATCAAAATCCATGCTTCTCCTGAACCCAAAGTTCTAAATGTCTTATTTTAGAGTCTTATAATCATAAGTTTAGCTGTTATCTAATCTATTTGTCTTTTGTGCACAAACAAATAGGTATTCAATGATGTTAGAGGTTTCTTCAAGATCAGATATCAGAGGGGTTTTTTTTGTTTTGTTTTATCTTTGTGGTATGGGGATCTAACCCCAGGGCCTCAGGCATGCTAGGTAAAGGCTCTACCCCTGAGCTATGCCCCCAGACCCCCAGATATTGGAGAGATTCAGTCAACAGTAACAAGAAAAGGGTCTTTCCTTTCAGCCACCCAGCCAGAAAATCAGCATGAAAAGGAAGACATTTGCGTAGTGGGAGATCAAGTTCAGCCTTTCCTGCTTAGGGAGGGCAGCTGGAAGGCCCAAGATCAGGTATGTTTTCCACCAGTTTTGGCACCTGTCCACGCTGAAATCCATACAACCGAATGCATAATGGGTACTGCATAGCTGGCTTCTGTTCCTTCTGCTAATTTGTTCCTGTGTCTGCAAACATAATGTAGGAGACCTGGTGTTTTCACCATGAAGGCTACAAGCAGATCCCTGGATTCCAACCCGGATTCTAAACCAATTCCTTATTCTCAGAAGTAGACAAGATGGTGTGTGCCTTGCTCCATTTCCATGTTTACTAGGACATAACATTGTTGCACTTGGTTGCATCAGAAAATATGAGCAAAGTTCTAGAAATGGACCCTCCCACATGATCACACAGGACTCCCAGCTCTATCACCAGGGAGTTTACCAGCACAAACAAACTCAAATAAAGTCTGGGCTGCCACTAGCAACTGCAGAAAACTGAACCAAATTGGGATGGGAAGGTTTCGATTATGTTTCAATGAATGTATATATGAATATATACGAATACATCAATGCAACATCAGATGCTCTCTTTTTTATTCTTCATATTCCCATGGAAAGTATTCGGTTCAGAAATGCTTGGTGGAAGCAGAAGCATCTCTCACTTCACTTGGTACCTTTGAGACATTTGGCAGGGAGGTGGGATTTGTCTTGGCTCTTTCCCTCCTCTCCCGGTGCCTCTCCTTGCCTTTCCTGGGCATTTCATTCCTCACCCCATCAGGTTTTAATCTGGCTCTCATTTTTCAAGTACTTCCCTTGAGTTGTTTGTGATAATGGCTTAAAGCATTCTGACTCCCAGGGGTATGAGTGTAGAGGCTTTAGCATTTTAATATGGGGCACAGAAACCTGAAAAGACTTCAAAAAATAAATTATTTGGCGATTCTGGGACAGAGCAGAGGGAGGAAATCTACCGGAAGACAGCCTTGAAGGTTTCCACCAGCTAGAAGAGACCCCGGCTGCCTGTCCATAAGGCTGGCCCTTGCTTCCTGTGATGACTCCTAGGACCTCTGGGGGCCTGTGAATAAGGAATGGACAAGAACCTAATAGAGCAGTGGCTCAAAAGACCAGGCCCTTACAAGGCTTTGCTTTTTGTTCTAGATTCAAACTTGAGCAACACTGTTCTCTGGGGAAGAACTTTGGACTGTTAATTTGTCTCAAAGTGAAATGGTCATGATAATGTCCCTTTATACCCTAAGCTAAGAGGAGAAAAATGAATGTGTGGGATTGCTTTGTTTAAAAAAACAAAACTAAATTACTGAAGCTCATTCCTCCACTTTTAAGTTCTCATGCATGACCCTCCATAGCTGCTGCTTCCCCCTCCCCTTCCCTCCCTCTCTCCCTCCCTCCTTCCCCCCTTCCCTTCCATCCATCCTTCCTCCCTTTCTTCCTTTCTCTCCCTCCCCTTTCCAAATCACATAAACTTGTAAATACTCAATGCAGTTGGTAATGGAAACCTTCCCAGCCGTTAAAAAAATTCTTGCTTAAAGTAGATCATGATGTAAATGAGTTAGGCAAGTTTCAAATTTTGATGTCTGTGCTTTGAGGACTCCATGGTAGCCAATTATCTGGAGACTGCCTTTCTTCTTGTCTTCTCATTTAATTTAGCCTTAGGCCTGTCAAAAAATATTAACTGGCTGTCTACTAGATGCCAAAGCTTTTCTAAGTGCTGCAGGCAAGGCCTCGGAGGAGCTGGAGTTCTTCCTCCCTCCGAGGATGACAGAAATCATCAAGAAAAATCGTGACCTCAGATAAGCTGGTGATTTACCTAGAGAGTGACTAGGTAGGTACTAAAAAGCCTGTGTTCAGGGAAAGTATATCTGAGATGACATGGTAGCTGTGATCTGGACACCCAGGATAAGCCACCCTTGTAAAGGTTAGAGCCACAGCTAGTGTAGTTCTCCTAAAATGGGAAACAGCCAGATGTGTTTGAGGCCCAGCGAGAAGGTCGGTGAACTGCAGTTTATTATGCAAAGGAAACACTAATGGAAAATGAGAGGAGGCACAGCTCTGTCCTACTCTGTAAAGGAGTAGCAGCAGGTTTCATGGATCTGATTGTTGAAGGACTCACTTGCAGAGTATTAAGCAGAGTAATAACCTAATCTTGTTCATGTCTGAAAGACCACTCTGATTAAGTTGAGTGCAGGAAGACAAGAGGGGTTGAGAAAGGAGACCATCCAGGGGACTATCGCAGAATCCTATGTAAAAGTGAATGGTGGCTTTGGCTAGGAGGAGGGTAATAAAGATGGCGAGGAATGGGCAAATTTGTGTGTACCTTTTGAAGGTACAGGATGAATTGGATGGAGGAGGTAAAAAAAAAAAAGATGAGTCAAAGATAATCTGTATATGTTTGGCTCTAATTTATGCTGCATTCTAATAGGGAATAAAGAGAAACATCTGAGAAGGAAGAGTTCAAGGGAAAAATCAATAATTTGATAGATGTTCGTTAAAATATAGATACCTGTTGGGTATCAGTACAGATATCTCAAAGGCATGAAATTCTAAGTAGAAGTTAGGACTGAGCTACTTTAAGGAATCTCGGGCGCTTAGGCCCATTTAAGGTCAGGGAATGGGTGAGTTATCTGCATGGGAAGCATACCATTATTGGGGCTCAGACAGAAAGTAAGAAGCCATACAAAGGATCTCAGGGTAATCAGTAAGGTAAGATTGAAATAAAGAGTGGCACTAGGGAGGACAAGAAAAGACAGTATTTCAATCAGGAGAGGGGGTGCCCATGGGCTGCTAAGAGACCCAGGAAAAAAAGGAAAACAGACATGATACCTGAGTTTGGTTCCATGAAGGTCATCTGTGACCTTGAAGAGAATGGTTACTGTGGAACCATGTTCTATAAATCTACATTGAAATTACTGTGATACTAGGGCAAAGACGAGAAGGATTCTAAGTCACCTCAAGATCTTCATCTGGAACAATTTCAAGATTAGCAATTTAACTTCCATCTGCCTTAGGGTAACCTACCTTTGAGCAATCCATAATCTTTGGGGGTTGTAGCAATTCAAACCTTCTCATCAGACCTGATGCAAAAGTGAAAGCAGTATTTCCATCCATGAAAACCAGGACTGCTGAGGCCTGCAAGTATAATTTCTCATCTTAAGTAATCTCAAATTTTCCTTTCCTTCCTCTCCTATCCCTACTACCAAATCAAATTTCTAATAGAGCAATGATCTTCCAGAGGGAGGGAAAAAATCTTAATATGCACCAGTCTATGAAGATGGAACTTATGGAGCTCTGAGAAAACAAAACAGAAAGACCAGAACCTTTGATAAAAAAACTATTGGATCCATTTTTATAAGCTGGAAATTGGAGAGAAAATGTGTTAGAGGTATCTACATAGGAATCTTGGATGTCAGTGTCCCAAGTGAAAAAATAGAAGAAAAGGAAATTATGGAAAGGGGGAAGAATTAGGCTTTATTTTCAATTCTCAATTTTGTAACTCATGCAAATAATTAGTCATGAGAAAATCTTCTTTTTTAAAAAATATTTTTAATTATAAATGGACACAGTACCTTTATTTTGTTTGTTAATTAATTAATTAATTAATTATTTTTTTGTGATGCTGAGGATCAAATCCAGTGCCTTACATGTTAGGCAAGTCTGCTACCACTGAGCCACAACCCCAACCCCAACAATATTTTTTGAATTCTAAAACTTCTAAACCTGATGGAGGCCTTCAAAGGAATACCTTAGTTTCTAGGGTGAGTTATATTTTGGAACAGGATGCTGGATTTCAATTGATCATTGCAAGCTTCTTTTACTAGTTATCAATTCTCAGTTCCTCTAAGTTCCTGAGTTGCTTGCTACAGAGGCACACAGAATACTTATAATCTGCCTCAATATGGGAGTCATCAGTTCTCAATTAAGTTTCTTTTCTTACTTTCTTATACTTTAGAAGCAATTTTCCTTAAAATTCCCAAAGTTATGCCCAAGTCATGTGATGAGCATTGTGTGACATAACTTGGTTCCACCAAAATTTAGACAATGGGCCATTCTTACCATACTTTGGGTCTGGAGAATGGGGCAGCCCTGCATTTTGATGATGACAATGATGAAGCCATGCCCATTAGTTGTTCACTGTCAAGAAGAAAGCCCCGACAATGAGATGGGACTCACCCTAGGAAACGGGCCATGACCTGAACCATGAGGAGGAACAAGCTACCCTTCAGGTCTCTAGCTATCCTTCCTTGCCTTCTAATTACCTCACCTTTATTTCTACTTTATTGTTCTACGTCCCTTGATTCATTAAAAATTCATGAATGCTTTCGCATTTTCTGTAAATAGTAGTTGGAGAAAAGTACTTTCTAGCAGAAGAGACATTACTCATTTTCTCAGGGGAAAAAAAACCACAACTGCTCATTAAGCCATGACATCAAATCTAGACTGTCCATGGGATTATTAAAAGCCACCGGATGCCTCTTGGTGACTCTCATTTCTATTATTACTGCAATTATTTTTCATTCAGTTCATTACTGAGCTGTGATGGTAAAATATATTTGTAACCCTCCAGACAAAGAAAGAAAATCTTGGTAACAGAGTTTTAGTGGTATGGGCCTTGGATTAGGTTTTAGTCTCATGATCAACTAGAAAAACCAAATTAATAAACCTGATGGCCCCATGTCACATGGAGACATGTGTTCTATTAAGGTGGCAAAATAAGCCTTCCTTGGTTTTCTAAATTCAGATATTAGGATGATACTGGTAAAATATGATCTTGGTAAAATTCTTTACTTATAAAGAATTTTAAATATTCATCTGGGAACATTAATGATCCAAACAGAAAGGCAGATGGCTTTATTAAGAGCACGGTAGTGAAAGTCTTAAGAGTTTCATTTGCGTTAATACAGTTGGTTCTCTGGTACTGGTGGGTTCGCTGAGGATTCCATCAACCATGGATTGAAAGTTTTCCTAGACATTCCTAATCCCAAGATACTCTCCTCTCCATACTGACACACCACTGAGGAGTTTTGCTTCAATTATTCAGAAGTCCCTTATTTGTATGGTTAATCAGTCATAACTAACATTTTCAGAATCCTGAGTACTCTGTCTTATTGAATATGCAAAGTCTTAGCAATCTACTCAGTCATCTTTGGAAGGCTAAGCAAATAATTATTTTATATGTGTTTTCTAAATTAGATATGGGCTCCAATGTCTCCTAGGGGGAAATTCTGTCTCCTTCTGAGAAATGCTGACATGCGCTATGCTTATATACACATAGAAAATTTCTGGGAAAATGCACAAGAATCAGTAAACGATTGTCTCTGTGAAATGGGCATAGGAGTGAAGAACCTAATAGCATTAGATTTATGCTAACTAAAGATTTTACTCAGTGCAGCTATAATTTTAATAGCACTATGAACAAATTTTAAACATTCATATTTTTAAAATAGAAATATGTTTTACTTATATGTTTTATCAAAATGTGTAAATATTTATTTATGAATGTATTTAAACTATAGAATAAAATGTGTCTATAGAGTGTATGTATATAATTATACCCCAAAATATACACACGTAGCTATCCATAATACACACACACACACACACACACACACAGTCAAGTCATTCAGGACAGAATGTTTCAAAGTTTTTTTCTATTTGGATTCTATCTCCTTCATCCTACTCTTATTGTAGTTCCCTTTTCACTCTGTAAGAGGATATTTCATGTTGCCACATTGATTTTTTTTTTTTTTTTGGTTCCCAAGTCACCCACAGTCCCTGGGATTGGTTACTGAGTGATAAAGTTATCTCTCTTTGTCTGGGATTCTATTGTACATGCTTTCTCTCTAATTACTCATTACACTCTGAATCTGGGATTGAACAACGCTTTTAAAAAATCTACTTTTCTAAAGTCTACCTTGCTTGCAGTGCAGCTACGCACTGCTTCTTGAAGCTTTAGACCTCGCAGGGTTTAACCAAAATGCCACTTACTTGGGCACCGAGGCACTTCCAGCTGGCGATGGTCAGTAAAATAGCAGTTTCTACTGAGAACAGAACCTGGCGACTAGGGAAGCCGAGAGTAGCAATCCTCCTTTCTAAAATTGGTTCTGATATTCCATTTAAAACAGGCGGTATATATTTTTATTTAGAAAATATTTATTTAGCTGTCAGAAACACTTCAACTAATCACTACTCTTTAAAAGGGCTGGAATCTGGCTACGCCCTCAGACATCAGAGCCCTGCTTCTTCAAAGCTGAGTCAAATGAGCTCTAGTTGAAGAACTCTTTATAGTTTTCCCATGTGGAATTTTCTTGTCACCTACTGTATACACAACAGAAATCTCTAAACCCTTTGCATCTTCTAAGGCTCTATTCTTGCCTTGTCTGCACCCCTTATCTTGCATGGTCAACAGAGACACGCCTTCAACAAGGGGAAGCTGAGAAGATCAAGGGAGCTCTGTGGCTCGGTTTAATCTTCTTATGTACCCAGACTGAAAGATTTCAGCAGCTACCGAGTCAGACATCGCTTAATGGAGGAAATTAGAAAGTCCTGATAAGATAAGCAGGAGGGGGTAGTAACTGATTAGCTCTAAGGGCCTCAGGAAGGGACTGACCATGAGAAAATCAATGGTCATTCTATTTATTTATTTATTCTGTGTCTAAAGCAAGTGGCATCCAAGAAGGAGTTCAAAATCAAAGCCAAATCAATAGTCTACAAGAAGAAAAGCAGGGCAGGAGAATCCATAACTAAGAAAACTCAAAACATGATCCAGGTAATATTCCACTGGTTTTCTCTGCCCTTTCTGCCCTCTTTACTTTTGACTGCATCTTAGAAAAGGGTGTCTTCCAGACATTAGCATGTCCACCTGGGATTGTAACACACACACACACACACACACACACACACACACACGTAGTAACATATATCTTTGCATATAACAGTGTGTTCACCCATGTACATACATATGTCTTTCCCTCACTGTGGCTCTTGTGGATGTTTCTTTTTCTTTGAGAATTCATTTACAGCCTGTGTTCTAGCGTTGCTAATTTATGTGCATGCTCCAAGCGCTGAACCCTACTATATTCTCATTCTATGAACCCAGCTCTCTGCACCCTCCCCTATCGCCTTCCGTTTGGCCAACAGGTGTGTTCACAAATGCTGATGTACGGCACAGTCGGTGCAGGGTTCTATGACGTAAAATGGTCATTTTTTGAACAATACTGGGCAATTAACAACAAAGATGGGAATTCTGGGGATGTGTGGCCACTGGATTTTGCATGATCCTTACTCATGAAGCACTGCAACAAAAGCCCTCAGGTTAATCAGCCATCTCAAACTGCAAACTTTCCAAAACCTCACATCTAGATTGGGATGGGAAGGAGTGGTTTTCTCACCTGTGCTTTATTATAAGAACATGGAAATAAAACATAAATTTGTCTCTCATGGAAAATGAAGAACCATAAGATATCAGTCTAGGGAAGACTTGGTTTATAATTCATCTAATTTACTTTTATTTTCTTTCTTTATTGAGGGCCATCAGATCATCATTTGACATTAATCTACTGAAATATTGACATTATTATCTTTATTTCTTGGAAAAAAAAGAAATTCAGCTTCTTTGGAATAGAAATTTATATTATTTGCATTTATCATTGCTGAAGAGCTCAAGTAACCATGCGTACTGAGCTTTTCTTAACATGTGCAGAACTATTTGCTCTGAACCTCCAACTGTGCTCTACGTGAGCTACTGCTGAGCCATTTGATGTAAAGAGAGCAGCACTTCTCAGGACAAGCCTGTTGCAATGCTTAGAAATTGTTCTTCTATGTTTCTGAGAAATACTCAGTAAGTTGACTGAGGCTGTTGGTAATGAAAGTAGCCATCCAAAATACTTTAGGTAGTTTATTTTGCCTGTTTTGACTGCTTCGGTGATCTGGAAAAGTAAGACAAAGACAAATGTTGGGTAGCCAATGCTAATATTTCTTCAAAATGGTGAGTCATATAAACTAGGTTACCTCTATGGGTGGCTCATTGCTTCCATATCATCTGAGCTTCAGTATGATTTGATGTAATCATCCTTGTGTGGCTTGTGGAAGAATTGCCTTGCTTGGGCTAATGGGAAACCTGTCTTTGTCCAGATTATTCATATTGGAGGGTTTACCTTGGATGTCCTGAAGGAAGGGTGGCATAGTCTCATCCATCCCTACTCAACAAAGCTGCTTCTGCTTCTCATGCTCCCTTGTCCCCACTCCATGACATGTGTTGACACACTGGCTCATTGGTAGTTCACCTGACCAACAGTACCTGACTTTTCCCCCACACAGACTATCAATTCAGGAGGAAGTTCAGAAAGTGACCTTCAAGTAGAAAAGACCCAAGGGCAGGATGGACGGGGAGAGATGTTATTCAAAGGAGACAAAGTTTGTTAGATGGAAAGAATAAGTTTTAGTGATTTATCGCATAGGATGGTGATCCTAGTTAATAATAACTACTCAAAATTGCCAAAAGATGGGATATTAAATGATCTTACCACAAAAAGGTGAGGTGATAATTATGAAAATCAGCCTGATTTAATTATCCTTTGTACACATCTATTGAATTATATCTCATAAGTACACACAATTACTATTTGTCAATTAAAATGGAATGGAAAAGACTCAGTTGCTAACAGAAGGACTTCTCTATAAAGAACAAAAATTCATCATTTTCTTTCATACAAGACAGACACGGGACACAATCACCACATATTCTATTACACTGGATTTAACCTTTCATGCTGCCAAGGGCTTCTTTGAGTGGTTGAGATTATAACATACTGTATGATCATGCTGCCCACTTGAACGCTCCTGTAACAGTCTGCATGGGGAGTACCTGCATCCTGTGAGAATTAAAAGTTACATTTCAGGAGAGGCACCTGTCAAGGGGACAGGCACAAAGGGGACCACACATGCAATAAATAGATAAATAAAAGGAGGCATGTGAATATACAACAGATTGGTATTCAACCTTGAAAAGGAATGGAATTCCAATGCATGCTACAATATGGGGGGAGTCTTAAGGACATGATGCTAAGTTAAACAAGCACATAGGAAACAGTGAATGTTGTATAATTCCACCCACACGAGGTACTCAGAATAACAAAATTCATGAAGATGTGAAATAAGATGTTGGTTACAAAAGGCTGAAAGGAAGATAAATGGGAAGTTGGTCAAATGGGTGCAGAGTTTCTGTTTGAGACAATGAAAAAGTTCCTGAGATGAGTGTTGGTAGTGGCTGCACATTAGTACCACTGACCTAGACTCTTAGTACTGGTCAACATGGTCCACTGACGTTATAATTTTATGTTACATATATTTTATCACCATAAAATAGTTTCTAAGAAGTCACCCTGTTAATCCTCTGTAGCCAGTAAAAGCTTTTTTCCAATTTGTAAGAGATCCATGAATCTCGTAGAGCCATCATCAGGATTGCCATGATGAAGCCACTGATTCTTGATTTCTTTAGATGTCCACCCCCGTGGAAATGTAATGTTGGGCTGAAGGAAGGGAAGGGGGTCAGTTTGCGGACCCACAATTACAAACACCACAGACTACGTGGTTTAAAGGCAGCAGTTAATGTTGACAGCTGTGGATGTGGAGACCTGCATCTTCTGAAGGTCACAGAGGAAGAGACTGTCCCAAGCCTTGCTCCTTGGTTTCCAGGCAGCTGCCCTTTGTGCCTGTGCACATGACCAACCCTCTGTGCACACATCGGTGCTGTGTCTGTTTGTCTTCTCTTCTCATAAGGACAGGATCAGATTGGATGAAAGCCCACGCTAATGGTGACATTTTAACTTGATCTTATCTTTACAGGGTCCGCCTCCAAATACACCCCTATCCTGAGGCATGGTGGGCTGAAGCTTCAATTCCAACCTCCCCTGAGGGAGGTTCCATTGAGGTCATGACAGGTGGTGGGGATACGCACAGATGCTTTACTATACCCCGTATTTAAGAGATCAGTCTTATCATTCAGCTCTCAATATTGACTCCTTTATATTTTCAAAGAGAGTTATTGAGAATCTGCTGTGTCCCAGATATTCTCCCAGGTCTGGGACCACAGTGAAGAGTAAGGCAAGACCCGTGAGTGGGTAATCAGGTAAAGACAAAGGTAACCAGGGAAGAAAGCAGGCAAGCCTGTGTAAAGTAAGTGCACGGAAAGACACCAGAAAGAGTCATGGTCCAATGGAAAAATGGTGGGAGGATAACAATCAGATAATGTGATCTAGGAAGATTCTGTGAAAAATAAGTCTTAAGTACTCCTAAAGAAATGGGGTGTCAGATTTGTAACTATCTAAAGGAAGAAGAAACCAGAGTTGAAGAAAAGCAAGGGAAATGTCTTTTAAGAAGGACAAGCTAGACATGTTCGAGAAACAGAAAGGAGACCAGCCATTGTGTGTGGAAGAGTTAGCAAAGGGCAAATCAGTAAGGGATGGATGGAGGGCATCAATAGGCACCCAATACTGTGAAACTTTGAAGGTTCTGAGATATACATGGATTTTTTTGGATATTATTCTAATGAAAAATATTGGAGGGAATTATAGAAAAACATAGTGTGATTCATATTTTAGAGATCACCTCACTGGACTTTTGAATAAGCATGACCGGTAACAAAATCCAATGCCTTTATATTACATTCCTACCACCTCTTTAAAATCTGTTTAGTGGGAATAATCTTTTCTAGCTCCTGGATAAAAACTCTGCAGGTTCACCATTTCTCTGTTAACTAATAGACAGCAGTTTGATTACTTTAAATTGCCAACAGTATTTCAGTTGAGGAGGATGTTCCAAGTTGTGTAATAATCCCATTCTTGAGTTTGACTTGGATTCATCTTTCTTCTCCTAGCCAGGCTGACACCAGAAGGGAAGCCGGCCTGCATTGCAAAGGAGTCAAAATGGGCTTCTTTCTCCTGACTCACCACTGTCTCTGCATGTTATTGTAGGTGGATGGGACCTGCTCATGAGACCTTTGCATTCTCTAGGCATATAACTCAATTCAACAGGAACTGATCTCTCCTGAGCTACTATTGCATTTCCTTATTTCCTTTGCATTGCTATTCCTGGTGACTTTGAAGACACCTTTGCTAGTCTCCTGATCATCTAGAAATACATATCCAGGTTCCTTCTACTAACATTCATCGCCCTCCTGCAAACTTTGTTGGATGAGAAAAAGACACCTGTTCACCTAGCCACTCTTCCCAAATTCTTTGGACTCTTGCTCAATGAGTAAGAAAGATCCAAAACCCTTGGATTGATAGTTAAGGTTTTGTTCTGAAAAAACAGCACCGAAGAATTCACCTCATACTCATTTTGGTACCCAATGTTGATGTCTCAGCCAAACTGAGGGAGGGAAAGTCTATTACTTCCATCATGTTATGTGACTCCAGCCACTGAGTAGATTGCACTACAGAGAAGTCAGAGAGGAAGGAGTCAGACTAGGGGGACAACAGTAGCAGCTTCAGGGAGACATGAAGACTGCTTAGAAGGAAGATGGTGAAGAGTAGAAGATTTAGGATGATTTGAGGACAGAGCTGTGAGAACTCTCTATTGAAGAGAACTGAAGAGTGACTTTGACCTTCCCAGCATAAGCCAATGAACAGAGAGGGGTGCCACTTTCTGAGAAACATGAAACTGAAGAATATTACATCTAGGCTGTGGATGGGGAGTGTGAGAAAAGGAAGATTTATGAATCAATTGTTTTGTTTTTGGGCAATCTAAATTTTACAGTTGGATTTATGAGTCTGGAGTTCAGGAAGGGTTCAGGACTCGAGCTATAAATTCCTAGCTCATCACTAGATAGAAGATTTTTAAATCCATGGGATTGGAGGAGATTACTTAGGGGAAAAAAAAGGTATTTAGTGAAGAGGATAAGTTCTATGGCCAAGTTTCTTTGACTCCAATGCAGAGAACTTCATAAGAAGTAGAGTAGCAAGGGCCATAGAATGAGATGTGTTCCATGCAATGAGCAAAGTCACAGGCAAGTGAGGCAAGTGGACCCTGCAAAGTCCAATTAAGAGGCAGCAGATGACTGATTTGGGGCTTGGGCAAGGAAAGCATTTCTATTGATCTTGATAGTGATGTCATTAGAATGCATCAGCCAATAGGAAAAAAGTAGCAGAGAAAGGGAGAGAGAGGAGTAACTATGTGTGCAAAGTCAATCACACATTTTGCATTTTCTTTTCATTATTTTCATCCATACTCCCTGATAAAAGTGTTAATAAGGAAAGGCTCACAGTCTATTAGTGATGTTTCTCCTGGGCGACAGGAAATGGAATCCTATTATGTTATCAATGATTTTAGACATTTTGGTGAGCACAAAAATGTTAAGATAGAACTCTGGTGAAATAATTTCAAATCCTTGATTAACTAGGACTTTGTTTGTTTTAATTATTTTTTAAAACAAAAATCCATAATTTGTAATACCAAATGGCTGGCAAAAATATGGGGCAATGGGAACTGTCATTCATTGCTAGTAAGAATGCAGAATGGTACAGGCCCTTGGGAAAACAGCTTGGCAGTTTCATGCAAAACTAAACATACTCTTGCTACATCATCCAGGAAGCATGCACTTTGGTATTTTCCCAAGTGGGTTGGGCATTATATAACATATGAGATGTGTGCCATTACCTGAGTAGATAAACTGTGGTATGTAAACATGATGGAATATTATTCAGTGCTAAAAAGAAATGCACTGGGAAGCCATTAGAAGAAATGGAAGAAACTTAAATGCATATTACTAAGTGAAAGAAGCCAAGGAGAAAGGTTACATATTTTGCCAAAACTTGCATACGACCAAGTTGAAGACTGATTGTGAAGTTGGAGATCTGCTTCCACACTTGGAAGCACAATGGGCACAACCTGGAAGCAACCAAGGTGGATAAATAGACTGTGGAACATCCACACAATGGGATATTGTTTAGTGCTAAAATAAAAAAAAAAATGAGCTAAGGAGCTGTGAAAAGACATGGAGGAAACTTCAGTGCATAGTATTAAGTGAGGGAAGCCGAGTGAGAAAGGGTACATACATATGGTTCCAACTGTATGATATTCTGGGAGAAGCAAAACTGTGGAGACCGTAAAAAATGGTTCACTTTTGCCAAGCACTGGGATGGAAGGAGCGATGAGTAGGCAGAGTGGAGGGGAATTTTTAGGGCAGTGAGACTTTTCTTATGATCCCTTAAAGGTGGATATACATCATCATACCTTTGCTCAAACCCATAAAATGTGCAACACCAAGAGTGAGCCCTAATGTAAACTATGGACTTGGGGTGCTGATAATGTGTCAGTTTGGGTTCATTGTTTGTAACAAATATGCCACACCCATGGGGCATGTTGTTTATAGGGGGCCATGCTGTGTGGAGGGGAGGGGCATTTGGGAACTCTATACTTTCCTCTCAAAATTGCTGTGAACCTAAAACTGCTCTAAAAATAAAGCCTACTTAAAAATGAGTAGAATTTAAACAATACAAGTTTTGAGCAGATATCCAGATTGCTGAAATTTCAATCTGTTCATCTTGGCGTAGCCAAATGTTAGAGGTGAAGGTACTTTACACTGTTCCAACAATTTATGGAAATGATTCTTTTTTTACTTAAATTTACTAATTCAAGTCCAGATTAAACTTTCATAAAGAAAATCTTCTTCTCTTAAAACAGTTTTCTCAATCATCCAACGCTGACACAAAATCAGAATTAAGTCACAAGTCATTTCTTTGAGGTAGAATGTTTTCTGTCAATATCAATGAGAATGATATAGGGATATAATGATATGAGATATGGAAAATGCCTAAGTCACAAAAAATACAAAAATGAGATGATTGTCACTGTAGAGATGTTCAAAATTTTTAAAACAATTTGTAAAACATGAAAAAATAGGAATTTATGCTAAAGCAGTAAGACTTTTTTTCTGCTATATTCTA
Organism: Callospermophilus lateralis; assembly: GCF_048772815.1. Taxonomy (NCBI): domain Eukaryota; kingdom Metazoa; phylum Chordata; class Mammalia; order Rodentia; family Sciuridae; genus Callospermophilus; species Callospermophilus lateralis. The sequence continues at coordinate 9,153,654 of NC_135315.1, forward strand.
AAACAATTATCATTATTATACATATTTCTCCCTCTGGTGCCAGGGATTGAAAAAAAGGTCCCTTAGCAACTGAGCCACATCCCCAGATCTTTTAATTATTATTATTATTAATTTTGAGACATGGTCTTAAGTTGCTTAGGGCATTTCTAAGCTTCTGAGACTGAACTTGAATTTGTAATCCTCCTGCCTCAGCCTTCTGAACTGCTGGGATTACAGGTGTATACCACCAAGCTCAGCCTCAGTGTTATTTAAAATTTTTTAGACTGGACATTTTCTTCAATGAGATGGCTTGTTCTGTTGTGCTTAGTTGATTAAATTTCCTTCAGAAAGTAGTTTTAGTCAGTTTCTGATTAAAAAACGAGTTTATTGCTATGAAATGTTTAAAATATATGCAAGTTTTCACATATGGCTCTCAATGCTGGGCATCTGTTATTCTTTCTTAGAATATTTGTCCTTCTTTATACCATCTCCTCTGAGATAAAGTATTTACTAATATAACCTACTTATTTTTACAGAACACAGAAGATGTGCTTAGTGAATTGAGAATTGACTTCACCATGGTATCCACGTTTTTGCAGAATTTGTCTCTGGAAAAGGAGTCTTTATCCAAACCATTCTTTGAATAATACACTTTTTAAGGATTTCTTAGTCTGTGTGTACTGGTGTACCAAAATACTGCAGACTGAATAATTCATAAACAATAACAATTTATTTCTTAGACCTCCGAAGATGGGCAAATCCAAGAGCCAGGTACCAGATTTTGTTATCTGTTGAGGGCTTTATAGCTGAGTCCCCTTGTGGCAAAAAGTAAAACCTTAAGAAGGCTGAACCCCTTGTGAACCCTCCCTTAATCCTATCTGTGAAGACCTCACCCTTAATGCCCCACCACCATCCAAAGACCACACACGGTTGCACTGGGAGTTAAATTTCAGCATGCATTTTGCAGGAGACACCATTATTCAAGCCACAGCAAGTAGAGATGTGAAGGATAATGAAAATGAAATCTTGATTCCTCATTGTGTTATCCAAACCCCAGTAGTACTTATTCATTCCTCCCCAAATTAGTGTTTGCTTCTGTTCCATTCATTTTCCGTGCTTCTGCTATGCTGACAACATTTTCTTCCCCTAAACCTCTCTCTCTCTCTCTCTCTCTCTCTCTCTCTCTCTCTCTCTCTCTCTCTTCTTTAAAGCCTCAATATCATTCTTGGTGCCTGGAACACTCTTGGCTTGATATTATCTTGACTGACACATACTTCATGTACAGGCTCCAGGTAAAAAACCAAGATCTTAAGTAAGTTTTCCAGATTCTGTTGTAGTCCATGAGTTATCTGTCACTTAAAATATTTGTTTATGGAATTAATGTTTCTGATGGTTGGTGTTCTGCTGGTGTGGGAAGAGCTGCATTCCAAATACTTTGACAATGCCTGGCATCTAGCAAGGTACTCAAAACTATTTATTGCACAAATAGCAAGCACAAGCATCCCAAAATGCTGCCGAGTAAGATCCCAGTCAATGAACTTGTGGGCCCACCATTGCTGCCCTTCATCCACGCACAGAGCTTCTGTGGCTATACTGAATCACATATGCATTAGAAATTAATTTTCTCAGCACTTGCTTTATGACATCAAGATATAAACTTCCATATTACCCAAATTCTTCCTTTGAAGGTTGCTTTCAGCTAGAATTTTCTAACATTGAATCTAATAAAAATAATTTATCTATTTTGGAGTTCAGTTTATAAAAGGTTCTGGAATCCAACAGATTTCAGTGACTTCTTGAATACTACAGATGTCTTGACAAAAAAAAAAAATATTACAACACCATATGTGCACCATTCCCATGAGTAGGTTTCAGGGAAGTTTTAATGTTAATGTAGGTTTTTTTGTTTCTTTTAAAACCCAGCATGTGGATTTAGTGCTTATTAAAGTGAGAGGCTGAGTGTGGGGGCCTGATTTAGGATTAGAAATAGGAGCTGCACTAAAAGCTCAGGTGCAGATCTCTGCCAAGAGCCCCTCCAGAACTACTCTCCTGCTCACTACAAACTATTGATACAGCCCCTGGATACACTGTTGTCTTTCTAACACTGGGTCACGTAGGCATGTGGAAGCCTAGGCCATCATTAGTCCTGCTAAGAAGGCTGTGTCCAATGCCGTGCCAAGCGAGGGTCTGTTGCAAAGATGGATATGTTTACTATTTGAATCATTCATTCTCTCTTTCCATGACACAAACCCTCTGAAATGACCAAAGGCAAGCCTTTAATTTTTAAAAATCTGAACCGTGTGGTAGAGTACACCCAACCATTAAAAACATAAACCAAGTAGCCACAGACATGTCACTGTGCCAACAAACCTATGTGTGAAGTCTGATACGGCCTGGCCACTCCACATTCCACGTAACCAAGACAATGCCCCCCTGAGAATGACCCAAAGAGATCTCTGTTAAGGAGAACACTGCTCTCATTGTTTTTTCATGACATCAGCAGTTATCAGCCAGAAATGGAACATTTTTTCCCACACAGTTTAAAAAATACATTCAGAGAGAATGCTAAAAATAGTCATGCTATCTGATCGCCTGGCATGGCTGGGTGAAGAGATCCAAGCAGGCAATACCTAAACTTGACTTAGGACAGGCTGGGGAGCTGCAGCTGCCATGGGGACCTCACTCCTGGCATGCTCACACTTAGGTTTTGGCGTGACTCTGAAGGTGAAGCAAAGGTTCCACTGAGAACCCAGCACCAGAATCACCTGGGGCATCATTTCAAACCTGGGGTTGGCAAACCTCGTGCCCATAGGTCCAAGTGGACTGACTGCCTTCGTTTGCACATAAAGTTTTATTGGAACACAACCATGCTCACATGTTGAGTAACTGTGACAGAGTTGAGTAACTATGACAGAGACGACACAGCCTACATAGCCAAAAACATTATTCATCTGGATCTTTATAGAAATAGTTCTTTTTTTTTTTTTTTTTTTTTTTTTTTTTTTTTTTTTTTTTAATCCTTGTTCTAGACTAAGGGTAGCCAATCTTTAAACTATATTCTGGTGTTCTCAACTCCTGGTTTTGGTTTCCTTGCTATTGAGAGGAAAATGTAGTCATTTGCATGAGATAGAATGGGAAAGAAGAAGCCTTTAAAAAATGTATTGAGGTAGGAAAGGTGGGTAAGGAGATAGTGGTAATGACTATCTCCAGATGACTCCAGAAATTACCTGGCAGATCGTTTTGGTATGCGCAGAGATCAGTAAGGAGGTTAAGGAAGTGTGTGCCATATGAATTGTGGGTGAAGAGAGATGAGGTTCAAAAGTAGGTTAGGGAGTCCAGGACAGCTGCAGCCCACCCATCCTTCTCATTGGCTGTTCACCATCCAATCAAGATGCATCCCCATTACCATGGCAATAAGTTGGGGTTACTGCTTCTCAAAGTCATTCCAATTCTTTGCTTTATCACAGGCATTTTACAAAACTTTATGTATTAGGGACTGCCTAAGGTTTTAAAAAACAACGCAGGAGTCCTTTTTGATTCTCTTTGTACATATGTATGTGTCTAAATAGACTATTTTCAGGATCTGTTTATCACGCGAATATATGTTGGATGTCCGAGATCTTTTAAATTAATCCCCTATGCAATTTGTGTTTCTCCACAAAATCTATATGGTTTCATGGGAATTATTACAATGTCAACTATCATTACTCTCTGAATTATAAATAATAGAAGCACTTATTTTTGTGCTTATAACCCCCAAATATATCTAACAATGTTTTCAATATTTTAAAATGGTTAGGTCTTATTAAAATATTATTATTTGATACTAATTAAAGATGACTTAGGATGATGAAGGGTAAGACTGTCACTTACTGATTATAACTAAATTATTTAGTTTTCCTTAGACTCAGTTTCCCCCACTACACTTAGGCTTGGCATGAAAAATAAATGAGACAATTTAAGTAAATGCTTGGAGTACAAAGAGATGTCCACATTCTATTTTTAGCTATTTTTATTATAATGATCAGGTCACTTACACAACTCTGAACTTGAGCTGAATGACAAGAAAGGAACATCAGGATATTTGCCACATAATTGTGCGTCAGTCTAAATGGAACATTTCCCACCAAAAGTGAAAATAGCCCCGTCTGGCATTTTCCTGGGCTGGGAAGGAAAAAAACAATCATTTGTCAAAGACACTATTTTATGAGGATTTAACTGGGCACAAATTGAATTTGTGGCTTGGCCAAGGAAAGAAATATTTGCAAAACATCTCCAAGATGACAGAGATATCCACATTGCCAATGGGAGCAGTTTAAAAATGATAACATTACACTGCCACATATTTCTGAGAAAATGGTCAATATTTAAGGGAAAAAAGAGCCCAATTTTCCTGCTATACATGTTCCTCCTTTGCTGAGTTATCAGTGCTCAGGAACATGTTAACTCTTTCTCTTTGTCATGTGGGAAGTTCTTTTTTCACTAAACTAAATGGTACCCAGAGTAAGACTTGTTTTGTTTGTTTTGTTTTCTCTTGCCTTGAGTTTGAAGACAAAATGATTTTCCAAAATGCTTCATTCGTTATATTAAATTTGACTTTAGGTAAGATCTCCCTTGTCACCATACATAGCAAAGTTCAATTATCTTTCTTTATATAAGGCTGTACACAGGGGTGCCATCTAAAGTGGATCTGAATTTACCGGAACTGGTTTCTGCAGTCATTTAGTTCTCGTGATATTTAGTGATTGGACACTACAATATTTTGAAATAATCCATGAGAATCTGGTGTGTCAGGATGTATTTGAAATGCATAAGACACTTCCTGAAGAAAAAAACAGAAACTGTTTTGTACAGATGTCAATTTCAATATGCAGCTAACTGGATCCAATGACTTTGCCTAATTTCTACTAAACACTTGAAGGCTGAAAATTTTTCTTTTTTAAAAAAACAAAATAAAATGAATCTTTTGCTCATCTCACTGATGCATGTGGCAACATATATGGACCTCAAAATCCTCATGCCAAATGAAAAAAGGCACGTGCAAAGGGCTACATATTATGTAACAGCCTTATATGAAATGTCCAGAAAAAAAGTAGAATAGTGATTGTCTGTAGTTTAAAATGGGAATAAGAATTGACTGCCAAAGCCCAGGAAGAATCTATTTTTTGAGGGGTGGGAGGATAATATAAGTGTCCTAAGTTTGGATTATGGTGATGGTTACATTAATATTGTACTTTTACTAAAAATAAAGTTATCTCAATAAAACTGTTGAAAAAGAAAAGGACCTGGTATTTTTTAGTACTTACTTAGCCCAGATCAATATTAAGCACTTTATTTACTGGAGTTTATGCTCCCAGACAACAAACTTTGACAGACTCTATCAACTCTGAAGGGAATCAGGGCACAGGAAGCAATCTTAGTTTTATAGAAAATTAAGAGGCAGAGCACAATTTTCTCTCAGAGGTGCTTGTGTGCAAAGCTTCATATTGCATTGACACAGTTCTACAGTCTAAAACCATGTATTCAGTTCATTTCAGAATTCCGTTTCCAACATGGAGGAAGCCCTACAGCCTTAGGAATCAAAATCCAGAATCAACACTCTGGTTAGCACTTTAGCGCCTTTTAGGGAGACGAGGTTCATGGTATGGATGGAGCATGTCTTCTCCTCTGAAGGAGTTAGCATTTTAGTGGAAAAAAATAGAAAACAGATAAAAATACCAAAGAATGTTTGTAATTGTAAAAGAAATGTAGACAAGTCCTGACAGAGTTCAGACAGGGTCATGGCCAGTAGCTGTGGTACTCGGGAAGAAAGGGAGGTTTGCAAAGGCAATGCCAAATTTCTGGCACAGAAATACAGACTAAGGTCTAGTCCATGGAGGGGTAGAAGCAAATCAGCACCAAGTTAAAGGTGGCAGCAGACACCTTCCAGACATAGAAAGGGTGGGCTAAATACTTCTTACTTCATATCACTGTATTTAATTTGGTCTTTTCCACACCTTGCAATATTGTTCGGGCCGGAGAATTTGCCTTTTAACTCCAACCTTAGGGGACATTTCTCTGTTCCTGTAATTGAAAAATCAAAGATCTCCCGGAGTCAGGTGGAGATGCAAATGAGAAGCACAGTGTACACATGATGAAAATGGCAACTGACAGTGGGCTACATCTTCCAAAGTGACAGAGAGCAGGAGAGACTGTGGTAAATGCCTTGGCTTGAAGGGAAGTCACCAGTAGTTCCCACAGGGAGAAGGTCCAGACTCTCACCTATAGTAGTCTAGAATTTGGGAGTCATTCTTGACATTTCTTTATTTCCTTTCACCCTACAGCCAAATCCTGGACACTTTACCTTTGAGATATAACCAAAAGAGGAGCATCCCTCATAATGCCCTCCTGCCTCCCGGCCACCCTCCCGTCTCTCACTGGTAGTATCACAATGTCCTCCAAGCTCTTCTCCCTCATCTTACTCTTGATTATCTAGAACTTGTCAAAATTTTTTACTTCAAAAAAGTAAAAAAGCCAGCCATTCTTCTGGGAGAAAATATATTCATTTATGGATTCATAATGGCCAGAATTTATTTTTTAAAATCCTATGACTTGGGCTGGGGTGGTGGCTCAGTGGTAGAGCTCTTTCCTCGCACTGTGAGGCACTGGGTTCGATCCTCAGCACCACATAAGAGCAAATAAACAATAGAAAGATATTATGCCTATCTATAACTAATTTTTTTAAAAAATCCTATGACTTAATAATAATAAAAGATAAACAATCAAATTATCAGTGGAGAACTTCTGCAAGCCCAGAGACTTGTGAGGGTGAAACAGGAGGATCATAAGTCCTAGGCCGACCTCAGCATTTTAATGAGATTCAAAAAAATAAAAATAAAATAAAATCTGGACAACAGGTTTCAACAAATACTTCCCACCAAAGATATCCATAACACAACATGTATCAAAATCATCATTAAGGAAATGAAAAATAAAACTACTCTTAAATACTGCTGCATGCCCATCTAAGTTATGGAAATTCATAACTTAGAAAAAATATTTCCATTAGATGTGTATATGTACTGCTACGTAATAAATTACAACAAATTTAGCATCTTAAAATAAGGTACCTTTATAATCTCATAATTCTCCATGGTTTGAGTGTGGCTTAGCTGTACTTTCTGCTTTAGGTCTCTCACCCTACTGTAGTTAAGATTTCAAGCCAACAAGGCAAGAAAGTCTACCGCAAGACATGATCTTATCACCCAAACCCAGGAAAAGTGACATCTTGCCACTTTGCCTCTGAGGACTAGATACTAGCTACAGGTCCCACTGGGACTGTCTACACAGGGTGTGAACACAAGAACTGAGAATCTTTGGGAATCACTGACCACAACGTGGTTTGACAAAGGACTCATATCCAGAAGAGGATGAACTTTTACTACTCAATAAAAAGACATGCAACCCAATTAAAATATAGGAAAAAGACTTGAGTAAGCACTTCTCAAAAGAAGACATCTGATAGCCCATAAGCCTATGAAAAAAAAGTGCTCTACATCATTAGTCATCAAGGAAATTCAAATTGAAACCACAAAGAGGTTCTACCACACACCCACCCAAATGGCTAAATTTAAGCAATGGACAATACCGGCTATTGTCAAAGAAGTAGAGTGACTAGAACTCTCCTTATTACTCGTGGGAGTACAAAATGGCTCAACCACATTGGAAAACACTTTGGCAATTTCTAATAAAGTTAAACAAACACCTACTCATAACCCAACAGGTCCACTCTTAGATACATCTTCTCTAAGACCAAAGAATGCATGTGCTCTGTGTGCACCCCAAAATACTTTATTCACAATAGATCCAAACTAGAAAATGCCCAATGGCTGCTCATAGGAGATGCACCATCCCTCCACAACAATGTCTCATGTGTTTCTTATGTTCCTAGAATGTGAACTTCCTGACCACAGTGACTTTTTTCTTGCATATGATTGTATCATCAGGTTCTAGAACCACACCTGCCACCAAAGTACTCAATTCTTATCTATTCACCAAATGAGTGATTGGCTATTTGTTGATTAGTCTGTTGACTTCTACTTATGCTAAATTAGATTTCTCCTGCTCCATCCTCCCTGGGGACTCTTTCCTCTGCCTTCCTCTTATAAATCACATCACAAACTTTTTTTTTTTTTTTTAATCATTCCATGTTTCTGGTATGGTGACCACTCATCTATACATGAGAGTCACCAGCAGGCCTTATTAAAACTCAGATTTCTGGGTTCTATACAGAGACTCCATAGTCTCTGACTCCATAGGTCTGGGGTGGACATGAGAATTTTCATTTCTACTGTTTCCCAGGTAAGGATGATGACAACCCTTAGTAATGGTAAAAAAAAAAAAAAAAAAAAAAAAAAAAATGTAAACAAGCCAATGTAAATATTGACATTGACTCTGGCCTTCTGACTCTTTGGTGGTTGTTGTTTTTGTTCCCTGATTTTCATATTGATTGGGTTTTTTTGTCTCCAAGTTTTACCTTGGAAGCTTTTTCAGAGGACGTCTGGTGATCCCTGGGTGGACATTCATATTTAGGCTGAGATGCTGGGTGACGGATGTGAAGGTCTGTGTGTTTGCATAGTGATTGGGCGCCATCACAATTCAGTTTCCCCAGAAACAGGATCTGAAAGGGATTCTTATGATTGTGATCTATTAAGCAGTCACCCTAGTGACCTCTCAGGGAATGGGGTCAGCCTGGCAGATGAGGATAAGACCAACACCAAGCAAGTCTGAGATGCCAGGCACTAGCCAGTTCCTGTCCTCTTACAGGGAAACCCTCCATGAGGGATGCACACTGGATCTTCTCACCTCCTCCTGAGTCAGTCACTGGCTAAAGGTCACCTGAGCAGACACTTCTAGTTCTGTCTATGGCATGCAGGTTGAAGAGGCTCCAGTATAAGGCGTGCTCTCCAAGGAGTCTCAGGCACTGCCCTTACAAGCAAAAGCACACAGATCCTTGGGGACAGGTGTACTAATGGGACAAAGGGGATCTGAAGCAATCTGCTGGTGATATGGTCAGGCACATGACCAGGGTCAGCTCCAGGAGAGTTGGGAGGTTTCCTTTGGAGATTCTGCAGTTATTTACTTGGGGTGATAGTGGGGCTGCTTGGCTGGGGCACAAGTTTCACAGGTCCTCTTTGATCTTCTTGTCCTCTCTGTCCAGAGTGAGTCCCAGAGACAACAGATCTATTTTTCCACAGAATCAACCTCTTATCTCCTACCAGGTATTGCCTGGGTTGAGTGGTTGAAGTTAGAATTCATCAGGTCAGTAACCTGTGGCTTCAAATAGAGGAGAGAACAACTCTCCAACCTTGGAGCATCTTCAGGAGATGAGGAAAAACCAAAAAACAAAACAAAACAAAAAACCCTCGGGTAGTTCATCTTTGATTCATCCATCAAGACTGAATTCACATTACTTAAGCGAAACAGGCTTCGCAAGGCGAGACCAGTGGGTGAGGAAATCATCACCCATGCCATCTCACAGCTCTGGGACATGAACCCGGACCTGAACTTGTCCAGGCACAATCACCCTTATTTTTTTTAAACCTGGGAATCTATCTCAGTGTCATAGAAGGTGAACTTGGGTGCCAATAATAAGTTGAGATTCTACTGTGGCTTACAAAGAATAAACAAGAGGCTTGATGGGTACTAGGTGTCTTTTAGTCTAGTCATATTGAACACAGGAGACATGGCTAGTTCACACATGGAAAGATTGCTGCTGGATCCTTCTTGCAACAGTAGAACTCTGATTGTTTTTGATGTTTTATTGTCTTACCTTGAAACATTTGACTTCTTATATGAAGAGGCCCCTTCTCTCAATATCTGGAAATTCTCCTTGCTGATATTAACATTCCTTAAAATAGTTAGCACAATCGTTTCCTTTAATAAAATCATCTTTTGGGCCTCAATTTGAACAAAAGAGAGATGAATTGATATTATTAACATAGCAATTTTCTATAAAAAATATTTAAAATATATAAAAATATTTAAAAATTATTTTTTAAAAAAGTATGAATATCCAAATCAGTTATAAGCTATAAAGTTTGGGCAAGTTCCTTGTGTATAAAAGGGAAATAAAAATACCAATGGCACCATGCTGTTAGATAAGGTGAGATCTGTAAAACGTGAATTATACTGCATATATGTGTTATTAGTGTCTAATAAGTTTCAGTTTCCTTCTTTCCCTTAAACCCAAATCCATTCAGGACACTCACTTCTACCCATCTCTACTCTGTGGTATAAAGTTATCCATAAAAACCACCAGACAAAGTACTTAAGCACCTCATTATTCTATAAGAAATTATGTATTATTAAATATCATATACTCTTTGCCTCCTGCCTCATCCTTCCAGGTAATCCCAGAAATTGGGATATGTACAGTACAAACAGTGCAACTAAAAGAACCTATAGAGTTTAAATCATATCTATAAGATTTTTTAAAGAAATAATTATTTTTACAAAGGTAAATTTAAAAAAAAAAATCAAACTGCCTTAAGTAATGAGGATGCGATCATCTTTCTCCGGCGCATTTATGACAACCAGATGATCGGCTGGCCTTCCCATTTCTGCTCTCCGTTTGCCTTCCTCTGGCTTCTGCCACTTTCCCCACTGCACTTGGAGAGTTTGAGGAGGACCAGGCCTGAGGGAGGATGGGACCAATCCGCTCCTCTCAGAAGTCACTCAACACAGGTGGGGACTCAAAGTACAATCAAAACAAGAAGCGCAGCACCAGTGGCCGCAGTCACTCAGCAACTCTAAGGGCACTTCATTCACAGAATGAGAGGGGAGGAAGGTCCAGCGGCCAAAATAACCCATGCCTGGTGGTCGGGAGCAAAGGGCGGGTTCAGGGATTCTTGCCCTCAGTAGAGCTGGTCACGTGAAGAAAGGACCAAAACAGAGAGGAAGATGTTTGCCAGTGCAATTACTTGCTGTCTGAAAGCATTACCACATTTTCCATAATAATATTTTTCTTGCGAACAAAGGTATGAATCCTTTGAGTGCAAAATGTAAGTAAGTACAACAGAAAACTACCAAATAGAAAAAAAAAAAAAAAAATCGTTGCTTCCATTTTCTTTCTCTATTTTTTCTCCCCCCACTCCCCTCTCACAATTCTTGCCCTTACTTTTGTATCCATCACGGTCCTGGAGAGACACAGAACACACACTTAACACTAAAGGAGAAAGAAGGAACTCATTACCGAGGTGTGGCTGAAAGTAGGGGATTCGCAAGGCAAAACCCAAGGCTCGATAGTGAGAGTTGTCACCAAAGAGATAAAGGGGGAAGTGGACAGGGGAGAGAAAGTTTTACTGAGCAGGATGGTCTTTGAGAAGCGCTGAGCCCTCTGACCTGCAGAAAAAGCCAGCTTAGGAAGCCCTCTCACGGGAGGGAATCGTGACAACACCTTGACCTCTCTTCTCCATTTTTCCCCATCTTCGGTGGGGCCTCTGCACTGAGGGAAGCTAAGCGGAAGCAGGAGGATACGGAGCCCACGTAGGCCACTCTGTGAGTTTGAGAAGTCCTTGCAGTGACCTCTGATTTCAGGATGTTGCTGCAAGTTCTTGCAGATCTCAGCAGAGCCGTTATACTTATGGCCGTGGTTTGTTACACTGGGAACCTGCAGGTCAAAATCAGCAGGGGAAAGGGGCACTTAAGACAGGGTCCAGGAGAGGTGAGGTTGAGAGCTTCCAGGTGTCCTCTTCCAGTGGAGCCCTGCCATGGCACTTCTTCTCCTGATAATAACGTCTGACAGTATTTAGAGAGTTTTGCCAACCAGGGAAGCTCACCTGAGCCTTGGTGTCCAGAGTTCCTATTAAAGGGTTTTCATATAGATTTGGGCACTGCCCGTGGATTGACCTGTCTCTGTACTGTATGGCCCAAGGGCCCATCATAAATAACACTATCACCATAGACATCTGGCATGATCCAAACACTCCCACAAACAAAGACACTCTCAGCAGACAGCACATTCCAAGGGCTTAAAGGTTACCTCCCAAGAGCTGGGGGCAAAGGGACAAAACTTGCTTTGTACAAAGCTAATTCTTCCCTGCACATACCTACATAAATTGTAGGGCCTACTGCAGAATGAAAATGTTGGGCATCGATTCAAAAAGTGTTATGAATTTCAAGAAGGTGACAAGACCAATAAACCAAGAGTGGCACCTTTCTGAGCATGGGGAGGTGGATTTCACAGTTCCATGCTCAGAAAACTAGCCTTGTAGTTCACCTTCCACAGACAGAGAGCAGCAGGGGATGAGGATGGATAGTCATGGGTGAGGAGTGACACCACAGATGGGAGGTATCTGTCTCACTGACGTCATTGAACATACACAGGGTCTTCAAAGTTTTTCTATTATGAAACTCTAAACATATGTGAAATATACAGGATGACAGAATAGTCCCTAATGTACCCATCATTCAGTTAATTATCAACTCATGGCAACTTTTATTCACCCATAAATCCAACCTCTTCTTCACCTTGTAATTTAAAGCAAATCCCAGCAATTGGATCATTATATTTAATCCATAAATATATCTCTTTCAATAGCAAGAACTCTTTTGAAAAGCATATAATCAATTATATTCTGAAATCTTAATATATTGCTGATTTTAACATAACTGTATATCTTGAGTATTTTCCATTGCATTTGAAAATCATTTTAAAACTCCTCTTTGGTGTCTGTATACTATTTTACATATTTCTCTATTTGCATTTTGGGTAATTTATTTAAAATAATGTTTTAAGTAATGCTAGGATGAGAATCTTTTTGATTGCAACTGTTGTTATTTTTTTAACATAGTTATTTTGAACAAACAATTGGATCAAAGAAATCGATATGTATTTTGAAATATCTTTCCAGTGACATGGGTTACTTTTCAATTTAAGGAAAACTGCACTCAGTCTCTGTGACTCAGTTTATTTGCTGTTTGGACAAATTTTCCCTCATTCATTTTATAGATGGTGCTCTAGGAGTTCTAGAGAGTGAAAGGACTAATCCCTGCTCTTGAGACATTTATCATCGGTTAGGGTAGACAAACTGGATCCACAAATAGCAGTAATGGAAGCAAATATTCTATATACTTCATGGAATAAATAGGAAAATTATATAGGAATTCAGAAAGATTTTTAAAAAATTTTTCCATACATGTGACATAATAAAAAATTCACATGTATTATATCTGTTTGCCAATCAATTGACTTTATAAAACCTTTCTTTTTCATTTGCATGCGTCCAGTTATTGGAGAAAAGAAAGATATGTAAAGGAACTTGTTATTTTGCTTCTAGAGGGCAAGCTGATGAATCAAGTAAGAGCCAGAGGAGGGGAAGGAGGTTCTAGGTTTTTAACTAAAAGAAATGATAAACTTTTAAGGGGAAGAAAATGCTATTTACCCTAATTAGGTCATTATTCAATATATAACTATATTGAGTTATCACACTGCACCCTATAAAATATGAATCTACCTACATATCAGATAAAAAAAATAAAAAATAATAAAACATAAAATAATTTTTTTTTCTAAATCCTTGTGTTTTCAAGGAACAATAGAAATGGAGTTAGTCTATGTGCATTTAACCACTCTTACTTATACTTTCAGCCCCCAAATACAGCAAACATAAACCAGCCAAAACAAATAAGCAAATAAGAGCTATTTACTCATATAATGACAGTGTTTTTGTGTTTGGATAGATTTCTTCAAATAGCTGTTTGGGCACTTTTAGCATTTTTGATTATACATGAAGAGATAATGGTGGGGGGAAAATCATACTGGCAGGTTGAGAAGAGGTGAGATTTCAGTCCTTCTGGCTTTTGCTTATTTGTGTTCAGAGAAAAGCAAAGTTCCTGTGTGCTTGAAGACAGGAAGTATTTCTGATGACATCTCCTGAAGAAATGTGTACCCCATATTTTAAAAATATGTTGTCTCATACCCTTCCTGACAAATTCCCCAAATCTAGCAAGCCGTGGGAAAACCCACAGCTAGAGAATGGACATAGCTCACAAGACCTCACCCAGCTGAACCCTCACTGATAAATCATGGCCGAGATAACAGACATTTTAAACCATGTGGACATTCCCAAAGAAGACCGACTCCCGCATTAGCAAAGGACTTCTGTCTTCCATCTCTGAGCCACATCTTTTTTCTCAACAGGCTGTTTTTATGACCACTACTTCTCTCCACCTACTGGTCAATGCAGTAACTATTACCTCCAGGAAGAAGAGCACATGCTGGGCCCGGAGGTAGCTCTGTGATAGAGCTCTTACCTCACATACAGAGGCCCTGGGTCCCTCCCAGCACAAGGTATCAAACCCACAAACACAAGCCTCTTCTAGGAAATCGAGAATCCTTGGGCAAAACAATCTACAGGGTTTGCTTATAATGGGGAAAAGGTACCTGCCTGAATAGAAGGGCATTTTCACAAAACCAGCTTGGGAGTCCTTGAGTTTAGATGATGTTGTCTATACACACATATCCTGATTAGAGTAACCTTTTATTTTAAAGGATAGCCTGTCATATCCACCATGAACTGGCAACTGGCTCATTGTAACAGGCTAGGAGTAGTCTGCTTACCACAATTTTTTTTAAAACAACAACGACCAAAAGACAACCAAAGCTCTATCACCTCCTTTGACTGGAAGCCAACAACTGTCATGGGGCCTGATGATAGTTGTGTTGATTTTGTTTTGTAATTGGACTATAATATGACATGAGGTCACTTTATTTTTTATTTTGTTTTTGGTGCTGGGAATTGAACCCAGGGGCACGTGCTCTATGACCGAACTACATCCTCGGCTTTTCATGTTTTTTATTTGGAAGCAGGTCCTTGCTAAGTTTCTGAGGCTGGCCTTGAAGTTGAGATCCTCCTGCCTCAGCCTGGTTACTTTTTTTTATCAGATTTTGTGAGAGTTTAAATCAGTAGGAGCGTGTTTACTTGCTCGTTGTTCCTGTTGTGTTTTTGTTTTCTTGCTCGCATGCTTGTGAGGCTCTCTAAATACATGTGTACTTTTAAAGAACTCTTTTCCAGAGGCTTGAAAAGTGACAGTGGATGGTGAGCTATGGAATTAATCCAGCTAGCATGGAGAAAAGGTGGAAATAGTTCTGGTCTTTACCAGGAATAACAGCTACAATTTTGTGGATTAAAAAAAATAAAAAGTGACACCTGAATTTTACCTCCTTGAGGAAGGTATTTTAATCCTTAAAAAACATTCCATCACATACTCATACATATTAAAAAATAGATCTCCATCTAAAAAAATACATCTCCAATTTAAAGTTAAGCATTCTAGTGTTTTTTTCTGTGTATCCAAATTAGTCCTAGATGAATTTCGAATAAGTTGCAAATGTATTAATCCTCTATAAATTACTGATACGTTAATGTTTTATACATTTAATGTTTTTATATTTCCATAGCATTTTAATTTAAAATGACTTTCCCTTTATTGAGATCAAATATACATAAAATTCACCATGTTAACCATTTTAAACCCAGAGATTTTTATTATATTAGCAATGTTCTGCAACCATTACCACTATCTATTTCCAGTTATTTCATCACTCCAAAGAGAAACTCAATATTCATTAAGCCCAGGCCTCCAAAACAAAGTCATTTCTTAAATTAAACTTGTAATGGATCAATTATAAAGTTGTGTGTGTGTAAGTGTGTGTGTGTGTGTGTGTGTGTGTGTATTCTTTTAATGTAAATTAATTTAAATTTTTTTTCTTTTTATTATTTTTATTTTTCGGTACTAAGGATTGAACTCAGGGGCACTCAATCACTGAACCACATCCCCAGCCCTATTTTGTATTTTAATTCAGAGACTGGGTCTCACTGAGTTGCTTAGTGCCTAGCCGGCTTACAAATTTGCAATCCTCCTGCCTCACCCTCCCAAGCCATTGAGGTTACAGGCATGCACCACCATGCCTGGTTAAATTTTACTCATTTTTAAGGAGCCTTTCTTTGATACTCAGTTCTACAAGTCCGAGCTCTGTAAATGTGGGCAAATTCATCCAGACTCGCTGCATTCACCAGGAGACTTGAGGTATTGACCTAAGTGGCTTGTTTTTAAAAAGCAAATGAGCTCCTCTGCCTCATTTAGTATGCATAGTAGGAACAGTCACCTGGAACAACATTGTTACACCTTCATATCCCACTAAAGCAGAATACAATTATACCTTGGCCATTGGAATCATGATCCTTCCAGTTTTCCTGGTGTGAAGGTTTTGTTTAAGCACTCTATCTCAGTAGAAAAGTGGAGCTTTTCATACAGCCGCATTTAGATACTCATGCTGGAGACTGGCAACTTGTTTCTCCAGAGGTGATCACTGAGGCACGGCTGCATCTACACACTTCTCTTACCCTTGTTGGGAGCTGCCGTAACAGATTCGAGAAGAGCCAATGTCAAATTTCTCTTATGTCAGGGGAGGTGGGATAGCATAATTGAGAGAACAGAGAAGACTGGAAGTCAGAAGATGTATTTCCAGGTGAAGACTTATTTCTAATTAGTCATATATTTCTAATTATACCTCTTCCCAATTTACAGCAGACTCTAATGTGGCTTCGGACCTGGTCTCTTAACTTCTTGGAACTCCAATTTTATCTTCTGTAAAAAATGGAGATAAGCAGGCTGCTATAAAAGCCTCACTGGGATATTGATAAAAGACTTCTTTCTGTGTGTTTCTCAAATCCAGAGTCCTTGGAATTATTAGAATGCATGATAAGAATACAGCTTCCACCAGAGTCCGATTGTGAGTATTGCAGGTCTTGGGAAACCTGCATTTTTAACCAGTTTAAAAGTACTCCATGGACCACACTCAAGATTCTTGGCTACTTTCCTGTATCACACTACAGTATATCATTCAAAGAGATGCTGTGCAGAAGGAGGCTCTCTGTCCTGTAAAGCCCTAGAAGCTGTACTTCTTGTCAAATATATGCTCTGTGCAGCAGTTCCCAACCTAGGTACATTTTTGGTCATGTGTAATATTGAAGGCCTACCTCTAAGTAGCAGGGTTTTAGTATGCTTCTAAGCAAAGGGTTTATGAGCCAGTGGGTGTGTTCACACCTTGGTCATAGGGGGCTTCATGGAAGGGAGACTCAAGGCAACACCAGGCTCTCCAGAAGAGCGTATCTCTAGTAAGGTCTGACGTAGTTCCACCTCACAGAACATCTCTCTGGATGCTCATGGCCACCTTATTGTTCAGGAACAGTCTCTGTCAATATTTCTCTCAACCTGCTGACAAATACCTGGGTACACTGTATTTCCTGTTAGGAAACAGAGAAACTCAACTAAGCAGCAAGCTGTCTATTGGATAAGGACACTTCAAAGATTTCCAAGCAGCTGTGGGATTTCACTCTGTGGGTGAACACCTGTCAGTTTTAATTGAGCAGATCAGGATGGCACCATTAAAACAGCTCCATATCAAGGGCCACTTGGACCCTCCCTAGCATCAGTGGGGATGTCAAAGGCACAGGAGAAGTTGGAGGTCCTTGGATGAGGACATTTGCAGCCCTCTGATCTTTCAGTTGCCTGTGTTCCCCCTCCTTCACCTCTCCTGTTCTCCGCAAGTCTCATTTTTGTCGTTTTACTGGCCTCATGTCATATCTCTCCCTCCTGCCACCCACCGTGTGTGTGTGTGTGTGTGTGTGTGTGTGTGTGTGTGTGTTTAGCTCTTGAGTCTTCTTTTCTTCTTTAGCATCACTGTTACTCTCTGGGCCTGCTTGGCTCTCCAAGCTCTTTTCTCTCCTCCTATCGCTCTTCTCAGCCTCACAACTCCCTAGTGATTGGAAGCCTCCCTGGGTCTGCAGTTTTACTGAAGGGTGCGGGAGGTGCACTGTCACTTCCACCCTCTGGATGGGAAGGGGGTTCCTCCGTGGGGTTCCCCGGCCATCGCAGAAGGGGCAGACAGCTTTCTGGCTCCGGTCTGTCAAATCGCCCTGCGAAGGCCTTGTGCTGCTGTGGGTGTCTAAAAGCCACCTTTGGGCAAAAAAAAAAAAAAAGGATAATAAAAAGGTTCAGTCAGACATTCAAGGCAGCATTCCAAACTGTGAGCTGCCAATTCCCCAGTCCCTGCTCCAAGCCTTTAAATTAACCCTTCCCTGCCTGGATATTCAGGGAGAGATTTCTACAACATGCCTGAAACGGGGAAGAAAGAAAGTGAAGGAGTTTTTGCCGATGAAAGAGAACTTCAGGCCAAAGCCAAATTTTAGTGTTGAAAAAAAAAATTCTTTTTCTTTCCATTTGTATAATTTGTGCTTCACTAAATAAGATGTTGCAAAGGGAGGGTGGTCAACATGTTTGAAAGAAAAACACACAAGGGTGCGACTCAGCTTTCCCTGGCTGTTTAACAGCCATGAACAGCTTGATATTTTTGGCTTCTACATAGGTGAGTGTGTGTGTGCGTGTGTGTGCGTGTATGTGTGTGTTTTCTTTTGAAAAATATGAGGTATTAGGCTCACTCCCAAAACACATTCAAATGAGGCTGCCTCTAAGCTTCACTCTTCTATTAGGGCAACACAGTCTTACAAAAATGAAGAGAAAAAATAGGAAGGAAGAAGCTGGGTCCTTCACTCTGACACAGTCACCTGTATCCCAGGTGCTGGGCCTTCCTGCCTCTGTCTACCTCTCTTTCTAGCTCTTTCCACTAGGCTCTTACATTTGAAATGCCTGTGTGTTGGTCGGTGTATTGACTGTGTGGCAGAAATCTTCAGCAGGGAGTTGGTTAGAGAACCCAGGTCTGAAGAGGTAGAAGACGGGATACAGAACAGACCTTCCAAATTAGACCTCACACAATGCCCAATTTGCTTTGCTATCTTCCCTATGGCCTGAATTTGCATCCCAGCTCTGCAGACTATGTTCCTTATTTAGTTTCCACTTCCCTGCTGGTTCGCTGAGGATAACAGACCACTTCACAGAGCTGAAGTGAAGGACCAGCATGATAATAGATGCAAACATTTTCACCAAATACTGTTATAAATTAGTTCTGATAAATCACTCTCATCATTATTAAAGGCTGTTTCTTCCAACTATCATTATTTATCATGGTTGCTGCAATGAACCTTTCTCACGTTCTTCAGAGGCCCTTCGCTACAGAGGAAAGTAGTGATTTCACTTCAAGTCCACACCAGGTTACCCTTGGATATCCAGTATCTTGGAAGGGCTGTTCTAAGCTCAGTCACCCAGAATCCCCACAGTGTCTGGCTACATCGCTTATGTGCCAGTGTTCAAAGAAGAGACTGATTAGACTTTAAAACGTTTTCTAAATTCAGTGAATCAGTATTCAGTCTAATTATGGAGAAGTCCTCCATGGAAGTATATTAGAATTCTCTAGAGGGTTCTCTAGAGAAACTGAATGATCATTAAAAATATTATCTTTACATGTCCAGAACTGGATAGTCCCACAATGGCCATCTGCAGGCTGGAGAGCTGGAGACACCCACAGCTGCTCAGTCCAAGAAGCTGGGGCCTCAGAACAAGAAGGATCAATGATGCAGCCCCAGTCCAGGACCAAAGACCTGGGCACTCCCTGGAGAGTCCTGAGGCAGAGTATGCTGTGGAAGAGTAAAGGAACTGGGGTGCGATGTCCTTAGCTGATCACAGCAGCAATCAAAGAACTGGCTCAAGACGACTCAAACATGCATCTGCTGCTTTTTCTTTGTTCTTCCAACTTTTTGCTCCATCTAGGCCCCCAACTTATTGGATTGCACTGCCCACACTTAGGGTAGGTCAGTTTTTTATTTTTTTTATTTTTAGAAAGAGTGAGAGAGAGAGAGAATTTTTTAATATTTATTTTTTAGTTTTCGGCAGACACAACATCTTTGTATGTGGTGCTGAGGATCAAACCCGGGCCGCACGCGTGCCAGGTGAGCGCGCTCCAACTTGAGCCACATCCCCAGCCCAGGGTAGGTCAGTTTGCTGTCCCATATGCCCGTAAGTCCTAGAAACAACTCCCTTGATACACCGAGAAGCCCCTTAATCTTAGTCATCTTTTAATCCGATCGAGTTGAAAATTCACATGAACCATCGCAGGAGGAATCGATATAATATGAATGAAATCCTCATCCCAGTTTAAATTCAGACAACTGGTTCCCACTGTAACAACATTAGCTAGGTTTTGGCTATCAAAAGAAGCGCATCTTTGCACAAATACATGTTTTGATCCACATTCCAAAGGAGACATGGGCATTAACAATGTAAGTCAAAGATAGGGTGGCAATGAGAGGGACCAGGCCACGCTGAATTAAATCTTTTTAACATAAAATCAGCAGAATAACAGCAAGGGGGATCGTAAAAATAAGAAAAGTATAAAGGTTTGCCTTTGATCTCATCCTTAGCCCGTGAAAAGGAATCTAGTTTACATACATCCCACCTCTACTCTCCCCGAGCACCCAGGACCCTCATGCCATGGAGTTCCCGGGCCATGTGATCTGTCTCTGCTTGTAACTGAGGCAGGACCCCTGGTTCCTCCTAATCATCCTTTATCATCTAGAGAAACTCAACTATTTTTATAAGCAAAATAGTGATTTCATGAAGATACCTACACTTTGGCATTACCCTCCTTAGATTTTCATTTTAATGAACAGTTTTCAGGAGACATAACACCTTATCTGAGTGTCTAGCATCAAATTCCAGGTGATTAGGAAATGTTATGAAATGAATATATTCTGTGATTCTTCCTAATGACCACATGTCTCTGTCTGGTTTCTTCTGGCTGTCTGAAATATGTATGCAATGACTGGACCTCCGGCACACATTTTGGAGTTTAGTGGCATGCTAAACATGTTTATTCAGTTATCTATTATTCTGTAATAAGCTTCTTCAAGCTCAGTAATGTATAATGGCATCTGTTTTATAACGACCAAATATTCTAGAAGACTTTAACATGATGTATTCTGTGAAGACTTTAATGACTGAGCATTGGAATGACCTAGAGAATTCTTCATCAAGTGTCCAGTACACTAGGGTGATGTCTAAGCAAGGCTCAGTAGGGAGAGTCAACTAGAATACACCTACACATGGCCTCCCTATGTGCTCAGGCTTCTCACAGTGTAGGTGTTAGGTTCTGAGAGCAGATGTTCCAAGAAACCAGACAGAGCCATGTGGTCATTAGGATCTCACTTTGGAAGTCAAACGGTGTCCTTTATGATCCATTCTACTGCTAACATACAAATCAGGAAGACCAGCTGAGATTCAGAAGGACAGAGGACATTTTCCCACCTTTTCACTAAAGATTAGCAAGGTTGTGTGGCACAACATGGGGTGTGGCTCATGTGTTGTGGTCAGCATGGGCTACCAGGAAAGTGCAAAATAAAAAGGAATGCGAGTCTCCTTAACTCCAAGGCATCACCTTAACTGTCCTGAATTGGCAAGCCAACACACAGAGGGTGTGTGTGTGTGTGTGTGTGTGTGTGTGTGTGTGTGTGGAGAGGGGGATTGACCTGTTTAAACCACAATGATTTTGATTTTATTAATATATGGTCCAAAAGATGCTCCCTGGTACAGTGGTCAGTGACCTCCAATTTTGCTACATTAATAGCTCATCTACACACAGGTTCAGCTTAAACGTCAACTACCAAGGAAACCCATGTCAATTAGCAGGCAAAATTCAACACCAAATTCATTGCAGTCATTAGATTAATGGCATTTGCTTTTGCTCGGTCCACTCCATTTATTTTTTATCCCAGATATATTTATCTTAGTGGAGAGCGGCAGCCTCTTTGCTGAGATGGGTTGGTGGTATTTCCCACTCAGTGGTGCTGCTGATGGTGTACCAGCACGTTCTGATCCCATTCCTGGAGCGGGAACAATCTAAACTTGTATAGAGAAAGCCTTCATGGATTTTTGTTGGCATCGGCAAAGTCTAATTACACACATCCAAATACACAAGAGAGAAATGGAAGGTTTTTCCCCATTGACTTGGAAAAGTTGGTGGTTTTGACCTGCAGAGCTTGAATGAAAGATCCAGGCTAATTATGGGATTGCATGTTTAAACAGTTATTTCTTTACAGAATACTCATGGCACATTTGTAAGTTTAAATTTGCTTTTGGATCTGGGCTTTTCATGGACGTTGTGCACAGAAATCATTGAATTCAAGAAGGTGCATCAGCTTTTATTTTTCAAGAACAGCCTTCTGAATGATATGTTTATGTAAAGATTATTTTGGTTTTATTATTATTATTGAATCTATGTTATCTGTTTTATTCTCTGCTTATAAAAATAGGACACTTCTGAGTTTGAACCACTTTTACTATTATACAGTCTCTGTAGGTCGATTGGCTTCTGCCACCTGTTTTGCCTTAGTAGCTGATAGTCTTCTAGAACTTTTCATGGTAAGTGTAGCTGCTAGTGGATATTCTGTATGAATGAGGTATTCTCTATGAAGTGCAGCTAGTGGATATTCTGTATGAATGAATGAATGAATGAATGAATGAATGGGTCTTATAATTGTTTGAGGTGTTATTTAAACTTACCTTTAAAGTATATCTGGGGTTTATCATTTTGTTAAAATGCATTTATATAAATTATCTCACTGTTTCAGACCCTCATTGTGGATCCTCCAGGTTATGGTAACAGCATTTGATTACGTAAAATACACACAGATGTAGAGAATAGTAATTAAACATTGGGGCAGTTACAGACTTGTTATCATATCCTTTCTCCCTTCTCCCTTCTCACAAAAGTTTCCATCAATAGAAGACTTACATTAATAAGAGATAGGGAATCCTACCCCATCAAGGTGCTAATTCTCCCAGCTCTCCCCTACCCCTGAGTAGGTTGAAGTGTATACTTGTGGGAAAATTGAGTGGTCCAAAGCAGGAGAAAATCTCTGGAGAGTTACCTGTGGGGTAAGACTGCCTTTGCTCATGAACAACAGTTTTCAAGTCTAAACTCTCCTCTGAAGTCATTCCCATAAAATTAGAGGTTGGTTATGTGGTGGACTTACAGATTTTAAAAATGTAATTGTTAAAATTGCATATATATATTAGTTTACAGTAAAAATAGTTAAAAATCTCATTTTACTGGAAACTGTTACTAATGTTTTATTTGTATGAGGATATGATCATACTTTTGTTCATAGGCATAAGGCTCATGCAGATAAATGACAGACCCAACCAGAATGCCTTTGTCTTAACTAAATAGTGTGTTAATTTTAAAATACAACAACCATGAACCCTATTCTAAATGAGGATATTTATCTGTATTTATCTTCATAATAGATAGATAAATATATTTAGAACTGTAGAAGTAAATAGAAAGAGAGAATAGAAGGTAGATGGATACATGTACAGACTGACTAGATAATAGATACAATGTATCCCTGGAGAGAGGGACTTTTAAATGTGGTTTTTCCTCCTGATTTTTTATCCCTTAATATAAATTCTCATCTAGAAACAGAGAAACTGCTAAAGATAATGTGCCTGTGTTATGGCTTGCTACAGTGATATCAGTCAAGAGATGCTTATAGAAAGTTTCTTAGAAAATTTTTTTGGGACATTAGCCTTACTCTTCTATACATGTGTCAGACACTTTGCCTGTACTTGTACATGTCCTACCTTTCAAAACTCTTACTTTTTGTAGAAATTATTAATATTCTTTTATCAGAGAATGAATTATTATCCCACGAGTTAAATTATCTTGACTAGGATCTTGGTTAACAAGTGATAGGGCAGTATTTGAAACAGGGTGTTGTGTCAACAATGAGAAAAGTCCTGAACATCAAATCAAGCAAAGAAGAACATAATCCCTTGAAGCATCCCAATGACATCACCTGTATCTTTTATTCTGTCAGAAAGTGTATCCGATTATTTACAAACGTTGTGTATATTACATCTCTAGAGACTGTATTTCAAAATGCATGGGACTGCAGCCCAAAAGCTGAGAAAAGGTAAAACTAGAAACATCCCCAAATTCAAGGCACCTAAAACT
The DNA here is from genome assembly GCF_048772815.1 of Callospermophilus lateralis. Classification (NCBI taxonomy): domain Eukaryota; kingdom Metazoa; phylum Chordata; class Mammalia; order Rodentia; family Sciuridae; genus Callospermophilus; species Callospermophilus lateralis. The sequence continues at coordinate 9,177,586 of NC_135315.1, forward strand.
TTGGTTTTTATCTTGTTAATTTAAAACAAACCTGCTCTCAAGGTTATCATATAAATATTTAGGAAATAATTATGAGCCACAGGTATTGTGGAGGAGGAAGTGAGAACACACAGGAAACCATGTTGATGGTTTGTAGGACCATGAGATTCCCTCAGCCTGACACACCCCCTGGGCACTGTTGTCCTCACAGGAAACAGACACTCGCCACTGTGCCTTGGAAATCACATAAAACAGGAGGGCATGAGGGCATCTGAGTGGGACAGTATAGCAGGGACCTCGAGGGCCACTTTTTATTCCCTCAATCAATGTACTTGAAGGACTAGTTGAGGAATAGTTTTCCTCCATAACTCATCTGGAGACAGCTCATGAGGCCCAGTTTTGCAGGGTCACTCTGTGAAGTGGTGGCCACCCTGGATTACCCATCACCTTGAGTTTTCTTCTATCTGCTCCAGCCTCACTTACACTTTCCTCACTCTACTATCCAGGATTACATCTCCCCATAAAACATGAAGCATTTAATATTTGCCTCATCTTCCATGGAACTGGGGTCAAGCAGAAGACTCCCTAGAAGAAATGTTTCTTCATCTATAAAATAATAGAATACAAAATGGAACCAAATTTTTAAGTTGTAATTTAATGTGACAATTTTATAAAGGAATACATCAGATAATTGAAGTGTCAACATCTTGCTCAAAGTCAAAAAACTTGAACCCTAAGTCTCCCCATTGCAGCTCTAGCATATTTTCCATCACATCTACATGTTTTGTAAAATAACTGCCCCAGGATTTAATTTAATTTAATTTTCTTCTCCTTCTTCTCCTTCTCCTTCTTTTTTAACCTGGATAACAGCATCAGAAATCCTGAATCAAAATATAGTCTGAGGAGGTCTTAGTCTTCATTTTTATCAAAAACTCATACTGATCTTACTGCATGCTAATCTTTAGAGACAGTAGATTCTAATGAGAATAAAAAGAAAAGCACAACAAATGATATAATTCAATTTCATGAATGAAAATGTTATGTAAAGACTGTATCTCATTTTTAGGAGACCCACTCATATAAAAACTTGTAATTCCCAATTACATGTGACTCACCTAGGAAAATAGCATTTGAAACAGCACAAAGTCTAGGATCTTAAATAAATATAGTGCATTATTCTTACATTTTAATGGAAAGGAGAAGACTGATTGCATTAACAAAACATAGAGTACTTTATAAGCTTTTGCCAAGTTTCATTAAGAATATTATTCCTTTTAAAGATATATAAAAATACTTAATAGGAAGGATGGGATGTAGAAATGAACATTCCAGTGGATGGATAGCAGGAATTATTCATAATCTCAGGGCAGGTTGGTAATAATCACAGAGCATCAAGACAAAAACAAGCTTACATCTCTACTATGAATATTTACGTGTGGCAAAGCTGATTTTGAGAAACTACCCACTGATAGTATGGATCGGTTATGATGTTATTATTGGTGAAGATGTGAGAATTTTCCCTACTCAAAAGCTTTTAAATTAGCCTGATAAAATTTTATGGGTATTAATAGGAGACGTGCAACTCTTGGGTCAGAGATGGAAGATAGCACATTAGTCACAGCAATCACAGCAGCCTCAGCACCCAGGCATTTTTGCACTGTTCCTCTGAGCTCTGATTCCCACCAGGCTATATAACAAGGACCAGAGAATCTCAGCACACCGCGGGCTAGGACGAAGGATTCAGAGCTGAGAGACTCTGAATGTCTTAAAATGGGCAGTAAGCACGGCTGCCTTTTCCTCTAGAGGTAGATATTATCTATATTTTTCAAGACTGTTCTCTGTTCAAATATTTTTTTAAAAGAGATTTCAAAACACAGGCATGAGTACCCTCTATTTATAAGACTCGAAAAAATGTGAAAAACTTATAGAGAATTGTCTTTTCACTCACATCAGTAACATTCTTTTTAATAATGAAATACTTTATCAATCTGTGAGGTGATTCTTTCAACATGCAAAGAAGTATTGCAAAGAACACCTTTTAAGGCATGCCATAATTCTTTCAAGTCCTGGTATATACTTTAGCAAACTAATGACTATGGAGAAAAGTGTCTATATTGCTAAAGATGATATTTGTATGGGAGAAAGTAGAGAACTTGGTTTCCATTAATTACTTGGTTACGGATGCATTTCTCTCACTCCTTCATAACCCCATAAAATAATGGAATGAGAGCTGCAATGTTGACACATTGAAAATAAAGAACTTCACAGAAAAAGAAAGAGGATATCAGTAAAGCCAGATTCTGGGATCAGAAAACACCGGGCTCAAATTCAGACTCAGATTCTTATTACATGTGGATTATTATTGATTGCTAATCCTCAGGATTATCATGAAAATGCAGACTTTTTAGAGGATTTTATGAATCATGTATGAAAAATGCTTATTAAAGTCTGTTTTGTCTACTGCTCAATACATGATGGTATTTATGCAAGTGCAAGTGTATGGTAGTATGTATGAAAGCAACAAATTTTATTTCTTCATAAAACTGGTTGGAATACAGAACTCACCAATCTGTATTGCATAATGAAGAGAAGAAAAGAGTCATGGAGAGGCTCAAGGTGGATACTGAGTGGGGGTAAAAGACTCTTCAACTACTTGGATCTGCTTAGACCACACATCCACCTTCTTCAGTTTTCCCCTGATGAATTATTTTTATAATAAGGAACTTTGTACGACTCCAGCTCTATACCAGCATCCACACCAACGTGGAGAACAACCCAGGGGAGCCAGCAGGGAACCTGTGAGCACAGGCCTGCACAACAGGATGCTAAATCAATCAAAGAGTTAATGGTAGTCAGTTCTAATTAACTAGATTTTAAAGACCTTTTCATTAAAAAAGAAAAAAAAAATGTTCCAAGTGTGACAGCCCGAAGTTAGCAATTAAAAGCTGTTGAGATTTAGGTACCTCGAGGTAAGTTCTATTTTTACTTGTCTCAAATATTTAAAAAAAAAAAAAAAAAAAGTATCAACCTTTTTCCAGAACAGTTTCCATTTTGTTTTCTTGGCTTTTACTTTTAATCGCCCATGTCTATACTTTTAAATGAAATTGTGTTTGTTTTATCTTAAGTAATGCTCTCATTGATGGAGACGGTGGGCAGCAGCAAATCCATTTCTAGGAAGCTGTATCCCTGTTCCTTCACATGAATATTTTTGTAGCTATGGGTTTGTGTCTTTATGTACATATCATGGTTTTAGCAGCCGTAGGAGGAAGGGTGTGTGTGTGTGTGTGTGTGTGTGTGTGCGCGCGCACATGTGTGTGTGTGTGTGTGTCGCAACTGTCCACCTCCTGCTAGTAGAGGCTTCAGCTATGTGTGGTGGGAGGATTTTGGCACCCTTTCCTCTAAAGAAAACACAGTCTGATGTGAGGAGTGCCTACCTCTCACAAGGCCTCGATTGTGTGAGAATGCCAAAAAAAGAAGCAAATGCAGTTTAATTGCGTCGGATGCTTAGTGACTAGTTCACAAATCTTTTGTTTGTTTTCAGAAGTGCTGCAGTGGCACTAAATTTTGTGTGTGTTCGGGGAGATGCAGACGTAACCCACGGTAGGACTTAGAAGCCAGTGTAATTACCTGGGCCCCTGTCAAACTAATAAACTAATCAAGGCCTTAAATAAAATCAGGAAAGGCCAAGGATTTGGGAAACTTAAAGAATGAGATGAGATATTGAATCTGGTTAAATTTTCTTTACGTATGTATTTGAGAGGCTGAGGATCCCATGAAATATAGATTAAGCATTTCAATTTAAAAATAAAGTCTTTTTGATCTCTATAGATCAGAGTCCTGGAATTTTGGGAATCACTGTTCTGCTAAAGTAAGGGGGGCTCAAGAACATTTGCCCCATATAGAAAGAAAAGGTTCATTTTTTCTCAGAATACATGTGTACTAAAAAGAAGAGTTTGTTTAGAATTATGTCCCTGTCCTTTTATAGATAGCCATGGGTACAAGTATCTTTTTGTAATAATGTCTGTAATCCAGGAAACCATATAAAAATCTAAGAAGATTTAATATCTGTGAATAATTACTGAGAAAGGTCTTTGGAAAATGTGAAGAATGTGCTTGGTGGGTATGCACCCTAAACTAGGAAGTTTAGGGCACATTTCCCATCTGATAAAATCAGACATTTATATTTGGGAATGTGTTTAAAGTTTGTAGTACATGGCACTTAGAACTCTTTAGGGTTCTCACCATGGTTCCTAAACTGCAGACTGCAAGGAAGGCCTTCAGGAAATTGCAGTCCCTCATGGAGGGAGGGCAGTAAATGACTGTCCCCATGAATTTGAGTATGAATCTAAGTGAATCCAAATATCTACTTCTGATTGTTCTTTGGGCTTGCACTGTCTATGTATCTAGTAACCATATTTAGCTAATATGAGTCATTTGTTCTATGTGGAATATAATGTATCTATTTAGAATGTGATTCTTAAAGATACTTGGGTAATGCAACTGTGATTGGTCCTGGGGTCTATTTTTGCCATTCTCTACTTCCCTTTATAATAATAGCATCATTTATCCAGTGGTCCACTCCACCAATGACACTCAAGTGCTACTTAGCCTGTTCCAGTCCATACACTCCACATCGGCTATCAAAATAAGACCAGGATATAGTCCTTTTTCTCAAAAATGTCAGTGGTTTATAGGAGACTATGAAGTATAAATAAGTTAATTAAAAAACAATGCTAAAAATGATATAAATGACTGCATGTTTGATGTATGGTGGAAATTTAGAGAAATTTCACTCAACTATGGTAGAAACGGGAACTCTCACAGTGGAGACATCGCGGCTGTATCTAGAATTACCAGTGCTAGTTTGCCAGAGGAATAATGGAGCAAAATACATTACATGTACAAAATAGAGCAAAGTTTACTCTGAACCCACTTCACTGTAAAGTGCTGTAGACAGATCACTTAAATTAGATTTAGACAACTATTATTTTATATTTTCATAATTTTGGGCAACACTCCCCTTTTTGGCAAACTTTGGCACTGTGTACTCTTGAAGACTACATCTCTGTAATTCTCTGGTCTTAAAGAATTATACATATATGTGACATTCCCATGAAGATGCATGCTCTGACTTATTTTTTTGTCCTATGTACCCCCATGTGTACCATTAGGCAGGTGTAAAAAACCCAAAAGAATAAGTGTGATCACTGTCAAAATAATATGCAAGAAAGTCTTAGAAACAGAATACTGATTAGAAGTGTAGTCAAGGGAGCTGTCTTAAAACTTTTTACTTAGATGGAGGCTTTCGGGGAACTAGAAAAAGAAGTGATCTAAGGACTTCTCCAGCCACACTGTGGTCTTGCTGTTGAAATAAGTGAAAGATTGAGCTAACCAGCCAGCATGGGTTTGTTTTTGAAATATAGGATCTAGAAACAAGGCCTCTCGAAGTTTAAGAACAATGAGAAAAAATGGAGAAATTTTCATTGAGGCCTTATACGTGAGTGAAAAGTTAAATGCGAAATGGCAAATTATAAATACTGCTGGTTACTCTTTGCTACAAAAATGATCCTAAAGCTCTTTGATTAATCCCTGAATTTTATGACTGCGTATGTGACAAATCACATGTTGTTGTCATCAAGTGGGGTAGAGTGAAGCTGAACCACCAGCCAATTTAGGCAATCTTAAGTATCCTTAGAGTCTAGATTTTTTTGGCAAATATTGTAAGTGAAAATATCCGGGATAAAGACCATAAATAGAATAGAAGTTTTTCCTCCAAATTTTACATAATACCATAGATCACTAAAGCAAGAGGAATTTTGAAATCTAATTTGCTTGTCACAAGGGATCCGGGATCCTGGCAAGATTTGGGGTTCTTTTGAGTGTCTTGAGTTATTTCTCAAATATTTTGGGTTCAATAAAATCCAAAATGCATTTTGCCCTGAGTGCTTTTCCTCTTAATTTTGAAACCCATGTGTAATCTAAAGGAAATGGAATCCATATGTTTCTGATTCATTTACACTTAACTCATCAAAATATTTTTCTAGGAGCTATTTGATGTTGAAGAAGCATTTTGAAAATTTTTAATAAGCTTTTTGACTCCCACCCCCTCTTTAAAACAGAAGACCATGTTTTGCCAAGGTGAAATAAACCCCCATAACAAAATATTTGGGTTTGGTTCCAAACTCTGCACCACAGAATTGCAGACAGGTTCTCAGTGTATCCAGCTTGTCCTTGTATCGCATTTTCTAGGTCTGGTTTAGCATATAAACTTCATCAGGGCTGCCTGAGATGAAAATGGGACTCCTGCAACTTGACCACAAGATGAAGAGGAAGGATTAAAATAGTGAGCTGACAAGGTTGTGATGTTCATGCAAAAAAAAAAAAAAAAAAAAAAAAGAAGAATCTCTCACATTAGCCTTGCTTCAGTTATAGGAAAGGAAGATTTGAGACGAAATTTTTTCTTTCAATGAGAATCATAATTGATGAGCTAATCCCCTTGTTTTGCTTTGCTATGGAAGCACAACCCCACGGAAGTCACAAACCATCTGTGACTTTTCCAAACGTTCCTCAATACCATCTCACATTTCCAAACTCACCCTTACCTTCACGAGTGGCAGTGCTTCAAAATCTGGAGCTTTGTAGATTCACGTTCAAGGCTCACCACAGTTCTAGCCTGAGATGCCGTCTGCCTTGATGTCCAAGGGTCTACAGCATAATCATGACCTCAAGTCAACATTCCGGGTCAGTCCTTCATCAAAGGTTGAATTTTGCTGGCTCCTCCATTCCTTGTTCGTTGTTTTCACTATCATACTACAAATCTAAGGAAACCTCTTATCACCTCAGGCTTCTTACTAACTCTACACCATGCTTTCTCACCTGTGGCATTACTGACCCATTGCAGACCCTTTGGATCACAATGGTTTGTATGTGTCTTTGTGTGTGTGTGTGTGTGTGTGTGTGTGTGTGTGTGTTTAATCTGTACATCCTAGGTCCTATGCATGATAAGATTCAGTATTCTTGCTTTCTCTCTCCACTAGATGCCAGTAGCACTGTCATGGCAATTGAAAATGTCACAGAGTACTGCCAAATGTCCCAGGGGAGGGGAGTGAAATTGCCCCCATTTAGGATACACTGCTCTCAAACTTCATTGATGCCACCTCTATGTGGAATCCCCGGATGACCTTGATGGATATGCTAAGATTGGTAGGGATTTTAAGCTTTCCAAAGGCAGTGGGTTCAACTTTGTCCCCAGAGCAGCGAATTTCAGGGGTTTGTATGATCTCAGTTTGGTTGAATAAAGTCTTGGAGAGAAAAACAACAATCACACATAACCTAATTACTTTCCTTACACTCCTAAGATTCAAACCAAATTTGGCTGGAAACATCAAGGTTGTGCCCCAGCCCCTGAAGAGCCCCTCCCCACACCCCTACCTTGCAGAGGTATAGTCCAGTCTGACTACTCAGGTCCTGGTTATCCTGTAATGACCACTGTGTGGCCTCCTTTTTATGAAATTTCTCTGCATTAAAGCAAAGAGAAGCATAAAACATAATTCCTGTCTTATGAGAAGCTAAAATCTAAATGATTTTGAAAGATCTATAACAGCATGTAACTGCATGTTACAGAGTAAGATAGGTGTTATCGTAGGATTGCCAGAATCAGCCAGATGAAACACAGGGTGACCAAGTTCAATTAAAATTTTAGATAAAATTGCCCAAATACTTAAACTGAAGTATATATGGCTCATGTAATATTTAGCACAAAGGTGACAAAATTAATCACTGTCTATAATTCAAATCAAACTGAGCATTGTGTATTTTACTTCATAATTCTAGCTATCAGTGTAGGAAGTTTGAGAAGGGCTGAAACAAGGACACGGTAAAGGGACCCAAAAGCCCTGGCTTGATTTGGAAATTAGAGATGGTTCACATGTTAGAGGAGGGGTGTGTATTAGGAGATAATATAAACATGATTATTGACAAAGGTGAAGTTATATGATAACAACACTTGAATGCAGGCAAATGCAGTTTGTCTTGACAGAGAAGAATATAGGAAACCCCTGAAAAGTCCCTTTGTCACCTCCTACTCACACTGTCCATTGCTTCTCCTGTCCTGTTCTGCCCCATGAACTGTCTTCTCACAGCGTCTAGGTACACTGGTCCACATCTGTATACAATTGCAGTTATTGTTCACCTGTAACCCCCTTTATCTTAGTATTAGGTTACAATCCAAAGTATGGAATAAATATTTCATGATCCATATTGGTGCAAATTTTTTATTGAGAAAAACAATAAATGAAAGAGAACAGATGATCCTCCTCTGCAGAGGATTTCAAATAAATTATGTAGCTACTCTACCCTCAAGATGTGGCTGGAGCCTGACTTTTCATCCTCACTTATGGGCTGAACGTAGGAACCTGGCACTTCCAAAGAGTACAGGTGGGAAGGCGGGACTTTTTTAGGTTTGGCTTATTTTGTTTAACATTATAATCTCTAGTGACATCCATTTTCCTGTAAATGTTTAATTTTATTCTTCTTTGTGACTGCAATAAAACTTTATATATATATATTTTCTTTATTTTTCACATTTTCTTTATCCATCGATGGACACCTGGGCTGATCCTCTAGTTTAGTTATTGGGAATTGTGCTTCTATAAACACGGGTATGAATTTATCACTATAATGAGATGGCTTCAATTCTTCAAGGTAAATATTGAGGAATGGTACAGCTGGGTCATTTGGTGGTTTCATTTCTAATTTTTTGAGGAAACTCCATGCTGATTTCTACAGTGGTTATGCTAATTTGCAACCCCACCAACAATGTGAAAGTGTCTCTTTTTCTGTGTGTCCTATCTTTGTTTGTACTCTTGAAGGCTGCCATTCTGACTGGGGTGAGAAGAAATCTCCATGTAATTTTGATTTACGTTTATCTAATTGCTAATGATGTCTGTTGATCATTTGTATTGCTTCTTTTGAGAAGTGTCTGTTTAGTTCATTGGCCCATTTATTAATTGGGTTGTTTGTTTTTATACTGTGTATATGTTGGGCTAGATAGATGTTGGGCTCATAGATTTGGAAGAGAGGATAACTGTAGGGTTTCATTGTAGACCTGCTAAAAGTTTAAATTCCCATTAGGCATTTTTTTGAGTTCTTTATGTATTGTGTCTATTAATCTGTTGTCAAAAGAGTAGCTGGGAAATGTTTTATTGAAAGGATTTTTTTTTTTTTTTTTGGTCAGTTTAAACTTTGTTGCCATTCACAATCCATGAGTCAAGAGCAAATTACAGAATGCTTTTGAAAATATTGGTCAGTCCATTTTACCTGGCTATGCAACCTGTGTTTTCAGTGAGCTCCAGTGTACCTCTTCTTCCCCAATTAGGTGGATGAATTGTCTCTGCCTGCTGCCCTCCCCTCACTCCTTTGTTCAGCTTTTTCTCCAGATTAAGGATCATCTCTCCCACCACTTTCTCATCAGGAGAAAAGTCCATCATCCCTTGTTCCAGGCTAACAAGAAGCTCCCATGCTCCCCTGTTCTGAATTCTCATAGTAACACTGGTTTGAAGCAATACCTCAACTATTTGCTTTTTTATTTCTTTTTTACTTTAACATCTCTTCCCGGTTTCATGGGCACAGTTTTTATCTCTCTAACTAAAGTATAATATTCTTAACCACAAAGAGAGCTTATAAAAATATTTTTATATCTCCCATGGTGCCTACCATGCTTCTGGGCATATTGTGAATGATCAAGACATACTTTTTGGTTTTAATTGAATTAGCATCCAGGGAAAACAATTTAGAAAATAGTATATAATTCATATCAAATGTTTGAAAGTTTCTGAAAGAAATTTGTAGGAAAGCCAGCGTCAAAGACCAAACCTTGTTACTTAGACATTTTCTTTCAAATCAAAACATAAGCAATTTCCAATGATCTTTATGAGGATAGTATTATAAGCTGTGGTACACTGATGGCCCTCAGCCTAAGCAATCGCAATGACCATTACCAGTCATTACTGTCCTGAGAACCAGTTACATTCAGGCTTTGTGTTAAGCAGTTTTAAATCTATTATTTCATTTCATCCATACATTCAATAGGTATTATAATTTTCATTTTTCTTTTAAATAAAACGGTTGAGGAGGAGCAAGGTAAAACATTTCAGCCAGAGGCACATGACTGAGAAATAATTGCATTGGGATTAAAACTTAGGTTGATCTGATTTTAAAACCCACCTTACTTCCATTGGGCCTTTTCCTATTTTCTAGAATCAAGGAACAATAGAAGGTGCTCTATGTCCTTCACACAAGCTGACTTACACCATGGCTAGCTAACCCATGGCAATGAGTTCAGCTGAGGGGTTCTCCCAGGAGAATTCCTCATCAACTATCCCCAATTACAGTCAAACCTTCTTTAGTCTATTTGTCTTGAGGCTTTTCAGAAGGGTTTTACATAGGACATGCCGATTCCTTTTTCTCTCTCTCTTTGTTCCTCTCTCTTTTTTTCTCTGCTTACCTTGTCATTTTTCCAGCTTTCTATTCTCTTGCTTCACTGGTCATACTATTTGACTACTGTCCTGGTCACTGTCAACCTTGCCCCATTCAATATATCTACATTCCCTGTAAAGAACCATCCCAGAAAGACTCATTTTCCATAAGATGTTCCCTGGTTAAAAAATAATCCTCAACAAACTCCAATGAACACTGGTGAAGAAACGAGATGTAACACGATCAAATTTATTTAGGCTTCTTTGCTATATTCCACTGGAATCTCTTTTAGGAAGGTGCTCTACAACTGAACTTAACAGAAGCTAAATAAATATTTACCAGGTAGATAAACCCAGTGTTAGAGTCTGTAAACAAGTCTGGATGGCGCCTGGCAAAATGCCAGAGGGAGTGGTTTGTGAAGTAACACCAGGGAGCCATTAAGTGTGGAGATTCCTTATTGGTTGACTGCTGTATCTAGTTTATGCTAATTAAGATAGGCTGTGTGGAATGTATAAATATCCCTCCGGTCCTACAATAAACGGCTTCCACTCCTGCTGTATCAATCTACACAAGATGTTCGTCACCCCCGGCTATTTTGCTGCAGCCGGACTGCGGCAACCCAGCATCCAAACTCTAGGATTAATGTGGAACTTTGTGTGATAGTCCCTCCTCCTGTTCACTAAGCTGCAGCTCCTCAGATGACTGATACCATAAGCCTGTGGTCTGTGTAGGGGAGAAACCATTCCTAAGTTTCCAACTGTGCCAAAGAAGGAGACCATTTCAATTTCAAATTCAGATCCACAAAGGTTCTTCAGGATAACTGATCATTCTTCAGAACATGGTGAGAACGGCATTTAATGTTTAGCCACTGCTTTCCTACACACATAGTCTCTTCCTGAGATCCTTCCCCAGGGATAACTACCAGGTCAGAAAAGGGAGAGAAATGAACCTTAGAAAAGAAGGTGATGAAGCTTTCAGACATTCCTAAATTTAATCGACATTTGACAGAAAACATATAAATGTAAAGGCATGATATTTCTTCGCAAGGAAGATAATCTCACTGAAGTGTGCATTCATGCAGGGAATGAGAATATTCTACATCGGAACACAGTTCTACCATGATCGTAAGTATAAGCATTTGGTATTCCATTTAGCCCCAAATAAAATTCAAATTTGCAACACTTCATTGAGCAGAATATTAATCCCTTAAGACTGGAAAGGAGAGCTAGTGTGAGCAATGCTTTTCAGGGTGGATCAGGTTGAAATCACACATGGACCCGTGTCCGTGCGCACACCGATTCATGCAGATGGAACAGGCTACAAATGGCTGCAGAAGTCCTCGGCTTTATGCTCAGGAGTGTACCTGTGTTTTGACCACAGATCTGCTTGCTCAGAACACAGCAGGGCACGTTGCAATGACTAATTACTGAATCAAATAATCGCTCCATGCCTCCAACACCACTCTTTTTAGAATCATGCTGGGGAAAAAATAAAAAAATAAAAAGGCAGCAAATATGTAAATTGGAACTGATTAGGGGATTAAGTTTCACTAAAAAAATTAAAAATTGGAATAAAAACAGCCTGCAAATCCCTCTAAGCCAGACCCTGTCTCTGAATTACAACACCAGCGCCTGTCGGCTGTGATAATTTCACTTCATTAAGTTCCAGATATAAATAGAGAGCCCTTTTTTTCCATGCACCACTTTAAATAAGCATGGATAGAAAACACAGGGGTTATTGATCCACTCAGCTGTTTGTTATTGGGTCTTTGGTCTTGCTTCATTGTTGTATTAGAAACTTTCAAACACCTATGCCATGGAGCCAGGGCTGATTCACCTCTGTGGAACCCATTTGAAAAGTTATTGTTTCCCCTGCCAAAAAAATATTCAAAGAATAAAACTCCTCAAGTATGCTTCATACTGAAATGCAAAACAGACATGTGTGTGTGCTGCATGTAAGGAACACAGAGATTAATGAGAAAACTCGATTAAGTATCAGCATTTCGGCACGAGGACCAGGTTACTTTATACAATAACTTAATATGAAATACTTCATTCTCCCTGGATTTTTAATGGGTTCATATGCAAAAACATTATTCCCCTAAATCAGAAGCTTCTATACTATAGATTTTTCAGATAACTTATAAACCAGGTTTTTTAGGCTTCTATACTATAGATTTTTCAGATAAATTATAAACCAGGTTTTACAAATTAACTCTATCATTTTCTCCTTCCAATTTTGAAGAACAGAGTTGATTACAGAGAATGCCACTAATTCTCATCTTAAAAACAAAGGCTTTGATATAAAGAAGGCAATTAAATTTAGAAAACAATAAAAAAAATGTTGTTTTTTTTTCTAATAGCTTCAGTCTGGGTTTGGCAAACTTTCCGTATTGGGGCAAAATAAAGAATATTACATTGGTACTTCCATACTTATTTAAAATATAACCCTTTAAAAATGTAAAAGCTATTCTTAGCCCACAGACCTTAGAAAAACAGGTGGTGTGCTAGATTTGGCCAATAAACCAGCTTGCCCACCCTGGCATAAGATATATAAAGATATTACTAGGCTTTACCATTTTATTTATCATTTATTATTTTTCCTTAGATTCAAATCTAGCCATTGGTAGGCATTGAATGGAGTTCAGCTTTAGCCCTCTATTTCAGGAAACTCTGATTTGAAAACATCTTATGTCAAGAGGGAACACAGCTTCATGAAGCCTTAATTTAAGATCAATGGGCATTTGTCCCCAGAAGAAAACGACTTGGCGTCCCTTGGTACCTACAAACATGACAGGCCAGCTGGGGTTGGCAGTGGTCTAAGGGCAAGTAACCGCAGGAGGGTTGCAGATCCGCACTGAGGAGCGTGGTCTAAGCAACCGGGCGGAGGTGTTACTTGGGTTCTGGCAGGGTTTATACTAGGCTCAGGTCACAGAGTTCTATGAAACCTTTATTTTCTGAGCATCAGTGTAGAAAACAGTCTCAAGAGATCAACACCCAAGGACAAGGTGATTCAGAGCATTGTTTGGAGGATCCTCAACTTAACTAGCTTTGGTTTGTATTGTATGATTTTAGTCCATGGATGTGCATCAGAATCAACTTTAAACTTATCTAACAAATCACAAAGAGTGATGAAGGGATCATTTAAAGTATTGAGTAGCTCCTATATTTTATTATTGGCATCATCTTTTTCACAGATAAGAAAAAAATGAGGCAAGGAGGGATTACATAATTTACGCAGGGTCATATAGCTAAAAAGGGCTACAGGCCCTCTGAACCCTGTGGCCTTAAATATGCTGCTACATGTGGTGTAACACCATTCTTTGGTGTTCAGTCAGGTTCCAGGAACCCCAAGAAATAATGATTTATAAAATCACGTGTGGTCTGATGTCCGGATTTCCCTATGATGCACGGTAATCATGCTGCCCCTCGCCACTCCATCCTGCCTCACTGATCGTTCTCTTTACACCTCAACAGTGGGAACTGAATATTGATTTAATTTAGACTCACTATTCTTCAAAATCCTTTGTTGAGGATTTAAGCATGGTGCTAAAGCAAAAATCCTTTATATCTGGCTTTATCCTTATTGAAATAATACCATAGACTCAAAGTCCAGTCTTCTTTGTGCTCCATGAGATTTTCTAATAATGCTTAAAGGGATTTAATAAACCCTAAAGCAGTTTTGATTAACAATTTCATACTTTTAGGAATAGACTCCTCCTTTGCTATTCCACAGATAACATCTCCAGGGCATTGTGGTGGAGCTACGTGATGAGGGGGGTGGACTAGCAAGACGCACAAGAGTTTTTTCAAGAATTCTGGACATATCAGGTCTGTGCAACTCTCCTAGGTTCATTTGAAATTGGGGTCTGGGAATTAAGAACACGACTTTCATTTATTCAGCCACAACAGGAAACTGTTCACGTCTCCACGGAGACAGGTAAGCCATTTCCTTTCCCACATTACGAGCATGGGCTTTTCTACCAAGCTGGATTTCCATTCCTTCACCCAAAAGTTTGGTGAGATTGGGAAGTTCCATCCTAGGGTCTGGCATGGCTCCAGGCAGAACAATAAAAGAGAGAAGAGGGAGAGAGAGAGAGAGACATAAATCATGGGGAAAAGAGGTTAACGCAGCAGTGGCAGGCGTGAAGGTGGAGAGTTGAAATATGGCTGCCACTGCACATCTGCACGAGCCAGAGCATGAGTAACAGAAAGGCACATCGTATTGAAAAACGCACATTTGTAGTGTGGACACACACACCTGTGATGTTACCAAGAGATCAAAGCCCAGCGGCTTTCCTGGACCTTTGCAGGTAAGTCCTTATCTTCGATCTTATTATTTCAAGATGATACCTTCTCAGTTTCTCCTTGATGACTTTTTTCATACCTTTAGTAAACCATTCATTCATTAAGTACTTGTGGTGTCCAAAGCATCATGGGGGATCCCAGAATAGAGTAGGGAGCCCGAAGAAAATCCAAAATTGTTTTGGATATAAACCGTATTGTGAAATAGAGACAGTGTCAACAGAGAACCACAGTGTGAGAAAGATGTTTTTAAGTGTCTGAAGATTTCCAGTGGAGTGAACTGAAAATGGGTATGGACCTTCATTTCACTGTGATATTCAATAAAAAAAAATGACATGGATAGGGACCTTTATTCTACATTTATTCCAGGGAAAAGAAGAAATTAAATTGTGAAATTAATTGACATCCAATGGAAAACCTCCAGAACTGAGATTCCAGAACACTGACAATGTTCAGCAGCCTGATCAACTGGCATGAGGATATTTCATGTCAAGTGACAGTGCACAGGGTCTGAACTACCAACTCCAGATCCTTTCTCTGCTATGTCAACGTGTGAACCAGCTTCTCAGCATCCACTGGGAGTCATCAACCAGACTGTGCCAACACTAGGAAAGGGAAGTGGAAAATATTCACTGAGTTTTATAGGCTAAGATATGTCTGTGTATATTTTTCCCAGATAGATATAATATATTGTTTCTTAAATTATTCAGAACTTAAAGAATCAACAACTAATTTTTAATGATTGCTTCATTTAACACAGCACGGTTAAGCCTTCTGGCAGAGACCCAAGCTCATATTTCACTCAATAACATTAAAATCTAAGAAGCAGACCGGAACATCTATTTTCCCCTTTTCTTCTCTTCTCTCTCCTTTTGTTCTTTCAAGACGATGGCTAATTTGTGGGCTTAGAGCCTATAAATAAAAGATACATGGAAATTAATCTGCTGAGGAGAAAGATCCCATTAAGTTCCTAAGTATTTCGTGAAATATTCTACACTTCTGTCAACAGAACTCCCAGAAATATTGAGAAAAGGCAGATTTTAGGAGCTCCATCATATTTTACAACTTAACTGGGCTTTCTGCTTAGGGATAGTTCAGAAAAATGTACAGGTTAAGAGTTGTCAGGTAGGAACCAGGAGATTTTGGGGGGGGGGAGCAGGGAGAGGGCTCCCACCTGCTTTTTGTTAAAGTTTCCAACAAGAGGAATCCATTTGCACAAGCTGGTTTGTGTGAGTCATAATGGTGGATCATATTGCTCAGACTTCTCATGGTGCACAGCAATTATGGGCTAGTGGATGGAGCTACCAGGACATCTGCAAATATCTGGTTGTTTAAGACTGGAATCCAACAGTGGGCTGAGGGGACTTGTGGTTGACATTGAGAGTTGTTCAGTACTTACAGTCATCCCCATCAGCACAGTGAAGGTTTGTGCAGATCAGGAATCAAATCTCACTCATCTCTGTGTGTCTGTCATACCTTGTATACAGGAAGTGTTCAGAAAACATTTTTTCAGTGGCATTGAATTGAGATTCTGAGAAGTTGGGAAAGTGCTGTCTTTAGTTAAGCATACAAGTCATTTGGACAAATTTTTACCTCACTTATTAATGTATTTATCCATCGCTAATTTATTGAAACTATGTAATAGGGCTTGCCCCGTGTAGACTGACGCCTAGTGTCTCATACCATATAAAACCGTGGGCCTACTTCTTCCTCTCTCTATTACGGGACAAAATCAAACTCCATTCCTAGAAAAGAAACATAAGCCCCAGGATACATCCCAGCAGATTGCTGCTGCCAGGTATATTTCAGTAGGTTTTTTTGAATTGTGACAGGATTCACTTATGAGACGTTTAATTATGTGTCTTTCTTCTGGTTGTAGCCAACTTGAAAGGATTAAAAAGTAATTGTTTATTTTTTTTTTCTCTCATTGGGTTTGAATGCCCCGGCTTTATGTCCATATTTGAATATCCTGACTCACTCACGGTGATTTTAACAGGCCTTTGTTTCCAGGTGTGAGCAGATACCTGGAGCATATCACCATCCCAGGATTGCACTGGGAGCCAAGGATACCTGAACTGGACCAATCTGGGTCAGTCAATGAGTGGGGCAGGAGCCTAGGGCTGAAGGTCACTTGCTCCACCTAGCAGATCCCAAAGAGGGGAAAGACAGGATGGCAAGCTCCACACATCACAGGGACATCTGTGCTGCCTTCCTCCTGCCCCGCATCAGTGGGGTGGTAAGAGATGCAGGAGAGTTGCTGGTCAAGGCTGGGGTTGCAGGAGACTGAGAACCATGGACTTTGGATAATCTTCCTCAAAGATTCCCAAGATGGACCCCAGAGTTTTGGCTCTTTCCCAGGGTTTTCACATTTTGTATGACTCATGAAAAGTCATGAAAGCAATTTCTTCCACCTGAGGACTGCAGAGAACCCTCAGAGCTGCTACGTCAGAACTGAACCACGTTGATTCTGGTTCAGTTTCTCAAAGCCTATTTTTCTTCATTATCTTCCTAAGATGCTGATCATGTTTTTTATTCATCCTCCTAAAATAGCAGTGATGAGAAGCAACTAATCACCCTGTGATGCCAATAACCAGAGAGCAACCCCTTTCTCCTCTTAACATCCATTTGTTACTTCCTATGAATCTCCCCTTCTGGACTTCCTAGTATGAACTAAGCAGGTGTCTTGTATGTGCCATCATTCAACAGCTGCTTAGTAAATGTAGAATAAATCCACTTACGGAACTGGTGGGCAATAGAAAATTAAAACATGTTTAAATACCTTTGGGGGGGTGGGTGCAGATCAACTACCCCAATAGCAACTTTACCTAAAAGCACTTCCTATTTTCCTTTTTTTCCTGTATCGCACAGGGTAGATTCACTGAAATTTAAACCCTTGAAGTGAACATGCACAATTTATTTCTAGAAAAAAAAATTTAAAAACAAAAGGAAAATTAAAAAATAGGCAAAAGGAGAAAATAATAGATTGAACAAGGAATGGGGATAGCACCAGGGAGCTAGATTTCTCTGCCCAAATGGCAGCAATAGCTTTCTTCACCCTATTAGGTGAAGGCCTATTTTAAAATGTGTCTGTAAAATAAACCAAATCTTGACAGCAAGCTTTGAAGGTATGTAATATAATTTTTCCCCTGCACAGGTAGAAACATTGAGGCTCCAGGAAGTTGGGAAGCTGATCCATGCCTGTGCCACCTGCAGGGTTTTGAAGTCAGAGTAACTGAGCCCAGCCACTATGACACTACAGCCTCCCCTCCTAACTCCACACTAAGCTCATTTTCTACAAAGGAAAACATTGAAGCTCTGAAAAGGGATGCGGGTTACCGATGACCTTCAGCTTGTAGGAGACACATTCAAATTCAGACAGAGGCTATATCTGGAGTGCGAAACCCCTTTGTCCACTGTGCCTCTGTATATCTTCATGAGAGGATGGAAAAAAGGCTTTCTACTTCATCTCGAACTTCACGGAAACAGCTAAAGATTCCCGATGCAGCAACTAAGCTCAGGGTCTTTTACCTCAGAGTGAGGAAATCATTGGGGATTTTACTTCTGATGGCCCTCCAGATCCAGATCTCTGAGAAATAGGTTTATTATTATCCCCTCAACTTGTCTGGCCGCACATATCAACCTTCACAAGTACCTTACATACATCACCTAGATTTTCGATTTATTTCCCAAGTGAAGAATTAAAATGAATCACTGATAACTTTAATATGGAAGCATTTATATGATCGCCATCCATGGGAAAAATAAAATAGAATCTTTCTTCAGACCCATATTAATTCAGAAAATAGGACTCATGAATAAAATACTAATTTCAGGCAATTTTTTTAAAAAAAAAATTTAGAATATTAAACTTGCAACTGTGCATTCATTTACATATGACCATTGTACTTTAAAAGTTTGTTCTCCTTAAAAGCAAATGTGATAAATGGTTTCGTTATTTCAGTTTAGAAATAGGCAGCTATAGAAATCACAGTTTAATATATTCCAGATTAGTCTGCATGCTATATTTGTAATAAGGACTTGTTTCCAACATTAGTTGGCAGATCACTCATATGAACAATTATCCAAATAGCTATTAGGATATGATTGCACTCATTTCCAGGCAAAGCAATGCTGCCAGAACTAAGCCTGGCTGCTGGTTAGATTCTGGTTTGACTTTTGGAGAAAGCCACAAGAATTTGTCAGTCATCTTGGCTGTAAGGGAGTCTCCCTGTCTTGAGGCTAGTCTCCTTCCTACTTGAAAATAGAGGCAAATGTGTTTCTCCTTTGTTTTATTTTTATAGCTTTATATGAACTAGAGAAAAAAGAAAAGAAAAAAGGAGAGAACGAGAGGTAGGGAGAGAAGGAGGAAAGGCAGAGTTTCACACAGGAACATAACATAAAACACCAAGAACATGAAGAGGCAAAGCTTTAAATCCGTGGTGCTCTAAAGAAATCTAGGTGCAAAGAACCCAGTACTATGGCCATACACACGCGGTCCTGTCCATGAACCTCATAGCTCTATCTCCACAGAGGTCCATGCTTAGTGTAATTTGTAGAATGGATGCCAAGAAGAAATGTTGTTTATAGAAATGGAGAATCAAACTTTGTTCCTGTTGCCCATTCATTATGCTTCTGCATAGTTTGGCACTTGGGGACCCTGCTAGTTAATCTGGTCCAACACTCTAACCCAAGAACAGTGACTCCCTTAGACTAGGTGAAGAAAAGCTCCCTTTGTGCTCAGATCTATGGCTGGTGGAAAGATTATTTAGAAAGCCCGTGTGCTTCATGGGAGTGGGGTGATCCCTCCCCCAGCCGCATGGTGATGGAGGTTTATGACAGGTCTCAGATTCCACTCCTCGACCACCAAAACCACTGTCCCTGCCGCAGCTAGAAAGGTCACTATTCTTCAGATTTGGCCATGTAGAAGGTCTGAAAGGGCAGCGCAGACACTGCATTTTTCTTTTAATTTGAAGTCCATCTCACGGATGACCTCTCCAATGCACATTTAATAGGCTGGGTCAGGAAAGGTTAGTTATCTGAAAAACTAATCTTTAATAGAAGTAAAACACCATGCATTTGGATAGGGGTTGTTTCATCTTGGTCTTTTATTTATTTTTATTTTTTACTTAATGTAACAGATTAGAACAAGTTTACTTTGTATAAACTCTAAGGATCTCCCATAGCCTTCTAGCTGAGGATTTTGCTTACAAAAATTATTATCAAAATGAAACTATGTAAAATGATTGATTATCAATAAGTGTACTTTTATGTTCTGTTCTGAATGATTTATACTAATGCATTGGAATTTAGAGTGTGTACCACTTAATAAAGTTAGATGAAAATATGAAGCATTATTGAACAAACTGGAAAAGTTCTAAATTCTTAGAAATGTATAATCTTATTAATAGGAATGGTGATATTCTACACGGGAAGTAAGATCACGTCTTCCATTTACAGACATGGAAGCAGGATGCAGCTTGTTCAAATTTATGTGTGGGCTACCATTCTTAAAGTTGTATAATGACCTATATGTTTGAGGAAAATTGAATGCCTTTTATCTTACAAGAACTTCCAAATAACTGGTTTTAATATAGAGGTATTAGAAATGAGTGGACAGATACTTGAGGGTTCCTAAAACCCTATATCTCTTCTCTCCTTGGGGAGTAGTAATCTTCTCTCCTGATGACCAGCATTCGGAACAGATGGAAGGATCCTGGGGTTGTTTGAAAGATAACAATTGTCTCCAAAAGGCCTCTTCTTTGTGTGAAGAGATAGTTAAGCTATATGTTTTCTTTATTGAGTATTGGAAAATTAGAATGAGATGTTGAAAATATAAATGACCAGGTAAAAATATTAACTTTTAGAAAATGTGAGTCATGTGATGGATATACTTTGAATAAGAATATACTGATTTTTTTCGTTCCTTCTTTTTCTTTTCAAACACTGTTACATTTTTAACATTTGTTTTTTTTCTTACAAAAATATAAAATACATTTAGTAATATTCTGATGAATAAAAGATTGAATAGTGTTGTAACATTAAGAAAATCAGATTTTTTTGACAAATTTAACTTTATTTTTAAGAAAACAAAAATCTTACCAAAATCTCCATTGTTTCAATAAAAGTTTCCTTAAGGCACAATAAGATCTGATGGGACCCTGAGCCCTAACTTCTTGTGGGATCATACCAAAATTTACCAATAAGAGAAGATCATATTTCTCTGGAGTCTTTTTTTTTTTCCTTACCCAAATCCTAGCTTTGCCCAGGCATTATCTAAATTTGTATTGTCAATTGGAGGAAAAGCACTGGGTTGTGCCTGCCACAGATTATATCGTCCACTGACTTGAAAATATATCGCAGGCAGAGAAAGCTCATGTGACTCCCAAGGTCAAGGATATAACCAGCCATAAAGAGAATACACCCTCCTGTTTTATATAAATTCTAATCAAAATCTGCAATTGCCTGCAGTAGAATGATATTTCGCCTGTGCTTTCCTTCCTCTCTCATAACTGCTGCTGAAATTAAACTTGGAAGCGAGAGGGAAAAGATTGATATTGTTGGTCATTGGGGTTTGCATTTGACATTCCTCAAATAATGGGATGTAATATGGTTATGCAGAAAACAGATTGACTTTTCACAATTTTCCCACGAGGTAATGGGGAACAGACTGGAGGAAATTCCAAGGTTTCATTGGGGGAACTATTTGTAACCCAACTGAAGAGGAAAACAAACTCAAACCATCCTTTTGTCAATTTTCCTTTCAATATTTTTTTTAAGTAGGAAATTTGCTAAACAATTTGTTTTCATTCCTGTGAGTTTCAAGAATTTGGGAATAGATTCAGTTTTGCAGAAAGTTTTCAGAAAAAAAAAATCTATCAGTTGGGGGAACCACATATGATAACAGTTAAAATAATGGTGATAGTAATGGAATTTACATAATGATTTTCTCTTAAGAATTCAAGATATATTTCAGAATATATTCCTTTCCCCCCAAACTACTTTCTTTTCTGCCTCCCTATGTGCTAGCAGAGGCTAAAAATGATGGCACTGTATTCCTCCTATTGAAGTAGGATGAGAGTTGTTGGGGTTCAATGTCACTCAGCTGGTAGTAGCAGTGCCAGAATCCTCAGTCTAACTTTTGCAAATTTTATTAATGCCAAAGAAAAGAAAGTACACATTAATTTAGTTTCCTATGTCTTTGCAAGATGCTAGTCAACTCTGTTGATTAAGCCAAAGTCATTGGCTTGACACCAAAATGATATCTTCAATTTTGTATTTAGGAAGTTTCATTACTTTTCTAACCCCAGAAATGGGCTTGTATAGAACAAAACTTTGGCCCAATTCCATCTGTGATCAGAGTGTGGATAGTTCCTAAAACACTCACCCTCACCTGAGACAGCATATTTATTCTAAATTCCGTGCATCTAAAGCAACAATGTTACTGAACAATGAGCTAAAATTAATGAGGTTGCTTTCTTTTTTGGTTAATGAACTTATTCTCTCTTTTTCCCACTAAACATCTCTGTTTGTGTCTCTTACTCTTCATACAGGGAAAGAATTGTTCCTCATTTCCTCAAATCTCAAGGATAAATCTCAAGCTATAACAAAAATAGCTTCAGGAAGTCTCAATAAAGAGGTAGCTGTAAATGTACCATGTAAACATGGTTCTGGGCTTCACACAATTTCCAGTCTCTACCTGATAGTCCTTATTACTGTCCCTGTACAGACTAACCTAGGTAGCTGGTTCCGGTGGAGACAATGCCCCAATCCCTCTCTCAAATTATCAGATTATTTGATGTACAAATCCCATTTTGGCAACTTTTTTCCCTCTAGTTGCTTGCTTCTTTTTCTGAGGTATGAAAAGTCCTCACATTGTAAACTGGAGAGAATTCCAAACACTTCCCCACAGCCGGTGCTTCCAACCACCTGGAAGTGGTGGAAGACCAAAATGGTGTATTTACCACAAGCCTGTGATAACTGTCAACAGTGGAAGTAACACAGATATATTATTGAAAAAGCTCCAATCTGGTTGTGAGCTTTCCAGAATGGGTGTGAGAGGATGAAGCCTTGGATCGCCTAGGCAAGTTTGAAGATAGTTCTCTTTTTTTTTCTATCTGCTCATTGCTCCACAAACTCACAGTCAAGTTATTGTGACTTCTCTGCTTCTGATATGGACATGTTCCTTCCTCCCTGTCTTGGCAAAATATAACCTGGATCACATTTTCTCATGGGGCCATACTCAGCCAGCTTTCATGACACATGGCAACCAGTTGAAATGTTCAGTTAGCAACTGTTTTTCTCCTAGGCATTGCTACTGTAAATTGAGCTTCCCAGAGAAAGTGAAGGATTTCTGTAAATCACCAGTGGACATACATTTAGACTCTGGGAATGTCCATCTTAGAAGAAATAGGCTGGAGGTGGAAGAATCTTGATTCTGAGTCTTCAAGGTCATACCTTGTAGAAATGATGTCTGCCTCCAGCCATCAATCCTAATGCAAGTTCTGGCTCTCAAGTGCTTACCTTCTTACTGTCCACTTCATAAGCTGTTTGGAGGCTGGAATCTTGGAAGGAAATGTACAATTGGCACTGAGGCCTCTAGACAGATCGTTTTTGATACCACTAGAAGATGATTTCTGAAGGGGTAGAGGACTTAGACCTCCTTGTCTGCCTAGGAAACTTGCCCCAATATCTCATCCCTAGAGCAGACACGGATTCTGTAGCTTTCCTGTTGCTTTGCTGGCAAGTCAGCCAACCGAGTACATCATTTCATAGTAAAATAAACCTTCCCTTTTTTGTTCCAAGGGAAATTGCTCACTGCCTAGCTGAGACGTGTCACCCGCACATTTCCACAAGATTTGCCTCCCTGTTTAATTGTGGCTCCTGCTGTGTTGAACAATGATCACAAGTTACAGAAGCCTGGTTTTCATTTCTCTTCTTTTGTTACTTCCTAATCTCCGATTTCATTTGCTTCCTTTCTCCCTTTCTCCTTCTCCGTTGACCAAAGCCCATGAGCCACAGTGACTTAGGATTTTCTCTGCAGGGAGATGCCGCAAGCGGGTTCTGCAGATGAGGTGCTCTGCTTAATTGGGATCCACTTTATCATGAGAAATAGGAATGAGAATTCATTCATTTGCAGAAGTGCACATAGTTGTTATCTTTCTGTATCCTTCAGAGAAACCTGCTGTATTTTATGGAATCGTTGAATTTTGAAGTCCTTGGCAAACTTGACAGTTCTTTGAAGAAGCAGATGGAGCACATCTCTTCCCGGTGTTTTACTATTCCATAGAAAAAAAGGAAAAGAGAATAAGTTCCAGAAAAAGTATCTTGGATGTTTCCTATAGGTGCTCTGTCAATATTTGTTATTGCTTCTTTATAATTTGGGTAGCTGAAGGAATATACTGTGCTTTTGATGTTTGATTAAAGTGCTCTGTTTCAGCAATTATTGAATGATTATAGAGTTATTTAAACATTGATATTAATGTATAAATGATTATTTAAATATATATGTTGGTTATATATATATATATATATATATATATATATATATATATATATATATATTTGGTTTTTAATATATACCTACACATGTAGTGTATGGGCTATAAGTGTATGTAATAACATTTTAAAGTGATGTCCATAATGTTTATTTATTGTTACTTAATATAATTGCTTTTGAAATTAGTTTCAATTTTTATGATTAAAAAAAAAAAAAAAAGAACCTAAATAGATGTGTCATGGACAGTCCCATCTTGAAAGCACTTCATAGTCACAAAAGAGCAAATTAATGATTTGTT
This sequence comes from Callospermophilus lateralis, assembly GCF_048772815.1. Classification (NCBI taxonomy): domain Eukaryota; kingdom Metazoa; phylum Chordata; class Mammalia; order Rodentia; family Sciuridae; genus Callospermophilus; species Callospermophilus lateralis. Next base: position 9,202,139 of record NC_135315.1, read on the forward strand.
TAAAACAATATGCAAGCAAGCAAAAGCATAGAAATGGGTTACTCATACCTGGGTGCATAGTAAGCTTAGACAAAATCATAAACCAACAGAAGAAGTCTGTCCCCAAGAGACAGTTAAGTGTAATCCATTCCAGTGGCACAGTAAATGAACCTGACCCTGAAAGCCCATCTTGCTGATGCCTGTTTTAATCAAAAGAAGCAGTGGGTGAGAAAGTTTAGCTCAATGCTGCCAACCACCCCCCACTATGCAAAATAAAAATATAATCTCAAGTTCACAGCCTCATGTGATGAATGCAAACCATCACCTGCCTCTGTATACAAAACATTGCCTATTGTCAAGCAGGTTTCAGAATTTACATATCTGATGGATGCCATTCCTGAATGCTTTAGTGTTTCCCTGCACACCTTTGAAAGGGTGCTTGGAAAGCAGTGTCTTCGATGTGTAATTTGAGGGTTCAATCACATTGATTCGTAGCTATAGAATTATCTTGCTGTATGCTGAGTGTATTGCTTAATTAATGCTAAGAAGGGAGAATGCCACATCATGGTACACCTACAGCCACTTTCTAAAAATGCTACTGAGACTGTCAAGAAAGTTCAAATACAGAAATTCTCTAGCATGGCCCATTAACTTTTTAAAGAAAATGCATGTATGTAAGAAGAGCAGCTGCCTTGGGCCTCCCTCTTGAGGGTTCCTGGGTAGCTGAAGGAGCCTGAGAGATGTTCCAGAACAAGAGGCAAACCTCTGTAGAGTTAGGGGTGTTTGGGAGTGCCAAAATATTACCTTCAACATCAAGAACTTTCAAACTTCCTTTATTTCTTGCAAGTTGTGGAACTGTTTCCCTCCAATTCCCAAAGTGAATTATTTGGATCTGTGATACATGAAGCAGGTAAAAAAAAAAAAAAAAAAAAAAGAAATCTCTACGTTAGCACACAAATGGTAGTCTAGGGCAGCCTAATCCTGCCTAACTTCCTATTCACTAAAATATCTCTTATGGGTGTTGGAGGGAGGAAACATATTAATGCCTAGTATCAAATTATGAAGCCCATCATTCCATGGTGTGCCTTCCATGGGTTCACTTTTATTGGGCATTCAACTCCTAGTCTGGTGCCTCAGCCTCAGACACTGGTTATGCCATGTGTATCGAAACACACTCTGAGTGTTGGAGAAGCAAAGTAAAGTGGGTCTTAAGACCCAGACTGGAGCTAGGAAGGAAACACAGCCTGAGTTCTAATCCCAACTCTCTTGTTTCTTGGCTGTATCATATAATGACCAAACAGCACTTGTCATTTACAAAACAGAGAAGATTCAATAGATGAGAAGAAAGGGATCAGAGAGAAGGAGGGGAGGGCATGGGGAAGGGCTGGGGAATGAAATCTACCAAATTATGCTGGGTCTATGTGTGAATATGCAGTAATGAATATGTAATTATAATGCACTAATTAAAACAGCAATAAATAATATATGGGAGATCAGTAGAGTGAGCATATGGGTGGGGGGAGGGAAGGGAAGACACTGAGAAATGAGATTGATCAAATTATGTGCATGTACTAATATGCCATAATGCATCCCATTTTTATGTATAATTATAATGCACCAATAAAAAAATGGAGAGGATGATTCAATACCTATAACATAGGGGTTCCATTAGGTTCAAGTAGATTCCACATGTGAGAGAATCAAGCATACACTAGGTACTCCATCGGTAAAGATATTATTACTAAATGAAGATTTAGAACTCCATGAGAACAAACAACACTGAATGAGAAGGTAACAACAAATCTGTAAATTAACCCAGAAGCTGTTAAATGGTAATAAAGTCTTTTATCTCCAGGCAACATTATTCCCTTAAACAAGGAATCCAGAATGTTAAATGCCAAAATGAAGGATTATTTATGAAGCTTATCACCTCCTGTCAAGTTTCCATACAGTAGCTAATGAAGACATGGGAGGATAATTCATTATCCTGCTTGTTAAGTGTGAAATGTTTACCATTTTGGCTTTGTTGGCTCTTCGACTGGTCAGGTGACTCTGAAAATTAATGAGCACTGACACTGGTTGTAACTTGTGTCCAGCAGCACCATGAAAGTAAGTCATTCATTAAGGAGTAAGAGAAAACAGGAGGTGATACAACATCCCTATTGGCTACAGGAGCTGAGGGTTGGCAGAAAGAAAAAAGTACATAAGAGCACCTTGCAGAATGTTCAAGTAATTAAAATAATACATTATAAAGCCCAATGTAGTTCTTGGCACAGACTAAACGCCTACCAATCAGATAACATCATCATCACCATCAATATCACCTCTGCGACCATCAGCATCCAAACACTGTCCTCCTTAATCAAAGGGTGTTTTCTTCCCAATGGTGCAGGAATTCAAATGATGCATATTTAACAAAATGGGGACTCCTTATAGCACACAAATAGATAAAACATCTCTTGGTTAATGGGACTGTAATTGATTTTAACAAAATGAACATTTGGTCGAGTTCAAATTTCAAGTTTTGATAAACAAAAATGTTTTCTAAAGCGTCAGTGAACTTCATTACATGGCATTATCTTTCTGAGTTTCTCTGGGACCTATTTTGCACATATTGAACTGAGAAGCTGGCGTGGCTTGCATGAAACAAGACTGGAGAGATATGGGGAAATGAGGAGTGGATTCCATGGTTGTCAAGTCTGAGATGTAGCTTGACTCTTGGCGGTGCCAGTCTCTGGTACTCTGGCCAAGAAGAGCCAAGAAGATTATGTAGTGATGCTTTGAATACAGAGAACAAGCTATATAGACAGACACAGATATCTAGATATATATCAAGCACTCATTTTCTTTTCCCACTATCGCTCTGATGCATGAAACTAGAAGCTAACAAGTAGACAAGAGAGAGAAAACTATCTCAGCACATCCGAGCTCAGAATGTGGCACAGCACCATTTTACAATCAGTGGATGGCCAAAGGAGCTCAAAGATGGTGAATCCAGAGAAGAACATGGTCACCTCCTCATGAAGGTCTTGGTCTGATGTGTTTTCAACTAAACATAATGTTAATGGTTATCTGTATTCACTATACACTGAAAGCTATTCAACAAACTGGGTGAGATTTCTTGGCCTGGGGTTGGTGTCATTTCTCCAAGTCCAAGCTTTATTTCCAGAGACTCGTGGTTTGGAATCCTGGTCTGGAGTTGGCATTCTGGTTCGCCCTGGACCTGCCACAGCTTAGATTAAATTTGCTGTTTCTGGACCCAAGTGCGGAATAAGATCCTAATGCCTCAGGTAGGGGAGGTTTGACCAGAGAGGAAGAAAACTCTGCAGGCTCCTTTGCTCAGAGAATGGAATCACCATTAGTACGTAGTGGAACTACAGTGTGGGCATTGAATTCCTCTATGTGACCTATTAATGCACTAGTGTTTAATTTTTCTATGGAAAAATAAAGTGTATTTCCTTCCATTAGTTCTCCAAATATAGAGAATATAAAATCCGAGCAATAAGGTCATAGAATGAGTCTGCCTACAGCTCTGACACCCGGGGAGTTATATTGCTCATAGATTCCCATGAATTTGTTTTTATTGTTGTTATTATTTTAATTGTACATATTGAGGGGGTATAGTGTGCTAATTTGATACATGTATACAATATGTAATGATCAAATCAGAGTAGTCAGAATTTCTATCTCAAATAGTTTTAAAATTTTTGTTTAATGCATAATAATTGTACATACTTATGAGAAGTGTGATATTTCAAAACACGTATATAATGTGTACTGATCAAATCATGGTGATTAATATTTACATTTCTTTATCTTTGGAGCCTTCAAAATCTTCTGTTCTCATTATTTATGAAATATATGATAGCCAGCCCTCTGCATCGTAGACTACTAGAACTTGCTACTTCTATCTAACTGTATCTTTGTGCCTGTTATCCAACTTCTGTGTGTCACCTCCCTCTCTGTCCCACCCTCCCCTAAAGGTAAATGAAATAAATCAGACACCAACAAATACTGCATGCTTTCTCTCCCTATGTGGATATTAAATATAAGAGTCAGTCCAAAGTAGAAGAGTGATTTCTAAAAACACCCTTTACCTTTGTCAATTTTAAAGAAATAATGACAGCATATTCATAAATGTAAATTAAGAACAGCATCACACCTTCAAAGAGTTAACGTTTAAAAGGTCATATGTATGGGTTTTTTTTCCAGGTGGATTATAAAATAACCCAGGGGAGAGATACTTGGAGTGAAGATTGACACGTCCCTTTAACTTCCTTCCTGGCTGAGAGACTCACAAAATCATTTGCCAAGTCCCACTTAAACACCCCAAGTTATTCCGCCCTTGCTCTCTACCATAAGAAGGCCCTCATACCTGTGCATTAGATGGTGGCCCTTTCATTAGGCAGAGTTACACAAATGGTTCTTTAATGTAAAAAGTACACCAATCTTGACTTGGCATTAACATACTTTATACAAAGATATGAAAAATTGTGCTCTATAAGTGTAATAAGAATTTCTCTTTAGAAGGACTTAGTCATTGAATGAGATGGAAGAGAGAAAATCCTGAATTTGGTGAAAAAATCATGTAGTGGTCCATCCAAATAAATGCATCACAATTAATTTCTCTTTTTTTTAAGGAGTACTAGGAAAGTCAGAAGGATCCTAAATCATAGAGTCATATAATACGAATAAAGTGGCAGAAACATATCTGGTTAGTACATTGTTAAATGCAATTATACATAGTACGGTTGGTCTGACTCCACAGAAACTGAAGCTATGCTCATTAAAGAAGAAAAAAAGGCAGATGAAGGGAGGATTTGAGCTAAGCCTCACTTATTTCTATGGTCCCAACGACTCTTCATTTCTCTCTACATCAGCAAATTTGTCTGTTCCTGAGTTTGCACTATTATCTGTGCATTTAAGACTCCTGAGTCACAATCTCTGGCGGGAACACCTCTAGAATTCCAAACCCACATTACCAACTATGCTCTATACATTTCTAATGAAATGTACTTCTTTCAGTTTATGCTAACTGGCAGTTGGCATTTTATTCATTCTCTGAAATTGGTAACTTTAGAGAATTAACTTATTTAGATTTTTTTATAATAAAGTAAGTTTTTTAAAATTTACCATAGATTTTATTGATACAAGTATTTGCTAACATGGACCCATTGATGGTTTTTAATTCAATCCCTGCATGTATGTAGTGGACTAATTTCATTATTATCTCCTTTCAAAGAGGTAATTTATTTGATTTTTTTTCTCTCTGTTGTAGCATCAAAACCACAAGTTTGCCCTTCATTATTTCTTGTCTATAATGGTTGCCACTGCTAACTGTTTTTGTTTTTTTTTTTTTCTTTTTGTTTGTTTGTTTGTTTGTTTTTGCTAAGCTTTGGGTCACTAGGTTAGCATTTTGTTATGCACCACCTGTGATCATGTCATTTACACACACAAATTGAACTCTATTATATTTTTATATTGATTTTATTTTTTAAATACATGACAGTAGAATGTATTACAATTCTTATTACACATATAGAGCACAATTTTTCATATCTTTGTATAAAGTATGTTAATGCCAATTCATGTTTTATACATGTACTTTTTTGCATTATAATTCTTATTACACATATATACCACAATTTTTCATATCTCTGTTTGTATATAAAGTATGTTGACACCCAATTCGTGTCTTCATACATGTACTTTAGATAATGATGTCCATCACATTCCACCATCCTTGCTAATCCCTGCCTCCTCCCTTTCCCTCCCTCCCCTCTTCCCTATCTAAAATTCATCTATTCCTCCCATGTTCCCATCCCAACTCCACTATGAGTCAGCCTCCTTATATCAGAGAAAACATTTGGCATTTGTTTTTTGGGGATTGGCTAACTTCACTTAGCATTATCTTCTCCAACGCCATCCATTTACCTGCAAATGCCATGATTTTATTCTTTTTTATTGCTGAGTAAAATTCAATTGTGTATATATGCCACATTTTTTAAATCTATTTATCCAGAGAAGGGCATCTAGGTTGGCTCCACAGTTTAGCTATTGGGAATCATGCTGCTATAAACATTGATGTGTCTGGGTGGCCTGTAATATGCTGTTTTTTAAGTCCTTTGGGTTTAGTCTGAGGAGAGGGATAGCTGGGTCAAACGGTGGTTCCACTCCCAGATTTCCAAGGAATCTCCATACTGCTTTCCATATTGGCTGCACCAATTTGCAGTTCCACCAGCAATGTATGAGTGTGCCTTTTCCCTCATATCCTTGGCAACACTTATTGTTGTTTGTCTTCATAATAACTGCCATCTGACTGGAGTGAGATGATATCTTAGAGTAGTTTTGATTTGCATTTCTCTGATTACTAGGGATGATGAGCATTTTTCATATATTTTTGATTGATTGTATATCCTCTGTCTGTTCAGGTCCTTGGCCCATTTGTTGATTGGGTTATTTGTTTTTTCAGTGCTTAGCTTCTTGAGTTCTTTACATACCCTAGAGATTAGTGCTCTATCTGATGTGTGAGGGGTAAAGATTTGCTGAATGTAGGTTCTGTTCACCTCACAGATTGTTTCTTTTGCTGAGAAAAATCTTTTTAGTTTGAATCCATCCCATTTGTTGATTCTTGGTTTTAATTCTTGCTCTATAGGAATCTTATTAAGGAAGTTGGGGCCTAATCCCACATGATGAAGATTAGGTTCCTACTTTTTCTTCTATTTGACACAGAGTCTCTGGTTTAATTCCTAGGTTCTTGATCCACTTTTAGTTGAGTTTTGTGCATGGTGAAAGATAGGGCTTTAATTTTATTTTGTTGCATATGGATTTCCAGTTTTTCCAGCACCATTTGTTGAAAATGCTAACTTTCTCCAGTGCATGTTTTTGGCACCTTTGTCTAATATAAGATAATTAAATTTTGTGGGTTAGTTTCTGTGTCCTCTATTCTGTACCATTGGTCTACTAGTCTGTTTTGGTGCCAATACCATGATGTTTTTGTTACTATTGCTCTGTAGTATAGTTTAAGGTCTGGTATAGTGATGCTACCTGCTTCACTCTTCTTGCTAAAGATTTCTTTAGCTATTCTGGTTCTCTTATTTTTCCAGATGAATTTCATGATTGCTTTTTACATTTCTATGAGAAATGTCATTGGGATTTTGATCAAAATTGCATTAAATCTGTGTAGTACTTTTGGTAGTATGGGAATTTTGATAATATTATTTCTGCCTATACAAGACCAAGATAGATCTCTTCATCTTCTAAGGTCTTCTTTGATTTCTCTCTTTAGGGTTCTGTAGTTTTCATTGTATAGATCTTTCACCTTTTTTGTTAAGTTGATTCCCAAGTATCTTATTTATTTATTTATTTATTTAGGTTATTATGAATGGGGTAGTTTTCCTCATTTCCTTCTCAGAGGCTTTGTCACTGATACACAGAAATGCCTTTGACTTATGGGTGTTGATTTTATATCCTGCTACTTTACTGAATTCATTTACTAATTTTAGAAGTTTTCTGATGGAGTTTTGGGGTCTTCTAGTTATAGAATCATATCATTAGCAAATAGTGCTAATTTAAGTTTTTCTTTTCCTATACATATCCCTTTGATTTCTTTTGTCTGTCTAATTGCTTTGGCCAGTATTTCAAGAGATATGTTAAATAGAAGTGGTGAAAGAGGGCATCCCTGTCTTGTTCCAGTTTTTAGAGGAAATGCCTTCATTTTTTCTCCATTTAGAATGATGTTGGCCTGAGGCTTAGTGTAGATAGCTCTCATGATGTTGAGATATGTTCCTGTTATCCCTAGTTTTTCTAGTGTTTTGAACATAAAGGGATGTTGTATTTTGTCAAATGCTTTTTCTGCATCTATTGAGATAATCATATGGTTCTTATCTTTAAGTCTACTGATGTGATGAATCACATTTATTGATTTCCATATGTTGAACCAACCTTGCATCCCTGGGATGAATCCCACTTAATCATGGTGCACAATCTTTTTGATATGTTTTTTCATTTGATTTGCCAGAATTTTTATGCTATCCCATATTTCTTGAATGTTCTGCTCAAAGTTTCTTATCATTTTTGCTGTGTGGTCTATATTCTTTTCAAGATGATTTATTTGATCTTCATTGTCTGATGTCCTGTCTTTAAGTGGTCTACTCTGTTGGTGATGCTTTCATTTGAGGTTTAAATTTGAAGGATTTCTGGGTTTTTTTTTTTTTTTTTTTTTTTTTTTTGTAGAACTTCTATCTCTCTTTTGAGGTGATCCTTTGCTTCTTGGATTTGTTTATGTAGCTCATTGTTGAAGTGATCTTTCACTGCCTGTATTTGTTCTCTTATGTCTTCTTTGAGATCCCAAAACATTTTAACCATGTATATACTGAAATCTTTCTCTGTTGTTTTTTTCTGCTGTAGCTGCCAATGCTTCCAGTGATGTATTGTCTTGATTTGTTTGTGGTCTTTCCTTCCCTTGTCTTTTCATGTTGCTCATGTGCCTTCCTTCCCAGCTCTGTGGATCTGGTGTGTTATTGATTTTATCCAATAGATTTGTAGTGCTCTTGCAGGGTTCCAAGATCTCGCCTGTCAACAATGCATCACCTATGAACAAATTGTTGTTATTTAGACTTTTACAATTTAAATTTAGACTATTTAGTCTCAATGTCCAGAAATGTTGAATTTAATTATTATTTAAAATATAATCAGTAGTTTCATAAAAAGGTTTACAGTTTCCGGAGGTGGACAATGAACTGGGGGTCAGGTGTAGGACGATATGTTGAGGGGAGAAGATTTGAGGGTATATAGTTAATATATCTTAGAAAATGTGAAGGAGAAATCTAATGAAGAGGGTTAGTAGCAGGAGAACAGATAGGAGGTAATTTGGGGTAGACAGTTATGTGGAAAGGCAGTAGAGTACATAAAACAAACACACACGTTTCTAGAAAAAATACAGGATGTTAAAATAGTATAATTTGAAGGGTGAAGGGAGAAGAAAGAGAAAAAAGGAAAGAAAGTAAGAAAGAAGAAAAAGAGAAAAAAAGAAGGAAAAAGGAAAAAACAAAGAGGAAAAAAGGGCAGGGGGCTTATGCAAATCCTCTATATTATATTAAGGTGATTCAATCCTCAAAGTCTTATGTCATGCAAAGTTCTTGGTTTTACATATCTTGGGGATGTGAGGGCCAGAGGATAGAAGGGTAGAAGAGAAAGATGAAGAGAAAAAAAAAAAAACATCTTAGAGATTCATTTTTTTCCTCTTCTCATCCAGTAGGTGGGTTTGTCTCATCCAGTGTCTCTCCCTCAGGATGGTGTAGATAACCAGGGTGTGAAGACTGGACCTGGTGTGGGGCGTCTGGAAGTGGGGAGTGCCGCCCACCTGTCCCAGCAGGGAAATAGAGCTTCACGGGTCTTTTTTTGTGACTACTCCTCTGACTTGAGCCCCTGGTATCCTCTCCCTCCCTTGCCTGGAGATTTCCCAAATCCTGATCTCTCTGTTACGCTCCAGACTTTAGCCCCCTCCCCTCTCTTATTTACCAGGTCCCCACTGCGGGACCCCTCACCCCCAGGCTCACAGCAGGTGGGCGGTGCCCTGTTCACACTGCACTCTGTCAACTGAGAGCTGTCCCCGTGTTGGGTGGCCACTGTGCCCAGTTAACCCCCTGGGGAGGGGGAGGAATTGGAAGTCAGGCACCTGCTCCAATGGCGATCCGCTCTGATAGCCACGCCCACCACAAGATGGCCAGGAAGGTTCTCCAAGATGGCGGCGGTCTGCTTCCAGCGCGGGGGTGTTTGGTGATGTGGGGGAGCTGGGTGATGGCCCTGTGCTGTGGACAGGTAGCAGCCAAGTGACCTGCGTGGGAGCGGCGCGGTCTGGAGTCTGCAGAGGGGCTGGTAGGTGGTTCTGCTAAGCTGCTTGCCAGCGCTTGCCAGCTGGAATTTCAGGCTTTGGGTCAGAGTCTGGAGAGTTACTTGAGCCCAGAGGCTCTGATTTCTGAGCAGGTGGTTGAAGCGCAGGTGATTTCTGAGATAATCCACTGGCCCCTGGAGATCCGATCTGGGAACTGCCCCCACCTCATATGGCGAGAGTGGCTGCAAGAAGGCGGCAGTCTGCTTCCAGCACCGGGGTGTCTGGTGAGGTTGGAGGATCCAGGCCATGGCGTTGTGCTGTGGGTAGGTAGCAGCTGAGTGACCTGCATGGGAGTGGAGCGAAGCCTTGGCGGTCTCCAGATGTGTTGATAGGTGATTCTGCTAAGGTGCTGGCTGAGCCTTGCATGAACTTCAACTTCTGGCTTTGGGTCCTGCTGGAACACTGAGGCCCAGAGCCCTGCACGGGGTCACAGCGCTGGTGATTTCTGCAGTGAGTAGCCATATAGGGGTCCTCTAACACTCTCAAAGATGCACTATTCTGACTCGGTGAGATCTGGATCCCAGAGCAACACAGAGTGCTGCCTCCCTCTGGCCCGCCACCTTGAAAACCTCTCTATTATCTTAATATGTAATCTTTTTGCTCCTTTTTATTTAAACAGCTTTTAAAAGCTCTTGCCAAGCTGAACACCCCACCTAGCTCATAAATGCATCTTGTCCTGTTAATCTCAGCTGCTCATTTTCCGTGTTGACGACTGAACCAAATGAGATTTTTATTTGCCCAGTTGAACCTCCTATTCATGAGCACCATTAGGTGAAATTTAAGAACAAATCGATTACTGTGAAAAAAAGTCTTCTTAGATAGTTTGGCTAAGTGGAGAAGTGGAGATTCCACAAAACCTAATAAAATATATTATAAAAAATGCCATGTTCGGCAGTTGCCAATGAAGTTTCTTTTCTTTCTTCAAAAGTCTATGCAACAAGTTGAGTTTGCTAGTGTACAAAGGATGACATGTGAAGGCGTGGCCTCTATTTATTGATCAGACTTCTGAACACAAATATTGTAGTAGAATTTTTAGAAAGGAAAGGAAATTGAGTATCTCAGCACAAGGCATACTTCAGTATTGCATTTTTTTTCCCCCAGAATGAGACAACTTTATATTCCTGTGAGTCATGGCTGTGTGAGATTATTATCTACAGAAAAATAAAGTCAATGGTTTGGGTTATTTTAATACACATGTTAACCCCACCTACAGTACTTGTTTAGGACTCATAATTCTCACTTTACTCCACAATTACGTTGTGTGAGTGTTCTAAAACAGGGGGACTGTCATTAAAATGTGTGCTATGCTTTGGTCCCACTGAACATACCAAATGCTTGTGGGCAATCTTGTGACCACATGCAGAGGCAGTTATAGACATTCTCATCCCAGGTGACAGTGCTGGCAAACATGCTCATGAGACATACACACAACTCTGAGCTCTGGGTGTTATGCAGGCAGGGGACATCTCTTTCTTAATGGGATCTTCCATGACTCACTGAAAAGCTGAGGTGCCATCTGCTGGAACCCGATAACATGGACTATTGTGTTTCACAACCACACGGGGCTGCGTCTACCTGCCAGACTAGAAAACTGATGTTCTTTTATAGTTTCATTCTCCTCTCAGTCTGCAAGGAAGAGCTGTACGTAAGGTCGTTGAAATAGTTAGGAAAACTGTATCTCTGTGCTCTAAACAGCTTTCTGTGATACAATGATCGTTTTTGCTCTAATTTATGATTGGGAAGGCTGAAAGGAGAGTAAATAAGACAAATTTAATGCATGCTAAATTAAAAGATATGACTTTTTTTTTTAAAAAAAAAAGTGTTCAAAGAGGAAAATAGCTGTATCTGAGTATTTCAGAAAAATACAGTACTGGAACAATAATGTTCAGTATAAACTGATCTTAAGCCCAGTTGGTACATGCAGAATTATATCATAGGTCAACTGAATGTTTGCGATTGGTTTCATTAAGCAGAAATGACATATAGTGGTGTTTGAGAATTCTTTCTTATATGTCAATTGGCACTATAACATAGATAATTGCAGAATTTAAAATGATCAGACAGTACAGTCAACATGTCTTGAAATGGGTTAGCAATTCCAAGAACATCTGTAGCATTAGGATGCAGACTGACAAATTCCACATGTGTTTGACACATAGTAGGTGGTTAATAAGTACTTACTGACACATGGGCTCAAATTTAGTTTTGAGTTTATGGGTCTACTGAACTTATGGGTGATACTTTCCTCTTTGGGAGACTAATATTTGTAATTGTTTTAGTCCACTTCTGTTCTTCTTCTTCTTTTTCTTCTTTTTTTTTTTAAATAAATCAATTATACTTTGGAATGTGACTTGAAATACTAGCAATCCTTCATTTTGACCTTTGGATAATTTAAATAGCCATGAATTCCTTTATTTTTTTAAAAAAAAAAGAGAGAGAGAGAGAGAGAATTTTAATATTTATTTTTTAGTTTTTCGGGGGACACAACATTTGTTTGTATGTGGTGCTGAGGATCAAACCCAGGCTGCACGTATGCCAGGCAAGCGCACAACCGCTTGAGCCACATCCCCAGCCCTCCTTTATTTTTTACAATTCACAAAATAAAATGTAACCTACCAACATAAGTCATCTTACTGATCAGAATAGACAGACCATATAACCATCCAGTTGATGGCTAGGTAAGTTGTTAAAATTTCATCTGCAAACTGCAGAGCTGGTATTATTTATATCCCATATAGTAATTCTCTTCAGGTTAATAATATAATGCTGTAATCTTAATACTTTTCACCTGGAAACATCTATACTAATATTTGGGGCTCTCTGAAAAATTATAATTTCTTCGCTGTTGGTGTTCAGGTATCAAAATATTATTGTTTTTTTTTTTTTCTATTGACTCTATTTGCAGGCAAATTTGAGAACCAGTGCTCAAAATATTTGGTCTAGAAAGAACTTCAAAAAAGTTTGCCTTCCTATTTTTCACCTTAAAGAAGTTTGTTTTTTGTTTTATTGGTTTTCTTGATGGGATAGTTTTTATCTCCTTGACCATATTTCTTGGGAAAACAAGACAAGAGAAGAGAACACATAAGCATCCATAGACACTTTTACTAAGGCAGAAGAAGACCTAAATTACCATAGCCTGACGGAATTCCTGGGGGGAAATGGGTCAAGTGCATAAAGAGCCACCCAATTTACATCTTCTGCACTGTAAAATCTTCAAGTCTTGAAAAAAGCCTATTAGCAGTATGAAGTGCTGCATTAAATTGTAGAAAAGTGTAAATATGCATGTGTACCCCATGGCCCCATCTCCCCCTCTCTCCCTCTTTCCCTCTCTCCTTCTCTCCCTCCCCTCTCTCTCTCTATAGATATATAGATAGATAGATAGATAGATAGATTGTGTGTGTGTATGTGTGTGTGTGTGTGTGTGTGTGTGTGTGTGTGTGGTGTATTATAGTTTAAATCATTTAGCCTACATTTCAATTGGGGGTGGGGCTTGTTCCCTGTATACCATAACAATAAATTTTAAAGCAGTTTCTGACTAAATAATAAATTCTCTTGGCTTCAAGACAAATTCCTACATTGCAAAATTAAAAGGAAAAATAGAGATTTCCCACATACCCCTTGTCCTTGCCCCTGCACAACTTCCCCCATTATCAAATCCCCCACCACAGTAGTACATTTGTACCAGTTGACAAAGCTGTGTTGAAATGATCAGGGTACTTTGGAGTTCTGTTGTATCTTGGGAGAAGCATGAGAACCTGTGATTTTATTTTCAACATCCAAACCATAGAGCACTTGAAAGTTTAATTGCTGTGGTTACAATTATTTTGTTATTCTTTAATCCTTTCCCCAAACTAGTGAACACACTAGCTCCTTCAAATGAAGTCTTTGAGATAAAGAGGTTCTGTACCAGTATGGCAGACCAGGCAGAACACATTCTCACTGGCTCTTCTATAAGTTACCAGATAAGTCAGAATCAGACCTTATACCATTTTTCAGGATCTCATTTCATATCCTAAAAGGCTGTGTTAATGCATGCCCGTATTCATTGAGGAAGCCAGGTTTATATGTAGTTGAATGATTCTCTCGCCTTTATGATATAAAATAGCACTTCATATTCTTTTCTACTGCCCCCTCATTTCTTTTGGAGTTTGATAAATGGTCCTACATAGAAATTTGTCTTTCTTGCATTTCTGGTCTGGTAACCTTAACCTACTTGGGTCTCTAAACTAATTCTTCTAGGATGTTTTTCTTCACCTTTATGATAGCTAAGAAGATGCCAGATTTTTATGTGCCTTAGACTCCCTGGGTTGTTTCTGTGCCCCTGCGAGGCCTTCATTTGCTATCTTTACCATATGTGGATGCCCATAAAGTTAAAGTGTGTCGCTTCATTACGTGCCCCTGGATTCTGCCTGGGATATATTTTTTTTCTCTTATTCTCCATACAATTTTGGTCCACACTGCGGGAGCTCACAGGTCTCCTTATTAAGACAGCACAAGAGGTGGCCCTGACAGTTTTCTCCTCCCCAGGAGCATTGAGTAGAGACTGACAGTTCTTCTCCCCACTTGTGGTTCAACTTGAAACCACAAGGTCCAGAGGCACATGGTTTCCATTCCGTGTCTTTCTCCGGCTAACGCGAACCATTTGTTCAAGCAACTTTGGTATCTGTTTGAGAATAAGAGATCTGCCTCAATACTCCCCAGACAGTCAAATAAATTCTCTTGGCTTCAAGACAAATTCAGAAAATTCTGCCCAACAATGGCATGCAGGTCAGTTTTTGTGTTTATTTTTGCAACGTGGGAAGGAACGGACCCGTAGACTCCTTAAAAAATCCGAAAATGCCAATCAAAGAAGTGGCAAATTAGAGAACCGTTTATTATAGAGAGTTCCTATATTACATTTAGGGGAAAATGGAAATGAAATGATATGTCAAACAGGAAATAGAATTAGAGACTTGCCAGAAGCTGAATACCTGCCCCTGTTTTTGTCCCCGTTTTTCCTTCTCCAGTTTAATGGCATTGGGGCATATACTGTTCATATCTGGGGGCAGGAAATCTATCTAAGAAAAGGCTATGTTATATGCATCTCCAGGGTGTGTCCCATGAAAACTTCCACTGTCCTGCTGCTGTTTGAGTAAATCTATCTGCTTACTTTAAGGCTGGGTTCTCATGAGCCCAACATCTACAGTCATCCTGTGTTTTTTAATTGCAGTTCTTTGGAACAAGAGGAAAAGTGATTGTGTTCTTGTTGTACTGAGATGTACAAACTTAATTCCGAGATGCTTTGAGTTCTTCTTTTCCTAGGGTAGTCTTGAAAGTCAAAACTTTTAAAGAACCGTCTTTTGGCGGAGTGTCATTTTAGGATTTTGACACACTTTGACTCTTCATATGAAATGAAAGGGCTGGAGTTGGAGTTCAGTGGCAGAGGGCTTCTCCAGCATGTGTGAGGCCCTGGTTTCCTTTCCCAGTTCTGCAAAATGATTAAATGAAAAGAAAATACATAATAGAGCAAAAGGAGCATAGAAAAAGATCCTGGTGGCCAATCAGGATAGTCACATGTTTGTATGCAAATGTGGGAATTATTTAAAATCCTTATTGAAAGAGGGGGTACCTCTCCACTCAGATACTAACACACCAATATAGGTTTCAAGCTCAAGCACCTTCAATATAAAGTATGAAACATTTTCCCATTTATTGTTTATTCATCTCAACAAGCATGTACAGCACCTCTTATCAAAGGACATGTGATAAGCTCTGGCAAGGAACACAAAGTTAGACTTGACCTTTAAGTTGCTTACTCTCTAAAGGCTAACAGGGGATAAATATGGAAACAATAAACTAGGTTGGAAAAAATATGCTAATGATTTTAATTACAGTTGTAATTGGAGACCTCAAATACTTTGTCTTTAGGAAAGGGGGATGGGGAATTTGACCTAGGACTCGGTTATAAATGATCTGGTAAGACAGTTAACACAGAGTTAAAATACAAGAATTCATTAAAAAAAAAAAAAAAAAAACCGAAGCCTTTATGACTTTTCTAAGACCACCTGGATCATTTGAAGACCTGGGTGAAGACTGATAATGATGACTGTCACCTACTTCTCCATTTTGTCCACCATAGTGACACTTAGGGTGACAACCAAGGCAGCATCACCTCACATTCTGAAGGACAAATATGCTTTGGATTTGGAAGGTTGGTGTGGAACAAATCAATTTAACACTGGGTCACTGCTAGTGTCAGAAATGCTTAAGGATGATTATTCCTTTGCTACTTTGCTTTGGTAAATTTCTCATTTACTAGATACCAGCAAACATCATCATGGCTTCACCTCTAGTGTATCATTTACGTCTCTAAGTCAGGATTATGTGGATTCTTTCCCCCCATTTAACTGAGAAGCATTTAAGGCCCTGGACTGCTAAGTATCTTGTTCAAGATCATGCATCAAATAACTGTAAGGCCAGCAGCTGTACCCAGGAAGTCTGATGTCATTGTAACTTCCCAACACTGCCTACGTTCTTTTCATTAGGTATGTGTTAATCAACAGGAAGCACTCTTACTGATGGCTGTTAAATTCAAAAAGAGAAGATATGAAGAGATTTTGAGACCTGTAAGTAAATCTTTCCAAGTTTGACTTTTTGAAGTGAGTTACATTTTCTGACATATAATTGACATTGAGTAAATATTCATTCCTTCCATGAGAACAATAGTACATCCAATCCATGTTCTTCATGATAGGACATAGATTCACTGTGACAGATTGAAGCTTCCAAATTAGTCAGTATAACCAGTTTGGTATTGGATATGTGAATTCATCACAGCATGAGCAATCCAGAATAGAGGCTTGCCAATAAGAAAATAGTCTTCTATTAGTTGATCTTTGAACCGTGTTATTTCTTAAATATATCTTTATAACAAAGAGCAAAATATATTAAATAGGTTTAAGCTTTTAAAAAAAAATCCTTTTCTGCTATGTGTCTCTATCTCCTAGTTAGGAATAAGTGACCATAAAATACCCAAAAGTGTGAAACCACAATATATTTCCCTGTTCTATCATTAAAAGCTATTTGCAACATAAATGGGAATCAGAAGCAGAGGGCCAGGGGGAGGGAAAATAGCTTTAAGATTATATATAAGGAATTATTTCCCAGCAAGAATTGGTTCTGGGAATTTGGGTTCCTTGTTCTTTAACTGTTATGGGAATCTTCAAGAGACTTCTAATGTTACAACCTCTTAAATTTCTATAAAGTACTGTATCATTTATATTAGCAAAATTGAGTTCATAACATCAGAGGCTAATGTCATGGAGTTAATGAAGTGAGTCTGAGACATTGGGAGATGGATATACTGTAGGTACAGTATCAGGAAAACTAACTTGGCAACCTCATAACTGAATGGAAGTACAGATTTAGCTTTTATGTCTGTTGTTTAAGCCCTGTTGGCCAGGCATCAAGACTAGCATGGGACTGAGCTGTTCACCAGAGTTTCCAAAGCATACTGAGTCAGTCTGCTGTAAATGTAAAGTCTTCAAGACTAGAGGTTTGGCAGCACAGGATGCTTTTAGACCATGCAGGGAAAGAAGATGGTTAAGCTCTGGGGGTGATTTTAATGAGAAGAAAAATGCAAATAGAGGCACACCTAATTGGGAATAATTTTATGTGTGAAGGATTGAGAGGACATGGGGACAGGGGGTGTGTTTATGTACACAGCAAAGGTTGGAAAAAGGAAAGCTTGTTGAATCCAAGGCTGTGTTTATTTTTGACGTAGCCTCTCTCCAATCAGTCATCAATCTACTGTTTTGCTTAATTATGCTAGAAATGTTTTTAAAGAGATTTAGACATAGATGGAGTCATTAAAGAGCTCGAATGGTAATGGATTTGAGTTAAAGGAAGCACTTTTACATCTTTCTGAACAGCACGTATAATCTTTGATAAAGATGGATACTAACAAATGAGAGACAAGAGATAAAAACTGTCGATTGTGCTGCCATATGTTGCCTAGTGTTTTGTCATAAAGTTGTTTTAAAATATACTGTTAAATTCGGCTAAAATAAGAAATGGAAGATTCAATAGTTAATGAATTATTCACTTCATTAGTTACTGATTTTACACTAGATTCCCTGTACATATGCATTTAGATGGTGAAGTCAACGTGTTCACTCATGTAAACCTCATGGATGTCAGGAGACAGTGTGTGGGAATTTATGCTGAAATAGAATTATATACACAGTCCAAAATTGAAAAAAAAATGCATGTGAATAGAAAAAAGAGGAAAGATCATTGTTGGATAGGAATGATACAAAGCTCGTTGGAAATCTATAAGCTGAGGACCCTGCACAATGAAGAACATGTCAGGGAGCATCCAAGCTGGAACAGATTAAGGAGGCATCACTGGGGAAGGTGGGTAGGAGCCGTTCATGACAGCGGGCCATCTTGCATTTAATGTGTATTCTTCTCATAGACGTTGTTCTAAGCACTCTACCTATGCTAACTAATTTGTTTTGTAAAAATATCTTGAGTCAGTATTTTATTTTCAACTCTCTTTTTGGGATAAGCTGACTGAAGAACAGAAAGGATCGGTATTCAGCCAAGTCCCAGACGTGAGAACTGAAATTGAGACACCCTTGGTTACAGATGGAAGACTTCAACCCAAATCTGGTTAGTCTTGCTAATCAGTTTTGCTAAAACCACAATGATAGTCTTGATTTGTGTCACAGACTATATTTTGCCTAAAAGGAAGGAGTCAATGAAAAAAAGAAAAAAAAAGAAGAAGAAATAGGTGGGGTTCCTATGAATGTACACTTTGACTCAGAAATTGGTACAATAAGTTCTTTTGAAAGAGAATATGAAATCCACTCCTCAGCCAGGCACTGTGGCCCATGCCTATAATTCCAGCATCTCCGGAGGCTGAGGCAGGAGGATCCCAAGTTTAAAGCTAGCCTCAGCAACTTAGTGAGAGATCCTGTCTCAAAATACATAATAAAAAAGGTAGGGGATGTGGCTCAGTGGTAAAGCATCACTGCTTTCAATCCCCAGAACCCAAAACAAAACACAAACAAAAGAAAGAAAGAAAAAGAAATCCTCTTCTCATAGCCTCATAGCCAGAATCTCTAATAAATACAAAGAAAAAAGAACATCCAAGTCCAGAGAAGTAAACATAATAGCACACGTAAGACAAAATTCGTCAACTTTCCTGAAGACGAAATGTTTATTGGTTATGCATTCTTTAAGTAGGAACATCCTAGCTGGCTTAGGTGCATTACCATTGTGCCAAGCCCACAAAAATACTTAAGAAGGGTTTATTGCCTTTGGACTTCCTGATGAATATTCTAGAATGACAACTATGTAACTTTTTTTTTTTTTGATGGTAAAGCATTTAATTTTCGATAAATGGGTTTAACTATGTAACTTTTACTTTATGGTTATTTAGGTAGAGGTCAACAATAATTATTTACTGGGATTTTCCTATGGGTTCTTTCCATGAAGCTGGCCATGCCGTTCAATCCACATGGAAGAGCAAATAAATCGTCTCTCTCTGGGTGGGCTAGATTCTTCTAGACTCCTTTTCTGTGTGTGCTCATTTTCTCTCCTCCTGTGCTATCACCATTGGGTCACCTTCTTCCTGACTCTTGACTCCTATTATAACATGATGTTCCCTGTTAAAATTGCAAAAACTTGAGATACATTGGTGATTGCACCTCTCCCACTGTCCCCTCAGATTGCTGGAAAAGCTTTTTTTTTCCTGTTTAAAACCTCCTTGAATGTTTCTCTCTATGTGAGCATCCTTAATCCTATTACCTCTGTTTGTATACTTTCTTTAATTCTGCTGTTTTGAAATATTTTTTTTTAGTTGTAGATGGACACAATACTTTTATTTATTTATTTATTTATTACTGTGGTGCTGAAGATGGAACCCAGTGCCTCACACATGCTAGACAAGTGCTCCACCACTATGCCACAACCTCATCCCCTTTAATTCTGCCTTCTAAGCATCCTGCATTGATCCACAGTTTCTCCCAGCTGCACTTCTGGCTTACTGACTGCTTGCCTCTTTACCTGGGAAGTCTGATGAACTTGTGGGTCCTTTCTTCTCTGTCCAGGACATTGTCTTGTATTCTTTATGGTGCATTGTTTGGTCTAATTCCATGTGATACCTAAGAATTAAATCCTCATTCACTTGTAAGGATTACCTCTCAGAGAACAAACAGAAAAGAAACCACCCATAAAGTACATCCATGACTCTTTCTGTGTAATGTACTGAGCTCTTCTCCTGCCCTTCCGATGCATGCGTTTATGAAGCAAGATGGCTTTAATTTTTTAATATTGTCATATTTGGTTTCTTTAGGAGAATTCTTGATTTTACCTACTGCTGATGAGGGAATGAAGTGGACCTTCTTATAATCTAGTGACCGACCAGTTGTCCACTGAGGGAAAAAAAATCTTTTGAAAAAATTATTTGCCAGGAGCAGTCAGGACTCTAAAAATGCCCACCTTCCTCCATCCTTTAGTTCATCTACAAGGAAGTTAAATTTGGGAAATAATTCTAAATACAGAAAACCTTTATGTAGCAAATCAGAATAACGCTATTTAACACAACATCCTCACTGAGAAAGAAAACATGATAAAAATCCAATATGAGAGTAGGGATACATAATAGAGCCACATGATAGAATATTATTCTATCATTAGTGCCACACTTTGAGAAGAAGTTATTGTAATGCAAAATATTTTTGATAGATAATTTGGCTCTGATAATTAAAAGTATAAAGTTGGTGATGTGATTCTGCAATCTGTATATGGGGTAAAAATGGGAGCTCATATCCCACTTGAATCAAAGTGTGAAATATGATATATCAATAACTATGTAATGTTTTGAACAACCTACAATAAAAATTAATTTAAAAAAAGTATAAAGTTGGAGCAGAGATTTACAGATTATATATTCAGCATCATCATAACTACATAAAATTTATATAGAAGAAGTATCGTCGTTACTATGTAAAATATACACTGCCTATGGGTGATGGAGTTGAGGTTGATTTCTTTTTCTATTTTTTTAAGTTTAGCAACAAATCAACAGATAGATCAACTGTAAGTCATTCTATTTAAATAGGGAGGAAAACAGTATGCTGTTGGGTGCGATTTTCAAAGTTAACTCTCTACATACGTTCATGTACACACACACCATGTGTATATAATTTTTTTCATGAGTGGGAAGAAAATTGACTAACGGGTTTTTGAACAGGGGTGATTGGAAATCAGTAGCTCAGGGAGGCAGCTTAATAAAGATGGGGTTGACCTCCAGGACATTGGGGAGAGATGACCTTGAACACCCCAGACAACATTAAACTCCAGGTTACAGCTGACTGGAATCCTGAGGTTTTATTGGCCATACGCCAGTCTGCAGCCTGCTCTAACCACCCCAGTATTTTATGACATTGTAAAGACTGTATTGTTTGAAACATTTCAAAATTTTACACACAACCTGGCAGTCATCCAAAGCCATTTCCAATGGTCCAAAACTATCAGCAGCCACCCACCTCCTCAGCCATTGCAGCCTGATTAATGATGTTCCACCAACAGGGTCTTCCATTAGAACCTCTATGCTGGAAGACCCCAGGACAAATATGATTGTCTGTGTGTTTTGTGGCAGATTTTTAAAAACTTAGAAGGGAGGGTGGAGAGCAGGGGTCTGGTGCCGTACAGCTTGGATTGGCTAATGCAGCCGGCTTTAATTCAATAAAAAAGTAAAAGATGCTCTTTGTCACAGACACTGTGCTTGCTTCAGGATATTTGTTATGGCAAGTAGTGTTTCTAACCTACTCGAGTTCTCTCTCCACACCCCTTCCCTTTTTTCTTTGCTTCTTTATCCAGACTTACAGTTTATTTACCCCGTGGGCTTAGAACTGATTTAAAAAAAAAGAAAGAAAGAAAACATAGTATTAAATATTCTGCATTGATTCTTTTCATTTTGGAGTGAATACTTCATACAATATTAAGTGTGTATAAGTCTTTTCTGTCATAACTCTACTTACTCACTTCTAAGGGCCAGTTCTATTCAAGGCACTCTGCGTACATTAGCTGGTGCAATCCTTGCATTAACCCCATGAAGTAATTGGTACTGTTATCCCCATGTTACTGAGGAGACAACAAAGACATGGAAAGGTGGAGAATGTTACCCAAAGTCATCACATGGTTTATAACTGAAACTACAAAATGAACCAGACAGAGTGGTAGAGCAACTATGTTCTGAACTAATTGTTATTTAATGTTGTCTCAGTGATTTTCAGACTCAAATTTTCTAATATGGATCAGCAATATTTAGAAATGTTGCTTTAAAGGTGTACTGGATATTCCTTCACTGCTTTATTAAAATAGAAGGCGCAAATCCTTCATTGAGAGAGAGATTTTTTGCCAGAGTTGTAGTTTAGAGAAGAAAAAGAAAAAACAAACAAACAAAAAGACTGGTCAGATTGTGATGCTGGTTTTCTATGCCCTCCAGAAACAATAACTTTATTATTCTGGGTTGTTTTTCTGCCTTAGAAAACATATTGTCTTTGTTTCTCAGATTATTTTTGTTCTAAATGATACAGTAACTATCAGAGAAATATTTGCCAGTTATCATCTATTGCAGGCAACTTTGTTTCACTCCAAGGAATGTTATTTATTAGGTTGGCCTTGTAAGAATGAAGGGCCTTTTACTGTCAGGAAAGAGCTGACTCGTTCTCATCGTATACTCATGCAGTGTCTATCTGGAGGGTGGAAAATGAAAATTATTAAATATTTTACTAACGCCCACTGAGACATTCCAAACATTTCAGTCAATACCTTTCTTTCAATTATCTAAACCTCTGCTATGACTTTTTTTTTTTAAACCAAATTTAAGTGGATGATAAAACAAGAGCCAGAACACTCACAGGGATGACCGTTACACCACAAAAGTCCCCCTAGGAGCCCCTTATTCTAAATGATACACAATTCCCCTACAAAAACTCCCTTTCCTCATTGGTAAAAATGGCTCAAATAAGACGTATAGTGAGTGAGTCATTGGCTTAGGAGTGGAAATCACATTTGTTAAGTATGTAAAAGAATATCTGGGAAACCACAGGCCTTCTGTAAAAGTGAGTGAGTATTATTTTGAAGACTTTAATTGCTGCAATCATCAACCCGATCAAGATGAGAAGACAGAAGTTCCCAGGGAGACACCAGGTATCCTAAATGAATGCAGAAGTTATTGTGTCATGTTAGGGTTATGACACCAATGAGAAAATTAGCAGCAGTACAGATAGGAAAAATAGTCTACATTTTCTAGTATCATTCCTCCAAAAAGCTCAGGTTTCGCATGGATGAAAGAAATCCAAGGCACGGTTTGAGGGGGGAATAAAAACACAACTTGTATTAGCGAACTTCTCTAAGGAGGTTCTCTCTTCCTTGTTCCCAATATATTCCTGTCCAAGTAAACCATGTCTCTGATGGGGACGAAACATAGATGAAAGCCTTCATTATGGAAGGTTTATACTTGTTGAAATAGAATACCGTCTTTTAAGATACCCTGAGCAGGGAAAGGATTAATCCCATCATCCTTCAAGTGCTGATGTGGTACACGCTCCACAGCAACAGGCCAGAATTAGTGTTCAAGGTGCAGGCCTAAGATAGAAACTCTAAACCTCTATTAACAATTCCTCATATTGTTTTAGGGCTTCCATTACAAGCCGGTTAGGAAACCAAGCTTCAATTTTGGTGGCTCGTGTGATTTGTAAGTTGTTTTTCCACCGTGATTATTTTGTCAGCTTAAGTCTGGCCGCTTGGAGATTTCTGTGCTGTAAGCCGGAATGCATCTTGATGTGTTTGCTTGTGCTAAATCAGGGATCACCACTCACCAAATGAAAATCTTTTTGTTATAGATGGAGCTCGAACAAGAACCTTGCCCACTGGGTTGGATAAAGAGCGCTTTGAACATTTGCTTCTTAACAGGAGTCTCAAAACACGAGGGTGGAGTTAAGCCCACAATTTTGTTTTAAATTAAGTGCTCCTAAAAAGCGTGAGACTAATAGCACCAGCTAAAGCCAGTTATTTTTCTGGCAGGCAATATGTGAGTTTCCCCTCATGGCTAAGCCAGTAAAATTCAGCATTACTGTGGTAACTTTCCTACTGTTCCAGCGATTGGACCACATCGACACAGGACCAAAATAGCTAGATGAAAACTTCAGACAGCCATCAGGGTGCTGCCAGATATTAGAACAGACTGTATTATAAGTTATCAAGATGTTTCATCACATTTTCCTCCTCCTTTGGACTCCGTACTTTGGCATTGTCTGGATGCCCATTTCAGATCCACCCATCAGGATATTTCATGGGTCCGTGAGATTCAGGATAGAAGAGGGGATGGCATGTCAGATATTGGTAGAAGGGGGACATCTCCACCCGCATCTGTTTATTTTCTGTTTCCTTTATTTTAAACTGAAAAAAAAATATCGTGTTTTATGTCTGCTAAAAAACTGCATCCTGGTTTTTAAGCTCTGCTTTATACTTTCTTCAAACAGCCTATTAGGTAACTGTTTGTACATGTAAAATTGCCCATCAGTAATAACAAACATGTGTCAGATATTTGTTACATTGAGAGCCCAGTGCTGGATGGCCAGGCATAAAAGAACATAAGACATAGAGTTCCTGCTTTCCAGGGATGGCTGTCCTTAAAGAAACAGAAGAGATTCATACTAATGCATAATAGATGCATTTGAAAATGTTATAATACATCCCAAGGTAGTGCAGAGGAACTGTGGCTGAATTTCATGGAGATGTCACAGAGTGTGGCTGAAACGGCACAAAGATTGCAGAGAATGGAATTGAGTTGGGTATTAAAGGAAAACAGAGTGCCTGGGTAAACAGAGAGAATAGCTTTCAGCCATGAGGAAACGGTTGGGGTTAGGTGGGAGAGTTACCATTCATTCAGATTTGCCCAGAACTTCCTCAGTTTTGGTTCTGACCTAGGCAAACTTAGAGGGCTGGACCCCCTACTTGGTACTGAAAGCCTGACAAGTTTAAGAAAGAAGGGTAGGCTAGACTGGAAGATTTATCCAAGGCAGAAATGAACAACAACAACAACAACAAAAGCATGGAGAATGGAAATTGGGGCCACAATTTAAGGTACCTTGAGTCTCATACTGAGGCATCCAGAGTTCATTTAATGCTTAATAGGGAAAATTAATAGTGACTTTTAAAGAAGGATATCTGCAATCCATTAAGAATTATTGTAGAGAGATCAGCCAATTTATAGCATGCAGATGTATTTAATTAACAGATTTATTTAACATTTATTGAGCGACTATTATGTATTATAAATTGTTCTAGACATTGAGGATACAGCAGTAAGGAAAATCTTTGTTGTCAGCGTGTTTATGCTCTGGTGGTGAGAACAAAACCAGTGACTGTCTCATGATACATCAGATTGATACATAAATGAAAGAAGAGAAGTCTAGGAAGAATGGTAACAGGTTACTATCTAGAGTGTTTAGGAAAAATAATTAAATAAGGCAGCATTTGTGCGAGAATGAGTCATGTAGATAATCAGTCATTATCTACCCCCACCGCATCTAGAAGGAAAGAAGGTACAAAGGTCCTGGGTGGGAACATAGGTGTGTTTAAATAACACCAAAGGGACCCCGTGTCAGTGCTGCGCGAGAGCATTAAGTGGGCATGCGGTACCTGTGGAGGCCGGATCTGACAAGAACCACAAGCTGTGAGGATTCTTGTTGGATTTTTCAGTGAGACTGAGAGGCAGAGAGCAGGTTGGAGGCTGTTTGATCATTAGCTCTATGAGGGAGGAGAAGTCAAGGGGAGAAGGTAAGATGGGTAATATGCTGTGGAGAAGATATGCTAGTACTATGTTTCTGCAAGAAGCAAGTGATTTGTTAACAATTAAGCACCACCATGCTTCCAATTAGGAGCCCTGGAGGATCCCACACTCCAAGGGCCCGCCCTATCCTACCACACAGACAACTGTTAGTATAATCACGGTGAAGCCTGATCTTTGTGTTTGTTCTGTTTTGATATTTTGGTATATATGCCTCATCAATTTGAGGAAGTTTCCCTGTATTCTTACTTTTCTATGAATTTTTTTTATTAATGGGTGTTGAATTTTGTCAAATGCTTTTTCTGCGTTGAGCATTGACTGACAGAATCTTGAATTTTTTTTCCTTCTATATTCTATAATATGGTAGATTACTGATGGATTTTCAAATATTTTCCAGCCTCCTGAGTCTGGCATATGTCGTATTTAACTGTGGGGCATAATTACTTTTTCATATTGATGACTTGTATGTTTAACATTTTATCAAGAATTTTGCAGCTATATTCACATTTGTGTTTAGTTTTCTTTCCCTCCTCACATCCTCCCTTCCTTTCTTCTCTTCCCCTTTTCTTCTCTTATTTCTTGTTTCTTTCCTTTCTTCCAGCTTTCTTTCAAGTATTCTTGTCTGTGCTTGTGTCGGGATAATACTAACCCTATGAAGGAAATCAGAAAGAGTCCGTCCTATTCTATTTTCTGGAAAACATTGTGTACAATTGGTATTATTAATTATTTAAACATTTGGTAGACTTACCAAGTAAATTAGGACCTGCAAATTACTTAATGGAGGGATTTTTAAAATTATAAATTTAATATTCTTAATGATTATTGAGCTATGGAAATGATCTGTTTCATACTAGGTGAGTTTTGTAGTTCTTGGTTTTGGAGGTATTGATCCATTTCATCTAAGCTACCAAATTCATATGTGCAGAGGGGCGTACGAGCATTGTCTTCTCATTTCTCTTGACATTGTCTTTTGCAGAGTTTTTAACTTGATGTATTTCACAGATTATACATTTGGTGTCACATGGAACAAGTCATCACCATGTCAAAAGTCATCTAGGGTTTCCTTCTAATTTTTATCTACTGGGAGATTTTTGGTTTTGTGTTTTACATTTATTTTTTTATGAACCCTGTTGAGTTGATTTTTATAAAGGCTCTAAGATCTGAGTCTAGGATCACTTTCTTAATGTGACAGCCTATTGATTCAGCACTCTTTTCTGAAAAGACTATATGTGCTGCATGATGTTGCAGTGGCTTGTTTGTGGAGAACAAGTTGACTGTATTCGTGTGGTTGATTTGTGGGCTCTCCATTCTGCTCCTCTGGTCACTCGTCTGTCCTGATGCCTGCTGCTTTAAGGTCAGTCTTAAAGTCAAGTAGCATCAGCCCTTCAGATTTTTCCTTTTTCTTTCTTTCTTTATTTTTTCAATATTTTATTGACTATTTTGGATCTTATCCCTGTCCATATAAATGTTAGAATTGTTTTTTTTTATATCCACACAATAACTTACTAGAATTTTGGTTGAGACGTTATTTGAATCTATAGATAACTTGGGAAGAATGGATGTCTTGACAATATGGAGTTTTAGATTATATTTCTAGTTATATGGGGCTGGATTTTATCAAAATGTTGGGATTCTCTGTTACACATTCATACTAATGTACATAGTATAACAATATTAATTTTTTTCCAATGTTGAGCCAGCCTTGAAACCCTGGAGAGGTGGGGCATTCTACCTCTTTTCCACCAGATGAAGGCAAAAGTTGATTTTCCTCTCATTTTGCATTGATAGCCCAGGGTGTGTGCTTGGCAGGTCCTTGTTACTGGTGGGTGAGTGGGGACTTCTGGGTCCCTGATAGGTTCTCTCATTCGTATCCATTTGACACCAAAGGGTAGGATGCTGCATTGTTGCCAGGCAGTAGGGAAAGTCTTGTCCTCTGTGAGCCCTCCATGAGAACTCCCCGGTGGCACATGTAGTTTTCTTACCCGTGTGTGGGGTAAACATCCAGGATCTTCCTGTGATCCCCTCATACACCACCAGGAAGAGCAGGGCTTGTTTGTCCCTGGTGGGGGGTGAACCTCTTGGCTCTATTCTTGGCCTTTTCTGACCTCCCCAGAAGGAGACTGTAGGTGCCTCATTCCATTCTGGTCAAAGTTCCGGCTTCCCCATACACCTTTGTTTGTGGCTCCGGAGGTAAGGGTACAGTGTGCTGTGTGGTTCTTGGAGTACAGTGGCTATTGGGTAAAAGCATTTTTCATACCAGTTTTCCCTTTGGCTAGAGAGCAGGCATTTATTTGGGTTCCTTTCCCTTGTACTGAAGTGTTTTGGATTGCTGGCTTGTGAAGCTGCAGGCATACACAAAACACACAGAACACCTAAGGAGCTCACCTCTTTGCTGTTCCTATGTCCCAAGATTCATGCTGAGTCTACTTTCTTCTCTCTGTCTTTTGGAGTCTATTTCTGTTCATGATATAGACATAATGTCCAGGGCTTTGGGTTGCATTTTGGATGAATAGAAAGACATTCATCTGCTTCATCTCAGAAGTAAAATCTCTTTCACTCTTTTGATCAGAAAGATAAATGAGAAAGACATATCCAATTGTGGTATTATATTTATTGATAAAGCCAAATCTGAGAGAAAGTGATCTTTCTCAGCCCCATGGTTTGGACCGTGCTTCAGATGCTCCAATTCTGGCACCTACCCCAACTGTAGGTTCCACAAACCCAAATATCCAACAAATTATCCATCACCACCTAAAAGGCATAACAAATATGGTAAAAAAAATTAAAAGTGCACGCATATTTTCCTTCTGTCTGGATCAGATCAGTTTATTGTCTTGGTTCTAGATCTCGTGCTGCATGCCATTCTTCCACCACACCGCCAGGTCGGAAAGCTCAGAATTGCTCTTGGGAACGTCTCAGGCTCAGATCTCCAATCTACTTATAATATGTTTCCAAATCTTCTTGGTCTTACCTTCTCTTTCATTCTTCCTTAGACCACGTTGCTTTCCACTTCTACAGTACCTCATCGGCTAACATCACTAACCATGGAGATATTTGCCTTCATGTTCTCTCTGTCAACCTCAGATACCTACTGTGATCTATTTAATAAACAAATTGAACCTTCCTAAGCCAAATAATTACCCAGTGCACTTCTTATCCCAAAATATTGATGATCTTCTGAGGGTGTGATAAAAATGAAAACCTCTTCTGCAAAATTGTCCCTGCCCTGTGAGCGTGAGCAAGCACGGCAGTTTTCATGTATACCCACTTTTTCGATGATTTCCTACCATGTTTGTCAATATGTGACATCTCTCCTGTAGCATCCTTTGTGTTAGGATTTAGATGTTGTGTTCCTGGAAACCTCACGTATAAGACAATGTGAAAAAGTTTGGAGGAGAAATGATTGGGTCATAGAATTAAGCTGATCAGCGAATTGATCCCTCATGGGATTATCTAAAATGGTAGTGTGTGGCTGGAGGTGATGGGGATTGAGATGTGGTTTGGGGATATTTGTATCTGGGGAGTGGACTCTCTCTCTCTGCTTCTGATCAGCATGTAAGCTGCTTCTCTCCAACAGAGTCTTCTGCCATGATGTCCTACTTTACTTCGAGCCCCAAGGAATGGAGCCGGCCTTGTATGGACTAAGACCTCTGAAATCATGAGCCCCCAAATAAATATTTCTTACTCTATAATTGTTCTGGCTGGGTCCTTTTAGTCACCACAGCAAAAAAAAAGTTGACTGAAGCACCTTGTAAACAAAACAAACATCTCATTTTCTTTGTTTTCTTCCTAAAATCTCAATCCTGAACATCACCTGTGGCACTTTTAAAAGAATTGCCAAGTCAATGAAGAAAGAAAAATAATTCAAAAATCTCATCTTGTAATTTTGGTTCATCATCTTGTGCCACTTCCTTCTCTTTAAGTCCCTTCCACATGGTGATGCTCATGGTGATCCACAAGTCAGACAATTACAAATAGAATAATCTTCATGAAAACGTATTTGTCTAATGAGCAAAATGCCTTCCAGTTTAAATATCTCTCAGCAAAGGTAGGAAGGTAATATGTAAAAAAAATAAATAAATAAATGCCTCATCTTTTGCAGTTGGAAAGGGGCAAGTGTATTGGTTTCAAAAAGGTGTGAATGAAGCAAAACATATAAAGTGATGTGATCTTGACAAGGAACATCATCTTCCAACTTAGCAGCTTCTGGGTTGTCTCTAAGCAACCTCAAGATGGCCTCAATAATATATCAACTTGCATACATACTTTTAGAAGAGTGTATAATCTCTAAGGTTAGCTCTAGAGAGAGGTTTTGCTCAGTAAGACTCACCTTAGTAGATGATTTCTTTCTGCCTTCAACCAAGAAACACCGAGGAAGTTTGCTTTGCTATCTCCCAAGGGAAGCCAGGAAAAAGTCTCATTCAGCCTGTGATGTGCACAGAGACCACCAGGTTACCTAAGGATCAGCAATTTGTGAGGATCCTGATTTATGCAATAATGTTTGTGGCTTGCACAACTCAAGTAGAATGTGCCCCAACCCAAGTCAAGGTGGTGTGGTAAGCAGAGCTTGTGCCAGCTGGATGGCATTTCAACACATGCTGCATGAAAAGCGTGTCTGAGCAGAGGCATACACATTGCAGGTGTGTTTTGGTATGGACAATCTGGGACATCAGAAGGACTATGTCATTGGTTCACAGAGTTGGTCTCTGATGCTACTCTAGGTCAGCTGCCTGTTGGACTCCTGGAAAGCCCATGCAGCAAGTCAGTTGAGGACCTGAGTCATGATCACAATGGTCTGGCTGGATGAAGGGCTTAATCAAAGCATTTTCTGACAGTGATAATGGGTGGTTTTCCATAAAGGGTAGTTACATTTCGAGTGTGAGGAGTCCCCCCAAATCTCCTGTGCAAGAAGGTTTAGAGAATAAACAACTGAGTTATGAGAACCTTGACCCAATCAGTAAATTAATCCCCTGTTAGGGATTAACTGAATTTTAACTCTAGGCTAGAAGGATGTGGCTAGAGGAGATGAGTTATTAGGGGTGTGTCTTTGGGGTATATATTTTGTTTCTGAAGATGAATTGTCTTCTTGATCATCATGTGAGCCTCTTCCCTCCACCATACTCTTCTACCATGATATTCAGCCTTATGTTAAGCCCTGGAATGGGGCTGGCTGTCTATGAACAAAGACCTCTGAAACTATGAGCCCTTCAAAATAGAACTTTTCTTCTAAAAATTGTTCTTGTCAGATCTTGTGGTCATAGCAGTGAAAAAGCTGATGAAAATATGCTGTCTCCCACAGTCTTATCCACTTACATAAAGTCACTGAACTGCCCAAGGATTGCCTTCTAGGTTCTATGGAGAGACTCTTAAAATACTTGGCGTTCTGTCACAGAATACTAAAGTGGACAAATGAAACCAGTTGGTATTAGTTCACCTTAAGTTTTTCCTGAAGGTCCAGCTGGATTAATTTGGAGGGTTTTTTTTTTTCTTTCTTGTTACTGAAGATTGAACTCAGGGGCACTCAACCACTGAGCCACATCCCCAGCCCTGTTTTGCATTTTATTAAGAGACAGGGTCTCACTGAGTGGCTTAGCACCTCGCCATTGCTGGAGCTGACTTTGAACTCACGATCCTCCTGTCTCAGTCTCCTGAGTCTTTGGGATTACAGGTGGGTGCCACAGTACCTGCTTATTTTAGAGTTTTAATTTGGAGTTTTAAGAGTAAAGATAAATTGCTTTTCTAGAACATCTCTCCGGAGTATGTTTTTATTGAATACATGCAGTGTGGCCTCCAACAATAGACTAAATGTTCATAACCTGGAGCGTAACTCCTATATTTATTTGGATCTATCACTTTAATAAACAAGTATAGTAGCCTACTATTTAAAAATAATTGTTTGTTATAGTAATAATTTAATGTCTACATATTATAGAAAACCTTTCAAATATGAATGAATGCTCAAGGCTAACAATGGATAACTTTTGAGTGTGTTGTGTTTAGTATCATGCCCGACATGGTACTAAAAGTGCCTAATAAATGCTCATTTCAATCGACTTTTTGACATGGTGCTAGGCTCAGATGAGAAACCCCTGGTGGTCACAAGTTGTTAATTACTTCTGTTCTCAAAAGTGAGGTGTGGTTGGGCTTTTCACATTCAGGAATAGATTGTATCTAATTGCTAGCTACTCTCAAAGTCTGGTACATATAATTAAAAAAATTATTTCTTTGGCAATTTCACAACCTCAGATTATTTCCCTGTAATGAGTGATGTTTAGAAGACATTTGCACATCCAAAATCAACCAAAAGTCTGGTCTTCCAAGTATATTTATTATTCTGAAAAATGTGATGTTAAGAGTTGGAAAAGGCAGAACTATTCAGCCTTCTATACTGCTGGCTGTAGTCTGCAGGTCCTGGGTGGACATCACTAACCCATCATCACTGTGCCCTGAACATTCCCAGGACAGCCTACAATAGCTATATTTTTGACATATATTTAAACAG